>NC_142590.1:88502700-89702700 GCF_965207765.1 Zootoca vivipara
ATCCCCACACACAGCTAGAGGGCACAGCAGTAGCCCTTGAGGGCACAAGCAACTTCTCAGAGGCGGTGGAGCGAACAGGTGAGCTGGGCTGGTCCATCTTCAGAAGGCCTTTGCACCTTGCAACTCTCCCCTGCCATTGCTGACAATACTGCAGCCAGCTTTCTCACAGGGCTCTGTCCAAGGTGCTGACCACTTCTGCCTCCTCTGAGGCAAACCCTGGCTGTACCTGCATTTCCCTGCCTTTCCTGGACTTGACCCGGCCTTTTGAGTAAGTGCTGTTATTATAGCCCATTTCCCCAATGAGTTTGGCAGAGGGTCAGAACAGGATCCCAAGACCCTTCGAGACCATCCCCAGGACCTCATGAACAGAGGAATTTTTCAATTTGTAAAATGTAAAAAAGGTAAAGGAGCCCTGGATGGTTAAGTCCAGGCAAAGGCGACTATGAGGTTGCAGCACTCATCTCGCTTTCAGGCTGAGGGAGCCAGCGTTTGTCCAAAGACAGCATTCCGGGTGATGTGGCCAACAGTACTAAATCACTTCTGCCGCAACGGAACACCGTGACAGAAACGCACAGAGCGCACAGAAATGGTGTTTACCTTCCCACCACAGTGGTACCTATTTATCTACTTGCACTTGACGTGCTTTTGAACTGCTAGGTGGGCAGGAGCTGGGACAGAGCAATGGGAGCTCACTCCATCACAGGGATTCGAACTGCCGACCTTCTGATTGGCAAGCCCAAGAGGCCCAGTGGTTTAGACCACAGCTCCCACTACCAGAGTGCATAAACACATCCCCTACCCTATACCAAACATTATTCAGAATAGCGGTTTGCACGACCCTCTGAAATTCAAAATAGCGCCACCCGCATCAGTCTCTGAAAGCTGCATTTATTTTTATTTTTGCTGTAGTATCGATAAAGACTTGTCCTGGAATATGCAGTTCAAAGAGAAAGTGCTCGTGAACAGAGGAAGTGACGAATCCAAGTGGAGACCCAGAATTGAAGGGACTTTAAAAGAGGATTAGACAAATTCATGGAAGAGGAGAGGGCTCTCAGTGGCTACTAGCCACAATGGCTATGCTCTGCCTTCACAGCTAGAGGGAGCAATGCTTCTGAATACCTGTTGCTGGAAACCACAGGAGGGGAGACGGCTCTTGGGCTCAAATCTTGCTTGCGGGCTTCCCACAAGCATCTGGTTGGCCACTGTGAGACCAGGATACGTGACTGGATGGGCCATTGGTCCGATCCAGCAGACTTGTATTATGTTCTAAACCAGGCATCCCCCAACTGCGTCCCTCCAGATGTTTTGGCCTAAAACTCCCATGTTCCCTCGCTAACAGGACCAGTGGTCAGGGAATTGTAGTCCAAAACATCTGGAGGGCCGAAGTTTGGGAGTGCCTGTTCTAAAGTCAGTGCCCATCTGATAGCACAAGGCCTCCCATCCCTGGGCTCTACTCAGGTGGAAGAACCCTAATCCAAACATTAGCCTGCTCACCTTCCAGGACCAGATCTAAAACTGTAGCGTTGGTACACAGCAGCTGCTGACGCAACATGCTTCAAAAAATTGGGCTCCTGACCTACTGGACAGCTCTTGCTGGCAATGCAGGACTCTGGTCCCACAGCAATGGCAGCAATGAGAAGAGTTTTCAGGAACACTACATTTCCCTTGGTCTCCTGAGCCTGTGCATACTCTGACCCCATGTGCCAAGACAATGGAGAGGAAGGGGGAAAGACTCCCTCCTCTCACTGCACACCAACCTGCTGCTACCACCAGCAATGAAAAAGAAGCAGGGCATGTGATTGTGGGGAAAGTCTTTTGCCTATAGGGAAAGGATGGTGGAGTCTGAAGGACAGGGCCAGCCCACCCACGAGACAAGATGAGGCAGCTGCCTCAGGCGGTAAGAACCACTGAGGCAGCAGATCCAAATGTACGGTAAGTCTTTCTTCCCCTCCATGTTCATAATGTATGTAGGTCTTCACTCACCCCCTTCTTCCCTCGCAGAGAGGGGGAAGCACCGTTTGGGGGTCTGCCTCAGGTGGCAAAATGTCTTGGGCAGGCCCTACTGGAGGATAACTGAGTGCTTAGAGAAACTGCCCAAGTTCTTCCCATCTTTCTTGGAAAAACAGATACTATTTCCAAACCAGGGAGCGCTTGGGAGAGCATGGCCATGTCTGTACTGAATAATTTCTGGTTAGCTTGTATTTGATATACTTTTTATTGATTTTTTTTTCACAACAAAGAAACAAAGCGGGTTCCAGTAAAAGGTATAAAAAGGAAAAGATAACTCTCCTTCGTTCCACAATCATCTTAAGTTTCATATTACATTCACAGCAACGATTACAAGTTAATCGATATTTGCTGCTCTGTGATTGCGTAGTGAATAAGAAAGAGAATAGCAAACACAGTCCCTGGTAATCTTTCATCATTGTTAGTAAAATAATGAAAACCATTGAAATTTGGGAAAGGTATTAAATGCAATATACATTTTTATAAGAGTGTTTGCATCACTCGTTCCAACGTCTTGCATAGTGAGATGGAGAGGGAATGTTGCTTTCTTGTTTATTAAACATACATAATAAAATCATATATTTCTCCAATAAAGTGATTTTTTTTCACTTTTCCACACATGACTCTTATTTTGCATGTACAGTGGTACCTTGGGTTAAGAACTTAATTCATTCTGGAGGTCCGTTCTTGACCTGAAAATGTTCTTAACCTGAAGTACCACTTTAGCTAATGGGGCCTCCCGCTGCCGCGTGATTTCTGTTCTCATCCTGAAGCAAAGTTCTTAACCCGAGGTACTATTTCTGGGTTAGCGGCGTCTGTAACCTGAACCGTCTGCAACCTGAGGCATCTGTAACCCGAGGTACCACTGTAAGTTCTTCTGCAAAGGTGAGTTGCCCCACCTATTAGACCAATAACCCACTTTAGATGCTTCCAGAACTGAGCAATGGTCAATCAAGTGATTTCTGGTTTGTGGCAGCTTTTTGGAAAATGGGATTTTTTTCCCCCTTGGGGCTGATTTGAGATAGAAAGCTGACCTACACACACACACACACACACACACACACACACACAAGGTGGCCCTGCCACGCGTTGCTGTGGCTCAGTCTGTTCAATGGAGCCTCAGAGTCCCCCTTCAGACTCCCCTCACCTTCAGTCCCTGTTTTACGTGTGTTCTGTTTACAGAGGCACATCCCTGTGACTTCCCCCACCCTGACCCGACCCATGACCCATCCTGGCCCCTCCTCCCCCCACCCCCAGCCCATCCATGTGATTGCCCCCCCTGTCCTGACCCATGACCTATCCTACCCCCTCCTACCCCCATCCCACCTAGGAGAGCCCCCACCTCCACTCAGCCCAGTCTGAAAAGCCGAGCCAAGATGCTGTGGAGATGGAAATTTTCCTAGGTGCTGTACCAGTGTAGCCGTCACTAGAGGGCGCTGTTTTGCAACCTCTCCTATGCTCCCAGCATGCACTTTCATCTGATTCGTGAGTTCTGGAACACGTGGTTTTAGGGGTTTACCTGGCCCAGGTGTGACATCTGTCTTTGAAAACAGTATGGGGTCACTCGCGTAGTCACATTTGACTTCGTGTCAAAATTTGAACGCAATCGGTCAAGCGGTTCTGTTGAACATTGGAGATGAACCAACATACCCAGTCAACATTTTTATATATATAGATAGAAGGAGCTTAGCTGGGGCACCTCCAGCCCATTCCCAGATCAAATAGCCCTTGAATATCCATCCACCTCTGTACAAGATGAATAAACTCTCAAGGGACTCTCAAGTTAACTCTTCCCCCTTTAATCTCCAAAACAAACTTTTCCTTCTTTACCTTCCAGCCATTGCTCCTTGTCTACCCTTCCTCTGGGACCACGGACAATTCCCTCCCTTCATTTATATTGCTACCTTGAAGATATTTTTAGATTGTGACCATGTTGCCCGAGTCTTCCTTTCCCCAGACTATATAAATTTAGCTCCCTTAGTCACTCTTGACTGACAAACATCTCGGTCGACCTTTCGGCGGGCATCTATCTTCTATCCTCTGCGTTCTGCTTTGGTTCCCATAATCTGACAGGCCATGCCCCTGAAAAAATTAGCATTGCATCTTATTTTGTAGATAAGACCACCCATGTACAAAGTGTTTTACATTACTATCTTCATTAAAATCACCTCCACAACAACCCTGCAGAGCAGGCAGGCCATTGCTGTTCTAATTTTTGCACATGAGGAAATTGAGTCTCGGGGCATATTGCTCCACAAAACTATGATAACCCATTTCCTGAAAGCAGGGTTTGGATCCAGATTTTCTAGACCTAAGCCTAGTATGCTGCTCCAGACTCTCTAGTCCTTACATGTGTTCAAAGCGTCTTCCACAATTTTGTATTTTACTACTGCAAAAAAAGACATACATTTATGCATTTATCTATGCATCAGATCTAACCATGGTTTTTCCCATTAAAATGCTTAAGGAGCTGTGCAAGACACCACCTGTGTAATGAGAGAATGTCAAATGCTTTTTCAAAATTATATGCTGCTTCAGCCCAACCTTCAGAGCTGTTGCAGCCTCTGGAAATTCTCCACAAAAACTACAGCTTCCAGAATCCCAAAGATGTCCTGCAACAGTTCAGCAGATTCATCCAGCTAGATTCGAAAATGCAAATGATTTGAATGAATTCTTTTATATGAATTCTCTCCTGCTTAACCTTTTGGAAGGTCTTCCTCGCCTTTCTTCTGGGCTCGATGAGACCAGCTCTCTGGCCAGAAGAACCGCAATGTGGTTGACATATCCCTGCTTTCAAAAAAAAAAATCCCTGTTTGTCTGTTTTGAGAAGCATTCAGATTTGCCATGTTAATACTCCATGCACACAACAATAGCTTTCCATCCCTGCTCCAACTCATTTCCATTTTTTACATACAAACACAAAGGGCACCTGCTGGTATGCTAAAAATACAACTGAAATGTTCATAATTGCTCTGGAAACCTAGGTGTGCTTTGGCAATAGTGAGGCTCGCTGTTATCAGAGAGCAAGCCTTCCCCAACAATTTGCTGAGCTGCTATGGGATGTTCATGAATATTCCAGATGCGGGAGTTGCTGGCAGTGATGCTGCTCAGAGTTTGGAGAAGGAATAGAATGAAAATTGTTGGCATCCATCTGTCTCAAGAGACAACGGAAGAGTGTGCCATTGGGGATAAAGTCAAACCATTGGAGAAACAAAATAAAAAAAATTCTTTACAGTAGCACCTTAGAGTGGTGCTGGAGGAGACTCTTGAGAGTCCCATGGACTGCAAGAAGATCAAACCCATCCATTTTTAAGAAAATCAGCCCTGAGTGCTCACTGGAAGGACAGATCCTGAAGCTGAGGCTCCAATACTTTGGCCACCTCATGAGAAGAGAAGACTCCCTGGAAAAGACCCTGATGTTGGGAAATATGGAGGGCACAAGGAGAAGGGGACGACAGAGGACGAGATGGTTGTACAGTGTTCTCGAAGCTACGAACATGAGTCTGACCAAACTGCGGGAGGCAGTGGAAGACAGGAGTGCCTGGCATGCTCTGGTCCATGGGGTCACGAAGAGTCGGACATGACTAAATAACTAAACAACAACAGCACCTTAGAGACCAACTAAGTTTGTTATTGGTATGAGCTTTTGTGTGCATGCACACTTCTTCAGATACACTGAAACAGAAGTGAAACCAAACTTAAAACCATGGAGAGACCTGGTCTGAATAGAGACATTCGATTCTTATCTCATTATACAAGATAAAGCTATTTTATCTTGTATAATGTATAAAACAACTACTGGACTTTTAGAGGACATCTGAAGGCAGCCCTGTTTAGGGAAGCTTTTAATCTTTAAGAAATTAGTGTATTTTAATGTTTATGTTGGAAGCCGCCCAGAGTGGCTGGGGAAACCCAGCCAGATGGGTGGGGTATAATCAATAAATTATTATTATTATTATTATTATTATTATTATTATTATTAGCCATCTCACCCATTGCCTTTTCCTGTAAGACCAATTGCAGTCGTTAACAGTCGTCAACAGGTTTACCACACCTATCAGCCAATCACCCATTCCCACCACCCTTCTGAGTAATACCCCTCCCCACCCTCTCACACTATATATAAGGGTCTGGTGACTTCTGTTTCAGTGTATCTGAAGAAGTGCCTCAAACTTCTTCAGGTTTGGGTGGCAGATGCAAGAAGCACCAGGGAAGCAAAGGCATGACAAATCTTTCCGCAGTCCATGATTCCCAGATTAAGGCAAGACTTGAAATTGCGATCCATCTCTAACTCTGAAGCCACTGTGTCAGGAAGTCTCATGTGAGTGGTGTTACAGCCTCACTGAGGATGTAGGCTAATTATCGACATTCTTTGACATAGATACACCTGTACAGAGAACACATTAATGCCCATCTTCTTCTGCAACAAGGGAACATATTAGGTAGTGTTTGTCATGCTAATAGTGATTCCTGGACCCCATTTATCACAAGTGCCTCTATAATCTGTTCTGGGTTTTTCCTGTTCTGTCGCAAAGGGATTCTCTACAACTTTTCGGTATGTCTTTGCAGTTAGCTAGGGATCAAAATGTCATCAGGTTAACTTTGTCAGTATTTTCACTGGCACTATTGCAGAGGGTCACATGATTGGATGTTTCCATTCCTTATCACTGTTTGTGTATAAGCGGAAGTCAGGCTGATGTGAGAGAAGCCACTCACACAGCACACCATGTTTCTTCTATTTTCGTTGTTGTAGATAATAAAAGGCTTGATGCCACAATTCCTACATAATCTTGCTTCTGCTGACTCTGCTGCTACGTCGTATAGCGTGCACATAATAAATAAATAATAATAATAAATTTTTATTTATACCCCGCCCTTCCCGGTTCAGAAACCCGGGCTCAGGCCGGCTAACAACAAATTTAAAGCACTTAATTGTAATACAACGTAAAAGCAGCATAAAATACAGTATAAAAGCATGAATAATAATAGAATTCAAAGTTCATGTCTTTCGGATGTGTGCCAATGCTCCGCCAAGAAATCGTCCTGTTAAACTTCCCCTCCATTGCCTGTTGTTGCTACTGTTGATGACGATAATTTAGTTGTCCATATATTTGTTGATGACTGGTGGTTTAACAAGAAGCCCCTTGGGCTATGCACCAGGTCCAGCCATATCCCAGATCCTGAACCAAATACAGCTGATTCAGGTTGACCTGGAATTTGGCCCGAGCCGAACGGGTCCACCCAGAGAGATCCGGTACTGTCTCCTTGGTAGGCCTCACAATGCCCCGTTTGGATCTTCAGTTCCTGGATGAAGAACATGCATGGTGATGTCAAAAAGGAGTATGAAGCTGCTGACTTGGGGCAGTTGAGATGAACTGGCTTTGCCAACCCTTGCCAATGGGGCTCTAGGCCTTGAGAACACAAAGAACGACTGCATCAACGTTCATGAACTCTATCAAACAAGGTTGGCAGGACAATGGAGTTTTGGAAAAACAAGGCAGCATACCGCTAAAGATTCTGCTTCTTTACTTTCTTCTAGAGAACGCTAGAACTTGTAAAGCTGAAGTTGTATCCCCATGCACTGCTTGGAATGAATGGCAGGTGAGCTACACCTTGCATGGTGTTTTTTCTTTATTTCTGACTATTTAAACTATCCTTCTGTGCATTTTCCTTGGCACCACATGCAAGAAGATCCCTTCCAAAGGAATTTCAGCAGTCTGCTAAACTGCACCTGGTCTGGGCATTTTATTTTATTTTATTTTATTTTATTGGCACTGCTGGAGCAACCCGCCTTCGCCAATGGAAGGGCAGCGGGTGGATCGAATTGCCCCGACTCAGCACTGGCAGCAAACAGCCTCCCACTTCCAAACGCCTTATGAATTTTTTAGAGAACGACCAAAGTGCCTTGCTGAGTCAGCCAATCAGAGGCAGCAGATTAGCGAGAGACGGATCTTAAATTATTAAGCAAGCACAGCTAGATGGGAGGTCGAGAGGAAGAGATGGAGTTGCTCCTTTTGCTCAACGGAAAGGCAGAAAGACAGCCTGAGAACCAGGAGGATGCAACAATTTTAGCGACTGGGCAGGCCAGAGACAAACGTGTGAGAGGGAATCCGTTTCCCCTCCAGGTCATAAATTTTAATTGATTTTCACAATTTTAACAGATTCACTTAAATTTCAATATATGCTTTTCTTAAAATTTTGACTTCCCACCTCCATGACGTTTTTATCTCCACCTTTTACCTACTGCTTTATAGAACACACTTTTCTGTAATACAATTATTGTATTTATCTAATACAATGCAATTATCTAATACAATTTGATCTAATACAATTTGATCTATTACTTATTCCACTTATCATTGTTTTCATTCCACTGCCCATAATTTGAACCCTGCCTGCATTTTCTTTTGACAATAACAGTTCTTTAAACAGTCCAAAAGGGGTCTCAACTCTTCCATGCCCATTTTCTCTCTTTTCTCTCTTATTTTTGCTGTCCATTTTGCCATTTCTGCATAGTCCCTTAACTTCTGAAGCCATTCCTCCTTGGTGAGTCCTTCTCTTCCTTTCCATTTCTGCACGCACAGGATACCGGCTGCTGTTGCTGCATGCCTAAATAGTTTAACCATCCTTTTCGGGACCTCCGTCACTATTATCCTTGGGGCTCCCTTTGCTTGTGCTGCTTGGAAGTCCAATTCAATAACTGATATAAGAATCAAGGCTACAACCTTTGATTGGCAGGTCGGTCAACTAAATCGGGGTGGGGAACCACCTGCAGCTCAAGGGCCACATTCCCTTCTTGCAATTTTCTGGGGGCCACCTGCTCACGGTGGGCAGCAAAAGTAGATGGGGCCATGAATGCAAATTTTACATTTTGCCATTTCCATGCACACTCACACGCCCCTCTCTGGTCTTCCAGGGGAGCAAAAGCTACATCAGAGTTCAAAGATGCATTTCAACCAGGGGGAAATGTTGTTTTATTATATAAAAAGTATGCACATACCCACAGGACATATAATATAACTCGGTGCTGCTGCCAGCGACTCCCGGCTGGTTGCCCAGGAACGTACAAAGACAAGGAAATGTTTTTACCATCCGCTTTTTATTCAGTATTTACAGAGAGAGGACTCCCCTGCTGAATGCCTAAGGACCCCAGTCCTGCCACTCACCACCTGGCCTAGAGCGCAGCCTGACGGGCTCCGTAAAGGACTGCTGCCGCCGCTGCTGCTAGACAGAGGGCTCTTTTTGTTTTTGTTTTTAAATTGCTGTTATTTTTTTACTTACGTCATTTTAAATTGTGATATTAATGCTATATTCTTAGTTTTAGATTTTGATTTATGTGGAAATTGTTTTCCATTTGGTTGTGTATTTTTTTTGATGTGGTTTACTTATTTTGATGTGGTTTACTTATTGTTTTTTGCTCACTGGAAGGACAGATCCTGAAGCTGAGGCTCCAATACTTTGGCCACCTCATGAGAAGAGAAGACTCCCTGGAAAAGACCCTAATGTTGGGAAAGATGGAGGGCACTAGGAGAAGGGGACGACAGAGGACGAGATGGTTGGACAGTGTTCTCGAAGCTACGAACATGAGTTTGACCAAACTGCGGGAGGCAGTGGAAGACAGGAGTGCCTGGCGTGCTATGGTCCATGGGGTCACGAAGAGTCGGACACAACTAAACGACTAAACAACAACAACTTATTGTTTATGACTTTTGTAATTATGTAAATCTTGTCATGTTGTAAGCCACCTTGAGCATTGTTTTTAACTGTGGAAAGGTGGCATACAAATAAAACGACGATGAATGGTGATATAGAGCCCAGCCTCTTGGATAATGGTGTTGTCCCAAGTGAATCTCCAGCCCCACCCCGCCCCCCGCTCTCTCCCACTTCCTCATTAGGCATTCTCATCGTCTCTCCTGGGGGGGTAACTGTCCAGTTCTCCCTTTTTTTAACGGAAATTCCCTTATGTTGAATAGGCTTCCTCACGAGAAAAGGAAAAACTTGACAGCTATGCCTACGGTTACTGCGATGTGCCCTCTGTCTTTGAGCTCTTTGCTCTCCTACTTTCAAGGCTCGCCAGGTTCTGGGAGAGGGAGGGGTCTGGAATGCTTTCTAAAGACTGGGAGTGGCCATCGGAGACCATATAACACCGGTCCTGAAAGATTTACCATATTTTTCCATGTACAGTGGTACCTCGGTTTAAGTATACAATTGGTTCCGGAAGTCTGTACTTAACCTGAAGCGAACTTTCACATTGAAAGTAATGGAAAGTGGATTAATCCATTCCAGACAGGTCCGTGGAGTACTTAAACTGAAAGTACTCATACCGAAGCCTATAAGACCTGTTTTTTATTCTTATTTAAAAATGCTAAAAATTGGGGGTCATCTTATACACGGATAGTGCAGAGGTTGGATGGGCGATTGGTATCTGCAGTGTCTGTGTGGGTGATTTGTGGCTGTGTCAAGGTCTGCTGGTGATTGGCTGCTGCGGCAATTGGGCAGGCGATTGGCAGCTGCTGGCAGCGAGTGGGCAGACGATTGGTGTCTTCGTCGATGCGTGAGATTGTCAGCAGTTGTTAGGCGGGTGAGCAATTGTCGGCAATCCTCCCCAAAAAAGCTCAACAACTCTAGTCAATCTCCTCCCATTTCCTCAATTTGGTGTTCCCAAAAATAGGGGTAATCTTATTCATGGGGGGGGGGTGTTATACATGGGAAAATACAGTACATTGGCTCCCAGTATGTTTCCGAGCACAATTCAAAGTGTTGGTGCTGACCTTTAAAGCCCTAAACAGCCTTGGCCCAGTATATCTGAAGGAGCGCCTCCACCCCCATTGTCCATTCTGGACACTGAGTTCCAGCTCCGAGGTCCTTCTGGCAGTCCCCTCGCTCCTGGTTACAGACCAGGCAGAGGTTGGCAGGAGCTGGGACAGAGCAATGGGAGCTCAAACCGCCGCGTGGATTCGAACTGCCAACATTCCCAAGAGGTTTGGTGGTTTAGACCACAGCGCCACCCGCATCCCACTACCAGAATGCATAAACACATCCCCTACACTATACCAAACATTATTCAGAATAGTGGTTTGCACGACCCTCTGAAATTCAAAACAGCAACAATTAATTGCACATTTTTTAAAAAAAGGAATGAACTATTTCGTTTAATTAATTCAACGAAATTGGTGATGTTCATCCAGTGATACCAGATTTTCAAAGTCTGGTTGTCAATTTCACCTCCAGATTGCCCCTGCCACCTCCTTGCCTCCCAGGTAATCTAACCCCCTCACATGGGGCATTACCACCCGTTGCCTAGACTCTGTGTTTAGACCCTGGTAGCATGTCTACTGGGATTTCTGCATTCACCTACTGACTCCAGATCGGCCCCGCCGTTAAGGGGCATTTCCAAGTCCAGGAAGGAAAAGAGGACCAGGGTGACAGTAGAGCTGGCATCAGCAGTTCTCAGAGGGCACTGGGCATTGTTCATTAACGGTGGCAATGTCACTCCCTGCTGAGTGTCCCCCAATGGAAGGTACCATTGACACTGGAGATGCAAAACAGCTTGGTGCAAAGAGCACCATCTAAGCCCTGCTCCCCCAGGAAATGAATGACATACAAGGCGATGCAGTAAATCCAAGGTTAATTACTCTAGGATGACAACCTGCACTGCTCAGTGATTTGATTCAAAGCAGGACACCCATAATCCTGTCTCCTGCAAGGGCAGTGATCTTGGAGCACTGTTGCCTTAGGCCCCCCCCCCTGCTGTAGGAAGGCAGGGGGCTTGGAGAATCTGGGGCGTATCCAATGCTGCATGAGCAGAATTCCTCTCCCTGCATGTTCCCCCCAAATCCACTTACCCTGTGGAGATTTTGAGGGTGCACACTGTGGGTTGCCTTCAGAGGAGGGGTGTTTCTGTTGCACAAGCAGAATGGCAGCAATGGATACAACTCTCGGGTGTTAAAATGCTCCACCTTGAGGATTGCAAGCAAAAACAACCTAGAGGTTTCTTTCCTCACCAACGTATTTGTGGGGGAAAGCCAGAAATTTAGTTGGTTGATAGATTTAGCAATGCTGGGGGGTTTTGTGTTTTGTTTTAGTAAAAGTAAGCAGCCTAATTAAGATCCAAGATGCTGAGTTCAGCCTCCCAAATCCTCTCTGGCTCATGTTGCTCACTTCCCTTTGCTGCCATTTCCCCCTGCAACATTTGCATCCTTGCAGAGTTTTGCCTTGTCCCCCATGCTGTTTAGCCTCTATCTGAAACCACTAGGATCTGTCACCAGGAGATTTAGAGTGAGGTGTCGCCATTGTGAATAATGCCCAGCTTTATCTCTCAGCTCCGTCTGAATCAGGAGAGGCAATTGAGGCGTTGACTGGTGCTTGAAGGCAATGAGGGAATGGGTGCGGGCCATTGAATTGAACCGGAATCCTGAAAAGACATGTTGCAAGTTCTCAAGCCTGAGAGATGGGGTGGCACCCTGTTCAGGACAGAGCTGTGGGATGTGATCCATAAGAGGCCATCAAGTACAACATTTCTTGTAATGCTAGAGAACACATGTGGAGGAATGTTTGGTCCAGTCAGCCAAAACTTCCTGTCCCTCCTGGCTGGAGCATCCTTCCTTTGCATGTGACTAAAGGTAGGTGTGTCCTTACCTGCCCAGGTAACAAAAGGACGAGTCACACAGCACTCTCTCTCTCTCTTTGACTTCCTTCGTCATTTGACCAGCTTTTAGCTGGCAGAAGCACTGGGATTATTCCCCCATATGGGGCAGATCCACATGTACATATTTGTAGCTAAATCTGCCTTCAGGAATCCAACTTTGAACTGATGTGAGTAAACTTCTTTTATCATCTTAGAATAAGATTGTGGCGTCTTTATTCTTTTTAAGATGGATTCAAGGGAACTTACCAGGAATGTACAATTCAATCTGAGACAGATTTTTGATTTGGATTAATTGAATAATTATTGGTGGAGGATAGTGGATGTTTTTTCAGAATAGAATAGTTGAGGATGATGATAAAATGTGTTAGAATGATTTAAGATATAAAATGAAAATTGCTTAATGGAGATTTTAAAATGGACCCAGTGGGGGTGGGGGAATTGAGAAAGTCAACAATGTTAAGTAAAAAATGTAAGAACTGTTACGTTTTTCTTTTTCATGTTCTATTTTTGTCCCATGTCTTTTGTGACTTTATTTTTGTGAATATTGGAAAATGAATAAAAATGATTTGGGGGGGGGAAGAATCTCAACAGGTGCTAATGAGGTGCCCCCCAAAAAACTGCCCCAAGGATCTGCCAGTTGGTCATGAGTCCGACATCTTCTCGCTCTTGCGAGCAATCTTTAACCTAGCGTAGTGCAGTCTTTGTTAGCCTGATGACCTCTCGATGTTTTGAACTACAACTCCCATGAGCACCACCTGGCACAGCTGGAGAGGGTGCCAGGTCGATGAAGGTGGCGTGTTGGCAGTTCTCAAGTTCCTATTTACACCCACAAGGTGGCACGAGTGTTACGACAGCCAACAGCTACAAGGGCACTGAGATGGGGGGGGAAACACACATCTGTGCACCTACATTGCACAGCACCGAGTAGATTAACACGTTCTGCCAACCTGTGTAGATGTGATCATAATCGTCTCCTGCCCACTTCATCGTAAGAACACAACGGCATTCAAAGTGTGCGTCACCACCATTAAAGCCCGGAACATCAAGACTCAGTTATTGCAATGCACGCACCCCAGAATGCCAGAAGAAGCCAAGACACGTATTTTGCAACAGCCTGGAGACGGCCAATTAGGTAGCACCTCACCCCACTCAGATGAGCACATGGCTGGCTTGCCACAAGGAATAGCCCCCGTGTGGCTGACATTTCAGGAGACAGTTTTGTGCAGAATTTATCGTGCTCTTCTATTCCCAGGATTACGGGAGTTGCATTCTGGTCAAGGGGCTTGGGATTATTTCAAATGCCCCCTCTACACTTCCCAGGATTCCTTGGGAAGGAAACCACAACCGCTATGCCCTTTTCTTCAATAAAGTTTAAGAGAAATGCTTTGGTTTCCGCCCCTTGGGATTACTCCTCTCTCTCTCTCCTTTGCTCTGAAAACACATTGTTAATTACTGCAGATATTGATTCCAACAGCGCATCTGTGGCTTGAAAGCCTTGTGGGCACATAAAAGGATGGTTTGGTTATCCTTTCATATTTTTAGTATAAAAACTGTTAAAAATTACGCCGGGAAGGGGGTTTCGTTTTTGCTCGAGTGTTAATTGCAAAAAGATGCCCAAATGAAGCTAACAGATCAGAGCTAGGCTCTTGTGTAAGACAGAAAGTGGGTAGGAATTATAGTCAGAATGGATTTTTGGTGGTTATCTAGTCTAAATCACTGCTTAATGCAACCTGCAGCTATAATGCAAGACCTGCAGCCACAGCATCTCGGACAGAGAGCCAGTCTGTTTTAATGCCTCCAACCTGAAGTGCTTGCTGGGTGATGCAGAAATGCCACACTATCTGCACCACTGCATACCAGCAGAACCAATTTTGGGTTCCCATCAGTGCACTGATTTGCACCATGGCAACTTCCTTACCCCCTCTCCCTCCAGATAAGCAAGTGGCCCACTTTACGGGAGACTAACACGGCAGTTCTGCCCCCACCTGTGTCCATCAAACAACCCCATCCCAAGGCAGTCTGTTCTCCTACCACCAGAAAGTTCCTTTATGTTTGACCCAAATCTGCTTCTGTTAACAGTTCCCCCTGCCCCGGTCTTTCCCCTCTAACCCAGTGTTTATAATAATAATAATAAAATAATAATAATAATAATAATAATAATAATAATAATAATAATAATAATAATAATATATTATTTATACCATGCCCATCTGGCTGGGTTCCCCCAGCCACTCTGGGCAGCTTCCAACAAAATTAAATAATCCTTCATTTAATGACCAGCTATATGTTGATTTTTGTTTTATTATTTATTTATCTGTTTTACATCTGATGGCTCCCAACAAAATATTTAAAGCACAATAAAATCTGAAACATTAAAAACTTCCCTGTACAGGGCTGCTTTCAGATGTCTGTACAGGGAAGTTTTTAATGTTTGAGGTTTTATTGTGCTTTAAATATTTTGTTGGGAGCCATCCAGAGCAGCTGGGGACATCCAGTCCGGTAGGTAAAGGTAAAGGGGCCCCTGACCATCAGGTCCAGTCGTGTCCGACTCTGGGGTTGCGGCACTCATCTCGCTCTATAGGCCGAGGGAGCCGGCGTTTGTCCGCAGACAGCTTCCAGGTCATGTGGCCAGCATGACAAAGCTGCTTCTGGCGCACCAGAGCAGCGCACGGAAACACAGTTTACCTTCCCGCCAGAGTGGTACCTATTTATCTACTTGCATTTTTTACATGCTTTCGAACTGCTAGGTTGGCAGGAGCTGGGACCGAGCAACGGGAGCTCACCCCGTTGCAGGGATTCGAACCGCCGACCTTCTGATCAGCAAGCCCTAGACTCTGTGGTTTAACCCACAGCGCCACCTGGGTCCCTTCAGTCCGGTAGGTGGCATATAAATAATAAAACGAAAATCAACATATAGATGGTCATTAAATGAAGGATTATTAAAGAAGCCAGAGATATTGGGGAAAGGGATGAAAGTCCTAAAATACTGCTTTGAAATTAATATGATAATAATAATAATAATAATAAAAAAATAATAATAATAATAATATTTATACCCCGCCCATCTGGCCAGGTTCTCCCAGCCACTCTGGGCGGCTTCCAACAAAATATTAAAATACAGAAATCCATCAAACATTAAAAGCTTCCCTAAACAGGGCTGCCTTGAGATGCCTTCTAAAGGTCTGCTTATTGTTGTTCTTTGACCTCTGGTGGGAGGGCATTCCGCAGGGTGGGTGCCACTACCGAGAAGGCCCTCTGCCTGGTTCCCTGTAACTTGGCTTCTCGTAGCGAGGGAACTGCCAGAAGGCCCTCGGCGCTGGACCTCAGTGTCCGGGCAGGTATACTGGACCGAGGCCGTTTAGGGCTTGAAAGGTCAGCACCAACACTGTGAATTGTGCTCGGAAACGTACTGGGAGCCAATGTAGGTCTTTCAGGACCGGTGTTATGTGGTCTCGGCGGCCGCTCCCAGTCACTAGTCTAGCTGCCGCATTCTGGATTAGTTGCAGTTTCTGGGTCACCTTCAAAGGTAGCCCCATGTAGAGCGCAGTGCAGTAGTCCAAGCGAGATATAACTAGAGCATGCACCACTCTGGCGAGACAGTCCACGGGCAGGTAGGGACTCAGCCTGCATACCAGATGGAGCTGATAAACAGCTGCCCTGGACACAGAATTGACCTGTGCCTCCATGGACAGCTGTGAGTCCAAAATGACTCCCAGGCTGCACCCCTGGTCCTTCAGGGGCACAATTACCCCATTCAGGACCAGGGAGCCCCCCACACCTGCCTGCCTCCTGTCCCCCACAAACAGTACTTCTGTCTTGTCAGGATTCAACCTCAATCTGTTAACCGCCATCCAACCTCCAACCGCCTCCAGGCATTCACATAGGACCTTCATCGCTTTCACTGGTTCTGATTTGAAAGAGAGGTAGAGCTGGGTATCATCCGCATACTGATGAACACCCATCCCAAACCCCCTGATGATCTCTCCCAGCGGCTGCATGTAGATGTTAAAAAGCATGGGGGAGAGGACAGAACCCTGAGGCACCCCACAAGTGAGAGCCCAGGGGTCTGAACACTCCTCCCCCCCCCCACTTTCTGAACACGGCCCAGGAGGTTTCCCAACCTTTGGTCTTCAGCTGTTTTCGGACTACAATTCCCATCATCCATGACCACTGGCCTCGCTAGCTAGGGATGATGGGAGTTGTAGTCCAAAAACAGCCAGAGACTCAGAGTTGGGAAACACTGCCATGGCGCCCACAGGGTCTCCCCTCCCGCCTTCCAATATTAGGCTGGAAAGTACCAGGGGCTCTGTTCCAGAACTCCATTCCAGCACTTTTTTCTAGAAAAATAGCACTGGAAAGAACCATTGTATTGCAGCCAAAAGAACTGGCTGGTGTGTGTGTGTGTGTGTGTGTGTGTGTGTGTGTGTGTGTGTGTGTGTGTGTGAGAGAGAGAGAGAGAGAGAGAGAGAGAGAGAGAGAGAGAGAGAGAGAGAGAGAGAGAGAGAGAGAGACCTGCAGACCCCAAAGGGTTTTAACCCATAGCTCAGCTACTAGCATGCTAAGATTAATTGATTGATTGATTGCACCCCCCACCAAAAGGTCTCACCCTGGTCCTCCTCTTCCAATACAGTTGATTCCTCTTTTGCCTCCACCTGGTAACGTGAAGGTAAAGGACCCCAGGACGGTTAAATGCAGTCAAAGGCGACTATGGGATTGCGGCGCTCATCTCGCTTTCAGGCCAAAGGGAGCTGGCATTTGTCCAGACAGCTTTCCAGGTCATGTGGCTGTTAGGACAAAACCGCTTCTGGCACAACAGAACACCGTGACGGAAACCAGAGCGCACAGAAATGCCGTTTACCTTCCATCCACAGCAGTACCTATTTATCTACTTGCGCTGGCGTGCTTTCGAACTGATAGGTGGGCAGGAGCTGGGACAGAGCATATGAAAGTTAAACAGGCTTCTAAGCATCTTATTTCCAACATCTTTTAAGACCCAGGTGGCAATTTTTGCTGGAGGAGATGCTTGGGAAGTTGCCTAGCAACTGCACGTGCTCCCTCCCTCCCTCTCAAAACATCCCTCATGTAAATATTTTTGGGCCCTGCTGGTCTAACCAAGCTGTAAAATCATCCCGAGGCCAATGTAGCAAAATACCAAACAAACAAACAGGGTTCGTCCAGTTGAACAGTCAGATCCTTTGGGGTTTGAGGCAGGTGGGAACCTGTGTCTCTCATTCTGATGTTCCATATTTTGGGGCGGGGATGGAATTGCAGAATCGTAGAATTGGAAGGGACCCCAAGAATCATCTAGTAACTAGTTCAACCCCCAGCAATGCAGAAATATGCAGCTGTCCCAGATGGGGATCGAAACTGATACCTTAGAATAGAATAGAATCATAGAGTTGGAAGAGACCACAAGGGCCATCCATTCCAACCCCCTGCCAAGCAGGAAACACCATCAAAGCATTTTTGACATATGCCTGTCAAGCCTCTGCTTAAAGACCGCCAAACAAGGAGACTCCACCACACTCCTTGGCAGCAAATTCCACTGCCAAACAGCTCTTACTGTCAGGAAGTTCTTCCTAATGTTTAGGTGGAATCTTCTTTCTTGAAGTTTGAATCCATTGCTCCGTGTCCGCTTCTCTGGAGCAGCAGAAAACAACCTTTCTCCCTCCTCTATATGACATCCTTTTATATATTTGAACATGGCTATCATATCACCCCTTAACCTTCTCTTCTCCAAGCTAAACATGCCCAGCTCCCTAAACATGCCGTTCCTCATAAGGCATCATTTCCAGGCCTTTGACCATTTTGGTTGCCCTCTTCTGGACACGTTCCAGCTCGTCAGTATCCTTCTTGAACTGTGGTGCCCAGAACTGGACACAGTACTCCAGGTGAGGTCTGACCAGAGCAGAATACAGTGGTACTATTACTTCCCTTGATCTAGATGCTATACTCCTATTGATGCAGCCCAGAATTGCATTGGCTTTTTTAGCTGCTGCATCACACTGCTGACTCATGTCAAGTTTGTGGTCTACCAAGACTCCTAGATCCTTTTCACATGTACTGCTCTCAAGCCAGGTGTCTCCCATCCTGTATTTGTGCCTTTCATTTTTTTTGCCCAAGTGTAGTACCCTGTTTCTCATATTTTAAGACATACCCATAAAATAAGCCATAGCAGGATTTTTAAGCATTCAAGGAATATAAGCCATACCCCGAAAATAAGACATAGTGATAGGCGCAGCAGCAATGCCGGCCGCAGCAGGAGGAGGAGGAAAAAAATAAGACATCCCTTGAAAATAAGCCATAGTGTGTTTTTTTGAGGAAAAAATAAATATAAGACATGTCTTATAATATGAGAAACACGGTACCTTACATTTCTCCTTGTTAAAATTCATCTTGTTTGCTTTGGCCCAGTTGTCTAATCTGTTAAGGTCATTTTGAAGTGTGATCCTGTCCTCTGGGGTATTAGCCACCGCTCCCAATTTGGTGTCGTCTGCAAACTTGCTCAGGATGCCTCAAGCCCATCATCCAAGTCATTGATAAAGATGTTGAATAAGACTGGGCCCAAGACAGAACCCTGTGGCACCCCACTAGTCACTACTCTCCAGGATGAGGAGGAGCCATTGATGAGCACCCTTTGGGTTCGGTCACCTTGATGTTATCAGCACCATGCTCAAGCAGGAGAGGTACCCCTTGGCCTCTCATAGCCAACCATGGCTCTAGCTAGCCATGTTGTTTAAAAGCCATTGCGCACCAAATGCTTTTAGTGACGCTTTTGCTGCCAGCTTTCAGGCGAGGTGTAAAGATGGCACAAACCAGAAAGGACCATTTGCAATCAAATGTATTAGAATCTTAGAACTGTAGAGCTGGAAGGGACCCCGAGAGTCATCTAGCCCAACCCCTTGCAATGCACGAGTCTTTCTGCCCAACGTGGGTCTCGAACCCATGCCCCCAAGTCTCATGCTCTACCAACTGCTCAGAATAATATTGCCAACAGGAAGATGGAAATGGGACATGTTCAATAAATAGGGAAGCTTTTAATGTTTGATGGATGTCTGTATTTTAATATTTTGTTGGAAGCTGCCCAGAGTGGCTGGGGGAACCCGGCCAGATGGACGGGGTATAAATTATATTATTATTATTATTATTATTATTATTATTATTATTATTAACGCCATAACATCCATGGCAGCGTTTGAATGACGCTTGTGTAAATCAAATATTAATAAATAAGGAAAAATGGTATGATATGTTATAAGAAAGTATTAGAAAATATATTCAGAGTAAGGTAGTATGTACATTCAATATTGTAAATGTGGCATACATCGGGAAATCTATTTTAACATAGTTTAGTTTACTTGATTCTATTTTGGTTTATTTTTGTTTAGTTAGAAAATATAAGGAAAGGGGACATATAAGTTTAAAGTAATATTTAACAGTAAAATTAACGTTGTTATTATTATTATTATCATCATCATCATCACCACCACCACTATTACCTTTTCTTTGTATGGGTATTTAAGATTGTGTATGATATGCATGGATTTCAATAAAGGAAAAAGGAAAAGAAAAAAGGGGGAGAAAATTATTATTATTATTATTAATAATAATAATAAATTATTTATACCCCACCCATCTGGCTGGGTTTCAGCAGCCACTGTGGGTGGCTTCCAACAGAAAATTTAATTAAAATAATCTGTTAAACATCAAAAGCTTCCCTAAACAGGGCTGCCTTCAGATGTCTTCTATGACATCTGACCGGCGCGAATACGAACAGCGAATACGGACGAGCAGGTTGCCCCAACCGGCCGGCGGCGCCCACAAACGACACCCCCACGTTTCCGCTGTGGATGTTGTACCAGTTTTATTGGTAAAATTTGAACACAAAGCCTCACGGACGCCGGGACATGCTTTTCCTTTTAAAGAATTTCCACTGGACTTTAATGGTGAGCATCCAGTCGTTGACATACAGACTCTTACAAGCGGATGTGCACGCATGCCCCTCGGGGAGAAGGTGGCGGCATTCCGGCTGCGGGGGTGGTTTCTGCGCGAGGCACTGGGCACCTACGATTCATTTGCCAGCCTTCTGGGCCTTCTGGGCCGATTTGGTGACCTTGCCGGCGCCGCCGCTCTTCTTCTCCACGTTCTTGATGACGCCCACGGCCACGGTCTGCCGCATGTCGCGCACGGCAAAGCGCCCTGCATGGAGCACACGAAGGGTCGAGAGTGAGAGGCTGGGCGGAGGAGGAGGGCACTTCCTGCCAATGCCAGAGAGCCTATGGCGCTCTACTGCCCTCTAGTGGCAAAATGCGGCCGTGCAGATCTCGTTATTATTACTATTGTTGCTGCCGCCGCCGCCGTTATATATTTATTTCCCCCGCAACAGGGTCATCTCAAGGCGGGTGTACAGATAACAGCTAAAAAACATGGGGGAGGGGAACAATCGTTAAAAAAATGATTAAGCACTGATAGTATCAAAACTATCAAAAAGGAAAATTGAAAAAAAGGATAACATGCTAAAATTATTTGGTTGAAATATATGTAAGGGTGGGTGGTGAGACATCAGGACAGTGAGGCAGGAATTCAACTTTTTAATTTGTAGTAAATTTAAATTCATTTGATGTTAAATTCGCTAAAAAATGGAAAGCAGTAAAAATTAATTGGCAAAAATTTAAGACAGATAGGTAAAGGTAAAAGGTAAAGGAACCCTGGGTGGTTAAGTCCAGTTAAAGGCGACTACGGGGTTGCGGCACTCATGCCGCTTTCAGGACGAGGGAGCAAGTGTTTGTCCGCAGACAGCTTTTTCCGGGTCATGTGGCCAGCATGACTAAATCACTTCTGGGCAATGGAACACCGTGACAGAAACCAGAGTGCACAGAAACACTGTTTACCTTCCCGCTGCAGCGGTACCTATTTATCTACTTGCACAGGGATGTTTTCAAACTGCTAGGTTGGCAGGAGCTGGGACAGTGCAATGGGAGCTCAGGCTGTTGTGGGGATTCAAACCGCCAACCTTTTGATCCAGGAAGACCAAGAGGCTCGGTGGTTTAGACCACAGCACCGCTTGTGCCCCTTTTCTATTACTATTGCTGTTGCTGCTGTTATATATTTATTTCCCCCACCCACCCAGCAACAGGGTCTCAAGATAAAAATAATAACAGCTAAAAACGGGGGGGGGGGGGAACGACAATAAATGATTAAGCATTGATAGTATCAAAACTATCGAAAAGGAAAATTGGAAAAAAGGATAACATGCTAAAATATGTTATTGAGCAGCAAATAAGGATGGTATTGAGACATCAGGATAGTGGGGAGGGAATTCAGCTTTTAAATTTGTATTAAATTTGAACCCATTTGATGTTAAAATCGCTAAAAAATGAAAAGCAATAAAATTAAAATGTAAGATACAATCAAAACGATCTATCTATGTAAATACATTAAAACCATGCAAATCATAGAATTGTGGAGTTGGAAGGGACCCCGGGGGTCATCTAGTCCAACCCCCTGCATTGCAGGAATCTTTTGCCCAACGTGGGGCTTGAACCCACAACCCTGCAATTAAGTATCTCATGATCTAGCAACTGAGCCATCTCTGTATTTCGTATATTTGTGTTTTGATGTTTTGAATGTTTGCTCTAAGCCACTCTGGGCACAGCTCATTGTGGGAAAGTTACAGCTACTTTAAAAAGGAGCTTGCTGTGATCAAGGAAGGGGAAACCCTTTCCCAAATTGCCCTACACTGCTCTTTAAAACATCCTACCTTCAGAGATCTCAAAGGCAGCATGGATACGCTTCCGAAGAACTTTCGAACAGCCCAATGCTGCGCTTTGAAGCCCCAATAATCCGTGCTTCGAAGCGCAGCACTACCCAATGTCACAGTGACATCAGGTGATTGGCAGGTGGACGAGCCATTCAGCTGTCAAATCTGCCGCACTAGAGGTAGGGCAATTAAGATATGGGCCATAGAAGGTTCCCCCCGCTCCTAGGTCTATCTTACATCAGAGTTTCTGGGCATCTAGCCATTTAGTTTGAAATGGCCCTCCCGTCACCCATCTTGGCAGGCATCTGCAAAAGATACAAGGAAAGGTTAAGTTCTCACCCAGGGGTGGGTACTGGGAGAAGCTCTCCACACACATGGGCTTGCCCGGGATCATCTCCACAATTGCGGCATCCCCCGATTTCAAGGATTTTGGGTTGTCCTCCAGCTTCTTGCCGGAACGCCGGTCGATCTTCTCCTTCAGCTCGGCAAATTTGCAAGCGATGTGGGCAGTGTGGCAGTCAATGACAGGGGAATATCCAGCGCTGATCTGGCCGGGGTGGTTCAAGATGATCACCTAAGCCGTGCACAGAACGAGACAAGGTCTCAGGCCGGAACAAATTTGGGAAGGGCATGGCATGACCAGGACAACATTCTGGCTTTCCTAGCTGGGCAATGATGCTCCCTTGTGGAAGGCTGTTGAAAAGACAGCTGCTTCTAGCTACAGCATTCTGGAAAATGGGCTCCTGCAGGCTGGCAGTATTTTGCCATGATTTCAAGTCATGGGTCTGAGAGAGGGTTCCCCAAGAAAACCAGCAGTTTACTTCTGAATCGGAACAAATGCCAATCTGCAGAAAACCCAGTTGCTGTTTGTTCCATTTCATCAGCAAACAGCAGGTTTTCTGGACAAAAGCGGTGGGTCAAAAAAACGACGACCTTGAACCTGTGGCTTGAAATCACGAGACAAAAGTGCAGATGGGAGAAGCCATACTTTTGCACAATTAAAGCGGATGAAATCGCTCTGTCACCCTACTGGGGAAAATCCACCCTAAGAGAGAAATGAACTTCTTGCTGTTAGGAAAGTGACAGGGAGATGTACTGAACGAACAACTGGAAAGCATAAAAATACCCTGGAATACTCTCCAGTTTGGCTAATGCTAGAAACTAGGGCAGGAGTAATCAGTGTGGTGGTTTCCAAATGTTGCTGAACTACAACTCCCATCATCCTTCAGCAATGGGCATGCTGGCGAAGGCCAGGGCACTGGCCCTCCTCTCCACTTGGGAAGGTTTTACCTTTGCATTATTGCTTTCTTTTTCGTCTGAATCTGCTTTCAAGTGATAAGCCAAATAAATCTAAATAGCTACGTGCCTTGCAAAACATCCACGAAGGGGCATACTGAAGAGACAATTTACTTTTCTGTGGGATATGTTATAAATTTAATGAGCAACAGCCTGGCATTCTTTGTAAGGAGGAAAACAAGGGTGCTCAGTGACCCTTCCGTCAAATGTCTCTGAATGCGCGCCTACTGATTTGTCGTCCGCCCTACAGACTAATCAGGAGACAAATTATAACCTAGCACTGGAGCTAAACAACTTGGTCTTATGCTTTCACTGGGCTTCACTCCTAGCCCAGCTAAGTAGGCGCAGGATTGGGCCTTTAGCAATTTAACCGCACCAAGCAAACTATTAAAAGCTGGCGTCCCACAACGCGACTTCTGCAGAATAAAATCTCAGGGCTCTTGGTTAATGCTACGTCTTCATCAAGGGTCACCGGCAGGACAGAGGTCTGTCTCACGCATTCGGACGCAGAAGTCGTGATACGACGGCAAAAGCTTTCAAAATGGCTGCCGCCTCGCTTTCTGCTGACCTGAGAAGTGAACTGGGCCGCCTCCTGAGGTGGGTCGGATTTGCTGTCGCCGCAGACGTTGCCACGGCGGATGTCCTTGACGGACACGTTCTTGACGTTGAAGCCAACGTTGTCCCCTGGCAGCGCCTCGCTCAGGGCCTCGTGGTGCATCTCGACCGACTTCACCTCTGTGGTGATGTTGACGGGGGCGAAGGTGACCACCATGCCGGGTCTCAGGATCCCCGTCTCCACACGCCCCACGGGGACGGTCCCGATTCCTGCAGAGGGGAAAAGAGGGCAGCGGGGAACATGCAATAAAACACAATCCTCGAGACCATAGGTAGGTAGGCAAACTAAGGCCCGGGGGTCGGATCCAGCCAAATCGCCTTCTCAATCTGGCCCACGGACGGTCCGGGAACCAGTGTGTTTTTACACGAGTAGAATGTGTGCTTTTCTTTAAAATGCATCTCTGGGTTATTTGTGTGGCATAGGAATTCATTCGCTCCCCCCCCCCAAAAAAAATATAGTCTGCCCCCCCACAAGGTCTGAGGGACAGTGGACTGGCCCCCTGCTGAAAAAGATTGCTGACCCCTGGCTTAAAGCATATACAAACAGGTTTATCCCATATGTGGGTTGACCTAGTGACTGCAGTTAGCAGTCCGGGAAGTTCGCAGGACGAAAGGAAGATGGAAAAGAGATAGAGTGGCAGCATGCGAGACTCTCGGCAGCCACGTCAACACCATGCATTTAAGGCGCTATGACTCTACATCGCTATGGCTTCCTCCCAAGGGATTCTGGGAGCTGTCCTTTGTTACGGGTGCCGAGAGTCGTCAGGAAACCCCCTGGCGGTTTCACAAAGCTACAATTCCCAGGGTGCTCTGGAAACTGTAGTTCTGAAAGGGGAGCAGGGCGTCTCCTAACAACTGTCAACATCCTCAACAAACTACAGCTCCCAGAATCCTTTGGGGAAAGTCGTGACTGTTGAAAGTGTTATCATAGCAGTTTAAATGAGTGGTGTGGACGTGACTGAAGAGGAAGGGCAAGAGTTTAGCACTGGATATAACATCGGACAACTTAAAAACACACCTTTTGGGAAAGCATGGGAAACTGCAGGCCCGATGTCAATTCTGTTAATTTCAGCTGCGTATAACTGACAGCACACGACTCCGCAGCCCCTTTCATGGAAAGCCTGGAAATGTTTTATATTCTGGTTTGCATTTTGGTGATTTCATGATTGTTAAGGAACTGTCCCATCGGCTGCCGCCGTTTAATGCTGCTAACTGCTTTTTGAATGGCTGTTTTTAAATTTTGTCTTTTTTACGTTGTAGTTTATCCATTATAAGCCAATTTGGTGGAGGGGAGAGAATATACGGCATACCTTCCTAAGGTGGGCTGCAACCAACCAATCAATGCACTCCAGCATTAAAATGACATTTACGTATATATAGCAGTAAAATGGGTGTACTCTGCACCCTAAAAATAATTAAGCGGCACATAAATGCCTTAAATAAATTAAAAACTATTTAATTGAACATTGCAGCAACTCTACCAATGCCAGGAGGTTTTGCAAGCAACAGGTTTTTCGAAGGGACTGCATTATTATTATTTGCGAAATGTATCTTCAAGTGTGACATCATCTGAAGGAGCTTGTGAGTGACTTCGACAAATGAACTTAGAAATGCAAAGTGTTGAGACAAGGACAATAGAGACTTTAAAAAAGACTGGGAACCGTTTATGATGTATCTACAGAAATATTTTAAAGAAGTGGAATCATTAGCAGGGTTTGAGTAAACACAATTAAGAAATCAAGTATAGAAGTTAAGATGTAATAACTGGAAAATAACAAAGTGCAAGATGTAATTTGGAAAAAACATGCTTTATAAAAAAAGATAACATAAGAAAATTGATTGGAAGAAATTTAAAGTTTTTTAGAGAAGAATTGTAAGATTAGCAGTATTTAGCTAAAGATTTGGAAGTAAAAGGAGGTCGTAGAAGAGTGTTAGTTAAGTTTATTATGTATTAAGATTTAGTTAAGTGTTATTGTTGTATTGAATTTTAAGATTTAATTAGAATAGAATTGTATTTTGAGATAAGTATAAGAGATTTATAGTATTGATAAGTTATTAAGAGTATTAATAGGTTTAGATTATTATTAAAAAGATTGGAATCAAGATCTGGAAAGTACTAAGGAAGTAATATAAAGATACGTAGTTGGGAGGGAATGGAGGAAGTCGATAAAGATACGTGATATAAGATTGATTTGATTTTTGTTGTTGTTGTAATGTTGGTATTTTGTTATGTTGTACAGTAAATGTTTTGTGTTTCCTTTGTTCTGTTCTTCTGTTGTGTTTTCGCAAGTGTGTGTGTGTGTGTGATAAGAACATAAGAAAATTTAAGTTAAAGATTACAGAATTAAGGTAGAATAGTAATTTTTAAAAAGCAAGAAAAGCAAATATTTAAAGAGCCAGAAGAGGAGGTTGAGGAAAGTCGGGGGGGGGAGGAGAGATTGGGGTTTTTATGTTTTTTGTGATAATGGTGATTGTGTTGAATATAAAATTGTAAAACTTAATAAAAAATATTTTAAAAAAGAAATGCAAAGTGTTGGACAGTAGAATAGAGAAGTGTCTTTGTATTCATGTCCCTCGTTCCCCATCCTCTAGCATGTTCATTGCTGCCGTTTCAAACCAGCTTCCGCAATCTCGAGGATGAGAAACTGACTTCTTGCCAAAACCGAACAGTTGGGGCAACTTCAGGCAACAGGCACAATGGCTGCATACCTTGTGATCTACAATGCACCCAGGTAAATGCCAGCGTTGGCAATCAAATCCTCTTCTCTTCCTGTTGCTTAGACTACAAAAGCGGATTACTGCCTAGAAATCCACTTAGCCGAGCGAGGGCACCTGTCTACCTGCCAGGAAAGCTCCAGACTCACCTCCGATCTTGTAGACATCTTGAAGGGGCAGGCGCAGAGGCTTATCTGTGGGGCGGGTGGGGGGCAGGATGGTATCCAGAGCTTCCAGCAGCGACACTCCACTGGCATTCCCTTCCTTGCGCTCCACTTTCCAGCCTTTGAACCAAGGCATCTGCAAAACAAAATGGAGGGAGTGTGGATCCAGTGGGCCGTGAGGAAGGACCAGCCATATAAATCTCTCCCTCGTCACAAGGGCAGGAACTGAAGGGTACAATCCTTCCTTTGCTTCCCAGAGCAATCTGAGATTAATAATAATGATAATGATAATAATAATGATAATAATAATAATAATAATAAATCATAATAATACTAATTTATTTATACCCCGCCCAGCTGGCTGGGTTTCCCCAGCCACTCTGGGCGGCTCCCAACAGAATATTAAAAACACAATACAGCATCAAACCTTAAAAACTTCCCTAAACAGGGCAGCGCTCATATGTCTTTTAAAGGTAAAATAGTTGCTTATTGCCTTGACATCTGACAGGAGGGTGTTCCATAGGGCAGGTGCCACCACTGAGAAGGCCCTCTGCCTGGTTCCCTGCAACCTCACTTCTCGCAGGGAAGGATCCGCCAGAAGGCCCTCGGAGCTGGACCTCAGTGTCCGGGATGGACAATGGGGGTGGAGACGCTCCTTCAGGTATTAGCAGATGTTGATCAGCCATTATCACTGACCCTATGTCTAAAATCCCTGGTAGAGGACAAGGATCCAGAGATCAAGCTAAGGGTGGCCAAATTCTGTGCGACTGCCAAAAAACTTAGGGAACATGCTATGCTACCATAATGACTAAGGCCTTAAATGACAATTGTAGGTTATATTTTAGTGATTACGATTCAAGTTATATATTTTTAACTGCTGCTATATCTGTATTATCCCTGTTATACCCAATTGCAAATTCAAATGTATCCCTATCGTGTTTTATTATTTCCCTGATATTGTATGTGAGCTGGAACTGGTCTGTGACCGAAATTACCATATTTTTCCGTGCATAAGACTAGGGAGTTTTTAAATAAAAAAATTAGGTTTAAAATTGGGGCTCATCTTATACACGGGTAGTGCTGAGGGCTGTTCTATTAATTTGGAGTCCCCGAAAATTGGGGGCGTCTTATACACAGAAAAATTCAGTAATAAATTCATTCATTCATTCCCTGACCCTTGATCACACTGGCTGGGGCTAATGGGAACTAGATCTCCACAACACTTTAAATATCCTGCTAAAAACATTTTCGTTTAAGCCAGCCACCCCAGACATATAATTCTGACATCTTTTTAAATATGTGTTTCATAACAGTTTTTTTAAAAAACTGCTGCTTTTGTTTCAAAAACCCTTTAGGCGAGCCTTCCTTTCAACACCCGATTTCAGCAGTAATTTTAATGCACGTTTTATATTTTAGCTTCACGAGTTTTGAAGAGGCTGGGCACAGAGCTCCTGGTTCTCGAGACCTTTGGGCCTTTTCGGTTGAGAAAGCATCTGCTGCTACGTTCCCACTTCAAGCGGGCGATGAAAAGAAGAGTTCCATCTCGCCGGGCGTCCAGTTTCCCATAGCAACCTACCAGATGTGTCTGCAAAACCCAAAAGTAGGGCAGGACAGAAACAGCCTGCCTTCCATCGTCTGCCTCCAGCAACTGGTATTAAGATACACTGCACCTCCCCCTGGAGGTTCTGTTTACCTACCCCGAAATTTAAATGTACATCCATTTTAGCAAATCCCCTAACAAATTCAGCAATTGCAAGTGTGCGAGAGAGACAGTATCTCACTGATTTTCTCCATCTTTAAAGGTGGCTTCATCCCCTCCTGCATTTTCCTAGCCACCAAGACTTGCATTCAAGCCATGTCCTGTATTCCCGAAGCATGAGCCCAGCTGTGCAAAACTGTCAAGAGGATTCACAGAAACTAATCTCCGCCAACACACCAATGCTGACTTGCTGAATTTAAAGGTGGTCACATGACAGGCTCAGAGGGGTCACCTGACTTAGTTACGACATTAAGGAAGAAGCCCCAGCCCAGCCAGGAGAAAGGAAGGGAATATAAAGAGATCTGGAGGGCAAGCGGTAGAAAGAGAAGAAGAAAGAACAGGACCTGCACCTTTCTGAAAAAAATGCTATTCAAGAAAACAGAGTGTGTCTGTCTGAGCAGCGAAAGATACCACCATACAGGCAGAATTCAGTACCGAAATCACTTTTGCAAGTTACACATCACAAAACCTGAACACTTTGACCTGCGTAGGTTATGTATATAAAGCCAATTTGCATGTGTCACCTTATTATGTATAATTTCTTCTGCACCCCATTTGCTTCACTCTCACTTTCCCACCAGCTTCTGAGGCAAACTGCAAGCAAAATTCAAGTTTATCCCTGCGGTCGTGAGGGCCTGAAGGTTGCATTGTTAAAACACCGAAAGGAGACGTACTTGAGCCACTGGGTTTTACATCTAACTCCAAATTCTCCACTTGTTCACGGGACTGTGGAATCGCAGGAAATATACCCTCTTAGACCAATTCTACAGCCTGTGTTTGAAGTGAGAGGAACGCTCTCAGATGCAACACCCCGAGGAACAGATTTTCAGTGGTGATGCAAGGAATCCTCCCTATTTGCTACTGAGGACTAAGCCGAACGACCGCAAGTCCCGGGTTCAAATCTCTTGAATTCATTAAGCAGCAAGACACTAACTTCTTTAATCTCAGCCTTTAGTTTGTAATAATTCACCCGTTATAGTGGTCTGCCTTACAAGGTTGTTGTTGAAAGCTGCTGAGATTATATATGTGAACTGCTTTGAGCACATAGGAAAAGCTCTAAAGACCACCAAGTATAATAATCTCTCATAGAAATTTAAGTAACCAAGCAATTCTCTGTTTATTTGCTCTTATAACCTACCTTTCCTCAAAAGAGTTGAACACAGGCTACATGCGCCGCTGCCGCCCCCAATTTTTACCCTCGACACCCCTGGAAGTTTAGTTAGGGTGAAATACTTGGGGTGTGACCCAAGGTCAGCCAGTAAACTTCATGGCTGGCTAAGGATTTGAACCCAGATCTACCCAGTCCTAGGCCACAGCCACACCATACATACATAATTTTATTTGTATGCTGCCTTTCCAAAGTTCAAACCACGCTCAAGGCAGCTTACAACATAAAGAAGACACATAAACACAATGTAACAAAAGCAGCCATAAGCAATATATAAAACATCAAAAAAATGCACAACCAAACTGAACAATTTCTACATAAATCATAAGATCTAAAACAAAGATACAAAAAGTTTGTATCGATAACAGCAACAACCCCATCAACAAAAGTCCCTAAACGATACCCCAGCACCAAACATTTACAGCAATATCATTCTACTCTTAAAGTCCTGGCTCGCCCCCAAAGAATTATGGGGAATGCAGTTTGTCCAGGGTACTGAGTGTTGTAAGGAGACACCTATTCTCCTATTCCCACAAAGGCTGTCTAGCTAGTTAGCGCCATTATCCGAAAAGACCGCCTCCTTCCTTTTAAAGACGGGTGTGAAAATCAGTGGAGGGGACACTCTTGGTACTGCCACTGCCTTCTGATGTTTTTGGGGAGGTGACAGTCCAGCAGAGGTCACACTCTCAGGACCGCAATCCCTCAAAGACCACCTGACCCCATATGAACCAACCCAGACCCCGATATTATCATCTGAGGCCCTTCTTCGTGTGCCCCCTCCACAAGCGGTCCGAAGGGTGGCAACACAAGAACAGGGCCTTTTCTGTGGTGGCTCCCCGTTTCTGGAATGCTCTCCCCAAGGAGGCTCGCCTGGCGCCTTCATTACGTATCTTTAGGCCTTTAACTATCTGTGTGGCCATTTAGAAACAGGCAGGATGCTTTCAATGTACAGTGGTACCTCTACTTACGAATAACTCTACTTACGAATTTTTCTACTTACGAATGGAGCTCCGTCCGCCATCCTGAATGCGGTTTAGATAGGATTTTTTCTACTTATGAATTTTTAGATAGGGTTGCTTCGACTTACGAATTTTTTCTCCCAATGCATTCCTATGGGATTCGACTTACAATTTTTTTCGACTTACAAATGTGTGTTCGGAACGCATTAAATTCGTAAGTAGAGGTACCACTGTATTTCTTTTTCCTCTCGGTTTTAATATAGCTTTTTTTGTAAGTGGAGAGTTGTCTGTGTGGCTATGCACTTTAGGACCCACCCTATTCTCCTGAAGGTGATCTGTTTTGATCAACGTATTTTTAAGTTGCTGGGACCCTCGCAGGCAAGGGGAAGTTTAAAAATGTAATTATTAAATCTCGGCAAGCCCGGAGACTCACAAATGTTGGAGAAACTTAAAACCGTGAGAAGCTGTGGAGTTACAAACTGATGCAGGAACAAGAGCAGGACAGAGTGATCACTTTGTTGGCCAGACAAAGCCCCAGTTCATACTTTTCAAAATCCACCCCCCCCCAAATACAGAGCATCTCACCGCTATATCCACATGACACTCCAGTCCTCACATGCCTGTTCTTTCTCTCAAAAGTGAGGAAAGGAATTTCTTCCCAGGAATTGGACATTGATGTGGATGCCTCAGCATAATACAGTGGTACCTCGGTTATCGAGAGTCTCGGAAGCTGGGCGTTTCAGTTTTCGAATGCCAAAAACCCAGAAGTAAATGCTTCCGTTTTTGAACACGCCTCATAAGTTGAACAGCTTCCGCTGCATTCCCTCCCTCCCACCCCCATTTCTCCATTGACTCTGCAGGCTGCCCTTTCCGCCTCGGTTGTCAAACGGTTCAAAGTCGAGCAGTCTTCCAGAACGGATTGTGTTTGACGACAACCAAGGAACCACTTTACTTTTACCTGCCCCATGGAACGGCAGTGATGGGTCAACTGTAGGGGTGGACGTTATATATCCATTTCGGTTTCTCTCAATTTCCCACTCTGTATTTGAGCTCCCCACATTTCTGCATCCTCACAAAATATTTGTCAGGTTTTTGTGCGCATTCCTCCTCCTAACACATCTGCTTCTGCTGCATCGAAAAGTTCTGGGAAGTGCGATTTTTTTTAACAAAAAACAAAAACCAGATTGTAAGGGGGCTCAGCTTCCAATCACAGGCCCAGCAACGCCCCACAAGGCACAGATTTGAAGCAACGTACTACTGCCCTGTCTCGCTTGACCTCCATATTTAGGAAGTATAAATTCCAAAATGACGTCGCCCTGTTTTCCCCAAACCTATTTTTAATTAGATTGTTTAGTGTCATCTCCCCAGCACTGGCAGCTGGCGGCGTTCAGCTGTCTGGGATTTGGGTACGCCGATTAAAATAATTGGCTAAAAAAGCTTTTAACAGGCGGTGGCGGCGAACGATTACTTGTTTGCAGAGTGCTACATGATCGGTGCTGGGCCTGCCCTCACAACAACTTTGTGAACTTGGCCACCCTTATTCCCATTTTACAGACATTGTGACTGAGGCCGAGGGGCACAGCTGAACAGCAGCTTCTTCTGCTCCCAGATACAACCCGGAATGAAGGCTGTGTGATCATCAGAATAATAATCTTTCACATCATGCTGTACAGCAGTGGAATTTGCTGCCAAGGAGCATAGCTGCCAAGTTTTCCCTTTTCTCGCGAGGAAGCCTATTCAGCATAAGGGAATTTCCCTTTAAAAAAGGGAGAACTTGGCAGCTATGCCAAGGAGTGTGGTGGAGTCTCCTTCTTTGGAGGTCTTTAAGCAGAGGCTTGACAGGCATATGTCAAGAATGCTTTGATGGTGTTTCCTGCTTGGCAGGGGGTTGGACTGGATGGCCCTTGTGGTCTCTTCCAACTCTATGATTCTATGATTCATAGTATTTAAGTAACTATTTAAGCCTCCTTTAGTGGAGCAAGGGGCTCTCCGAAGCTCGGATTAATGCACTAGTTTTACTGGTATGCAAACTGCTCTGGTAGCATTTTCCAGCAGAACAGCAGGATATAAATGCTTTGAATCAATTACAAAAAACTTTAGTAGTAGAACAGGCTAGGCCAGACACCCTTTATCTTGTTAAGAACTAGGCCTTAGTCATCCCAAAAAGAAATTATACAACTCACTGTGTAAAGGTGTACAAGAATTTTGGAATAAAATATACGAAAAATTGAAAAGCATGCTAAAAATAACATTTGAAAAAACACCCGAATTGTTTCTGTTAAGATTCCCGAAAGTATGCCCAAGGATAGGAAAAAATATATTATTGTATGGAGGGGTGGCAGCTCGGACGCTCATCGCTCAGAAATGGAAAGGGGAAGGGGTACCAGCGGTAGAGGATTGGCAAATTAAAATGGTAGAATATATGAATTTGGCTAAAATGACAGCAGCAATAAGAAATATTCCTAAACAAAAAGTTCAAAACGAATGGAAATTAGTGGATTATTTTAAAAAAGAAGGTATAAGAACAGATTTGGTGATTTGCTAAACTTAAATAATGTATGAAGAGAGAAATCTAACAGATGTAGGAAGATGAAACACCTGTGCCAGGTGGTTTAAATAATAAAAATGGAGAAAACAAGTCAAGGGAGTAAAAGAGGGGTAAGCGATAAGTCGACAATCGGAAGCATTTTAATTTTAATTTAATTCTTTTCTTTTTGTTTTTCTTTGTTCCTCTTTTTTGGTTTGTATATTTAGTATGATTTTTCTTTTTTGGATCTGGGAATAATTGTGTTGAGATTTTTGGGTTTTGTTATATTTATGTTATGTCAATTATATTTTGGTATCCTTATCTTTGGTTATTTATGTTATGTTTATGTTATATTATTGTATGTGGTGTAATGTTTTAATAATCTGAATAAAGAACTTTTTTTAAAAAAAAAGAAGAAAAAGAAATTCTACAACTCACAACTCCAGCACTGACAGCCAGTGGTGCCCCCAAACTAATGTTTTCCAAACTTCTTAGCCTCAGGGAAGCCTTTGTGCATTGATTGGACCAATAAAGAACAACTGAAAGATGGCGGCAGAATCTCAAGGATTACAGGACATGCTTGATTCACGCTCATATTGAGTAACAACCAGGTTTGCTGGGTCTGGTTGTCACCCTGCATAAACGGAGAGCTCATCCACTTTCGCCGGGCCCATATTTTGATCGTATTGTGGACAAATTAATTCCCACGGACCCAAGAGTGTCGTGGCTCTGCTTTGCAAAAATCCAACTGAAGCTCAGCTAAGCAAAATCTGTCATCGGATCCCATCCAGGCAATTGTTAAGATCCGATTCAGCCAGGAAAGTCATGTTTTCGCAAGGCACAGCCCCACGGGACAGGACAGGTTCTCTCCATAGGCTCAGCTTTTGAAATTCACAAGGCGCATTTTGCACCTGGCTATCGGCCACTTGCGACCAAGTGAAGATGCCCAGGGGCCAGGATGGTGTCTGACGTCTCCACCATCTGGAGGTGCATCCCTGGGGATCATTGGACGATGATTGTTTTCACGCACCAGCAACACATCCTGTATAATTCTATCTGTTACGTTTTATCTGCACAATCAGAACGAATTTCAGGAACCAAAAAGTCGCATTGAAAAACAAGACTTTAAGAGACATTTGGCCCAACAATGGCAACTAGGCAGTTTCGTTTTGGCAACTGTAACCCTGGTTTAAGGAGCCACTTGGCACCTACTGTAGCTTATATATATACATATCAGAAACGCAGATATATATATATAAGCTAAGGTAGGTGCCAAATTGCTCCTTAAACCAGGGTTACAGTCGCCAAAACGAAACGCCTACGGTAGTTTACTGTACTGAGTTCTGAGTGAAACTTAATTGGATACCACCCTCAGAACAAACCCTTTCGCTGTCAGCAGGTAGGGCCAACCATTGGACTAGCAAGCCATCCTGTAGAATTCTATCCGTGATATTTTATCTGCCCAAGGAGAACGGATTTCAGGAAGCAGGAAGCTGTGTTGAAAAATACAACTTTCCAGTAGCCAAAATGGCAACTAACCCTGGTTTAAGGAGCCATTCGGCATCTAGCTTTCGAGTTTCTAACACTGCCTAGGCTCCACCTGGCCTGCCATAAGGCTCCCTCTTCAAACCAACCCTACTCATATTCGCAACTCGACTTCTCGGTCCCCGGGAGATGACGATGGAGGAGCTTTGGCCGGACCCGACTGGAGCTGCAAACCTCCTGTGAGGGAGCTTAGCACACCCACCAGAGACTTACGTTGGGAGACGGCTCCAGCATGTTATCACCATGCCAGCCAGAGATGGGCACGAAGGGAACGGTCGCTGGGTTGTAGCCGATCTTCTTGATGTAGGCGCTGACTTCCTTGACGATCTCATCGTAGCGCTTCTCGCTGTACGGTGGCTCCGTGGAGTCCATCTTGTTTATGCCCACGATGAGCTGCTTGACGCCCAGGGTGTACGCCAGGAGGGCGTGCTCACGGGTCTGGCCGTTTTTGGAGATGCCGGCTTCGAACTCGCCTACCCCAGCAGCCACAATCAAGACGGCACAGTCAGCCTGCAGGGAAACAAGGCACAGACTCGCTTAGGAGCTGCTTGCAAAGATGCACCCACAGCTCAAGCGCTCCTAATGCCACGTCTGCCGTTTTGGTACCGTCATTTTCGCATGACGGTTTGCAAAACGTTACAGGAGAATTTCCCCCATTCAGTTTCTCTCCATTTCTCATTTCTTTCCCCCAATCTTAAGTTCCACATCAGCTTGCAATTTCTTTAAGAAGTCCTCGGGAAACTTTTATCAGCGTTTTGTAAAATAAGATTTAAAAATACCGTAGTACCAAGCATTTTAGTGCAAACGTCTCCCAATATGCACATTTTTTGCCAAGCAATATACAGTGGTACCTTGGTTTTCGAACGCTGACAAACATTTCGGTTTCTGAACGCCGTAAACCCAGAAGTAAATGCTTTGGTTTTTTAACTCGCCTCGAAAGCCAAAAGGGCCACGTGGCTTCCGTATTGAGTTTTCCATATTTATTGAGGCTTCCATACTGAGTTTTTGAACGTTTCGGAACTCGAACGGTGTTCCAGAACAGATTACGTTTGAAAACCAAGGTAACCACTGTATTGCATTTTTAAGTACATTTCCCATTTCTGAGCACTGTACAGGCAGTGACCAATTTGCACCGATTTGTGTGTAACTGACGCACAACCCGTACTCGGGGCCCCTTTTGGAAGAAAGCAGAGCTGGGCCAGAACGAGGTGGGTTTTTTGCACTCTGCCGAAATGTGTGGGAGCCAGGAACAGAACCCCAGGGCATAAGGGTCGCCACCTGTACATAAAAACTATCCATAAAAAATGGAACAATAAAACATTAAAAATTCATCACAAAACCAAACTAAAGGCCTTAAGACGCCTGCTGGAATAAGAATGTCTTTGTCATTTGCTGGAAGTTCAACAAGGAGGGGGCCTGCCTAATCTCAGGTGGGAGGGAGTTCCACAAGCCGCAGCTCACTATACTGAATGCATAGCCAAGTTAATATACAGTGGTACCTCGACTTACGAAGGCATTCTTCGTAAGTCGAATTCTTTGGTTGCCGAAGCGTCTGTTTTGCGTCTGCGCGAAGTGCGATTTTGCACTTCTGCGCAGGCGCAGAATGCATGCGCGGCAAAAAGACTTCCGGGTTTGCCGACTTTGGAAGTCGAAACCTTCGGAAGTCGAGTCATTCGGATGTCGAGGTACCACTGTACTATTTAATAAAGCAGATGGGGCGGGGAGAGCCACTTGGAGGAAAAGGTGGAATATAACCGCAAAAAGTAAATAAAGCATGTGTCTTGGGATAGCCAACATCCCACATCACCCCCCCCCCCCGAGATTTCCTAAACAAAACAGGTACACATTGGGCTCCTAATATCCCATCTTCCCTTCCAATATTGTAACGCAACAAAGTTCTACGAACTGTTGGCTCGACACCTGAAAACTGATAGTGCCATCTGCTCCTATAAATAGTTGATGGTTCCTTTAGGGAGTTTGTCCTTTTTTCTTTCTTTTTTACTCCCAAGAAGGCAGGAGGAGAGAGCACGCTCCAAATGCATTTTCAAGAATTTCAACGGCCCCTTTCAAATGCGCAAAGCATGATAGCTTTGCCATTTGGCCAGCCAGAGTGCAAAGCTAGCCAGGGTTCCTGGGACTTCCATTTTAAAAAATCCAGGTCACACAGTTCTGCTGGCAGGGACCCATCCAGGAAAAAAAGGATGTTGGCGCTTTGCTGGTGCTCAGGGAATGGCCAAAAGGTGCCCCCTGCCCTGCGAGGAACAGCCTCCCCTTTCTCACCTGCGAAGTCCCCGTGATCATGTTCTTGATGAAATCCCGGTGCCCGGGGGCATCAATGATGGTGATGTAGTACTTGGTGGTCTCGAACTTCCACAGAGAGATGTCGATGGTGATCCCTCGCTCACGCTCAGCCTTCAGCTTGTCCAGCACCCAGGCGTACTTGAAGGAGCCTTTCCCCATCTAACAGGTTGGGAAAAGAGGGAAAAAATTTTTGTAAGGGCTTTAGCTCAATTAGTTAAGAGCATGGTGCTGATAATGCCAAGGTTGCAGGTTCAATCCCCATATGGGACAACGGCATATTCCTGCATTGCAGGGGGTTGGACTAGATGATCTTCAGGGCTCCCTCCCAACTCTAAAATTCTATGATTCTTTGAAAAATCCAAGTGTAATTTATTATTATTATTATTATTGTTATTATTATTATTCCCCGACCATCTGACTGGGTTGCCCCAGCCACTCTGGGTGGCTTCCAACATATATAAAAACATAATAAAACATTACACATTAAAAGGCTTTCCTATACAGAGAATGCTGTTGATGTTGTGATTTATGGGGGAGAGGGGAGCGAACAGTCTCTATATGATGCCCCAAACCCCTTCCAATTCTTGGCCTCCTGTTAAATCAAATCAAATCAATAACCTTTATTAGGCATGACAAGTTCAGAAGCATCAGAACAAAATTATGAATAAAACATTCGCATTATAAACTTCATGAAATAAAATACATATTAATTGAATTAATATTTCAGAATATATCAATTTTCAATTAGCATCCCCTGGTCCTCTCCAATTCCTTCCAATTCTTGGCCTCCTGTTATCTGTGGGGGTTTGAATGTACAGTCAAACCTCGGTTCCCGAACACCTCTGTTTGGAACATTTTGGCCCATGAACGCCAATAACCTGGAAGTTACTGGTCCGATTTTTGAATGAATGGCTTCCGAGCTGTGTTTTTCTTTTCTTCCCCCCCCCCCCATTGACTTTGCAGCCAGCCCACTGATCCTTGGGACGGATTAAGTTTGAAAACTGAGGTTCCGCTGCATGAGAGAGAGCAAGCTTGGCAAATTGGTCCCTGGGCCTAGGCGGTGGTTATGGCTGATTTTTTTCAAGCACCACAATTAAGGAGGGGCTTTTTAAATAATAAACAACAACAACAACAATTTGTTATTTATACCCCACCCAACTGGCTGGGTTTCCCCAGCCACTCTTTTTTCTCGCCTGAACTTGCCAAAACGCATTTCGAGCACCTCTGCGCCATTGCCATTCTAGGATAACAAGGGAGGCATTCATGGAGAGATCCTATTTTTCTAGAAAAACGGAAGTGCTTAAGAGGAGGTGCAGGAATCTAGTCCATCCTCCTCTTCTCGCAGTGACCAACCAGATGCCTAAGGGAAGCCTGTGTGATGACTATAGAATACTTCCTCCGCTGATGGCAGTCTACCTCTGCAGTCTCTCTAGCTGCTGAGCCATCAAAACCTCTTCCGACCTTTGAACCGACCACCTGGGAATGCTGTCAAGTGCTTTCACCGGCAGGATCCGTTCATGGTGAGCGAGAACCTACAGGGTCCCGAGCAGTAACCACCCAGTCAAAGGCCGGGTTAGGATGTCCATGTGTCCTGCTTTGCAAAGGACAGCCCTCTATCTGAAGGTTTCCCCCTCTTTTTTCAAGCTGTAGGGTCAGAGTCTGTTTGCAAGATTAAAAACAAACAAACAACTTAAGAAGGGACAGCCAGGGGCTTTGAGGGTTCCCATCAAGGAGTTAGTTCTCTGGCCCCCACCACCATCACCATGAACCATAATCTTGAGGTCCCCAGCTTTCATTTTTAAAAAATCCTAAATTTCTAGCATCTGCGGATTCTGGTTTGTTTGTTTTTTGGTTTTTTTGGAATCTGCGGATTCTGAGAGATGAGGGGAAATGGACAAGCATTTCTTTTCTCATCATTATTTGTAGAGATGGAAATAACTAGCCTTCTGCATTTCCCACCGCTTGGAAAAATTCCTGCAAACACCCAAAATTATTCACCTGGAGAGCAGCTCAAGCAGGTATACAGGTTACCTGGCTCAGTCCTTCCCACTATGATGAGCTGTGCTGCACCTCCATTTAAATCTTATCAGTGCTTTCCAAATTCACATCCACACATATAAATTAGCATGTGCACACCTGTGCTTTAGTGATGACTTTCCTCTTTTTTGGGCAACAGGTGAGGCTGCTGCTGCTGCTAACCAGCTGCACCAAGGCTGGGCAGCTACAGGAAATGTCGGTCCAAGCCACATGTTAAAACGACACAATCAGCTCAAGACAATGCACAATAAAATACAGGTTTAAACACACACACACAAAAAAAAAAGCAGACTTATTTAAAGCAACGATACAGAATAGGCAGTGACGGCAGAGACTCATTCACTCGTCTGGGAAAGCCTGTTGGAACAAAAATATCTTCAGTTGTTTTTGGAAAGTGCAGAGAATGGGAATCTGTCGTATTGGGACAGGAATGCCATTCCACAGAATATGGTCAGTAGTAACACTAAAAAGCCCTGCTTCTAGTTATTGCAATTGCTAGTGTCTAAGTGAGCAGAATAGACTTCTTTAAAGTTTTAAGTCTTATATATATATATATATATATATATATATATATATATATATATTTGTTAAATTTGTTTTGCAACCTAAAATACTCATTTAAACTTCCTTAACATATCAAGGACGTCCCTTCTCCTCTTTCCATGGTTCATTTTGCATATCATAAATCCCTGCATATTTTACAAAAACTAAACCATTCATTATTCCATTACTGCATCCATCAAAACTTATTTACACTGCTGAATTTATCTTAATGCTGCCAAGGTTTTCAGGTGTACACAGTTTCCCCCCATGTATTCAATAAACGTTTTCCAATCTTCTCTAAACGTATGTTCTTCTTGTTCTCTAATTCTCTATGTTAAGTCTACAAGCTGTGCATATTCTGTCAGCTTAAGTTGCAATTAAATTACCTCGCTTTTCCATTTGGGGGCTAACAAAACACGGGCCGCAGTAGCATACATAAATAACCTTTTATGACACCTGGGAATTTCCGTCTGAATTATCCCCAACCAAAAGGACTCTGTTTCTTTTGGGAAAGGACTTTTGAACTTTCCCCCCCAATCATTATGTATCATTTCCCAATACTCTTTTACCCTTTTACAAGTCCACCACGTGTGAAAGTACATTCCCCTCAACTTCTTTGCATCTCCACCACTTATCTGATTCAGTCTTATACATCTAATAATAATAATAATAATAATAATAATAATGTATTATTTATACCCCGCCCATCTGGCTGGGTTTCCCCAGCCACTCTGGGCGGCTTCCAACAGAAATATTAAAATACACTAATTTCTTAAAGATTAAAAGCTTCCCTAAGAGGGCTGCCTTCAGATGTCCTCTAAAAGTCTGGTAGTTGTTTTTCTTTTTGAGAAGGCCCTCTGCCTGGTTCCCTGCAACTTGGCTTCTTGCAACGAGGGAACCGCCAGAAGGCCTTCAGCACTGGACCTCAGTGTCCGGGCAGAGCGATGGAGGTGGAGACGCTCCTTCAGGTATACTGGACCTTAGCAAGCCTTAAGTCTTAAATCCTTGATAAATATATTGCAACACAAAATGTTAAGTAGATGTCTCACACTACTTCTGAGGCTGTCCCCAGGGAGCATAATGGGCCTGTTAGGAGCTAGAGAATTGCAGAGTTGGAAGGTACCCCCAAAGGTCCTCTAGTCCAACCCCCCGCAATGCAGGAAACTCAGCTAAAGCATCCGCGACAGATGGCCGTCTAACCTCTGCTTAAAAACCTCCAGCGGAGGAAAGAGGCTGGAGGTGGAGTTATTCTGTAGCCGTGATAAGAGTCCCTGAGACAGGAATCACACCATATCCGATTAATTAATAAAACTTGCTTTGTTCTCCTAAATCGGACGCCTGTCAACTTTGAGGAATAACCTGCCCAGTTTTCCTGCTGTAGTTAGGCCAGAAAGCTGATTCCTTCCAGTCCAAAACTTCCCTATAGTCCAACTCTCTACGTATATGTTCTGTAGGGTTTTATTTCTACAGAGCTTGGAGAGCAATTTGATCCTGCAATTTATACATCTTCTAAATATTCTGCACCCCAAGCAATCACAACTCCGTGCTCAGGAACCAGGGTGAATCATACACTCTGAAAAACATTTGCACACATTTGCTTATTTTCCATAAATTATTATTCTCTGCCCTCTGCAGCACAACACACAACACCTGTTTAACTATCTCGCATTTGGACCAGAATGCCAGAAAGTGGACTTCAAGGTCATTAATCATTTTATTACATAAACAACAGCAACAACCCGGGCACTGTATACGCCAGAGCAACTAACTGAACCTTGAAGAATCAAACCAGAATAAACCAACATTATTGGCTTGGGAGTGCAACCTTGATTCTGAATACATAGCATCCATAATAATAATAATAATAAAACTTTTGCTCAGGGAGTTGCTGGAATTAATCTGTTCCGTGGATTTAGCAGACCCAGTGCGACAGGTGGGCAGGGAAGGACAGATCCTGACCTGCAATTAACAAGGGTTTTCCTACCAGAGAAGCACCATGACCCTCATCCCACCCTGTACAACCCAATAACGATGATTTATCAAGATGACTCATCAGCCCATCCAGATCCCGCAGCCGTCAAAATTGGTACATTCCAGCTGAAAAAAGGACCGCGCAGAAACTTGCTGCATCATGCTATGAGTGTATGACAAGCCTCTATTTAGCAAAATGCCTTTGCTCCTCTTTTCATCTGCCTATATTCGATTACCCGCAGAGATCGTGGGCCAAAAGAGGAAGAAAAAGGCCGTATTTTCTAGCTTAGCACAGTAACGGCTCTGTTGCAGAACTTGATACGTCTTGAATTGGCTGGGCAGAAGGAGAAGTCATATTGTTTAAGGCCACAAAGGATGGGTTTCTGTTTTTAAAGAGAAAGCCTTCTGAATGGCTACTATCTTCTGTCCCATAAGTCAAAGGACCCTCTTCCAGTATGCCAGCTCTCTAAAACAAAACAAAACCCTAGTTAAGCAGCACCTTTGAAAAATCTTATTAGAGCCAGACTCCATTTCCTACCAAAGCAATTGCATGGAAAGGAATACCCTCGCCACACACTGCCTTGCATCAGAAAATGGAGGCTTGACAGCACAGAGTCAATTGGCTATTAATAGCAGTTTTACGTCCCTCTGCATATTTCTGCCGTGCCAGCGAAGGTGGCACAAGGCTTGCCCGGCTGATTCAAAGAAACGGCAGCTTATTTTAGAAGATAGCAGACCTCACTGCGTCTCGGCAGCTGCTACGGATCTCTTGCAAAGCTGCAGGGTCTAGATAGAGCTGTTTGCTTAGATAATGATGGGGGGCAGACGACTGTTGGCAGCAGTGGCGAGGCGACCACATCTAACGTGTTTTCAAAGCTCCGGCCTCCGTTTTTGTATTTTTAAGTATCTGGACCTCATGATGGCACGTTTAAACCTCGTGGCAAAAAAGAAAAAGTCAGAGACAATCCTCGGTCCAAAATCATCTTGTGAATATATTCTCATAGTTTATCTGTTCTATTAATTAAAACATAAATCCTGAGCTCTCTTTTATTTGGACAACTAACATTTCATGTCAGAGAAATCCCGTTAGATTTTTAAAAATTATCAGCTGGCAAAAAAATTAAATTGAAACCTTTGCCCCTCAAATAGTTTAACTGGGGCGGGGGCTAATGAAACCAGCCCAAATGGGAACTCTTAAAATGTTTCCAAAAGATGCTCAAATCGACTTTGAAGCATCTCCAAAGAAAGAATGTGCCATAGGTGAGAGGATATGCTCCCCATATAGAGAAAGGCTTGAGATAATCATGAACCAATTGTCCCTGCCCTTGTTAGGTCGCCAGACATATCAGAACCCCACACTTATGATAAAGGGATTATATTGAATAAGCATGAAAGCACCGTACGAAAAAGTTGTAATAGTTAAATGGAGAGAGTGCTTGGCGTGGATGTAAACAACCAAGGTGGGTGTACTGAGAATGCAGCAATGAGAAGGGCTGATATAAACACACACAAAATGGAACAATAGCTCAGGAAAGTGCTTTTTGACATTTGTGCATTTGTTCAGGGACCAAAGGCAGTTTGCAGCTGATCTATGGGCCTATCAGACATTAAGGAATCTGCCCTTGGACATAATATGCCCATTATATTTGAGGGATCAGGCAAGAAGGTGTCATTAAAAGAGAATTTACTGTGATCCCTCTCTTGGTTCTTATACAAGGAGTCGCGATATGCTGCTGTGGGCAGTTATTAACTGGCATCGTCATGAAATGGCGTCGCTCTTTCCTAAAGAGGAATTATTATTATTTTGGCCTCCTTGGTGCATAACTAGCCATTGCAAAAGCAGGACAAAAAGAAACAAGGCCTGTTCATAAACATGTTGTCATTCCGCTTCCAAAACACATGCATCAATAAATAACCATGCAACAACACGGGAAAGTATTCTATGATCCACTTAAAATATGCAAAGGGCTAGACTTTCCACATGCTGGTCTATTCTGCATAATTTATTCTTCTTCTGGGAAGGAACAGGGACATTGGTCCCTGAGCTCTGGAGGATGTCTCAAACCACTCCATCTAACCACTAAGATTTTTGCAATGCATTGCTACCCACTTATTTCAATGCCTGTCTTAAGGGCTGGAAACTTGCCAAGTTGTTGTAACGAAGAAGAAAAAACACAGCTGAATTTTGTTGAATTTACAGCTCACCATCAAGCTCCATTCTTGCACGGTGCAAGCACAGATTAGTGATCTGCTTTGTTTTGATGGTCGCCTCCCTATTTGTTACCCGCAAAGGTAGGAAATAGATGGGAAGGGGGGTGCAGGGACGAGCGGGGAACGAGCTTCCTGCAGTACCCTCACCATCTAGGTGCAAATCAGGGCAAAAAGTGCCCTCTTTTCCACCAATCCCTGCCCCACAGACAAACACCTTGCCTTTGGGGATCCCGATCTCTTGCTTGCCCCTACAGCTCATGTAACCCAGCAGGCAATTTATAGTTCTAACTGCGACTGGCCTTACAATAACCTTGCAAGGTAGGCCAATTGAGCCTCGCACGGTTTACATTTTTTTACTAGAGGCCCCCATGATCGACCAAAGAACTGTAAATTTATAGCACAGGAGTGCATAGTCAGGAACTCAAGCGGCAGCCATGCAAATGGCGTTGGGACCACAACTCCCATCAGGGCAACCTTTACCTATTTTTTTTGCAAGAACTTCGGCAACCAGCAAGCAATAGGAATTTGGTCAGGACGGTGTCCCCGATAGTCCGTGCGCTGCACCCCCCCCTGCCCAAACCTGAGATTCACCTAAGTTATTAATTATGATTATTTATATAGCACTATGAACAGGCACGGGACCCAGGTGGCGCTGTGGGTTAAACCACTGAGCCTAGGGCTTGCTGATCAGAAGGTCGGCGGTTCGAATCCCTGTGACGGGGTGAGCTCCCGTTGCTTGGTCCCAGCTCCTGCCAACCTAGCAGTTCGAAAGCACGTCAAAATGCAAGTAGATAAATAGGAACAGCTACAGCGGGAAGGTAAACGGCGTTTCCATGTGCTGCTCTGGTTCGCCAGAAGCGGCTTTGTCATGCTGGCCACATGACCTGGAAGCTGTACGCCGGCTCCCTCGGCCAATAATGCGAGATGAGCGCGCAACCCCAGAGTCGGTCACGACTGGACCTAATGGTCAGGGGTCCCTTTACCTTATGAACAGGCACAGCATTCTACCAAGTATGAGGACAGAGGTGTTAGCAGCCCAAGAAGCAGTCACAGAATAGCAGAAATGCAGAGTTGGAAGGGAACCCAAGGGGCATCTAGTCCAACCCCCTGCAATGCAGGACACTCAGCTAAAGCATCCATTACAGATGGCCATCCAACCTCCGCTTAAACAGACAAACAGCTCTGCTTAAAAACCTCCAAGGGAGGAGAGTCCACAGCCTCCCGAGGGAGGCCGCTCTACTGTCGAACAGCTCTTACTGTCAGAAAGTTCATCCTGATGTTTAGTCAGAGTCAGACCACTGGTCCATCTACCTCAGTATTGTCTACCCTGGCAGGCAGAGTCTCTCTAGAGTTTCAGGTTGGGAGCCTTTCTGGAGATGCCGAGGACTGGAGCTTCTGAATGCCGAGCAAATGCTCTACCACTGAGCTAGCACCCTTCCTAAGAAGCTGCTTTATATTGACTCCAACCAAAGATCCATCTGACTCAATATTGTCTGTCTACACAGGCTGGCAGCAGCTCCAATTTCAACGTGAAGTTGACACTGGGGAAGGCAACAGAAGAGGGGTGAAAGAAATGGAGGAATGGGTAAACAGGGTAAGAAGATGAATTTGTTCCAGTTGCATGAGCCGGCAGAGGGTGGGGAGAATTAAGGGAAGCAGGCATCTCCTTTCCTGGTTTAAGCCCAGAAATAGGACACACAAGCTGAGGATGCTCAGTTAACAACCACCACTCTTGGGTGGTCTGTCTTACCATTCCATCCCCATTTCCTCCATGGAAGGAAGACAACTCCCTTCCCATCCGTTCTGCCTTGCCTCCTTGGAAAATATAGGAAGGGGGAAGAGCAGGGCAGAGGGTAATTCCTTCTCATTGACCCCCCCCCCTCCTCCTGGAGAAGGGAGGGGGAGACTAGGTAGAGAAGTGGAGAAGATTCAGAAGGAGATTTCCTTCTTCCCTCGTTTCATCTCTCCTCTCCTCCCCTACAATCCCTCACTTGCTGTTCCCATTTTAAAGATGCCATCACTGAGGCTAAAATGACATCACAATTTATTCGTGGGCTCAGATCAAACGCTAACTCCCTTCCTTCCTTCAGGTATCTGAAGAAGTGTGCATGCACACGAAAGCTCATACCAAAATAAAAACTTAGTTGGTCTTTAAGGTGCTACTGAAGGAATTTTTTTATTTCCCTTCCTTCCCGTTGGCTACAGAACATCGCCAACGGATAAAAGATGCTACTTTTGGCATCTTTAAAATGGGAACAGCAAGTGAGGGATTGTAGGGGAGGAGAGGAGAGATGAAACGAGGGAAGAAGGAAATCTCCTTCTGAATCTTCTCCAAAACGGAAGGAGTCCATTGATAAAGGAATCAGCGAAACTCGAACATATCCACATAACCTGTTTCTTGAGCATCGGTCTTCAACGATTTGCACTTAAGTCAGCGGAGGGAGGTTTTATGACGCTGGCTGTTTACTGAGTATTCATTCTGAATTGAAGCTCAATTCCCAGCATCTTCAGGTGGGGCTGCGAAAACAGACTTCCGACTCAAAACCTGGAGAGCTGCTTTAAGTCATTGTGTAGACAATACTGACCTAGGTAGACTAAATGGGCTGACTCCTAGCACCCTAAACATACCACCTACTAGAGAATTATCAAGCAACCATGTTGGTCCGTTGGGAAGGGAACCCAAAACTTGGGAGAGAGCAATTTGTGGTTCCTTTATGAAGACCAAGGTGGAAGTCCCGATGTTCTAGACAAGCTTTTAGTTTTCCAGAGCTGTTTTTTAAGACTGGATGTTAAGCAAAGCAATATAAAGAGGGTCAGGGGAGAGGAAAAGGTGGGTGCAATGGAACAAGTCAAGGAGGGTGCTTTGTTTATAAGAAGTGGCCATCTCTCCATCTGAGGGTTGTGCAAGAGAGCTCGTTGCATGCCCAGGGTCCAAGGTATGCTTTTTATGAAAGCAGAAAAAAGAGTGCAGCGGATACCAGTCTAGCCAAGTAACTAGACAGCTAAGACCCTCGATTCTTGGGTATCAGAAAACAGCCAGCGTTGTGAAATGGTTCAGGGTGTTGCACCCTGGGAGACCAGGGTTCAACTCCGCTCTCAGCCATGCACTTCACTGGGTGATCGCGAGACAGCCTAGCCTACCTCAAAGGGGTGTTATGAAGACAAAGTGGAGTGAGGGAGGATCATATAAGCTGCCTTGAGCAACTTGGGGGCAGGAAGCCGGATATTAAGGTAATAACTAATAACAAAATACAGATTCAGTCAACTGGAGCTGGTTCTGACATTATTCTGTTAAAGGTTCCTCGCCATTCCCACCCCCCACCCCCACGGGAAAATGAGTTTGAGATCTCCTACAGAATTTTCAGTACATCTGGAGTTCTCTAGGCTCTTCTGGCTTAAATCTGAAGTGTGGCTATGCCCTAATTCAGACTATACAGGCCCATATTTATTTGGCACAGCTACGAAAGATTGTAACAGGCTCTGTCTCCTGAGCCTCTTGCCCTCAAAGAACAGCTGAGCCTAAGACAGAGATGGGGACCAGATATTTCCGGGGATTGCTGTACCTCAGTGGAACAGGATCTGCTTCTCATTCAGAAGGTCCTTGGTTCAAATCCTGGCATCTCCTGGCAGAGCTGGGAAAGAACCCCTGCCTCAAGCCCTAAACAATACTGATCGAAACAGACAAGGTATTTATTCGGCACGAGTTGTTCCTAAGTTGCTTGACTACATCCACAACATCCTTTAACAGTCATGGCTTCCCTCAAGGAATCCTGAGAAATGTAGCGGCACACGGCGCTGGGAACTATAGCTCTGTAGAGGATGTCCTAACCACCCTCAGCAACCATAACAGGCAACACCAGGAATGTGCAACACAGCAACTCTGGGCATGTGCATTCCCCTCTCCGATGAGCAACTACAGTCCACTCTCTCTAAAGTAACGGCAGTCAGAATTTCCGGATCAGGGAGCGCGATAGCAGGCACAGGTCACTGCCCCAGAACTGAGTTGGCGATCTGTTGATTGCTAAGGGTGCTGGGAATTGTAGTTCTGTATATGGGTAAACTACAGTTCCCAGGATTCTTGTGGAGGGAGGTGTCCCTAGATGAGCGTTTTAGTTCAAGATCAGGGTCCGACTGGTTACCACATTAAAGGAAAGGGGGGAATTATATTGGAAAGCAACCTCGCAGGCTTCTCCCTCGCTCTCAGCAGTGCATTGCTGCTATTTCATCCTTTTAACTGGCAATGCCGGAGATTGAAATTAGGGGATTCTGAACCCAAAGCACACGGTCTATACTACTGAGCACCGAGATGACACATTGTGCTGTGTTATTGGGAAAGTTAATCAGGGCGTAGGTGGAGAGCAGTGATTGGAAGATTCTACATTTCAGCAGAGAGCTAAAGTTAAACCTTCTGGGCTTTTCCACCACTATGATTACGGTCACACTCTGTGCAGAATCTCATGGCTTCATTCCCCCCCCCAAAAAAATCCCCTAGTCTGTATAGGTGCAAAAATAAGTTTGAAAGTAAGAGGGGGTGGGGGATCTGATTTGGAACTACCCCTCCCTCAAACAGAATGAATCATTAAAAAAGTAAATGTACATTAAATGTAAATTAAATGTACATTAAATTATGCAAAATAATTTTGCAAATCGGCACAATTCACAATTTTGCTGCTTTTTGGTGCAAAGTTGAGGTTTCCTAGGTGAAGTTTTCCCCTTCATTATGATGATGATGATGATGATTTAAGAGTTGAGGTTCATTACTACTACTACTACTACTACTACTACTACTACTACTACTACTATTATATATACATTATTATCACAAGCATTAACCTCAGAAAAAAACAAACCTGGTTTCCAACCTACATTGCTCACGCAAAGGGGTCCTGGGACCACAAACTGAAATGTCATCAACACAAATGCGCTACATGTGCAGGTGTGGCCGGGTAGCAACACCAAAGGAAGATGGGGGGGCGGTTTACTGTTGCGGGGGCTTTCCATTGCCACCCCCTTCCCTGTTTGGGCCTATCTTGTTCGGATAACAAATCGGAAAGCTGCGAGGGGAGGCAGGCCAGGAAAATAGATTGTGGTGTCGTGGTGGAAGTCAGAAAGGGAACCTATGAAAAAGCACAGGAGACAATACATAGCAAATATTCTTCTAGGCGTGGGAAGCGGCAGTCGGCGGCTGCTCCTATTCCATCTCGTACTCAAGTTCCAGAGAGAGAAAAGGGAAGGGCAAACTTGAAGGTCAAATTGTACGCATGTGTGTGCCTTTCGAGCCTTACCTCCGCGGCTTCCTTCTCAAATTTCTCAATGGTCCTTTTGTCGATGCCCCCACATTTGTAGATGAGGTGGCCGGTGGTGGTGGATTTCCCGGAATCCACGTGTCCAATGACAACAATGTTGATATGGGTCTTCTCCTTCCCCATCTTTCCTCTCCTCGGGATTTGTGATCGGCAGGCCGGAGGGATGGAGAGCTCAGCAGCGGCTGTGACCGGAGGCGAGGCTGCAAAGAACAGTGCAAAAGAGGAGGCGATAAAGAGTGTCGCCAGGAGCAACAGGAGCACAACACAACAGCCAGACACGCAACTGCCACAGAGCCTTTTCCAGCCCCGAGGTGTGGGTGGGTGGGTGTGTATTTTTGCGTCTTTGTCTGGGGATTCCTGTCGCAAAGTTAAGCCTGTGCTTTAGCCATCAGATCTTTCGCTGGATAAACAGCAGGCAGAATGTAGGCCAGACAGGAGGAGGATTTTCTGTCTGCCATGGGAGAAATCCGCCCCGACTCTAGCTGGGAAAGGAACCCCTGTTTGGTTTTGGTTTTTTCCTTCTGGGTCCACCCCACTGACACCAGCGGCAACCCCAGTTGCGCAGCAAGCCAGAGATTCCTGCGCAACCTCCTTCTCACCCCAAAATTGCCTTTTTAAGAACTGGTAGCCTCTCCTAAAAACGCCTTTCCCAAATAAGCTATGTTTGGTTCCACCACGCTTGTGCACAAAGTATGCTTTCATTCCCACACACCCCAAGGTATATAATAATTGCAAGAACCCCTTCATTGCACCTAATCTCGTGGACTACGCTTTCCTAAGCAACGGAAAGCAGAGAGGTTTTCCTCCATACGGGCATTCAGATCCACCTTAGGAAATTTCCCAGTAAGCTCATCTTCAGGAAGGACAATATGGTGCCCACAAATGGAAAGAGCCAGAAATAGCTGTTCAGTGCGCTTCCCTGGAGCGGCTAAACTGGAATCTGGCTGTGCATGGAAGGATCAAGCAATAAGGGGGGGGGGGGAGAGAGCTCAGCTTTCCCCCATAACACCAAGATGTAGCAGAGAGACAGATCTGGAAATCTTAGGTGAATAGAAGACCGGGGGGGGGGGGCTCTGCGTTTTCAGCTTTTGAAACATTTTCACAAAGCTGCGCTGCATCATCCCAAAATAGAAAATAAATAAAAGCCTGGTTTTCAGACACTCTTGCTCCTATGGTGGTTCTTTAAAGGGGGGGGGGTTTGAAATCCACCTGCCTCTCTTGCTGTAGCAAAACGTACCCCAAATGCTCAGGGAGGAGGGGTTATAATTTGAGAATATGGACTCTTGACGCTTGCAAAGCAGGCTCTGCAAATCGCACACCCTCAGCTCGCCCAAGTTGCAAAATGTATCTCAGTGCAAAAGCCACCCATATCTGGTTCTAGAAGCCTCTATGTACATGCAGTGTAAAACCCCTGCCATTTTCTGCTGCTCATTTCTGTCAAGCTTAGCACGGATATTTTATACTGTATATCTCCCGCTTTTGGGTTGTGGTGGGGTCGGGGGAAAGGGGGTGTATCTCAAGGTTGTCCCTGCCACTCTTTTGACACACGCCACCCACATGAGGGATTTGATCAGCTAGGAAGGCATGCAACTCTCGGCCACTTCATCCCCCCACCCCACCCCCACCCGCCTTTTGCAAGGGGTTATTTTTAAAACCGAATGACCCAACCTATCTCAGATCCCCTGCGGAGCTAAAAACGCCGCGCAAATCCCGGCAGAGCTAAAACGAAATAAATTCTGAGAAAACGCAATGCAAACCTGCTGCACCCCCCCTTTTTCCCCTTTCGTTATTCCCAACACACACCTCTCCCAACGACAACAAAACCCACCTAATTTTCAAAAAAAATCTAGGGTAATTATTATCATGATTATATTTGCAAATCATATTATCTGGCCAGGGGATATGGTGGCAAGGTCAACCGGTGCGACGCAGGGAAGGTTTTTGCACCGCTCTCCAAGCCCCCACCTTGTTCCCCCACCTCTAAAAAAAGGGGGGGTTCAATTTCTAAATGCGAAGAAGGCCTTAAATGTGTAGGAGGGAGGGGGGGTGTCGACACAAGATAATAAAACCGGGCGGGGGGGGGGGACGGCGGGTTGGAATGACAGTGCAAGTTAGCGAGATGCTTGGAAGTAAGACAGAAAACAGGATCCGGGCCCCACCAAAGCAAACCCCCCCCCCCCACACACACAGAGGAGTCCGATCCACAGGCCGGTTCTGCCGGAACGCTCGCTTGGGTCGCGGATGCTCCTGGCCAGCTTAATTGCCTTAGGGGTCTCGCGCCCTGGAACCCGCGCGCGCGCTCGCGCTCTCCCGGACCCGCTTCCACAATATCACCTGCGCCACTTGAGGGGGGTGGAGATCGGGGTTTGGGGGGGCGGGGGGGAATGACAGATAAGAGACAGAGACGATTCCAAAACAGGAGATTGCAACGGGGAAGGGTTGGGTGGGAAAGCGCAATTTGCAAAGAGCCGCCGCCGCCTCGCCAAACAAATAAAACGCCCGTTATTATTTCTCTTCCTTTGCAAAAAAAAAAAAGCACAGCATTTTTTGCAAAACGTTTAAAGCACCAACATTCCCCGCCCCAAGCTTCAGTGTTTTTTTTAAAAAAGGCTGCAGCCCACACTTTCCTCGCTGCACCTGTTCCAGCCCCCTCCCCATTTTTGCAAAGATATCCCCCTCCCCCAAAAATATAAATAAATAAAAATGGAGGGAGGGGGGTTGCAAATAATGGTGCGTTGTCCTTCGGCAGCAAGCAAGTTTTCAAGACGCTCTTACCGGCAGCTGTGGTCTCAGACAGCAGAGGCTGCCAGCTTCGGCTCGGGCGGCTTTATTTCCCCGGGAGGGGGTCCACCTATTGACGGCGACGGCGCAATGCAGTCACCCCCCCTCCCTCCTCCGTCGGCTGCTGCTGCTCTTCCCCCCTCCCCTCCGCACTACAGCATTGCGGTACAGAGCCGGAGAAGGGAGAGGGCGGAGGGTGGTGGATGGAGGAAAAAGGAGGAGGAGGGATGAGAGAGAAGAGGCTGCGTGCGGGGCAGGGAGGAGGGGATGCAGCAGGTGGAAGGATGGATGGATGGAGAAAGAGAGAAAGAAAAAGGGGGAGGGAGGGAGGGGAGAGAAATAAATGGGGGAACAGGGCGTGATATGAAGCCGCGTTAGGACGCGCCGCTAGTTTATGATTCATCCCCGTCACCATTGCTTATTATTTATCTGGTTGGTGATGTTTGTTTCCTTAGCTTCCATTTAGGAATCGCTCCCCAGGAAATCTCTCAAAGCGATTTTACGGCAACAAAGCCATTCCATAGAACATATATGAAAATAAGCACAATCCCACACGCGGCAACAATTCAAAATGATTTCATACAGGAAAGCTTAGCTATGGAAACAAACACAATTCCATGTGTAGCCAGAATTCAAAATGATTACGTGTAGGAAAACAATGCAAAACACACACACATGGACACAAACAATTATAATCAATGCCATTCGTGCAAACAATTCAAAACCATTTCATATGTAAAAAACATGTTCAATAAAAATACAGACTGGAACAGAGGTTATAGTGGTACTCTCCCACGAAGCTGAATGTTGGATGGTTCAGGACAGACAAAATAAAGAGCAAAAAGTGAATAGCTCAGTCCATAGAGCAGAAGGCCCATAATCTCAGGGCCGTGAGTTCGAGCCCCACATTGGGCAAGAAGATTCCTGCACTGCAGGGGGTTGGACTAGATGACCCTAGGGGAACCCTTTCATCTTGACAATTCTATTATTCTAAGTACTTTTTCCTCTGTGAAGCATGTAGAATTCACGAGAGAGGAGGGGGCAGTGATGGTGACCAACTTGGATGGCTTTTAAAGAAAGGATTGGATAAATTCATGGAGGAGGAGGCTACGAACCACAAGGCTGTGTGTTCTTTTTCCTTCACTGCTGGAGGCCTGGTATGCCTCTGAACAGCAGTTGCTTTGAACCCAGGGCCTTCCTTCTGCATACAGGACAGGTGCACCTCCACTGAGCTATGGCCCTCTCCCAACATATTCAGTTTCTCCAACCTTTCCTTATAGGGCTAGTTTCCCATAGAACCTGACCGCCTTCATTGCCCTTCCCTGAACTCATTCCAACTTGTCTATAGTCTTCTCAGAGAGCAGAACTTGGTTAGGTTGTTGGACTAATCTGACTGTAAACTTTGGTTCTATTCATTCAGCCTAAATTTGCATTAACCTTTTCCCCCCCCCTTTTTTTGCAGTTGCCTCTGGCCAATGACTCGCGTTCCGCTTCTAATCAGCAGAACCACATATGAAAGACTAAGGGTAGAGATCTTTCCAGATTATTTTCACATAAGGAACAGGTGACATACACATATGAAGAATTTAAATCGGGGTGGTCAACACAGCACAGTCAAAATAGATCACAACTCCCATAATCCTGAACCATTTGCTATGGTGACTTGGTCTAACGAGAGTTTCCACCCAGCAATGTCTGAAGGACTCCATAAAGACTAAGGACTATCCCTGACTCAGATCAATTCAATGGCATGTGGATTCATTTTTACAATGTTTGGTTTGTAATTACAGTCATACAAAACATTTATCCTCCCCCCAAAAAATCTGGGTTTCACTGAATTGCTTGGCCATATTATATTCAGTGTCTTAGATATACTAACACTGAACTCATTTTTAATAAAACAGCAACAGCTCAGTCAGTAGAGCGCGAGGCTCTTCATCTCAGGGTCGTGGGTTTGAGTCCCACGTTGGACAAGAGATTCCTGCATTTGCAGGGGGTTGGACTAGATGACCCCCGAGGCACCTTCCAATTCTACAATTCTAGGATTCTACGCTATTGTGGTGAGCTAACAGCAGGCTGTGCGGGGGATCTCAAAGTCTGCAGAGGCACAAAAAATGTTGAGGGAATAATGAATTTAAAATTAATCACAGAGAGACAGAGCAAAGCATGTTTACTGACCACAATTTCCAAAGTGGTTTAGCAATCGACCCCTCTTCCCAGGGAACTCTGAGAATTGTAGCTCTGTGAGGGGAATAGAGTGTCTCCTAAGAGCTTGCAGCACCCTGAAGAAACTACACTTCCCATAATGCTTTGGGGGGAGCCATGCCTGCTTAGTCATATGACACTGATTTATGTCTAGGTTCAGCCCATTAAATCATTTTCATAGTGCCATCATTGTAGCTGGTGCTTTAAAGAGCAGAATAATAATAATAATAATAATATGAATATGAATAATGGGAAGGGTGCCGGACTGGGGTTCACCCTCTTTGAGCTCACAATTTAAATAGAACTGGAACAAAAATGTTTCTCAAATTGAAAATCCAGCATCATTTCCCAATTTGGCCTGAAAGCCAGGGGGACCATGTTTTTTGGATTGTGTTTTTGAACGCCACCTTTGAGAAATAGTGATACACTTTTTGAAAACATTTAATATCTTAGTCCTGAATCGTACAGAACTCTTGCGCATATTTTTTAAAAAATGAGCTAGTTGGTACTCAGACCAGACTCGGTGAAGTTAATGGACATTACTAACTCAGGTGCAGGGACCCAGGTGGCGCTGTGGTTAAACCACTGAGCCTAGGGCTTGCTGATCAGAAGGTCAGCGGTTCGAATCCCTGTGACGGGGTGAGCTCCCGTTGCTTGGTCCCAGCTCCTGCCAACCTAGCAGTTCGAAAGCACATCAAAATGCAAGTAGATAAATAGGAACCGCTACAGCGGGAAGGTAAACGGCGTTTCCATGTGCTGCTCTGGTTTGCCAGAAGCGGCTTTGTCATGCTGGCCACATGACCTGGAAGCTATACGCCGGCTCCCTCGGCCAATAATGCGAGATGAGCGCGCAACCCCAGAGTCGGTCACGACTGGACCTAATGGTCAGGGGTCCCTTTACCTTTTAACTCAGGTGCACTAATTTCAGTGGGTCTACTCTGAGTGCAACAACACCTCCGAAAATCCAGTATTATCTGTAACCAGGAATGTTGACATTTTTATTCAGATTTGGAAAACATTAAAAAAAAAGAAACACATCTTAGTGAGTATCGTTGTTCTCTGCTTCTGGATATATATGCAAACACACCTGTTAAATGTATGTACAAAAGAGCCCAAGGGAAAACATTGGACTGGTAAGCAGAAGTTTAAACACACGCGTTGTCCAGGATCGCTAGCAGGACTGAATCAGACCTACACAGCCGTTCCTCTTGTTTTAACAATGAAACTCTGCCTGACAGGCAGCCTTGACAGTGCTATAAATAGCAGAGAACACAGTTAAAATGCAGCCCTCAGACCAGATTAATCTGGACCGGTTTTAGCTGTGTGATATGCTTTCCTTTTTAATCAAATGTTTCTGGATCATTCATGCATGTGCTGGCCCACCCCAAGCCCGTCGAGTCAGTCTTCAACGTTATTTTTAGCATACCCTCATCTCTGCCCTTCTCTGTCTGGTGCTGGGCAGTTCCACGGGGCAGCTGCTACAGAGAGCACTGGAGTCTTGTTGTTTTTATGTTGCTACAGAAATGCACATTGTGAGATTGCCGGAGAGAAGAAAAGGATCGACTTCTTGCTCTCTTCATCCCTGACCATCCTGACTGGTGAAAGCCAGCCAGGAGGGGTTGACCAGGTGGGTCCAGGGTATGATGAACGCATCTTCCTGCGGGGGAGATGGACTTGATGACCCTTGGGGTCCCTTCCAACTCTACAATTCTACGATTCCTGTGCTGGCTGCCCTTAAATGGGCAGTCGTGTACCCACTTCCGAGGACTTTATAACAATTACCACCTGGTCACAAATGTCCCTTGATTGAGTAAGGTGGCGAAGAGGGCAGTGAGCGAGCTCTTCCGGGAGTTCCTGGAGGATATAGATTACCTGGGCTCGTTTCCATCTGGGTTCAGGTTCAGTTTGGGGACTGAATCAGCCTTGGTCACCCTAGTGCATGGGTAGGCAAACTAAAGCCCGTGGGCCGGATCCAGCCCAATCGCCTTCTAAATTCGGCACACGGACGGTCCGGGTATCAGCGTGTTTTTACATGAGTAGAATGTGTCCTTTTATTTAAAATGCATCTCTGGGTTATTTGTGGGGCATAGGAATTCGTTCTTTTTTTCTTTTTTCCCCAAAATATACTCCGGCCGCCCACAAGGTCTGAGAGACAGTAGACCGGCCCCCTGCTGAAAAATTTTGCTGACCCCTGCCCTAGTGGGTGACCTGTATCGAGAGTGGGACATGGTATCCTCTTGGACTGGGTTTGTGGGATGGGTATCAGGAGCCCTGTTTTATAGCGGTTCCACTCCTACCTAGAGGGTCAAGTACAGTACTCTCTCGTGGCAAATCTTTAAAAATGTAGTGTTGGTACTAACCTTTAAAGCCCTAAATGGCCTCAGTCCAGTATACCTGAAGGAGCATCTCCACCCCCATTGTTCTGCCCGGACACTGAGGTCCAGTACCGAGGGCCTTCTGGGGTTCCCTCACTGCGAGAAGCCAAGTTTCAGGGAACCAGGCAGAGGGCCTTCTCGGTAGTGGCGCCCGCCCTGTGGAATGCCCTACCATCAGATGTCAAAGAGAAAAACAGCTACCAGATTTTTAGAAGACATCTGAAGGCAGCCCTGTTTAGGGAGGCTTTTAATGTTTAATCGATTATTTTATTTTTCTGTTGGAAGCCACCCAGAGTGGCTGGGGAAACCCAGCCAGATGGGTGGAGTATAAATAATAAAAAGTTGTTGTTGTTGTTGTTGTTGTTGTTGTTGTTTAAACACTGACAACTGGGAAACACTGACCTGTGAGTGCTCCAGTTGGAGAACAGCCTTTACCAAAGGTGTTGTGGGCTTTGAAAATGCTCGAACTCAGGATTGAAAGGGAGAAACGTGCTAAGAGGAAGGCACGCTTGGCAAATCCACACCATGATCAACTCTCGCTGGGAAACCGATGTCCCCATTGTGGAAGGACGTGTGAATCCAGAATTGGCCTCCACAGTCACTTACGGACCCACTGTTAAAACCGTGTTTATGGAAGACAATCTTACTCAGCTATGAGTGATAGATTGCCAAAGAAGAAGAAGAAGAAGAAGAAGAAGAAGAAGAAGAAGAAGAAGAAGAAGAAGAAGAAGAAGAAGAAGAAGAAGAAGAGGGTCATGTCCAGAGAATATCATCACAGAATCATATAATTATAGATTTGGGACCCCTAGGGTCATCTATGGGTAAGATCTATGGGTAAATCTCTATGGGTAAGACGCCCCTGATTGTGGCTTCTTTCCAGAGGTCTTCTGGCTGATCCTAGTTCCGCTACTACTCTATTCCGAACTTGGAAAGTGTAATGCTGGTGGTCAACAAAAGAGGTTTAAAGACTGTCTCAAGGCAAATCTTAAAAAAAAGAAGTAGTATAAACACCGACAACTGGGAAACACTGGCCTGCAAGCGCTCCAGTTGGAGAACAGCCTTTACCAAAGGTGTCATGGGCTTTGAAGACACTCGAACTCAGGACGCAAGGGAGAAACGTGCTAAGAGGAAGGCACGCTTGGCAAATCCACACCGTGATCAACTCCTGCCCGGAAACCAATGTCCCCACTGTGGAAGGACGTGTGGCTCCAGAATTGGCCTCCACAGTCACTTACGGACCCATTGTTAAAATCGTGTTTATGGAAGACAATCTTACTCAGATACGAATGATCGCCGAAGAAGAAGAAGAATGCAAATGACACACACACACACACCCAAGAATCATGGGAGCTGTAGTTTGTTAAGGGTATTTGGAATTGTAGTTCATGTGGGGGGGGGAATAACACTTCCCAGGATTCTTTGGGGAAAGCCATGTGTTCCCAAGTTCCCAGGTCCAACCCCTAGTATCTATGTATCACTATCCTAGCTTGGACCCCATTGCTTTTATGTAGACCTACTGTATTGGCCTGAATATAAGCCTCACTCCGCCCCCCCCCCCAAATTCTGACCGTGAAAAGTTAAAGTGTGGCTTAAATTCGCTAAAATTACAAAAATGGGCTTTGACGATATCACTGCTGAAACAGACAGTAAAATGGAACAAAGAAGAAGTTCTGTTGCCGATTTGCGAGCTTGAGACTGTTCATTTGCCATTTGCGAGCTTGAGTTCCTGCGGAATTGTAGCAATTGTAGAGCGATTTGCGATTTTTGCAATTGTACAGTGAGTTTTGTGGGCTTGCAAGATCAAAGGCTTACATTGGCTCAGAGCTACAATTCTACCAACCGCAGCGATTTTCAGTTTGTAACCCAATTTTAAGGTAGCAGCTTATATTTGGGTATTGTCTTCCCCCCCCCTTGAATTTTAAAGGTGCGGCTTCTTTGTAGGTACAGCTTATATTCGGGCCAATACGGTACGTTGGACTCCAGAAATCTAGGGGTGGAGTTCATTGTCCACAAGTGCTATGGGAGGGGAAGCAGAGAGGGGAATTCTGGAATATTTGGAGTGGCTGAAATCTCTGTGCTTTGCTGATGCCCTCGAACTGGAGTCAGGGATTTAAAAATAAACCCTGATGTGGAAGGGACAGCCAGGAAAAGTCGAGGCAGCTGGGTGCTATATTTAATGCTGGCGGCCTCGCCCCTGTCAAGTTACCTTGTCGTTCCTGCAGGGTGTTTTAAACTGCAGGGAAAGCTTCATTCATGAAGCTCAGCCCCAGTGTAAGGTGCTGAAATTTCTGACCCCAATCGTGCAAAGACACGATTGCGTTTGTTTACTATTTGATTCATAATATCTTATGGAAACCACTTTGTGAGGGAAACTGCACTAAAGGGACCTCGGAACATGTGGGTGGCTGAGAAGGATCACGATTATCAACCGTCTGGAAACCAAGCTTAATGAGGAACGGTTGAAGGAGCTGTGTAGGTTTAGCCTGGAAAAGAGGAGATATGATTGTTGTTGTTTAGTCGTGTCCTTGGAGGTTTTTAAACAGAGGTTGGGTGGTCATCTGTCATGGATGTTTTAGATGAGATTCCTGCATTGCAGGGGGCTGGACTAGATGACTCTCGGGGTCTCTTCCAATTCTACAATTCTATGATTCTATGACATATGACTTTGTTGGGCTGATTTATGCAGATCTAGGCTGCAATCCTACCCATTTATCTGGGAGTAAGCCCCATTGAACTCAATGGGGCAGGTAGTTCTGAATACACATGTACTGTATAGGATTAGGGCCATTAGGCTGTCAACAAAGTACTTGACTAGCAGGACAATCCTAAACATGATTCCGTTTTGTTTAAAAATATATCTGCTGGTTTTTGCAGATATTTTCCCTCTTTTTATCGTACATTGCCTGCAGCCAATTGTGTAGAAGGTGATTATTAGATGATAGATTAACAGATGGGCAGGAAGCCCCGATGTGTAGGTGCCGCCACAGCAAAAGATGAACGAAGCTTACTCCCGAATAAGTGCGTTGCTCATGATAAATCAGCTTAGATCGCATTAATTTGGTGGCACATCTAAGAAGAACCAATACATGCTGTTGGATCTTGTAACTATCAAAGCCACAGTCCTCAAGCTTCACAGACAAAGAGCCCTGCTATGGAGTGTGTGCCTGTGTGTCAGTTAAGATCCGCCAAAACACGGGATCGTTTGTTTTTCTTTCTTTCTTTCTTGTCTGAATCTTGCAGGCAACAATTTACTTTACTTTGACGTGTCTCTCTGCTTTTCAGACGCACAGATGATGTGAATCTGAGCAGAGAGAGAGAGAGAGAGAGAGAGAGAGAGAGAGAGAGAGAGAGAATACTCTCCCGCCTTCTCCCCCCCCCCCCAGGTATGCTGTTGCAATCAGATGAAATTCAGCTGCTTCCTGTTCCTGACATGATGTAATCCCATCTTCCCCAAACAGACTCTCTCTTTCTGCACTTTAATACCTCACAGCTTGAACCTGTAGGATAAAACCCATTTACAACATCACTCCGCCTCAGCAAACACTGCATTTGTCCTTGCTGTAGAACTGCTACCATTTCATAGAATTGTAGTGTTGGGAGGGACCCCGAGGGTCATCTAGTCCAGCCCCCTGCAATGCAGGAATCTCAGCTAAAGCATCCGGGACAGGTGGCCATCCAACCTGTGCTTAAAAACCTCCAAGGAAGGAGAGTCCACCACCTCCCAGGGGAGTCCATTCCACAGTCCAACGGGTCTTTATTTTCAGATAGTTCTTCGTGATATTTAGTCGGAATCTTCTTTCTGGTAGCTGCTACTGGTTCGAGTCCTGCCCTTTGATTCACCTCAGAGCACCTGGAGAAGCCAGAAGCTATGTGTGATGCAGCAGCTTAAAAAGCCAATGCTATTCTGGGCTGCATCAATAGGAGTATAGCATCTAGATCTAGGGAAGTAATAGTACCACTGTATTCTGCTCTGGTCAGACCTCACCTGGAATACTGTGTCCAGTTCTGGGCACCACAGTTCAAGAAGGATACTGACAAGCTGGAACGTGTCCAGAAGAGGGCAACCAAAATGGTCAAAGGCCTGGAAACAATGCCTTATGAGGAACGGCTTAGGGAGTTGGGTATGTTTAGCCTGGAGAAGAGAAGATTAAGGGGTGATATGATAGCCATGTTCAAATATATGAAAGGATGTCATATGGAGGAGGGAGAAAGATTGTTTTCTGCTGCTCCAGAGAAGCGGACACGGAGCAATGGATTCAAACTTCAAGAAAGAAGATTCCACCTAAACATTAGGAAGAACTTCCTGACAGTAAGAGCTGTTTGGCAGTGGAATTTGCTACCAAGGTGTATGGTGGAGTCTCCTTCTTTGGAGGTCTTTAAGCAGAGGCTTGACAGGCATATGTCAAGAATGCTTTGATGGTGTTTCCTGCTTGGCAGGGGGTTGGACTGGATGGCCCTTGTGGTCTCTTCCAATTCTATGATTCTAAATGATTTGGTATCTCTGTTTTGTTAGCCGATTTAATAAATATATGCTTTTTGGTGCTTAACCATATCACAGGGTGACCTTGGGCCAGCCACTTCATCTCAGCCTAACCTGCCTCACAGGGCTGTTGCAGAGGATTAAATGAGGTCAGGGAGAGCCACGAGCTCCTTGGGAGGAAAAGGTAAATAAGTAAAAATAAAATAAATAAATGTATTGAACACACACACACACACAATCTTTTCCTGCATTCCAGGGGGTTGGACTAGATGACCCTCGGGTCCCTTCCAACTCCACATTCTATGATCCTGTGAAATATACATAAGTATAACTGTTAGAAAATGCCAATGGCTTCATCAGTTTGCTTGGCGTCTTTGCAAAGCAGCGATGCTGCTCAGTGTCTCCATGGCAACCAGCTGCATCCCTGAGCAACCACTCTCGCTGGGATTCCTGCTACCTATTATTGTCAAGCCACATCACAGAAATGGAGCCATCAGAGAGGAAGGAACAGTGTTTTGGAACCTGTCCCAGGTCCACAAGTGACCACTTCTTAGCGCAAAGAACTGAAGGCTCAAAGAGGCGAGGGGAACTGGGCCCATGAGGCAAACATCCTCTGAGCACCTTGGAAACTCTAGAGAAAACATACTGCGAATTAAAGTGTTGATGCTGATATATTACCCATCCTTTACCATAATGCCCCAAGAAGGGTCACAGTAATTAAAATTACATTTTAAAAATCAGTTTAAGTATTCAGTACAGTTATTATAGCAGGGCTGGGGGCATGTGCCCCCGTGCCCCCTCCAACTTTACTGTGTCATCAGCTTTTGTAGACAACTAACCGTAGATTATGCATTGCAAACTGGGGCAGCTGTTTTGCATCCTGCTACCAAGGGAATTTGATTGACACTAAGGTATTGCATTCTAATTTTAAATAATAAGAAATGGTTCGGTTTTTGCATTTCCCATCCTGAGACCTCTGGGTGAGCAGCTGGTTATAAATGTCAGAATGAATGGATGGGTAGTTTTTAAGGCGGCACAAAGATCTTAGTTGCTGCATCAGGACAACCTTATGGGGATTCGTTGGTCAAGTATCCAATCGCCTACAGAAACCTTGAGTTGGAAGGGACCTCAAAGGTCCTCTACTCCAAGCCTGCTACCACATAGGCAGGAATGCAGAAACTTAACCCACCGGCACACAGCAACCTCAATCGACTACCTAGAGCTCCAGCACCCTAAGGAAGCCCACCTGACGCTTAATAATAATAATAATAATATTTTTTTATTTGTATCCCGCCCTCCCCGGCCAAAGCCAGGCTCACAGCGGCTAACAACAATTAAAAATAGCACAGTGTACATAAAATCACACACTCAATTAATTAAAATATGTTCTAAAATCAATTCAGAATCAAATTAATGGCAACCATTGGGAAATGGCGAATTAATGGCAACCAATCTATGAGGATTACAGAAGGAGAGAGAGGGTCAGACTGTGCCTCCAACAGAACAACTGGCGGAACAACTCTTGCAGGCCCTACGGAAAGATGTCAAGTCCCGCAGGGCCCTAGTCTCTTATGACAGAGCGTTCCACCAGATCGGGGCCACAGCCGAAAAAGCCCTGCCTCTGGTCGAGGCCAGCCTAACCTCCCTGTCGCCCAGGATCTCCAATATGTTTTTATTTTAAGACCGTAAGGTCCTCCGTGGGACATATCAGGAGAGGCGGTCCTGTAGGTACAAGGGTCCTAGGCTTAATCTGAATTCTCCCCCCCCCCCAAAAAAAAATCTGGCCCAAGCAATACCAGGCAAACAGATTTGGCTGTGTTTTCTTAGTGCCAAGCTTGGTGTTGTAATGCTACCTGCTTTTCAGGTGTCACCTGGCTGGCGTACAGGCTGCATCGCTCTCTGAAGTCATGATATAATGTCTTATTTTAAAAGCTTTCTCCCGGTGTGTTGCACCTATGCTCCACCAGGGGGTGATGTCTCTCCAAAAGAAAGCTGCAATCTTCGCCCCCCAGTCCCTGTGGGATGGCCAAAGCGCTGCAAGAGAAAGGAGTTAGGTTAAGTGAGGCCCTTGGCTTGGCTAATGTGTTATGCGTCAGTGTTTGTAGGCACACCCAGTCTCAGAAGATATTACCCATCTCTGAATCATGTGGGCTGTCCAGGCAAGAGGGCTTAGGGAAATGACCTTAAAGTGGGAGTGTCAAGGCAGACCGGGCAGAGGCAGCAACATTGCCTTAGATAATAATAATAATAATAATAATAATAATAATAATAATAATAATAATAATAAATAGACATCAGTCATTAAAAATGTCCCTAAACAGGGCTGCCTTCAGATGTCTTCTGAAAGTTAGATGGTTGTTTATTTCCTTGACATCTAGTGGGAGGGCGCCACCACCGAGAAGGCCCTCTGCCTGGTTCCCTGCAACCTCACTTCTCGCAGTGAGGGAACCGCCAGAGGGCCCTCGGTGCTGGACCTAAGTGTCTGTTCTGAATGATGGGGTGGAGACGCTCCTTCAGGTATACTGGGCTGAGGCCGTTTAGGGCTTTAAAGGTCTGTACCAACACTTTGAATTGTGCTCAGAAACGTGCTGGGAGCCAATGTAGGTCTTTCAGGACCGGTGTTATGTGGTCTCGGCGCCCCAGTCTAGCTGCTGCATTCTGGATTACTTGCAGTTTCCAAGTCACCTTCAAAGATAGTAGCCCCACGTGGAGCGTATTGCAGTAATCCAAGTGGGAGATAACCAGAGCATGCACCGCTCTGGCGAGACAGCCTGCGGGCAGGTAGGGTCTCAGCCTGTGTACCAGATGGAGCTGGTAGACAGCTGCCCTGGGCACAGAATATCTTTTCCCTTCGTATATATAAGAGAGGATGCATGACAGTGTGTTGGGGGTGGCGCTCCTGGCAGGTGAAAGTTGCCTATGGCTTACTTCCATAAAGCAGTGTGCATGCTTAACAAGCAAGCCAGGTAGACTTTCATAGGGTTGTTGGGCAGAAAGGTTGCTGAGAGTTGTGCTTTTTCATTTTTGCCAAAGCTGTTGAGCTTCTTTAGCAAAATCAGCAAAAAAATTGACATTTTTGAGCTGCTTTAATGGCTCCCAAACAGCCACTGATGCCAGCTGCAGTATTCTAGATATATATTGTATATGTCCTACATTAGCAGTGTTTTTTTAAAAGAAGGGGTACTCAGGGGTACGCAGTACGTTTGTTGTTTAAAAAGCGTGGCACTTACTGTTAACAACTTCACTGTGAGTACCAGCTGTCTTGCCGACATGCAATGAACAATGGTTGAGAAAGTGATTAATGAATCCTCAATCATAATAATATTTCTCTCCTAACTGGGTGTTGTCGGGAAGGCATCGCTGGCCCATGGTGGCAGAGAGAGCTCGTCTTGCTGCCCCCGCCAGCCCCACTTCCCAGAATGCCTTGGGAGCGAGGAGACATGGCTCGCTGTGTTGCTCCAAAAGCAATTCCAGAAAGCGTAGCTGGTGGGAAGCTCTGGAGAGAGAGCTTTGTTCCACTGCGGGGATTTTTTTTCTCTTCAAAGTTAAAATAGCAAGCAAAAAAACAGTGTGTTGGGGGGGGGGGAGAGCCGGAATCCTCAGGCCACCTTATAAGGTTAAGGCAATTGCACCACCACCAGAACATTTGAAATTGTTTTTTCTTCTCCCCGTTGTAAGAATTTTAAGGTCTTAGATATATAATAAATGTTCATAAATGTACAAGGCAAACACCTACATAAATATATAAACCACGTCTGAAACAGTACAGGAAGACAGTCCTGAAACCATTTTGACTCCAAAGCTGATCAAGTGTTTCTCTGCAAGGAGGGAGGGAGGTGAAAGAAACCTTCCCATTTTCTCAGGGATTAAGTGATTACCATCTCAAAGGGCGGACCAGACTACCAGGAAAGGCAATCAGAGAGGCATTACGGTATCAGATAACCTGGCAGACAGGAAAAACAACAACATTCAAATGTCTGTTGTAGACCGCCTCTTCTGTGATGTATGTATGATGTATGGAGGGGTGGTCTTGAGCTCCAGGGCAGGGAATTTCAAAATGGATACCGTATATAAGGGCAAGCACACCTTTGTTCTGGGTCCTCCTCCTTCCTCCTGCCTGTCAGGGAGCACCCTGTTGCAACAGTTCAATAAAGATCAGGCTTACTAGCTGCTTTGCTTCTCAATATTCTCTGGTTGGCCTCTGTTATTTCTCCTACCGATGGAGAACCTACAAAGGACTCTATAAGGGCAGATTTTTACAACACTCCCACCCCCCACGATGGTGAAAAAAATGAAAATTTCAACACCACTCTAGTATTCATTTACCAGAAGTTAGTTCTCCTACTCTGATCCTGGCAACCACAGGCCGGATGTTTGTTTTGTTTTTATTGGGTTTCCCTTGCTCAGTGACGCAATGTGTGGAGAGGGTTTGGCCATGCAGTCAGAGTCATAAAACTCCCAGAAGAAATAAGCTCAGAGCAGGAAGGTCTCTCCCTCGAGAAGGTATTGTTTACCAGAAGGCTGCTTTTAATGCTTGCGAAAGAGCTTTGCAAATCCCCACGTCTCACGTAGGACCAAGATAAAGACAGTGCTTGGAACGAACTAGTTCAGAAATCTCCGAACTGTGCCGGAAAGCAGTCCTTATAACTGAGAGCCAATGCGGTAGATTGGTTAGATCTCTCACTAGGACCTGCGATACAAGGGTTCAAATCCCTACTCGGTTATGAAGCTCTCTGGGTGACCTTGGGTCAGACGCTGCCTCTCAGCCTACCCTACAGGGTTGTTTGGGAGATTAAATGAGGAAGACCACCGACACCGCCTTGAGCTCCTTCGAGCTTGGTTCCTTTTTAAAACAAACTTGATTCCTGCATTGCAGGGGGTTGAACTAGATGAGCCCTGGGGTCCCTTCCATGATTCTATTCTATTATTCTATTCTATCCACCAGGGTCCAAAATGCCTGCTTGCAATATGGGCATGTTTGTATGACTGAAATTTGATGGGTCGGGGAAAGCAACTCTGCAAAGGCAAGAGATAACTAATTGGGTTGTTTTGCTTTCGAGTCCCATGCATCTCATATTATGATAATTAATGTACCCTTTCATGTTCTGGCAAGGCCTAGAGTTTATCCAGTTCTCCAGCTCGACACAATTTGTTATGCTCTCTCGATGAGGGTTCTTTGTGTGTGTGTTTGCATGCATGTGCCAAGTACATGGTGTTACTTGAGATGTTTCGTTCCCTTGATGTTTACCAAACTTACTGATTAAAAAAAAGGCAGCTGCAAAACCAAGAGGGGAACCCTGAAGCTCTTCTTAGCAAGAGAAGTCATAGAATCATAGGGTTGGAAGATCGTCATTCTAACCCAACCCCCTGCAATGCAGGAATCTTTTGCCCCAAGGTGGGGCTTGAACCCATAGCCCTTGAGATTAAGAGTCTCATGCTCTACCAACTAATAAGCTATCCCACTTGACATTAATGAGGAAGGGGAGAAACTTGGGGGCTCGTGGGCGAGATCTGCCCTGGTGGGGTGAGCATCAGGTCACGTTGGCTTCAAAACACCCACCCACCCCTTATCTATTTAGAGATTTTCATCCCTCATTTCAGGAAAAAACCGGGAAGGGCTTTAGCTTAATAGAAGAGCATTTGAAATGCATGTGGGAGGTCCCTGTTTCAATCTCTGGCACCTCCAGGTAAGCCTGGGAGAGAAACCTCCGCCCCCCCCCCATCTGAAACCCCGGAGAGCAGCTGCCAGTCAGAGTGCACTGTACTGAGCTGCATGGACCAGTGACATGAATGTGAACACACAATGCATTTAAAGCACATTATTTCCACCTAAGAACCCTGGGAACTGTAGTTTGTTAAGGGCACTGGGAACTGCATCTGTGTGAGGGGTGAACTACAATTCCCAGGTTTCTTTGCAGAGCCAATGGTCTGACTGCACATGCACCATATATTCATAGCACATTATTTCCCCCTAAGAGCCCAGGTTTATTTGGGGGGGGGGGAAGGTTGTGTTTTAAATGCATGCAGCCTCAGCATAAGCTTCCTATGTTGCTAAATGCAACTGTATAAAATTCAGTCAATCGATTGAGATGGAACACAGTGCAAATACTAGCACAATCTTCTATGGTGTTGTTGATGATGAGCCCAGGACATCTAACAAAAGAGAGAGAGAAAGGCAGCATTAAAACCACAATACAAAATATCACTTGTGGGCCTGTGTGCAGTGAAGCAGCAGGAGGAAGCAGGAAATCAACAGAGGAGAGAAGCCTGTTATTTGGGGTGAAATTAGGTCTCAGGTGTGATACAACAGAACAGCTGGCACTGAATGTGACTCCCTTCCTCTCAAGCGTCCCAAAAACCTGCTGGAACAAAGAGGACTTAACTTGGTGTTGCCTGAACAAATAAAAGGTATCAGTAATATTTTTTAAAGTAAAAAAGCACAGCAAGAGCAGAAGATTAAAAACAGCATACTGTAAAAGCAGTTCCTGGCAGCAAAAAGATAAGGGCAGTAAGTCCCAGGCAAACGTCCCAGGAGAAAATGTTCCACAACTGGCCCTCAAACCTGCCTTGCCTTGGTCTGCAAAAGCAGCTCCTCCTTCAAAGGCGAACTTGACACCCAGGCTGACTGATGTGGAGGAGGTATTCCTGCATTGCAGGGGGTTGAACTAGATGACCCTTTGGGGTCCCTTCCAACGCTATTTGTTTTCTGATTCTATGATTCGCAGAAGAGGAAGCACTGGCATTTTGAACTGCACCTTAAAATAAGATGTCCATGTGTTCTGTTTTTTCAGAGGATAGTCCCAGAATCCTGGGAACTGCAGTTTTAGGGTGCCCGAAAGTATAGCTCTGGGAGGGGTAAACTACAACTCCCAGGATTCCTTGGGAGAAGCCAACAGCATGCTGAGGATGTCACCGTTTTTTCAGTACTGTACAGTAGTCTTTCCTAATGAGTCCAAGCCCACGTTCACACAATGCACTTAAAGTGTATGGTGCTCCGGCGGGGGGGGGGGGGAGAGAATCCTGGGAACTGTAGTTCACCCCACCGTTCTGAGCACCTTTAACGAACCACATTTCCCAGGAGTCTTTGGGGGGAGCCTAGTTCATTTCATTTATACTTTTTTGTAGCAGAAGCTGCAGTCGTGGTTTCCTTCCCAATCGTGTGCCTCCGCCTGGAGTTGCGCGTAAACGGCGTTTCTCCTATTGTTCGCTCGGAAAAGGCGAGGAGGGCAGACGCCGCAGCCCAGCCCAGCCCAGCTCGTGTGTTTCACCCCGATTAGCTCATCCGACCCTCCTCTCCGCCCCGTTTTGGGGATGGAGGCGTCACCTGAGCTGACGTAGCCAGGCTGGCTGACCCTATATAAGGCACCGCAGCGGCAGTTCCAGCCTTTAAATCCATATACGCCTCTGTGTTTTTTTGTGGACGTGGAGTGTGCTCCCAATATCTCCTTTTCAAATGGGCTCCGTCGCCTAGCGTTTACCCCCCTGAGCCAGGTCACTTGTGGTCTGAAGCCGCTGGGAGTTTGCTGAGCGCAGCGTTAAGTCTTAAAGGTAAAAACCATTTTCCCTCTCTCTTCCTTTCTTTCTCTGGCCGCCATGTAGCAATGCTCTTCTCGCTGGAAGATCTGTGAGCTTCCGCTGTTTTAATTTTTTTTAAAGCATATTCATCTTGGGGCATGAACGTTGCGCGTGATTGCGTGGATTTAAATTGCTTGCATGCTGTTTTTATTTATCCCCACCCCCGACAATTCAGTCTGCTGAAGCTTGGGGGGGTGGGCGGGAGACTTCAGAGGGAAGCTTCGCTGGCTTACCTTTGGGGTTTTTATAAATTTATTTTTATTTGAAAGCTAGTAACGCTCCTGCTTAAGGGCCATCTGATTTTAAATCCTCTGACAAGTGAAAGTTGGGGTAGGAGGGGGAAGCTAAGGTTTGTAATTTGGGTAAGCACGCTTGCTAGAGAGGCTCGCTTCGAAATACACAGCGACTCAGAAAATCCCAGTGAGGTCAATGCGACTTGCTCGCGTGCAAGCGGCGCTTAATTAGGTTTGCAACAGAAGCTCTTATTGGAGGCGGCGGCGAGACGTAGTTCCGAGCAGGACACAGCTGTAAAAGTGCTGGAGAAGTTGTGAAATTCGAAAACGCCGATCTGTGTTGGCTAAAGCCAGCGCCTCGGGTTATGGCGGCTTGCTCGCCTGCTGCGGGGGGGGGGGGCGGAGGGGGAGACCTTTGCTCTATAGCTCCTGCCAACTTTTAAAATGTGTTGATGTACTGAAAAGTGGGAGGAATGTGCATATTTCGATCGTTCAAATCGCAGGATTGTTTTGGTAAACCGTAAGGGCGTGATTGTTTACTTCGTTGTTTACAAAAAGAGTGAACGTTCTACCCTCCTTTTGATGAACGTTCTCTCTTGATAAACGTTCCATTCCCGGGTCTCAACGTTCCATTCGGGTCTCCGCCCTTTCTCGCGGCCTGCCGACCACCGCCTTATCCAGAGGTGAGGGGGGGGGGGGCAGCGTTGACTGGAAACCTTTTCATTTTATTACCTGTAACCCACTTGCCACCACTCGGGCGGTAGTTTTCTTTTCTTTGCGTTTTCTCTTCCGCTGGTGGAACTTAATATTTATTCCTCCGCTCCTTTCCAATCCGCTGCCTTTCGCTGGCTGACCATATTGGCTGAGAGCAAACACTCGGGGCACCCACGCCAAAGTTCGGCTCATTGTTCGAGCTTTTGCATAATTTCTTTCTACATCTGCCCCGTTCCCCCAGCTTCCCCCTCCAACCCCCGAAGTGCTGTTTCAGCACGCAAAAGCGGCACGCGACCTGCTTGTGTCTTTCCGACTGCAAAGGCTGGGGGTTGAGGAAGGAGGTTTCTGTATGTGTAGGTTGCAGAGGCAGCAGCAAGCCAGTTTAGTCCGGATTTTGGCTGCATGGCTGTGGAAGACTTCCCCCACCCGCTAAACGCGCGCGCACACACGATATGAGAACATTCTGTAGAAAGGCACAAAGGGAGGGGGGGATCTGTCCACCCACACTCCTGAGACAATTGAATTTGGTGTTCAGGTCCCTCTCCCCCGCAACAAAAACTCAGTTACAGTGAGATGGGGGAAAGAGTTTAGCGTGTGATTGTGTCTCAGGTTCATTTTGTAGCCCAGAATCTATCTTTCCACTTGAAAGGAACTGGGAATGCGCGAGTCTATTTCGACAAAAGAGAAGGGGGGGGGGAGAGAGAGAGAGTCTCTGTGTGTGTGTGTGTGTGTGTGTGAGAGAGAGAGAGAGAGAGAGAGAGAGAGAACTGGTATAAACCAGATCTCTGATTTCCTGTTGGTGGTTTTGACTCATTTAATGCCATGTGTCCTCTGCTCTTTACCAAAACAAAAGACTAATAATGTTCCATGTTAGTCTCTTGCTTTGAAGTCTCTTGGCTGGTTGATGGTGTGGTAACATGCAAAAAAAAACCTTTAAAAGTGGGGTGTGTGTGTGTGTGTTTTTTCAAAGTAAAGGAGATTTCTACTCTTGCAGAGAATGGCTTTTGTTGGTGCATGTAAGGGCTCGAGAAGTTTTGCTTATTCAAATCAAAGTTTGGGACCACAGAACTCAGTGGGGCTTCTTAATGGCGAAGGTCAAAGGGACAGACTTGACCCCTTGCCCAAACGGTGCACCCCCTTTTTAACTTTTTCAGTTTGTTGGTGTGTTCTACATATTTTTTTTTACTCTGCTTTCAAGTTTGACTGTTTACAAAACAATAGAAACCTCATATCTATTTAATTGATAAAATCCGCAATGCAGAGAAACATTGCTCTCTACAAGTGAGGGAATAATGCTGTTTTAGTCATAGGGAAAAAGTAAAGCCCTGCATTTGGAAGGGGGGGACTAAACGGGTACCAAAGCAACCCAAAATAAAAATTTTAATCTTACTATCTGCCTGTCCACAGGGAACATCTTAGTCTGTTTTGTGTGAGTCCTCCATGTAGAAAAAAACTTTGGCTAGGGCTGTTGAAAATTGTAGTCCAGGCTAACTGGACCAGTGGTCAGGGATGATGGGAGTTGTAGTCCCAAAACATCTGGAGGGCTGAGTTTGCCTATGCCTGTTGTAGTCCAACAAGGTTGGGAAAGGGGTTCTAATGAGTGAAATTATATAGAAACTAGTTGACCCTCCCACACGTTGCTGTGCTTGACTCAGGGTCCTTGTTTCCCAGGAAAGGGGGAGGATGTGTCCATTTTCCCTGGACTATGTGTTTTTTCCTCCCCCCCCCACCCGTGGTTGTGTCTCATCCCTGTGATTACTCCCATCCTGTAGTGACCCATGAGGTATCCCGTCCCCCCCACCCAGGGCTCCACTCGGGATAGTATTTAAAGGGCTGTAGAGTTGAGGCCTACTCTGTAAAGTGGAGCCAAGGCCTAGTCTGTGGGCTGTAAAGTAGAGCCAAGGCCTAGTGTGTAGGCTGTAAATTAGAGCTGAGGCCTAGTCTGTGGGCTGTAAAGTAGATGCGAGGCCTAGTCTGTCGGCCTTGGCTTGGGCTAGTATTTAAATGTGAGCCGAAGCCTCCGCCCTGTATCTCCATTATTTGGCCCCGGCCTGACTCTGGGTTGTCTGGTAATGGCCGCCTTGGTGGTTTCAGTTACTCAGTTGATGACATCATTATTTGGCGCTGCCCTCCAGAGCTTTTGCTGGTGACAGTGTGCGATCTGCCTTTCTATTGGATGCTGCTGGAGTCTTAAGAGTTTCTGCTGGTGATGTCTAATTTGCGTGCCACTTTTTTGTATTTAATCATTATTTTAGGTATGAAAGGTGTGCTTTTCTGGAAAAAAATTTATGCCAGATCCCTCCCTGATGGGCAAGGTACACTTTGTCCTAATTTGTTGCATTTCGGTTCAGCAGTTATGGAGGAAGGGTGTTACATCTGCACGCGCAGTGGGAACATTTATATATAGAGAGATATATTACATTCTAGCACTAGCACATTTTCTTTTGTCATATTTACATTATAGGCTTCCAGAAGAATAATGTCACATCAACACTAGAAAGCACATGGCTTCTCCCCAAAGATTGCTGGGAACTGTAGTTCTCCCCACAGAGCTACTGTACAATTTTCCGCACTCCCAGGATTCTTTGGGGGGAGCCATGTGGTTTAAATGTGTAGTGTGGCTGAGCCCCCACTTTCTTCACTAAATGCAAACTGGTACATCAAGAGGCGGCATGGGGTATTACTACAAAAACCCTACCATGACCACATCCTTGAGTTAGGTTCAGGGCCTGAGCTTGAACCCAAGCTTGAAATGTTGAAATGTTTTTTATTTGTACCAGATTTCACTTCAACGTCTCAATGTTTGAGAGAGAACTACGATGCAAGCCAGCCAAGATTACCAAACTGGAGTGCCGTTTTCTCTTTTGTTCACAGCAAGCTAATTTTTCTCCTGAGTTGCCCAATGCGTTTTGACCATTCCTGTTAGATAGTCCAGACCTGATGAAATACTGGTAGCTCCTGCCTCTTGTATTTAGCCAAATACTAAATAAAGACAAAAGTGTCAGATTAATTCTAAACCCAAAATATTGGTTGGCAGATTCAAATTGTCATGTAAAATTCATCCCTACTGCTTCTTGGTCTTGTTCCATCTTCCGCCATGTTATTTGCACTTTGTGGCTGATCTTTCCTTCTGCTTGCTTCTCGACGCAGGCAAGAAACGTGGACAAATTATTATTATTTATTGAATATGTATACTGCCATGTACCCGGGGGTCTCGGGGTGGTTCACAGAATAGAATCAAGATAGAAAACCACAAGATACCGAATAGCAATAAAACAACAGACCCAATAGAGGAGGGTTTGGTAACAGGCACAGATGCAGAACCAGGCCGAACTGACAACTGTTTCTTCCCTCACAGAAGCTGCATTACAGGCAACTTGCTTCTTCCCCCAGCAGTTGGCTGTTGTGAGCCTGCCTGCTTTGGGAGGCTTGGCTGTGCCAAGTGTTCTGGAGTTTTGCTTAGGTCTCTCCCACGTGCCATCTCCAACAATGCTTGCAGATTTGTGGTGGAATGTGCTGCCGCAGCATGAAACCTCTGGCAAGCACTCCTGAAAAGGCTGCTCAAAGAGGTTCTTGTGTAACAAACCAACTTCGAGAAAACTGCCACGCAGAACTGGAGGCAGGGACTTTCTCATGCACTATCTCTTCTCTCTCTCTCTCTCTCTCTCTGGTGGTTGCTCATAGTAGAGTAAGATTGTCTTCCATAAACACGGTTTTAACAATGAGTCCGTAAGTGACTGTGGAGGCCAATTCTGGATCCACACATCCTTCCACAGTGGGGACATTGGTTTCTGGGAGGGAGTTGACCACGGTGTGGGTTTGCCAAGCGTGCCTTCCTTTTAGCATGTTTCTTCCTTGCGTCCTGAGATCAAGTTTCTTCAAAGCCCATGACACCTTTGGTAAAGACTGTCCTCCAACTGGAGCGCTCGCAGGCCAGTGTTTCCCAGTTGTCAGTGTTTCTACTACATTTTTTTAGATTTGCCTTGAGACAGTCTTTAAGCCTCTTTTGTTGACCACCAGCATTACGCTTTCCATTTTTAAGTTCAGAATAGAGCAGTAGCTTTGGAAGACGATAATCAGGCATCCGCACAACATGACCAGTCCAACAAAGTTGATGTTGAAGAATCATTGCTTCAATACTGGTGATCTTTACTTCTTCCAGTACACTGGAATTAGTTCGCCTGTCTTCCCAAGTGATGTGTAAATTTTTTTGGAGACACCGTTGATGGAATCTTTCGAGGAGTTGGAGATGCCGTTTATAAGTGGTCCATGTTTCACAAGCATATAGTAAGCTTGGTAGTACAATACGTTTGTAAACAAGCATTTTGGTTTCCCTGCAAATGTCCCAGTCCTCAAACACTCTGCACTTCAATCGGGAGAAAGCCACACTCGCAGAGCTCGGGCGATGCTGGATTTCGGCAGCAGTGTTGACCCTTGTGGAAAGGTAACTGCCTATGTAGGAGAAGTGATCAATCACTCCCTGAGCAGCCTGAAACGAATATTGTCATGCCCTCCTCTGTGCCGTGTTTCTGATTCAGGTGCAAACTTAACCCACACTCCTCCAGCCACTTAGCAATGCTGGGATGTGAAATCTGTGAACGCTCCAGATTTTGTTGAGCGCCCACTCTCCCATCAGTCCAAGCCAGCGTGGTTAGGGATGATGGGAGTTGTAGTCTAGCTGCAAGCAGACAACCACAGGTGCTTGGTCCCCACCTGGCTCACATGGTTTGGGCAGACATCTTCTTTCATCTTGAGGAGAACTCACACAGGTGGTCTTTGCATGGTGTGTGTTTGTGTGGCTATAGCCACGGATGCCTTTTGAAAAGCATGGAAGTGAACCTTGCCCTTTAAAGCGGCCTGTACTGGCCTGGGACTGAGGGGACTTGTAACCCCAAAAACGCAGAGGGCACCAGGTTGGGTGGCATCTGTCTGTCTCGGGAGGCAACAGAGGAGTATGCCTTTGGGGTTGAGCGCAAGCTGTTGGACGGTTGCAGTGCCTGCTGTTGCTGTAGAGACTGATAGGGGAGAGACATGTTTTGTTGCAGCTGGGGCAGAGGAAGGCGTCCGGTTGTGCTGCTGCAGATGCACCGTGGCCTTTTTCTTCCCTGCGCTCTTCTTTCTGCACTAGGTTAGGGTCTTGCTTTATTATGGCTGCTTCCCGCACCCTGACAACAGGCTCTTGTTTTGTCTCCCAGGGTTTACAACTTGCACAAGAACGAAGACAAAGAAACATGGCAGCAATCCCGTCAAGCGGCTCGCTTGTGGCAACCCATGACTACTACCGAAGTAAGAACGGGGAAGGGGTGCGAGTTGCGCAAAGAAGGGTCCAGAGTGAATCTCCAGGACCTTTGGTTGTGGGGCTGGGAAATACTTGTGCTTCATGCCTCGTAAGAGTCAGTGCTGTAGGTCTAGATCAGGGTTTCCCAAACTCGAGTCTCCAGCTGTTATTTTTTTTGCTACAACTCACATCCCTAGCTAGCAGGACCAGTGGTCAGGGATGATGGGAATTGTAGTCCAAAAGCAGCCGGACTACTCAAATGCAAGGTTCAGCAAACCTTTTCAGCAGGGGGCCGCTCCACTGTCCCTCAGACCTTGTAGGGGGCCGGACTATATTTTTTTGTGTGGGGTGAATGAATTTCTGTGCCCCACAAATAGCTCAGAGATGCATTTTAAATAAAAGGACACATTCTACTCATGTAAAAACACAACACGCTGATTCCCGGACCGTCTGTGGGCTGGATTTAGAAGGTGATTGGGCCAGATCTGGCCCCCGGGCTTTAGTTTGCCCACCAATGCTGTAATGGTTGGAGTGTTGAACTATGACCAGGGAGACCAGAGTTCGAATCCCCACTCAGCCATGAAGCTCCCTAGCAGACCTTGGACTAGTCACTGCTACTTAGCCTAACCTACCTCACAGGGTCGTTGTGAGGATGAAATGAGGAGGAGAACCATGTATGCCAGCCACTTTGAGCTCCTTAGGTGAAAAAAGTGATATATAAATGTAATTGGTGGTGGTGGTGGTGGTAATAATAATAATAATAATAAAGGTGGGGAATGAAGTAAAATTAAAGAAGACTAAAAAGAGGGGGAAATAATATGCACAAATAACACTTAATGATAACAGTAAATCACCATCAGTTCTTGCTTTTTGTAAATGACCTTTTTATCATGTTGGAATAATAATAATAATAATAATAATAATAATAATAATAATAATAATAGACCCCTGTTGGTAGGCTATTTCATTGCAAGACCATGATGCTGGCTCCTGGGTCTTTCTTAATAGCCCCACAGCATGTTCGGAGCCCAGCACCCAGAAATGTATAGGGGGTAGCTAGAAAATACTTTTCTTGCATTCACTACAATCATGCACAGATTGTAGGAGGGGGCAGACGTTCCTATGGCTGGAGCAGGGAAAAATCAGTGGTGGCCAAACTTGGCCCTCCAGCTGTTTGGGGACTACAATTCCCATCATCCCTGACCATTGGTCCTGTTAGCTAGGGATGATGGGAGTTGTAGTCCCAAAACAGCTGGAGGGCCAAGTTTGGCCATCACTGGAATAAATGGAGGGAGAAGAAGACATCTGCTTGCTGGCTTCTCCAAACCTCTCTGGCTGTCTTTTATTATGCTCGGCATCCACCTAGCCAGGGGCCTCGAGCTCACGGGTGCCGCTTCTCAATCCCAATACCCTCCTGGCATTTTATTACCTTCAAGGGAACCTTCCTAAACGTTAGTGCAGAGGAAAGGCGCTGCATTGAAGCCGAGCCCCCATCAAAGGTCAGCTCCAACGGTTCTGCTAAACAAAGCCTGTGTTTGTTGGGGCAGAAGGCTGAATGTCTTCCTTTGTCTCTCTCTGGGCTCCGAGCCCAGCGTGCTCATCTAAAAGTGTAGCAGGGCTGGTGCTGCAGGAGAAACCAGTAAGGGAAAGTGGGCTCCTTGGAGAGGTGGGGTCCCGTCTCTGCTCCACTTCTGAGAACCGCAGTTCTTTAGCCAGCTAGCGTTTTGAGAGCAGCCGCTGTTTGGTTGTGCAAGCCAAATGCTCCGCAAGGCTCTGGACTTGCTATTTGTCGGCAGGAAGTGCTCCAAAAAGAGTTTCCCGTTGCTTTGACCATTGCTTCCAGTGGAAGTCCGCTCCATATTTTCAATGCAGATTAAAAGCTCACAGCTCCTCTCAAAGAATCCTGGGAGCTGCAGTTTAAACCTCGCAGAACTACAATTCCCAGCACCCTCATGAAGCAGCTGTGACGTGGATATTCACGCCGTGCAGGTTAGGAGGAGGACTGGGCAATATACCATCCCAAAACAAGTCCATATTGTGATATCTGTTTCGTAATTTTTGACCTGGCGATATATTGCAATGCGTGTGTCTGTGCTACGCAAAAATCGCAAGTGTGGGAAAAGCTGTGAAGCCAGACAATCCTTCTACAGTATGTAGCTCCGTCCTTATTTCGGACACCGTGGTATATTGGTATGTCACGAAGTTCAGTTGGCAATATATCACGATGTTGGAAACCCAGATATGGCCCGGCCCTAGTTGGAAGCATGGGGAGAGCTCCCCTGCGGTTTGCGTTATTCCTGCACTGCAGCAGGAACTGTGGTGCATGGTGATCTAATGGGGCAAAACATGTCTTGTCTTGCAGGGCGTCTGGGTTCCACTTCCAGCAACAGCTCCTGTGGAAGTGCAGAGTATGGGGAAGTCATCCCTCACCATCCAGGTCAGTATCTTTGCTTCTAACGGTGACACCTTTGCTGGGGACAGATTCGTTTTAGGATCCATATTTCGTTTCTCTGGAGTGCTGGCTCGGACCGCAATGCCTTGCTCTTTGGCCTCTGCTCTTGACAGGTGTGGGAGCAAAGGCAGTTTTAGGGCAGTGCCCTCAATTCCCCCGGGTGCCCAGGTACCACTTGCCCAGCTTTGGGGAAAGGGGGTGGCAAGGTCCTAGAGTCCTTCCCCCCTCCTTCCTAAAGCCGGGCAAGCACTTGCTGGGCTTTGGGGGGACGAAGGTGGGCTCTAGGACCTTGCCAGAGCCCCGTACCTCCTTCCCAGCTTTGGGAAGGACTGGAGAGGGCAGCAATTTTTGGTCTCGCGCAGCAGGGCATCGTATCATCAGGGTCTGCCTTTGGTGGGAGTCCTGTGGCCAGGGGTGATGGAAGTTTTAATTCAGCAACATCTGAATGCATGGCTTCCTCATCCTTGCAGTAAGTTCAGGGCTCTTGTTAAGAGGATACCTTAAGGACCGCCTGAGCTCTTGTATCTCAGATCAGTCTCTGAGATCATCCGAAGCCCAGCTGGCTTCCACTACAAGCCAGGCATTTTGTGTCTCTATTCCCATTCCTGTGGAACACTCTTCCAGCAGAGATTCATAAGGCATCCTTGCTTTTGCTCCTGCTGAAGACTTTTTCATGCCCGTGGGCAAATGCTGCCATTTAAAACCTTTTGAGTAGCCAGCAATTTTAACGATTGCTTTCTTTCTGGTTTTATATTTATGCTTTTATAAAATATTATTTTAACTTTTATTAAATTTGTATGCTGCCCTTTATCCAAAGATTACGGGGTGGTTCACAACATAAAAATACAAAATGAAAACACAAAATGCATAATAAAACAATCCAATAGCCACCCTCCTACAGACACATTTAAAAGACCATAGAATATTAACTGTGCCTAATGCCTGGTTGAAGAGAAACAGTTTTTGCCCGTTGCCTAAAGATATGTAACAAAGGCACCAGGCAAGCCTCCCTGGGGAGAGCGTTCCACAAAAGTGGAGCCACCACTGAAAAGGCCCTGTTCTCGTGTCGCCACCCTCTGGGCCTTTTGCGGAGGAGGCACACAGAGAAGGCCCTCAGGTGATGATCACGGGGTCCAGGTTTGTTCATATGGAGAGAGGCGGTCCTTGAGGTATTACAGTCCTGAGCTGTTTAAGACTTATCGGTCATAACCAGTACTTTGAGTTGGGCCCAGAAATTAATTGGCAGCCAGTGCAGTCAGGCCAGGATTGATGAAATGTGCTCAAACCGTCTTGTTTCGGTGAGCAATCTGCCTGCCAAATTCTCCACCAGCTGGAGTTTCTGAACATCAAAGAGGAGCCGCCCCCATTTTCTGACTGCAACACTTGTATCCATTCTCATAGGTCTCCCCAAGTCTGACCCTGGGCACTGGTGGGCCAGCTTCTTCTTTGGAAAGACGACCCACCCAGTCATGACAACTGTGTCGGAATCCCCAGAGAAGTAAGTGAACTGAAATTGGAAATGGAATGCCGTGTGTGTTTGGATCTGAAGTGGGAATCCTGGAAAATCTCGAGGCAGTTGTGTAACCGGGATAGGAGATCTGGGAAGTGATGTTTTCTCTGCCCCACCGCTCTTCACTGATTCTGTAACTACGGTAGCTCAATCCTTGGTCTTCCTGACTATATACTTCCTAAATGGGTAGATTAATGTTTGAGTTGACTTTGGAAAATATTTAAGTGTTGCATTGTATTTCCAACATTGGCATATGCTTCCATATGGGGATGGGTGGAGAGTGCAATGTAAAAGATTTGCATCTGTTATAGAATCATAGAGTTGGCAGGGACCCCAGGGGTCATCTAGTCCAACCCCCTGTAATGCAGGAACCTCAACAAAAGCACTCATGAGAGATGACCATCCAAACTCTGCTTTTAATCCACACCTGCTTTTCTGCATCCAAATAGCTGGGCAAGGGGGAAGAATTGCGTGCAGCACAAGCTTCTAGTCCCCTGTGCAAGCCCATTTATTTATTTGTCTTATAAAAACTAATCCCCAAGCATAGTACTACAACAACAACAAAATGTGTAATACATACTAAAATTAAGCAAATGATAACAGTAATAAATCAAGCATAACAAAAGGCATACGCTCTTTGCACATTAAACTGACAGTAGCTAGTGGGGAGAGTTTATCCCTGGTCAGGCCAGCATAGGAATTTCTGGAGAGAGAGGATATTGGGTAAATTCAGATTTAGTGGGTTTGGGCTTCTGAGTAAGCACTGCTTAATTGGTAGAGAGTGAGACTCTTAATCTCAGGGTCGTGGGTTCGAGCCCCGCCTTGGACAAAGGATTCCTGCATTGTGGTCCCCTTCTGACTCTACAATTCTGTGATTCTCGAGTGACAGTGCTGCCGTTCTGACCCTTCAATCTCTCTCCCCTCCCTCCCCTTTGACCTTCCAGCTCAGGCACTTTCCAGGTGGCAAATGGCATGATCACATGTGGCCTGGCTCAGGACGTGATGAGGAAGCGCCACGCCAGCGAGCCCAGCAAACCGAACGCAGGCCCCACCGCATGAGGAGGCTGGATTCCCCCCTGGCCAGACGCTTCTGACTTGAACGCTAGGAGGCAGAGCCCATTTTCCATTCCCCTTCCCCGTAGAGTAGGGCAGGCTGCTTCGAGTACTCCTTAGACGTAGGTTTTTATAAAAGCAAGAAATGGCAACTAAAAAGGAAAAAAAAAGAGAAATCTTCTGTACCATCCTTTTCTACAACTTCCTTTCCTTTCTTTTTTTGGTGCTTCTTCTAACCCCTCCCTCCCCACCCAAGGAAGCCTTGTTAACACTTCATTCTTGTTTTGTACTCGTCTGATGGAAACTAATAAATCCTGAGCAGCCTTTTAAACCGCTTGCGTGTGGCTTTGTACTCTTATGAACAGGAGGCACAAGTTACTTGTTGCCCGAAGAGCTTTAATAATAATAAATAATTTATCTACTGTCCATCTTGACTGGGTTGCCCCAGTTGGGGGAATCTCCGTGCCACAGCCAGAAGCAGAGAAATGCTGCTGGCCGCTAGCTCCTTTCCCCAAGGGCGTATCCTCAGAGGTCCTGCGGGAGGAAAGAGCATCTCAGTTGCAGCCAACACAGCAGGGCAGGCTCAAGGGCTGCAGCCCTGAGCAAGTTGGGGGGAGCGCACAAGGGCCATCGGGACACTTGCACTGAGCAGCAGGAGCTGGAAGTGCCGCTTCAGTGCCTGCGGGTGGCCGTAGCTGCGCACTGCCAGCCATCGGGGGGGGGGGGGACACTCTCCCATGCCGCTGCGGGAGAGCGATCCCCAGAGAGGCTTGGGAGGGAAGCTGCACGCTCGCCAGCCTTATGGTTGGCGGGTGTGCAGGGAAAAGGGAGGACGCCGGCAAAGCCGTGCAGCTCCTCCACTTGGTGGGGCACCCCTGAGAGGCCGGCACCCTGGCGCAACGTACCACTAAGCCCTATGGGAGAGATGGCTCCGGTGCTGATTCTGCATGTGTGTGTGAAGAAGAAAGCCGTGCAAAGGGAAGTCCCGACAAAGGACATACCTCTCTGTCCTCCTGCACCCTTAACTACTCTAGTTAACAGTCCTCCTCCTTTTGTGGGCCCCCCAAGGACAGCCTCCAGGGTCCTGTGAAGGATGGCCTTGAGCATATCGCCACTGAACTTTGGCCTCATGATGCTGCAGAGATGAAGGGGAGCGGGTTAGAGGCTGCCTCCTCCCAGTCTCCCTTGCCCCCTTTTCCCTCCTGCCTCCTCTTCCCCATCACCCGGAGCTCCCACTGGAGTTCTGCCCCCCACCCAACCCCCACAACCCTGTCCATCCCAAGGACCCCACTCACCTTAGCTGGAGGAGGGCCTCCAGGGTCGGGGGGCGATCCAAGGGCCCCAAGATGTCCTGGAAGAGAACAGGGGAGGGAAGTCAGCTCTTTCCGGGGCTTCCGGAGGACGGCTCCGACCCCCAAGGCCAGGCTTGGCTTTCCTGGGGAATGGCAACCCCATGCCCTAAGCCGGCAGGGTCCTCCTCTCCGGGGGATGCACAAGCCCTTCGCCAAAGCCCCTCCCTCCCTGTGGGGGTCCCTCACACCCCTCCTCACTCACCAGAATGGCAAGTCCTAGTAGACGGGTGGGACACTCCAGGCCTTGGGGGCCAATCCTGGCCTCCTTCCCCCAGAACGTGGCTCCCCAGGGAAGGTGCGGCTCCAGCTGACAACTGCCCTCCTGCCCAGGCCCCTGCCCTGCTTCCTCTATCGGACTCCACAAAACGGGTTGGCTGCTGGGGGAGGTGGGGTTTCCAGCCACTGGCCCAGATGGACCTTTGGGTCGGATCCAGCCATCTGGAAGGGCTGCAGTAGGAAAGGGGGCAGGGAAAGCCTCTGGCCTCGTCCTGGCCCCCAGGGACACACAGCGCATCATGTGCGTTAAAAGTCGCTGGGGGGATGGAAGCAACCAGAGAAATGAAGAGAAGAAGGCAAGGTACTTACTCTTGAGTTGGGGGAATCTCCGTGCCACAGCCAGCAGCAGAGAAATGCTGCTGACCGCTAGCTCCTGAGCTTTCCCACTTTCCCTAAGGGCGTGTCCTCGGAGGTCCTGCGGGAGGAAAGAGCATCTCAGTTGCGGCCAACGCAGCAGGGCAGGGCAGGCTCAAGTGCAAATATCCGCCCAGCACCCGCAAATTACCATGGATAGTGCTGGGGTGGCCGTAGCTACGAACTGCCAGCCATTGGGGGGGGGGAACTCTCTCCCATGCCGCTGCGGGAGAGCGATCCCCAGAGAGGCTTGGGAGGGAAGCTGCATGCTCGCCAGCCTTATGGTTGGCGGGGAGCAGCTGGTGGATGTGCAGGGAAAGGGGAGGATGCCGGCAAAGCCATGCAGTTCCTCCACTTGGTGGGGCGCCCCTGAGAGGCCCCTGAGACATCCCCAATATGTCCTGGATCCTTTTCCTTCCTACTGCAGCCCTTGCCCATCTGTCTCTTTGCATGTCAGAGCTCTGGTCAGACCTCACCTGGAGTATTGTGTCCAGTTCTGGGCACCACAGTTCAAGAAGGATACTGACAAGCTGGAACGTGTCCAGAAGAGGGCAACCAAAATGGTCAAAGGCCTGGAAACGATGCCTTATGAGGAACGGCTTGGGGAGCTGGGTATGTTTAGCCTGGAGAAGAGAAGGTTAAGGGGTGAGATGATAGCCATGTTCAAATATATAAAATGATGTCATATAGAGGAGGGAGAAAGGTTGTTTTCTGCTGCTCCAGAGAAGCGGACACGGAGCAATGGATTCAAACTACAAGAAAGAATATTCCACCTAAACATTAGGAAGAACTTCCTGACAGTAAGAGCTGTTCGACAGTGGAATTTGCTGCCAAGGAGTGTGGTGGAGTCTCCTTCTTTGGAGGTCTTTAAGCAGAGGCTTGACAGGCATATGTCAGGAATGCTTTGATGGTGTTTCCTGCTTGGCAGGGGGTTGGACTGGATGGCCCTTGTGGTCTCTTCCAACTCTATGATTCTATGTTTTGACTGGCTGCCCCCCATGCCCATTCCTGCCCTCCTCTGTCCCCAAAAGGAGGGCCACTGGTTCACCTGGCTCCACGGGCTGCTCCGGGTCTTGCTGGGGGGCTACCCTGTTGCAGCGTCTGAACAGGTGCCTTAAGCACCTGATCCTGGAAGAGATGAGCGGAGAGAGCGACTCAGAAGCCGGCTGGCCCCATTCGGGGGGGGGGGGCGTTTATGTGTGAGGAGGGGCGTCTGGAGAAGACAGGGAACCACCGCCAAATCAGGGAACCACCGCCAAATCGGCAGGACGGAAATACGTAGGTTGAGCCTAATTGATCCTTGCCGGCCCATCGTGACCAATTCCTTCCGTCTCTCTGCAGTTCTGTGATCTGAAGGGGCAGCATCAGAGCCTGAAAAAGGCAGCCCAGAGCAGGAAGGGTTGGCAGAGAGAGAGTAAGGAGGCCCCAAGTGCTCTGGGTTCAAGAGCTACAGCCATGCCAGTACATGCTGTGGTGGGAAAGAACTCTGTGTTTTGGAATTAAACTCTATAGAGCAGGGGGTGGCCAACTCCGAAGAGACTGTGATCTACTCACAGAGTTAAAAACTGGCAGTGATCTAGTCAACTTTCAGGTCAAAGTTGTTGAGATTTTTTTAGGAAGAAGGAAGGCCCATTTTGGGGGGTTCAGGTCAGAATTGTTGAGCTTTTCTGAGACGGGAGGAAAGCCCTGTTTTTTTGGGGGGTGGGGTTGAAGAGCTAAAATGTTGAGCATTTTTTTAGGGGAGCCAAAGTTGTTGAGCTTCTTTGAGGGGAGCCAGTGATCTCCCAGTGATCTACTACAGACGTCCAGTGATCTACCGGTAGATCATGATCTACCTGTTGGACATGCCGGCTATAGAGGAAGCTGGGACAAGGGGAGAGAATTGCCCCCCCCCCCAACTGGAAATGGCAAAAGGAAAAAGTTCAATGCTAAAACTAACTAGCAAAGTGTGCATGCGCACGAAAGCTCATACCAAGAACCAACTTAGTTGGTCTCTAAGGTGCTACTGGGCAATTTTTTTATTTTAATATATTTCTATCTTCTTTTTTTTAACTCAATGGGCGTAAGGTGGAGGTCAAGGGAGGGACAGGGGCAAACCTGAGAGTCAGGTTTCCGCCAGAAAAAGCCTCCCAGTTTGTGACACACATGTGATGCATGTAGGACATTTTATGAAAAGGTGTTGTGGGTAAAATGGGCTTCTTCCATGTGGCAGTTGGAAGTCCTGTTGCAACAGTTCATTGAGTAGACACCAGGCCTCACCAGAGAGCCAAGACTCTGCAGGGGACCCCAGGACTCAAACCTCCCCCCCAGAAGATGAAGAGAAAGGAAGGAATGATACTTACAGCCGGCCCATTTCCTCCACGAAAAGTTCCCACCCTCCTCTCTAAACTAGTTAACTATCTAAAATGCCCACCCAAGCCTCAACTCTCACCCCAAACCCCAGCCCTAACCCTAACTACTCCTCTATAAACAAAATAAATATATACAAAATATATATTAAAAAATAGGCACAAATGTGCACTAAATAAAAACATAAAATAAATAATAAATAATATTAAAATAAAGAAGTAAAAAAAAGGAAATTGTTAAAATAAAAAAGTAAAACAATAAATCAAATCAACTGAATCAAATGAAAGTAATAAATCAAAATAAGAAACCGGAAAAATAACAACAAACCAAACTCCTCTCCTAATTGCCACCAACTGCCACCAACTGCCACTAACTCCTCTCTCTCTACTCGCCTCACTACTAACCCACAATGGCTACCTTGCAAGTGGGTGGCTTATAAAACAGAAGCAAGAGAGGTCACAAAGGAGGGTGGGTTCTGGTCACCGTGGCAACCCCCCTGGACCTGGGCCCACCTGCCCCCCCCCCCGAGAGGGGAGGCTTCTCTCTCAGAACTCGGAGGCACCTGCTGTTCCGCCTGCAGCTAGACTGAGCCTGCATCTTCCTTTCACTACCTTCTTCCCAAAGGGAGACCATCCCTACATCCTTTCAGGCATGCTTGGACCATCTGCTTGGCATGCAGGTCTTCCGCCCTGCTGGGCCGCCTCTCCAGGGGGAGCTGGCAATGTCCCCCCCCCCCATCCGAACCCCTGGAGAGCTGCTGCCGGCGGTCAGTGCAGGTGATGCTGAGGTTGATGGGTCACAGGACTGACTCTGTCCACAGCAGCTTCCTAGAAATACTGGTACAGTGGAACCTCGGTTTATGAACACCTCGGTTTATGAATTTTCGGTTTATGAACGCCGCGGACCCATCTGGAACGGATTAATTCATTTTCCATTACTTTCAATGGGAAAGTTCGCTTCAGTTTATGAACGCTTCAGTTTATGAACAGACTTCCGGAACCAATTACACCCATGCTTCAGTTTATGAACGCTTCAGTTTAAGTACTCCGCGGACCCATCTGGAACGGATTAATCCACTTTCCATTACTTTCAATGGGAAAATTCGCTTCAGTTTATGAACGCTTCAGTTTAAGTACCCCGCGGACTGTCTGGAACAGATTAATCCACTTTCCATTACTTTCAGTGGGAAAGTTCGCTTCAGTTTATGAACGCTTCAGTTTATGAACAGACTTCCGGAACCAATTGTGTTCATAAACCGAGGTACCACTGTATTCCTCTGAAGTTCTTTAGCTGAAGAGGAGCAAGCTGATTTCTGCACCAGGCGGACCATCTATTCCTTTCGCTAAGAGACAATCTGGAAAAGTCCCTGTTTTATATACAACAATGCCAGTGCTGAATGTGAAAGGAAGCAGAATTCTTCCCTCTGCAAGAGAGAAAGCCATAGGCCAAGGGACCACCACCCCCTGTGGACTAGAACTAGATGACCCTCGGGGTCCCTTCCAGCTCTACCATTCTATGGTGTCAACTGCAGCAGACCCTCCAGATTTCCAAGGGGGCCGTTGGAGTATCTGAAGGCAGCAGAACCTTCTTCTGAGTTCCTGCAAAAGCCTTGGCTTGCCCATTCAGGCTGCAGCCCCTCTCCCGCCCCCGCCCCCCGGTATTCAGAGGTACAAACCCCCTGAATATGGAAGCTCTCCATTCATTTTGGTTTTTAAATTTATTTATATAAAAGGTGCTATAAGAATTCTAAGGTCTCAAATCTATAAAATACATGTTCATAAATGTACAGACTTTCAGAAGACATCTGAAGGGAGCCCTGTTTAGGGAAGCTTTTAATGTTTAATAGATTATTGTATTTTGATATTCTGTTGGAAGCCGCCCAGAGTGGCTGGGAAAACCCAGCCAGATGGGCGGGGTATATATAAATAAATAAGTAAATAAATAAACTACTATATTATTATTATTATTATTATTATTATTATTATTATTATTATTATTATTACAAGGCAAGCACACACAGTGGACCCTCGGGTTACGTTACCTTCGGAAATGTAATATTCGGGTTGTGAATACGGCAAACCCGGAAGTGAGCTCGCTGGTCGCGCATGCGCAGAAGCAGTCCTCCGGTTACGAAATTTTCAGGATACGGCGGGGCCTCCGGAATGGATCCTGTTCATCACCGGAGGTACAACTGTACAGGAGTCCATATAAACCACATGTCTGAAATAGTACAGGAGAACAATCCTGAAGCCATTCTGATTCTCCCAATGACCTCAAATATTCCTCTGCAGTAAGGGAGGCAATGTGTCCCATTTTAGATTGTTGTCAAATTATTTTCTGTTGTTTTTGTAATTGCCTTTTTTCAGTATGTTGTGCGCATTTGTTTTATTCATATTTGTTAATTTTATATACCTCCATTTGAATATCACAGGGCTGTTTGCAATATAAAAACACAAAAATATGTAACATTGCCTTGGTGCCAGGGCCGGCACACCCATGAGGCAAGGTGAGGTGACTGCCTCAGGTGGCAGAATCCACAAGGGCAGCAAATCTTGAAGTTGATCTTTTCCCCCGCCCTGTTCCTGATGTAGCCCTCAACCACCCCTTCTTCCCTGACCCGGGGGTATTTTGTGGTTCACCTCAGGTACCAAAATGTCTTGGGCCAGGCCTGTTTGGGGCACACGTAGAAGGCAATTCATACATTATTGTTATCGAATTGATCATAACGACATTGAAGACTGCACTTGTAGAATAATAATATTTCTCTGCGGTTTGATTTGGGGCTTGGATGTTTGTACTGGTAACTAGAAATGCTCCTTCAATGTGCCCCGTCCTGTGTGCATGAGCTTTTTACCCTTCACATGGTTAACTCTCGGTACGGATGGGCCGTGGGGAGATTTCACATCTTGGAAGTTGCATCAGAACAGGAAGTGACTCTCCATTGTCACTGGAGGACGACCAAAAATAACATCCATTCACTGGGCTGTAATAAGCTTCAGATGTCACTGCAACTGGGTTGTTTTTAAAAATATATATATTCCAAGCAGAAGTTTAAAAATGGCATCCTTAGTCATTTCTGAGCCAAGCAAAACTCTTGGCAGTCAAAGCAGCAACGAGTCCAGGCAGGTGGCTCGAATCATAAATAGTGATTTAGAGCGGAGAGTGTGAGTCGGGTTTTTCCTACAATCCCACATACCGGTTTTTCCTACAATCCCACATACCGGTAGGAATCGCTTCCCATTATATTTTTCAGTGTACAGTACACCGAAGATGTTTAAAAGCACGCTGTAAGTGAGTGTTGAAGGATACTTGGGGTGACTCCAGTTCCAGCTAAGGACTCCAGTTCCGATGGAGATTTGCTTACTTTACGCCTGGCTCCATTCATCTGTTAACTGGAGAGTAGTTAAGGGTGCTGGAAATTATAGCACCGGGGACGACAACGACTGCAGTTCCCTGGTTTTTCTGCGGGAAGCCATGTGTTTTAAATGTATGGAATGGGTGTGACCTAGCTTGGTGTCAAGACTAAAACAAGGGTTGTAAATATAAACTGCATACAGTTGAAATTTTATATTTCAGAAATCTTTTTTGTTTGTTTTGTTTATAGAAAAGTTTGAATAGTTTTTAAATGTCCCTTTATTGTCACTAAAATCAAACCAGAATTTGAATGTATTTCTTCTCCAAAGTAAAGTCGTCTTCTTCTTCTTTTTCTTTGGCGTTCACTCATAGCCAAGTAAGATTGTCTTCCATAAACATGGTTTTAACAATGAGTCCGTAAGTGACTGTAGAGGCCAATTCTGGATCCACATGTCTTTCCACAGTGGAGATGTACGTTTCTGGGCAGGAGTTGATCATGATGAGGGTTTGCCAAGCGTGCCTTCCTCTTAGCACCTTTCGTCCTGAGTTTGAGTGCCTTCAAAGCCCATGACACCTTTGGTAAAGGCTGTTCTCCAACTGGAGCGCTTGCAGGCCAGTGTTTCCCAGTTGTCGGTGTTTATACTACTTTTTTTTTTAAGATTTGCCTTGAGTCAGTCTTTAAACCTCTTTTGTTGACCACCAGCATTACACTTTCCAAGTTCGGAATAGAGTAGTAGCGGAACTAGGATCAGCCAGAAGACCTCTGGAAAGAAGCCACAATCAGGGCCGTCTTACACATAGAGACTAGTAGCGTGGGGCGCCGGGGCACCAAGTTCTGGAGGGTGCCAGGGAAGAGGAAGAGGCCGGACGCGGCACCTCCTGGCATCAGCTTGCTGCCCTCGTCCACCTCTGCCATGCCGCGCCGAAGCAGTGCCGTGCATTATGATACCCGCAGGATGTTTGTATCCTGCAACCTTGGTTTAAACCCTTAACACATTTTTGTAACCTCGCTCACTGATCTTCAGGACAACAGCAGTTCTGATAGGGATGGGCAGGTAAACAGCGCTTGATAAGCCCCAAGGGAATGTTCCACAAGCCCACGAGCACATAGGCAGGTCCACCTTGAAAAGCAAGGGAGATGAGCATCAATAAATGAGCCACGACTGGGCCAAGGAAGATAGTAAGACCTATCCGTAGAGTTTAGGGCTATGTTCCATGGACAAAATTGTGTGTGTGGCGGCATATTTCTCCATGCTCAGATCCCAGGCTGAATTCCATCATCACATAATAGTTAAAACACATGGCTTTCCCCCAAAGAACCCTGGGAACTGTAGTTTGTTGCAGGAGCTTGGAATTGGAGCTTAGTTGGGTGCGCAAACTACAGTTCTCAAGATTCTTTGGGGGAGGCTATGACTGGCAAATTGATGGGGTTTTCTACCTTGCAAGGAACATAGAATTGCAGAGTTGGAAGGGGTACCAGTGGTCATCTAGCCCAACCCCCTGCAATGCAGGAATCATAGCTAAGGAGCTTGTTTTGTGTGAGGGACGTTGGATCAGGTCAGCCTGCAGGCTAATGTGGTACAGTCCAGACCTCAGTGAATACTAGTTTGCAACTCTGACAGAGATATGCCCTGGTACATTTCTTAACTACTGTGAAGGAACATCTCCACCCCCATCGTTCAGCTCGGACACTGAGGCCTTGCTCGAGGGCCTTCTGGCAGTTCCCTTGCTGCAAGAAGTGAGGTTACAGGGAACCAGGCAGAGGGCCTTCTCGGTGGTGGCATCCTCCCTGTGGAACGCCCTCCCATCAGATGTCAAGGAAATAAACAACTGTCTGATTTTTAGAAGACATCTGAAGGCAGCCCTGTTTTGGGAAGTTTTTAATGTTTGATGTTTATCCTGTGTTTGGTGTTTCAATTCGTTGGAAACTGCTCAGCATGGTTGGGGAAACCCAGGACTCAACTACATTAGTAAAGGAAAAGCGTTTTAAATGCGTTATAACACCAGGGACTCAACAATACAGCTGCAAATAAAATATTTTAAGAGTGTTTTTAAGTGCAATATACAATGGGGCACTAGATGGCGATGGTGAGAGTAATGAAAAATTAAATGTATTTTTTAAAATGCTTTTTAAAAAAAAGCATTTTCAGAATGTTTTTATATGTGTGTAGATTCCACACTGATGGCTTTGTGGAGTTCCGACTTTTGGCAACGTGATTTCTTATAATGAGGTTTACAACATGTTTTCCTGAAACTTTTTTAAAAATGTGTTTAGATCCAGCCACAGTCAAATGGGTGGAGTACAAATTATAATACTGTATTTTTATTTTTATTAATCTTAGGCAGCCACCACTTGGCAATGGAGGGTGTCTCCAGTTCTAGGAATGAGTAGAACTACAATCTGAAATGTCTTTACCTAATCATAGTGGGTTAAGCATAAAATGGAGCTGATACATCAACAGCTTCGGTGTTTGTTTTTAAAGAACAAAGCACTCCAAACTATTATTTACCAAAGCTGTAACTCCCATCAGCAGTTTCCAAGGTGGTATGTTTGATGTGTTGCATAATTGAATTTTACCCAAGCTGACATGGCTCCACACACACACACCCCGTCTACTTAGACATCTCCGAACTGTTTTAGCAAACAGGTTGCTCAAAGGGGGAACCATCTCCTGGTAGCTGCATAGCATTGGTCTTGTTTTAGCTGCAGGCCATTGGTGTGTCGCTATTTTGTGCGAGGAATTCAAGCGGGTACCAGGAAATTTTGGTTGCCATAGCTGACGTGGGTTAAAGCACTCTGTCGCCCTGCAGAACAAATCCACTTTTTTAAAAAATGACAACATTCTTCCTGGGCCAACAGGAACCATTGAATCCCTTCTGAAGTGGTACCAGCCCAGACACAATGACAGTGAGACCTGGGTGCGAGTGTGCTACCTTTAACCAGTTGCATGCTGGTTAAGATGTACTGAACGTTCTTTATTGTCTGTTTTCCCAACAACGAGCAGGGAACTCTGTGGTTCTTCTCTCTCCTGGCCTGAACCTAAACTGAAGCTATTTTTAGTACTAATGTTTTCGCAAGCAGCGTCAGGAGCCAAGAACAAGGAAACGCAGAGTTCATAAAAACAAGTGGGAGGGAAGAGGAATCTGGTTTTCGTCGCTGTCTGCCCAGACCAAGAAGTTGCTCCTGCCAAATCCATACTTTCCACCACATCTGAGGTTATGAATATGCCACAGTGGGGGGAAGCTGCACCGGATGAATATCTGCCCGGCTACCATGCCACTGTTAAAAGGCACAGGGAAGGAAAGGAGGAGTTAACTGACATGGCAGACCACAAAATAAGGGCAATAACAGGAATTTTTAGGGGGAAAGCTTTCAAGAACATCAATCTCCTTTAACAACAACAACAACATTAAAAAGCTAGTTACTGGTAGGTAGCTGTGTTGGTCTGAGTCGAAACAAAATAAAAAAATTCCTTCAGTAGCACCTTAAAGACCAACTAAGTTTTTATTTTGGTATGAGCTTTGTGCATGCCCACGAAAGCTCATACCAAAATAAAAACTTAGTTGGTCTTTAAGGTGCTACTGAAGGAATTTTTTTATTAAAAAGCTAGATTTGTGATGCAGTTTGAAAAACCGGAAAAAACCGGAAACTTTCCAAAATATGGTTGCCAACTGTCCAGTAAGTAGGCCTGGTGTGTGCCTGTGCCTCTAACTCCTTGAACTATTGTTCTGGCTGACAGTGATGGAGACTGTAGCCCAAAACATCTGGAGGGCATCAAGCTGGCGTTTAAAACCTGTTGGCAGGCACCCAGCGTGCCACTTCAGTCATTTTCAGAGACTTCCATGCCATCGATGCAAAACATTATCAGTAACTAAGATCTAGGACCAGAGCAACCCTGCCCATTGCTGCCCAAATCCCCGAGGAAACTTGAGCGAATCATCAACCTTTTAAGGTTACAGGTAGGTAGCCGTGTTGGTCTGGATCGAAGTAAAATAAAAAAATTCCTTCAGTAGCACCTTAAAGACCAACTAAGTTTTTATTTTGGTATGAGCTTTCGTGTGCATGCACACTTCTTCAGATACAGTGAAATGGAAGTTTCCAGGCACTTATGTAGAGAAGGGGTGGGGAGGGGTGGGGATGGGGAGGGGGGATCACTCAGAAGGGTGGTGGAAATGGGTGATTGACTGACTGATAGCTGTTGATGACCGCAAACGACTGCAAATGGTTTTGCATGAAAAAGCAAGGATTGAGATGGCTGAAGATCGCTTATCATGTATAATGAGATAAGAACCCGATATCTCTGTTCAAACCAGGTCCCTCCATGGTTTTGAGCTTGGTGATAAGTTGCAATTCAGCAACTTCTCTTTCCAGTCTATTTCTGAAATTCTTTTGTAGTAAGACAGCTACTTTGAGATCTTGTATAGAATGTCCTGGGAGATTGAAGTGTTCTCCTACTGGTTTTTCTGTCTTCTGGTTCCTGATGTCAGATTTATGTCCATTTATCCTTTGGCGTAGGGTTTGGCCTGTTTGTCCAATATAGAGAGCTGAAGGGCACTGTTGGCATTTGATGGCATACACAATGTTAGAGGATGAGCAATTAAATTAAATCTAACATATGAACTGTATACGTTCCACATACTGGACTAGATCTTTACGATAGGAAATAACCAGTAACATTTTCAGAGTTATTATCATTCAGCCTGTTGCGCTTTGTGTATTGTGACAACTGTATTTGCATAGCAAGGTATTGAACTTGTTTTGATTTTGATTTAGCTGAGATTCCTGCATCGCAGGGGGTTGGACTAGAGGACCCTTGGGGGTCCCTTCCAATTCTTACGATTCTTCGAACAAGTTTTGGGCACTGATAAGTGATAGAGTTTCAGGCTGTGGCTCATTCACCTTGGTTGCTAAGGCAGCAGGCGAGGCTGCCATAGCGATTGTTATGAAAACTGTCCCTCCGCATGAGCCTCCGAGGAAAGCGTTGCCTGAAATGAACTTTTGGCTTGGCTGAGAGACAATGCAATTACGCAAGCTGAAAAATGCCCTTAAAACGCCTCTTAAAAATGGATCTCCCGTTCCCCCCCCTTTTTTGCCCCTCAGCACTTAATTGCAAAGCAAAGCAGATCCCAAAAAGATTGTTGCTTCTGGATAAGCTTGTGCCACATTAAATTATTGTTGCTATTATTATTATTATTATTATTATTATTATTAAAACTCCTGTTCATTCTTTTGTAAAGCGCTTTGAGGGTGTGGTTTTTTTTTTAACACAATCAAGTGGTGCATACAAATTTTAGGAAATAAATAAATTTACAGTATTACTGCATTTTAAAATAAACATTATTGAAAACAAAATTCTCTAACTCAGGGGTCCCCAGACTTACCGGCGCGGCGGGCCGGAGGGTAGGGGAGTGCGCGCGCAGCGGGCCAGAGGGCGGGGGAGTGCGCGCCCGTGCGCATGCGCACATGCACACGGGCGGGAAAAAAATCACCGAAAATTGCTTGTGCGCATGCGTATGGGCCTCCCCCGACCCGGAAGTGCACCAGAAATGACCTCTTCCGGGTCGGGAGAGGCCCATACGCATGCGCACAAAGGATTTTCGGCAATTTTTTGCCGATTTTTTAGATTGTCGCTGCGCCGCGCGCCGTGAGAGTGGGCGGCGGCAGCGGGCGGCGGGGGGCGTCGCGGGCCGGATTGGAAGGCCGATTGGGCCGCATCCGGCCCGGGGGACGTAGTTTGGGGACCCCTGCTCTAACTGATCACCCATCCCAACACTGGATTTAGACTATTGTCTTACACCTGGCCGGACCCCCTCCCCACTTTAGATTATGACAATGAGGGTTTATTTTATTTCCTACCTGCTCTTCTTCACCCTAAGGTACCTGAAGAAGTGTGCATGCACATGAAAGCTCATACCTATGACAAACTTACTAGGTCTCTAATGTGCTACTGGAAGGAATTTTTTTAATTTTTTGTTTCGCCTACGTCAGACCAACATGGCTACCTACGGTAGTACTAAGGTTGCAACAATTTGAACACCAGTATTGAAAGCAGTGTGAAAGAAGCTACTATCACAGGAATAGGGAGAGCCCTGGAAACGTACCTCTCTTGCATTGCAAGGGAGTTGGACTAGATGACCCTGGGTATCGCTTCCAGCTCTACAATTCTATGATTCTATGTGTCATTCCAGAGGGCTGGAGTTGCGGCAACACTAAAAGCCTGGTTTTCTAAAAGCTAAGCTAAGCGCAGTCCTCTTAGCAGTGCCCCATTTGAGGAATGGAATTGTGTGGCGCTGTGGTCTAAACCACTGAGCCTAGGGCTTGCCGATTGGAAGGTGAGCAGTTCGAATCCCTGCGATGGGGTGAGCTCCCGTTGCTCGGTCTCTGCTCCTGCCAACCTACCGTAGCAGTTCAAAAGCATGTCAAAGTGCAAGTAGATAAATAGGTACTGCTCCGGAGGGAAGGTAAACGGCGTTTCCGTGGGCTGCTCTGGTTTCGCCAGAAGCGTCTTAGTCATGCTAGCCACATGACCTGGAAAAACTGTCTGCAGACAAACGCCGACTCCCTCGGCCAGTAAAGCGAGATGAGCCCCGCAACCCCAGAGTTGTTCACGACTGGACGTAACTGTCAGGGGTCCTTTACCTTTACCTTTTTATGGGGACAGTGCAGGCCCCCTCACCCATGATGAGATGTTCATTGTGGTTGCTTTCTGCTACTCCTTTCATAAAGTATGCCTTTATTTCACCATTTATGCTGTTTGGGTTTTGTTGATCTGGATTTTTAATGTTCTACCGTTTTAACAGTGATGTTGTTGGCTGCCTCACAGTATATATACACAGTATATATACGGTATACTGTATTATTTTAGGAAAGGGAGGGTATAAAACAGGCATCCCCAAACTGCGGCCCTCCAGATGTTTTGGCCTACAACTCCCATGATCCCTAGCTAACAGGACCAGTGGTCGGGGAAGATGGGAACTGTAGTCCAAAACATCTGGAGGGCCAAAGTTTGGGGATGCCTGGTATAAAATCTTTGAAACAAAATCACTGTAAATGGGTCAAAACATTAGCCGGATTTTAAATACATTTGTAATGTAACAGAACGTATAGGTAACTTAAAGGTAAAGGGACCCCTGACCATTAGGTCCAGTCGTGACCGACTCTGGGGTTGCGCGCTCATCTCGCATTATTGGCCGAGGGAGCCGGCGTACAGCTTCCAGGTCATGTGGCCAGCATGACAAAGCCGCTGCTGGCAAACCAGAGCAGCACATGGAAACGCTGTCTACCTTCCCGCTATAGCGGTTCCTATTTATCTACTTGCATTTTGATGTGCTTTCGAACTGCTAGGTTGGCAGGAGCTGGGACCAAGCAACGGGAGCTCAACCTGTCACAGGGATTCGAACCGCCGACCTTCTGATCAGCAAGCCCTAGGCTCAGTGGTTTAGCCCACAGCGCCACCTGGGTCCCACATAGATAACTTAGGAAATGAAAAATTGGAGACGTATTGATACGCAGTTGAAAATAGAAACAAAAGACCCATGGAAGGGATGGGGGGGAAGGAGATTCAGAGCAATCTCGATACTTTTAATTTGTACTGTTTTTTCATGTATGTTTATTTTCTTATGTTCTTTCTTTTTGAAAATCAAATAAATAAATAAAATCACTATCATCTATCTATCTATCTATCTATCTATCTATCTATCTATCTATCTATCTATCTATCTATCTATCTATCTAGGAAACTACAGCAGACCAGAATGACTTCTTTGTAAAATCCAAAACGTATATGCATCTGCTTAGGCTTAATTGCAGGATGGGAGAACTCATCCAAGTCCCTCCCCTTCTCCTCCTCCTTCCAGGGATGAAAGTGTCTTTCAGCCACTCTGTTTACCTGATGCCAGGCAGGAGAGAGGAGACATAAAACTCACAAAGCCTGCCTGGCAAGCTGCTTAAGTTTGCATTAAGAAGGGAGGGGTTCAAATCTGCCCGGCAACTGGGCCAAAGCTGCTTCAGAACACCTGGGCTTCTCTTTTTACACCTGGGCTTCTCTTTTTTGCCCTTCTCCCAGTGCCACATGAATTATGCTGGCCTGTTTACCTGCTGCTGAACTAGAGGCAGCAAAAGACGACGTCAAGCTTACAGTGCTATAAAATTTGCTAGCCTCTCTAAGGTGACGTCTTGTTGCTTTTATTGGCCAAACGGGCGGGTTTTTTGTTTTTGCTTTTGCAAGAGGGATTTAAGCACATATTGGGGAATAATAATAATAATAATAATAATAATAATAATAATAATAATAATACTTTTCCAGATATATACATTTCACTTTTACCATCATTTTGACATTTTAAAACTTGACTTCCTTCCCCCTCCTTCTGTGGTTCCTTAAATTTATTTTTTAATATCTTCTGCAAAGCCAAATTCACTTAACTTACTCCTTTGCTTGTCTGCTTTAAATCTATACAGTATGCTAATGTAACTGCAGGTTATTACAATAATCCTGCCAGTGTTTTTATCTGCTTACAATTTATCTGTAAATATTCAACAATCAATTTCCGCTCTTTTGTCAAAAGTTTGTGACCTTAAAGTGGATCAAAGCTCTCGGCCGCCCTAGTACAAGAAACCCCCTATTAAAAAAACAAATAAATCAACATTTTGCGGTGAGTCGGGGAAGTGCATTGGAAAGGGCAGAACGAACGAACAATGAATGAGAGAACGTGTAAATAACCTGCAAGCAAATCAGAATGATTGTTCACTGTTGTATAACCTCTCTCTGCGCCACACCTGCAAACAAAACAGAATGTATTCTCAATTAAAAGCAGGTGCAATCTAGCCTACTGGGTTTGCTGTGTGCGTGATCTGAGCTGCCACCCTTTTAGCGCCCTCTGGTGAGGAAAAGGTCTTACAACTTGGAGTCAAATTTGAGAAGCTGGTGGAGAAGCCTGACCCGAGGCACTTACAATCTGAGGAGCAGCTATTGAGGGGAGGATGCAAAACAAGGCAAAAACTCTTGCTTTTTAAAACAACAGTATTATAGTGCTCTCACTTGTCCTCCTTGCAGCAAGTCGTTCCAGGAGTGTGGCAATTGCCCAGGTTAGGTTTTAGTTGGAAGATATCCTTGGAGGCTTTCCATTCTGAAGGAAATCAGCCCTGAGTGCTCACTGGAAGGACATATCGTGAAGCTGAGGCTCCAATACTCTGGCCACCTCATGAGAAGAGAAGACTCCCTGGAAAAGACCCTGATGTTGGGAAAGATGGAGGGCACTAGGAGAAGGGGACGACAGAGGACAAGATGGTTGGTCAGTGTTCTTGAAGCTACGAACATGAGTCTGACCAAACTGCGGGAGGCAATGGAAGACAGGAGTGCCTGCTGTGCTATGGTCCATGGGGTCACGAAGTGTCGGACACAACTAAACGACTACACAACAACAATCCCTGGAGGCTTAGGGAGTTCATAATATTTTGGTCTATTTGCACTTAGACATGTTGAGCATAGATGGTGATATTGCATTAAACACCTCAAGCAGACTTCAAAAGTTCCCAGTTTCAAATCAGATCTCCAGGGAGAGGGATTGAGTCAACCTAATGGCACTGAAATGCTAGTTTCACATCTGAAATGCTAGTTTCACATGTGGAGCTCTGGTGTATAGTCCAGAGGAAGAAAAAACCCCACAACTCCAGGTGTACTCAGCAGGAATTGTAGGTGCTCATTAACTGTCTGGCTCCTTCACATTATCCCCCATTATCCAGCAATGTTTGCTCAGAGGAGAGAGGCAGGTACTCAAGCCTGAGAAGGGTTACAGCCCCACTCCTCAGTGCAAACATTTTGGATGGAGCTAGCTAGTGTCCGTATGGGGTTTATAATGTTTGCTTTAACGGTGGAATAGAGATCAACAATTCTTCCAGCTGTCTGCTAGGCTAGCATTGACAGAATCATTAACCAAATTTTCTGCAGCAGATTGCATTTATCCCCCCAGTGGGGCTTCCTGAATTTGATGGGGGGGAAGGCACCGCCATCCAGTTTACCAAGGACACTCTACTTTTAAAAAATGCACGATGATGACAATTACAGTATCTTTTTAATATCTATATGAAGCTCTTGGGCTGGGTGTTCATCAGTATGCAGATGGCACCCAGCTCTACCTCTCTTATAAAAATCAGAACCAGTGAAGGCGGTGAATGTCCTGTGTGAGTGTCTGGAGGCGGTTGGAGGATGGATGGTGGCCAACAGACTGAGGTTGAATCCTGACAAGACAGAAGTACTGTTTTGGTGGGACAGGGGGCGGGTGGGTGTGGGGGACTCCCTGGTCCTGAATGGGGTAACTGTGCCCCTGAAGGACCAGGTGCGCAGCCTGGGAGTCATTTTGGACTCACAGCTGTCCATGGAGGTACAGGTTAATTCTGTGTCTAGGGCGGCTGTCTATCAGCTCCATCTGGTATGCAGGCTGAGCGCGGACTGTCTTGCCAGAGTGGTGCATGCTCTAGTTATCTCTCACTTGGACGACTGTAATGCGCTCCACGTGGGGCTACCTTTGAAGGTGACCCGGAAACTGCAATTAATCCAGAGTGCAGCAGCTAGACTGGTGACTGGGAGTGGCTGCCGAGACCATATAACACTGTTCCTGAGAGATCTGCATTGGCTCCAAGTATGTTTCTGAGCACAATTCAAAGTGTTGGTGCTGACCTTTAAAGCCCTAAACGGCCTCGGTCCAGTATACCTGAAGGAGCGTCTCCACCCCCATCGTTCTGCCTGGACACTGAGGTCCAGCACCGAGGGCCTTCTGGCAGTTCCCTTAGGCAGAGAGCCTTCTTGGTAGTGGCGTCCACCCTGTGGAATGAGATGTCAAGGAAATAAGCAGCTATCCTATTTTTAAAAGACATCTGAAGGCAGCCCTGTTTAGGGAAGTTTTAAATATTGTTTTTAACACTCGATTAGGAGCAGCCCAGAGTGGCTGGGGAAACTCGGCCAGATGGGCGGGGTATAAATAATATATTATTATTATTATTATTATTATTATTATTATTATTATTATTATTATTATTATTATTATTACCAGCAGCAGCTAATGCAAAACATCTCCAGGTGACTTACCATATGCAGTTAAAAAATAAAATAAAATCCACCAAGCTTAGCAAAAACAAAACTCCCCCAACGAAAAACGATTTACACAAAAGCAGCAATAAACAGGCAGGGGCCATATCAAACAAAGTCATTGCTCTTCCTGGCCAACTCAGTAGACCCAGGACGGAACCCAGCGGCAGATGCTACAAGTGCAGGAAGAATCATAGCTCAGTGCTGCTCTGCTTCAAAAGGCACCAGGTTTAATCCCTGACATTTCCAGGCAGGGTGGGGAAAACCTCTAAAGTCCTGTAGACAGGGCTGGATTGAGGTTTGATGAGCCCCTAAGCTACTGAAGGTAATGGTGCCCTTTATATGTCCAGCTGTCCTTTGTCAACAACAAATTGTCACTGTTTTCTTTGGTGTTGAATATACAGTATGCTATATGGTAATTTATGGCCCTAAAAGGTAAAGGGGCCCCTGACCATCAGGTCCAGTCGTGTCCGACTCTGGGGTTGCGGCGCTCATCTCGCTCTATAGGCCGAGGGAGCCAGCGTTTGTCCGCAGACAGCTTCTGGGTCTTGTGGCCAGCATGACAAAGCTGCTTCTGGCGAACCGGAGCAGCGCACGGAAACACTGTTTACCTTCCCGCCGGAGCAGTCCCTATTTATCTACTTGCACTTTGATGTGCTTTCGAACTGCTAGGTAGGCAGGAGCTGGGACCAAGCAACGGGAGCTCACCCCGTTGCAGGGATTTGAACCGCCGACCTTCTGATCAGCAAGCCCTAGACCAGGGGTCCCCAAACTACGGCCCCTGGGCCGGATGCGGCCCAATCGGCCTCCCAATCCGGCCCGCGACGACCCCTGCCGCCCGCTGCCGCCGCCCGCTCTTACGGCGCGCGGCGCGGCGGCGATCTTAAAAATCGGCAAAAAATTGCCGAAAATCCTTTGTGCGCATGCGTATGGGCCTCTCCCGACCCAGAAGAGGTCATTTCCGATGCACTTCCGGGTCGGGGGAGGCCCATACGCATGCGCACAAGCGATTTTCGGCGATTTTTTCCCAACCGTGTGCGTGTGCGCATGCGCACGGGCGCGCACTCCCCCGCCCTCCGGCCCGCAGCGCGGTCGGCACGGCGGGCACCGGCCCGCTGCGCAGTAAGTCTGGGGACCCCTGCCCTAGACTCTGTGGTTTAACCCACAGCGCCACCTGGGTCCCTAATTTATGGCCCTAATAGGTATCTAAAGCCATTTGCCCATGTTGCCATGCAACCAGTCCATACAGAATGTAGGCACCCTATATATAGAAATGAGCAAACCAGGGATATTTTAGGGAGCAGGCTAGCAGGCGGGGCCCATTACTTATATCATAGGAGCCTACACAACACAAAACACTGTTGCTGTATGTAGGTTTTATTTTATTTGTTTTTTACCCTATATTTTGGAAATGTACACCCAGGTGCCTTTTCCCCTTTAATTTTCTTTGGGGGGTCCAAGAGAGTGGCGCCCTAAGCTATAGCTTGTTTAGCTTATATGTACATCCGGCACTGCCTGCAGAGCTGCTGACAGTCAGTGTAGACAGCATGAGCTAGATTGGCGAAGGTTCCTAACTCAGTAAAGGACAGTTTCCTGTGTTCCAGTTGCTAACTGCCATGGCAGGCTACATGTCAAGGAACCCAAAGCAGGCCTGTATCCAGATTTTCACTGGCACTGTATCAGATCTGCTGTACCCTATTAAAATAGAACTCTGCTGTTTATTCCCGCTGCTTCTTACAGGGGAATTTGCTCGGTGAGCCATTTCCTGGTTGCTTCTGATAAAGAGCGGCGCAAATATTTACGTAGGCATCACTCATCCCCTTCAAGTCCTCTCCCTCTTGTACAGGAATGGCGTTTACAGTAAAGTTCAAATTCCAGAAGGGCAGCAGTTTCTTGTGGCACTTTATAAAAAACAAACAACGACGTGGGCTTTGGAAGGTGAAAGTCCACATCGTCAGGCGCAGGGCATGTTACCTTCTGTGAACCCATTGTACACTTGGAAACGCAAGTTGGCGTGTGCATCATAGCTGCCAAGTTTTCCCTTTTCTCGCAAGGAAGCCTATTCAGCATAAGGGAAAATCCCTTTAAAAAAGGGATAACTTGGCAGCTATGGTGTGCATAGGGGGAGAGGAATGGGGGAATTGTCAACAATGAGACGAAGAGACTGTGAAATGGCATAGGAAGCCTGTGATAGACTGTGCAAAATGTCTGATCCTTAACGGAGCTATTTTACGTGTGCCCAAATTGCTGGACGTGCCCAGCGGGGATTTTTAGGTGGAATTTTTTTAAAAAAAACTTCAGACCCTCCTGGCAAAGGATGGTCAAATCTGTCAGTTTCTCATTCTTTCACTCTTAGCCTCAGTTTTCCACATTTCTGCAGTTCAGGGCACATTTTGGCAAAGCAATTTTCCCTATTATAATGCATCTTCGTATGCTGTTTTCACGAACGTATGCATTCTTATGCACATGTTACCCTGATATACACATTTCTGTACGCATTGGTTGGCTGGAAAAACCGCCCTGCAAAATACAGAGCAGTGCAAGTCCCCAATCGGCGGCTGTGTTTCGGTTCACCTTTTGTTTCTGAAGGTGTGAATTAGGTACGCTTGCCTTTAAGTGCATACAGTGGTGCCTTGGTTCTCGAACACCTTGATACTCAAACAAAATAGAACCCAAAAACTGCAAACCTGGACGTAAGTGTTCCGGTTTGCGAACTTTTTTCGGAAGCTGAACGTGCTCAGTTTTTTGAGTGTTACGCCTCCAATTTGAGTGCCACACTTCCCTTTTGATTGTTACACTGAGGTCTGTCTGTTTTTGCTTTTTATTTTGCGTTTTTGTTTTTGCGGCTCTTTCGTTTTGTTTTTGTGACTGTGTGGAACCCAGTTCAGCTACTGATTTGAGTGGTTGTGTGACTGCAGTACATTGCTTATTGCTTTCATTTCATGGATCAATGGTCTCTTTAGATAGTAAAATTCATGTTAAATTGCTGTTTTAGGGGTTGTTTTTAAAAGTCTGGATCGGATTAATCCGTTTTGCATTACTTTCTATGGGAAAGCGTGCCTTGGTTTTGGAACGCTTTGGTTTTGGAATGGACTTCCGGAATGGATTAAGTTTGAGAACCAAGTTACCATTGTATTGCGTGAGCAGAGGCTCTAGGATTGAGACACAAAGCAGTGAAGTTCTACTGGGATTCTAGAGAGGGAAGCCCACAAAATTGAAGTAAGGGGAGGGGATAAAAGGATTTGTAATTGCGTTTTTTTGTGTGTGTATGTGTTGTTGGTTTATTTGGAAAATTGAATAAAAATTATTTGAAAAAAAAGTAAGTTTGAGAACCAAGGTACCACTGTACTGATTGTATCGGCCGCTATCCTTACTCGGCTTATCAAAACCTGCTTTTGAAAGCCCTCTCGATTTCAAAAGCAGCTTGATAATATGAAGCGCTGTGTGTGTTTGCAAGAGACAGAAGTACAGTACTAAGACCCAGTGGGTTGAGTAGAACTAGGTGTGTTGTCCTTTAACTCCCGGACACTGTTTATTCCCTCTTATCTCACCTGGGCTCTATACACAAATATCACAGCCTACTGCTGTTAACCCATTTGACAGGCCTTTTGACTCCAGTGATTGCAATACTCCCCACTCCCCCACCCATAGGGAAACAGGAAGCATTCAGCTCAAATGCTGAGCCTTTATTTCCTTGAATTTCCCTGCAGAAATTCATAGCTGTGGCTATGGGGGAAAAACAAGACCCTTTGGGGTGTTAATGCTGTGAACCCCTCCATGACAGATTGTATATATGCGTTAAATAAACCATATATCATAAAGACACCGCAGTCTCCACTGGGGGTGGATCTTCACACGGGGATCAGGGGGATGGACGGACACTATAAATAAATCATAAATTAAATCATTTTAACAAACGAAAAATACTGTAATTAAAATCACATAGGAAAGTTTTGTGCCCTACAGCACCACCTGGTACTGCATGTTTATAACGCATTTAAAATGCTGTTTTTTGACTAATGTAGCTGAGTCCCATGTCTCATTTCCAAAAGGAAACACGACCCCTGGGTAGGACACCTGGAACCTCCTGGAATCTTGCACCACTCAGAGATTTTTGTGTGTTTTCTTTTGGGGGGGGGGAGCATGCAGCAATACAATAAGTTGATGCAATGATAAATTAGGCCGTCGCTGTATTCATTTTCTTTGGCCACTTTCAGATGTGATATTTAGAGAGAGAGAGAAACTTATTTTGTCATTAACGCACTTCTAATATACAACTGATTAATGCAGCAATCAGGTGGCAATGAGTTAATACCAATGACAGTCCCCTGCGGTTTGGTCACTTGATCTGAATTCTGAATTCTAAACAGCTGCACTCCCAAACAAGCACATCAGCATCAATTGAAGACCATCATGTTTGCTGCCACAGAGCAGGGGTCGCCAGCGCAGCACCCGTATGTGCCAGTTTGCCCACCGCTGCAAAAGGTCTCAGTATGCTCCCTTAAAAATCCACAGTGGCTGATGTAGATGTGTGTGGTCCCCCCCCCATAGGTTGGGGGGTCTGGTGGGGAAACACGCTGGTACAGTGGCACCTCGGGTTGCGGACCCGATCCGTTCTAGGGTGCCGTTCGCACCCCAAAAAGTCCGCAACCCGAGTGCCACTTTTGTGCATGTGCGAAAGTGCGATAGAGCGCTTCTGCGCATGCGGCAAAACCCGGAAGCCGCCGTGTTCGTAACCGGGAAAAACGCAACCCACAGCGGACGCAACATGAGGTATGACTGTACCATTTTTCGGCCCTGTCTGCTTCCCATTCCTTCAGATGTGGACACAATTTTGTGCTGTCACATTCCACATTTTGTGCCTGGCGCCCACTGCACATTTTTGAAATTCCAAATACACCCACTGCCCCCCCCCCAAATTGGCAAGCCCTTCAGATTTGAACTCGAATACTGCCGATCTGAGCCGCATCCTCAGAAAACATAAGAGTCCGCCGAGGTTTGTCCTGCGAATGAAGGCTTCATCTTCAAGAGGTTATCTGATCTTTTGCCTTCCCGACTCCTTCCAAACGGGACACCCAGAAGCATCACAAGCTGATTCTCCTTTCTTGTGCATGATAGCTTTTATAGCCTGATTAACATCCCTGGAGGTGCTTCATGGTAAAAAAGAAGAAGGGGGGGTAGAGGACCCCTGGACGGTTGAGTCCAGTCAAAGGCGACTATGTGGTTGCAGCGCTCATCTCGCTTCCAGGACGAGGGAGCCAGCGTTTGTCCACAGACAGTTTTCTGGGTCATGCGGCCAGCATGACTAAACCGCTCCTGGTGCAATGGAACACCGTGATGGAAACCAGAACACATGGAAACGCCGTTTACCTTCCCGCCGCACCGGTTCCTATTTATCTACTTGCACTGACGTGCTTTCGAACTGCTAGGTTGGCAGGAGCTGGGACCGAGCAACGGGAGCTCACCCCGTTGCAGAGATTCGACCCGTCGACCTTCCGATCGGCAAGCCCAAGAGGCTCAGTGGTTTAGACCACAGCGCCACCTGTGGTGGCCATGAGCGACAGTTAAATGGGCATGTCCCCAGATCTCACCCTTCCTCTGTTCCCATGAGATGTAGTGATGGGCACCAGCTTGAACAGCTATCGCACTCAGGTCCTGATTGCAGGCTTTCGTTGGGCATCTGGTTGGCCACTGTGAGAACAAGATGCCGGTCTCCCTCGAGAGGAGTTTGGCCTGATCCAGCTCTTCAGTCTCTTATCCTGCAATGCCAATTGAACAAGTATGGCACAGATATCACATGCCCGCAGTCGGAGTCTGTTTTTATCACAAGAAGCCCAAAGCCTGCTCCTCTGCCCTCCCAAGGTGTGCACACTTTTCGGTTCACTAGAGGTCGCTTTTTCCATACGAAATTTGCGAGGTTTAAAGGGGGGAGGAGGAGGAGGAGGAGGAGGAGGAGGAGGAGGAGGAGGAGGAGGAGGAGGAGGAGGAGGAGGAGGAGGAAAGAGGAAGCTGCACCTTTCATTCGGGATTCTCGTAGTTGGTGAAACTCTGGAGCTGCCCTCGGAGCTGCTTGAAGTCTGGCCTCTCTTTTGGGTTAATGTCCCAGCATGTGCACATGATGTTGTACATTGTAGCAGGGCACTTGGGAGGGCAATGCATCCGGAAACCGGTCTGGACGTGCTTGAAAACTTCACTGTTGGTCATACCTGCAAATAGTGAGGAAAACGACAATAATAATAATAATAATAATAATAATAATAATAATAACAACAACAATAATAAGGTATTAAGTGTAGCTGCACTTAAAATAAAGCAGGTGCTGCTGAATTAACATTATATATATATTAAATTATCATTAACTTATTATTATTATTGTTCAAGAATGAAAAATTACAGTTGCAAAATCAAACAGTTACAGATTAACAAATTTAAATCCTGTGCTTATCAAATAAATAGAAACTATACAGTGGTACGGGACGCGGGTGGCGCTGTGGGTTAAACCACTGAGCCTAGGGCTTGCCGATCAGAAGGCCGGTGGTTCGAATCCCCACGACGGGGTGAGCTCCTGTTGCTCGGTCCCAGCTCTTGCCAACCTAGCTGTTCGAAACCACGTCAAAGTGCAAGTAGATAAATAGGTCCTGCTCCGCTGGGAAGGTAAACGCCGTTTCCGTGTGCTGCTCTGGTTCGCCAGAAGCGGCTTTGTCATGCTGGCCACATGACCTGGAAGCTGTACGCGGGCTCCCTTGGCCAATAGAGCGAGATGAGTGCCACAACCCCAGAGTTGGTCACGACTGGACCTAATGGTCAGGGGTCCCTTTAGCTTATACAGTGGTACCTCCTCCGGTTGTGGACGGGATCTGTTCCAGAGGTCCGTTTCCGAGGTTTTCACAACCGGAGGACCACTTCTGCGCATGCACATGCGGTGGTAGAGTGCTTCTGTGCATGCGTGAGCGGCAAAAACCCAGAAAAATACTTCCGGGTTTGCCGCTTACAAATCCCAAAGTTTATCTAACCGGAGAGATACATAAGCGGAGGAACGACTGTACTATATACCCATGTGGCTTCCTCCCTCCTCAGCTCAACATCCTTTAATCTCTATTATACACTGTGTCTTTATACTAAAATTATCATTAATTTTTATTAGTTTCCCAAATTTTAACAAATTGACCCAAATTATTTAAATTTAATACAATTTTAAAAAATAATAATTAGGTTCCCTGCTTCTGTTACAAACATATGCCTGTTGCTTCCTGTTGTTTACCACATCATTCTTCTTCTTTAATCACCTTCTCATCCTTCTATTTTAACATTGTATTAATCTGCATTTTAATTGAATTGTTTTTTTATACTTGCGTTGATATTTTTGCTGTTAGCCGCCCTGAGCCCGGTCTTGACTTGGAAGGGCGGGGTATAAATATTATTATTATTATTATTATTATTATTATTATTATTATTAATCCATTTTCATAGCTGGCCTTCCTTACAACCAGCACCTTTGTTGTTTCCCAAGCATATAAATTCCCATTTATTTCATGTGTGCAACCCAGCTGGGAGGGCTGAATTAACACTATAAATCTTGTAGCCTAAGACTAGCACAGCTATGCATTCATCATAGAATCATAGAAGAGTTGGATGGGACCCCGAGGGTCATCTAGTCCAACCCCTTGCAACACAGGAATCTCAATTAAAGCATCCATGACAGATGGCCACCCAAAGCCTCCAGCTGGGGCAGGTCCTGTGCTGTCTCCGCTGCCAAAATGACTTGCAGAAGGGCCATAGCTCAGGGATAGAGAAGCTATCCTGGTTCAGCCTCTATAAGGCTGGGAATGTCCCGATAGCTTCCAGTCCATCGCGCTGGCGAGAAGGCGCAGAGACCTCGAGCTCAGTGCTGAGCTGGGAGGACCAGTGGTCTAACTCAGTATAAAACAGTTTCCTAGGTTCCTACGATGCCCCGAACCTCAAACGCACCTGGATATGGGTTCTGGCCAAGGGTCATGATTTCATACAGGAGGATTCCAAAGGACCAAACGTCGGATTTAACAGAGTAGCGGCCGTGGGAAAGCGCTTCTGGTGCCGTCCATTTGTAGGGAATGTTGTGGGAGTAAGATTCGTAAACATTGTCCTGCGAGAACAGAAGAAAAACATGTATGTATAACAACAACCCATTGAACACTTGATTATTAACTGCATGAGCCACAGAATTCAGCAAATCTTGGTGTCATATTGGTGCAGAATCCCCCCCCCTTTTTTTAAATGCACAGCAAACACCAGCCAGGGCACAACCTATTTTTATTTACTGTCAACACTCCCCAAGCCTCAAGAAAATACCTTTTTGTTTTTGTATATAATTTTTATTAAATTTCCTGTTTTACAATTTGAAGTACTCATTTTTACATCCTTAAGATATCAATGACTTCCCTTCTTCTCTTTCTGTGGTTCATTTTCCATATCATAAATCCCTGCATATTTTACAAAAACTATACCATTCAGCATTCCATTATGGCATCCATCAAAACTTATTTACACTGTTGAATTTATCTTAATGTTGCCAACGTTTTCAGGTATACACAGTTATTTCCCATATACTGTATTCAATAAACGTTTCCCAATCTTCTCTAAACGTATGTTTTTCTTGTTCTCTTATTCTATATATTAAGTCTGCAAGCTGCGCATATTCTGTCAATTTAAGTTGCCATTCTTTTTTAGTTGGGACCTCGCTCATTTTCCATTTTGGAGCTAACAAAACATGGGCCACAGCAGTGCATACATAAATAACCTTTTTTGACACCTGGGAATTTCAGTCTGAATTATCCCCAACAGAAAGGACTCTGGTTTGGGGGGAAAGTACTTTGAAACATTCCCCCCCCCAATTCATTATGGATCATTTCCCAGTACAGTGGTACCTCAACTTACGAAGGCGATCCGTTCCGCGGTGCTCTTCGTAAGTTGAAACCTTCGGATGTCGAGGCATCCATTTTGTGCATGCGCGAAGCACAATTTTGCGCTTTGCGCATGCGCAGACTGCACGTGCGGCGAAAATACTTCTGGGTTAGCGGACTTCGTAAGTTGAAACCTTCGTAAGTCGAGGCCTTCATAAGTCAAGGTACCACTTGTTGGATTTTTTGAATAGTCAAGTTACTTTAGAGCCGGTCTAATGTAAATACTGTCTGTTTAAGAGAAACAGGTGCCGGTGTTTCTGTTAATTGCTCACAGGCGTGGGCTCTGCTTCTTGTATATAAGGCTCTGCCAGAAAGCCTTCTGTATCTCTTAGTTAGATCTTTCAGTTTGATTAATCTCTTAGTAGATCACTCTCTCAGTTGTTCTCAGTTTAAGAGATTCCTTAGTTGAATCTTAGTATGATTGTTTAGTTATAATGTTAGTTTGCTGTTAATTCTTGGGTAGTTTAATGGGAGTTATGTGGGAGGTTTGGAAAGTGGGTAGATGACATTGCTAAGAGAGAAAGCATTTATCTTTAGTTTAAAGTCTCTTTAGAGTGAGTTTGTTTTTCAGTTAAAGAAACCCAACCGTTTGTATTTTCATCTGCATACTTTTACAAGTGTGCAGCTAGCATAGCTGCCAAGTTATCCCTTTTTTTAAGGGATTTTCCCTTATGCTGAATAGGCTTCCTCGTGAGAAAAGGGAAAACTTGGCAGCTATATGGCAGCTAGTAAGGGGTTTAATATAAGGGAGATAATACCCTACGCTCTTGGTGGTGTTTTGTTAGCCAGGTCAACTTCTGACTGCGTATACTCTGTGTGAAGTGTACTTTAAAGGGCCGCTGTAAAACTGGGATATATGATTTAGGTTAAGCAGGTTTCAATATCCAGTTTTCTCCAATATTATTCTCATCCTATATAATAATTTCCAAGTTGTCCCTGCGTCCAAGCTGTCCCGTGTGTCCCTGGGTCACTGCGCAGGGACACAGGGATTGGACAGCAGAGACTGGACACACACGCGCGCGCGCTCTCCCCCCCCCACCTACCGTTTCCCTGCGGCCGCCAACCGCTGATCCCAGCCGGACTGAGCGTTGGCGGGGGGGGGGGGAGAGAGCGCGCGTGTGTGTGTCCAGCAATGTCTCCTTCCTGTCACTTCCCGTTTCCCGGCGGCGGCGGACCAAGGGGACCCCGTTTCCCGTAGGCGACGGGGAAAGCCTGGCCGCCCTTGAGGAGCCCGGCGCCTCGCGGACAACCCTCCCTGTCTCCTTGCTGTCGGCGGCTGCGGGAGAGGTACGGAGGAGTAGAAAGCAGCGCTTTCTCCTCCTCCGTTCCTGTCCCCCTGCCGCCAACAGCAAGGACAGGTCCCAGGGTTCGGAGAAGCGCTTGCGCAAGCGCTTCTCCGAACCCTGGGATGTCTCCTTGCTGTCAGTGGCTGCGGGAGAGGTACGGAGGAGGAGAAAGCAGTGCTTTCTCCTCCTCCGTTCCTGTCCCCCTGCCGCCAACAGCAAGGACAGGTCCCAGGGTTCGGAGAAGCGCTTGCGCAAGCGCTTCTCCGAATCCTGGGATGTCTCCTTGCTGTCGGTGGCTGCGGGAGAGGTACGGAGGAGGAGAAAGCAGTGCTTTCTCCTCCTCCGTTCCTGTCCCCCTGCCGCCAACAGCAAGGACAGGTCCCAGGGTTCGGAGAAGCGCTTGCGCAAGCGCTTCTCCGAACCCTGGGATGTCTCCTTGCTGTCGGTGGCTGCGGGAGAGGTACGGAGGAGGAGAAAGCAGCGCTTTCTCCTCCTCCGTTCCTGTCCCCCTGCCGCCGACAGCAAGGACAGGTCCCAGGGTTCGGAGAAGCGCTGCGCAAGCGCTTCTCCGAACCCCAGGATGTTCTAGCGCCCGTTATTGAACGGGCTGAAATACACTAGTTATATATATTATTATCCATTACCACTGTACTCTTTTACAAGTCCACCGCCTCAAGAGAATACCTTGATCAGCCTGGCCATCCCAAAATCTCCCACTTTGCAGATGTTGTTCTCTCCGACCAGGATGTTCCTGGCAGCGAGGTCTCGGTGGATGAATTTCTGCGCCTCCAGGTAGCACATGCCATCTGCCACCTGTGACGCCATGTCCACCAGCTCAGCTACCTGCAGCTGCTCCCCTTCGGAACCTGGAAGTAAGCATAGAGGGACCTGTCTCTTGCCAAGCGCGTCTTCTGAAAGTTCTGCTCATTGTTTCCATAAGAAGAGCCTGTTGGATTGTGGAAATGGCCCCTTGCAGTCAGTGGCAGATCAAGCCGATCGGGTCCCTGGGGCTACGGTGTCCGCCCTGTGCCCAGGGGCGGGGCCAGCCGGGGCAGGACGCTCTGCGGGGCCTCCGAGGAGTCTGCCTGCCTCCTCCCACTCAGCTGCCCTACAGCTGAGGGGGAGGTGGTGGGCAGACTGTTTGGGTCAGCGCGGAGCCTGCGGGCGCCCAAGCCACCGTGTCACTCCCAGGAGAGATGCGTGGCTCAGGCGCACTGCAGGCCCTGTGGTGAGTGCCGCCTGGCATTTTGTCACCCCCCTCAGTGGTGACACCCGGGGGGCCGCCCCCACCGCCCCCCCCTTTCTCCACCCCTGCTTCCAATCTATGGCTAGTACAACCCATAGACAGAGAGAGCAGGAAGGAAGACTTTTTAAAAGAAGGATTTTTTTGGTGTGTGGGGGGGTGTTGACTTGTGGAATATTTGGAAAAATTACTGCAAGCATCTTAAAACATTAGCAGGGTTAGAATAAATGAAGCAGGAAAATGATAAGCGAAGGGAAAATTGGAAGAGACAAAATAAGGAGTATTTAGAATAAGCAGCGGCAAAGGTAAACAGAAAGGAAACGTGGAAGACACGGAAGGGAAGTCTGCATTTAATGTTGAGTGTATGATTCATTTTATGTGTGCAGATTTGTAAAATTGAAAATGATATTTAAAAAAATCTACATAGTTATTTCCCCCTTCTTCTCTGATAGGGACTCAAGACATCTTACAGATAAAATAGAGGCTTGACTGGCATTGACATTGCAATATTTTCAGTACCAGGCAAGGGCGTTTTTCTTTGTCCAGGAACTTTTATGCAGCTACTTTTGGGGTAAAGGCTTCAGCTCAGTCGAAAAGCATCGGCTTTGAGTCCCAGGTTCAATCTGCAGGTAGGGAAGGGGATACCCACTGTCTGAAACCCAGAGATCTGCCATCAGTCAGAAAGAGTACGGCGCTAAATGGACCAATGGCCTGAGTCACTACAAGGTAGCGTCCTGTGATCCTCATTGTTATTGTTTCTCGATGGTTTATATTTTGCTTTTATTAAATTGTTCTGAAGGACTGCTTAGATATTTTAAAATTAAATGCATACATGAAACAACATAATCATAATACGCATGCAATCCCGAAAATTTGCATGCTAACTTTCTCAACTTCCTTTCATCCATTAGGATCACAGGGTGGTTTACAACATATCATCTTAAGTCAACGACCAAATGATAACAGCTATAATGCAATCATAACTGGACCGGTTACTGTTGTCAAAGCAACCACTGCGACAACTGTATTTCTGCAGCAGAGAGGGAATCTCATCTGTTTGCAAACAACTCAATATTCCTCCCACCCCGCCAAGGCCAGGATGAATATTGGCCTGCTTAGGTCTGGCTTATTCAGGTAATCTCCAGTTCAACCACTGTTTACCACACCAGTGTGCTTTTTACAATCAGTGACAGCAGCCCATTGGGACTGGTCTGGAGGAAGGGAGCCGAACAGCAGGTGGCGCCAGAGAGCCAAGGACAGGAAGAGCCAACTACAGTACTGTAATTGTGGATTTGCCTCCTCCGTCATCCTCTCTGCTGAGTTCTACAAGGGCAAAATTGAGACCTAAGGAGGAGGAAGCTGATAGACAACACCACGCTTTGGATGGGTTGCAAGTAGGAAGGTGAGTGGGTAACGGGAAAACTGAAGTGGGTGTGGCAGTGCCCCATTTGTCCCTTTGGACCAGTATCAGCTGCACAGCTGGAAAAGACCACAATAGATCATCTAGCTCAAACACCAACATTCACATGTGACTCTTGTGGTCAGCACTCGTGATTTCAGGCAGAAGCAGGGCTGTGCTTCCTGTTTGTCCTCTGTGGCTGCTCTAGCTCTGCCCTCCAATGACAAAGCATTGGGCTTCTCGTGAGTAGGGTCTTCACGCAAGCAGGGCCCTCAGTTGTACTGGATTCCCAGCCCTGTGGATCCCCTGTGTGGAAACATCTGTGGGGAGTTTCGCCAGCAGACAGGTACCCTTGACACGTGAGCATCAGAAGGTGGCAACACGGTGTCAGAAGTGGAGAGAGAAGTGCTTTCAAAACTGTGAGAGCCCTACCTGCGAGCAATGCAGGAAGCGGGCTACGGTTGCGCTATCAGTGAAGGAAGCACCTTGTGTAAAGGTCTCACCTCGGAGGAATTCTAGGAGGTTCCCTTTGCTCATGATCTCCGTGATGATGTACACAGGGTCCCCACGAGTCGAGATGGCATAGAGGGAGAGGATGTGCTTGTGCCTCAGCTTCTTCATCGCCTCAACTTCATTTTTGAACATGTCCTGGTACGTCAGATCAGCTGCAGGGGGAGAGAGGGAAGCAAGCACATAGAATCATACGGTAGAGTTGGAAGGGATCTAGTCCAGCTCCCTGCAATGCAGGAATCCTGCCCACAGACATCCCTGAGTAGGCGCGAACCATCGACTTATTACACTGACCATTGTCGCACTTGTAAAGGAAAGCATAGCAAGCCTTTTCAAGGTCTGAAAAATTTGCACTGCCAAGAGGCAATTTAGGAATATTTTTCTTTCTTACTTCCCTGGCTGAAGAAGGGTGAATAGGAATTTTTCAATGTTTGTTTATTGTGTTTTTAATATTTTGTTGGGAGCCACCCAGATTGGCTGGGTGCAACACAGTTAGATGGGCGGCATATTAACAACAGCAAAGAACCCAAATCACTAATCTGGCTGCTTCTCTTTGATATTTCCAAGGCCTCTTCAACATTGACCTGGCATGATAAAGGCAGCTTCCTTGGCTCTTGTGCGAAGCCAAACTCTCACCTCTGGGAAGCACTTTGATCGCAACTCTGACTCTGTCCTTCCAGTATCCTTCATAGACTTCTCCAAAGTAACCTGCGCCCAGTTTCCGGGTAAGGCAGAACTCCTCCTTTGGCCTCTCCCAGTCGTCCCAGTGTGGCATCGCCGTGGGCTCTTGCTGGAGCCAAAAGAAAAGAAACAGCAAGCCTCCGTTACCTAAGGTTCACCCAGAGGACCAACATAACCCTAAAGACTTCCAAAACTTTTCTGCTCAAGTTCTTAGAACGATCGAATTGGAAGGTACTCCAAGAATCATCTCATCCTGCCGCCTGCCTGCAGGACTTTCAGTTAAAGCATCCATGACTGCTGGTCATCTTTCTCTGAATGTCAGTTTCGTTGTACGGTTACAGAATCGGGGTGACAGAGCTTTGGGGTGCAAGGGCGCCCACAGTCGCTAGAGCTAGTGAATGTTAGAAATTGATAAATTGTAGAATTTAGATAATATTTTGAGTATTAAAAGGTAAAGGGACCCCTGACCATTAGGTCCAGTCGTGACCGACTCTGGGGTTGCGCGCTCATCTCGCATTATTGGACGAGGGAGCCGGCGTACAGCTTCCAGGTCATGTGGCCAGCATGACTAAGCCACTTCTGGCGAACCAGAGCAACACATGGAAACACCGTTTACCTTCCCTCTGTAGTGATACCTATTTATCTACTTGCATTTTGACGTGCTTTCGAACTGCTAGGTTGGCAGGAGCTGGGACCAAGCAACGGGAGCTCACCCCGTCACAGGGATTCGAACCGCCGACCTTCTGATCAGCAAGCCCTAGGCTCAGTGGTTTAACCCACAGTTGTAGATTCCCTAATTTTAAAATTGAATTTTAACATTGTATTTAATCTGCATTTTAATTGATTTTTTTTAATGCTTGCTTTGATATTCTTGTTGTTAGCCGCCCTGAGCCCGTTCTTGACTGGGAAGGGCAGGGTATGAATAAAATTGTTATTGTTGTTGTTGTTGTTGTTATTATTATTATTATTATTATTATTATTATTATTATTTCAACTTATACACTGCCCTATACCGGGAGGTCTCAGGGCGATTCACAACAAGACCACAGTATATCAAATCAAACCAAAAGCAATAACTCAATAATGCTTCCCCCCACCCCCAAAAGCCACATTCTAAAAGAGTGTTGGGTGTCAATAAGATCAGCCAAAGGCCTGGTTAAAAAGGAACGTTTTTGCCTGGTGCCTAAAGGTGTATAATGAAGGCGCCAGGCAAACTTCCCTGGGGAGAGCATTTCACAGATGGGGAGCCACTGCAGAGGAGGCCCCGTTCTTGTGTTGCTACACTCTGGGCATCTCAAGGAGGAGGCACATGAAGAAGAGCCTCAGAAGATGATCTCAGGGACCGGGTAGGTAGGAAGATGCCAGACGGCTTTAAAATACAGGTTGAATTTCTTTTCGGGAGGTGCCATTCAGAAGACATGGAGAACAAAGTGCCATGTCATTAAAGGACATTTGCTTCCCTTCCTCCCAGGCAGGCTCTTCTGATGCTCTTATGCTCACTTCCGTTTGCTAACCGGGGCCGGCCAAATGCGGCTACAGCTGCAAATTTGGACTTACCTTGTAGCACGGGGTCAAGAGCCTCAGCCCGTGGGTGAGCGCTTTCCCTTTGTAATACTCGACGAGGGAGAGCAGATCTTGGAAGGAGCGGGTGGCGTTCATGTAGTAAGCTCCCTGGCCGTTGCGCAAGATCTTGTAGTGCCTCACCACTGACTCATCTCGGACTGTGAAATTGTGGGAAGGAGAGCCAGAGAAAGAGGGAACAATGCAGAAAGGGGAGGGGGAAGCAGAGGGAACACCCAAATCATTACAGGTTGTTATCTTCCTGTTCCCGTAAGGGCCCTGGTGAAAACCGGGCAGGCTGCCATCTCCCACACGGTTCTGCTCAGCACAGGATCTGCTGTGCTTCATACCCGAGTGTGGGAGAGGCTTTGGACAAATGTTCCTCCGCAGCTGACATTTTAACGCAGCGACTCGAAGGAGGTTCCTGTGCCTTTGGAAGTCACGTCGGGATTTTGTCAAGAGCGGCACGTCAGGGAAGATCCGGGCTCTCAGAGCAGCCACGTGAAAGTCCTGTTTTCAGCACAGTTTTCCTGGCACAACTGAAAGGGTTGCTTCTAACTTATAAAACCATTCTATACAAGATCTCAAAGCAGCTGTTTTATTACAGAAAAATTTCAGAAACAGACTGGAAAGGGAAGTTGCTGAATTGGAACTCATTACCAAGCTTAAAACCATGGAGCCGCCTGGGATGAACAAAGACATAGGGTTCTTATCTCATTATGCATGATCAAGCTTTCTTTAGCGCCTCAGCCCTTGCTTCCCCCCCCCCGCAGGACCTATTGCAGTCATCAGCAGTCGTTAACAGCCATCAACAGGTTTACCACTCCTATCAGCCCATCACCCATTCCCACCCACCCCCACCACCCTCTGAATATACATAAGGGTCTGGTTACTTCTGTTTCAGTGTATCTGAATAAGTGTGCATGCACACGAAAGCTCATACCAAAATAAAAACTTGGTTGGTCTTTAAGGTGCTACTGAAGGAATTTTTTTATTATAAAACCCTGTATTGCATGGGGTTGGACTAAATGACCCTCGGGGTCCTTTCCAACTCTACAATTCTAGGATTAAACAACCTGGGAACAAGTTGCTTAGAGGACCTTCTGCTCCAGGATAAACCTTCTAGATGTTGAGATTGCCCTCAGAGGACCCACTAGGCGTTCTGTTGGAAGTCAGGTGGGTGGTCGTAGGAAACAGGGTCTATTCCACCATGGAATCCTTGATCCTTGGAACTCCTCGCACAAGGAATCTCCCCCCCCCCGGCACCATTGTTAGTTTCTTTTGGGCAACTTTTGGATGACAACTTTTCTTTTAAAAATGACCGGGTCTTTTGTTTCATTTTTTCATTTTGCCTTTGCTTTATGCTGGATTTTCGACAGCCTACTCTGGCCTGTTTATTCTATTCCATTCTATATTAAAAACTTGTAAGCTGTCGTGGCAGAAGAATCACCCAAGAAATGGTAGTAATGAATGGTTAGCAGAAATCTTATTGCCGATGTCTCTGGTGTAAATTGGGACCCAGGTGGCGCTGTGGGTTAAACCACTGAGCCTAGGGCTTGCTGATCAGAAGGTCGGCGGTTCGAATCCCTGTGACAGGGTGAGCTCCCGTTGCTTGGTCCCAGCTCCTGCCAACCTAGCAGTTCGAAAGCACATCAAAGTGCAAGTAGATAAATAGGAACCACTACAGCGGGAAGGTAAACGGGTTTCCATGTGCTGCTCTGGTTTGCCAGAAGCGGCTTTGTCATGCTGGCCACATGACCTGGAAGCTATACGCTGGCTCCTTCGGCCAATAATGCGAGATGAGCGCGCAACCCCAGAGTCGGTCACGACTGGACCTAATGGTCAGGGGTCCCTTTACCTTTACTGGCGTAAATCACTGCAGGGCTTCTTGCAAAGGCGAGGGATATATACATTTAACAAAACGAAAACCCAGCTCTATAAGAAAACTACTAGGAGCGTCTTCTCCTTTGCAACTGGTCACTCAAGTCGGAAAGGTAGGAAGTGAAATACACTTACCTGACAAAACATACTCAGCCCCCCTTTTCTCGCTGATGCGGATTAGGAAGGCTCCGACCTTATTCTCTTCTGACATCAGCCGATGGACTGTTTCAGAACGGGAGATCTGCCCAAAAAACCACCTACAGAAGGAACAATTTTTTAAAATTTTTTTCCTTTCAGGTAAGAAGGGCTGTAGCTCAGCAGTAGAGCAACTCCCAACGAGGTCATAGAAACGAGAAACAGCAATTTTATGGCAATGCATAGAAAGGTAACTGCTTGTTAGGCTATGGCATGGCTCTGTATTTGCTCTGCGTGCACAAGGTTGCCGGTTCAATCCCTGGTGTCTCCAGGAAGGGCAGGGAGGTAATGCTGGCGAGGCGCAGTGTACTAAATTGGTTGGATCAGATTAAAAAGAGAGAGAGAGAACAGTATGATTGAGGGGCACAGACATTTTAAAAATGAGAAACCTGAACCACAGGCAGTTGCATTGGAGAGCTTTTTCCTCCTTCCCAGCTCTGTGGTTCAATGTGCAGGTGTGGTCCAAAAGGGCAAATCCAGAACTGGGGACATGCAGAAACATGAGAAGAGTCTGCTGGACAGTCTAATGGTCCCATTGAGTCCACCATCCTGTTCTCACAGCAGCTACCCGGATCGATGTCAGGTGCAGGATCCGAGCACAAATGCCCTCCTCTCTCCTCCTGAGGTTTCCAGCAACCGGTATTCAGAAATCTTACTTCCTCCAATTACGGAGAGTCATTGTGGCTAGCGGCCTTCAATAGCCCTCTCTTCTTAAGAAAGTGCGCTCCATAGTTTTCCTATCCACAGCATGCAGCAAATTCTGCAACTTCCAGCACAAAAGCAGGTGCAGCAGAATCCACATCCCTGGGAGGGGCCGCAGCTTTATTGCCATCCTGTGTTTAGAGCACACTCCCCCCCTTGCCTGAAAAGGCAGGCTTTAAAGCAGGGGTCAGCAAACCTTTTCAGCAGGGGGCCAGTCCACTGTCCCTCAGACCTTGGGAGGGTGGGGGGGCGGACTATATTTTTTTGGGGGAAATATGAACGAATTCCTATGCCCCACAAATAACCCAGAGATGCATTTTAAATAAAAGGACACATTCTACTCATGCAAAAACATGCTGATTCCTGGACCGTCCGCGGGGAGGATTTAGAAGACGATTGGGCCGCATCCGGCCCCCGGGCCTTAGTTTGGGAACCCCTGCTTTAAAGTATAGTAAGCAATCCTGCAAAGCTGGAATGAAGGCAGGAGATAATGTATGGGTGAAATTGCAGTCTCCTCCTGTGCTTCACCGTCTCCTCACAAGGCTTTGCCAAAGTAGAAGAGGGAATGCACCTGTTTTTGTTTTGCATGTGAAATCAAATGAATCCATCAAATTTGCATATCAAATCAATCCGGTTTTTGCGGGCCCAGAATCTCGGGATGTGGGTTAAGTGCCTGTCCACATCTCGGTTTAACGCAGGTTGTAAACCTCTTGTGTGTGTGTCTTTTTAATTTCTCCTCATCCATGTAGCTTTCTCCCCCAACTACACCTGCCCAACACTCTTTCCAAATGCCCTGGACCACTGATGGATCTCTCCCCAAATCAGATTTTAAGGCATGGGGAACCTCCGGGTTTAGGGAGCAGAAAGTGTTGTGCAGCACTTGCTGGAGGAGAAAGCAAGGGGGGAATTGTGGAGGAGAAAGCAAGGGGGGAATTGTAGGAGGAGAAAAAGGTTCACAATCCACATTAAGCCAAGGTATTGGGTGGGACCCTAAATACAAAGCACTCAATGCCCAGATCTCATCTCCACGCCACATTTCCCTTCCTTTTAAAACTGGCTGGGGATCTTTGCAGACATGGACTTACGGCTCTGCCTCCATGGTCTCCTGCTTGGCCAAGTAGTTGTAAGGCACGTAGCCTTCCTCGAAACCCGTCAGGGAGGGATCCAGCTTCTTGGCCCACCACCACTCTCCTTTCTTCTCGATCACTTGGAAGAGATCTCCGGCCCGGAAGCTGAGTTCTGTCTCCGTCATGGCTTTGAAGTCCCACAGGCTGGTGTAAAGGCAGCTCCTGGCTCTCCATGGTGGTGAAGGCTTGGAACTCATAGCGTCAAGGCAGGCAGTTGAAGGTTAGAGCAGATTAATGGCTTGTGTGGGTGAAAATCTTATCCCTCTGTAAAAAAAATTACCCCCACCACAAACTGCACAAATCCAGATTCGTCCTGGCCACAAATCCTTTTCAAAGGCCCATCGCCTGCTGCTACTACAAACCTCTGCGGGTGAACCTTGGGAAAGCCTTTGCAAATCTTGCGGAGTTGCCTTTTATCTGCACCAGATCAGGTGGAGGCTGCCAAGAGGAGGCTTTGCGAGAAAAACCTTCCCCACTTCCTCTTTATGAGGGAGAGAGAGAGCAATAACCTGTCCCTGCCCTGCCCTGTTGTTGTTCCTTCAACAGAAGAGGAAGGAGGCGGTGAAAGAGAAAGAGAACGCGCGGATTCCCTTCTCCGGGACTGGGGCTCTGGATGCAAATCCTGACGCCTCGTGGCTTCTCAGCATCTGAGTCAGCCTTTGGGAGATGGGACAAGCGGGGAGGCCCGTCCCGTTTCGCTGCCCGAGGCAACGCAAGACCGTTCCACCCCTGCCAAAGCCTTGCTTAGGAGGTTGTGCGAAATCTAGCAAAATCTCTGGGAATTCTTGCGAGGTCTTGCCAGAAGCCGCTGCTATACGGCCCTGATAGCGATGGCAGGGGAGAGTGGGCACCTACGAGACACACAGAGAGTTAACAGCCAAAGGCCTGGTGAAAGAGGAATGTTTTTGCCTGGTGCCTGAAGATCTACTACAACAATGGTGCCAGGGCTGGCCCACCCATGAGGCAAAGTGAGGTGACTGCCTCAGTTGGCGGGATCCACAGGGGCAGTGGATCTCGATGCAGATCTTCATTCCTGTCCCCCTTGTTTCTGATTGTAGATCTTCACTTACCCTTTCTTCCCTGGTGGGAGGAAGGACCCCGTTTTGTGGTTAGCCTCAGGTGCCAAAATGTCTCTTGAAATGTTTTCATACCATGCATCCAAATAGGCCTTTTCTGCGGTGGCTCCGCGCCAGGAAAAAAACCCAAGCATTGGTCTGATTAACATTTTGTGGTTTTCAAAAATGTGTTTGTGGTAAGGCAGGGGTTGGTTGGTTTTTGTTTGTATACTAATTTTGAATCTTTCTGTTGCGATCTGCCCTGGAATCGAAGGGTATGTATGCAAATCCTAATACTGTAGGCAATAATAATAACTTCATAAGTCTCCCTCATCACTTCTGTTGTTTTGATTTGAATCCTTTAGTCCCTAAAGTAACCCAACACGAGGTTCTCCCCGAGGCTAAAGGAAGATGCATGGGATATTCCTCTTCAAGGGCAGAGAGAGGATCTCATGTAGGCTTTCCCCTCCACGTGCTGTGGAAACTCCCATGGCCTGGTGACGTCAGAGCTCCAAGACTGAAAAGGGGGCGTGTGCCAAGGACGAGGCTGGGGAAGACCAGGAGAAAGTTGGGATCCACTGATTTTCCAATCCAACACGCCCCCGCACCGACCCAAATTTCAGCTAACCCTGGGTGCTGTGGCCGTTTATTTCCCTTCTATTACCCACTTATTTTCAGCTCTGGTTTCTGATCCCTTTGAGCTTCGGCGCAGCTGAGTGCTTCTGAGCGCGTGCAGAGAGCCTTCCTGTGGCTACTGAGCCACACAGAGGGAGGAGCAGCAAATCCTGAATAAATTGCCTGGGACGGCAGGGTGCGTGCCAGGAAGAAAGGCAGAGCACCGCCAGCCAGGGAAATGGGGGCGATGCTTTCATTCTGCCCCCCTCGTTTCCCCCGCTAAAGGGCAGAGTGCTTCTGAGCGCGTGCAGAGCGCCTTGCCGTCGATACTGAGCCACGGACGGAGGCAGCAGGAGCAGCGAATCACGAGAGAGCTGGCCGACATGAGCGGGTTCAGGCAAAGAAGGGAGGGCGGGAGGGGAAACACGAGCGACGCTCTCCGACTCGCTCCACTTTTCTTCGCAAAACACCCGAGACTAGAAGGGGACTACGGGGACGTAATACCACACTTCGTCGCCAGAGGGCGCAGCACGGGCGACGCTCCCGCCTGCGCTTGCCGGCTGCACACTCGTCACTGTCGGCCTCGCGAGGGAGGGGCTGAGACCTGGGACGAGCCGGAGATTGCTCATTTGCATTCCGCCGCGACCAGCATGCCTTGCGCCCACCACGATACGGTTCTCGCTGCTCCGCCGGTTCGGTGCCGGCTCCGGCTATGGTGGCGACGGCGCTTGCAGGGAGGGCGAAAGGCGTGTCCCGGGGCGCCGGGGCATCTCGATCTTGGACCGCAGGCGAGGGCACCGTAATCTGAGGAGCAGGCGCGCGTGCAGTGGCTGTTGCCGTGCGGGTGCAGAAAGTATACTCTGGTTTCTCTTCAGATCGTATAAATCTTTCGCCTTTTACTAAAGATTTCCGTGGAGAGGAACATTTATGAGTTTTCAACTAATTTTTTGAGGCCTTGCTTCGGCGGGGCTGTCCTTTCACGGTGCAAAAACAGAATTCGTTCTTACTCAGTGAGCTGTACATTCAAACAGCAACGAGCCAGGTTCCACTTCACTAAATACCAATTCTGAGTTAGTACCGTAGATCCGTACTATACGCAAACAATGCTCCCCCCACCAAAAAATAGAACCATATTTGAAGCTTAATAAAAAAAATTCCTTCAGTAGCACCTTAAAGACCAACTAAGTTTTTATTTTGGTATGAGCTTTCGTGTGCATGCACACTTCTTCAGATACAGTGAAATGGATACAGTGAAGCTTGTTTGCTTATATTGTTCAGCTTTGTTTTGCATCCTTCCATCAGAAAGCAACCACAGCATAAAGGTAAAAAAAACGCACTGAGCTCTTCCGATAAATACAAATTTAATAGCTAATTATAGCAATGATGGAGAAGTAGAGCTCTGTATCATCCACATATTGCCAACATCTACCGTCTCCCAGTCCTACCTGGGTATTTATTGTATTTTATTTATTAAATTGGTATACCGCCCTATAGCTGTACTTCTCAGAGGATGTTGATTGAAGGATTGAAGCTGGGACTTTGGGCATTTGAAGCAACCACTCCTTCACGGAGGTACGTCCCTTGCCTTTGCCTTGTTCAATGGAGAACTGCAAAATCAGAAGCAAGAGTATATAGTATATGCTGCAGAAGATAAGTGAAAGAGAAACAGGAGATCCCAGCAGACTCTCCGCCTCGCTCCACTTTTCTTCGCGAAAGTCCCGAGACTACCGGTAGAAGGGGGGCTACGGGGACGCAATACCGCACTTTGTCACCAGAGGGCGCAGGACGGACGGCGCTCCCGACTGCACACTAGTCACTGACGGCCTCGCGAGGGAGGGGCTGAGACCTGGGACGAGCCGGAGATTGCTCATTTGCATTCCGCTGCCACCAGCATGCATTGCGCCCACCACGATGCGCTTCTCGCGGCTCCGCCGGTTCGGTGCCGGCTCCGGCTGTGGCGGGGACGCCGCTTCCAGTGAAGGCGAAAGGCGAGTCTCCGGGCGCCCGGGCATCAAGATCTTGGACCACAGGCGAGAGCACCGTAACCTCAGGAGCAGGCGCGCGTGCAGTGGCTGGTGCCGTGCTGGTGTAGAAAGCATACTCTGGTTTCACCTCAGATCGTATAAATCTTTCGCCTTTTACTAAAGATTTCCGTGGGGAGGAACATTTATGAGTTTTCAACTAATTTTTTGAGGCCCTGCTTCGGCGGGGCTGTCCTTTCATGGTGCAAAAATAGAACTTGTTTTTATTCAATAGTTGTAATGTCTTAATATTACTCCTATTTCCTTGTTCTTTGGCAATAATTCTTAACCCAGTAAGCCCAGATCAGTTCTGGATCCACACGTCATTCCGCAAAGGGGAACCAATGCTGTGGTTGCTGTCTGATGGAAAGATGCAAAATAAAGCTGATGGAAACCCCTTTAATAATACAAGCAGCCTTGAAAGCAAAGAGTAAGGTTACAGTAACTTTGGTCATAGAGCTTCAGCATGCTGATGACAAGGTAGTGTGTGCATGCTCAGAGGATGACCTCCAAACCATCCTAAATATCTTGGTAGAAGCTTACAAAAAGCTTGGCCTGTCACTCAACATCCAAAAAAACCAAAGTGCTGCACCAACAAGTACAAAATAACCCCTCTGCAGCGCCACAAATCCAACTCAATGGTGTAACGTTGGAAAATGTCGATCACTTCTCCGTGGGCAGCTATCTTTCTACAAGGGCTGACATTGATGCCAAAATCCAGCATTGCCTGAGCTCTGCTAGTGCAGCTTTCTCCATATTGAAGTGCAGAGTGTTTGAGGACCGGGACATTCGCAGGGAAACCAAAATGCTTGTTTACAAAGCTATTGTACTACCAACCTTACTATATGCTTGTGAAACATGGACCACTTATAAACGCCATCTCCAACTCCTCGAAAGATTCCATCAACGGTGGACTAATATCAGTGTACTGGAGGAAGCAAAGATCACCGATGTCGAAGCAACGATTCTTCAACATCAACTTCATTGGACTGGTCATGTTGTGCGGATGCCTGATGATTGTCTTCTAAAGCAACTTAAAAAATGCTCCGAACTTTAAAAACTTCCGAACTTAAAAATGGAAAGCGTAATGCTGGTGGGGTCAACAAAAGAGGTTTAAAGACTGTCTCAAGGCAAATCTAAAAAAATGTAGTAGAAACACTGACAACTGGGAAACACTGGAGCGCTCCAGTTGGAGAACAGCCTTTACCAAAGGTGTCATGGGCTTTGAAGAAACTCGATCTCAGGAAGCAAGGGAGAAGCGTGCTCCCGCCAATATCCCCACTGTGGAAGGACATGTGGATCCAGAATTGCGGATCCAGAATTGGCCTCCACAGTCACTTACGGACCCATTATTAAAATCGTGTTTATGGAAGACAATCTTACTCGACTATCCGGCCCGCAGCCCGGTAAGTCTGGGGACCCCTGGCATATAGGATCTTCCAGCTCCTAAATGGTATATGGTTATGTGGAGCCTGGCTCTTTGCTGTTGAAATGAACAGCTCACTGAGTAAGAATGAATTCTGTTTTTGCACCATGAAAGGACAGCCCCGCCGAAGCAAGGCCTCAAAAAATTAGTTTAAAACTCATAAATGTTCCTCTCCACGGAAATCTTTAGTAAAAGGCGAAAGATTTATACGATCTGAAGAGAAACCAGAGTATGCTTTCTGCTCCCGCACGGCAACAGCCACTGCACGCGCGCCTGCCCCTGAGATTACGGTGCCCTCGCCTGCAGTCCAAGATCGAGATGCCCCGGCGCCTCGGGACTCGCCTTTCGCCCTCCCTGCAAGCGGCGTCGCCACCATAGCCGGAACCGGCACGAGAACCGGCGGAGCCGCGAGAACCGCATCGTGGTGGGCGCAAGGCATGCTGGTCGCGGCGGAATGCAAATGAGCAATCTCCGGCTCGTCCCAGGTCTCAGCCCCTCCCTCGCGAGGCCGACAGTGACGAGTGTGCAGCCGGCAAGCGCAGGCGGGAGCGTCGCCCGTACTGCGCCCTCTGGTGACTAAGTGCGGTATTGCGTCCCCGTAGCCCCCCTTCTAGTCTCGGGTGTTTTGCGAAGAAAAGTGGAGCGAGTCGGAGAGCGTCGCTCGTGTTTCCCCTCCCGCCCTCCCTTCTTTGCCTGAACCCGCTTATGTCGGCCAGCTCTCTCGTGATTCGCTGCTCCTGCTGCCTCCGTCGGTGGCTCAGTATCGACGGCAAGGCGCTCTGCACGCGCTCAGAAGTACTCTGCCCTTTAGCGGGGGAAGCGAGGGGGGCAGAATGAAAGCACCGCCCCCATTTTCCTGGCTGGCGGTGCTCTGCCTTTCTCCCTGGCACGCACCCTGCCGTCCCAGGCAATTTATGCAGGATTTGCTGCTCCTCCCTCTTTGTGGCTCAGTAGCCACAGGAAGGCTCTCTGCACGCGCTCAGAAGCACTCAGCTGCGCCGAAGCTCAAAGGGATCAGAATCCAGAGCTGAAAATAAGTGGGAAATAGAAGGGAAATAAAGGGCACCAGCACCCAGGGTTAGCTGAAATTCTCTTTTTTCCAGCATTCACTGACATGGTGTTCTCCAACACATTCAAACTTATGGGAACTGTAGTACAAAATTTTTGGATCCAAAACTTCACCAGATCTGTGAAGGCTCAGTTCCTTACACACTTGCATTTCACTGCTTTTTGCCTTCTTAAATCACATTTTTATTATCACTGTTCTTTTAGATACAGCAACAAACACAAGTGACAAGTACCTGTCTCATATAATCGTTACTAAAACAAGCTTTTCCGTAAAGTGTTGTAAATCTAAAGCGCTTGACTGAGAAGTCAGTCCTTATCAGTTCAGTGGGACTTGCAAGTTATGTGTGCATGGGGTTTGCAGCCTAAAGTGCTGTAAAAACACTCGTACTATGATAATCTCAAAAGGGCAGCAGTAAAGTGAAATTCCATCTGCATATCTTTCTCTTGACCTCTGTGCCTGCCTTTTTGCATTGTAATAAAAAGTCGATTTTTCCATTGCCCCACCTGTTGTAAATTGCTTTTATAGGACCTGGGAGGGTGCCGTAAAATACCATAGTAATGAAATGGACATATTGCGTTCAGGCCTAAGAGAGCTTGACAAGAAAAGCATGTTCATTGCAGGTTGATTGATCTTGTCATTACATAGGAACGAGCTCCAGGATAATATTTGACAATATGTTTCATTTAACACAGTATTAATATTTTTGCATCAGCGTAAGATGAGCCTGCTGGATCAGGCCAATGGTCTATCCCGTCCAGCACCCTGTTCTCATTGTAGCTAAACATAGTTGAGATCCCTGCATTGCAGGGGGTTGAGCTAGATGACCTTTGGGTACCTTGCAGCTCTATTATTCTATGATTCTATAGACTGTGGGAAGCCTGCAAGCAGGACCTGAGCGCAAGAGCACTCTCTCCTGCACAATTCCCAGGAAATGGTCACTGATAGCTTTGCCCATTTATTTGCTGCATGGTTTGTATATCTCCCTGATTTTCTACACACACACATAATTTCAGCAAAAGGAGTATGTAAAAGTAAAGGGACCCCTGACTGTTAGGTCCAGTCGCGGACGACTCTGGGGTTGCAGCGCTCATCTCGCTTTACTGGCCGAGGGAGCCGGCGTACAGTTTCCGGGTCATGTCGCCTTAAAACTCACCATAACTGGGAGAAGTGTATAACATGAAGTGGTTTGGTTTTTTTTAAAAAACAACAACCATGAAGTGCTTTCAACTTTCTTATTATTAGATGGAAAAGAAACATACAATGTTTCATCAAAGTTGGAACCAGTCAACCCGATTTATATGGACTGATCTGGCAGTGAAAGTGAATTCTCCAAGTGCATGGAAACTCATGTTCTTAATCCAGGAGTGGGGAGTATGCAGGCCATGGGCTGAACTTGGCCTGCCAAGCCCCCCCATTTGTCCTCCTGGGCTCTTATGGAGGAAGCCATGGCTACTTCCATTACACCTGATGTCTTGCGTGGTGTGAGGCTTCAAAGGAAGAATTGGGAGCCTAAAGTGAGCTCTCCATTGTTCCTTTGCTGGAGCAGCTGATGGGAGCTTCATGTGACCCCAAAATGATGCCAATAGCACAAAACGCAGGGATTGCAGCACAAAATGGTTCAAAACTAGCACAAAACTTTGGCCTCTTGTTTGGAGGGGATACAAAATTTCGGGGTCACACGTTAACGAAGCTTCTCGATGGGTGGTTGACGCATTCCTTGCTCAAGGAGGGAAAAGTGGCTTCCATGCAATAGAAACGTCTTCTTCCTCCCAGCGCTTAAATCCTTAATCAACAGGTTGACCTTATTTTGTAGGAGGTGGTTAGCTAATGTGTTGTGCACTGACTCCAGTTAGGCCTTACTCATTTGTAAGTTTGCCAGGCGGACTTGAGTAAGGCTCTGACCCAAATCCAAATATAATCACACCTTAGCCGTGAATGCACACATCTTACTCAAAAGACGAGGCAGTTTAAACAGCGCTCAGCTGAACGGCAGTGAATCGACAGCAGCGGTGACATTTTTGGATGGCTACGTACAGACACAATGGTGTTTTTTTGTTTACTTCGACAGGGCAACTATTTACCTACCATCATCTGTAAAATGGGTGCAACAGTGATCTGTCTCACGGCACTGCTAACAAAACAAAGGCCATTCACAGTGCATTTAACAGGCTGCGCCATGGGCGTACCCAGCGCGGGGCAGGAGGGGGCAGCTGCCCCCTAGAAGCAGGGCCGGCGCATGAGAGCGGCGCTGCCGGCAGGGCCGGTGGGCAGAGGCGGAGCACAGCCCGGCGGAGCCCGAGTTCGGCGTTCCCGCCCACCGCGCTGCGCCCTCCCTCCAGCTCCCCGTCGCGCCCTCTGGCAAGGCCAAGCACGGCGGGGAACCAGAGAACTCCTTTTTTCTTGCTCCTTTTTTCTTTTCCCCTCCTCTGAATGCAGGATCCCGCTGCCGCCGATCCTGCTGCTGAACTGCGTTCAGAGGAGGGGAAAAGAAAAAAGGAGAGTGCTTCTGGGCATGCGGGGCACCTTAAAAGACCACCACATTAGTGCCGCTTGACGGAGCGGGCACTAAGAAGCTTGCCCTCTTGTGCGCTGTTCCCTGGGAGCAAGTCCCATTGAACTCAGCAGCTCCTGCTGCTGCTGCCGGTGGCCCCCTTGCCCGGCAGCCATGGCGCTCTGGCTCCTCTCCTGCCCCGCCGTGCGCGCTTCCTCCCTTCCCTCCCATACATTGGCCCCGCCCCTGGGCCCCGCCCCTTGCCCCCCTAGTTTTGATCCTGGGTACGCCCCTGGGCTGCACCCAAAGGATGACATCACCTCCGGTTTCTTGGCACACATTTATTGAGTAATGAAAGTTAACTGGTGCACGCGGCAAGGAATCCAATCTTAGTCTGTGGTTTGGCATGGGAAGGGCGCTGAAATGACTTTGCAATGGCATCTTGGCTGTGCGGTATCTATAGTGAATTATCTTCTGGCAGGCACAGGCAGCAAATCCAAAAGGGGCTGCCACCCCTAGCCATAATCAGGGTATCTCGCGCTGTAGCTCCACGAAAATAAGGCCTTCACATAAGCCCAACCTTCTTTCTGCCCAAGGCTGACTTGAACTGGCTTCTTCTAGCAGTTCTGCCAATCCTATTGGGGGATATAGGATCTACTCTCCACTTCTAAATGCCGCCGGTGGCAATTTCCCCCCTCCTTCAAGAGAATGGGTAGTGGCCCCATTTGTAGATGCAGAAAAGCATCTCCTTCAGGCTGTGGAAAGGCGGCCTGTCCTCTGGGTGAGTCTTCCAACACTCCAACATGACGCCGTAAACCTCAGCAGGGCAGCTGTTGGGACGGGGAAGGCGGTAGCCCCGGGTGATCTGCTGGATAGTTTCTTGGTTGGTCATCCCTGGAAGCAATAGCATATATCCAGGTATTAGATAGGTATTATTTATTACATTAATATATACATAAAAAAGGGGGACGCAGGTGGCGCTGTGGGTTAAAACACAGAGCCTAGAGCTTGCTGATCAGAAGGTCGGCGGCTCGAATCCCTGCGACGGAGTGAGCTCCCGTTGCTCGGTCCCAGCTCCTGCCAACCTAGCAGTTCGAAAGCACGTCAAAGTTCAAGTAGATAAATAGGTACTGCTCCGGTGGGAAGGTAAATGGCATTTCCATGTGCTGCTCTGGTTCGCCAGAAGTGGCTTCATCATGTTGGCCACATGACCTGGAAGCTGAGCGCCACAACCCCAGAGTCGGTCACGACTGGACCTAATGGTCAGGGGTCCCTTTACCTATATATACATAAAAAGGTAAAGGTAAAGGACCCCTGGATGGTTAAGTCCAGTCAAAGGCAATAATGGAGTTGCGGTGCTCATCTCGCTTTCAGGCCGAGGGACCCGGTGTGTTTGTCCACAGACAGCTTTCTGGGTTATGTGGCCAGCATGACTAAGCCGCTTCTGGTGCAACGGGACACCATGACAGAAACCAGAGCGCATGGAAACGCCGTTTACCTTCCCGCCGCATGGTACCTATTTATCTACTTGCACTGGCATGCTTTTGAACTGCTAGGTTGGCAGGAGCTGGGACAGAGCAACGGGAGCTCACTCCGTTGCGGGAATTCAAACCACCGACCTTCTGATCGGCAAGCCCAAGAGGCTCAGTGGTTTAGACCACAGTGGCAACCGCAATATATACATTAAACACAGGCTTTGCCACAAGTAAGACTGCCGTGTTCCTCTTCATTTCTTCTCTACACCTGCCCAGAAACCTGGGGTGTTTTGTTTAAGGCAATAGTCAGGCACGGATAGCTCAGTTGGTTAGAGCGTGGTGCTGATAATGCGAAGGTTGCAGGTTCAGGCCCTGTATGGGATAGCTGCAGATTCCTGCATTACAGGGGTTGGATTGGATGATCTTCAGGGTCCCTTCCAAACTCTACGAGTCTTTGATATTCGTCTATGATAGTCTTGCATCCTCAGCAACTCTGCTTCTCACCTTCACTGGGTGCTTATCTCTGGCTGCAATGTGTTCTTGAACCCTGATAACCCCTCTTGCTGGATGGAGGACAGGTGCTGTGTGTGTGTGTGTGTGTGTACACCCTTTTGGCTTACTGTGCAAATGTAAAAATTCACCCCGCCCTCTTGTTGCTGCCCCACCCACTTTTGACTCTGGCCCCGCCTCCAAGGGTGAAGTTGCCCAGAAGCAAATCCAAGCCTTTAGGCTGAAAGTGTTTGCCGACTCTAGTTTAAGATGTGGGGCAGAACTGGGTTGTCAGCCAGGTTTTGTTTTCTCCTAGCTAGTGGGGCTAAGGAGACATTTTCCAATTCTTTGTCTTAGGGTGCTTCCAGACTCTCCCTATCACATACTGCCAAACGCAGGTTGCTCTGTTAAGATCCCTTGGCAACAAATGCCGTTTCCTTCCAAAATATTGGGCTTTCTGTGATCGGGAAAGTGATGTGAAAATGCACTAGAAACTGCGGGGTGACATTTGCTTGATGCAATCCTATATAATAAAGTCCCTGTGTCTCTGCGTCCAGATTCCCTGTGTCCCTGTGTCTGTGCTAATGCGCATGTGCCCCACGGACACAGGGACTGGATGAAGAGGCGGGACGTACACACATGCACGTTCTCTCCCCCCCTCAACCCTCTGCCTCCCGTTCCCCTGCAGCGGCGGAGCAAGATGGCGGCATTGGGCTCCGGGGCCGCGGCGGCGGGAGCCCGATCCGGTTCCCGCTGCCGCCGCCACGGAACCCGCTGCCGCCATCTTGGTCCGCCACCTCCGCCTCATGACAACCCTACCTGGCCCGTGGGAGGAGCGGCGGGGCTCTCTGCGCTCGGCCGCGGGACACGACGGGAGAGCGCTTTGTTTAATTGCGTTCCCGGTGCGCCCCGCGGCCAAGCGCAGAAAGGGAGGGAAGGCCGCGACCCCGTCGCACCTCTAGCGCCCGTTTTCTTAACGGGCTGAATGAGACTAGTGCTATATAATCCCCCCAGAAAACAATTCAGAATGAATGCTCCTTAAACAGGTTGTCTGCAAGGGAGCCCAGGATCCCGTTTTCTGATTATCTTAGCACCTGGAAGGTACGGTAATTAGTCTGCAATCTCCAGCTTAAGTAGATCCCATGGCTGTAAAATCCAGCGTAATTTCCCCCACTCCAAGCGCCTTCCTAATTTGTGTAACGTCTTGCCTGATGAAAAGTTTTGGAGAACTTGAAAGTGGGTCACATTTTCCTGAGTTATTGATTGATCCTGATAAAGGTATTGCCCAGTGGTGGACTTTGGGTTAATTGGATTTCACATACGGTAGTTTATGTCCTTTGAGTTCTGAGATAACGTGAAGCAATTTAGATATCGTTGCCCACGCCTGAAATTTCTTTTAAAGTTTCTGTTATAAGAATTAAAGGTCTCAAATATAAATTAAATGTTCATAAATGTTCAAGGCAAACACATACATAAGTATGTAAACCACCTGCCTGAAACAGTACAGGAAAGCAATCCTGAAGCCATCTTGACTCTCCCAATGACCTCAAATATTCCTCTGTAGTAAGAGAGGCAAATGGGGAAAGCCTTCCCATTGTCCTTTTGCTTGCAAATCCTCTCTTAAGTGCGTATTTGTGTATGAATAGGGTGAGCCTGTGACCTGGATTCAGGAACTAAAGTATTAACCATCACAAAAGAATGGCCAGACTGCCCAGGTAATGCAATCAGTGACCGTTATAAGGTATCCTGGCAGACAGGATTTCTGCTGTAGACCTCCTTCTGAGATGTATGTATGATGTTAAGGTGGGTGGTCTTGGGCTACAGGGTGGGCAATTTCAAAAGTCTGTATAAGGGCTTGTGTACCATTGTTCAGGGTTCTCCTCTCTCCTGCATGGGGGGAATGGGGGACCCTGTTGCAACAGTTTAATAAAGATCAGGCTTACTAGCTGCTTTGCTTCTCAATATACTCTGGTTGGCCTCTGTTATTTTCTCCTACCGATAGGGGACTTATCCGATAAGGGGACATATAGAGTCCACTTAAGGACTATATATGGGCTCTTGGATACCCCATAAGGGAGAAGGAGCAGTTTTTTTTTCTTATAACATTTCCAAGGCCTGCACAGCTCTGATTTCTAATCACTCAAAACCGAGTTCCCACCTTAGTGTGGAATGCCATTTTACACACGTTCAGGATGCAAAGCTGCTTATTACCCACTATATTTGCTGCTGAACGTGGTGGAGCTGGACCTCTGAGCAAACTTGTGTACGATTGTGAGCTGTTCCAACTGTATTATTTGGGTATGTTCACCTTCCTGCTTCCTCTGCTTCCAGGTCACTCACATGACTATAGTTTTTAGAGTCACATTCATTCAACATTAGCCACAATCCATATCACTCTGGTTAGTCTCTTGGCAAATCCTGCCATTGGATGCGTTCCATTCCTTTTTGAACCAGCTTCAATCTGACCAGAAAGCTCAATGCAGAGTAAGCAGTAATGTTAAAGTTTGAGACAGCCATCGCACATGCGCAGATGAGCATGCATGCACAGCTGGCAGCTTCATGAATAGGAGTTTCTGGAGGGTGGGGCTGCGGGGGGCCGGAAACCAAAAAGGTCACATGTGTTGGGTGAAGACATCCTTGCTCCTTCTCCAGTGTGAACAACATGGTGCAAATGTGGTTTGAAATCCAACTGGGGGAGGTCCTGACCTTTAAAGTCCTAAACGGCCTTGGCCCAGTACACCTGAAGGAGCGTCTCCACCCCCATTGTTCTGCCCAGACACCGAGGTCCAGCGCCAAGGGCCTTCTGGCGGTTCTCTCACTGTGAGAAGCGAGGTTACAGGGAACCAGGCAGAGGGCCTTCTCGGTAGTGGCGCCCGCCCTGTGGAACACCCTTCCATCGGATGTCAAGGAAATAAACAACTATCTGACTTTTAGAAGATATCTGACGGCAGCCCTGTTTAGGGACGTTTTTCATGTTGGATGTTTTATCGTCTTTTTAATATTCTGCCTGGAGCCACCCTGAATGGCTGTGGAAACCCAGCCAGATGGGCGGGGTATAAATTATTATTATTATTATTATTATTATTACTACTACTACTACTTCATTTTAAGCAACTAATCTGAACATACCTGAGACAGGCTTCCTCAAACTCGGCCCTCCATATGTTTTTGGCCCACAGCTCCCATGATCCCTAGCTAGCAGGACCAGTGGTCAGGGATGATGGGAATTGTAGTCTCAAACCATCTGGAGGGCCGAGGTTGAGGAAGCCTGCCCTAGGATTACAGCAGGGAAATGACTGTTTCTTGAATACTTTACCTTCATATGGGCATTGTCCATACGTAAACACCTCATAGAGAAAAATCCCATAGGACCAAACGTCCGATTTTGGAGAGTAGGTCTGGTAGATAGCTGCTTCTGGCGCTGTCCATTTCACAGGGATCATGGCATTGCCCGTGGTGGAATAAACATCATCCTGGAAGGAAGCCAAGATTGGGTTTTTAACAAGAGCCATCAAAATTATTCACCTGAAAGGTGCTTCTACACCTAAGGGTGTTTCCAGACTTCTGCTATTTTTGGGTGGGATTCAGTCATATAGCAGTGAATTCACAGTCGCACAGTTTTAGTCGTTTGAGAGGTCTTGCGCAACAAAGTCACTTTCCCCCAAACAACGGACTTTTTTTGCAATAAGAAAAGAGAAAGAGAAATTTGCTGGAAAGTGTGCGATAACACTTGCCAGCCGCCATATAGTCTAACCTCCCTGTAAACAAATCTGAATAAATAAACTGATGTTGTCTATCCTGCCTGCAAACTTTGCGCCGAGAAATCAGGGCAAATAAGAAGCTGGTTCTCTGGAAGTGACCTCAGAAGCTAAAGCTGTCGAATGATTAAAGGTCTGTTCTAGCAACTACTGTACATCTTATGTCCTTGGCCAAACATTTGATACCCAGGGACAGCTGTAAGCAGAATTTGAGCACGCATTTAAAGGAGCCGCTTCCACCTTCTTCCTTTCATGTTATGCCACCACAAATTTGCAAGTGTCAAAATGATTCCAGTTCCATGGCTAGAGTAGCTTCTGGGGTGAGGAAAATTGGATTGAGGCTGTGAGTTGGTGTTGGGGAATTAGGACCCCTTGCCTGTAGAAAGCAGGTTCAATCTAATTCCCCTTCCCATAGCTGATTTAGCAAAAAAGAAAAGAAAACTTAAGGCAATTCCATAATTCATCTCACACATCATAGAATCATAGAATCATAGAGTTGGAAGAGACCACAAGGGCCATCCAGTCCAACCCCCTGCCTCTCCAGAATGAGTGTGTGTGTATGCATGCAGATTCTGCAACATGCCATTGATGCAATAAAAGTTGTGGGTTTATACTGGCCCTACACTGCTGTTACAAGAATTAAAGGTCTCAAATATATAAATTAAATGTTCATAAATTTACAAGGCAAACACATACATAAGTATATAAACCACGTGTCTGAAATAGTACAGGAGAGCAATCCTGAAGCCATTTTGACTCTCCCAAATTGACCTCAAATGTTTCTCTGTAAGGAGGAAGGAAATGGGAAAGCCATTCCATTGTCTTTTGCTTACTCGTCTTAAGGGCGTATTTGTGTATGACTAGGGTGAGCCGGTGACCTGGATTCAGGAATTAAAGTATTTACCATCACACTGTTCTCGAGTGTTCTCGAGGCTCAGTGTTCTCGAGGCTACCAACATGAGTCTGACCAAACTGTGGGAGGCAGTGGAAGACAGGAGTGCCTGGCGTGCTCTGGTCCATGGGATCATGAAGAGTTGGACACAACTAAACGACTAAACAACCACAACAACAACCATCACAAAAGAATGGTCAGGCTGCCCAGGTAAAGCAATCACTGGCCATTGTCAGTGTAGACCGCCACCTTTCTGTTGTAGACCGCCTCCTTCTGTGATGTATGTATGATTTTTTTGGGGTGGTCTTGCGCTACAGGGCGGGCAATTTCAGAAGTCTATATAAGGGTTTGCGCGCCATTGTTCTGGGTTCCTTCTCTCCCCTGCCTGTGGTGAGTGAGGGTCCTGTTGTAACAGTTTAATAAAGATCAGGCTTACTAGCTGTTTTGCTTTTCAATGTTCTCTGGCCTCTGTTATTTTCTCCTACTGATAGGGAACCCACTTAAGGACTCTATACGGGCAATAAAAGTGGGACAATACCTCTTCCTGCCCCCGCCCCTGACCATTTGCGGTATGAAAAGTTGCAAAAAGCATATTGTGGGTTCTTTCATGTGTGCATGTGAAGCCCTTCAGTGAAAGGAGTTAGATAGGCGAGAGTAAGCCCAGGGCCGTCTTAAGCATATCTGGCGCCCTGGCGCCGTGGTGCGACGATCCCTCCGGCGCCCCCCCGCCCCGTTTCTCAGTGCGGCTGTCTGGCAGGAGGAGCAGCGCGGCGCCCCCCCCTGGTGGCCTGGCGCCCTGGCACCCTACGCCAGCCACCCAGACTGGCCGTAGGGCCGGCCCTGAGTAAGCCATGTCTCCAAGGCTTCCTTGAACAAACCTTGAGGAGCCTGGCAAGACCAAAGTCAGCAATTTTGCAAGCAAGATCCTCTCCCACCAGAATGTTTCTGGCTGCTAAGTCTCTATGGACAACGTGCTGTTCTTCCAAGTAGGTCATGCCATCGGCCACTTGGCAAGAGATGCTGAGAAAGTGGTGTGTGGTCAGTTCCTTCCCTGCTGCACCTACAAACAAACAAACAAACAAACAAACAAACAAACAAACAAACAAACGGAGTGAGTTAACCTCCACTAATTGCCAAAACTGGTTCAAACCTCACTTGCTCTTTTATACTTCCTAGTGCAAACAGGAAACAGGTGACATCCTCTTTGTTGTCCTGTAGACCTTGTCTTCAACTCATGCATATGAGCATAAAAAGAGTTGTGCTGGATGAGGGCAAAATCTCATCTAGTTCTGCACCTTTTTTTTTGTTCTTTTAAATAAATTTATTCATATTATATTATTGCAATCTGTTGCCAAAAGGAATGTGGAGAGGGGAGAAGGGATAATAAAATAATTCTATAGTGCCCATGCAGTGTTTTTTCCTAAAAAAAATGTTTAGGGCTACTCTCACTTTGACTCAAGAAAGTCACCATTTTATAGTTCAAATCAGGGAAAATAAATACAGTTAAAGGACAAAAGGACAAAGATTCACAAAATGTTTAGGGCATAGCTGCCAAGTTTTCCCTTTTCTCGTGAGGAAGCCTATTCAGCATAAGGGAAAATCCCTTTAAAAAAGGGATAACTTGGCAGCTATGGTTTAGGGGTATGCATACTCCTCCCCCCCCAAAAGCACTGGTGCCATGAATAATAAATTTAAAGGAAAAATATATTTACATTGTCATTCCAGAAATGTAAGAATAAGGCTCACTCCTCAATAAATTTGTTTTCTTGATTTTTATGTACTCTCCTGATATGCCCCCGCGGAGGACCTTAAGGTACACAAACAACAATATTCTGGAGATCCCGAGCCATAAGGTGGCTAAATTGGCCTCAACTAGGGCCAGGGCCTTTTCAGTATTGGCCCCAACTTGGTGGAACGCTCTTTCACAGGAGACCAGGGCCCTGAGGGATTTGTCATCTTTCCGCAGGGCCTGCAAGACAGAGCTGTTCCGCCTGGCCTTTGGGCTGGACTTAGTCTGACCCCTGTGTTTTCCTCCCTCATGGCTTGGATCTATGGACTACTTAAAATCAGGCTGCATTTTAAATTTTAATACTGTATTTTAATCTGTATTTTAATTAATTGTTTTCTTTTTATGTCTTACTGTAATTTTATTGGTGTTAGCCGCCCTGAGCCTGGTTTTGACTGGGGAGGGCGGGGTATAAATAAAATATTATTATTATTATTATTATTGTTATTATTATTATTATATGTAAGTTTTATCATTAAGATAGTTTGCCAGGTTTTCTGTAACCAATGAGTTATGGGTTATTGATTTCCATTTTTCTGCAATTCACTGTTTTGCGGATGTTAGCCCCATAGCAATGAGTTGTAAATCACTGTTAATGACTTCAGAATGATGAAAAAGAGAGTTATTTTAGGGTTTCTTGGGAGATCATAACCTGTACTTGTGTGCATAATGTTCAGTTCCTCTGTCCATGAAGGCATTATTTTTCATCATGTTTTCAGTGGCCCATGAGATGCCTATGGGAAAGCCTGCAAACAGGATCTGAGCGTAAGAACCCTCCCTCTGCTAATGATCCCATGCAAATAGCAGTCAGAGACATCTTGCCTCTGGCAGTGGGGGGAGAACCATGGTTGGCGACCGCTGGGAGCCCCTTCTTCCAAAAATTCATCTAATCTGCTTGGAAGCCTCTCTAGACTTCGGGGAAGCTCAAGCTCCAATGCTTTGGAGAATCAAATCCATTCTAGATAGAGTAAACTTTCTTAAAAGAATATTCCCAGGTTTCAGCAGGTGCACAATTAAATTAGGAGTTCACATCCTGATTTGTGGCTTAGTCAGTGCTCTGCCTCAGGCCTTTGTCTTACCATGTTGTCATATTTCAGGACACCCTGAAAGCTTTTTTTTTTTATTAAAAAAACACAAAAACACCAAGAAACTGTGATTTTTCGATTGTCTATTCTGCCTTTGAAATCCTGTTAATGTCTGGGAAAGTGTCCAGACGTATGGCAGCCAGGGGCATAGCAAGGGAGGGGCGATGGGGGCGGGGCGCCACGGGCTCCACTCTGGAGGGGGCAGCACCCCTCCCCACCTCCACCAACGACGGCCGCCGCTGCCGTGGCGCAATCGCCATCGCAGAGAGGCCCTGCTACGCAGCGGAGTGGAGCCAGCGGCAAACATCCCCAGTGCCTTAGGGGGATGCATCCCCCTACGGCACTGAGGTTTGCCGCCGGCTCTGCTGCATAGCATGCATGTGCAGAGCCGCTGCATACGGCGCATGCACCACGCGCTTCCTGCGCATGCGTCATGCATGGTGATGCCGTGCATGCATGCTGCGTGGGGCGGATGCCCCGCCCCCCGAGTGGATGCCCCTGGTGCCGCCCCGGGCCACGGAAAGTCTTCATCCGCCCCTGATGGCAGCAACCCTGCAGGGTATTAGGCATAGGTGAAATTTGCATTCCATGTTGTGTAAAACCTGCGGTTTCTCAGGGTATTGGCTTCTTTGCTACGTATTGAGACGAGTGGAGAAGGCCTTGATGCTGCAACCCTCAGAGGTCTGGTGTGCAGTGGTTTGTGATGGAGACTTCTCTGCGGTGGCCCCCAAACTGTGGAACTCCCTCCCCATTAAACTCCATCTGGTGCTGAGGCTTTGTAGCTTATTTATTGATTTAGTTCAACCAAATATAGTCTGGCCCACCACATGTTCTGAGGGATGGTGGACCGGCCCAAGGCTGAAAAAGGTTGCTGACCCCTGATTTAATCTGTCAGTTGCTTTATCTTGCCCAGGGCAACCCAATGCGACTTACAAGCAACCAACCAGACAGACAGACAGACAAAAGCCCATGTGGATACATTGAAGTCAAGAGAAAAAAAAAAGAAATACATTAAAAACATCCCGCCCGCTTCTAAAAGGCCCCAGATTAAAGTGCGAATTTGCAGTTCTCCTCCCCGTGAATGGTGCTATCAAAATGCATTGGTTTTATGTTTCCATTGTGGTTGTTTTGTGGTTTGTTGATTACTCATTATTTTGCAATTTCTATTTCAGTTTACATAACCTGACTTTAGGGCGAAGGGCGGGTTAGAAAGAGCCAGGAATAAAATAAATAAAAAAGACAATTGCGTGGACTCTGCACAGCCTTGAATTCTCCTGTCCCATTTGCTTGCCATAAAACAGTTTTCTGCCCCACGTGACTTTTTTTGCAGTTGCAAGCCGATGATCAGACTGTCAGCAGTCTGGCACTATGTGGAACCCAACTAAGCTTTTATTGGGAGTAGACACATTGAAATTAATGGACCTAATTATTAATTATTAATTAATTAATTATTAATTAATGGACCCACTTATTAATTTCAGTGGGTTTACTCTGAGTGGGACTAACATTGGCTAAAACCCCGCTGCGTGTAAAGCAGGGGTCAACAAACTTTTTCAGCAGGGGGCTAGTCCACTGTCCCTCAGACTTTGTGGGGGGCCGGACTAGATTTTTTGGGGGGAAATGAACGAATTCCTATGGCCCACAAATAACCCAGAGATGCATTTTGAATAAAATGACACATTCTACTCATGTAAAAACATGTTGATTCCTGGACCACTCCACGGGCCGGATTTAGAAGGTGATTGGGCCGGATCCAGCCCCCAAGCCTTAGCTTGCCTATCCATGGTGTAAAGGTTCATCCCCACTTCCACTTGCTCGACCGCTCCCCTGCTCCCCGGAGAAACCCACTCTTTACCGCTGAGTCGGATTTTCTGCGGATCGGGTGCTTCATTAAAAAACAACAGTGAAATAAGAAACGAATGCAATTTTAATTCCCAACCTCTGGATGACATCACGGTGCAATAAGGAAGTTCGTTATTAGACAAAGGTAGTGTTGGGGAGTCATTAGCAAAGAAGGGCAACTGCTCTCCCACACCAGTGGGGCTCCTAGACCTGTTCTCCTTGGGAGTTGTCCCTCCTTGGGTAACAAAGAAGAACTGAGAAGGAGGGCAAGTCGTTCACCGCAGATTGTCTTTTGTGAACGAACGCCCTGCTTGCAAGCTGTTCGACCGGCTTCCTGGGCCAAACATTTCTCAGCTGGGAGGGAAAGGTGAGAGAGAATATTTTGCACCACAGGGGTGTTCTTTTTGTTGTGGTTGCCACCTGGGTGCTGAAAGGGGAGGTACCCTTTCATAAGATCTGTACAGACAAATTGAAACATCCCGGTTGCCCAGGAGGGAGGAGATTTTGGGGGTGTTGTGCTCGTCCTAAGCATCAATTTTCTCTAGCGAACCCGTGAGTTATAAACGTTGTGCAACAAAGCGCAGGGAGCCAGCACTGGCTGCTTTTGAAAGGTGATGCATCGTGGGCCAGGAGAGAAAATAAAGGCCTGTGAATGTAATGCTTATACACACATGCGCATGGACATTCCAGAGAGCCAAACAGGCTTCCTCATTGCTGGGACATTTTATGCCGTGTGCAATCCTTCTGCTTAGATGTAGGTGGCAGCTACAATAAGGTCTCAAAGTGTGCTCACTTCATAATGCACCCATTGATTGATGTGGAACGTGGCGTGGGTTGTTGAAGCGCTGTGACCCACAATGGTGTGCATATGTGTTTCGCACCCACAAAACTCTCTTTAAAACTTCTTTTATTTTATGCATAGACTTCAGGGTCCTGATGCACACATCTTTTAAGGTATCTATCAGACAGGCTTCACTTTGTCAGGTTTCAGAAATCCCACAGCGTGACTAAAATGTGAATGATTCTAACAGAAAAGACAATGGAAATGGAAATAATAAAGTTTTATATGTGCATATATACTGGTACATAGGCAAGAATGCAACTTAAAACCAAGGGGCCAGATTTAACTAACCTGCCTCCAGCAGAAGTCAATATAAGGACTCCTGCTATTGCAAAATCAAAATGACAGAGAGAGAGAGAGAGTTTTTGAGCAATTTTAAATGAAATTCGCCAAAATCTACACTTCCAGCGATTTCTGCCTGGACACTTTTCGAGGCCCAAATACCAGTTATGTCTGGGGGATTTTAGATGTTTGGCAACCCTAACCCTCTCCCATATTCCCCTGTACCTATCTCACGCACCCCTGTCTCCGTTCTGCTGCAGTTTGCCTTTTGCCAAACCACTGTTTGTCTTGCTGTTCGCTGCAGCAAAACTTGTGTAATTTATGCAACAAATTACGTAACTTCTGCAGGCTATGCAAGCTATGTTGTCATGCTATTGTGTCCCGTTTGTTTCAGTGCAAAAGAAACACGTTGCAAATGGGGAAAGATGTAATTGGTTATGTACTGTTTGTGGCAACAATTGCGATATAGTTGTATTTCATAGCTGCCAAGTACCCCGTTTTCTCCGGGAAAACCCCGATTTTACTTACCTTTTCCCCCGTATCACTTCGTCTCCCGTTTTTCTCCGTTATTTTCTCCTGCCGGCGGCCATTTTCCCCCCTTCTGATTTGCCCTTCTATGGGCACCAAAAATGGCCGCCGCCGGCTTCAAAAGTCGCATCTACGCATGTCCGGAAGTGCACAGACGCGACTTCCTGACATGCGTACAAGAGACTTTCGAAGCCGGCGGCGGCCATTTTTGGTGCCCATAGAAGGGCAAAGCGACACCGGAAGTTACGTCGATGCAACCTCCGGTGTCACACGGCTGCCGGTCCCGGATTCTGCAGTCCGGGACTTGGAAGGTAAGTTGTATTTGCTGGATTAATTTTCATTCTGGACATGGGGCGAGTAAGTGAGTACCAGGAATTTCAGCTCTTGTTTCCATTTTTTTGCTGGGATTCTCTGACAACCCAGCACTGTGATGGGGCGTCAAGTTCAGGGCAGCTGCCGGAATGATACTCACTGTTGAGGTAGTTATGTAGGTTCCCCTTCCTCATCAGCTCGGTGACGATGTAGACAGGTTCTCCAACAGAACAGATGGCCAGGAGCTTGATGAGCCTCGTGTGCTTCAGAAATTTCAAGTTCTGGATCTCTTTGGCAAAGTCATCCCTCATGTCAGCTGTGGAAGAAAGACCCAAACGCTGCAGGGATGAAAGGTTTCTCAAAGGAAATTCTATGGGTGGGGTCCTCCAGGAAAGTAGCTTCAGGGCCGGTGCTAGGGTTTTTTGCGCCCTAGGTGAGATCACCTTCTGGCGCCCCCCCCGGCCAATCATATTTCAAACACAGGGCGCCGGCCCCCCAGGGGCGCCCCAGCGAGCTGGGGAGCCGCACAGCCCCGACGGCAGCCTCCCCCCTGCACACCACCAGATGGCCGGTGAGGCACAACCAGCCACCAAGCCCCACGGCTGTGCCGCCGCCCCCACCCTGCCCCGATTGGCGCACGCCCCCCTCCCCAACCCTCCTTAACCTGCCCCTACTGTGGGCGGCCGGGCACGGCAACGCCGCTGCTGCCGCCTCTGCCGCTCCCGGACGGGCCACGAGCCGCCCACCTCGCCTCCCATCCCGCGCGGGGAGTCCCGAGGGGCGGCCAGCGTGGGAGATAGGCAGCCTCAGAGGCGGAGAGGTGCGAAGGCGGCTTTGCCTGACAGGTCCCTTCCCCAGCCCCGGGTGGTGTGGTGCGGGTGGTGTGGCGTGACGTTCCCGGCCTCCGCCAGGGTCTGTTGCAGCCCAGAGCTTCCGGGCGCCACGGCAGGCGCTCTCCTGCCTGCCAGGCAGCCCCGGTGGCACATTGTCGCGCTCTTGCTCGCCGTGCTGGCAGAGATGGAAGGCACTGCCGGAGCCCTCGCTCTCCCTTCTGGGCACGGCGGGCGGGGGGTGGGGGGCAGGCTGGCCAGCGCCCCCTCCATTTTGGCGCCCTAGGCAACTGCCTAGTTCGCCTTAATGGACGTGCCGGCCCTGAGTAGCTTACCCCTCACAGAGCTACAATTCCCAGCATGCTTCACAAACTTCCGTTCTTGGGAATCTTTGGGGGGTTGTGTGCTTTACATATGGTGTGTCACAGGGCCAGATTTAGGTTTGATGAGGCCCTAAGCTACTGAAGGTAATGGGGTCCTTTATATGTCTACCTGTCCTTTGCCAACAACAAATTGTCACTGTTTTTGTGTTGAATTTATGCTATATGGTAATTTATGGACCTAATAGGTATCTCAAGCCATTTGCCCATGTTGCCACACAACTTGTCCATGCAGAATGCAGGCACCCTATATATATAAATGAGCAAACCAGGGATATTTTAGGGAGCAGGCTAGCAGGCGGAGTCTATTACTTATATCATAGGAGCCTACACAACACAAAACACTGTTGCTGTATGGAGGTTTTATTTTATTTGTTTTTTTATCTTATATTTTGGAAATGTACACCCAGTTTATTTCCCTTAAAATTTTTTTTGGGGCCCCCAAGAGAGTGGGGCCCTAAGCTATAGTTTATCTAGCTTATTATACGTAAATCCGGCACTGGTGTGTCCACAGCCTATGTTGGACTCCCATTCCCATGAGTCCCAGCCATCGTGAGCAATGGCCAGAGATGATGGGATGTCCCCAGCCGTCCCTGACGATGCTGAGGGTTGAGCCAGGGACGTTCTGCTGTACCCCTGAGCTACAGCCCTTTCCCTGAAAAATGGATTCCACAACCAACGGCATGTTCTGCACCCCACAAACCTTGCTTCATGATTTTGATGGCCACCGGCACTGTGTTCTTCCACGTTCCTTCCCACACCTCTCCGAAGCATCCTTCGCCCATCTTCCTCCAGAGCTGGAACTCCGACCGGGGACGTTCCCATTGGTCCGTCTCAGTAGGCCTCTGAAAAAGGGCAGGAACATGGGAAAGGGGGCGGGAATACTGACACTGTAAACCTGGTGAGCTCTCCATCAGAGTTTTTTAAAACATAGGTAGGATGGCCATCTGTTAGGGATTCATTAGCTGTGATGCCTCCCTACATTGAATGGGACGCGGGTGGTGCTGTGGGTTAAATCACAGAGTCTAGGGCTTGCCGATCTGAAGGTCAGTGGTTCGAATCTCCGCGATGGTGTGAGCTCCCATTGCTCGGTCCCAGCTCCTGCTAACCTAGCAGTTTGAAAGCACGTCAAAGTGCAAGTAGATAAATAGGTACCGCTCCAGTGGGAAGGTAAATGGCGTTTCCGTGCGCTGCTCTGGTTCGCCAGAAGTGGCTTAGTCATGCTGGCGACATGACCCGGAAGCTGTACGCCGGCTCCCTCGGCCAGTAAAGCGAGTTGAGCACCGCAACCCCAGAGTCGTCCACAACTGGACCTAATGGTCAGGGTTCCTGTTACCCTTTACCTCCCTACATTGAAGGAATGGCCTGTGGGTCCCAACTCTATGATTCTGTGGATAAGGTGATTGACCGGTCACACTCCACAGGAAATGGTTACTTCTTGAGCCACATAATAAAGAATGCAGATTTGGAACTTGGAATTGTACGTGGGGAATTGCATCCTCACTTTCTACCATGAAAATCCAAAATGCAGTCCATTCAGTAGCCATTTTGCATGCGTCCAGTTGATGCATGACCCCTGACACATGGGTCGTTTTGGATCTGGAAGAGGGCAGAATGGGGACGGAATGGGGGGGGGGGTTGGGACAGGGCGTAACTGGGCGGAGCAGGCTTATGTGTGCTCCACCGATGCATGCAGGGTCAAGAATAAAAACCCCATGGAAAATGGTCTCCGCCAGTACAAGAAGGCGGACTCTGATATAGGCAGAGTTAGATTATCTCAGGTCCACTGATTTCAATAGACTTGGGTCAGGGGTCAACAATGGTTTTAGGTCCAAGGGCACCAAGAGTGTCACCCCCTCACTTCTCTCTCCCTCCAGTGGATCAGTCCCGCTGAGAGGCGGGCAGAAAGGAAGCATGCCAACACACTCCGTGTTCTTCCAGAGGATATGAGTAAATGTCTGATCCATTACAATTAATATGAGCCTTGAAAAGAACATACAGCTGAAGGAGGAAGTGGGGGAAGAGTATCATTCTTGCAAATTCCTCCTTCAGCTCTATGTACTTTTCAAGGGAGAAGAAGGTAACCAGCCTCAGGATCAGGGTGGACGGGGGCATTGAAAGGAGGGCTCAGGTGTTTCACAAGCACCACGGGAATAACTTAAGGGTGCCATTGTGCCCACGGGCACCATGTTGGAGACCCTGGATTAAGTATTTCTAACTCTGCACAAGATCAGGCTGTTGTTTGGTTTGAAGGGCTTGGTTCTGGTTAGCATCACAACTCCTGGGAAAGAAATGGAACTGTAAACAGGGAACTGATAGAACGAAATTTTGAAAAGAAAATCTGGATGACAAGAACTAAATACAAAAAAACAAACAAACAAAACCAGACAGACAGACAAACCCAACCCTGTTATTTTGTGTTGCTTGATCAGAGGTAGGGAAGGATGGTGGGAGGTATGAATTAAGGAGGCAGACTGAGGTTTCTAGGTGGGGCCTGGCTTGAGGCCAGGAAAATTTGGCAAGTGTGTTCATGTGACTAGGAGGTGTGGAATCTATAGCAAGGAAACTGGGTAGGTAAATGGGAAGGCAGGCAGGGTGCCAATCCTCTTTTTTAGCCTGATCTTTCAGCCCCTCCCAGGAAACTTCAGAAGTTCCTAACTGGGTGATGTTTCTAAGACGGCAAAATCTGGAGGAGGATCTCATCTTATACAGGGGGAAAGGTACTACAAGGGTGACATTTCTCATTGATGAATTGTAATTTTGCGTCAATTAGAAATCCCTCCTGCGATGTACAGTGGTACCTCTGGTTGCGAACGGGATCCGTTCCGGAAGTAACCCATTCTGGGACTTCCGGATTCAGCATGTCCGTATCCTGAAAAGACACATCCTGAAGTGGACATAGCATGAGGTATGACTGTAATCTGAACTTAATAATGACATTAATAAATTTTGAAACTATGTGTGTATGCATGAAACCCACAAGCGTCAAAATTCAGACTTCCACTTCCAATATGGCTATGGAGTCTCGACGTTTGGCTACAGACGTCAGTCACAGAAAAATGTGCATTTGGTTACGGGTGTCAGTGTTCCTATCCCCAAATCAGAAGTTCCCCAAATTTCAAAGATGTGGCATGTGAATTTGCAATTGTGTAGGCTGAACCACGAATAAAAATGAATAGGTGGAGGGAGGGACAATCAGATGAAATGGAGAGAGTCGTGTTTGGTTTCCAAAGTGTGCAGACATAGAGCAGCCCCATTCTAACCAGCTGCCAGAGCTGATGGGAGTTCCAGTCAAAAACATCTGGAGAGCACCAGCTCAGGGAAGACTTAGGTGGAGATACTGAATAGATAGAGGAGGACAAAAGTAATACAGTACAGAAGACAAGTGGAAGACAGAAGTAATGCATAAGATCAGAAGGAAATGAGTGATGATACAGGAAAACATACCCCTATACTAACCTTTTGGATGCAGGGATGAAGCAAGGGACTATGTATGACCTTCCAGTTGGCTGTGTAGTAGGCAAGGAGCTGCTCCAGATTTGGAAACATGTGTCCCTTTTCCAAGTAAAAACTTCCTCCAGGCTCTCTGTAGATTCTGAAATGTCGCACTTTGGTATGGTTCCGAACTGAAAGTTGAAGGGAAGGAGAAGACGACACAACGCGTGATTGCTCTGCCCCCAGAAATATGTCTTGAGCTAGCCCTAGTTTCTAAGCATGGGTTCCCCCTCTTGGAGAGACCCCAAAATCCAGATTTTGGCCTCCTGTGTGATGATTCGAAAATGGGGTTGGACAAGTGGGAAGAAAAGGGATGGGAACTGTCCTTGCTATCCACAACATTTCTGGAAGGAAACCCAAAGACCGTCGTTGGCATGCTTCCAAGGTGGGCTCCAAATCTGATGGTGGAAATGGACTAGCCAAGCTTCTAGAGTTGGTCTGAAGACTTTTGCTAGTGCGCCGTCACCGCTTAGCCTGCGGCCGTCTCATCCTTTGCACCAAATGACTTGTGTGGGAAGGACACCATTGTTTGTTTCACAATTTAGTATAATTACATGTGAGAGAGGGAATGTTTGTATGTGTGGTGTTGTAATTAGCATTTGTAGATCCTAGAAGATACTCCGTGCAAGAAACTTTCGGGAGTGAGCTCATCCTCATCTGTATGAGGACAGCTTTGCGAATGGCTCAATATTAAAAAGCCACTTGTGGGGTTTTTTTTTGGGGGGGGGAGGGAGGCCTGTAAGCTGGTTACATACCATAATACTGTCATGGAGGGCTGTTTTTTGGTCGGAACTCAATGGAACCCAGTTCCCCGCACCTCTCAGGTGAGTACCATTGCCGTTATAAGAGAACAAGGGAGGTGTTCATGGTGAGTTCCGACACTCCCCCCCCCCCGAAAAATAGCACAGCTGATACAAGCTTGTGGGGTGCCTGAACTCCCTGCCTAATTCCTGAGGAATTTGGATGCAGAGGTTTTATTTCCCTTTTCCCTTTCCTGTACCTGCAAGGCCAAATTTTATTATTTTTATTTTTAATACAAGTGTTTTGTGCAAAAACAGTTTTGCACAAAGCAGCTTTTTTTAAAAAAATGTTTTTCTTATTTATTAAATTTCTATACCACCTCAGGGAGATTCACAACACAAAAATACAGTATAAAAACACAAAATACATAATAAAAATAAGAAGAAACCGATAATCCCCTCTCCCACAGCACATTGAAAAGGGCTTCGGCACACTGCATCCATCCCTTTGGGACAATGGAAACAAAAAGGCTTGGCTGTGCTTTGGTGTGATAGATGGCACCCAGCAAAATGCATTCACACATGCCATTTTATGTTGGAGCATCAAAAAGGCATCACCCAAGACGCTGGGCATGCTCAGTGGCCACGGAATGTTGGAGCCTGATTAGTTCTTGGAGGGTTGCTATTTCCAGAAACTTTAACACACCTATAATTAACCAAGCTGGATACATGCACTGAAAACGCTGTTGATAAACATCCAAACAGCAAGCTGGTTGCCTATATCTTTGAATGTTGAGGCCAGTACCGGAGGTCCAATGGCAACTCACTTCCCCCCCCCCAATTTATGTAGAATTTTAAAGTTATTGTTTCTTATTTTACAGGTGCAGACTCTTTCGCTTCTGCAGATCGATTTCCTTCCCTTGAAAGAGAAGCTTAAAGCGCTTGAGACTCACCTCCACCCTCTTCCCCCACCCCCACCGACTGTGAGAATAGGTACTCAAAACACACCAGTTTCCTGACCCTTCCCTGCCACTCCTTGGTACAGTAAGCCTGATAGTTTCTCTTGCCTCTGCAAAGCGGTGGCCCAATCTGCCGCCCCATATTTGCTGGGAACAACCTCAAGAGCAATTGCGAAAGGCTTCTTTTCTGTCCTTTCACACACACATACGAAAGGGCAGCGGTGATCTTGCATCAGGGATATTGTTCCCAGGGGCCTCCGCTCACCAAGGCGAGTGCCTACATTCAAGCACAACTCCCTTATGTGCTGGGCGATACCTGCTTTTCAATATTGTGATACAGGTAAAGGTAAAAGGCAAAGGACCCCTGGACGGTTGAGTCCAGACAAGGGCGACTATGGGGTTGCTCACACCATCATGGGGATTTGAACCACCGACCTTCTGATTGGCAAGCCCAAGAGGCTCAGTGGTTTAGACCACAGTGCCACCCGCGTCTCCATTTGTGATATATCACCAGCTAAACATCACAATATACCATAATGTCTGAAGTAAGGATGGAACGATGCAGTCATTGGCTGGCTTCCATACCTGCCAAGTTGCTGTCGGAGAAATAAGGGACCGGGCGGAAGTAGCAGACCGGAAGTAGCGCTGCCGCCATTTTGGAAATGGGTGGAGCATGCTCAGAAGTGATTTTTGATGCTGCTTTGCCCAGTTCCAAAATGGCCGCCGCGCCAGAAGTCGCACTGCAGCCATTTTGGAACTGGGCAGAGCAGCATCAAAAGTCGCTTCTGAGCATGCTCCGCCCAGTTCCAAAATGGCCGCTGCGCCAGAATAAACCGGGGAAAAACAAAAAAATACGTTTTTCCAGCTAGGAACAGCTGGAAAAACGGAGATTTCCCGGGGAATACGGGAGACTTGGCAGCTATGCTGGCTTCACGGTTTTCCCCACATCGTGATTTTTGCACAGCGCACATGCACATCATGAGCCACCATATATTGCCAGGTCAAAAATTATGGAACTGATATCCCCATATTGTTATGAGATTTTTAAGGTCTCATATATAGAATCAATATTCATCAACGCACAGATATCTAAACATATGAACCATGTGTCTGAAATAGTATGGGAGAGCAACCCTGGAGCCATTTTGACTCTCCCAATGACCTCAGATATTCCTCTGCAGTAAGGGAGGCAAGTGGGGAAAGCCTTCCAATTGTCCTTTTGCTTGCGAATCTCGTGTCTTAAGGGCATATTTGTGTATGAATAGGGTGAGCCTGTAACCTGGATTCAAGGATTCAAGTATTAACCATCACAAAAGAATAGCCAGACTGCCCAGGTAACCAGTGACCATTATCAGGTATCCTGGCAGACAGGATTTCTGCTGTAGACCGCCTCCTTCTGTGATGTATGCATGATGTTTCGGGGGAGTGGTCTTGGGCTACAGGGTGGGCAATTTCAAAAGTCTATACTGTATACGGACTTGCGCACCATTGTTCAGAGTTCTCGCCTCCCTCCTGTGTGCGGGGAGTGGGGACCCTATTACAACAGTTTATTTCCTTTAATAAAGATCAGGCTTACTAGCCGCTTTGCTTCTCAATATACTCTGACTGGCCTCTGTTATTTTCTCCTACCGATAGGGAACCTTAGAAGGACTCTATATGTGATTCGGAATACCCCATAAGGGAAAAGGAGCAGTCCCCCCCCCCTTATAACAATATGGACTTCAAACCGGTTTGCGACAATATATTGAGATGTTGCCCAGTCCAGAGGGATGCCACATTGATGTGCAAACAGGAACAATGCTGTGTGAGAAAGTACTGGCACATGGGCCCCTTAAAACAGTGAGTCATGTGGAGCTCTGCAGGAATAAAGTCTGTGTAGAAGCACTTGCTCACCTGCCTTCCCATCGCTAAGCATACCTAAGAGGTACCAGGAGAAAAGTACAGCAACAGGAGCATTGGACAGGCTCCACTGCCTTGCCCACCTCATGCCTATCATGCTAACGCAGGGGTCAGCAAACTTTTTCAGCAGGGGGCCGGTCCACTGTTGCTCAGACCTTTTGGGGGGCCGGACTATATTTCGGAAAAAAATATTAACGAATTCCTATGCCCCACATATAACCCAGAGACGCATTTTAAATAAAAGGACACATTCTACTCATGTAAAAACACCAGACAGGCCCCACAAATAACCCAGAGATGCTTTTAAATAAAAGGACACATTCTACTCATGTAAAAACATGCTGATTCCCGGGCCTTCCGAGGGCCGGATTTCAAAGGCGATTGGGCCGCATCCGGCCCCCGTGCTAACGCTTGGTGCCGGGAAGGCAGGAGAGCAATGCCTGCCCCCGTGTTTGGTTCCACCAATAGCCGCTGGTTGTATCCTGAAACCTGATGGGCAGGTATGCTGAAGACTCACCTCTTTCTCCTGCCCGTTGGCACCTGAGATATACGGTATTTATATACACTTCAGGACACACCCCATTTGTCTGATTGTAAATTGTTTTAACTGATAGCGGTCAAGTAGGAGGTTTCCGCACGTGCTGTAGAGGGAAGAGACGGGCAGATGGGGCTCATCAACCTGGGAAGGTGGCCCATCTAGGAGAAAGAAAACTCTGGTCCTAAACCTCCACTGGCTTGCAGCGGTACTCATTTGTGTGTAAGGTTTCGGGAGAAAACCCCATGGAAAATCTGTCCCTGTTTCCTTGCGGGACATCTTGGGTAGAAGAAAACCCTACACAAAGGAGTGGAGTCCCTAAGATGGTTGGATAGCATCTTGTGTATCCAGCAACTCCTGCAGCCAAGCTAGTGCCAAACGTCTTGCTCTGCTTTCCTTTGGACCACATCAGTGAGCCCAAGAGGGGAGTCTTGTTGTCTGGGCAGCCCAGGATCTCCACACACATTGCCCAGGCAGTGCGCCCCTTAGAGAATGCATACTCCATTGTCTCTTGAGACAGATGGGTGCCAAAAGCAACAACCCTGAGATCTTACGGTGAAGAATGCATAAATAATCCAATAAATAAAAATTATAATTAATAATTGCTTTGCAGCCTGTGAATTTTTATTATTTTTTAAACCCACCAGCCTTGAGCTTCAACTGTGGCAAAGGAGGACAATATGGATAGGAAAAAATAGTGAGGTCAATCTATGCCATACAGATTCTGACCCAGTTTTTCGTATCCAAGGAACCATGGGATATGCAATTTGAGGAAGGTATGGAGAATTCTTCCATCACAGAACCGCATCGAACACACTCCCTTAGGGCAGGTATGGGCAGTTCAGCTGGCTCAAAGCACCCATGAAGGCATAAGGAGAGATGTGGTTACCTGATAGAGAGTATTCCCCTCTGTTACTCTCACTATCCCGGATGAGGAAGGAGCCATGGCGATTCGGAGGCGAGAGGAGGAGATGGTTGGCATTGGTTCTGCTTATACCACTTATGTACCAGCTGGAAAAGAAAGGGACATATATATCTTTTTCTTGCTTCCTTCCTTCCTTCCTCCCTCCCTCGATACACTTTTAGCCTGGCGCTCATCGTAATCGATGATTATCACCGCCAATTTATACATTGCAGGGGGGGTGGACTAAATGATCCTCGGGGCCCTTCCAACTCTGTGGTTCTATGAATTGATTTCCATGGAATCATTTCAAGGCAATGAATGTACAACAAAACACCAAAGAACGGTTGAAAACAATTAAGAACAGCACCCCACCCTAAACAAAACTAAAGTCTTCCAAAGCAGACACACACCATGGCAAAGACCCCATTTATCCAGCTGGGAGAGCCATTTTGACCCCATAGGGGTGTGGGACATTATACAATCAAATCAACAATTGTTGTTGTTGTTGGTTGTACCCCGCCCATCTGACTGGGTTGCTCAGCTATGGTAGGCACATGAAGGGACTGAGGCTCCCAGAGCCTTCTTGTAAAATTTTCTAGAGGAAACTCTGTGAGATCACTTCTTTTGTCCCTTGGCAGGAAGCTATAACTCTAAACAACAACAACAACAACAACAACAACAACAACAACAACAACAACAACAATATATTTATACCCCGTCCATCTGGCTGGGTTTCCCCAGCCACTCTGGTCAACTTCCAACAGAACATTAAAATACAACAATCTATTAAACATTAAAAGCTTCCCTAAACAGGGCTGCCTTCAGATGTCTTCTAAAAGTCTGGTAGTTGTTTTTCTCTTTGACATCTGGTGGGAGGGCGTTCCACAGGGTGGATGCCACTACCAAAAAGGCCCTCTGCCTGGTTCCCTGTAACTTGGCTTCTTGCAGCGAGGGAACCACCAGAAAGCCCTTGGCACTGGACCTCAGTGTCCGGGCAGAGCGATGGGGGTGGAGACGCTCCTTCAGGTATATAGGACCGAGGCCGTTTAGGGCTTTAAAGGTCAGCACCAACAGTTTGAATTGTGCTCGGAAACGTACTGAGAGCCAATGTAGGTCTCTGCGGCTGCTCCCAGTCACCAGTCTAGCTGCCGCATTCTGGATTAGTTGTAGTTTCTGGGTAGCCCCACATAGAGCTCATTGCATACTTCCTGCCTGCCTGGGCACCCTCTTCTTTCTTCACTGTGCAGCTCAGAAACCTTAAATGAACTTACATTTTAGACTTTTGTAGCTTATCTAAACCTGCCTTCATTTTGCTACTGTAATCGCTACTTAGAGACCTAGAGTATGTAAGTAAATGCTACTTTAATTTCTTCACAAAACAATGTGTGTGTGATTGTTGTTTTTAAGGGGGAGAAAAGGGGGCAATGCCAGGAAAATCTAGTCTGCCTTAAAGCATCCTAGAAAATTGTTTCTGGAAGGTTAAATCAATCTTGTCTTAGCCTCCAAGTTTAAGCTGCAAAGGATAGCACTCTGCTGCGCTCACTAACATGAGCAAGGCAGGATAATAACTAAACAATATATCCTCTTCTGGTGTCTAAATCCATTCCTACAAGTGGGGAATCATAAGAGCACAAGAACATAGGAAGAAGAGCCTTGCAGCTGGATCAAGGCAAAGGCCTATCTTAGCCCAGCATCCTGTTCTCACAGTGACCAACCGGATCCCTGTGGGAAGCCTAAAAACAGGACCTGATCGCAACAGCAGTCCCTCCACTTGTGGATCCCAGCATTCAGAGGCACACAGTCTTTAACTCACATGTCAGAACCCTTGAATTACATGAAATTTAGCTAAAAAGAATCAAAATTACCAATCACCCAAACAATAAAAGCAACTAAAGATGCAACATTGGGACCACGAAAACAAGCTCCACTTCCAGGGCAGACCACTCACTCTCAACCAATTTGCTTGCACTGCCAGCTCCACCATTAAACAGAATGGGGCAATTGTCTCAGGGTAGCAGATGCTTGGGCAGTGAGCTCCTCAGCCATTTTCCTCTGTTGGGAAACAGAGCTATGTTTGCCGCTGGCTTGCCATATTTCTCCTAAACCAGGCATCCCCAAACTTCAGCCCTCCAGATGTTTTGGACTACAATTCCCATCATCCCTGACCACTGGTTCTGTTAGCTAGGGATCATGGGAGCTGTAGGCCAAAACATCTGGAGGGCCGCAGTTTGGGGATGCCTGTCCTAAACTAGCCCCAGGGGCTAGCTCAGTGGCAGATAATTTTCATTGTATGCCAGGGCCGTCTCTAGGCCTGGGCTGGGTGGCCCAATGCGCCAGGGCGCCTGGCCACAAGGGGCGCCGCCGCGCCGCCAGACAGCTGAAGTTTGCGCCGCTGCGCCAGACAGCTGATGAGAAGGGCGTTCCTCCCTGATGAGAAGGGCGTTCCTCCCTTCCGGAGGGAAGGGATTGTGTGTGGGGCCTGCCTCCACCGAGACCGCCGCCGCCACTGTGCAGGTGCCGGGGAAACCTGGTGGACCGGCCGGGGAGCTTCCGCCCCCCCCCCGGCAATCGCACCAGGCCGGAGCCGAGGGTGCCCAGCCATCGACTGGATGGAGCTCCGAGGCCTAGGGCAGCCCGGCCCGCGGAGCACTGGTGCTCCGGAGGGGAAGAGGGAGAGCCCTGGCCTCGTGGCCACTACCACTGCCATTATTATTATTACTATTATTTTTACTTTCATTTATTTTTAAAAAATAAATGTTGAGTTCAGGCTGGAGGGAAACGGGGTTTTTTTGGGGGGGGGGGCCAAAGGGATTTTTGCACCACGGCGCTGGATACCCTTAAGGCGGCCCTGTTGTATGCAGAAGGTTCCAACTTCATTTTTTCCAGTTAAGGCTGGGAGAGGCCTCTCTCTGAAAACTTAAGACAGTCACTGGCAGTCTGTGCAGAGATCAGGGCTGGTGAGCAGAGAGCCCAGTCCTGTTGGGGGCTGCTTCATAGCAGTATAAGTAGACCCCTCCCTCCGTGCACCCTGCAGGCCAACTTTGACCTGCCTCTCCATCCATCACCTGCAAGATGATTGACAGGGGGGTTGCCTCCATCCACCTATCAAAATTAGCCCATGGGGTGGGGAGGCAAAATAAAGATCTGATCAAAAAGGCTCCTTGCCCAGTTTGTCAACAGTACTGAGCAAAATGAACCAAAGCTCCGATTCCGTATAAAGCAGAATTAAAGCTTATTGTGAGTTTTTGATCCTGCTTTAGTTAACTGCAGCATGAAAGGCTTGGAAGCAGCCCTCACTAGGGAGTAAATAGAAGGGTTTTTGTTTGATCAAGAGACTTCAAAGTGTTTTGGGGATATAATATAGCTATTTATTTACATGGTGGCCTTTTTTTAAAACAGCTGTTTGCGATGCTGTAAAGCAGGGGTCAGCAACCTTTTTCAGCTGTGGGCCAGTCCACTGTCCCTCAGACCATGTGGTGGGCCGGACTATGTTTTTTGGGGGGGAAATGAACGAATTCCTATGCCCCACAAATAGCCCAGAGATGCATTTTAAATAAAAACACACATTCTACTCATGTAAAAATATGATTGAGAAGGCGATTGGGCCGCATCTGGCCCATGGGCCTTAGGTTGCCTACCCTTGCTGTAAAGCAACCTTCCTCACTCTGAGTTTTCTTATCACTACGTAGAACACAAAAGCATCCAGAAAAAAGAGCCAGGGAGTTGAAGGCTAGAGGTCTTGCCAGCCCTGAGAAGATCTGGTTTGGAGGGGCAGGGTGCTCAGTCCTGACCAACTGGCCGCAAACTCAGAGATCAATTCCTGAAAAACAGTTCAAGAAACTCGACAGGGGGAAAAAAAGGCTGACACTCATAAAGGGTGTGTGTCAAAATAGGTGTTTTCTTTTGTTTGCAAGTTCACCCTGGCTGGCTCTACCTCAGGCAGAAAGAGGTGTCTGCCTCAGACTGCTGATTTGAGGTTTCAGAAAAGGACAGTATATTGCTAGTTATTTCTCGTTGTCTTTCATCTGCAAGGGAATTGGGTGAGGTGTTTGTGTATTTCTCATACCTCCTCTGCGTCTGTTGGCCAACTTGACTACCCTTGGGTGCTGAGCATCATGAATGGTGGGATAGCTGGGTGGGTACCCTTTCGTTGTTTGGCTTCAGGCAGAAAATGTGCGTGCAATGTGCTTTAAAGACATAGCGCGTGAACACTTGGGGGCCAGCTTACTTGAAATTGTCTTTGCTTGTTACTATGCTGCGTATTTTTGTGTTTTTATATTGCAAACCGTCTCGCGACTGTTGGGTCAAGGGCGCCATAGAAATTTAATAAATAATCATTGTTTTGGCATCTGTCTGTCTCCAGAAACAATGGAGGGCGCCTCCGGGGGTGAAGTCAAACCGCTGGAGAATCGCGGCGCCTGCTGTGGCTGCAGAAGCCAGTAACCCCTAAGAGCTGCCTCTCATGTTGTTTTTGCTGCATTAGCAGCACTGAAGTGAGCTCACCAGGGTGCAAGCCTGGGCAATGTGTATGGAGGTCCTGGGCTCACCGGTGTGCATAAAATGATTAATAAAAAATAAGCCAGTCTCTCACGCTGACCGACGAACAACGATCCACCCGCGGACAAACCACTTCCTCATCTTGTGGGTTTGCAAACATGCGCACAATGTCCAAGCACAGGACAGGTCAAACGACACCCTCGCACACCATTAGCAAATGAAGCGGCGTACCTTCCAACATTCCTCAAATGAAAATCGGGGCATTCCTCACTCCTCACCAAGTGACTGACCTTGACCCCCCATTTTTGTGTCTCCTCTGGCAGAGCATTTCCTATCAGAAGAAGGGCAGCAAATGCCCAAAGCATTTTTTCTTTAAAAAATTAAGACTCATTGCTCTCCGCTCTGCTCCCCCTTTCTTCCCACCCAGGGGCCGCTGCCCTCTGCCTGCCCCTCGAAACCAGCACATTCTCCTCCTTGCCTGCTCTCCAGCAGCTGCTACGAGAGTAGCCCTGGAGAGCTCCTGGAGAGGCGGCGAAATGCTCCTTTGCAGCTGCCAATGCTGCTCAGGGCTAGCTCCAGCTCATCCTTCTCCCCGAGCTCCATAGCATTTGCGCTGGCAGGGGAAATAGGGACATTCCAGGATCAAATCAGAAGCTGGGATGGCTTTTGCAATTCCAGGACTGTCCCTGGAAAACAGGGGCCCTTGGAGGGTATGAAACCGGCATGCCCGAACCACATCACTCATGACAAACCACTGTACTGGTGGCTCTGAGTGGGTTTTGATTTAATATGGAAATGTGATTATTTAGCATATTTTTTGTTTGTTTGTACTGTATACATTTCCTCCTTCCCTGTTGAAACCTATAATTAGCAAGAGGGAAGGGACTCGCATGTAAAGAGAAGTTATTAGCTCTGAAATTACTTTTGGGAGGCCACTTCTCACCCCATAAATTCCCTTGTGTTTGTGGGAACTGCAGCCACCCAGATTCTCATGTTTTGAAGCAGCATAGTGCATTTCTACACCTCTGGTTCCAAATTCTGAATTTTAAAGATTCCAAATGTGGATACCAGATGCTAGCTTCTGAATGCATGCCAAGCTTTCATGCTTGAGTTCAGTGGGGGCGGTTGTTTGTTTTGTTTGTGACAGCAACTTTTGGGGTGTGTGTGTGTGTGTGTGTGTGTGTGTGTGTTTGTGCATAGGCTTCACTGGACAGATTTTAGCAATTAAAAAAATTTAAGTTGAGACTCAATAACCACAGGTCTCTACATTCCGATTTTTGTCACGATGCTCTCATCAAACCAGAGCAGAAATTAATGGAGAAGGGAGCTGGAGAAATTACAGATGATTTTTCACATGTGAGTGCTCCTCTCAGAATTTTTTTAAGCTGAGTTTCCTGCATTTCAGGGGGTTGGACTAGATGACCCTTGGGGTCCCTTCCAGCTCTACAATCCTATGATTCTATTTCAGACTTTGAAAATTCAGCAGCTTTGCAGTGCAATCCAGGGAACATTTGCTGCAAGTCCATTAAAACTAATGGAACCAATGAAAATGTTTTGAGTAAGTTGCAACAGAGGGTTGATTATAAGTAGGCAATTTACTCAATTTCGCAAGTGACATTTATTTTGTCTGGCTTTTAGAGCTGCTGGCCAGTCTGGTGATTCTCCTTTTTCATTTGTGTTTTTGCTTTATTTTACAGCATAATCCTATGCCTGTTTGTTTACTCTCTTCTGGCAGTACTAACCCAGGTGCAGACCTAGGGAGGTCTGCCTGTTAGCGCCAAACATTTTTTTATTGTTGTTCATGTAGGCTTTGAAACACACAATCACTATCTGAAACGTTTGAAACTCCCTGGGTGGTATGCAACTAATTTTTACTCAGAGCTGACCCATTTAAAATTGAGGGATAATAATCAACGTTGAGTCTCATACCTTGGAGATTTTTAATCAGAGGTTGGGTGGCCATCTGTCATAGCTGCTTTAGCTGAGATTCCTGAATTACAGGGGGTTGGACTAGATGACCCTCGGGGTCCCTTCCAACTCTACGATTGTGTGATTCCATGATTACTTCTCAGTGGGTCTGCTGTGAGTAAAACTTAGCTGAATGCCTCCCTCTGACTTTTGCAGAGCAACCCAAAAGGGAGAGGAAGGGAAGGAGAACCAATCTGCCTTTTCCTATGTTCTGCTAGTGTCAGCAGAACAAAATGTGTGCTGTGTTGTGCTTTTCTTTTCCTCCCCCCGCCCTCTAAAATGCCCCCCCCTCCCCAAATAAACCACACCAGCTGCAAGAATGGTGCAGTTTGATCCTTGTCCCAGGAGCGTGCCTGAGGAAGTGAAGAACATGGGCTGTGTGCCGTTTACTCTGGCTTCAGTGCGCTCTCACTGCATCTGAAGAAGTGTGCATGCACACGAAAGCTCATACCAATGACAAACTTAGTTGGTCTCGAAGGTGCTACTGGAAGGGATTTTTTGTTTGTTTGTTTCGACTACGTCAGACCAACACGGCTACCTACCTGTAACTCTCACTGCTAGTGAGACCTGGGGATATAGGGTGGTGTATTATTATTATTATTATTAATAATAATAATAATAATAATAATAGTGTTGGAAGCCGAGTCCAGAATCCATACACCTCCTGTAGCTTCTCGATAAATGCTGCTGTTTGATGGGCTTTCCTTCAAACTAGCTTCCATCTAATTTGAAGATGTAAGATGCTGAGGCATGTGTGCTCGAGACAGCCGCTGCGCATGTGCGGATAGAAGCGCATGCGCAGATGACAGTGTGTGATGCAGTCCCCAGGAAAACAGACCAGGTAATGCACATCAGGTGAATACATCCCTCCCCCACCCCTCTCTGGTGTGTACAGCATCGTAAAAATGAGACTTGAAACACAGCCTTGCGGTGTTTGAAATCACAAATGTGTTTTGGTTCTCCCAGAGCACTCTTGGCTCAATGCCCCACTCCACCCAGCTTTCTTTTTGTCCTCTCTGATGTCATGGGGGCACCTGCCACAGACCTTTCTGCAGCTTCACGGAGGAGTCATATGAGGTCAGATCTCTCTCTCAGAAGACAGATCTGTCCTTCCTGCCTCAAAGAGGGAGACCCAAAGAATCCTATGTCCCTTTCCTCAGCGGTGGCATGTTTCCATGGACAGCAAAATTGCAACCTCAAATGGCATTTTTTATCTCTGATTTGCTTTGTTTGGATTTATTGCTTTTCTATTTGTTTAAACTGACTCGGAATCATTCCCAGAAGGCAGTATGTAACCATTTTAAAATAAAGAAGTAGCAAAAAGATACTTGGAAGGGAATCACACCCTGTTCAATGGGACTTACTCCCGTCCCTAGTTTGCTGCCAAAAATTGCAGTCTAAAAGGCATCTTCCTGGAAATAAGCCGCATCGAACTCAGTGCAACTTCCTTCCTTCCAATATGAGATCATAGAATCATACAGTTGGAAGAGACCACGTGGGTCCAATCCCCTGCAATGCAGGAATCTTTTGCCCAACGTGGGGCTCGAACCCACAACCCCGAGATCAGCAGTCTCATGCTCTACTGACTGAGCCACTATAGGATTCCACTGTCAATTTGCTTTTGTTATAATAAGCTACCAATAGCTTTGGGAATGAGATGCACCCCATGATCCTGTACACCTGGCCACCCAGATGTTTTTGGACTCCCGACTCCCATCAGGTTGCAACCAGCATGGCCAATGATCAGGGATGATGGTTCTTGTAGTCTACCAACATCTGGAGAGCCACAGTTCACAAAGCCCTGCCTTACATCCTTACTCAGAAATAACCTCTGTTGAGGTTTGTGAGATTTGCTTCTCATATCTGTGTATAGTACTGCAGCCTAAGAAATCATAGACTCCTAGAATTGAAGGTAAAGGAAAAGGGTAAAGGACCCCTGGACGGTTAAGTCCAGTCAAAGGCGACTATGGGGTTGCGGTGCTCATCTCACTTTCGGGCTGAGGGAGCCGGCATTTGTCCACAGACAGGTTTACAGGTCATGTGGCCAGCAGGACTAAACGGCGCAACGGAACACCTTGACAGAAACCAGAGCGCACGGAAACACCATTTACCTTCCTGCCACAGCAGTACCTATTTATCTACTTGCACTGGTGTGCTTTCGAACTGCTAGGTTGGCAGGAGCTGGGGCAGAGCGACGGGAGCTCACCCTGTCGCGGGGATTCGAACCGCCAACCTTCCGGTCGGCAAGCCCAAGAGGCTCAGTGGTTTAGACCACAGTGCCACCCGCGCCCACGAGGGTCCATGGGCTGAGGACACGCAGCTCTGTTTCCCCTGCATCATCTGAACCAGGCGTGGCTGTGCAGCTTCTGAACCTGTTTCTGGAAATAGCAACGGGGTGGATGAGAGCCAACAAACTGAGGCAGACACAAGCAAGACACAAGCCCTGTGGGCAAGTTCAGGAGGCAGATCAGTTGCCAGTTCTGGATGGGGTTGAAGGCACAGGTTTGTAGCTTGGGGGTTAGTTTTAAATCCGTCTTCGTCACTAGAGGCCCAGGTAATCTCAGTGGCTCCCTTCGACTTACTCTGGCTGCCACACCGGCCATGACAATTCCTGGACAGGGATAATGCAATGGTTCATGTATTACATGTCCCACAAGTGTCCTAGAAAAACAGGACATTCTGCTTTTTTTCCAGTAAGAGCATTGGGGGTGCCATGATTTCGGGCTGAAATCTCACCCCCCCCAACACATCTTTTAGGCACAGGTCATGTGACTTGTACAGGAGCAAGGCTCTGCTCTGGTCAGACCTCACCTGGAGTACTGTGTCCAGTTCTGGGCACCACAGTTCAAGAAGGATACTGACAAGCTGGAACGTGTCCAGAGGAGGGCAACCAAAATGGTCAAAGGCCTGGAAACGATGCCTTATGAGGAACGGCTTAAGGAGCTGGGTATGTTTAGCCTGGAGAAGAGAAGGTTAAGGGGTGATATGATAGCCATGTTCAAATATATGAAAGGATGTCATATAGAGGAGGGTGAAAGGTTGTTTTCTGCTGCTCCAGAGAAGCGGACACAGAACAATGGATTCAAAATACAAGAAAGAAGATTCCACCTAAACATTAGGAAGAACTTCCTGACAGTGAGAGCTGTTCGGCAGTGGAATTTGCTGCCAATGAGTGTGGTGGAGTCTCCTTCTTTGGAGGTCTTTAAGCAGAGGCTTGACAGGCATATGTCAAGAATGCTTTGATGGCGTTTCCTGCTCGGCAGGGGGTTGGACTGGATGGCCCTTGTGGTCTCTTCCAACTCTATGATTCTAAGGCTGGGAAAACTTGTGCCCCAGTTTTGAGACTCAACATGTTGGAGCATGGGCCTAGCCAGGATGTATGTTATCTGCAATGGTCAGTGAGTTGAGTATTTTTATTTATTTACTTGATATGGGAGCGGGGGGCAGAGTGGGGGGGGCAGCGTCTATGCTGCTATTATGTGGAGGAGACCACTGCCGGCATGGAACAACTTTGCTGAGGGAATTGCATTTGGCTCAGGCCATGCTAAGAGCATCTTAAACTGCCTTATGCAGAGGCAGACGACTGGCGCATTTTGCTCAGTATGGTTCTTCTTACAGTTGTTGGCCTATTATAAGTCCCTATGCAGCCCAGGACCAGCTTCTCCTCCTGCCCATTTTATCCTCACAACAACCCTGTGAGGTAGGTCAGGTTGAGAGGCAGTGACTGGCCCGAGGTCACCCAGTGAGCTGTATGTCCATGTGGGGATTTGAACCCAGGTCTTAGTCCGACACTCTAACCACTGCACCACACTGGCATTGACCTCTGGTCTCCTTCCCTCCACCCCACATGGAGTGCTGCCGGGGGAAGAGGGGCCAGGACTCAGGAACAAGACGGCACTGCCTTTCGCCCCCTGCATCCCCCTCAATGGGCATGTGCCAAAAAATGGAGGAACGAGTTGCTCCGACACGCAATTCTCTAGTCAGGCGATCTGTGCATGCTCAGAGCAGTTTCCATGTGCTGTTCGCCCAGAATGTGACACGCTCTGACCTAACACTTTAACGGCAGGTGTGTTTACTGAGCGACGAGAGAAAAGCACACTGCACATGCTCAGGGGCACTGTGTCCTTGGCGATTACTTTCCACGGGCCCTGTCACAACCCAAGGAGCTCAAAGGTTCTAGGGATGGTCTCTCTGGCAAATGCCACTTATGAGCCAGGATGAGTTCTTGCCGCATCCTGTTCATCTAGCGACCCACCAGCCCACCAACCCTGGAACCCAAATTCTGTCCCTCTGCGTAAAAGCCCTAATTTCACCTGCCGGCTGCGAGGAAAGGCAGGACTGGAAACAGGTGTGTCAAATCTAGGAGCCACAACAACACAGCTTTGATCTATGGGATGATTTGCACAGCACTTTCTAGTATGTGTGTGGGATCGACGGCGCGGCTTCCGAATCCCTCTGATGTTAGGCACAGAGATGGAGTATTATTGACTTCCTGCTACACGTTAAAAGAAAATGATATGCAGGTGGTACTTAACGCCAAATAAAATGCCAAGATCTATAAAACCATGTCCGGCGAATGTTGGACATGTAAACATACCAAAGGGACTTTTTCCCCCATATGTGGTGGATGTGTGAAAAAGTGAAGGGTTTGGGGAAAATGGCACACAATGAAATGAAGAAAATGTTAAAATGGGTTGCTACCAACAAAACGTGAAGCTTTCCTTCTAGTGATAATAGAGGCGGGTGTCCCACAAAGAGGATGATTAAGCTATTCATGTGTGCAACAACAACTGAAAAGGAAAACCAAGGAAGAATGGTTCTTAAAACTAATAGACTATTCAAAAATTGTGAAATTGACAGCTAGGGTAAGAGATCAAAATGATGACCTTTTTATTGAAGAGTGGAGACCCCTTTTGGATTATTTGAGGACGTATTATAGCCAAATTAAGTCGAAATTTAAGCAGCTGAAGGGAGCTGACAACAATTGTAACAGAGGAAATAAGTATGAGATATAAATATGGTGCACAATGCAGCAGGAAAAAGGGTGTGCATAAAAACATCATGGAGGTGAGGGTGGGAAGTCAAACCGTTAAGAGAAATATGTATATGAAAGTTGAAGTTAATTTATTAGAATTTCTGAAATGTACCGGTAATACAAATGTCAATAAAAAAAGAGAGAGATGGAGCATTATTTGAACCTGGGTTCCACTGCGGCTTACGCTTGCTTTCAGTGTAAATGTCCCAGACGTGAGGTAACAGAAAGTCATGTCTAAATAGGGTCCCACGAGTCCATCTGCCTTTGCTTCCTGAACTTCCTTCTGCCTAGGAACTGCATCAGAGAATAGCACTGGCATCCTCTGGTTTCTGAGGACATTGGTGGCCTTGTGGCAGCAGCACCGGCCAGTCCCCACTCTCCTCTCAGACCTATTTGCATAAGCAGCTACCAAACCACCTCACGCTAGGGGCAAACATTTTCCTATTTGGCAGACTGCGAAGCAAAGAGACGAGACTGAACGGGACATACAAAGGGGAACAACAACCAGTCAGCAAATCTTTCCCTAGACATATCCCCATCCTTTGGTGGTCATTTGGCTAGCCATGGTAATTATTTAGAAATCGGACCAATCATAACCAAGATGCTTTGGGGCCGACCCGTCAATCAAGCATAAAAAGAGGTCTCCTCTCTGTCTTCCGCATTAGACACACCATGTCCACCGCGATGCGTTTATCAAATTTGGTTGGTATAGATCTTTTCCTTATCTTTTAATTGAAAAATAACAATAAACAGCTTTTTTTTAAAAAATCAAAGTGATGTGCATAAAACAATTAAGGATAATCAGATGCAAATCAGCAAAACTAGTATACATAGCTACATTATTTATTTTAGTGGAAAAGTGGTAAATCCTTAGAAATGTTGCCTGATCTGTTAACTCTTTTCACACCCAACAGCTAACAAAATCTTAGAATCACACATACAGCTGCAGAGTGGGAAGGCACCCCGAGGGTCATGTAGCCCAACCCCCCGCAACGCAGGGATCCTGCCCACGGCCAACCTTGGGTGGGCTCGAACCACCAAACTTTAACAGTCAGATGCACTGATCTACTGTGCCACTTATGCTAGGGAAGGTTCTCCAGTGCCCTTCTGGAGATGGTTGGGTAAGACACTGTCTCCTGTTCTTGTTGCTTCTTCCTCACCCCCCAAAGCCCACACTCCCCAAAACCACGTTGCACAGAACCCACATCATTCTGGAAGCTTTCGGAAACATCTGAATGGTGCTGGCGCGATAGCTGGCACCCCCCAAAAGACTTGGATACTCACGGCTGCTGCGCAGACGGTTCCTGGCTGAGCTTGCTGATGTAGTTGGCCGGGACGTAGCCCATTACTGGGTCCCCCGAGAGCCGCCTTGCTAAGACATACCCTCCCTCTTCTTTGAGGACGCAAAGCTTCTCTCCTCTGTTGACGCTCAGCTCATCTGCACTCCTGGCCGTGAAGTCGTAGAGCACCCCAAAGAGGGAGAAAGCGGGTTCCTCGGGGTCGGGATCCAGTGTGGGGTGTAGGGATCCGGAGACCGGCTCCCAAAACTCCAGAGGGCAGCTGTTGGGGACCCTGTGGGGCAAAAATTTGTTCCAGAAGGTACTGAGGAAAGCAAAGTGTTTCCTGAGGAACTGGTCCATCCCCTCCCTTTTTTTCTTTTTGGAGAATTTCTCAAGGAGGGTTTAGCTTTGCTATTCCAAAGAGCTTCTCAAAGAAGGTGGCACAGCCTTCATCCCTGCCCTCTTCTTCGTCGGCTGCCTGTATCCAGGGACGCCGTGAGCTCCCCCGCTCCCCAAACCGGTAAAAAGCAATATGAGATGCCGGCTTGGCTCTGGCACACCTGAGTGTGCTTCTAGGCTCCTGGGAACGCCCAAAAGTGAGACCTGACAATCTGGTGTAACTTGTTCGCTGCAAGCCGGGAGTCATGGGTTCAGGCCTGCCAGCGCATCCGTTGAGGGCAGTTGCAGCTGGAACTCACTTAATTACCGGCTCTGCTCATGCTCTGAGCTGCCCTCAAATTAGCACTCATTTCCACGGTGTTGCGCAGAGTGTGTTTAAATTCACTTCTCTTTGGCATGGCGCCAGCTGCGTCATTTTCAAAGCAGAATTCGAGGGCAAACTCGAATTCTGCAAATTCTAAGACGCTTGATCTGGAGAGACATAAACAGTATATTAAGTGTTATCACACATCCCGTCCGCTCTAATTTTTGTCAGTGGGATGGTATAATACCTGTACTACATGCCCTAAACATAGTCTCCAGGTATGTGTACCTGTGCACAAATGGACAGCATCTCAAAGAACAATGAGAGGACCATGGATGAAGTGTGCAGAATATTCTGTTATACAAATGCTAGATGTTTTTACGCTTGTGTGCTTTGGCTCCTGTCACACTGCATCATGGGCTTTGGAGTCCGTCGGAGAGCGTACACACACTGGAACATATAAAATCTGAGCAATATGCATTCCCGCCCCCCCCCCCGGCCGTGTACTTAGGTCACACTTCCAAATGTCATGTGAGCTTTCCATCACTCAGAAGTTACATTGCGTTCAATGGGATTTACTCCCTAATAAGCTGGTAGTGCCATCCTATAGATGCCTACTCAGAAGCAATTGTGCCATCGGGGCTTTCTATGAAGAAAGTTGGCCTAAGCCAGGCTTCCTCAACCTCGGCCCTCCAGATGTTTCGAGACTACAATTCCCATCACCCCGACCACTGGTCCTGCTAGCTAGGGATCATGGGAGTTGTAGGGCAAAAACATCTGGAGGGCCGAGGCTGAGGGAGCCTTGCCTATGCCAACAAAAATGAACAATGGTTCTACTGCCAATGGTCCATTTTTGTTGACTATGGCTTCTAACTACCCCCTGATAACCCCCCCCCCAAAAAAAATATCAGGATGGATAAAAGAAAGAACTTCTTTACACAGGGCATAGTTAAAACTATGGAACTCACTGCCACAGGTCATCAGAATGTTTGGCTTTAAAAGAAGATTGGACAAATTCATGGAGAAGAAGAGGGCTCTGCCTCCACACTCAGAGGCAGCAACACCAGTTTCTGGAAACTACAGGAGGGGGTGAGGGTTCTTATGGTCGAATCCTGCTTGCTTGTTGGCCACTGTGAGAACAGGATGCTGGACTAGATGGGCCAAAGGCACAATTCAGTAAGGCACGTCTTATGTTCTGATGTCCACCTATTAGAGAACACGATCTCATGGTGGGAGAGAGCTTTTGCAGACCTTGCCCATGCATTTTGTGGGACGTCTGTTTATAATCTGAGGATTGGGTGGGTGTGCTTAAACCACCGAGCTAGCTGAGCATGCATTTCACAGCTTTGCTCTGTAAAACCATAACAGATCCCTTTAAGGAGAAGGCTGCAAGAAATTTGCTCGAAGTACACACAAAGACACACACAGAAATGTATTTTTTTCTCCACATATAGCTTTATTTCCAATAATGTAGAAATCCAGAATTCTTTGAAAGCTTTTCTTGTCGATCACCTTTGGGTTTCTGGCTGAAGGAAACTGGAGGGCGGAATCAAGAGAGGAGCTGCATGGCTAAGCTAAACAAATTACACCTACGGGTTTCTCTGTTTGAAACTTGGCACAAGCAAAAAAAAAAAAAAACTGTGCACGTGTTGCGTCTAACAAATAATTATGTGCAGAGTAGTGAGATATCTCCACAGCTAGCTTGGGCCATCTCTCTCCTGGGAGGAGGGTGCACCTGGTATTTTGCCTGGCACAATCCTAATCTCCTTGCTCCCTAACAGGAAGTGATAGCATACTAGAAGCAGCAGCAGCAGAGGTACAACAGGAAATGGACTGCGGTTCTAAGATCACCCAGTTCCTCTTGACACTATCCAGCCACTCAGAAGAAACAAGAATTTGTGGATAGGATCCGCCTCCATAGCACCCCCTGCTGGCAGTGTCTCCAGAAATGCCAGAATTTGTGCCCATGTGAATCAAGGAATACCTAACACAAGGGCTCTTTTTCTCGGAAAAGGGGTGCCGGAACTCACCACAAACGCCTCCCTTGTTCCTCTCATAAGCCTCGAATTGTAGGGGAATGAACACAGTAGGAACACGTTAAGGTAACCGGGAAAGGACAAATCCAGTAATCAATAAGCTCAATGCTTTTTAGCACCACTGCTTGCAATCCCTTTTAGCTGAAGAGTCAAAGGCAACCTGAACCCAAGAATTACATGGAACATCATAAACTAACACAGTGGATGGATAATAGCACCATTACAAAAAAAAGCACCTCAAAATAGACAGCACCACAAGTCCAGGTCAAAAACCCTGGTTTTGTATTTCCAGGATAAGCTTCAGAGTAACTCGCAATTGCAATAAATACAGAGGAGATGTCGCACTGGTTGGAGCTTCAGCAGCAAAGTAGCACAAGGGGTTAGCGTGTCTTGCTGCTAACCAGAAGGTTGGTGGTTCGAGCCCACCCAGGGACGGCTGCGGGCAGGGTGCAGGGAGATGTGTACCCTCGGGGTCCCTTCTAATTCTATGGTAAAGTAGGCCCACAGACTTGCCTCTGGGCCACCTAGCAGGATGCCTCTTAGCTACAGTAGCTTCCACGGCACGATGTCACAGTTATGGCTTCTCCCCAGCCATTGCGGAGAGTATTTCTGAGATGGTGCTTAGAGAGCGCTAGCTCCCAGGCAGACCTGCAATGCCTAGGGTTATTTCTGGTAAACCATGACAGCTTCAGGGTCAGCAACCATTTTCAGCCATGGGCCGGTCCACTGTCCCTCAGACCATGTGGTGGGCCGGACTATATTTTTGGGGGGCGAAATGAACGAATTCCTATGCCCCACAAATAACCCAGAGATGCATTTTAAATAAAAGCACACATTCTACTCATGTAAAAAAACCAGGCAGACCATATAAATAACCCAGAGATGCATTTTAAAGAAAAGGACACATTCTACTCATGTAAAAACACGGGCCGGATTGAGAAGGCGATTGGGCCGCATCTGGCCCATGGCCCTTAGGTTGCCTACCCCTGGTTTAGGATGTTGACCAGGCACCCCCAAACTGTGGCCCTCCAGATGTTTTGTCCTACAACTCCCATGATCCCTAGCTAACAGGACTAGTGGTCGGGGAAGATGGGAATTGTAGTCCAAAACATCTGGAGTGCCGAAGTTTGGGGGTGCCTGATGTTGACCCAGGGAATTCCTATGTTTGCTCATTGGCTGCTGGTGCTAAGAGAGAAGAAGGCAACTTGCTCATGTTCCTATAGGATGGGAATGATGAAGCAGGTGGGGTAGGGGGGAAATCGGTCCCTGCTTCCAATGTGTTTTTGACTCAGGTTTCCTAATCACCACCTGTTTGCAGCAGGCCAGGGCAGGCTGAGGGCTCTTCCAGGTGACCTGTTTATTGATCATTCATCCTGACTTGTTTGCAGGGAGATTAGACCAAGCCTCTGTACACATTACAGGTAGGTAGCCGTGTTGGTCTGGGTCGAAGTAAAATAAAAAAATTCCTTCAGTAGCACCTTAAAGACCAACTAGGTTTTTATTTTGGTATGAGATTTCGTGTGCATGCACACTTCTTCAGATAGAAGTGTGCATGCACACGAAAGCTCATACCAAAATAAAAACTTAGTTGGTCTTTAAGGTGCTACTGAAGGAATATTTTTATTTTACTTCTGTACACATTGTTAGCTTAAATGCTGCTGGGTTGCTTCTTTATCTCAATTTGGATCAAAGGTGGTTTGGGGGGGAGAAGTGCTAGGGTTGCCATGTGTCCTCTTTTTCCAGGACACACCCTCTTTTTCAGGGGCAAAATTTCTGTCCTGGTAGATTTTTTTTTAATTTGCCAAAATGTCTCTGGCTATAATTTCTGCATGAGACATAACTGGTGGTTGAAGACTTGCTTTCCTCTTCTGTTCTCCTGCCGCCCCCCCCCCCCAGCAATATATCACAGAGCCTACATATAGTAGGGTTATTTAAAATGAGGGTCGTTCTAGCGACCTCTTTTTTGCTCGTCAAAATATGGCAAACCCTAAAGACGGCAAAATGCAGTATTTCATAAGGAATGGCAGAAAGGGATTGCTGCCAATGTCATGTGCATACTGCTTCCCAAACCAGTGGCGGGAGCGCACTGCTTGCAGTGTGAACAGGACTGTGTCCACAGCTCAGGTGTTGTGTGTTGGCAGCTGTCTGTCTGATGTTGGCTATTTAATGCTATTTCACTCCGGGGAAAGTTGGCTGCCTAATGTGCATTTGCTCCAGTTTGCTTGTGGGGAGGTTAGATGGCGTCGATGCAAAGCCAGCGTTATCCCTCACCTTCTTCCGGTGTATAGAATCATAGAATTGTAGAGTTGGAAGGGACATCTCCAGGCAGGGCTGAGAGAGACTCCTACCTGAAAACTGAGAAAACCACTGCCAGTCAGCACAGATCTAGAGGGACCAATGGTCTACGGCAGCTTCCTATGTTGCCAGTATGTGAATGAACTTGCCAGTATGTGAATGAAACAGCAACCGTCTGGAAGCGCCCTGAGATTGTCTGGGCAGGTTACCGGGCCCCTGAATGGAAACCAGATCTGCATCAAAGAACAGTCTGCGGAGATGCTTTGCTAATGAGAACCCTGCTCACAACACCGTTGGTTGTTGTGCCAGCCGACCAAAAGCCTCCCGGAAGTTTTGGGGCGGGTGGAAGTGCCTTTTGTCAAAAAGGGCAGAAGCAGCTGTTGGAATGTAGCCCAAGGAGAAGCAAGTTCAGCATCTGCTCAAGTATCCAAGCGTGTATCCACCCGGTTGGGGCGTTTCTTTCAAATTTTCACCCGTAGCTTCGAAGCGATTGTTGAGAAGCAGGAGGCCTAAGGGAGAGTTCAGTCCACCTCTTCCCGCCTGTGCTTTTCAACATGGCTGGCTTTGCACCTGGCATGGCAGGGGGCCGTTTCCGACAGACGTGCCCCTTCTTGTTGGATGCTGCAGCCTGCTGTCGAAAGCTCTTCTTGGTTCATCAGTTGCTCAGCGATTCAGATTTTTTCTTCCTCACAGGCCTGTGCGCACAGCAAACGTGGGCTTTGCTCAGGCCCCAGCGTCACGGCGCTTTGTGATGGTGCCTCTGCGAAAGGATGGATGGGGCAGGATGGCTTGCAAAAAATGGGAAGGAGAGCTTCCCTGGGTGATGGGATTTATTCTGAAGCAGCGTTCACCATTCTTAGCCAAGCGCTTTAAAGAGAGGAAGTGTTGCCCTAGGAGATTCCAGAAGGAAATTGCTCTGGACAGTGTAGAAGCCAAGAATACGTCATTCCTTGATGAGGCAAGGGGAAGTATGCGGATCTGGGGAGTCTGTGGCTTATCAGTGCAGAGGGTGAGGGGTTCAGAGAAGCACAGTAGTCCAGAGAGGATGACCAGATTTCGACGGACCCTTGGTCGTAATGATGCCGACAGTGAGGGTCTCAATTGAAGGAAAATGGGCTTTTCTTGGGGGGAACAGCTAGTGCATCTTGACGACAGTTTGTGAAACAGCCTGAGGAGGACAAAACAGGGCAGAGGTGCATTAAAACTGAAGGCAGGGAGTTCTTTTCAGATGGCACAATAAGTCCTGATTGTGGAGCGATGGGCTGGTTCCTTGCAGGATGGGAAAACCTGCATTTGCACAGGTTCCTGCTCTGCTGATGCTGACAACCAGAACCATTTGCACTGGGGCACAGGACACCTAAATATAATTTGGATGAGCTCCAAAATATTAAATTATGTTAATTAAATGTAATTGTATTTCAAGAAATACCAAGGCCATTGGCCAGAATGCTGGCAGGGGTACATCTCATTGATCAACCGTGAAGAATTCTGCCTGGAGATTTTTGCTTGCATCCCTAGAAATATTTTTTCTTTTCCCCACACTCCCCATTTAAGAAAAGCTGAAAATTCAGGGGAAGATGGCTGAGCCCGAGAGGCGTCCTACTGCACCAAACTGAATAGCTCAGTCAGTAGAGCATGAGGCTCTTAATCTCAGGGTTGTGGGTTCCAGCCCCACATTGGGCAAAAGATTCCTGCACTGCAGGGGGTTGGGCTAGATGACCCTCGTGGTCCCTTCTAACTCTACAGTTCTAGGATTCTATGAAATGCCTGTCTAGGCCAGCATTCCTTCTCCAGTGGTACCGTCAGGTGCCTCTGGGAAACCCATAAGCAAGGCAGAAAGGTTGACAAACAAACAATAACAGGTTTGCTACCGCAAAAGGGGCTCTTGAAACTCCAGCTGCCTTCAGCAACTGCCCCATAACACACACACACACACACTTTCAGCATGGATTTTCTTCTCACATTAGCACCGTGCAGAGTGGGTCATCTTTTCCTCAATGCGGCTCCACTCTTCTGCTGCCAGCCATATCTGGCCGTGGTGCTTCTTGGATGCAGTCTCAGCTGACTTTCCAAGCTGTTAACCTGACAGCGGAGGAAACAAGAGGGTTAGCAACTGCATTCAAAGATGGGGATGCAATATGTGGCCCTCCAGAGATTGTTGGTCTACGTTTGGCACCAGCTTGGCTGCAGGAGTTGCTGGAAGGAGGCATGCAAGGCACCATCCAACTGCCTTAGGGAGCCTGGTCTGGATTTGTGAAGGGTTTACTCCTCAGCCTTTTCTCCGCCCAAAGATCTCCCACCAGGCAGTGGAGGTTTAGGATCAGAGTTTTCCTCCTCCTAGATGGGCTCCCTTCCCAGGTGGATGAGCCCCACCCACCCTCCACTTCTCTCTGCAGCACATGCAGATACAACCTTCCTGACTGTTGGACCCAGCGGCAGAGCAAGCCGATTGGGCGCCTGGGGAGGCGTGTGTGCCCAGGGGAGGGGCCAGCTGCCTGCAGGGCGGGGCCAGCCAGGGCAGGACGTTCCACTGGGCCTCCAAGAAGTCTGCCTGCCTCCGCCCGCTCAGCCGCCCTACACCTGAGGGGGAGCCGGCGGACGGGCCGTTTGGGGCAGCGCAGAGCCTGTGGGCGCCCAAGCCACTGTGTCACTCCCAGGAGAGATGTGTGGCTCGGGTGTGCTGCAGGCCCTGCGGTGAGTGCTGCCCAGCATTTTGTCACCCCCCCTCCACACTCCCCTCCTCTGCCCCTAATTGGACCCGCTCTTGGTCTTGTCAGCTGAATCCGCCGGAGCCTGTATTTGCATGCAGATACTCACTGACGGTTTGAGACCCAAAGGCTACCCTTACCTGGTTTAGCCAACCAGTCAAAGCTGTTTCCCGTGGTGTGGCTGCTGCCTCATGCTGACAGCTTCCAGGAGCCAAAGGTGAGAGCTGAGAGCAGGCCTGCCCCAGAAAGAGCATGGCATGCCCCCACCAGGGGCACCATCCCTCCCCTAACACCCCATACACTCCAAGAAAAGAATGCATTTTAAATGTTTGGTGGGTACGCAGGCAAAGTCTACCTTTCTCTGAAGAGAGTAGATGGTTTTTCCCAGTTCATTGACTAATGCCTCGAGGTCCTCCTCTGAGGGGGGGTTCTGAGAAGGTTCCTCCGCCCTGCAAGAAAAGGTAGAAAAAAGAGGCGGGGATTCATTTGAGGGGCGTGTCCAGGTGACTGCTCTCTCCTGCTATGAGCAAGGCAAAGGGATGCTGAGGTTGGGTAGGATGCGCAATCGGCCTTCTTCAAATTTTGAACCTCCACTGGAGGGTAATCGTGCCTTCTCCTTCCTTACCCTGTCCCCCCCACCGGCCGCCCATTGCCCCAGGAAGCACAATCAGGTGTTGGTTGCAGGCCCGGCTCTAGGGGTAGTCTCGGTGGTGCGGGGCGCCAGGGCGCCGGGCCGGCAGGAGGGCGCTGCACGGCGAAGCTGTGTGGAAGCCGTGCTGCGTGCTGCGCCCTCCGCGCCAGGGCGCCTGACCGGCTTGAGACGGCCCTGGTTGATTGGGTCCAACATACAAGATCCAAAAGTTCAAAACCTTGAACACCTGCCTGCTTTGCAAATGCTATCCAAGCAACCTGGCACAGAATTATCAGAGCGGGCGCAACTTTGGCATTTTATGCAGCAGCAAGAAAAAGGGATTTGGGGCATAATATTCAGATTTCAGATTGGGAAAGGTTATGGAAAATGGATTTGAAATTCATGGCATGTTGTACACTGAAAGAAAAGTTGTACTGCTGGTATTTAACTAGCAAAAATATATCAAACAAGTGCAAATACCTGCTGGAAATGTAAAGAAAAAGAAGGTACCTTTTATCATATGCGGTGGTCATGTATGGTAATAAAGGCTTTCTGGGAAATGATATAGAATCATAGAATCATAGAGTTGGAAGAGACCACAAGGGCCATCCAGTCCAACCCCCTGCCAAGCAGGAAACACCATCAAAGCATTCTTGACAGATGGCTGTCAAGCCTCTGCTTAAAGACCTCCAAAGAAGGAGACTCCACCACACTCCTTGGTAGCAAATTCCACTGCCGAACAGCTCTTACTGTCAGGAAGTTCTTCCTAATGTTTAGGTGGAATCTTCTTTCTTGTAGTGTGAATCCATTGCTCCATGTCCGCTTCTCTGGAGCAGCAGAAAACAACCTTTCACCCTCCTCTATATGACATCCTTTTATATATTTGAACATGGCTATCATATCACCCCTTAACCTTCTCTTCTCCAGGCTAAACATACCCAGCTCCCTAAGCCGTTCCTCATAAGGCATTGTTTCCAGGCCTTCTATTCATATAATGAATAGAAAAAGTTTAAAATAACTTTTGTAAAAAACAACAACCAGAAGCCTTTCTATTAGAAATTATAGGTACCGACATTCCAAAGGAACAGAAAAGACTTGATGTATGCGACAATAGCAGCACGGATGCTATTAGCCCAGAGATGGAAAGAAAAAAGAATCCCTACCAGAGAAGAATGGCAAACTAAGCTGTTAGACTACACTGAAATGGCAAAACTGACCAGAAAACTCAGAGACCAGGAAGACAAGAAATTCAAGAAAGAATGGGAAACGTTTATCATTTATTTAGGAGACCACTGTAAGCAGATGAAAACATGAGCAGGATTTTAATCTCACTTGTAATGTAACAAATTTTATGGACAATATGGATAGACATGGAATATAGATTACGAAATAATATGCAGTTGAAAAGGTTGACAACAGAAACCATGGAGAGAATGGGGGCGGGGGGGGGAGTGTAATCTCAGAGTAATCTCTCTACATGGATGTGTATTTGGTATGGCTCTAAATTCATATTTGTGAAATCAAATAAAATGATTTGTGAAGAAAAAGTGACGACTCTGCAGCTCACCTTTGATCTCCAGGCTTGGCCTTGGAAGGGTTTTCTTCTGGGTAGCTGAAGCCAGAAGATCTTTTGTTTCGGAACTGTTGGGAGAGGGCCCTAAACTGGCCCCGTGTCCTGCAGTCTGGGGGGAAGAGGAAGGTGTGAGTTCGAGGCAGCAGGGTTTGAAAGGCTCAGAAACACTGGAAGAATGCTTATATAACTCTGATTCCAAAACAAGACAGGGAGCCCGAGCAGCTAAAAAATTAACGACCTATATCTCTGTTGAATGAAGATTATAAACTTTTTGCAAATATATTAGCAAATAGGTTGAAATTGGTATTAAAAGAGGTAATTCATTATAACCAGGCTGGATTTTTTTTTGCCAAAACTCATGGAATATGCAGAAATGGTGAAACTTACCGGAAGAGTAAGAAATCAAGATTAACAAACTTCTTATAAAAGAATGGAAATGGTTTGTTGAATATTTACAGGTAAATAGTAAACCGATAAAAACACTAGCAGGATTATTGTAATAATCTGCAGTTTCACAGGACTATATATTAAATTGCATGCACAGTAGATAATTAAATGAGCAAGTGAAAGGAATTTGGATATGCGGAAGATTTCCCCCCCCCCTTTAAATTAAGGAACCATAGAAAGAAGGGAAGTCAAATTTTGAAATGTTAAATTGATTGTAAAACTAATGAAATGTATAAACTTGGAAAAGTAAATAAAAACTTTTGAAAATATATATAAAAATGAAAAGCTCAGAAACACATGCCCACCCCCCAAAATATCTATCATATTAGTGTTCCAAGTTTAGCAGCTTCTGAGCAGGGGGAGGTGGAGGGTGACTTTTTCAGGCTTCACTTCATCTTGAAAAGGAAGCCTTATTATTATTATTATTATTAATTATTATTAAATTTGTATACCACCATTGGTAGATCTCAGGGTGGTTCACAGCATAAAATGATAACACAAAATACATAATAAAAACAAGAACAAAGCTCACCCCACCTCCTCCCACAAACACATTTAAAAGGATCTAGGCCAAAGGCTGGGTTGAAGAGGACTGTTTTCACCTGGTGCCTAAATGATTGCGCCTGAGAAAAGCATTCCACAAGTGGGAGCCACTACAGAAAAGGCTCTGTTTTCGTGTTGCCACCCCCCCCCCGACCTTTTGTGGAGGAGGCACACGAAGAAGAGCGTCAGATGATGATTGCAGGGTCTGAGTCGGTTCATATGGGGAGAGGTGCACCTCTCTAATAATTTGCTTACAAACATCCAGGTTGAACAGGTATGGTGGATGTGTATGTTTACCCAGCAGTTCGAAAGCACACCAGTGCAAGTAGATAAATAGATACTGCTGTGGCAGGAAGGTAAATGGCGTTTCCGTGCGCTCTGGCTTCCATCACGGTGTTCCGTTGTGAGAAGCGGTTTAGTCCTGCTGGCCACATGACCCGGAAAGCTGTCTGTGGATAAATGCCGGCTCCCTCGGCCTGAAAGCGAGATGAGCGCCACAACCCCAGAGTCGCCTTTGACTGGACTTAACAGTCCAGGGGTCCTTTACCTTTTTTACCTTACAGGAATAAGCCTGTAGGCAGGTGGCACTTGCCACAACTAGGAATGCGAGAAGAAATTTGATTCATTTCACGTTTGGAAGCAAATCTCTGAAATTTCAATTTTTCAAAACAGTACGAGAACCGAAAAACAGCGACCTTTCAATACCCACAATTTCCCCTCCCGTCCCCATCACGTTACCTTCACAGCAGTCCTGCCAGAGGCGCAGATCCACTTCCGGGATCTCATCGCAGCTGACCATGCCCTGTGGGTAGGCTGCAACCTGGAAAACATCCTTCTGTAGCTGCCTGATGTGGTCGCTGTTGTCGCAGATGATGCGGGCGAGAGACACCTGCCTTATCTGCGTGAGCTGGGCAGGGCTGAGCACACCTGGGTTCTCGTACCAAAACCTGATGGGGGAAATTGCACGCAAGAGCATCAGCGATGGGACCTGTAAACAGCAAGCAAGGGATGCGAGGACAAGCTGGGGAGCGTTTGGTCCTCAGGGTGCTGTTTCGATGGCAGCCTCCCATGATCCTCCCATCATCAGGCCATGCTATGGGCTGATAGGAGTCTAAGATTGGATGGCTAGCCTGCATTTCAGGGGGTTGGACTAGATGACCCCCAGGGTCCCTTCCAACTCTCTGATTCTATGACACCCAGAGGCCTTCAGAGTCTTAATCTGTAGGTTTACCAATCATTTAATGTGTCAGTACGAATGGAAGCCATTAAAATCGCAGTTGTTGTATAAAGGATTGCTATTTTGACTGGAGTGTAATTGGAATTACTGTAATAAGCTTTTGGAACGCAGAAATAAAGTAAATCATCGAACCATCAATTCTAGCATGCAGGGGGCCACCTAAATTGTATAATTTGGCATCTGAATGATTGGTATTAATGATTGTATTATAATTTGGCATTGTTACAATGAGGCTATTATTGGATTATTGTAGTTGAAAACTAATAAAAATTGTTATCAGAAGATTCTTAATCTCCGGTGTACAGGCTGGTAATGTCGGAATGCACTCCTGGGGGGGACGGGACGGCAGACCCCCAGTACCTCTGAGCGTATCCGGGAAGGCACGTCTCTGGAATGGCATTCCCTTTATTCCAGAGTGCCTCTCTGCAACACTCCTCCTTGGAAAAGTACACACAGGTCTTCTGGCATTTCACAGCAAGAAGAAGAAGACATCCGTAGGTCTAAACTACGTTTTATTCACACTATGTACAGAGGATCCATAATCACGTCTGTGTTCTCCGGCTCAGGCAGAACAAGACTGTTGCATACAGCAAAAGTGAAAGTAAAGTACTGTAACAATAACACGCTCAGACGGAAGAGATAAGACAGTCTTCCGTTCCCACACTCTTCTCAGACATCTTGTGTGATTTATACTAATCACACTACCCAGCATCGGGTACGCAAATCCTAACAGGTAAATGTGGAATGTTTATGCATGCAGGTTTATTGCAGCACAAGCACAGCAGCAAGTGTTTATATAGGTGAATGAGATATCACCATAGACAAACATGTCTATAGCATACCTGCCAAGTTCCGGTCTGAGAAATAAGGGACTGGACCGGAAGTAGCAGACCGGAAGTAGCACTGCCGCCATTTTGGAACTGGGCGGAGCATGCTCAGAAGCGACTTTTGATGCTGCTCTGCCCTGTTCCAAAATGGCTGCCGCACTAGAAGTCGCGCTGCAGCCATTTTGGAACTGGGCAAAGCAGCATCAAAAGTCGCTTCTGAGCATGCTCCGCCCAGTTCCAAAATGGCCGCTGTGCCAGAATAAACCGGGGGGGAAACAAAAAAATCCATTTTTCGGCTGGGAACAGCTGGAAAAACGGGGGTTTCCCGGGGAATACGGGAGACTTGGCAGCTATGGTCTATAGACAAACAAATACTTTACACTAGGGCTGCCAGACGTGGCTTACCTGTCTCCATCTCTGAGTCTTCGAAACTGAGTCGCTAATAAGCACATGAGGGTTGGCCCCACTCTGGTGCCTGGGATGAGGTCCTCCACCATCAGTGCCGGAAACAAGTCAATGTTCTTCGTAATTCCATATAAACTGCAAAGGGAGAGGGGAAAGAGATCAGCTGGTGGAGCAAAAGTTTGCCTGGTCCCACCTGTCCAAAACAGATGTGTGTTTGTATGTTATGTGGGAAGGTTGTGGCCCTGCAGATGTTGCTGAACTCTAACTCCCATCAGCCCCCAACTAGCACGGCCCATGGTCTGGAATGATGGGAGCTGTAGTTCAATAGCATTTGGAGGGCCACAGTCTCTTCCCCATACTGACCTAGGAGGGTAACTGCGGTATGGCTTAAAAAGACCTGAGGGGAAATCGTAATTTTGTGAAGGGTGCAGGGTGCCTCTAGTGGACAATCTGAAGTACCCACACCAAACTGCAGTTCCCAGGATTCTTTGGGGGAAGCCATGACAGGTGAGGGCCAAAAGAGGCATTATAGACATGGCAGATCTGTGTTGAGATCTTTCGGCACTATTTTTGTGGTTGCTGCTGCTTTGAAGCCAGTGTGCGGGATCCATGTTTGATCAGAGGGGCAATGCCGGGGTAGGAGGTATTCAGCCCTCCCCCATGTTCTTTCCGTAATGCAAATTGGGAACATCTGTGGCTCAGTGACAGGGCATCTGCTTTGCAAGGATAGGGTCCCAGAAGCACAGTCTGAAACTCTGGAGTGTCCATATGGATACTTATATCTTGCTTACTATGGGGAAATGGTTGTGTTGTGGGGATTAAATAGTCCGCAATACCACCATAGCTGCTCTGATAAAAATAGTCTCCCTCCTAGAAAAAAAAAGTTTTAAAAAGTTAGGATATCTAATCACCAGTCTCTCCTGTCACATCTGATTTGACTCTTAAAAAGGTAAAGGACCCCTGATAGTTAAGTCCTGTTGCGAACGACTCCAGGGTTGTGGCGCTCATATCGCTTTACTGGCCGAGGGAGTTGACGTTTGTCCGCAGACAGTTTTTCCGGGTCATGTGGCCAGCATGACTAAGCTGCTTCTGGCGAAACCAGAGCAGCGCACGGAAACGCCGTTTACCGTACCTGCCCACCAGAGCAGTACCTATTTATCTACTTGCACTTTGACATGCTTTCGAACTGCTAGGTTGGCAGGAGCTGGGACCGAGCAACGGGAGCTCACCCTGTTGCAGGGATTCGAACCGCCGACCTTCTGATCGGAAAGCCCTAGGCTCAGTGGTTCAGCTCAAGCGCCACCCGCGTCCCTTGATTTGACTCTGAAAGCAGCATAAAACCAGGATAGGTTTGCAGTGCAGATATACGTTGGGCAATCTTCAAGATACTTGTAGCAACTGAGTCAATGCTTGCTATGGACTGCAGCCTGACATGGAATGGAGGCATGTAAACACTACAATCTCTTTGTGTGTTGAAGTAAAATAAAAAAATTCCTTCAGTAGCACCTTAAAGACCAACTAAGTTTTTATTTTGGTATGAGCTTTCGTGTGCATGAACACTTCTTTGTGTGTTGAGTTATTCACTTCTGTTGCTAAAGGCAATATAATATGTGAGCCTCAAGAGGCTATAGGACTTTGACTCCCATCAGCCTCTCCTAGTGGTGCCTACGATCAGGGAGGGTGGGAGTTGTTAGCGAGCAACATTTGGAGCCACAGGTTATCTGCCCCTGACCTAGAGCAACAGAAGTAAATGGTCTCATGTGCTGTTGGGGGTGGGGAGCAGGAAGGCTGGAGTTTGGTTGTTGCACAAAGGAGATACCTAAAGGACAGTCGGTTACAATCGTCGCTGACCTCTCGGGTGCCCTTTGGCCGAGGTGCCCTACCTCCTGAGCTTCTCCCTGATCTCGAGGTTCCTAATCTCGTTCTTGAGGTCGTCGAACTCCTGCGCGGACGTGAGGTTGCAGAAGACCCGGAAATCGTTGTAAGGGGGGATGCCGTGGTCGCGCCCCCTCTGGATGTTGATGGCTGCCAGGTCCAGGGAGACGGAATGGGCCATGGAGAAGAGCTTCTCGGTCAGCTCCATGTTCAAGAGTTCGGAAGGCACTCGCATTTTCCCGGGGATCCCGAAGAGTCCGCGGAGAAGCGGGTCGATGCCGCCTTCCTGGGTGATCCTGAATGGCGAGAAGAAGGCCTTGTGAAGAGGGACGTGGCCCTGCTGGATGGGCTGGAAAGTTTCATTGAGCCGGTAGAGGAGAGGGTTGATGAGGGTGTGGCCAAAGCGGAAGGCAGCCGTGGCGAAGGCGTTCAGGATGCCTGCGTTTGTGTTGGGCTCGTAGCCTTTGTACTCCCCCAAGACCTTCATCCCGGCTTCCCCGAAGATCTTGGGCAACCAGTGCGAGTAAGTGATGTGCTGCATCTCGGCCCCCACAATCTTCCGTGCCTCGTGGTAGACGGTGTCCCCGTCCCAGTGAGGGTTCAGGGCCAGGAGCTTGGCGGCCACGCGGTTATGCTCCCGGAACCACAGGGTGTGCATGGAAGTCAAGGCCAGCTGCTCGTTGGCTCGGTGGTCGCCGGCCAAGAAACATGGGACGGGACTCTCACTCTCGTCCCGCATGCATTCGGTGGGAGGCCCCACGGCGAAGGGGAGGAGGTGCTTCCCGGAGCTGGGGACCACCTGGCCTTCCTTCAGGAGCCCCCTCTGGTTGCTGAGGTCCCTCAGCTCCAGAGACTCGTGCTCTGTGCTCCCGTAGACGTTGGATGCGTCGATGAAAGACGTGAGGTGGTTGATTTGCTCCCGGGCATACACGGAGTTCATCAGCAGAGAGGTCATCCCGCTGCCGCACACGGGGCTGGAGCGGACAAAGAACATGCAGTGTCCGTTCCTCACCCGCGGGTCGTTTTCTGGGATCATGACGGAGAAGCAGGGGGGGTCGTTGGTGCACACCTGGCTGCACGACGCCCCGTCTGAGAAGCGCGCCATGCTGATGGCCGCCACGGTCTGGTCCATGTCGTGGTCCAGGAACTGGCCCCACTGCATCAGCATGTGCGTGAACTGGTTGTCGGGCGTGATGGTCTCAGTGCCAATCATGGCGGTCGAGACTAAGCGAGGGAGCGGCAGGGGGAGCTCACGGGAGTCGTCGGCCAGAGAGAAGCCTCTGGGTAAGTTGAACCCGTTCTGGTAGGCCGGCTTGAGCAGGCGCTCGAAGGCGGTGAGGGAGGCTCCCCACATGGGGTGCTGGAGGTTGTTGCACGAGCCGTCGTGGGTCCGGTACTTCCTGTGGAAGCAGATGTCGGAGCAGTTGGGGGTGCGGCGGTGAGCAGAGCACCCAGACAGGTTGGCGATCATGTTCAGGTAGTGTGGGGAGACCAGGTCGTTGTAGCGGTACCCTGAAAGACCACTCCCAGAGCGTTACCCAATGGATTAGAATCTGAACAAGCATTCACTACAAAACAAATTCCTTTTTCTAATATTGCAAATCTCACAACCAGATTGTGAGGCTAATAATTCCAGGATATCTGGAACGTTCCCTAAATCCTCGCAGGTTTATATTCATTTTTAAAGTTTCTAGCAAATGCCTAGTCCTTCAGAAGGATACTCTAATTACATATGAGCTACCGTATTGGCCTGAATATAAGCTGCACCAGCAAATAAGGCACACCTTTCAAATTCGGCGGCTTGGGAGCCGCGGATGGGACAGACGCCGTTGCCCCGTGCTCCCAGGCTGCTCTATGGGGGGGGGGGAGCCGCACTGCTTTGCCGGGGGCCTCCCCTCCCCCCATTTGTTCCAACAGCTTGGGGGAGGCTTGGGAGTGGTGGGCGGGCTGGGCACTGTTGCCCTGCACTCCTGGGCTGCTTCCTGGGGTGGAGGGGAGCCACGCCGCTTTGCCGATGGCGTACGTTCGCAATTATAAGCCACACTTTAACTTTTCATGATTGGAATTTGGGGGGAAAGTGAGGCTTATATTCAGGACAATACGGTATGACTTCTTAAGGCAAAGGAGTGACCACAGAGAGGTCCTTCTAACCTTCTTCTCAGCCCAAAGGTTTCTAGGCCCATGAATATTTCGTTAAAATGCAGTATAGGTAAAGGTAAAGGGACCCCTGACCATTAGGTCTAGTTGTGACCGACTCTGGGGTTGCGGTGCTCATCTCGCTTTATTGGCTGAGGGAGCTGGCGTACAGTTTCCAGGTCATGTGGCCAGCATGACTAAGTTGCTTCTGACGAACCAGAGCAGAGCACGGAAACACCGTTTATCTTCTCGCCAGAGCAGTACCTATTTATCTAATTGCACTTTGAAGTGCTTTCAAACTGCTAGGTGGGCAGGAGCTGGGACCGAGCAACGGGTATTTGAACTGCTGACCTTCTGATCGGCAAGCCTTAGGCTCTGTGGTTTAACCCACAGTGCTACCCGCATCCAAAAATGCGGTATACGTCCAAATAAAAACCAGAAAAGCAATTCTAGGATGGAATCTCAGCAGCAGACACACCAGTTCCTTAACTCAGTCCCCTGTACACCCAAAGGGGGGGGGGGAGACAACGTCTTGAATTGGCACTGATAAGCTGCTAATGTGTGTGGCCTCTAGTGGGAGTGATTTCCATATCTAGGGTGCCATAACAGAGACATAACAGGCTTTTATGGTTTGTTGCTGCTGCTCAGTGGTGCCTTTATTACCTGTTCCGTTCATGTCCACAACCAAGCCTTGCTGCACATGCTCCTGGATAAGCTGCAGGGTCCGTTCAAAGATCTCTCCGGCCCGAGCTGTCTCAATGGTGTATGGATCCCGCGGGTATCGGAAAAGAGCCAGCAGTTCATTAGGAGTTTTGGGTCGCCTGTCCGGAGAGGACAGAAAGCTATTTTTAAGTGCCATCGCATTTCCCAAAAGCCTCTGCATTATCAGCTGAGATACGAATAGCAATCCAAGTTCTCAAATGTGCTGGTCCTAATTGCAGCCAAAATGGCTGTGTTCCTCCCGTCCACAAGAGGGCGATATAAGCAGGCTTGGGGGAACCCCAAGCTATGCAGGGGGTTCTTTCCACTCCAAAGAAAGTCCCGTTCAGTTCAACGGGGCTTCCTTCCAATTGAGTGGGTATAGGATTATAGCCTTGGAGGTGGGAGGGAGGGACCCCCAAAGCTCTCCAGGGATGACTGAGCTGACTATTGGGGCAGGAAATAGAAAACTAGGGGAGGAGAGTGGAAGGGAGTAGCCTGAAAAAGAGCAGGCCACACGGGAACAATTTGTCGCAGCTCCCACTTGCTATTTTTACTTTCAGTTAGGGAAGCGGGAAAATGGCAGTTCCCGTTCCCACTTGCATGCATCACAATCAGCGCCGCTTCTGTTCTGCTGCAGTTTGGTTTCTGACAAATACTGCATTATTTGTCTTGCTGTCTGCTATTCAGTGTGCGTTACACAACTCTTTATGTTCATTTCCATGCTGAGGAAACATGAAAACTACCGTACTTTCCCATGTGTTAGGTGAGGTTCCCTCCCCCCCAAAAAGAATGCTAAAAAATGGGGGGGAGGTGCTTTATACATGGTCAGGGCATATTGGTGACATGGGATTGTTTGTTTCTGCTAGCTGGAGATTGCCAGCGGTGTTCTTGGTGGCTGCGAAAAGGGCTGGTGTTTATTTGCTGTCGCTGCGGCAATAGTGCGGGTGATTTGCGGCTCCTGGCGGCGGTTGCGGCAGCGCAGGTCAGACAGGTGAGCAATTTTTTGCAATATTGCCAGAAAGCAATATTGCCAAAAAGCTCAACAACTCTGGTCCACCCCCCAAAAAAACCTCAACAATTCTGGGCAATCTCCCCCCATTTTCTTAAGTTTGAGCCCCCCAAAATAGGCAGTGTCTTATACATGGGGCCGTGTTATACATGAAAAAATACGGTATAGTGGTACCTCGGTTTATGAACACAATTGGTTCTGGAAGTCTGTTCATAAACTGAAGCGTTCATAAGCAAACTTTCCCATTGAAAGTAATGGAAAGTGGATTAATCCGTTCCAGACGGGTCCGCGGAGTACTCAACCTGTACAGTACTTAACCCGAAGCATGGGTGTAATTGGTTCCGGAAGTCTGTTCATAAACTGAAGCATTCATAAACTGAAGCGAACTTTCCCATTGAAAGTAATGGAAAGTGAATTAATGGGTTCCAGATGGGTCCGCGGTATTCGTAAACCGAAAATTCGTAAACCGAGGTGTTCATAAACCGAGGTTCCACTGTATGTGTTGTTTGCAGACTTAAGAAAACAATGATGTGAAGGATTGAATTTGCTTGGCTCATTTCCATTCCTGACCACAGGCAGAATGCAGCCCATTCCTGCTATATTTTCTATTTGCATGGGAATTCCTACTTCCCGTGACGTCCCTGGCTGAGTGACAATTGGGAATTCTGCTACATTTTTAAAGATAGTGCTTTATATGCATTATAACACTGTGACACCAGATGGCGCTGTGGAGTCCCGTTTTTCGCTAACGGGATTTCTCTGTATGAAATTTGCAACGCATTTAACTGAATTGCTTCTTTGATGTGTCTAGAGTGGGAAATGACCATAAAACTGCCCTCCCCCCCCCCACAAAATGGCTTCTGCATCTGTGTGGCCTTCCCACCTGCTCCCGTAAGTGTGAGTTCATTCTCCAAATGGTCTTACTTGCTAAACAGCTCGGCGCGCGTAGAATTGATGGCGTGGTCCACACTGCTGATGGCTTCTTGGATCGAGGTAGCTACAAAGGTGTCCCCACTTCTGCCAATGTTCGTAGCTTTTTTAAAACCACAAAGGTGGTGGTGGCGGTGGCCGGGGGGGTGGGGGTGGAGTGCAGAGAGAGAGATTTAAAATTTAAACCTCTTCCATTTTAGAACCATCTGCCTTGAAAACAGTAACCTTACAACCCAAAACACCAGTTCCTGAGTTTGCTCTGAACATGAAAATGTCAGAACACATTGGGAGGCCTATATTTAGCAATCAGTGGGACAAATTATGGAGGGAGGGGATGAGATTTACAGCGTGTGCAGGGATAAAGGAGAATATGCTAAAGTTAGTCTACAGGTGGCATCTGACTCCAGAAAAAAATTGCCAAATTATATAAAAATAATTCAAACAAATGCTGGAAATGCCAGGAAAAAAATGGCAGCTATTATCACTGCTGGTGGCAATGCGTGAAAATTTTGGAATACAATTTATGATGAATTAAATTTATGATGAATTAAATTTATGATGAATTAAAAAAGATGCTAAAAATAACGTTTGAAAAGAAATCAGAACTATTTTTGTTAAGCATGGTGCCGGAAAATATTCCAGAAGATAGAAAGAATATACTCTTGTATGCCTGCGCAGCAGCTAGGCTCCTCATTGCTCAGAATTGGAAGGGAGAAAAGATTCTGACGGTTCTTGAATGGCAGGGAAAACTGGTGGAATTTATGAACCTAGCAAAAATGACTGCAGCAATTAGGAATGTCCCTAAGGAGAAAGGTAAAATCGAATGGAAATATGTTGAGGACTATTTGATCAAAGAAAACATTAATACCGATATGCAAGAGATTTAAAGAATGTATGTATATAACAACTCAGATAATGCAAGATAAGCGAAAGCTAATCAAAATGGAGGCGGTGTATAAACAGTAGGGAGTCAATTTCTATTTTATTTGTCTGTTCTCTTTCTTCTTCTTCTTTCTTTTTTTTTGTAAATTCTGATTTTGATTTTTTTTTGTAGTATTGGCTCAAGTTATTTGATAAGATATTATATGTCCTGTTACTGTTTTTTTAAGAACTGAAATAAAGAAACTGAAATATATTTTTTTAAAAAAATGTCAGAACAATAAGAATAAAGAGTTTTGCTTTTTCTTGCACCCATAAATGCCTTCCCCTTGCTCTTTGGCATAATCTTCTGCGCTACACACATTGGTGGCAGAGATCTGCCTTTCATGTAGAAGATTTCCCCAGGTTGGGCTGGAAAAGACTCCCACCTGAAAACCCAGTGAGCTGCTGCCTGTCCGTGTAGACAATATAGAGCTATAGAGCCATGGTGTGACTCATTACAAGAAAGCTTCCTATGTGTTGTGTCACCCAGAGAAGGGGCTACAGGCAGGGAGCTGCAAAGAATCCTTTTCGTTTTGGGGGGGGGGGAGAGATTTTACAAATGTATGCAGATTTAATCAACCATCTAATCAATCATCCAGAAAATGTACATGTTAAATCAACTAGGGTTTATGTAACTGGGTGACAGCCCTGCTTAGAAAATGTAGATCTAGAGGATTTTAATCTCACCTTACAACAAAAACTATGGATAACTCAAATGGATAAAAAAGTGTATAACAGATTGATATGCAGATGTAAATGTTGATATTAGGGCCCATGGAAGGGATGCGAGAAAATCTCGAGATTCAGAACAATCTCTTTATATGGATTTGCAGTTGAATTTGTTGTACATTTATTTCTTTTTAAAATAAAATAAAAACTATTTTTTTAAAAAAGAAAAGAAAACTTAGATCTAGGACTGTATGTTGGTACAGATTGTATGCGGGTACAGGGGTGCAGAAAAGCCAGCCATGCAAACTGGCTCCAACTAGACCAGCCTCTGCCAATCTGGCGCCCTCCAGCTACAACTCCCATCAGCGCCAGCCAGTCGAAGTTGTTGTCCGAAACAGCTGGAGGGCGCCAGCTTGGGGAAGGTTGCACGACCGGGCTAACACTGCAGGTGCAAAGGAAGATGGCTCTCACCTGTGATTGTCAGTTGCATGGTGCTGGAAGTAAACCCAAAAGTGTTCCTGGCTACGCACTCGTACCTCCCTTGGTCAGCCATCCCCAGGTCTCGGATGGAGAGGGTTCCTTCTCTGTTGATGTGGAACTTGCCGCTCTCTGTGATCTGAATTCCTTCCTGGTATGCAAGGGAAAAGAGTTTTTGGAGCTTGGATAGACTAGGTTCAGCTTTGGCCCAGGCTATGCACACAGACAAACCTAGACAGCATCTTAAAAAGCAGAGACATCACTTTGCCGACAAAGGTCCATATAGTTAAAGCTATGGTTTTCCCAGTAGTGATGTATGGAAGTGAGAGCTGGACCATAAAGAAGGCTGATCGTCGAAGAATTGATGCTTTTGAATTATGGTGCTGGAGGAGACTCTTGAGAGTCCCATGGACTGCAAGAAGATCAAACCTATCCATTCTTAAGGAAATCAGCCCTGAGTGCTCCCTGGAAGGACAGATCGTGAAGCTGAGGCTCCAATACTTTGGCCACCTCATGAGAAGAGAAGAATCCTTGGAAAAGACCCTGATGTTGGGAAAGATTGAGGGCACTAGGAGAAGGGGACGACAGAGGACGAGATGGTTGGACAGTGTTCTCGAAGCTACGAACATGAGTTTGACCAAACTGCGGGAGGCAGTGCAAGACAGGAGTGCCTGGCGTGCTATGGTCCATGGGGTCACGAAGAGTCGGACACGACTAAACGACTAAACAACAACAACATGCACACAGAGCCTAGGGCTTGCCGATCAGAAGGTCGGTGGTTCGAATCCCCATGACGGAGTGAGCTCCTGTTGCTTGGTCCCAGCTCCTGCCAACCGCAGCTCCTGCCAACCGCTGTGCCTGCCTGCCCGCCGTGCTGGGTAACGGGGCGGGGGGGGGGCGGGGGCGCCGGAGGGATCCGTCGCACCATGGCGCCAGGGCGCCAGAGGTGCTTAAGACGGCCCTGGTCGGTCACGACTGGACCTAATGGTCAGGGGTCCCTTTACCTTTACCACCTGCGTCCTGGAACAAATTGTACCTCCCCCGGTAAAAATGAGATGATATTGGACACATTGGTCCCCCCCAAACTGGGCATGGGTTGCTTGTTCGGCATGTACAAGTCTCCTGAAAAAACCCAATTCAGACTGACTTGTATCCAGGAAAAAAGCGGTTGTGTGAACTGATACACTTCGACAGCCACCAGAATACATGCAAGCACAAACTAGGGCTTGTAGGCTACTGCGTCTCACCCAGCCGGCCACCAGATGTCAGCAAAGGCATTGCAAAAATTCGATTGGCAGCAAAAGACAAGTCATCTCAGGCTACAGTCGCATGGCACACTGGGGCTGGGCTGTGTTTCTTCACATGTACTCTTTAAAGTTCTCTTTGAGATTTGAGACAGAGGGCCGGGCTTCGGATTAGGGATGTCTGCGCTGCCTGAACTCTTCTTGGAGACCCAAAATAACCATTGCTTTCCCCCCCTACCCAGATACTGGAGGTAGTGGTATGGAAAAGGCTTTGCACACTCAGTCCACCATTCTCTCTGTCCACAGGCTTTTGGTAGCCCAACTGGGAGCTGTAATTTACCCCTTAGAGGCCTAGAATTCTCAGCACCCTCAACCATCTCCAGTTCTCGGGATCCTCCAGGTGTGTGTGCTTGAAATGTGTTTAAAATTTTTGTGCGTTCCCCATCCTGGATCCAAGGCAGGCAGGCTTCAAGGCAACAGGTGTTCAAAGTACACCAATCAACACTCAGGTACAGTACCTTGGCCCAGGTGATGGTGGGCTGTGGGTCGCCTTGGGCAGCGCAGGTGATCTCGATGTCTTGTCCAGTCTCTGCCACCATATCTTGCGGGGGGTGAAGGAAGACCGGAATCACTGTTTAGGGCGAAGAGGAAGGAGTCGGACAGACACCACAAACATCTCGGTGAGCAATGTTATAAGAATTCAAAGGTCTCAAATATAAAAGAAATGTTCATAAATGTACAAGGCAAAGACATACATAATTATATAAACCACGTGTCTGAAATAGTACAGGAGAGCAATCCTGAAGCCATTTTGACTCTCCCAAACTGACCTCAAATATTTCTCCGCAAGGAGGAAGGAAATGGGAAAGTCTCTCCATTGTCCTTTGCTTACCTTTCTTAAGGGCGTATTTGTGTATGAATAGGGTGAGCCTGTGACCTGGATTCAGGAATTAAAGTATTTACCATCACAATAGAATGGCCAGGTTGCCAAGGTAAAGCAACCAGTGACCATTATCAGGTGTCCTGGCAGGCAGGATTTCTGCTGTAGACTGCCTCCTTCTGTGATATATGTATGATGTTTCAGGGGGGTGGTCTTCTTGGGCTACAGGGTGGGCAATTTCAAAAGCCTATATAAGGGCTTGCGCACCATTGTTCAGGGTTCTCCTGCCTCCTGTGTGTGGGCAGTGGGGACCCTGTTGCAAATGTTTAATAAAGATCAGGCTTACTAGCCGTTTTGCTTCTCAATATACTCTGGTTGGTCTCTGTTATTTTCTCCTACCGATAGGGGACCCACTTTAAGGACTCAATATGGGCTCTTGGATACCGGATAAGGGAAAAGGAGCAGTTTTTTCTTATAACAGGAACGACTAGGGAGGAAGCTCAAAGGGCCACAGGAGGCAAAAGCGATTTGAGGAGCAGAAGATGTACAACCAAACATACCTCGCGGAGTCACCCAGAGCTGCACAGGAGAGCTTCGGACCCCAATGGCGCTGATGGCGTGGCATTCGTACTGGCCTTGGTCATGGAGGGCCACTCGGACAACCCTCAGGGTGCCAGTGGAGAGGATGCTGTGTCTCCGGTCGCTCGGCAACGGCCCACCTAACAACAACGACATGCTGTAAGGTGGCCATGTTTGGACTGAGTTCTTTGGGCAAGGCCGGCTCCAGCTGGGCGCTCTTGATGAGGTGTGGTGGCAGCCCTGGGAAGATGGGCCAAGCCACATTTTTAATTTCCCACCATGCATCAGCATAGCTCTAGGTGAGGAGCTGGCAGCTGCCAAAGGCTTGGTGCTGGTTCTGAGGAACACGGGGACTGTTTTAAGGCTGGGGTTCCCTGGGAACTGTAGTTCGTTACAGGGGTTGGGAATTGTAGCTCTGCAAGTGAGTTTGCAGGATTGCTTGGGGGACGTCACGTGCTTTAAATGTGCACCGGATGTGCTTTGAATGGATGGTGTGGATCTGGTTATTTATGACCCCTTGAGATGCCAATATTAATATTAATAATAATAATAATAATAATATATTTATTTATTTATACCCCACCCATCTGGTTGGGTTTCCCCAGCCACTCTGGACAGCTCCCAATAGAATATTAGAAATGTGATAAAACATCAAACATTAAAAACTTCCCTAAATCTTCAGATGTCTTCTAAAAGTCAGGTAGTTGTTTATTTCCCTGGCATCTGATGGGAGGGCGTTCCACAGGGTGGGTGCCACTACCGAGAAGGCCCTCTGCCTGGTTCCCTGTACCTCACTTCTTGCAGGAAGGGAACCGCCAGAAGGCCCTTGGAGCTGGACCTCAGTGTCTGGGCTGAGCAATGGGGGGTGGAGGCGCTCCTTCAGATATACCGGGCAGAGGCCGTTTAGGGCTTTAAAGGTCAGCACCAACACTTTGAATTGTGCTCAGAAACATACTGGGAGCCAATGTAGGTCTTTCAGGACCGGTGTTATATGGCCTCGGCGGCGGCTCCCAATCACTCAGAAACGTACCAAGTCAAAGCACACTGGCCTAAGCAGAACTTTGGAAAGGCTGAGTGGGGCACTGCCTTGGCAGGTGAGCATTATGGTGGGGGCACATTGTGCCCTGGGATCTCTTGGCAGAATTACCTATGCGGTGAGGTTACTCCACACTGTGCTGAAAGAACCCACTTCCTGTTGATCCACAGGAGAGCCCAGTGATGGCCGCAGTTAGGTCATCTATGTGAACACACCATTGGCCCAGATTGCTAAAAGCTAAAAGCAGGATAGCAAAGAGCCTCTGTGGCCTCTTGGTCTTTCAACCTCTGGAGGGAGAGACCCAATCGACCCAACCTGGTCCTTCAGAGGTTTTGGATAGAGACTCCACATCAGCTCTGTGCTGTCTGGGGCTGATGGAAGTTGTAATCCTAAACACCCTGAGGGCAGAAAACCGGGGAAGGCTGGGTAGTGCATGCTTACAGCTTCTGGAGTTTGCAAATCATTATAGAAGAACAGAGAGAACAAAGAATACCCGCTCTTGTCCAGGCGATGACTGGCAGCGGGCGACCCTCCGCAGAGCAGGGAAAGTCAACGCTTTGACCCTCTGTTACGGTCTGGTCAGTGGGGATGATCAGAAACTTAGGAGTATCTGAGGGAGAGGGGAAAAGAACAGAAATCAGGCATTTCGAGAATGGCAAAAAAAATCCCTTTCCACCCAGAACCGGACATTGTCTCTAACTCAAGGGTTCTCAACCTGGTCCCGACTGCCCACTAGTGGGCGTTTCAGGATTCTAGGTGGGCAGGAGGGGGTTCTACGGCACAAGCTAAATCCTCTTTCCATTGAGCACTGGTGGGTAAGAGAAATTTTACTATCAAGAAAGATGCATTAGTTGGCGGTAGGTATAAAAAGGTTGAATACCCCCTGGTCTAACCTCTGCAAAAGCATTGTGCAGGCAAGTCAGGATGAAACTGCTATACAGGCATCTAGTTGAAGAGAGAATTGTGTGGAGAAAGAGCGGGAGAGATTGCTGAAGAGCAGAAAAAGCGGGCATTTAGAGGCTTTTTCAGGCCCATCCTAGCCATAGAGGCTAGTGGCGCGGAAAACCACAGCGCCGGGCGCTGGAGGGCGCTGGAAGGGTGCCAAGTGAGCGCAGGGTTCCGGCGATCTGACCAGGACTGCGCTCCATGAGCTGAGAGGCTGCGCCACGTCTCTCTCCTTCTCCTAGGACTCCGCGCTGCGCCTCCTTCTCGTTTCCCCAGCGCTAGGTTCCGCTCAGTCGAGCTTCGCCACCAGCACGCGCACAGCGCCCAAGCAGCTCTTGCTGGTCCCACGGTGCGTGCGCTGGTGGCGAAGCTTGACAGAGCGGAACCTAGCGCTGGGGTAACGAGAAGGAGGCGCAGCGCGGAGTCCTAGGAGGTGGCCTCCCGCTGCTGCCGCGGTCCGCTTGGCACTCCCTTGGAGAGGCTCTGGAAGGGGGCGCTGGAGGGACCTTAGCACCAGGGTGCTGGATGGGCTTAAGACGGCCCTGAGCTTTTTAGGCTCCCCAGTTACACAAGTTTTTCTTATGCATGCAGAGGCCCTGAGCATAACCCCCGCCCAGGTCAGGGGTGCCTGTCTATTTTGGAAACTTATTTGTCTGTTTGCATTTGGACACTTCTTAAGACATCATAACCAAATTTTGCATGGCGGTCCCTGTTGAAGAGGGGAGGTTTTCGTTTACGTTTGGAAGCAACTCAATGCTATTTTGAATCAAGACGGTGGGGTGAAAGTTTCAGAACCGCATGGATTTCAACCAGGAGGCCCTTCTCATGTTTGATATGTTTTGTTCCAAGGTAGATCTCCCCGACTTTGGCACAACTTCCTGCCCACTTGTGCCCAGTGGTTACTGTGTGTGTTTTGGTCACCTTGCACGATGACGTTTGCCGTCGCTTGGATGGAGCCCTCGCTGTTACTCGCGTTGCAGCTGTACTGCCCTTGGTCTGAGAAGGTGACGTTTTGGATGTACAGCCCTCCAGAGCTGGTGATGGTGAAGCGCGGGTCCTGCGGCAGTGGAGACCCTGAGCTCAGCACCCAGGTGACGCGGGGCAGAGGGTGCCCAGAGACCCCGCATTCCAAAGTGACGCTCTCCCCGACCAGCACTTCCGTGTTCTGGGGCTGGATCACAAAGCTGGGTTTGGCTGAAAGCAAAAGAGAAGCGAGGGCTGGGTGCTTAGCATTTATCTAGTGCTCAGAATGCATGTTCTTACAACGGCCCTATAAGGTAGGACAGTCATTATTCTCCCTCTATTAAAGAAGGGAATGAGAGTGCATGAGGGTCAATAGGGGAGTGACTGATTTCTGGACCAGACAGATAGGCTTTGGGTCTGAACCAGAAGGCTTGTCTAGTGGTCTTAGCGACAAAGAGGTACAGTCCCAATGCAATCTACAGAATTGTAGAGCTGGAAGGGACCACAAAGGTCATCCAGTCCAACCCCCTGCAATGCAGGAAACTTTCACCCCATATAGGGCTCAAACCCATGGCCCTGAAAGAGTCTCCTTGCCAGCACTTCCACTATTAAAACCGACACATTCCCATTCTACTTTCTAATACAAAGTATACGGGGCTTCCAGCACAAAGGAATTAAGCCTTGAGCAGGAGTGGGAAAACTGTGACTCTCCAAATCTCCAGCTCCCATCAACCCTGACCATTGACCACACTGGCTGCCCACTGATGGTAGTTGAAGTCTAATTCCTGCATTGCAGGGGGTTGGACTAGATGATCCTTGGGCCCCTTCCAACTTTATGATTCTATGACACCTGAAGGGCCACAGGTTCCCCACACCTGACTTATTGCTGATCCACTCTGCACCCGTCGAGAATGACAATTTATGAGAGTGCTTGGTTTATACTAGAAGGATACTGAACCAAATTTCTCCACCACCCATCTCTTAAAATGGAAAGGGACTGAGCTCAGCAGTAGATTTCTCTGGGTGCAGAAGGTTCTGGAGTTAATCCCTTGGTCTCTCCAGGTGGGGCTGGAAATGTCCCTTGCCTGAAAACCCTTGCGAGCTGCTTGCCAGCCAGTGTAGTCAGTACTGAGCTGGATGGACCGAGGTGTCTGCCTTAGCATAAGGCTGCTTGCTCTCTAATGGACGCAGTGGCAATTCTTAAATTTCAGAGGATCTTTAAAAGCCATTACATGGGTGGCCGTAGTAGCGCAGCACAACTTCCTGGGTCTTTGCTTCGCCGGCGACATTCTTGGCCATGCACTGGTAGACGCCTTTGTCCGACTCTCTGGTATCTTGGATCATTAATGTTCCATCCTGCAGGAGGTTCAGGCGCCCGTCATCCTGCATGTCGATCTCGTTGCTGAGAAACAGAAAGGAAGATCTAAACGCTCCAAATCTGGGAACTCCTTGGGGCAGGGAACTGTCACGTTAGCTCAGCCTAACCAGGAGTCAGCCAGGGGCATCCCTAGATACACAACTCAAGAGATGGATATGCACATAATTGTCTGTAAAGCTAGGGACGGGAGTTGCTCAGAAATCAGAACTCCTTGATATTTGGACTCTGATGGAGACTTCAAAGTAGTCCTAGAATTTTGCATATTGTGACAGTAGCTGCCTTGCGCTCCTGTCCTGAACATCGCCACCTGCTCTGTTCCTGCATTTGATTTGGAAATGTGGGGGGAGAGAAGAGTTCGAGGGGGGCAAGATATCCAGAACTGCCACTGACATTGACTGTAACTTGAATAACTTGCTTTCCCCTCCTCCCTCTGCAGCCGTTCTTCCTCGTGCGTCAGATCTTTTCAGATGGCGAGCCCAAAGGCACAACCCCCAAGATTCTCCGAGGGGAGGGTCAGATCAGAGCCAGACTGGTTTATCCCTGTGCTCCTCCAAAGAGAGCACCCTTGCGTTCTGGCTCAGCTGGGTGAACATCGTGCGAGACTTACTTGTTGTGGAGCCAGATGATCTTGGGCTTGGGGTTACCTTCTGCTCTGCAGATGAAATAGACGGTGTTGCCCAGGGTGACATCTGCGTCTTGTGGCTCGGTCGTAATGCGAGGCCTCTCTGAAATAGACCATGAAGGATGCCCTGCTTGAGAAGTTGGACTGCCTTGTTCTAGCAGGTCAACTCACTCGGCCTTTTCTCTGAACCCCAAAGCCCCAGATCCTGCAGTCTTTCAGCGTAAGGTAATCACTCCATCCCCTTGATGGTTTGGGCAGTGGCGGAGGAAGCTGCTCAGGCGCCTGAGGTGGCGCACCCAGGGCTGGGGCGAGCTCCCACTCAACCGCCTCCTCCCACTCAGCCGCCCTACAGCTGTGGGGGGAGGCAGTGGGTGGACCGTTTGGACAGAGGAGAGCCTGCAGGTGCCCAAGCCACCGTGTCTCTCCCAGGAGAGATGTGTGGCTCTGGCGCACTACAGGCCTCGCGGTGAGTGCCGCCTGGCCTTTTTTCGCCCCCCCTCAGTGGTGACACCCAGGATGGCCCGCACCCACTGCACCCCCTTCCTCCACCCCTGGGTTTGGGCTCTTCAAGATGGTGCAGGGGCATAGGAAGATAGGGGTGGTGGGGTCGGTGCCCCCCAAGCGACGCGATCCCAGGGGCGTCATCGCCGTTGCCCGCCCCACCCCCAAAACGTGTGCCCTGCCCCAAAACGTGCACCATGTCACTGTGTAGGGCATGCCCCGCCCCCAGAATGCACGCCATGTCACTGGGGGCAGCGCATCTGCTCTCCGCCCCTGGTGGTGGAGCATGAAGCTCCGCCGCTGAGATGGTGACACTGTTGGTGAAATGTACTCGGAGTCGAGAGTTGGTGAAATGTACTCGGAGCTGTGTGAAATAGTAAGTCTGCAGGCCTGAGTGTACTAGTAAAGTGAAACTGGCTGATGCAATACTTTCTATGGGAGTGCTGGGTCAGAATGACTCAGCAGTAATGTGCTGTCAGTTGATTGGCTGTCAGTGGTTTAAAAGGGAAACTTATCCAGCAGTGTTTGTGGTGGTGTTGTAGAAGGGTGTGGTCAGTGAGAGGTTTAGAGAGTGTATGAACTGCCTGTAGATATTTGTATATAGCTCACAATAAATATACTGCACTATAGAAACTGGAACTCTAACATCTCTGCTAAAGCGCCGTGAAGGAATTCGCGACAGACACCTCTTCTAATCCCTGCAGCTTCCATTTCCTTTCCTATTCTCCCTCTTTAGCCAGGAGCGGACCTAGCAGTTAGGTGATGGTGTGATACCACCTGTTCCATCACTGCTCCTTACCAGGATGGTGCAAAGGCAAGGTGGTTCTGCAGCGGTGCCAGCTCCTGGGGGCCCCGGGCCCCTTACGTCCAAAAAGCACAGAGGCGAAGTGCGGAGCCAACTGAAGCATGGCTCCAGAGGCTGGCTCCTTCTCCTCCTCCTCCTGCCATAGAGGCGAAGGAGGGCTGAAGCAGCCATAGAATCATAGAGTTGGAAGAGACCACAAGGGCCATCCAGTCCAACCCCCTGCCAAGCAGGAAACACCATCAAAGCATTCTTGACATATGCCTGTCAAGCCTCTGCTTAAAGACCTCCAAAGAAGGAGACTCCACCACACTCCTTGGCAACAAATCCCACTGCCGAACAGCTCTTACTGTCAGGAAGTTCTTCCTAATGTTTAGGTGGAAGCTTCTTTCTTGTAGTTTGAATCCATTGCCCCGTGTCCGCTTCTCTGGAGCAGCAGAAAACAACCTTTCTCCCTCCTCTATATGACATCCTTTTATATCTTTGAACATGGCTATCATATCACCCCTTAACCTTCTCTTCTCCAGGCTAAACATACCCAGCTCCCTAAGCCGTTCCTCGTAAGGCATCGTTTCCAGCCACCCGCTGGTGATGGCGCCAGGAGGAGGCAAAGAAGCTGGCCACATTTGGCTCCACCCCTGGCTCCTCCCAATGTCCGGATGTCGCAACATCGGGAGGTAAATACGTGATGTCACACACGGGACATTGATCCCTCCAGTCGCCCTCGCAAGATGTGGGGCTGTATGGATGAACTGGCAGCAGTGCTCTCAGGCGATGTTATGCATTAAATCGGATGGTCTGCCAACACCTCTCTCCCTGCCTTGCTTTAGGAAGGACCGGGGTGTGTGTGTGTGTGTCTTTCTTCAGAGCGAGGCATTCTGGGTAGGATGGCCATGAAACAAGGTGGTTTGATGCAGCGGTTAATGATGCTTCAGAGGGGTGGGTGCAGTTTAAAGTTACGGCAAGGTTATGCGAGGCACTGGATGCCAACGGGATAAACAAAACTGATATTGGGGTGCCTTTGGCAGGGCGCTCACCGCAGTTGAATTCTTGGGTGGTCAGGGTGACGATGGAACGCCCCTGCAGCTCCCTTGGGTTCTCGCAGGTAGCTGCCGTCTGGGTGTTGCCCTGCACGGTGAATTTCCTCAGCAACTCTGCCAGCCACATCAGGTCACAATCGCACAGCAAGGCGTTGGAGTCCAGTCGCCTGAGGCGAAGAGGTGAAGGAGGAAGAGGTGAGGGTCATAATTGCTGTGGACTTCTTGGTAGCCCCACGGGAATGGTGACTTTGCACTCAAGACCCCCAAACTCTCCCCATATGAACCGACCCAGACCCACCATCTCAGGCAGCGCTTTTCTAGCTTGGCGGGCCCAGATGTGCTAGGGATTGAAACTTGGACCTTCTGTGATTTGTGACCCCATATTGAAATTAGTTGGGGGCAGGGGCAGGTGCCCAGGCGGATTAGATGCCCCCACCAAAGGGCTGGCTGAAGAAATTAGCATCTTGCCCACCCACTGACATGGTTTCTTGAGACATTAAGTTTATGTGGAACTGACCATGGGTCTCCCACATTTAGCAAAGCCACACAGATGTGTTCAGTTGCGACCAGCTTTTTGCCTCCACCCAGAATGATGAATTGTTCTTTGCTGCAGCGATTATCCACTTACAGGCGTTTAAGCGATTCCGGTTGGCTGACAGCGCCCGGCTGGATTCTGGAAATCCGGTTGTTGTGCAAGAAGCTGTAAAGGTAGGGGGGGGGGTAGTGAAGAGAGTCGGAATGTTAGCTGGGTATTCTTTGAGGTCATCTCCCAAGTGACAGGCAGAGACTGTCCCTGGGTGAAGCTTTAACACACCTAGGCGTGCTCCTTCCAAGCACCCCTCTCACCGGACCAAGCTAGGCATGCTGTTAGTGTTAGGAATACATTATTCACGAAACAGATACGGTTCCTTTAAGTTTAAAAAGCATTCCAGAAGTTTTTTCAATGTGTGGGAGTGGCACTCCATGCTTAATTGGTGTCAGCTGGAGATGCAATTAAAAGGAGGAAGGTAAAGGTAAAGGAACCCCTGACCATTAGGTCCAGTCGTGACCGACTCTGGGGTTGCGCGCTCATCTCGCATTATTGGCCGAGGGAGCCGGCGTATAGCTTCCAGGTCATGTGGCCAGCATGACAAAGCCGCTTCGGGCAAACCAGAGCAGCACATGGAAACGCCGTTTACCTTCCCGCTATAGCAGTTCCTATTTATCTACTTGCATTTTGACGTGCTTTCGAACTGCTAGGTTGGCAGGAGCTGGGACCAAGCAACGGGAGCTCACCCCGTCACAGGGATTCGAACCGCCGACCTTCTGATCAGCAAGCCCTAGGCTCAGTGGTTTAGCCCACAGCGCCACCTGGGTCCTTGGTAAAAGGAGGAAGATGAGTTTGCAATTTGAGCAGGGGCAGGGCTAGGGGAGCGAGCTGCCCCAGGTTCCACTATGGGGGGGTGACAGTGGGCTCCCAAGGTAAAAAGCCTGCTCGGCGTGGTGCGCTGTGCCAATGGGCTATCTACCTGGAGCCTGGACGCTCCGTTTAGGCTCCATTTAGAAGTCGCGGGGGACGCAATCCCCCTCTACGTAGCACGCATGTGTCATTACGTAGATACGCTGCCCCCCCCCCCGGGTGCATGGCAATTTGCCGTCCCGGGTGTTGCGTCAGCTCTCTACGCTGCTGAATTTGAGGCACGAGGACTCATGCTTACAGCTACTTTGGATGTATGGTAAAGTGAGTCTGCGGTATCAGGACTGTTTATTACTAGACTGAAAGTATACTGTGCCGAAGAGAGAAAGAAGGACTGTACAGTTTGTAGATAGTAGTAACTGAAATGCCAAATGCTTGCATAAAGTAATTCTTGACTGTGCATTCGAGTATGACTACAGTTCTTGTCATCTTCCCTGCCAGGGAAACTCTGCTAGACACTTTGGGAAGCTGTTAGGGTCAGTAAGCTCTAATAGTTAATTGCACAAAGGCATGTGTGCTAGGCACGAATGTCACACATACAAACCACTTGGTGATTGTCTCATGACTTACAGCCTTTCCAGTTTGGGCAGGTCGCTAAACGTCTCTGGCTCCAAGGTTTCAAGGTTGTTAAAATGCAGGTAACTGGGGTGTAGAAGAAAACAGAACATATGGAACAGATCATTAATTCCCAAAGGGCATGTGGGATCATCCTAGCCTGCCACGGGTAAAGCAGGGGTTGCGAGCCAGAATAGAACCGAGGAGTCCCAGATTCACTCAATGTATTTGATGCATTGCAATTCCATGCAATGCGCCAAGTGCATTATGCCTGCAGGCAACGTACTGTTTATGCAGCCTGAAAAACTACAAAACCCATTATGCTGTGCAACTGTGGACGAGGAACGCTTTCATGCAAACACCTGGGAAGCTGTGACTTAAATGAGCAGCTATGAACATATTATTATTAATTAAATTTAGTGGTAGCTTTTTAAACAAAGTAACTCAAAGCGACTTAAAATATATAAACAAACACATGAAAAGGAACTGCCATAAAAAGGGGGGGGGGCAACAAAGGAAAATATAAAAGACATTCTATTTTTAAAAAGGCAGGAGTAAAACATGCCACTAACTCAAGGACATAGATAATTAAGAGCCAAAGGCCCAGCAGAAAATGAATGTTTGTGCCCGGTTTGAATAACAATGCAACGATGGTGTAAAAATAATTGTATAAATGACGTTCAATGCTATGGGAAAATGGGTTCTTCTCTAGCAAAAGGGGACCAGGAATGCAAAATATTCCTGCATGATGCCCCCACAGCAGACCTGATCTCAAATGCATCGCCAATCCACCAGTCTGCTCAATGACAGTTTCGAATTTTGACGGAAAGGATGGGGAAAGGGCCAATTTGAACAAAAACCTGTTTCAAAGGCTCAAAGCAGAGGGGCTCCTCATTCTTTTGAACTGTTCTATCTATAATGGACAACCGCTGTGACAAGGGTCAAGCCAGAAGCGTGACTCTCTAAAAATGGTATATTTAGGAAGCTTTATGAAAACATAAAGAGCCGCTCCTTGCGGCAAAGGCTTATTCCACAGACTCTTGAGATTATTCTCAAGAAAACTACAAGCGGCTCGTTGAGGGCGCAGAAGTGCTGGACCATTCCGTCCTAATACATCATCTACAAAGCCGTTGATTATATTTGCTAGCGAGAGATTAGATCTTGGCCACAGTGCTGCACATGAGATCATCTGTGAAGGAGCACATACTTTCCTACATCCCCCCATGACTCTTTATTTTGTCTATCTAGTGTGCCTTGCGAGACATTTCTGGTCAGGGACTACGTCATCTCAACAGGACTGGGTTTTTGTTTTGTTTTGTTTTTTACAAAGCAAATATTTTTGTAGCAGTTGTTGGGGTTTTTAAAAACTCAAAGAATTATTATCCGGAGATCGCTCCACCTGCCCCCAACCTGGTGCCCTCCAGATGTTTTGGACTACAACTCCCAGCAGCCCAGAGGCCAGGGAGGATGGAGGTTATAGTCCCATGAGATGTGGAAGACACTAGGTTGGGGACAGCTAGGGCTCTGACTTCCTGAATACCAGTGAACTTCACCCACATTGCAGGCAAAGGCATCTGTGCTTAAAATAAGTCAGAAAGCCTGAAGCGAAGGATTCATCTCTCCGCTGTTTTGTGCGAGCTCAGCAAAGTGTCAGGGACTGGACTGGAGGCAAAGGAGAGGTGGGAGGCACCAGCTGGGAACCACCCCCTCAAGGGAACCCCCAGAGGAGCCAGGGATCGGTGGTGGGGCATTGGGGCAAGGTCAGAGGGGAAAGATGGGTGGGAGGAGGTGACGGATGCCAAAGGGGCAACAGGGTTTTCTGAGCAGGAAGAGCCTGTGACAGGAAGCAGTTCAGACATGGAGGCTGAAGCAGAGGAAGGAGGTCAAGAGACTGCAGAAGAATCCCAGGAGTCTGCCTCTCCTGTTGCAACAAGCTCCACTTCTCCAGTGGCGAGGGTGGAGAGCACCGAGGGTGGAGAGCAGGTGGGTGTGATGCGCGTCCCGGGGTGTGGCACCCAGCATGCGGAGGGGCAGCCGGGGCAGTGCGCTCCACCCGCCCCCTTCCTCCGCCAGTGCCCTTCTTGCCGTCTCCAAGAATGCACAGAGTAACGAGAATAGCAGAGATGTGCAGGCACAGTTTGCTTGGGAAACATCCAGGAGAGGAGGAGCCTTAGAAAGGGTGGAAGGCAAGGACCTTCAGACCTGGGGTTTGCCCCTTAAGGGCAAAGCCACTGAGTTGTATGTTTGTTGTTAACTTCACTGACAACGGAGATTTGCTTCTTTTATTGTTGACCCATGTCTGGCTCTAACCCTGACACTAGCTCAATATTGTCTATACTGACTGGCAGCCGCTCTCTCGGACATCAAGCAGAGGCCTCTTTAGTTGAGATTCTTGCATTGCAGGGGGTTGGATAGATGGCCCTCGGGGTCCCTTCCAACTCTACAATTATATGATTTTAGATCTTCCCCAGAAGAACCTCACGGATAGGTAGCAACTGGGTTGTCAATCAGCCAGAATGTTAAAACAAATGGCCCAGACCTCTCTTGCAGTTGTGCTCTGAATGGCTATTTGCAAAGCAGAAATTAGCAAGCGATGCTTTTCGTGAGAAGGAGATCATCTTTAGGAGTTGCCCAACCAGTGCTCTGCAGCAATCTACTTCTGAAATCATCACCTTCAAGTTTCATGAATTAACATGAGCGACGGAAATCTCAACACCAAAGCTTAAAAAGCAGATGTTTAAACCTAGCTCTATCACCATGATAACTAGAAACGTTTGCAAGCTGCCTTGGCTCGAAGCTGCCCAGAAAAGCAGCCTAGGAATACCTAAGAGTAAATAAATAAAAACATATTACTTATATTTCATTTTTCAATCAAAGCTCAGTTTCTCCAGGACTCTAAGGAGTGCCTGCAGATGGTGTCTCAGGGGGCTGGCAGGAACCCAGAGGCGAAATTCCATCCCTCGTCTCCATTCAATTTCCAACACAAACCTCGGCCAACTTACAGCTGTTCCAGGGAATAAAGGCCTTTGAATGCATGCTGCTGGATGCTCTGTATTTCATTCTTGTAAAGGTAGCTTGCAAAGAGAGGGAGAATAAAATTACATCGGTTGAGAAATGCTTTCCGGTTGGCTAACATGAGGACTGCATTGGAAGCAACATCCTAAAATCGTATTATTACAATGCACTCTATGTGGGGTGGCCCTTGGAGATGACTCAAAAACTCCAGTTGGTCCAGAATGCAGCAGTCAGACTGCTGGCTGGCATCCCATTTGAGACCACACGTAACCCATGTTTTTAAACAGCTGCTGGTAGCCAGTTTGTTTCAGAGTCCAATTCAACCTGCTCACACTGGTGTTTAAAGCCCTAAATGACTCAAGCCCCAAATACCTGAGATACCCTATTGAGTCATGAGATCAACAGAGGATGCCCTCTTGGTAGTTCCTCTGCCCTCAAAGGCTCGGGGCACTGTGTATAGGTGTTGCCTGGGAGAGGGCCTTTTCGGTGGCGGCCCCAAACTATGAAAGCCCCTACCCACAGAGGTGCGTTGGGCACCTTCGTTATACAGCTTTCAGATAATTCCGGAGACGCACCTCTTTACCCAGGCTTTTGACACTCGGGGCGTATGTTTTGAGGACCTGCATTATTTTGATGGTTGTAAGTTGTTTTGAATGGTTTCAAATGTCGTGTTTCAGTGCTGTAACCCGCCCTGGGACTGTAGGGTGAATGGCAGGCGATAGGTAAATAAATAACAAAACAGAGGTAAGTATCAGTTGGCCTGGATAGCTCAGTTGGTGAGAGCTGATGATGCCAAGGTTGCAGGTTCAATCCTCGCATGGGACAGCTGCATATTCCTGCAGTGCAGGGGGTTGGACTAAGTCTAAGATGATCCTCGTCTTCCCTTCCAACTCTATGATCCTACGATTCCATCCTTAGAAATTCATCTGCCACTGTAGTGTCTAAACCTCCCCGAGGCACTAGGCAGCCTTCCTCAAACCCGGTCAGGGGCGTCTTAGCCATAGAGGCTAGTGCCGCGGGGAACCACGGTGCCAGGTTCTGGAGGGCGCCAGGGAAGAGGTGGAGGCTGGACACAGCACCTCCTGGCATCAGCTCGCTGCCCTCGCCTGCCTCCGCCATGCCGCACTGCGCCTGGAGCCTCCTCCCTGCCAGAGGAGCTGCCCTCCAGCCCCACCGGCAGGCCCGCCCGCCCTCACCCGCCATGCCGTGCCACGGCTGGAGTCTCCTCTCTGCCTGAGGAGCTGCCCTTCAGCCCTGCTGGCAGCGCCGCCCTCGCCTGCCATGCCGCGCCGTGGCTGGAGTCTCCTCTCTGCCAGAGGAGCTGCCCTCCAGCCCCACCGGCCCTGAACCCGGTTCTCTCCAGATGTTTTGAACTTCAGTGGTGCTGGCTTGGGGCTCAAGGCAGCAATAGTCCACAACAATCTGGCGGGCATCAGATGGGCGAAGGCGGCACTAGAATGTCCAGGTCTTTGCGGGCCGTGTTTGCAGCACTTGGCAACAAGAAACTCCCCACCACCCGGCACACGTGAATATTTCACTGGAAGAGGAAGATGAGCAAAAGGGCAGTTGCCGTTGCAATTCCCCATCATGCCCCGCTGTGCCATGATGTCACTCCAGGGTGCAATTGCCATGGAGACCACCTGGTGCTCATTTAAAGAAGGAGCCCTGGGGGAGGGGAGGCCCAGGGCAATGGTGCCAAAAGTGCTGGGCAGGACCCCTTGGCAGCTGCATGAGGATGTTGGCTGCTGACGCCAGCCCTGCTGAGAAGGGGAGTGGAGGTTATGTGTATATTTAATCCTTTTCCTGCCCGAGATTTTTTTAAAAAAATAAAAATCAGACCCACTTCAAGCTGCTAGTCTATCATCGGCTATTGAACTGTGTGCGAGAAAGAATGAAAAGGCAGGCAGTGGATGATGACCCAAACCTCTTTTCTGGCTTAGCAACATGAAAAAGCCAGTTTATCTAATTGTGTTCTGCTGATCAATTACTTAATTAATTTATATCTGGGCCTTCTTCCCAAAGGAGCCCAGAAACATGGTGCAACAATACAAGTAAGAATAACATAAAAGCATGACTAAATCATTTAAAAGTAATTTAAAATATCTTGAAACGTGTAAAACCTAAAAAAACACAAAATAATAATAATCTAATAACGGGTAAAATGGTTGCATTCCCTCACAGCTAAGAATTGTCGTGGTTGCCAGGAGCAGGAATTTTCAGCCATCAAATGCCTGGGTGAACAGGAATGTTTACAAGCTCCTTCTGAAAGCTAATAAGGAGGGAGGGTATTCCACAACTTGGGAGCCACCACCAAGAAGGCCCTGTCTAATGGTATATGAATAATTAAGACAAAATGTGCACCCGGAATTTATTTTCCTGCTCAATATTTACTGCGCACATATGTGTAGCAGGGTGTAGATACGATAAAGCAACTGTGATCTGACAAGTTTCAGGAGTGTTTCGCTTCCTGCTACTAATGTTCAGAGGCTGCTGTCACACTGGGCCTCCTTACAGAAACACTTACAGGTATTTCAAGCTGTCAAGTCCTTCGAAGGATCTTCGTGCAATTTGCTTAATCAGGTTGTTGTTCAAAAGCCTGTGAGGAAATAAGGGAAAGGAAGGAACACATTAATGCTCTACTTTGAAGGCAGCAGGCTGCCGTCTCAGTACAGTCATACCCCGGTTTAAGTACTGTACGCTTCGGTTTGAGTACTTTCAGTTTAAGTACTCCGCGGAACCATCTGGAACAGATTAATCCACTTTCCATTACTTTCAATGGTAAAGTTCGCTTCAGGTTAAGTATGCTTCAGGTTAAGTACAGACTTCCAGAAGCAATTGTGTACTTAAACCGAGGTACCACTGTATTACGACTGGAGACACTCCAAGTGTCCCTGTTTTCCAGGGACGCCCCTGCTTTAAATAGAAGCCATCCCGGTTTTCTGATTTGATCCCAGAATGTCCCGCATTTTCTAGCTAACAGGACCAGTGGTTGGGGAAGATGGGAATTGTAGTCCAAAACATCTGGAGGGCTGAAGTTTGGGGATGCCTGCCCTAGGGTGTAAAAATGGCGTCAGGGGGGCAATTTTGCTGAATCAGGGAAATGTCAGGGAAAACAGCAGCGAAAACAGCAGCTCAAAATCACTTTGGGGGTTGTTGAGCTTTTTTAAAAAATAATAATTCAAAAATACCCCTAAAAATGACTTGCCTAAGAGCCAGGACAACTCCCCTCGGACATCAATTCTGCCTTTGAAATCCTGATCCTGTCCAGGAAAATCTAGACGTATGGCAGGCCTAAGTTATCCGACCCCCGAGCCATCTGAAGGGAATCCTGTACAGGGAAGGTTTTTTAAAAAATGTTTAATGTTTTGTTATGTTTTTTCACATATGTTGGAAGCTGCCCAGAGTGGCTGGGGCAACCCAGTAAGATGTGTGGGGTATAAAAAGTAAAATTATCGTTATGGAATGGGACACCCCTATTTTCATCAGAGAAATGTTTGAGGGTATGCGATTGAGACATGAGAGAGGGCCTTCTCAGAGGCTGCTCCCAGACAGTGGAACTCCCTCCCACAGGAGGACAGCCCAGCTCCTTCTCTGTTTTCCTTTTGCCAGGAGACAAATACTTTTTTTAAAATCTTGACTGGCCTTTTGGCCAACAGCTGGCTGTTGTGACAGTGTCTTCCTGGACTGGGTCTTAAGCTTTTTTTTTTTTTGAGTTTATAAAAAAGACTTTATTGTTTAAAATAATACAGAGTAGAACTCTGGGTCTTAAGCTTTTGTGTGTGTGCTTTTACGTGTTCTCACTGATGTTTTCAATACAGTTTCTTATTTAATTGTTTTCTACTATTTATGCTCATTGTGTGTTTTGGTTTGCACCTGGCTTAATTTATGCTTTGAGCCACCTCAGGTCCTGCGCCGGAAGGAAGGCAGGATACAAATGACATTAAATAAATAAATGATAATTTTGGATTGGACTTAAACCCTCACCGCCAGAAGCACCGTGACCCTGTTCTGGATCAGGGTGCTATGTAGCTGCATTTTTGCAAAAGATCCACTGAAGAATGACTGGACCAGGCCAATTCCTGCCACCTCATGCAGTCAGGCCCCTAAATTAATGTGCTTGTTTTGCATCCTGCCAAAAAGAAAGAGAGAAAGAGATATTTCTTATCTGCTTCAGAATTCCCCTGTGGTGCCATTTGGAATTTGTCTGCCTCTCTAACTGGGTCAGAGCTGGAAGACCAGCAAGGAAGGCAAATTGAGCTCCGCAGGCAAGGTCAGGAGGACGGATACAATAGGATCCTGTCCACGGTCTGGACTCTTGTTTACCTTTCAGCACTGTTTTCGTCGCCGTTGTCATAACATCCCTTTCCAGCCCCGAAGCACATGAGAAAACCCTTGCGGTTGTGGATTCCAAGCTAATCTTTTTGGCATTGCACTTCTCTCCTTGGCAAATGAAAAATCTGCTTTGGAACAGGCTGTGGCTCACCTAGGCTGGTTCTTCACTCTCCCATTATTATTATTATTATTATTATTATTATTATTATTATTATTAGTCATCATCATCCGCCCATCTGACTGGGTTGCCCCAGTCACTCTGGGTGGCTTCCAACACATATAAAAACAGAACAGAACATCGAACATTAAAAACTTCCTAATACAGGACTGTCTTCTAAGAAGATGTCTTCTAAAAGTCAGATAGTTGTTTATTTCCTTTGACATCTGGTGGGAGGGCATTCCACAGGGCGGGTGCCACTACCGAGAAGCATAGCTGCCAAGTACCCCATTTTTCCCGGGAAACCCCCGTATTTTCTTACCGTTTTCCGCAGGTGTCCCGAATGGCAACATACCCCGTATTCCCCTGGATTACGGAGCTCCTGCCGGCGGCCATGTTCTTCTAGTGCCGCGCCGGCACCGGAAGTCACTTCTACGCACTTTCGGACATGTGTAGAAGCGACTTCTGGCGCTGCGGACATTTTGAAAATGGGCACAGCGGCATTGGAAGTCACCTCTACACATGTCTGGAAGTGCGTAGAAGCGACTTCCGGTGCCGAGGTGCTGCTGATCCCTGAACTTTTCAATCCGGAACTTAGCACCTATGCCGAGAATGCCCTCTGCCTGGTTCCCTGTAACTTCGCTTCTCGCAGTGAGGGAACTGCCAGAAGGTCCTCAGAGCTGGACCTCAGTGTCCGGGCTGAACGATGGTGGAGACACTCTTTCAGGTATACTGGGCCGAGGCCATTTAGGGCTTTAAAGGTCAGCACTAACACTTTGATTTGTGCTCAAAAACATACTGGGAGCCAATGTAGGTCTTTCAGGACCGATGTTATGTGGTCTCGGCGATCGCTCCCAGTCACCAGTCTAGCTGCCGCATTCTGGATTAATTGCAGTTTCTGGGTCACCTTTGCGCATTGCACTAGTCGAAGCGGGAGATAACCAGAGCATGCACCACTCTGGCGAGACAGGGCAAACATTAATCAGAGTTAAGCATGTTGGTTCTATGAAGTTGGATATATCCCACACAAGCAGCTTCCTATAGGAACTGCAGCCCGAATCAAGTTCATTCCTGTCCCACTGACTCACAGCGGGATGGGGTGGGGGTGGGGGTGGGGGTGGGGGTGGAATCTGACTGACTGCCCCCTGATGCCTTACTATCATGATCTCCACCACTCGCTTGGCGTGGAGGCATCATCCTGGGGTTGTCATGGCAACCGCAAACAAAGCAGGCCGGTGAAGCCAAAAAACAGGACCAGCCAGTATTTTAGATTATATGCAATTAGGCTGTGGCAAGAAACAATTAGCCATCTGTTCCCACAGGGAGGATTTAATATCTGGTGAAAATAGCTCTCCTCCACCGACGTCCCTCAGCATTTCTGTTGTGGCACTGGGCAAGAGAAGAGGGTGATAACATTCTTGGCTCTCCCACTATGAGTCTTCTTGGCCAGAGATCCCTTGATCCAATCCTTTTTTTAAAAAAAACATTACCCAGACTTTTAAATTATCCTCACCCAGTTCGAAACAGATCATTGGGAACGGGCTGGTTTTTTGTTTTGTTTTTAAGGAAAGGGGTTGTTATGTACCGGTACGTATTATGTATTTCAGGCATCCCCAAACTTCGGCCCTCCAGATGTTTTGGACTACAATTCCCATCATCCCTGACCACTGGTCCTGTTAGCTAGGGATCATGGGAGTTGTAGGCCAAAACATCTGGAGGGCCGCAGTTTGGGGATGCCTGATGTATTTAGTATGACTGCAGTACAGTACTCCTTCTGGCCACCGTGGCTGCAGTTCTCACTCAGGTCCACAACATGCAAATGAAAGATTGAGACTGCTGTTCACGGATTGGGTAACTAGGGGAAGTTTGTTACGGTACTGTTGCAAGTTACTGAGTACAGTACAGTACTATATAAGCCAGCCGGCAAGAGCTGGTTGTTTTAAGAGCTGTGTCTTCATCCGTCTTTCCCATGACTCAACAGGGGTTTTAACAGTGCTGTGCTGTTTTCATCATATGTATTTTGTTTTTTTTAAATATTGTTTTAATTTTATTATAGGCTTTTTAAAAAAGAATCTTTTATATGTTCATTTTAAGCTTTTTTTGTATTTTATCTGCATTGTTTTAATATGTGTAAACCAACTTTTTATGTTGAAAGCCGCCCAGAGTGGCTGGGGCAACCCAGTCAGTCGGGCGGGGTACAAAAATTACTATTATTGTTACTAAAACATTCCAAGATGGCACTTGAAACTACACGTTTTTCCATTGAAATAATCAACCCTTTCTAAAAAGCTGCTGTTTCAAGGATCAGGGTATTTAATTGACTATGGTTTGCACCCTTCCCAGCAATTCAACTACTTTTGCTCAATGTCAAAAGGACCGGACACAGGTGGCATTATCTCCCTTGAGAGGGCTGCTGCTGAAATGGAGCTAAGGGAGAATTGTGTTTTTAAACCGTCAACCCCCCCCCCCCCTTTCTTGCATGCTTCAGTGAGGACCAGCGGCCCAAAGCAAGCTGCTTGGAGTACCACTGGCAGAAACTGCAGCCACCCAGTAAGAAGATCTGGGTTGGGGCATTTCGACTGGAGCCAGAAAACGTGCCGGGGTGATTGCCAAAGGATCGGTGCCAAAGGGCGATGGCCCTTTGGGGTGGTCCTTTGAGAAGAGAGAAAGGACGGAGCCAGCTAGCAGAAGTGTGGCTGTAGCTGGAGGGTTCTGCTCCAACAGACCCACATATGTAGGGTTGTACCGAGTGTTAATCCGTTCCCCGTCTTCTAATTGAACGCAGCATGGAAGTCGCTCGAAGCAAACTCATCACGGGCGCCTGCAGATGTGCTGTTATCCTGAAAGGACCTCGGCACGCGAAGAGTGCTCAGAGGATCCAGCGATTTCTGGAGCCAAGCACCTCAGCTGTTTAAAATCTGAGATCCGACACAAACTCGAACCTGTCCAAAAACAACGGAGCAGGTGATACTGCTTACGGAGCCCAGAGCCAAAAATAAAGCTGGCTTGAAAGCTGCCCAGCATACCGTTTCTGAACTTCGCCTCTGTGCGCGCGAGCCAGCGGGGTTATTTCTGTCAGATTTGGATCAGGTGGCCCACAGAGCAAGGCTAAGCTGCGCCTCTGGGTTTTGGATTCCGATTTTAGATAAGGCGGCACATACGGCGCAGGAAGGTTGAGCACTTACAGGGTGTTGAGGTTCTTCAGATTCCTGAAGGCTCCAGGCTGGATGGCTTTGATGCGGTTGAAGCGCAAATCCCTGGAAAGCAAAGGAGAATCTCTCAATCCATCAGTCGCACCTGGCTGTGTGCGAGAAGTGGCGGACATGAGATCCACACATGAAATCCAAATGTGCCTCCAAAATAGTATCTGCAGAAAACCTGGTACAGGTGTCCCCTACCCCCCTTACGTGCAACCAACTTGTGCACAGCGCTGGGAAATAAATAATTCAATCCAAACCTGGAAATGGCAGTAGGGAGCTGGAGAGTCCTTGTGGCTTGCGAGGAGACCCTCCCCAGAACCCAAAGAGGATGTCAGTGAGGGCAGAGGAAGCTCCGAAGAGACTGGAGGTGTAGCGGGGCATTGTTTAGGCTGCTCAGCCTCCCCACTTAACAGCTGGCATATGAAGTAGTGCAGAAGCAGCTGCCATTTCCCTGTAGGTCCTCCAGCCTCCTGAAAAAGCTTCAGTTCTATCTGTGAATATTTTTGGATACAATATTTTTGGTATGGATTGAAGAGCGAGTGCCAGAGAGGGCATTTAAAAGGTGTTTTGTGGGTGCTCCCCATTTTACGCGATTTCACTTATGCAGAAGCAAAGTCAAACAGAGCCAGAACAGGCATGGCCAAACTCCAGCTGTTTTGGGACTACAACTCCCATCATCCCTAGCTAACAGGACCAGTGGCCAGGGATGATGGGAATTGTAGTCCCAAAACTGCTGGAGGGCCAGGTTTGGCCACCACTGCCCTAGAAGCTTATTCACACCTTATTCTTATTCTGCTGAGAAAGGTGACAGGGCCCTGGCATGCACCAGCTCGAGGCACTCTAGAATCATAGAGCTGGAAGGGACCAAAGGGTCATCTAGTCCAACCCCCTGCAATACAGGAATCTCAGCTAAAGCATCTATGGCACATGGCCATCCAACTACCAAGGAAGAAGAGTCCACCACCTCCCAAGGGAGATTGTCCCACTGTCAAGCAGCTCTTGGAGCAATGGATTCAAACTACAAGAAAGAAGCTTCCACCTAAACATTAGGAAGAACTTCCTGACAGTAAGAGCTGTTCGACAGTGGAATTTGCTGCCAAGGAGTGTGGTGGAGTCTCCTTCTTTGGATGTCTTTAAGCGGAGGCTTGACAGCCATATGTCAATAATGCTTTGATGGTGTTTCCTGCTTGGAAGGGGGTTGGACCGGATGGCCCTTGTGGTCTCTTCCAACTCTATGATTCTATGATTCTACTGTGTTTAGTCAGATTCTCCTTTCTTGTAACTTGAAGCCATTGGTTCAAGTCCTACCCTCAAGGCTGCAGCAGAGCATTGGGGGTGTGGAGGCCTCCTTTCCTCAACTTCTTGGCCAAAAGTGTAGCGGTTTTTGGTGACACTGAAAGCTAAAAATGCACAACAGCTGCTGAACAGAGTGATACTGCCCTTTCACAAGTGATGGGTAAACCACATCGAATCACAGAATTATATTCGTGCAGGAATCTTGAGACTCGACCTTCTGGTTTCAGCCCTGAAGACTCCAAAGGTCTAATTTCCAGATTATCAAGGTATAACATCTACAGTGGAGGTGAAGCAAACCTCTTCTCCAAACCTTTTTCCTGGTTTTTCATACATCCTCCAGGTTTCTCATACTGCAGTGATCAATGCTAATTGATTTGTTGCTAATCATCGATCTGGATCTTATTGCTATATCGCTGGGTATTGCTGCTGCTTTATTGTTCTGCAAACCACTGAGGAACCACCGTGGTAGTTCATTGAAAAGAAAGGCAGTTGCAAAAATACTGTGATTTCAATAAAAAATATGATGGAAGGGCTGGTGCCATGCCGTTTTTACCGTAATTAACTGTATGCTTTTAATAGATGGGAGAGATTTAATTCTGTCAATGTTTTTTTAATGGTTTTTCCCCCTTCCTCTGTTTTTAGTTGTTTTTATTTTCATGTCACCTACCTTGAGTCCCTTTGTGAAACCCAGGTAAAACAAGCAAGCAAGCAAGCAAGCAAGCAAGCAAGCAAGCAAGCAAGCAAGCAAGCATGAGGATACTCTGCACATGGTCAAATGCACTGCTCACATGCTGGTTGAGAAACCCAAACCATGATTTGCATGCATCATTGGGACGGCAGGAAACAATACAGTACAAAAAAAGGTGCAAGAAAATTCAGAACAAAGAAACAAAAATAGCAACACATTCCATACTTGGAAACCTTAGAAATGCATGCTGAGAACAGCACTCAAAAAAAATAATGTTGCAAGCATATTTTCTATCTTTTGACACATAAAGGCAGCCCTGCCGAAGCAAGGCCTCAAAAAATTAGTTGAAAACTCATAAATGTTCCTCCCCACGGAAATCTTTAGTAAAAGGCGAAAGATTTATACGATCTGAGGTGAAACCAGAGTATACTGTTTCCGAGCCGACGAGACCAGCCACTGCGCGGGCGACTAACATTGCGATTACGGTGACCCTATATTTGCCTCTTTCCCCCGTCCCGAAAAGCACTTTTTATAGATGAAAAGGGGAAAAAAAGATGGCCCCAATGTTTCTGTTGCGGTACCAGAAGCCGTTCGCGTTAACGACGAAAACCACAGAGGAAAAAACCGGCCGCCTTGCGCGCAATGCATCATGGTCCCGGCGAATGCAAATGAAGCTTCCCCGGCTTGTCGCGGCTCTCAGCCCCGCCCGCGCAAAGCTGGTATTGAGCAACCATAGAGATAAGAAAATATAGATACACGCACATAAACATACACATAGGGAAATGCTGTTTTTTCACTTGACAGCGACTTGTTCCATGGGCGTGGCCAGGATTTTTGTTAGGGGGGGCTGGCCTTTGTTAAGGGAGGGGGCAGAGCCTCAGTTAGCTATGCATTTTTATTGATTTTTGTGTGTAGGGGGAAACAGTGGACCTGTTCCACTCCCTCGACCCAGGCAATCCTCCCATCCTAGCACCTTCCAGATGTTCTGTACTACAACTCCCATCAACCCCCACCGCCCAACTTTCCAGGAAAGCGGCCGGAGAAAGTGGAAGAAAGTGTAGGTCCTTAGGTCACAAACGTCTTTAACAGTCACTACCCCCAAAGAATCTGGGAACTGTAGTTTGTTAAGGATGCTGGGAATTGTAGCTATATACTGTAATAGTTTTTTTCTTCTTCCAGTAGCACCTTAGAGACCTACTAAGTTTGTCATTGGTATGAGCTTCCATGTGCATACCTGTTTAAAGTGGAACAAAATAAAAAAAAATTTTTTTCTTCCAGTAGCAACTTAGAGACCAACTAAGTTTGTCATTGGTATGAGCTTTTGTGTGCATACACAATGACAAACTTAGTTGGTCTCTAAGGTGCTACTGGAAGGGGAAAAATTATATATATATAATTTACCTACCTGAAACTGTTTAAAGTAGTATACAAGAGCACTTTAAACTTATTGGTAGGGGCTGGGGTGTGACCTTGGGCACCACAGCAAAAGTCCTGGATATCTGGAACTGAACCCTCTCTGCTCTGTGTCCAGATTGCAGTATCTCTGCTCCCTTCCAGGCGACAGATTTATTGAGCCTTCACTCTGCCTTGTTGGCACAAAGTTTGCCAGGAGGCTAGACAACCCCTGGCTTTTCCAGTGTGAGTTTTCCCTGTCGCTTTTTGTTCTGCCAAAAGTCTCAGTGCACTTTGCAGATCTTTGCTCTTTCCAGGTGGGACCCAAATCAAAGTTGATCTGGCGTTCCAGTGGCACCCAAACCCTGCCTTTTTTGTGGTAGGAAACTGAAGGGGGACGTGCACCGCAATGTCTGGGATAACAAAGGCAGGCAGTGGGGTGTAGTGGTTAGAGCAGGCACCCCCCAACTCAGCCCTCCAGATGTTCTGGGACTACAACTTCCATCATCCCTAGCTAACAGGACCAGTGGTCAGGGATGATGGGAATTGTAGTCCCAAAACATCTGGAGGGCCACGCTTGGGGATACCTGGGTTAGAGTGTCAGACTGGGACCTTGAAGATCAGGGTTCGAATCCCCATTCAGCCATCAAGCTCACTGGGTGGCCTCGGCCCAGTCACTCACTCTCAGCCTAACCCACCTCACAGGGTTGTTGTTTTGAGGATAATATGGGGAGGAGAAGAATGCTACCTTGAGCTCCTGGGATGAAAGGAGAATATAAATATAATGAAAATAAAAATAAGAACAAAAACAAAAATGAATAAATAAAGAAACGATTTTTTCAATGCAGCAATCAAATCAGAATTAATATGCCCACTGAATAGCAGAGTTTGCCTCCTGGCAAAAATTGTGCAAAAAGGGTCCAGGGCCATGCTCAATTACCGGTAACAGGTAGTCTGGAAATAACTTGAGTGGTGGTTTTTTTTGGAAGCAGGCTTGTTTTTTGCAAGAGTGCCAAATCCTCTTTAATCGCAGAAGCTTAATTCACCGGTATGCGAGTGAATCACACCTGCGAATCAGCAACAGTCTGGACCTCGTTTTACTGCAGTCATTGCAACCCTGAACCTCTTGCAGACTGCCGTGGCCAAAACTGAAGGCAAATAAATGAATAATGAGAGAAACTTCCTAAGTAATGTTAAGTGAATTCCCACTCCCACCCCCACCCGACCTCCCCGTTCTCTCCCCGCAACACACACACACACACACACACACACACACACACACACACACACACACCTTGTCTTTATTTATATCTGGTTAGTTTAATGCACAGGTTGAACAGCAGGAGAAGAACCTGATTTTAATTAGAGGGTTTAGCGGAGCCAAAGAAGGGGCCAGAATACAGGAGGTGGCTCTGTGCCAGCTTCAGGCTCTCGAACTCCACAACTGCAAATGAATTATTTCTAAGTAAAACATTTTCTGTACTTTGTGGTAACAGCAAGGCCAAAAAAAAAGGATGTATTTAAATGGAAGAGACCTTTGGATGCAGAATGAGCCAAGGTAGAGTGATGGGTGATTATGGACAAGAGATATCCTTTTGCAGGTTCAGTTCCCTATCTGTAAAATGGGAATAAAATAATAATAATGATAATGATGATGATAATGATGATGATTACTATTTATACCCTGCCCATCTGGGCATCCTGAGCAAGTTTGCAGACGACACCAAATTGGGAGGGGTGGTTAATACCCCAGAGGACAGGATCACACTTCAAAATGACCTTAACAGATTAGACAACTGGGCCAAAAGAAACAAGATGAATTTTAACAAGGAGAAATGTAAAGTACTACACTTGAGCAAAAAAAATGAAAGGCACAAATTCAGGATGGGAGACACCTAGCCTGAGAGCAGTACATGTGAGAAGGATCTAGGAGTCTTGGTAGACCACAAACTTGACATGAGTCAACAGTGTGATGCAGCAGCTAAAAAGCCAATGCAATTCTGGGCTGCATCAATAGGAGTATAGCATCTAGATCAAGGGAAGTAATAGTACCACTGTATTCTGCTCTGGTCAGACATCACCTGGAGTACTGTGTCCAGTTCTGGGCACCACAGTTCAAGAAGGATACAGACAAGCTGGAACATGTCCAGAAGAGGGCAACCAAAATGGTCAAAGGCCTAGAAACGATGCCTTATGAGGAACGGCTTAGGGAGCTGGGTATGTTTAGCCTGGAGAAGAGAAGGTTAAGGGGTGATATGATAGCCATGTTCAAATATATAAAAGGATGTCATATAGAGGAGGGAGAAAGATTGTTTTCTGCTGCTCCGGAGAAGCAGACACAGAGCAATGGATTCAAACTGCAAGAAAGAAGATTCCACCTAAACATTAGGAAGAACTTCCTGACAGTAAGAGCTGTTCGACAGTGGAATTTACTGCCAAGGAGTGTGGTGGAGTCTCCTTGTTTGGAGGTCTTTAAGCAGAGGCTTGACAGGCATATGTCAGGAATGCTTTGATGGTGTTTCCTGCTTGGCAGGGGGTTGGTCTGGATGGCCCTTGTGGTCTCTTCCAACTCTATGATTCTATGATTCCCTATTTCTTAGGGAATATTAAGGATCTGCCTAGCACAGTTGTTGTGGACTACAAATACTATCATCCCTGATCATTGACCACACTGACTGAGGCTGATGGGAGTTGTGTCCACAACATCTGCTAGGGTGAAATGGGTGATACAGGTAGAATGATGCACACCAGCCTTTGCCAATCTGGTGCTTTCCAAATTTTTTAGACTATAAACTCCATCAGCTCCAGCCAGCACAGCTCATGGGAGTTGTAGTCCAAAACAGCTGGGTAGTGCCAGGTTGTCAAAGGCTGGTGTACATCATTTTGAGGGCCTTAATGGGAATTCTGGATGTGCATACACAGCAGTAATTCAGACATTTCTGTAAATGGGCTCTGTTATGGAGGGGCATATACAAACCAGACCTTAGTCTATTTCTGCATGTAACATAAGAGGGAATAAAACCGTAGGAACACAAAAGAGCCTGCTGGATCGGGCCAGTGGCTCATCTCATCCAGTATCCTGGTCTCACAGTGGCCAACCAGATGCTTGTGGGAAGCCCGCAAAAGCAAGATTTGAGCACAAGAGCCCTCTTTCCTCTCGTGGTTTCCTGCAACTGGCATTCAGAAGCATTGCTGCCTCCAGTCGTAGCCATCGAGAGCCCTCTCCTCCGCCATGAATTTATCTAATCTTTTAAAGCCATGCAGGTTGGTAGCCATCACAGCTTCCTGCAGCAGTGAGTTCCACAGTTTATCTTTCCCGAATCTTCTTTCATCTGTCCTGAATCGTCCAACACTCAGCTGCCACGAATGTCCATGGGTTCTAGTGCTTATGAGAGAAGGAGAAACGCTTTTCACTTATCAATTTCTCCATGCCTGGGCTAATTTCTACATCTCACCAGCGTAGGATCTATGAGTTGCCACCCCCTTTCCAGCCGGATATTCCTCTCTTTTCCATATATCCTTAAACCTGGACTTTAAAAAAACACACTCACCCAAAAGTGGCACTACGAGACAAATGGCCTAAGACCTACTTGGTTCGAAAGTTACTGTCTGCACAAACGGCCCACAGCTGTTGCTTTTCTGCAAGCTGCTGGCTCCGTCCTGCCAGATCACATCTGGGCTGCTGTTGCTCCGGAGGAACAGGCCGCAGCCAACACATATACATCACATATTTTCAGCGCTGACCTCTCTGTCCATTTGCCCTCTCTGCTTTGGGATAAAGCGGGATTTCTCATTAAGCGGGTTGCTGGCTTCAATCTGCAGGTTCCAGCTGCAAGGGGCAGGAGTGGACTGTTTCTCCAAGGAAGACGTTTTAAACATTGGCAGCAGCAGGGGGGGGGTGTTTTACGAGAGCAGGGGGCAGTGGCGTTCAGACGTTCTCTGATCAAGGATTGCTTCCCACGTTGACTTTTCTGGCAAGGAACTCCCCCAGGCATCAGCCATAGAATGGTTGTGTGGTGTAAAGGGGTCTGGGGGATATTTGAGGAGTCACACAAGTCTGTTGGGCCACGCTGTAACGTTCTGTGTGAACGGAGGCTGTACATCAGGACAGCTGGGTATCTGGGTGATTCACGGCTGATCAGCTTACATTTAAGGCACCCCTCCAGAAAAAAAAAAGAACCCTGGGAATTGTAGTTTGTTAAGGGCGCTGGGACTTCTAGCTCTGTAAGGGGCGAACTAGAGTTCCCAATATTCTTCGGGGGGAGGGGGAATGTGCTCTAAATGTATATAGTACATCTGCAGTGAAGGTGGTGAAGGTCCTGTGTGAGTGCCTGGAGGCGGTTGGAGGATGGATGGCGGTTAACGGATTGAGGTTGAATCCTGACAAGACAGAATAATTGTTTTGGGGGGACAGGAGGTGGGCAGGTGTGGAGGACTCCCTGGTCCTGAATGGGGTAACTGTGCCCCTGAAGGACCAGGTGCGCAGCCTGGGAGTCATTTTGGACTCACCGCTGTCCATGGAGGCGCAGGTTAATTCTGTGTCCAGGGCAGCTGTCTATCAGCTCCATCTGGTACGCAGGCTGAGACCCTACCTGCCGGCGGACTGCCTCGCCAGAGTGGTGAATGCTCTGGTTATCTCCCGCTTGGATTACTGCAATGCGCTCTACGTGGGGCTACCTTTGAAGGTGACCCAGAAACTGCAACTAATCCAGAATTCGGCAGCTAGACTGGTGACTGGGAGCAGCCACCGGGACCACATAACACCAGTCCTGAGGGATCTACACTGGCTCCCAGTATGTTTCCGAGCACAATTCAAAGTGTTGGTGTTGACCTTTAAAGCCCTAAACGGCCTTGGTCCTGTATACCTGAAGGAGCGTCTCCACCCCCACCGTTCAGCCCAGACACTGAGATCCAGTGTTGAGGGCCTTCTGGCGGTTCCCTCATTGCGAGAAGTGAGGTTACAGGGAACCAGACAGTGGGCCGTCTTGGTAGTGGCACCCGCCCTGTGGAATGCCCTTCCATCAGATGACAAGGAAATAAGCAGCTATCCTAATTTTAAAAGACATCTGAAGGTAGCCCTGTTTAGGGAAGCTTTTAATATTTAATGCTGTATTGTTTTAATATTCGATTGGGAGCCGCCCAGAGTGGCTGGGGAGACTCAGCCAGATGGGCGGGGTATAAATAATAAATGATGATGATGATGATGATGATGATGCAGGCTCAGTCCTGTAACAACAACAGGCTTTTCTCCTGCTCCTTAGTCAGGCACTGAGCACCTGCGAATTGTAGTAACTTACATGCATTTGTACCATTTTGCAGTACAGTGGTACCTCGGTTTAAGTACACAATTGGTTCCGGAAGTCCGTACTTAACCTGAAGCGAAATTTCCCATTGAAAGTAATGGAAAGTGGATTAATCCGTTCCAGACGGGTCTGCGGAGTACTTAAACTGAAAGTACTCAAACCGAAGCGTACCTAAACCAAGGTATGACTATTTGTACTGGTTTGCAGGTCATTCCAGTGTTTGGCTCATGGAGGCGCTGTTGATAATAAGCTCTGGCCCATGCTGACTAAAGCGGGAGAGGGGATTGCAGGCACGGGGGACCTAATCCGGACTGGGATCCTGGCGTGGGGGTAGAGGGGCTTTAACTATTTCCTCCACCGCTGCTGCATCTCAATCTGGCTTGCTCTCCCTTCCTGCACCTGCAGTTCGAATTGCCAAAAAGGGGACCCATAGGAGATGCTCTGCAAAGCAAACCTGATGGTTCCAGGAAACACCTTCTCAATTATCCCTCCCTCGCTATTGAGAAACTTCTGGTGAACTTTTAAGGAACTTCAGGAACAAAAATGTATGTAATCCAAGTTATATCAGTCCCTTGGAGAACTGGTGAGGAAATGTCACTCATGCTAAGCCACTGTCTGTAATGGTTAATTGATATCTGACTTTAACTTTTTAAAATAGTTTTCATTGCACGGTTTTACTGCTGTAAACCACTTTGGTGTGTTTTTTCCCCTTAATGACACAGCAGTATATGAAGAAATAAATAATGATTTGAAGAGGAATATGATGAATCTCAGTACAGTAGGGTCCACATGCCAAGTGCAAAATGCTTTTTTTTGTAAACCTTTTGAGGTTTTTCTCTTCCCTTTTTTTATTTATTTGTACAATCAATGGGTGTATTCATTGTATGAAATAAATAACTTAGTGTACCTGCTCAGTCTGCTGCCCGGGTGCTTACGAATGATGGGCAACTACAAGGCCTTCTTAGGGTGCTTTATCTTTTAAATCAGACCTTGTCTACACAGCACTTTGTAAATAAATGATAATAATGAGACCCAGTGTGGCATAATGGTTAGAGTGTTGGGCTAGGGCCCAGGAGGCCAGGGTTCGAATCCACACTCGGCCATGAGGCTCACTGGGTGACCCTGGGCCAGTCACCATCTCTTAGCTTAACCTACCTCACAGGGTTGTTGTTAGGGTGAAATGGGGAGAACACCCCCCCTTGAGATCCTCAGAAGATAAAGGTAGTATATAAATGAAACAAACAAATAGAAATCTTCAAACAGATGACTTACCCCTGACAGCCTTTTGTAAACAGTGTTTAATGCTGATTGGATAAATCAGCAAAACCTGCGGGAGGCATAGGGGTCAAGTTCGCCTCTCCTCCTGTTCAGGGCTGTTGCTTCTCCCAACTTACAGAAGGGCTGTGGCTCAGTGGTAGGGCATCTGCCCTGCATGTAGAATGTCCCAAGTTCGATCCCCAGTGTCTCCAGACAGAGCTGGAAAAGACTCCCTGCCAGAAAATTCTAGGGCAGGGGTCAGCAAACTTTTTCAGCAGGGGGCCGGTCCACTGTCCCTCAGACCTTGTCGGGGGCCGGACTATATTTTGAAAAAAAAAATGAATGAATTCCTATGCCCCACAAATAACACAGAGATGTATTTTAAATAAAAGAACACATTCTACTCATGTTTTTACATTCTACTCATGTAAAAACATGCTGATTCCTGGACCATCCACGGGCCAGATTACAAGGCGATTGGGCCGCATCCGGACCCCGGGCCTTAGTTTGTTCTAGGGAGCTGCTGCCGGCCCGTGTAGACAGTACCGAGCTAGATTGACCAATGGGCTGAAGACTGCATAAGGCAGTTTCCTGTGTTTAAAGAGAGGGCTGAGATGCTACACGAACCTTGAACCAAAAAATGCAAAACAAGAAACTCCACAGGAACATCTATGCCAGGAACATGTGGAAGAACACTTGGTAGCTTGAAACGTGTGCTTTACAGCTAATGTTTCATAAAAAGGGCTGGCAGACATCCTGGATGTGGCTTGCCCTTTTGGCTTCCTTGATACTATACTATGGACCTTTTTGTTCATTTAACTGAAAACAAGTGTACCTATTTTCCTTCTGTCAGATGTTGGTCGGCAATAGAAATGCACTCCCCCCCCTACCCTCTGCTTTCATCCTGGGACTTTGAGACTCAGACCCAGACTGCTAAGGCAACTTCCTTCCTCTCCAGCCGTGTCAGTTTCACCCATTCCTTCCCTCTCCCAGCCACTTTGCATGGACTTCCTCAGCTTCACACACACACAGCCACACCAGCCACACCCAATCCAGTGGACGTTTGGGAATTTTGCAGATTTACACACAGGTACCCCTGTATATTTCTGCTGGAGTTGGTTCAATGAGGACTGTGTTCATTCGTTCTGTCTGCACCCCACCCTCCAAAGGCTAAGCTGCAGCTTAAAGATAAAGGAAACTGGAACATTAAAAGTGCAAAGAAGTTTTTAGAAAGCACATGTGTTTGCTTTTAGAAATGCAAGACCGGCGTATGTTGAACGAATGAACACACACACACACACACACACACAGTGGAGTATTCTGACAACAGGATTTTACCCAAACTTTGGGCCTGGCGGCATCAAAACTTTGGGCACAATCTTCCAGGAAGTACTTTACAAGGAGATGCACTTAAATGTATGGGAGATGCAGAAGGGCACCTGTCACAGGATTGTAGAGTTGGAAGGGCCCCAAAGGGTCTTCTAGCCCAAAATCCTGCAGTGCAGGAATCACAGCTGTGTCCTTTTCACGTGAAAATGTCTACCTTTGACTCACACAAAGGCAGACAAACACACAAACACACTCCCCAAGGAACAAGGCAAATGAGGGACTCCCCAAGCTGACATCTCATTTCATGTTGCTTGGATGAGGCCACCTGCTTGGGGCCCCACTTGTAAATCCCCACATTTGAGGGACTGTGACCAGGACATCGAGTTAGCACTTGGAAGGAAATAGATGCTCTGAACAAATGTGGGCAAGTCACATAAAGATCCACTTACACACTAAAAGTGCATGCTATTTTATAACATTCTCCAAACATCTCCTCCTTTCTGCAAATCCTCCGCAGCAAAACCTAAACACGGTGAGTGCATTTCTGCACATTCTTCTCTTGTTAGCTCTGACTTTCCTCTTTTCCTCAGTCTTCTCCCCCGTGTGAAACGGCAGACTGTAAACTCCTTGGAGACAGAGACCTTTTCTTTTCCTGCTTCTGCTCTCAAGTGCTCGGTACATGAACGGTGCAGTAGGAATATAAAACTGCTTTTGCTCATCTCCACTATTTGCAGAATTCTTTTCTGCAAAGCAACTTCCAGTGCTTTGTAACCAATAACACATACAAACACACACCACAGCCTTGGGGAACTTATAATTTCCAATAGTTTCTCCAGAAATGTGAATGCCTTTGGTGCCACAACAACTCTCCAAGGTAGGTCCACTCTCCCATGTAGAGGCAAGGAACTGCAACCACGAGACAATAATTTGCCCAAGGCCACACCGTGGGTCTGTGGCAGAGGTGGAACTTGACCCTCCCACCTTCCGGATCCGAAGCCCGGCTCTAGCGGCACTCCGCTAAACTGGTGCACACAGTTTAACACCCAGAGGAGAATCCCCAAAGGAAAGTGCTACTTACAGGACATTGGTCTGAGGTGGGACTTCAGGGATGGTTTCTAACATCAAATGCATGCATCTCACTGTCGTCCTGAAGCATAAGCACCGGCTGGGGCAGGAGCTGGCCAAGACAGGTAAGAGAAGCACCAGGTAGATGCTGGGGAGGAGGCCTGCGGCTCTGCCCAGCATGGTGTTTGCAGGAATGCTAAGTCCCCCAGATTCTGAGCTGCAAAGAAGCAGACCGAAATCTCCCAGCCTTGAGGGACGGGGAGGAGGAGAAGTGGGGGGGGAGGAGGAGGTGGGGACACACACGGACATATGTTTCCAATTAAGTTAAGGCAGCCTGACAGGCCAGCTCCCACCCTCCCAGCTTACGATGCACATACAACATCCGAAAATCTAACTGCGACCCCAGTTGGGCTCTGCTCTCCACAGCAGATTCATTGTTAATTCTGCCTTGGCTCCCAGCCTGATTAGCAGGAACTTTTCGTTTTCCCTGGGTGGCAGGGGGGGGGGTCTCAGGACTCGGTGGAGGGGACGGGACAGAGAAGCCTGCTTTGCAGAGGGAGCTTGGAGACCCAGCCATTGTTCCTAAAGAGATGCAACGGTGGAAGGGCAAAGGCACCATCACCCTTGGTACGCAGATGTAGCAGACTCTAGAGACACTGCTAATGGCTGGTGTGCTCTTTCACCAGAGCATCACCAGCAAAAGGAAGCACTTTCCACAAGGGCTTGCATGCTGCAGGTGCACCAAACAGCTATGACATGGGGGGTGTACCTGTCTCTAGGTATACCGCCCTGATCTTGGAGGCTAAGTGCTGTAGGAGACAGGTGCTGTAGGCAGTGGCGACGCTGCATGCTCCACTACCAGGGGCGGAGAGCAGGTGGGGGTGTGGCTGGTGCCCCCGGGGGGCGTGGTGTGCATGCTTGGGGCATGGTGTGCATCCCGGGGGCGTGGTACGCTGCCCACAAGGGCATGGTGCGCCGCCCGCAAGGGTGTGGCACGCGTTCTTGGGGCGTGATGTGCTGTCTGTGGTGCCCGGTGCATGGGGGGTGCGCGGCGCATGTCTGGGGCCCCCATCGCTATGGCAACCTACCGGAATAGTGGTGCCGGGGGCAGTCTGCTCCCTCCACACCCCCATTCCTCCGCCAGTGGCTGAAGGCGTGGTGAGGAACCTCTGGTCCTCCAGATATGTTTGAATCCGCCTCCCATGAGCCCCAACCAGCACAACCAATGGTCAGGGTTGATGGGAACATCAGACCAGCAACATCTAGACTGCCATCGGTTTCTCAACCCTGGACTAGGAGTTCAATAGGCCCAACCACTGAAACCGCCATGTTCAGTTTGATAAGCAGCGATGAAATCTGAAAACTCTAGAGCAGGACTAGGAAACTCTGGTTCATGGGCCAATCTTGGTCCACTAGGGACTTCTATTTGGATCATTTTACTAAAACCACATCCACCTGACCTTCAGCTGATTGGGAGGACCGGATTAAAACCTGCACTGGCTGCACACATCTGTTCCCAGCTGCCTAATGTTCTCATTTGAGCATTTGGTTTTTGGAGACTCAGGTGTGTATGTGTACATTGCCCTTCCCTCCTCCTCCTCCTCCTCCTCCTCCTCCTCCTCCTCCTCCTCCTCCCGCTAATAAGATAATAGGAAGAGCTACCCACAGAGGAACAGCCTGCAGATTTGATACCTGATTTGATTCCATTATTTTATATATGTTGGAAGCCGCCCAGAGTGGCGGGGGCAATCCAGCCAGACGGGTGGGGTATCATCATCTAAGGGTGGCAGGTGAAGGCTCTTGACAGCTCCTACAGGATTCAACCCCCCTGCTCTTATTCTGAACTGGGAGAGAGCATTTCTTCACCTGGTATGGGGGGGAGGGGATTCAGTGCGGTGGGGTGCTGCTTTGCTGTGGGGATCGAAGCCCCATGTCCTTGGTTGGAAGGTGATCCTAGATGTTTCTCCAGGCAAGGACCACCAGGCTCTACCCAGATTCCATCTTGGCTCCACACTGACTGAGCAGGCCCTGCCCTGGTTCCATGGTCGGCTTTGGGCTCAATGTTCTAAGGCTAAGCAAGGCATCCCCAAACTCGGCCCTCCAGATGTTTTGGACTACAATTCCCATCATCCCTGACCACTGGTCCTGTTAGCTAGGGATGATGGGAGTTGTAGTTCCAAAACATCTGGAGGGCCGAATTTGGGGGCGTCTGTTCTAAGCCCTCAGTTGCCTTCACTTGGTCTCCCCTACTCCCCCACCCCCAAATTTCCTTAGAATGCGGTGACCCAGACCAGACAAATTGCTCCAGTTAAGGCCGTACCAGTGCCAAATAGAGCAGCCGTCATGAGTTTTGGGGATTATTCACACTTGGCCGGCCTCTGGGCATTAACTAACATTAATTAATTGTGGTTGTCGGAGCAAAGAACCTCACTGTGTTTCTGGCAGAGTTGGACGCATTCATGAAGAGCATCCCACCATTCATTATAATTTTCCATCATTTATATATCACAGTCAATGCTCAGTTTGTGATTTATTTATTTTTAATCTTCGTGGAAATTCTACAGTATTTTAGTGCAAATTTCTCCTAAGCATGTTTTTTGTATGCAGTTTTTACTAGCACATGGATTTTTGCAAGTTATTTTCCTCAATATGGTGCCCCCCCTGTTGTCTTCACCAGTATTTGCATTTTTGTAAACATCCTTTGGTTGGCGAACAGCATCACAAAATTCGGAAAACTACAAATTATCGAAGGTTGGCTGTGCTTCAGTTCTCAGAGAGTTCCAAAAAGTGCAAATGTGATTGCTTCGGCTCCCAGTGTGAATTGGATCAAAATTCTGCCCCATCTCTAGCAGTGGTGAGAGGATGAAAATCTGTGGAGAGGGCAGTTGTCTGTATGAGTGTGTATGAGATAAAGGGTCCCAGGAGGTTGACTAAGGGTGAATGCAGCCACCAGGCCAAAGAAGCCTAGTTGCCCCTATAGTAAGGATGAGGAAGCCATGGTCCTGCAGATGACCAGATACGATGGGAGTTGCAGTCCAACAACACTTGGAAGGCAACAGATTCCCCATACCTGACCTGTAGAGCAACTTGGCAATGCCCAGATATTGCCGGACCAATCAATGTAGAGATCTACCTTCTAGACTTACCTGTGACATCAATGGGCCACCTAGCTCCCCGAGGAGCTGGCTTCAGGCACAAGGCCTGTTGGCAGACCCACTCTGTGCTAAAAAGATGTCTGCAGACATGATATGAAAGCTGGCAGCATCAGCCCAGCCCTGTGGGGATCCCTTGCAGACGACTGCAGTGCCTCAAGACAGTCAGTCTTGGTTGTGCATCCACAGCAGTGACCAGAGGAGGAGGAGCACAGAGAGAAGAAACGCCATGGTGCATCAGCACAAGCGGATGCCTTCCTCTGCCCCAGCTGCAACAAAACATGTCTCTCCCATATCGGTCTCTACAGCCACAGCAGGCGCTGTAACCATCCAACTGTTTGACTTCACCCACAAAGGGGCACTCCTCCATTGTGTCCTGAGGCAGACGGATGCCCAAAACAGCAACCTAGCTAATTTGCAACTGATCTGGAGAAAACTGCTAAGTGTTTGGGTGATTAATTAATGTCACCACTTGTGGGATTCTGCTAGTAAATGCAGTTACAATACTTATCATTTCAATTGAGGATTAAGGAGTCAAAACCAAGTATTTCACAGAACAGCTTTTTTCTTCAGCGGCAAAGGAAGCAATTTCTTTTCAGAGAGCCTTCAGTTATGGCCCACAGGGGTAAGGAAGGGCTGCCCTTGCCAGCAGCAGAGCAAGCCGATCGGGTGCCTGGGGTGGCGCACATGCCCTGCGCCCAGGGGCGGGCCCAGCTGCCCATGGGGGCGGGGCCAGCCGGGGCAGGATGCTCCACAGGGCCTCGGAGGAGTTTGCCTGCCTCCTCCCACTCAGCCGCTCTACAGCTGAGGGGGAGGCAGCGGGTGGACCATTTGGGGTAGTGTGGAGCCTGCGGGCGCCCAAGCCACCGTATCGCTCCCAGGAGAGGCGCGTGGCTTGGGTGCGCTGCAGGCCCTGCGGTGAGTGCCGCCTGGCATTTTGTCACCCCCCCCCCAGTGGTGACACCCGGGGCGGATTGCCCCCACCACTCCCCCTTACTCCGCCACGGTCCTTGGTCCTCAGCCCAAGAGCACAGAGGAATTATGCAGCTAGAGATTACATGGGGCATGGGGTCAAATAATATGACCAGCACCGTCAATTAAGCTCAATGGCCACTTTACACAAGCATCTCAAATACGAAATATGAAAAGCAACACAAAATAATTAAATCCAAAGTAACCAAGACGTAAAAACAACCCCCGTGTTCCCCAACATGGGTCTTTTAAAACCACAGGCAGCCCTCTGCCACCATCAAAATTTATATGCACTTGTACATTCAAGCAAACACTGCCAATCACTGCAAAGAAATATTCCCCATCTCCCCCTCCCTGGATGACTCAGTGGATGAATTTGCTCATGCTTGGGGTTTGACTCATTGCTCCGCTGGGGATTAAGAAAGGAAAGAATCTTTCCCCAGGCCAATCAGTGTGTGTGTGTGTGTGTACCAATAACTAAGGATTATTTGTTTTTCTTTGTAGTGGGTGGCTTGGCTCTCATGCATGAGTGAGATGGAACTATTGCTCCGAGGTCATTAATCTGGGTGCACCTGCTCGTTCTTTGCATGGGTGGTATGATAGCAGGGTTTTTCAGCGCAGGCTGACTAGGGTTGCGCAGGCTGAATCCTGGGACCCCTCTCTTTCTCCTCCTCTCCTGTGCATGAATGTGTGAGCATGCGCAGTGCGCGTTCATGCACGGCAGTTTGAATTGCTCCTATTTTACTTCTTGGTAAGCCTGCGCCCCACCTGGCAGTTCCCAACACTGTGCTCTAAGAGCATGATTATACACTTCCACTGTAAAGCTTTTTGTTTCGGCAGAGGGTTGAAGGTGGCACATTTTAGGACTCTGCAATAGGACAGAATGCCAAGGTATTTCAATTGCACCTACACCTAAAAGGGAATTTGATGAGAGGGAATTGGAAGCTTGCTCATTCTGTGATGGCAGCGCTAAAGAGGAAGGGTCTTCTTCCGGCACCTTTCATTTCACTACCCCGATTACCTGGCATGGTTTGAAAGGAAAGCCACACAGCAGTAAAAAAAACAACAGCAGCTTTCTAGCACGACACTGAAGACTTTGTTGCTTGCAGTTCCATGTTTCAAGCCTCCAAACAATCTGCTATTTGTTTTCCTTGGCTCTAACTCAACAACCAAGGACAAACTTTGCTGGAAGCCATCCTCCTTGGAGGATTCCTACAACTTGGGAAGAGCGCACCCCCTAGTGGGCAACAAAAGTATTTCCTCTCTCTCTCTCAAAAGCTTGATGCATCGACTGATTAGCCAAGTTATGTGACTATGGTGAGTGCTCCCAGATATCAAGGGCTGCTTGTGCATGCAAGCTTTTTGCAGAGTTGACACGATGTTGTCCTCAAAATGCCGCCCTGCACTTTATTGAAGATTTCCCAGTACAGTCATACCTTGTGTTGCGTTAGGTTCTTGTTGCGTCTTTTCAGCTTGCGAATGCGGCAAACCCGGAAGCGTATACTTCCGAGTTTCAGCATGCGCACACAAGTGTTCTATGTGCTTCGCACATGTGCAAAAGCGCCGCTCTAGTTGCAGACTTTTCAGGGTGTAAACGGCACCCCGGAATGGATCGTGTCCGCAACTAGAGGTACCACTGCAAGTAAAAACAACCCCTTATGCATCCAAAGTTACTGTTAGCAAGGAAGCTCATTAGCACATTTTTGGGGGGAGGGGCCAGCTGCTCCCCTGCCCCAAATTCCAAACCCATTTCCATCTATTGCTGTGTGCTGAAGTCACTCTTTCTCCAGGTAAACTTCATGGACTGTATTAACAGTGCATAACACCAGACTTCAATAATGATGATGATGATGATAATAATAATAATAATAATAATAATAATAATAATATGGAGGTCTTTCACAATAGCACATTTATTATTCTGGCATTTCATTGCTGCTGGTTTTCAGGTGGTAGAAACAGGACGTTCTGCTATTGGTTTCTTTCTGAGCTTGCCATCCACCCTCAACTCCACCGAAATCAAGCAGCAGATCAATGCGGCTAAATATCACTCTAGTGTGATGAGAAATGACTGCTGGGAGGAGTGCAGAGGCCATGGTGCATCTACAGCAGCACAACTGGACACCTTCCTCTGCCCCAGCTGCAACGAAACATGTCTCTCCAGCATCAGTCTCTCTAGCCACAGCAGTTTGGAAAATCATTCCAGTACGGGATTTCTGAACACCAAGCAAAAGCAACTGAAGGAGGCTTACATTGGGAACATATTTATTGACACAGGACATTTTATTTTGATAAAAATTTGTTTTTTTTTAATCATTTGCTTCCAACATTTCCCCATGCCTCAGAAAGTACTCCCCACCCCTGCAAACCTTCATCTCTACAGCTATGTACATCTTCAGCTACCATATGAAAACGAAACCTATGGAGAAGAGCTTCCTTCTGCGTGCGGACAACTTGGCGACCCTACCGAAAGCTACGAAACAACCACATGAGGCTTAAATGCAGGTATGTGAAACTGCAGACGGTTGATGTCCAAGGGTGAAATAAAAGATGAACAGATTCCACAAAATAATAATCATAGTAACAATGACAGCAGCTACAGTTAGTTTACTAAGAACAACCACTGAACTGGATTAAACATTGTGTAAATGCTGGTGTGTAGGAATACCACTGACAATTTCCCTTCTGTTACAATGCTACAGCCTACGTTATTTCACAATTATACTGTGTGTGCACACGTACACACGCAAGCGAACATTTGCTACCTTTGCATTTCAATAACACAGCAAGTGGACAGAGCATAATTACTCATGAATGTATTTTCAACCAAAATGAGGGGAAAGCCCTACAAGAGCCTATCTTTCTATTTAAAAAAAGAGTCCTAGAAGATTTTTAAATGGACAAGATGATTTGGGGGACGACGACCCCTAACACAATGTCTTTGATAACGCTGCAGGGGAAAAGAAGTCAAACATGGTTAATGGATAGATTGCCTCCCTCTGGGGCAGCTTTCACTGACAACTCAAAGAGGCTTGTTCACCAGATCATTTGAAAATTAAGTTGACGTTACGGAGGGCAACTTCATAGCCTCTCTGGCAAGCTGCGCGTTGGAAGATGAAAACTGGTCTTGCTCACTGGAGAGGCACATGCCATACAAGAGCCATTGCCACCCACAAAAGATAATGCCAGGCTAAATGGATCATTAGTCTGGCTCGGTATAAGGCAGCTTCATATAAATTTAAAATGCTGAATGGTTTAAGCATAGGAGAACTAAGAAGTACATAAGGATTACATAAAGATTTTGACAGACAGCTGTGTGTGTTACTTTTCAGATCTTACTTTATAAGATGCATTTTGAACTTGCAGGTGCAAAATGGGGACCAGAGTTCTACAAAGGATTAGTTTTTGTTGCCTTAAAACCTCTCAGATGGCACAAAATGAAATAGAACACTGGACATGCAATGTCTGGGCCACAAAAGCAAGGGTGTATCAAGCTTCTGACAGATCATAGCAAATCCCTGCTTTCATGTGTACAGCTTGGGGACACCTCTGTATATTATGGGCTGGATAAGAAAGACACTTGCATCCTTAAGTATGGATTCACATATGCATGTGGGAGATGATTGACTCCTACACGGGACAATTTTTATTTGTCTATTTGCAAGCTGAGATGAAAATGCCAATGAGATGACCATTTTACAAGATGAACAGGAAACTCCAAAGACTATAAAATGGACCAAAAAAAATTGCACTAAATTTCTTTGGGAAAAATTGCTTTTAGTCCCCAGCATTTCAACTTACAAGAAAATCCTAGACTTTCAACAAGATCCACTTCTTCCTTCTTTTCTCACTCCAAATTCCTAGGCTAAAGATAACCTACCAACGCTCGAGAAATAATTTAAGTAGATGTGTTAGACTGCTCCATGGCACATCTTTGTACACTGTCAAACTAAGTATAGCTGTGTAACTGGTGAAAAGGGACAAAATCAAACTAAGATGAACAAGGCTGTATAATTATATATGCCTTTCACCTAGAAAAACCTACACAGAGTCACCTAGCCCCTTTGATGCAGCAGAGGTCTTTGCTGGGCCAATGACAACACTATGAACCCAGCCTTTTAGGTTTTCTTTAAACAAACAAACAAACAAACACTGATTCCAGATTCTGGGCACTCTCTGAAAAAAGAACCACCTTCCAAGTAGTGAGGTGCTTACACCAATTTAAAAAAGAACTTCACAGCTGTCAACATTACATACCCGATTCAGCACTCATGCAACAGACCTTCAGGCAGGTCTGATGGCTTTTAAAATACTAGTCAGTCTCTGCACTTCCTCCCCCCTCTACTGCTCTTCGTAATCACTTAATATCCTTTCAGAGAATGTAACCACAAACTGGATGAGTCCAGCAGGTTTTTCATGCCATCAAGTCAAAAGCAAAAAGAGAGAGAGAAAGAGAAAAGCACTGCATCTTAATTATTTGTTTCAACCTCACAATGCCCATTTCTCTCTCCCCTATCAAATAGGAATTCTCCTAATGAGTCTTTCAGGAGACCATATTGATACTCTTCTTAGAGGGTAACCTCCCTTGTAAAAAAAGTGTTTCCCTAAACCAAGCCCCTGCTGATTTAAAAACAACAGCTTTAATTGAGCATCACACATACACCAAACCCGCAATTTTGTATTTTTTTTTGTAAAATTGTGCTTTTTTGTGGGCTTTTGGAGGAGACCAGACTTTGTGGGTGAGAGTCTGTCGTCTTCCTGATTTCCACTTTTAGGGTGGAGCAACTTGTTTGGGTGCTGCCCAAATGATTCTGAAACTGCCACCTGGCAAAAAACAATAGTTGAGAAATCCAGAGATGTCTCGGCAAAGTTGGTTTCCCTCCACTACTGAATGAAATCTTCATTTCAGTAAGCAGCAGAACGCTTTGCTGCCAGCCTGCCCCCACCCCCCCCACCCCCAACCGAGGAAGCTCTGCTGTAGGACAAAACTGGAGCACACTAACCAAGGGAAGGAATCTGAAAAATGCTATCACATTTTAAGTACACGGCAGCCACGTTCCCCGGCCAGCTTACCACCATGCGTGGTCACGTTAACAGGCAAGCAAGTGGCATACATCTGTCAAGCCCTACTGAGTTGTTTTATTGTCCTGCCTACCTCTCTGCTTGATGCCGACAGTGACCTTTATTTCTCTCTGTAATAAAGCAGGTAATATTTCAAAGGGTCAGGCAGAGGCAGGCTCAAGACCTTCTCTCTCAGGACATTTATAGGAGGCTCGGGCTTCAGTTCAGGGACAGCTTTTTCCACCTCTTCCAACTTGCTCTCCTCCTCCTCCAACTCCTCGCAATTGTTATCGTCGGAGGGGTTGGAGATCCGGCTAGCAAAGACCTCTTTGTCCAAGAAGACGATGGTTTCCATGCGGCGGCGGCGGATGCGCCTTCGCTTAAACCTCGGCGGGTTCCTGAGGCCGTTGCTGTTTCTGCCTGCCGTTTCCTGGTGAATCAGCTTCTTAATGGTGCTGCGGATAGCAATGCGTGCAAGGTCCTGAAGCGTGCGAACCATCATTGGTGCTGGAAATGTGAGAGAGGGAAGAGTAAGAAGCATAGGACCTTGGCTGGCATGGACTAAAGAGCAGACACACTTCCGCAGATCATGGCTCAAGGGTAGCTTCTTTCCATATGAACCTACCTGGATCCTGAAATCACCACCTGAGGCCCTTCTTTATGTACCTCCTCCTTCAGAGGTTCGGAGGATGGCAACACGAGAACAGGCCTTCTCTGCAGTGGCTCCCCGTTTGTGGAATGCTCTCCCCAGGGACGTTCGCCTGGCGCCTTCATTATACACCTTTAGGCGCCAGGCAAAAACGTTCCTTTTTAACCAAGCCTTTGGTTGATTCAATTTACATCCTATGCCCTTTTAAAATGTGTTTTTTTTTTGTGGCAGGGGGCTATTGGGTTGTTGTTTTTATTTTTATTTGGTATTTTGTGGTTTTATATCTTGATTTTATTCTGTGAACTGCCCTGAGACCCCCGGGAATAGGGCAGTATATAAATTCAATAATAATAAAATAATAATAATAATGATGGCTGGAAGAAACTGACAGCTAGTCAGGAGAGCACAGCAGCTTTGCCACAGATTTTGCCAGCAAAGCCGAGGTATATGTTGTCATGGAGCTGGTGTGGTGTGGTATGGTGGTTAAGAGCGGTAGACTCGTAATCTGGGGAACCGGGTTCGGGACTCCGCTCCTCCACATGCAGCTGCTGGGTGACCTTGGGCTAGTCACACTTCTTTGAAGTCTCTCAGCCTCACCCACCTCACAGAGTGTTTGTTGTGGGGGAGGAAGGGAAAGGAGATTGTTAGCCGCTTTGAGACTCCTTAGGGCAGTGTTTCTCAACCAGTGTGCCTCCAGATGTTTTGGGACTACAACTCCCATCATTCCTGACCACTGGTCTTGCTAGCTAGGGATGATGGGAGTCGTAGTCCCAAAACATCTGGAGGCACACTGGTTGAGAAACACTGCCTTAGGGTAGTGATAAAGCAGGATATCAAATCCAAACTCTTCTTCTTCTCTTCATGCAAGAGCCGGCAGGTGGCTAACCCCTGTGCCATTCTCAAAGTGAGGCAGGTCACCGCACAAGCCGCTATGTAACTGGTGCCTCCATGCTAGCCAATGTAGTGATGATATCATCAGCATGAGCACACACAGGCAGAACTGAATGCTGGGTGAGTCCTGTTTCCATGGTGAGAAAGTGCAGAGCCTAGGGCAAGTCAGACTGCAAGCTATGGCAAAGAGTGCCCATCTCTGAGGAATGTCTCTCTGAGCCTCGTATGGCCCAACCCAACAAATAAACAGACAAATAGAGCAGGTGCATAGATATGTGGCACACTTACGCAAGTGAACAAGTTTTGACTTCCCCGAATCCGCGTGGTTGGGCTGGATCAGAGGAGCAAAGGAAACAGCTAAGATCTTCTTCGTCTCCCAGGCCAAAGGGCCAGTTCGTGTTATCTTTGTCAGCTGCGTTTGAGAACAAAAATGTAAGATGAATCACCTTTTGATAGCAAGAATAGATGGCCTATTTCTCAGCCTTGAAAACAAACCCTCTCCCCTTTCTGCCACACAGCTGGTAATTTGGTAAATTAAGCTCACTGCAAAAAACAAGGGGCAAACGGTACATAGGAATGAGAGGACCTGCCATCCCACAAGCAAACCTTTTCTTCCAATGGCATCACGAGGATCCCACCAACTTTCAGTAAGTTCTTCATGTAATCTTCATGCTCCTTCTGGACTCCTGCACCACAGTAGACACGGTCATATTGAGAGCAGTCTGGAGAGATCTCCAAGCAGTTGCCAGTGACAAAGGAAGGCTCGCAGAATTCAAACCTGAGAAGTGAGTGACGCTTGTAGATGGCACAAGTATTTCACAGGCTGGAGCTTCTAAGCCCCCATATATTAAAATATCAATCCTTTATTACTGAGGCAAGCAAAGTATATGGGCAATACATTCCAGAACTGCAACCTTTGCCATTTTGGAAAACTGTTATGGCTTCTCCCATGGAAACTTGGCAAACACAGTTTTCTAAGGTAGCTGGGGCTGAAATGAGCAATTTACCTTCTTATACAGTTGGTCCATCAAAACCAGCACTGCATCGTAAAACAAAAAGGGGCAAGATACCAAGGCTACCAAGATTACCTATAGACCTAACTCAAACAAAAACATCCATTCCTGCTACTCAGAGCCACTGTGCTGCATCCTCTATGCAGGCTATAAGCCAGCCCCGCAAGCCTTACACCACCGTCCCCAATCAATTACCTCCAGAATTTCCTGACGATGGACCTCTCTCCATGATGCTCTGAGACGACTGAATGGCCAGTGCAGGCAGTAGCCTCCTTACCTGGTCTTTGCTCCGTCCCCAGGCTGCTGCTGATTGGCTGATTTAAACCAAGGCCAGGCAGGAGCACTGCAATATCTGCAGCTAGCCCAGGGATGGAGCAACGGCAGGCTTCTATGGCATGGCCAGGAAGCCCGTGCTGGGTTGCAAAAACCGCCTAGCAACGCAATTGGTGAGCCGTCATTGTCTACTATTGGCAGCACCTCTCCAGAGTCTCGGGCTGAACTCTTTTCCAGCCATATAAGTTAATTTTAACTGGAGATGCCAGAGACAGAACCTTCACCTCTTGTGTACAAAGCAAGTGCTCTGCCATTGGGTTATGGCTCCTTCCTGCCTTTTCCCAGAAGTACACTTTCATAGGTTTCCTTGGGGGTGGGGGTCCAGCAGTAAAAGCATATTTGGTTTGCAGTGTGGTGTAGATCTCTCCTCCTTGGCCAGTGAAACCACAATGTCAATTTCCCCGATGGAAAAGCAAGTTTTCAGTTGTATGAAACAAACTCATTTCTTTAGGCAAGCTTACCCTGGCATGTAATTTTTATTATGTATATTTGTTTTTTAAATTGCTGGCTTTATCTATATTTTGATAATTTAATTATGTCTACTGTTTTAAAGTCTGTTTTTAAAGCTATTTTTAATCAATATTTTATACTACTTTATGTAAACCACTTAGAGATTATTATTATTAGATTAAAATTGTAATTTTAATATTGATAAATAAATAAATAAATAAATAAATAAATAAATAAATACTTCACCCACTGCATTGTTTTATCTCAGAAGCCTTTTAAAAATGCATTCCTTTGTAATGTACCATAAAAAACCTGAAAAAAATTTCTAGAGTGAACCCAACTAATTGCTTTTGTTTCTAAGCTCAGGCATGTATCAGGTATGTAAAATCCACAAGAGTGGAAGACAGAACTGTTCTTGATTTCTTTCTGCGTCCTAGCACCTAATATCGCATATGCAAGACACACATATGCATCTTGAACTCACTGTATGCTGCTAACTAGGAGTTACTAGGAGTTAACTAGGAAGTCAGTTTAAACGCAAATTAGGTATGTCCAATCTTACTTGTCAAAGCTGTCACTGGTTCTGATGAAGAAGTCCAGCTTCTGCTTTGCATATTCTATAACGTCAGAGTGAAGCTCTACGCCATGGTTAACGCCGAAAGGGCCTGCATATGTTTAGGGAATGCAAGGGGAAAAAACATTTGAAAAACAACTGGATGGAGAACCAGAATGAATCCAAAAAGCTTTGCTCAGACTCTGAGCTGGTTTTGAGCTTCTCTTAAGGCGCAGATACAAAGCAAATTCCTCAAAACTGGTTACTAGCATAAACCACCCAACCTGCAGAACTGAATGGCTACAAAATGAGTCCCACATCGGTAAAAGTAACAGGCAGGGAAGAATGGGAGAGGATGCCAGTGAGAGGAAAACCACCAAGGGAGCATGAGAAAGTACATCTGAAAGATGTGCAAGTTTGGGTTTGGCCAATCCAACACCTGGCTCTTACATGGCGCTTTTTTTTTGGGGGGGGGGGGTAAGCTTACCTTATTTTCAAGTTATTAGCAAAGCATACTTAAAAACTTGGAGAAATGCATTCGGAGACTTCTTTTTAGATGCTTACGGATGGTATATTTAGTGAAAGTTACCTTTCCATACAATTAATGGGCTCAAAGGTAGCCCTCCCAAGAGCTTCTGTTTACCTGCCCTCCATTTCTCCAGAGGAAACAAATCTCTCCCATTTCTCTAGACCAGAAGGCCATTTACACCAACATATTTTGATCCAACTAAGCAAGAATCTCCTCCAGTGGGTTTTGCATTTACTTCCATTCTTAGAGCTTCATAACACCATTAGAGAAGGCTATTTCCTTAAGGGGGGGGGGCGGTGGCAAATGACAAGCTGCCAACCACCCATTCCTGGTTTTATTTACTGCTGTGCTACAATATGAAGTGGAGCATGAAAAATGAGTGAAGCACAGCAACAGTTGATGGGGATTTCAAGGGCAGGGGACCACAGCTGTTTTCCTCTGAGCAAGGGAGGAAGCATCAAGTTTAGGAGAGTCAACTCACCAATGCAAAATCCAGATTTTTCTCTGCTCATTGAAATTTCACAATAATTTGCACCTGCAGAATCGCTCTGGAGCAGTTTCCATGGCGTATGTGTGTGAAAACATTTTGCCCAAATGAGTTACCCGTGCACCATCCCAACAGATGACCCTGGAAGCAGATTATGGAATTTCTGGTACTTGTGGTTCACGGGGCCAGCAATGAGGCAAGCTGCATGGATGATCAGGTAAGGCAAACATTTTTCACACCCATGCACCCTGGGAACTGCTCCAGAGTCCATCTTCGAAATCTAAAAGCTTAAACCCTTCTAGACACATCCCTGCCATTCAGCAGTTACACTGAAAGCTAAAAAACAAGCACTAATTTTGAACTCCAGAAAATAATTGGCACAGTTGCAGCTTGCCCCAATTGTTTATTGCTGATGACTCCCTTCTATAAGCTATTATTGCTGCTGAAAAACGAAAGGGTGGGTGGGGTGAGGTGGAAGAGAGCACACACAGTTGTATTTAGGAACAAACTTCAACAGAAAATGCAGTGTAGCAATTAGTGTTGGGCTTAACAAGTGAGACCACCGGGATTCAAATAGCTGCTCAGTCATAAAATTCACAGGGTAGCTTAGTTAGTTACACACTCTCAGCATAATCTACCTCACAGGGTTGTTGTGAAGTTATAGGGGAGGCAGCATGTGTGCAACCCTTAGCTTCTTGGAGGAAGGATGCATTAAAAATGAAAATAAATAAAATGCTGTAATTAAAAAAAGGAACTTGTTGAACACAGGTTATTCTTATTGGGAAAGCTGCTGGGTGACCTTGGGCTAGTCACACTTCTTTGAAGTCTCTCAGCCTCACTCACCTCACAGAGTGTTTGTTGTGGGGGAGGAAAGGAAAAGGAGATTGTTAGCCGCTTTGAGACTCCTTAGGGTAGTGATAAAGCGGGATATCAAATCCAAACTCCTCCTCCTCCTCCTCCTCCTCTAACTAACTAACTAACTAACTAACTAACTAACTAACTAACTAACTAACTAAAAACAACAACTATCCAAACCCCTTGCTCAATGCTGGATGCAACTACAGCATCTCAGATAGATGGTTGTCTGGTCTTGGCAGAGAGTCGAGCCTGTCCTGAAGCAGCCTGTCCCACTATCGAATAGCTCTGAAACATGCCTCCTTGCAATTTCCACTCGTAGATTGTCCTGTCCTGTTAGGGCAACAGAGGACAAGCCTGCTCTACCTTCTGCAAGACAGGACAGTCCTTCAGATTTTTGAAGACCACTACAGTAGACCCTCGGGTTACGTTACTCTCGAGTAACGTAAACTTTGGGTTGCGGAAGCAGCAAACCCAAAAGTATTTTTCCAGGTTTCACCACTTGCGCAGGTGTTCTGCATGCCACGCGCATGCACAGAAGCACTCTATTGCGCAGCGTGCATAAGCGGCACCTCTGGATACGGATTTTTCGGGGTGTGCACGGACCCCTGGAACGAATTAAATTCATATCCAGAGGGTCCACTGTATTATGTTTGTTCTTAATATTCTCCTCAAAACATGCCCACAGGTTAAACGTGCCCACCGTACTGTCAGTGTTAAGAACATGTGTTGACCCCACACAGTAAGAAGCTTGAGTCGCAGGGATCATTTAGCTGATCAAAACAGTCACTTACCCAAGATGAGCCCAACCATGGAGCTCAGATAGCCAGTGCCGCTTCCCAGGTTCAAGAAGGAAAGCCCAGGCTGCAGATCCAGGGCTTCCATGACCTCCGAATAAATGCAGGGAGCAGAAAGGTGGATGTTCCCGTGCTTCCACGCCAAGTCTTTGTACGCATTGTCCTTAAACTCCTCCAGGTAGTAGTCTGCCCGGTCGACAGCCCTGAAGGCCTGCTCCACGAGCTCTGTCCGGATGTACTGAGCCTCTTTTAGGTTATCAATTAGCTCGTCATTGTCCTCTCCTGCACTCACAGCACCTCCCATTGTCCACGCTAACAAATTCAAAAACCAATTCTGGAGAGCAGAGGAGAGAAAAAGGAAAAAGTCACTGCACCAGTCAAATAAAACTGCTCAAGTACAAAAATCCAGGTGACGCTAAGTGCATTGTAGAGTATATCCTGCATGTCAAAAGATACAGAACCAAAACCACTTTCACATATACAAACATCACCAGTTACTGCTCTCCTTTTTTCTCTGGGGGATTTCAAATACATATGCATATTTATTAGTGCAGAAAAACTCTTTGATATGATACACCAGTGACCCTTCCAGACACTTTTTATTGTGTTGTCAGCTTTCTGTGAAGTTGCTTCTGGTTATGGAAATATCATGGATTCTGGATAGTTCTATATTGCATTCCTCACACCAAAGCATACTCTGCCTTTTGCCAACATTCGGAGCAGAAAAGCACTAATACTGCATGGAGGAACTTTGAACATTTCTTAGAAGAGGAGGATTGCGAGACCTCAAGCCTATGTATCATAACAGGTCTGGTCACACATTTCATGAGGCTTCTTGAACCTACTTCTCAACCCCATGCTGCATGGATGGGGAATCTGTGGCCCTCCAGAGGTTGTTGGACTACTGACCACGCTGATGAGTCCAACAACATCTGGCGGGTCAGATTCCTTATCCCTTTTCCTTATTGGTTTTCTAAGTGCCACCACTGGACGATGGATCAAGGAGGGTTCTTGGGATGAACGAAAACAGTGCAAACCTAAAGCATGTCTATTCAGAAGCCTTATTGAATTAAGGCCAGTAGAGTTAGGATTGCAGCCTAAATCTGGAATGGGTGGGTGGGCATTACTCCAAAAACATCCCAACTGACCAGTCCTGTTGTTGTAGATTACCTGATGAAGCAACTTGCTCCAAATTGGGAGGTGCTTGCTTGCATGTGGAAGAAAACACAGCTCTCCTTTGTGCTAGTTCACTGCAGTTTGCTGAATGGAGAACTTTGCAAATGAGATGGACTGTCAAGCAGAATCCCTTCATATCTCCCACGTAAGCCTCACTTGGCTCTTAAGGAGACATTCTTTAATAATTTATACCCCAGCCAGATGGGCAGGTTATAACAACAACAACAACAACACCCTGAGAAAACCAGACTCCAAATTGAGCCACGTGTGCATGCCTGAACACATGCACAAGGCAGACTGTGTTGGTAAGAAAAATATGCAAGCTGGTCAATTTGAAAATAGCAATTTGACCTAAAAGCTAAAATAGAAATGAATAGTCAAAAATCCCTTAAAGTAGTACCTTGGCTCCCAGCCTTATAATCAACTGAGGCTGTAGCCCTAGCTATAAACAAACAATACCAGAGGGATGGCAAACAGAGTTGAACCAAAACCTTACTGTTAAGGCAAATGTACAAACACCACACCAACACCCAGAGGTGAATGGTGGTGGGGTAAGAGTGCAATTTGGAGATCACTACAGCTATCTGTACCACAATATAATATGCAACAATCTTTGAACAATACTAGTCCTTTTTTTTAAAAAAAAACCCCGGTTCTAATGGGAAATAACTTAATTTGCAATGCCAAAGCTGTCTCGCTTTTCTCTACAGACAGCTAACATTTCATACAGGAAGAGCACAACATGAATTTTTATTTACAGTGCTTTTCTTTTCTGGAAAGAACTGCAGAAGCGGCAGATTCAGTGTTTGTTCCTGCTTTGGAAGGTTCTGCCTCAGCTTCACTGTTGCATGTATTCAGCAGAAACAACGTTCCAACCGTGCACATCAAAAATTTAGGAACAGCACCAGGTGGTACTGCAAAATCTAACCAAGGCAAAGGAGATTACGATCACCCTTGCAGAAATCTTGAGCATCTTTGAAACAATTCTCATCAGCAATGCTCAGACTCATTACCACAAAAGTAAACCAGACTTTGCACACATTGAGTTTAAAATTTATGCACGATGCATTCCTCAGTTTGCATATGCCTGCTTATCTGCATGTTTTGACTATAAACTGCGTATTTGACTGTGCTCAGAATTTGGCACTGAGACAGTGTAATCTCTTTAGCACAGATGCACTTTGGGCAATAGAGGAGTTATGGCAGCAACAGAATAGAAGCATTCCATGAGACATATTTGCTTCAGGGATGACCATCAAGTGGCCCACCCCCACCTATGCCCCTGTAGTAGCTAAATTTGTAAGTTTAAGCCCCATACAAACGCCTCCTGGTTGCCTTTAGAGGTGCAAGTGCCCAGGGCTTGATGTCTTTCTCCTATTTTCCGGAAAGGCTCAGTGCCAGGATGAGATTTCAGCCTCTGCTAACTATGTATATGTTGACAAAGAGGTAAAAGGGATGATAACTTGGTCATTTGCTTCTGCATTCTTCCCCAGACTGGCCATCTGACCAATCTAGTTGTTGATTAACTGGTCCTATCAGCAGATACCTGAAGAAAAGGGCATCCAGCAAAAGAAGCCTTTGCTGCATCTAGTCGAGAACTGTATTTTCCAGTGGCCAGCCAGACTGATGTGGCTGGTAAGCCCAGAAGCATGGCATGGAGATATTAACTCTCTCCTTTACCCCAGTAACTGGTATTCAATGATGATGACATATTAACTCTATAGGCATTCATCAGTGTATTGGTGGCAGTCAAATCCTTCGAAAAACTTACTTTTTCCTCAACAGCAACAAAGCCCAAATATTTGGCTTATATTTCGGTAGAGCTCCCCTACCTTCGTCTCCCTGTTGAAATTAATTTATACGGTAATCTCTTTGGGGCAAGGGCCTGTCTTGTTCTTTCTGGCGTTGGCCTGTGTTGCTCTGTAAAGCACCAGGCACCATAATTGTGTATAAATTAAGGTGATAACATACAATCCTCACACTATCGAAATGTGCACCTCCAGCTGTGAGGGGACTAACTGTTGCTCTCTACCGTAGAAAAGAGAAACCTAATCCTATTCAGTGTGAAGTATCTGGCTGCCTGCAGAAAATATTCCAGGCATGGAGAGCTAACCTCCCAACAGCATCCCTGAGGTTGATGTAAGTATGAATGCACCTCCTTCCAGCTTTCTTCTTCTGACCTTTAATACAGCTTAGGCCTTACTTTACATACACCCACTGTAACCTCTTTCCCCCCATTTGCTTTCCATTCTTCACAAAGCAACATGATCACAAAGTCAAAAAGCACCCCAACACAAGGCAGCTGCCATCTGACCGGGCTGCAGTCCAGTCACAGGGCTATTAGCATGCCTCTGCTTGCTCTGCTCTGCCACTACAAGAGAGAATTGGTTTGTGGCCAACCCAGGGCACACTTGCTGAAAACAGAGTCTCCTGTCTACGTTGCCCTAACACAGAGGAACTGTGTAGCACAGGGAGGAGAGGGTGGGGGTGGTAACGAATAGCCTTCCCACAACACAGAGCAATGCTCCTTTTGCAGCCAAGACCTGCTGCAGACACCCTGGATTCAAAATGCATTAGAGCAGGCATCCCCAAACTGCGGCCCTCCAGATGTTTTGGCCTACAACTCCCATGATCCTTAGCTAACAGGACCAGTGGTCAGGGATGATGGGGACTGTAGTCCAAAACATCTGGAGGGCCAAAGTTTGGAGATGCCTGCATTAGAGCCACTGAATGATTTGTGTATTCCATTTGTTTTCTGGCACTAGAATTACAGCCGCTGGCAGCTGCCCCATGCCTCGTGCGTAGATACGGAACCAAAACACTGTTATGTGGACTAAAGGCCAGGATGCTGAATGGTACAAATAATTAGGTGGCATTACAGAACTTTGCATGTGTGTCTGGATATTCACTGGATGCCACCTGGAAAAATGAAATACTTTTAATACTCAAAGCTCAGATCTCAAAAGCCAATAGCAACATTTTCAGTAGACCAGGACGAACCTCCATAGTTTATTCTAGAAATGGTGAAGGATAAGGCCATATCATAATGGGTGAAAGGGGGAAATTTGCATTTGCTGATAAACTTCTACATCAGCTCTCATTGCAACAGTTAACTAAGAGTTCCTAGGACTAAGGCAGGACTCAGTGCTTATACCATCACTGATATTGGAGGCATTATGCGGGTGAATACTGTTTCACTTCATAAGTTTATGGCTCTAGCCAAGGCCATGACAAACTTATATTAAGCAATAGTAGTAATAAACAGAATACATCCATAATATAAAAATCTCCAAACACTCTGCCAAGTTCCTGAGCATTAAAACATTTTCCCTTGTGCACCTCTGACAACTCCAATTCTAGTATCATTTTGCCTTTTTTAAAATCCAATTTGCCAGCATCCATTATGTAAGGGGGAGAATTTACCAGAGATACCAACAAACTCAAATCCAGCTTGATTTCAGATCAAACCTCCAAATCATCACATAAATTTATAGTGGCCCCTTTTTGCTGAATTATTTTTTTCCTGCAAGCAAAGCATAGAGGATCACTATTAGTTGTGAAGCTATTATTGTCACTCAAAAGAAACCAAACCATTTCTGTCAAGGTGTGTGACTGCTTGCTTGTGGGACCAAAGGTTTTTAGAAAGCAATTTGTTGGATCTCTATATAAGGGACAGGCTAAAAGATAATGAGTGATGTCTTCCACCTGAGACTGACTACAAATACAAAGTCTGTCTGCATATGGGACCTTGTTGTAGAGACTATCCAAGACTGCAGTGGGCATCACTTGGAAACACAGCCCAATACAGGCATTTCTTAAGGAAACTGGGGAGAGTTTGGTTAGATAATTAGCTCAAAAATGCTCCCTTGGAATGGATACCAAGGGGAAAATACGGTGTCTCTAAATACAGTAGTTGCAGGTGCTGACACTTATTCAAGGTCAAAGCAGAGCTCAGCTCTAGTAAATAATAATAGTGTAAAACAAATTGACAAGCTGCTTTCCAGGTTTTGTTATCACCCAATTCCATAAAGCACAATGCAGGGAAATGCTCAATAGGCATAATAGCAATTTTAAAAATATACGGTACTTTAACTGAGTGTAGTCCGCTCTTGCCTTAATTGTTGACCACCTGGATTCTGTACAAGGAAGCACTGCTGAAATCCCCTAGCATAGCTTTGGAAAAACATTATTCTGCAGTTTCCAAAACTTTAATGGAGTTCAAATCAGAGTCCCCGATTTCAATGCCATAGTAAGCATTCCAGTAAGCATTTCTCAAGGGACGCAGGTGGCACTGTGGGTTAAACCACAGAGCCTAGGGCTTGCCGATCAGAAGGTCGGTGGTTCGAATCCCTGTGATGGGGTGAGCTCCCGTTGCTCGGTCCCAGCTCCTGCCAACCTAGCAGTTCGAAAGCACGTCAAAGTGCAAGTAGATAAATACAGCGGGAAGGTAAACCGGGTTTCCGTGTGCTGCTCTGGTTCGCCAGAAGCGGCTTTCTCATGCTGGCCACATGACCTGGAAGCTGTTTGCCGGCTCCCTCGGTCAATAATGCGAGATGAGTGCCGCAACCCCAGAGTCTGTCACGACTGGACCTAATGGTCAGGGGTCCCTTTACCTTTAAGCATTTCTCTATCAAGTATCTTTGGGGCAGGTTCAATCAGCTGCCATCCTTTATTGTAAAAGAATTTCATCTGCAGTGTCAGAAGCAGATTGGGGTGAGGAGGAGGAGTGAAATTTTAGATCGGGGTGGGAAACCTATGGCTTTCAAGATGTGCTGCACTACAACTCCCATTGTTTCTAAACACTGGCTATACTGGGTTGCGCTGATGAGAGATGTGAGTCCAATAATAGCTAGAGGGCCATCCCTGTTTTCCACCCGAATGCCCCTGAGATGGTGGTGATAAAATTAGGTGGTCTTATTATCAAAAGGAGTAGGGGGGCTAGCTGCATCATCCCACTGCCATAAGGCTACGGAGAAGTAGTGAGAAAGATTGAGGCACTGCACCCATTGCTCTGGAGGCTGGGGCTGGAAGTACAAAGAACTAATATTATGGTAACCCATTCTCGCAAGGGAGGGCTTACCAAGGACACATTCAGGAGAGAAACCATTTTACTGTGCTGGATGTGGAAAGAGCTTCATAATCAAAGAACCCACATAGGGGAGAAACCATTTAAATGCACAGAGTTTCGGAAGAACTTTTGTGGGAGTGGTAACCTTACTCAGCATTGAAAAACACAGATGGGAGAATTTACCTGAATGCAAACAGTTGTTGTGGTCCAAGGGGTGACTTTGGGTCATAGTCCCAGGAGAAAAGTGCCTCTCAGCAGAACACTCACCCCAATGGGCTCCGCAGAGCTATACATCTTGAACCAGCATAGCTTGTTCTTGGCAGGATGCCCAGGAGAGGAGGAGTTTGCAGGCACTAGTGAGAGACTTGGGGAGGGTGAATATGATCCACTGGCTCGCCCACCTTCCACTGGTTGACCTTACCTGGAGGCTTTTCTCCTTCTGCAGCAGAGATCAGAAAAGTGCCAAGAGCCAGGTGGCAGCAGAGTCCACTGAGCTCTAATTTGTGTTATGTAGCAACTCTATAACCAGGCCATTGGCTGATTAAGCAATCTATTGTCTTTTAAATGTGTTTGTGGGTGGGGGTTATTGGTTGTTGTAGTATGTATTTTGTGTTTTCATTTTGTATTTTTATGCTTTATACTGCCTTGTAATCTTCGGATGAAGGGTGGTTTATAAATTTAATTACTATTATTAATATTAATGCTTAGCTTCTATTGGAGAGGCTTGGGGTTGGGAGGAGAATTATCACAAAGCCGTGGATGACAACAGCAAAATTTTAAAAATGTACCCATTACTCTGGAGAAAGTAATTTGGTTGGCATCCTTCTGTCTTGGGAGACAATGGAGGAATATGCCTTTGGGTGTGAGGTAAGGCTGTTGGAAGGTTGCAGCGCCTGCTGTGACTACAGAGACTGATACAGGAGAGACATGTTTTGTCGCAGCTGGGGCAGATAAAGGCATCTGGTTGTGCTGCAGCAGCTGCACCACAGTGTTTCTTTTCTCTGTGTTCTTCCTGGTAGTAATTTCTCCTCTGGTCATCACTAATGATACATGACTTGACTGCCTGTTTCCAGGCACTGCGGTAGCAGAGTGAAAGCTATGAGAGGGTGACCCACAAGTTTGTGTAGACGGTAGTGAAAAAGAACTGCAGGTTCATGCCCATTATCTTGGAAGTTGGGCTAGAAAGATACACATTATGGGGTCTCATTATAAGAGAGAGATAAAGAGCTGGCTTGTTCCATTACCAAGCTGGGATCAGGTACTTTATTATGGAGGTGGGGTGGATAAGGGAGGAAAGGAAGTTATGGGGTATTTTTATTATAAGAAAAGTGGGGAAAGAGGAACAAAGGGCTGCCTGGCTCAGTGTAGGGGGGCAGGGAAGAGTGATTTTTAAAGTGTGGTGAGAGGGAAAGAAGTTATGGAGCTCTATCCTCAAGGTGCGGGGGTGTGGGGAGAGAAGGGGTAGAAAGACGCCAGTCCCATGGAGGGCAAGCAAGATTTGTGGGGTGGGATTTTATAGCCTTTATTCTAATTACTTTGAGAAGGAGAAAGTGAGCCAAAGCAGAGAAATTCTCAAGTACTGTCATTTTGGCTGCAACGCTCACCTCACTTATCAGGTAGTAATGAGTAAACCCTGCTAAATTCAGTAGAACTTACTTCTGAGTAGACATGCTTAGGATTGTGCTGTTGCTATCTTAATAGCACCCTGTCTTTTACGGCAGGTCCTCACAGGGTGCCTTAAAATAAATTTTAAAAACTGACTACAGCAACAGCAGAGAAGCAAGTTGGAGTAAAAGCGGATATGTGAGGGGTTGTAGGCAATGGCAGAATAGGGACCATTCAGAGTAAAGAGGCCAAACGACCAGTTAGCTCCATCTCCGTGAGGCAGGTGGGGAAGGAGACATACAGAGCAGCAGCCTTATATAAACCCCACTGAGTTCAGTTGTGATTACTCTTAAGGTTAGCAGGCGCAGGGGGTTGCAGCCTTGGTTTCTACCAGTGGCTTCTCAAACTTTCTCCAGGCTGCCCTCCCTTTTCTCGGTGCCATGAAACCTACTAACAAAAAACATTATGCAGAACAGCACTTTGCAGGACCCGCTAAGTCAAGCAAGCACAACAAAACTGGGGAAAAGAAACAGCAACAGTTAACTGCACGCCGATTCAAAACCCAATTACAACCACTTAAGTTTAATTCGGGAGAGGCTGCTATACTTGACCCAAAGGTACCAGCCCTTTCAAAGCCCGCTAGTCTTTTTTTTCCACTTGCAGAGGAGGAGCCACCCAGCACACCCCCTTAGGTCATCCCAAAGCCCCCTACCATGACCTTGGAGTCTGGGGTGGGGGTGTGTGACGGGGGGGGGAGGAGGACGCGTGTCACCCCATAACAAAGTGCCTCTCCCCACTTCAAGAAGGAAGCCCTTTCTGGGCCCTTCACCACCATGGAGGAAGGAGACTGGGGCGGAGGATACCCCCCCCAACCTGGGCGGGGGGCGGGGCAAGCAGCCCATTGGATGTTGTGGTAAACAATCTGGGAGGGGGGGAGAGGGGAAGAAAGGGCCGCCGGGGCCTTTTCTGCCAGGCGGGGGTGAGGCGCCCTTTGTCACGGGATTGGGGGGGGGGGTCCTATTATGACATGGACCCCCCCCCCAGACTGACAGAAAGGAGGAGGGGAGGCGTCTCCTTACCCCCTCACGATTACCTGCTCCTCCAGCGCCAGCTGCCGCCGCCCCTTCAGACCTCCTCTTGTTTCCTCCGCTCGCCGAGTCTCCCGCCCCCCCGCAGCTGTAAACAGTCGCCCAGCTGGAGAAACAGCCCCCCTCAGGGCAGCGGCGCCACTGCGCAGGCGCCAACGGCACGGGGCGGGCAGACAGAGCGACGCGCGACGCGGCGGACAAGGGAGGGAATGAGGGTTGGTGGGAGAGGAACGGTCCATTTGTGGAGGGGACTCCCGCCGCGGCCTTTCGGAAAGGAGAGGAGGGAAGTACCACTGAGTGCGAAGAAGAGGGGCGGCGGTGCGGAGCGACAAGGCAGCGGCGCCGCGACGGAAGGCGGCTGGTGATGACGAAGGACGGCGGCCTCGGCTCCGATGGAAGAGTTAATGGGGGCGGGGAGGACTTTTAGGCCACCCGCCTTTCTAAAATGTTATCCGCTGTTATATCCCATTTATTTAATTGTTTTTTGTTCGTTTGTTTATTACATGTTAGTAGGTCTTTTTAAATTGTGTGTTATTTATTAGCTATTATTAAGTTATTGGGTTTTTTTTTTATAAAAAATTGTATTTATTATGCATTACTAGGTTTTTTAAAATACTTATTTTATTATTAGGGTTTTTTTAAAAAAAAATATTTGTTTGTTTTTTTAAAAAGAAAATATAATTTATCATTGGGTTTGAAAAAATATTTATTAGGTGTATTAAAATTATATACATATATTTATTGGTATTTTTATTATTTGATTTTTTTAAAAAGTACCCTTCACTATTAAGGTGCCAGGGTATGTGTGTATAATATAATATAATATATAATCAAGCAGCCTATACAATAAAATGTGTAGGAACAGTTGATATGCGATTAAAATGATCAAACCAGACAATCTGAATGAATGTGAACGGTTACATAGACCAGCCTATATATTTTTTAAAAGCTGTCCAAGGCACTCCTGCCCGCACCTCTGAAGGAAGCATCCTGGTGCTTGTCTCCAGGCTGGAGCTCAGCTGGTCCTTGGAGGAAAATGAGACAATTAACGTATCTTAAACTAAATAAACACATACTGTACATATATATGGTCTGATTCAGCAGGCCTCTTCTTAGGCCTCACTTGTTGAATTTCTACCTGTCAGGAGCTGTTCCTGAAAAGAAGATTCCTAGAATCAATAAATGGTAAAGTTGGAAAGCATCTCCAGGGGTCATGTAGTCCAACTGCCTACAATGCAGGAATCTCCACTCCTATCTTGCACCTTTTACTTCTAGAGGTCTCATTTGCTTCCCTTAAATTAAACTCTGCTACTTTCCCCTCCTGAAACTCTTGTAGAGTAGTGACTAACATAATCTGCACTATCCCAGCATATTGTCTGAAGTAAACTGACCTAGATCTGCTTAATGCCTGACCACCTAGGAACCACATATACATTGCCTTGGGTTTCCATGGGGGGAAAATGGGATATAAATTTAAATCAATACCAGTATATAAAAATAAAATCTGCTTTTTGGGGATCCGAGCACCGACCTACCTTGCAGGGTTATTGGAAAGATTCCAAGGTAATGAACACTTGAACATAAATGCAAATAATTATTCTCATGCATGGCTAAGCACCCACACTTTGTTGTTTTGGCAGAGACTCTACACTGACTTGGTCACAAGGTGTCAGCCTTGCTCAGCATTGCTCTGCACAGGAAAGAATCTGTTCTCCGCTCTTTTTCCTGTCTCCTCTCCCCTCCCCCCTCCGCCACCCCCCCAAAATGGTTTCACACTGAAAACTGCTGTTTTTAAGGGATTGTATTTTTTATAATTTTCATTTGTGAGCTGCCCGAAGAAGAATGCTGTTGGGCACTCCTATATACCTCCATTTAAGTACGCTTCGGTTTGAGTACTTTCAGTTTAAGTACTCCACGGACCGTCTGGAATGGATTAATCCACTTTCCATTAATTTCAATGGGAAAGTTCGCTTCAGGTTAAGTACGCTTCAGGTTAAGTACAGACTTCCGGAACCAATTGTGTTTGTAAACCGAGGTACCACTGTAAATGTATTAAGTGTCGAAGCCCTGTCTGACTTCTAGAACATCCGAACGGCTTGGGCCACTGATTGACATGACCACTCCTGAATGCCCTCTCCTGCTTCATGATCCTGTTTTGCTCTCGGATATACTACAGAGGTTAGGGAGAGGAAACAAGCTGGGAGATGACTCTTAACATGAGTGGAGGAAAACTTGGGTTGTATGCAATCAAACACTGGTAAGGGCTAATCGTCGAGCCTGTGTAGAGGCAGCGAAGGCAGCAAAGAAGGCATACCTTGCTGCCTCTATATTGCATCCTCCTTATGCTATCAAGCAGAACTTTTCCGGATAGTGAGGGTCCTCTTACAGTCTGGAGGTGGCAGAACTGATGAGAGCTTGCTGTGACTTTCTTGCAAAGTATTCTGAGGACAAAATTGTTTGCATCCACCAAGATCTCGACTGCTCTTACAGCAGCTGAATCTCGAGGGGTATCCAGAGTACCGTCCAGCCCTGTTGTGTTGGATGAGTTTCAGTTAGTAAGGCTGAAGGATGTGGACAAGGTGCAACCACTTGTACTCTGGGCTTTCCCCTCTCTTAGCTGATAAAAAGTAGTAGGGAGGGGACAGCTGTCTGGGCCAGGAAGACTTTTAATGCCTTCCTGTGAGGGCTTGGCAATGGTGTCAGTGTAAGGCCCATGGGTTCCTTGCTGAAGTACTGTACTCTTGCAGCCCACTTGGTGTGAAAAGTTGGACCAACCTGATCAAGATGAAGGACGTGGCTTTTTTTTCTCAGGGAGAGCATCTTTCCAAGCAGAAGAAGTCCAGTTCCCATTACAGTGGGCCACTTCTGCATCACCCCCCAAAAGAGGGTGCATATCTGCGTAATATTTGTGCATGCTAATTTGGTATATTCACAGATGTAAATTCATCTGTGCGCTTCCTTCTTAGGATACTTGTATATTGAAGCTAAATAGTGTGTGTGTGGGGGGGAGGGCAGACCCCAGGACTTTGAATGTGGCATCTTGGAAATCTCCCCTGGCCACACCTTCTGCTGGTCTTTGAACTCACAATGTCTCCAGCTTGTCTGGGTGAAGCACAGGATGCATGTGCAGGAACTAGGCTACTGCTAAAGGTAAAATCTGCATTTGTTCCTCCGCACTAATTTTATTTTTGGCCCCACCCACCAAATAAGATTACCCAGAAGTGAATTGGTCTGAGACAGTTTCTCCACCCTTGAAATAGAGGAAGCTTTCAAACAGAGGTCAGTCCCAGTTTTCCAATTCCCACTTGTGCATTTTTAAAGGCACTTCTCGGATGGTAATCTACTCCTGTGCTCCTAGTAATATAAAATAATCAAAAAGTATTAACAAGCTACAGCACAGTAGATGCTGTCCATATGGTGAATTCTTGAGAAATGCAAGAGGCACATCTGTTGTTCATTAGAAAATTAGACGGGTGAAGGCAAACCTCCTTTGTTGTGGCTGTATGTGGTTAATAGTTTGTTTTAATACATATTAATTGCCTTTCAAATTAGGGCCTCACGTTTTAACCACTGACTAAAACAACTAAAGCGTTAGTTGATTAATTAGCCTAAGCCCATTATAACCAGCAGAGCTGGGAGTTGGAGGTACATTTACATTTTTGAGACTGTACTGTGGAATGAATGTAAAGAAAATGAAAATGAAATGTTATTCCTCCTAATAAAGAGCATTGGCTTCTGTTTGCTTGATGGGAAGCTGTCTTACGCTTCCTTCAGCTTCTCAGAAACGGCACCTGTATATTGGCTATTGGTAGTATGGAAATGTAGTTACATTTAAACGGTTAATTAGCGATGGCAGCTTTAATAAGTTTGTGGGACTGCTGCCAGACCCAGCTCCTGTTAAATGGCCTGGAGAGCAGAAGGCAATCTGTAGCCCCCAATGAGGGGTCTGTTAAAACCAGAGAGAGAATACCTCACTAAGAAAGAGTGGTCAGGAGGACCTGTTTGGGGGTTATTGTTTGTTGCTCAATAATAATAATAATAATAATAATAATAATAATAATAATAATAATAATACCTTTATTGTCAATGTACAATCTGTATACAATGAAATTAACCGAGCCTCCCTCTCCCCCAACACTCAATCTCATTGCACTCTGTTTGCTTGTTGCACAACATACCAACCCCAAAAGTCAATTGCACTATATTATTTTCCGTCTAGTTCCACCAGCTTTTTGATAAGAATGTCTGGAAGGATGGTATTAAAAGCATCAATAAACAACATTCTAACATAATTCCCCGGTCTCTCCAGATGACTCGCTGCAAGGTGAAAGCCTGTAGCTATGCCATCATCTGTTGACCTATTTCTCCTATAGGCGAACTGATGTTTATCAAAATCCGGTGGAAGACATGTCCTAAGGTGTTGAAGGACCAATCTCTTGAAGCATTTCATCACTACAGATGTCAATGCAATAGGTCTGTAGTCATTTAGGCAGTTAATAATAATAATAATAATAATAATAATAATAATAATAATAATACTAATAATAATTTATTATTTATACCCCGCCCATCTAGCCGGGTTCCCCCAGCCACTCTGGGCGGCTTCCAACAAAACAGAAATTCTAAAATACAGAAATCCATCAAACATTAAAATACAGAAATCCATCACACATTAAAAGCTTCCCTAAACAGGGCTGCCTTGAGATGCCTTCTAAAGGTCTGGTAATTGTTGTTCTCTTTGACCTCTTAGTTGCTGTTTTCTTTGGGACTGGGACAATGGCACCCATCTCTCTCAAAAGACAATGGAGTGCATCTCCGGGAGCGAAGTCAAACCCCAGGTGGCTGCAGAGACCAGAAACTCATAACTTGGGACCAAAAGTTGACATAGGCAATGGATCTTCTCAATTATGGATCTTCTCAGTTTTGCATCACTCCTCGGCTCAGCGCCCTGTGCGAGGGAATCGCCTCATGGCCCTAAATCCAACGCTGCCGATGAGGACACTTTAAAGGCCCAGCTAAGGTCATTGTCTTCCAACGAAATTCGCCTGACCAACAAGACCCCTCTGTTGTTGTAACCCTCAATGGATACAGGACCCCAAGAATGGGAAGGACTGACCCCACTACCAAACCCACCGCAATACACAAGAAGTGTGTATGAGAGAGATTGTTGGGGCGTGTGCAGAGTGCCCATTCAACACGGCAGCAGAATGTACCAATGGAACAGAAAAAAAACACCAAGGCAGTTGGGGGAGGGTCAGTTCCTTTACTGGTGGTATAATGCAGTTACAGAAGTGTAACTATGCTTGAGATTGTGCTGAATCACTTTCCCATGCTTGCTGACTCACTCTTCCATGATTAACTAGTTGCAGGTGCAGGATAAAGCGAAGAGTAAGGTTACCGTAACTTCCGTCATAGAGCTTCATTATGCTGATGACAACGTAGTGTGTGCACGCTCACAGGATGACCTCCAAACCATCCTAAATATATTTGCAGAAGCTTACGAAAAGCTTGGCCTATCACTCAACATCCAAAAAACCAAAGTGCTGCACCAACAAGTACAAAATAACCCCTCTGCAGCACCACAAATTCAACCCAGTGGTGTAACGTTGGAAAATGTTGATCACTTCTCCTACCTGGGCAGTTATCTTCCCACAAGGGTCAACATTGATGCCGAAATCCAGCATCGCCTGAGCTCTGCGAGTGCGGCTTTCTCCCGATTGAAGTGCAGAGTGTTTGAGGACCGGGACATTCGCAGGGAAACCAAAATGCTTGTGGAAGGATGTGTGGATCCAGAATTGGCCTCCACAGTCACTTACGGACTCATTGTTGAAACTGTGTTTATGGAAGACAATCTTACTTGGCTACGAGTGATCGCCAAAGAAGAAGAAGAAACACACCCAAATTAACCAGCACACCTAACTTAACCCTTTCTTGTTCTTTTCTTCTGCATGCACTGACCCTTACGCATTAACAGAGATGACAGTTTTGTTTTGGAGGCAATCACTGGTTTGAATACGCTCCCTGCACGATGTCCATATTCCAGTGTACATTTAGAGACTGCCTCTCTCTAGCACAACTTTGTTTTTGCAAATTTCATTTTTGGGTGCAATGGGATCTCTGAAACAAAGGCTTCGCTTAAATTTTTGAGGTGGATGCGGGGTCCTCGGTTGGAGCTGAATCACATCAAGCCAGACAGTTTTGCTTGTGTATGGGGATTTTAAAATGAGGGGTGCATATCTAAACATCTCCCTCCTTGTGCATTCTGTCATGGTACGGGCCCTGGAGGGCTATACCACATGATCTTCCCCAAACATTGGAGCTGAGTGAAAAATGAGTTAAACGATGTTGTGTTGGCAGCTGTTTGGGTAAGCAGCTATTGGTTTTAAAATCCCAGTTGTTGATGTTTGTCTTAGCAATAACAGGTTAATGGTGATTTGAAGTGGCTGGGAGGGTTCTTATGACAAGATCCATCACTTTGTGCCTGTGGCACACAAGAGAGTGTCTTTGAGGTTGTTTTCCCAGAAAGGATATTGGAAGAGACCTGAGAGCCCTCCAAAGCATACAGCGTGCCATCTTAAACCGATTCAATTCCCTTCCCTGTGATAAAGGAAGCCAGTTCCAAGTAGATATCGCTGTGCAATAATGGCTCCCAACGCGGTCGTTCGAAACACAACCCAAGCGTTCAATTATTCAGTACACGCAGCCGACTTGTTAGGAAAGGACACCTTACAATGATCTCTTCCCGGGTCACAGTCCCACACTGAGTGATGCAAAATAAGAGTGGAAATATTAGCACAGTTAAGACTTTGCAGAAATGTTTGCCAATGTGTTCGGGGGACTAGGTATGCTTTGGGGAAAACAATATGAATGTGTAGTGACTGTTTCCACTCTCTGCTACTGCCATGATGCCATTTTGCTTAGTCCCTCTCCATCCTGCAGCGATCCCAGCCAATCGGTGATCATGGATTTAGCACGATGATGCCATGAGGTGAATGTAGCCAACTGCACTTAACTTTGACATGCCGGCCCTTTGCTGTTGTCATCCGCGTTGTCATGGCAACAGGGCACTTTTGCCCCATTTTGAAGGGCCCACCCCACCCCCTCGAAAAATTGCTGAAAGTACTCACTTTTGTCTTGGCCGTGGATTAGATCTCCTTGCAAAATAATAACCAGATAATGAAAAAAGAAATGGCAACAACAACAAAATATTACTCGTAAATGTGTTCGGCGTTTTATTGTTGCCAGTAAAAACCAACGAGGAACCCGCTACGGCTTTGATTCCATCAACATCTTTCACTCAAGAGCAGTACGGAGACTATCTCTCAGGAATCGCCATTATTCAGTAAATTGCTCTACGCAGGCACGAGGTGGGGTTCACTGAAGGGATAAGGACATTTAAAAATCATAACGAGCAAAATGTGTAATGCTTCTGGAACAAAAGGCCCTGTTGTTTTATAGCTGTGTGATGCATTCAGTAGAGAAAGAAGTGGGGTGGTATTTTTAAAAAATAATAATAAAGAAACAGCACTTTTGAACTTGTCGTTTTATCATTTTGATTTTCATCACTTAAGTGCCTAAGGCTGTACAACCCCACCCCCAGCAATTTAGAGTGCTGGGTAAATAGACAAGGTCTTTGAATCATAGAATCGTGGAGTTGGAAGGGACACTGAGCATCATCTAGCCCACCCCTCTGCAATGCAGGAATTGACTGTTCCATTGTCAAACAGCTATTACTACCAGAAAGTTCTCCCTGGTGTTGCGTCACAATCTCCTTTCTTGTAGCTTGAAGCTATTAGTCTGGGTCCTGTTTTCCAGACCAGGAGAAAACAAGCTTGCTCCATGTGACATCCCTTTAGGTATTTGAAGATGGCTAAACATACCCAGCTCCCTTAACCGCTCCTCATCAGGCTTGGTTTCCAGACCCCTGATTGTCTTGGTTGCCCTCCTCTGCACGCATTCCAGCCTGTTAATATCCTCCTAAAATCATGGCACCCAGAACTGGACATAGTATTCCTGGTGTGGTCTGACCAAGGCAGAATAGAGTGGGACTTCCCTTGACTAGGACACTATACTTCTGTTAATGTAGCCTAGAATAGCATTAGCTTTTTGCTGGTGGTGGTGGAAAAACGGGAACAGTGGGGTAAACACCTTGAAGTTCTTGGACAAGCAGCTGCGTTCCGTTTGTTTCTTCCAAAAAAATGTTTAGTTTAGGGCCAAACTGGACAATAGATGCTGGAGAGCTATGGTGAGATTCCTCATCTCTTTAAAAACCAGCTGCAGAGACTCCCTGGGACGCATCAGAACCACTGTTCTGTTCTGTTTTCTCAGTTGAAACTCCTTCCCTTCCCACCAGCTGCAATTTGCCCCATTATGAACAACATACATGTTGTGCTATGTGGGTTTCCCATAGGCATCTTATTGGGCAAAGGTCATAGCTCAGTGGGAGAGCATCTACTTTACCTACAGGTGGTCCCAGTTTTAATCCCCAGCATCTCCTGGAAGCAGCGCTGGATTTAGGGTGGTGATGTGGGCAGTTCCTCCTCCCATAGGGCCCTGAGCAGAGGGGGTTCAAAACCGCAAAGATCCCCCCCCCGTGTTCCCTACAGTCAGGGGGAACAGGAGTCCAACTGCGGAGCACTGAGCCGAATTTTAGCAAAGGTTCTTCCGTATTGATGGCAAATGAAGCTATCAGTGGCTACTGACCATTTACTGCCTCCATGTCTGAGGTAGCATCCTTTTTGAATAGTGTGGTGTAGTGGTTAAGAGTAATCTGGGGAACCGGGTTCGAGTCTCTGCTCCTCCACATGCAGCTGCTGGGTGACCTTGGGCTAGTCACACTTCTTTGAAGTCTCTCAGCCCCACTCACTTCACAGAGTGTTTGTTGTGGGGGAGGAAGGGAAAGGAGATTGTTAGCCGCTTTGAGACTCCTTAGGGTAGTGATAAAGCGGGATATCAAATCCAAACGCCTCTTCTTTTGCAGGAATGACTGTGGGAGCAGGCCATTTGCACACTCATGCACAGCTTTCAGGCTTCCCACATGCACCCCGTTGGTCTCAGCTATGTCCAGATCCTCTGAGTGTCCCTATTTTCCAGGGATGTCCCTGATTTAGAGAAGCCATCCCAGTTTCTGATTTGATCCCGGAATGTCCCTCTTTTCATCGGAGAAATGTTGGAGGGTATGGAGTTATCCAACTCCCGAGCCGACTAAAGGTAATCCTATATAGGGAAGTGTTTTTTTTTAAAAAAATGCTTACTGTTTTATTATGTTTTTATATAGGTTGGAAGCTGCCCAGAGTGCTGGGGTAACCCAATAAGATGTGTGGGTATAAATTGCAAAATTGTCTTGGAATGTGATGTCCCTGTTTTCACTGGAGAAATGTTGGCACAGTGGAACCTCGGTTTTCGAACATATTCCATTCCGGAAGACCATTGGATTTCTAAAATGTCCGAAAACTGAAAGCGGAAGCCTCAGTTCATACAGGGAAACGGAAGCTGTGTCAGGCATTCAGATTCCGAAAAACATTCAAAAACCGGAGCATGTACTTCCGGGTTTTCTGTGTTCAGGAGCCAAAATGTTTGAAAATGGAGCCGTTCGAGAACAAAGGTTTGACTGTATGTGTGCCCAGCCCCCCCCCCCGGTCCCGAATCCTGGGAACGATAGCTTACTTACTGCATAGCTACAATTCATAGCACCCTCAACAGACTACAGTTCCCAGGAAACAGCTGCTGAACTAGCTAGAGTCCTTTCATCTGATCCAGCAGAGCTCCTGGAAATCCATTCAGTGAAGTCTCATTTGTGGAATGTATTTCTTGAGCAGAGAAACAGTATTAATTTTTGCTTTCTCCTTTTCTTTCTTTCACAGAAGAACATGTAGCCTGAAGTTCCTTTTTTCCAATGTGATTCTTTATTATTTAAATATGAACAGTATTCCTTCACATAAACAATTACTCAGCCATCACATAACCGACACACAAACATGACGAAATAAATATACAACAAGAGCACAGATCAAATTTTTTATGTTTAATTTAAATATTAAATAAATAATAAATTACATGTTTTAAGTTTTTTAAAACCGTTATCAGTGCCTGAAACAATAGGATCGTCGAGAAGACAAAAGAATAACAAAAACAAACAAAGAAAAGGAATCTCTCTCTCTCTCTCTTTCTCTCTTTCTGCATTTTGTCCCCACCCAAAATAATATCAAACAAAAAACTTTTTTTAAAAAAGCGCTTCAGTTATAAAATATCTTTAAAAAAATTCCCATTGTTAAAAGAATAAATAACAAAAATATATAAAAATAACTTGGTTGCATCAAAATTACACGCAAAAGTTAGATTTTTTTATTTCTTCTTAGAGGGAAATATTATTGTTTTATTGATCAAAAAGTTGTATTTCTTTCAGGGATTTTTTTTCCTGTCTCCTTTCCTTTCTCATGATGTGATGTCCAGCTTCAACAGAAGTATAAATTTAATAAATTAAAAACGATTCAATAAATAGTCAAAAAAAATTGAAAATAAGGTGTTGCGAATACAAATTACACACATTTTCCCCAAATTAGGGTGCATACAGAAATATGACTCACTGTGTTTCCCTGCCTCCTGTTATGTAAACCCAACTCCCAATGCTTTTGACAGGCCTAGTATTTATCAGTGAATCTGTTTTCTAATTTCCCATGCTACAGTCGATTTGTCACCTTTGAAAATGTTTAGTTTTAAAAGCACAACTTGCAGTTTTATCCAATCTACCATTTGATCAGTGCTTTAACAGAAGGATGGACACACTCTATTTTTAAAAAGATAAGAGGAAAATGCTTTTGAGGAGGTGGGTTCTTGATGTCTGGAGAAGATTGTACATATAGTCAAAACACAGTGAGTGCCCTTCCACAGCTGTTGCACCACTCAAAGGATGTGCATTTGAATGCACCCTTAAAAAATTTACAGAATAATTCAGCTAACTACTTTCCCCCAACCCTTCTTTTTCTTTAAAGGAAGTGCAAGTTCTCTACTCTGAAATACTAAATGAGCTGCAATTACCATCAAATTGGACTCTATTTACATATTAAAAGCATTGTCTTTTTTTTAATACTTATTTTTTCTTTCTTTCATTTTTTTTGCACTTTCCATGGGTTGTATAAATAAGCCAAGTCAAAGAGCCCAATGCTGTGATCCTCTCTAGCGCCCAACTGGATTTACTCAGATGAGTAAGTTAAGCATATGAGTAAAGTCACCAATATGTACCCCACCCCTTCTCCATTGGATGTTGGAGCTCTCATAGACTTCAAAGGGTTTTTAGTTTATAGCATAAGTATATGTAGGACTAGGCTTTTAAGGCATTTTCATACCGAGACTTTAAAGTGGTTCTTGTTTCTATCAGGCATGTAGCCAGCATATAAAAACCTACATTGGCCAGAAGAATCATTTGCACTACAAGTGCCTCTCCTGCATTTTCGCCTCTGCCGTAACCCTGACAAAGTATTCGTATATAAATAGAAGAGGCTCAAAGGCTCACCTATGAAAATGCTCTAAAAGGCATGTAGCATTCCACGAGCGGGTGAATATTTATCGGCTCCCCCTTCCCACTGTAGCCCCTTCACACTCCCCCAAAAGCCACTCCTGAAGATTGGGGGACCCTCTGAAGCAGTATTTGGTGCATAGCTGCCAAGTTTTCCCTTTTCTCGCGAGGAAGCCTATTCAGCATAAGGGAAAATCCCTTAAAAAAAGGGATAACTTGGCAGCTATGATTTGGTGTGGTGGAAGGGACAACACCAGGAGGAAAGAAACTGGCACACACTCACACATGTTCAGGAGGAGGTGACCGCACATGGGGGCCATTTGGATATCAGCCCTTCTTCTCACAGACTCAACAAGCTTTGTCATTCACTTCAATGAAGCCCGGGCTTCTTCTTCTTCTTTGCCTTTTGTTTTCAGGGAAAACCCTGACCGAGGCCATCCTAAGCTGGCTAGAAAATATATTTAGAAGTTATCAGGGGGGTTTAGTTGCGGAAACTACATTATTGCCGAGAGAGGGGAGATTTCAGCACCAGCACAAACCACCTCTCAGAATAGTTAATACTTTTACCGTGTTCAATTTTTAATCTAACACATCTTCCGGCTTTTGGATAAGCCAGGACCACAGTTCACAAACTGAGGACCTGTAGAAAGAGGCAAGAGCAGAAAAGGGGGAGATAAGAGATGCTTCCTGGCCCTTCAGAGCTATATTTTTCCTGCATTCTGGATTGGACCTGGTGGCAAGATTGTCCCCTAGTCAACCAGTACAGGGCAGACAACTATGGGGAGTTTGTGATGTTTCGTTCTCTCCCATAATCCCTCTGCACTAAAATGGCACCAGTGACCCACATTTGGCCAAGTGCTAATGGAGAAGCTTAGAAAGTTCATCTTCTTGACTTAGGGGAGAATTTGAGAATTCACACACGGAATCAATGTTGGCGTCTTCCCCCGCCACTCTTCCCTCCTCTTACAAATCCAGCAATGCATATGTGGACGAATGAGGTGCTGAAGAAATTTGTTTTGCAAAAGACATTCACTTCACTGTAGTTTTTTTAAGTGCACAGCGGACTATGTATACCAAAGGGGTAATAAAAAAAAGAAAAACAAAGTGGTTCTTTGGAAGATCTATACTCAACTGTTCCTTCTGTAGAATGGTGATCACTCTGTTTTGTTAAACTTATTTTTTTTTTAATGTAGAAAACAAAGCTCGGAACCAAGAAACATTGCCATGTATTATGAGCCAAAGTCCATAGCTAAGAGTCAATACTCTTAGACTTCCTTTTGTTCCTAATCGCTTCTTATACATGTCTCCGGCATGGATGTCTGCAGCGCTGTGCAGCTACGCAACGATGACCACGACAACAAACAGAACCAGAACAGTCAGCAAAAGGACTTTCCAAACTCATGTACACTGGACCATGACACATTTAGAATTCTTCCATACGAAATGTTCCAATATTGGTCTGTTCATTAATAGCTATTATCTTTTTTTTTTTAATACGGACAAAGGAATACTGTAGTTGCAAACTCCAAAAAAGCTTCCCTGAGAACCTTTTGTATATATTTTTTCCATTGCGCTTTCTACTGGAGATCCAGAGCTGCTCTTTCAGAAAATAAAAAATAATGCTACTCTAGAATACTTGTAAGAGTTCTCATGTCCAGCAGGCATCAGAACCTCAGCCCAGATTCAGGTGGGTGGCTAGCCTGCAGCCCCTGCATCTCATGTACTACAACATGCCACACAATTCATGTGTTATCTTGGGACATGACCATAAGCGATACAGGGTTGTGGAGCTCATTGCAGCGCAGACAAAAGCCCTGTTATTTTAATGCTCTAAACCTGGGACTAATTCTATTCTGGAACTTCCTTTGATGGTGGAGGTGCCTAGCAGCTTGTGAAGACCGTTGATCTCCATCTGCTCCCAAGACCATCTTTGACTCCCACCACCACACAGTATGGGGTGAAAAATAAAAACAAAACAAAGCCCCACAGTTTGCCAAAGGAATGCCACTGAGTAAACGAAAACATTTGAGTTCAGTTCTGCTTCTTGTGAATGGCCTCTTGGTTAAGTTTTGGTCCTTTTATTCATTCATTCAACAAGTTTCCTAACTTGTAAACCTGAATATGCAGAGTGAAGGTCCTCTATATTCTTCCAGTTACTTTTAACGTCTTCTTTTTTAAAATTTTATTTCCCCCCCTATTTTTCTTCTTTGTCCCACTGTAATTAGACCTGAATTCCTTTAATGGCCTGTTTGATGCTTTCCAGCAGGTCCTTGTTCTCAGGATTCTGGTAGCATTCCTGGTTCGTGTACATGTCAGTAAGGGTGTTGACGTACGCATCAAAGTTCTGCTCACTGATTGGCTCCTGCTCAAGAGAGAGAGAGAAGAAGAAAAAGAGTAAATAAGCAAGCAAACATATGAATCAAACTTAGAAGCAGAGCACAGAGAGAAAAGGCTCTCATACTGGACCCAGCTCAGTCAGGGATCAGCAAACTTTTTCAGCCGTGGGCAGGTCCACTGTCCCTCAGACTTTGGGGTGGGGCAGACCATTTTTTTCTTTTTTTTTGGGGGGGGAAATGAACAAATTCCTATGCCCCACAAATAACCCAGAGATACATTTTAAATAAAAGGGCACATTCTACTCATGTAAAAACACGCTGATTCCCGGACCTTCCATGGACTGGATTTAGAAGGTGATTGGGCCGCATCCGGCCCCCGGGCCTTAGTTTGCCTACCCATGGACTAGATCCACATTATCTGCTGGGCCACAATGCTCCTCCCTTATCTATTACTTCTAAATAAAGGTAAAGGGACCCCTGACCATTAGGTCCAGTCGTGACCGACTCTGGGGTTGCAGCACTCATCCCGCTTTATTGGTCGAGGGAGCCGGCGTACAGCTTCCGGGTCAGGTGGCCAGCATGACAAAGCCGCTTCTGGCGAACTAGAGCAGCACACGGAAATACCGTTTACCTTCCCGCTGTAGTGATACCTATTTATCTACTTGCACTTTGACGTGCTTTCAAACTGCTAGGTTGGCAGGAGCTGGGACCGAGCAACGGGAGCTCACCCCGTCGTGGGGATTCAAACCGCCGACCTTCCGATCGGCAAGCCCTAGGCTCTGTGTGGTTTAACTCACAGCGCCACCTACTTCTAAATAATCACTACTAAATTTGCTTCTCTTTAATTTTGACATTGAAAAGGCCCATATTAGTGTCCATTGTTATGTCCACCTCCCAGACCTTTTGTGGCATACAATGTGGAATCCTATCTAGCATCAGCTGGGCAATATCCTGATCTTCCAAAGGAGATAAATTAATCAACGAATTAAAAATGAAAAATTCAACAGAACTTAATTAGTCCCAGGTACAGGATTACAGCTTAGGTCTACCTCCACCTTAAGCAGAAGTGCACCCTTCAAATCACTTAATGCAGGTTAACTTTAACTTTTAAGAGAGCTTGAGCGTACATTCTTGCTTTGTAAATCTAGAACACTGCATCCCACAGAGTTTTGAGAACACCCCCCTCTCCAACATCAAGAAGGTGGAAGGCCATCATATCTGATTTACAATCTAGACACACGAGGGCTATTCTCGAGTGGAGGGCTGGGCCTGTTGATTCACTGAGACCAACATCAATTTCACAGCAAAGTTTAAATCAGCTTTGCTATAAAACCCCTAATGCGAATGCAAAACCTGCATTAGCCGAGATCTTGTGTTTCATTTCGTTCTTCCAAATTCTCTCCCGCATTCATACGCGATACAGAAAAAACGCAGGCAAGAGGGGCTTCTTTAGCTTAGTGACATTTCTGAAAAGTATTCTAAGGCCTCGATCCTAAATTCAGTGGGGCTTGCCTTGTGTGAAAACATATTTTGGATCAAGCTGTAGCACTCTAGCCTGCTTTCTTGTTTGTCCAACCCCTGTGTCACATTTAATGTGCTTTAACCAAGGATAGTGTGTCACACGCAATGCAATTAACTACCCGAAAAACCCAGTTGAATTGCATCTCCTTTCAGCTGTTCGACTTCAATGCAGATTAAAAATAAATAAATAAAATTCCACAGCCAGTAGTGGCATCATGCTGGTTACTGTTAAGACCTTGTTATGTTAAATATAATATACTCTTTATCGTTGTTTTTGTTCAGCTGACAGCTGTTCAGAGCAGAATTGAAGCTCCCTGCGCTATAATGGGAGCTGTAAGATCTTTCCGACGTTGCAGTCCAATCCTGTCCTATCTTCACTCATGCTGTCTTAGACTAAAAAGGCAACATGCACTGTTGATGGAGCTCCTTTTGTCATTTTCTTACCTACTTGGGCTATGAGATGTAATGAGAGACAACAAAAAAAAAAGCACAAAAGAACGAGATCAGTGGGAAAGAGGCAGCAGAGGACAATGTAGCTTTCGGAAACATACAGAGGCTGCTGCCGCCTCCGAAAAAGTAAGTGCCAGACAAAGCATTTGGGCTGAACTGTGAAATTTCAGTTTTTTCTAACACTTTTCAGATCAGTGATCTTGCAGCTTAAACAGGCAATGGCAAGCAGCTGCAAACCTGATAGCCCATTTTATTAGACTTCCCAAGTAACCTATGTGTTCTCTTATTAAAATGTTGTGTGTGTGTGTGTGTGTGGAGAGAGAGAGAGAGAGAGAGAGAGAGAGAGAGAGAGAGAGAGAGAGAGAGAGAGAGAGAGAGAGAGAGAGATGTTGGCATCTGTTTGTCTTGAGAGACAATGGAGTGAGCCTCTGGGGGTGAAGTTAAACTTGTAGCTGCTGCCCCTCACATTGTTCTTGCCGTGTTAGCAGCACTGAAGTGACCTCCGTGCGGAGCAAGACTGGGCAGTGTGTATGGAAGTCCTGGGCTGTCCAAACAACAAGCTCCCCCCCCCCTCAGCCTCACTAATGTGGTCCAAAGGAAAGCAGAGCAATACATTTGGCACCAGCTTGGCTACAAGAATTGCCAGGAAGCATACAAGATGCCGTCCAACTGTTTAGAGACTCCACTCCAGATTTGTGTATGGTTTACTCCTTAGCTTTTTCTTCTCCCAAAGATGTCCTGCAAGGCAGTGGGAGAGGATTTTTTCTTGGGGTTTGCTCCCAAAGCCTTACTTGCCAATGAGCAGTGCCAGATTTACGTATAAGCTTGGCCCCACTCTCTTGGGGCCCGCCAATTTTTTTTAAAAAAGAAAGGAAACCTGGATGTACATTTCCAAAATATAAGATAAAAAACAAATAAATTAAAACCTACATGCAGTAACAGTGTTTTGTGTTGTGTAGGCTCCTATGATGTAAGTCATGGCTCCCGTCTACTAACCTGCTCCCTAAAAGATCACTGGTTAGATACCTATTAGGTCCATCAATTACCATATAGCATATATTTAACACAAAAAACAGCGACAATTTGTTGTTGGCAAAGGACAGCTGGACATATAAAGGGCCCCATTACCTTCAAGGCCTCATCTAACCTAAATCCGGCACTGCCAATGAGTACAGTCATACCTCGGGTTACGAACGCTGTGGGTTGCGGACCATGCCCAACCCGGAAGTACCGGAACGGTACTTCTGGGTTTCGGCGCTCGCGCATGTGCAGAAGCACTAAATGATGTCATGCACATGTGCAGGCTGCGACGCTGTGGGTTGCGAACGTGCCTCCCGAACGGATCACGTTCGCAAACCGAGGTATGACTGTATAGCTGCAAGGCAGCGGTTTAGGACCAGAGTTTTCCTTCTCCTAGATGGGCTACCTTCCCAGGTGGATGAGCCCCATCTGCCCCTTGTTTCCCTCTACAGCATGTGCAGAAACCGCCTTCTTGCCCGTTGGGCCCACTTTTTGTCTCCTCCACTCAACCAACTGGAGCCTGTCTTTCACTCGGGGAAGTCCCTAACTCACCAAGGCTTTGAGACCCTTCGGCTACCCTCACCTGGTTTAGCTGGCCAGCTGAAACCATTTCCCATGGCTGCTGTCGCAGGCTGACAGCTTCTAGAAGCTACAGGTGACAGCTGAGTGCAGGGTGGGGGACCAAAGGTTGACAAACTACCCCGGAAGGAGCACAGTTTAACCACCAAATATAGCTCAGAAATCCCTGCCCGATCTAGCAGGTATGGTAGCCTTGATTCTGCAGAGCAACACGAGGGAATAAAAGTAATTGATACCATTAAGTGAATTTACTTTGCCACCATGGGGGGTGGGAAGCAAAATATATAGGTGAGTGCTGGGCTCCTTCTTTTTGTTTTATTCCTACATATTGCAGTGCAGAGGTAAATTTGCCTGGGATTGCTTAGTTTTGCACTTCCTTGCTTTCAAGCATTTAAATTGCTCTAACCTTAGGCATGGACTCTATCTATAAATGGTGCTTGGAACCATTTCCCCCTGCTGAATTTTATGAAAGGTGGTAAGAATTAATAGCCTGGAGCTCTTTTTCGGCCACTCCTTAATTATATGCAAAGTGCTTGCAAGGAGGCTTTCAGAATTTGGTGCTTTATCACGCTGTCGAAGGTTTGGTGCACGGGAGAGATTCTCACCATGTGTGGAAGGCGGATATTGGCAAGACTTTGGATAAGAGTCTGGCTCAGCCCTGAGAGCTCAAGGAAGAGGGCTTCGTTCTGCTCCTCTATAATCTTGTTCTCCTCCTCAATGTTCTTGAGGTTCTTCTCCATGCTTGAGATCTGTAGGAGGTGGGGGGAAACGTGGATCAGGGAAGAGAAGTGGTCATTGTCTTTCAACATTCCATGAGTGCCACAAGACTTATATTAGATTCATATCCTGCTCCACAAGTGGAACAAACAGGTTCATGGCCACTACCGCTGCTGTAAATAGTAAGCCTGAATCTCTTTTTCCTTCTCAGTCTCCCCCTCTTTTTGTAATGCAAGATGCAGGACATCAAATTATCACACCGTAAGTCTCCCAGCCTTCACTCAGCCTCATTGACTGGTGTTTGCAAAGGCAGAGGAATGCACAATGCAGCAATATAGTGGGGCAATAAAGCAATTGACACCAGGCTGCTGTAGAGTCTCATTCCAAGCATACATTCATATACTATGATATCTCGACTGTCAAACCCAATCCATTCCGGAAGACTGTTCGACTTCCGAAACATTCGACAACCAAGGCGCAAAGGGCTGGCTGCAAATTCAATGGAGAAAATTGGGGAATGCAGTGGAAGCCGTTTGACTTCCGAGGCGCGTTCGACAACGGAAGCAATTACTTCTGGGTTTTCGGCATCCGAAAACCGAAATGTTCGGCTTCCGAGACGCTCGAAAACTGAAGTACCACTGTACATTCAACCAGGCAGAGGGCCTTCTCGGTAGTCATGCCTGCCCTGTGGAACGCCCTCCCATCAGATGTCCAGGAAATAAACAACTACCTGAGATTTAGAAGATAACTGAAGGCAGCCCTGTGCAGGGAGCCTTTTAATGTTTGAGATTGTTTTGTGTTTTAATATTTTGTTGGAAGCCGCCCAGAGTGGCTGGGGCAACCCAGTCAGAAGGGCGGCAAAGAAAACAGCCACTAGGAAGGGAGGAAACCTCCAGGTGCACAGAAGTTTATCAAGTCCAATGCATATAAAAAATAAATCCTCATTCAGGGGCACTCTTGTATACTTTACCAAGCTGCACCAGTTACGAATGTTTCTGGACAGGGATTAAAAAGGTAAAGGGACCCCTGACCATTAGGTCCAGTAGCGGACGACTCTGGGGTTGCGGCGCTCATCTCGCTTTACTGGCCGAGCCGATGTACAGCTTGCAGGTCATGTGGCCAACATGACGAAGCCACTTCTGGCGAACCAGAGCAGCACACGGAAACACCGTTTACCTTCCCGCCAGAGCAGTACCTATTTATCTACTTGCACTTTGATGTGCTTTCGAACTAGGTTGGCAGGACCAGGGACTGAGCAACGGGAGCTCACCCCGTTGCGGGGATTCGAACCGCTGACCTTCTGATTGGCAAGCCCTAGGCTCAGTGGTTTAATCCACAGCCCCACCCGCGTCCCTGAGATTACCAAGCCTCAATGACCTATGCCTTGGTCACCTTGAAACTGGAGCATTGTAACGTGTTCTATGTGTGGCGACACTTAAAGCTGGTTGGGAAGCTGCAGCGGGTGCAAAGTGCAGTAGGCTAGGTTGCTAAGCATTCTATCGAGCACATATAACATCTCTGAGCCAGGTTTAAGGTTTTGTTCTTAGTTTAATAATCCCTTAGGACCAGGTTATCTGAAAGAACGCCTTTTTCCATATGGGCCTGCCTGTTCACAAAGATCTTAGGAGGAGGCTCTGTTAGTTAAGCGGCAGCCTGCAGAGGTGGATTTCGTGGGAACCTGGAGGAGAGCCTGCTCGATTGGGGCCCCCAGCCTGTTCCTTCAGCTTCCCACCAACATAGGGAAGGAACTTATGGTGAAATTCCATTGGCTGATAGTAACGTCTATTTACTCAAGCTTTTCCTGGCTTCCGATACCAACTGAACAATTCCTCATTACTGTAACAGTGATACATTGTGTTTTTTTATTTTTTTAAAAATTAGATTGCTTTTGTTGCATTGTTGTTCGGTACCAAATTGTTTTATTGCACAGCACCCTGGTGTTATTTTAATGAGAGTGGGTGTATATGACTTTTTATATAAACAATTAGTACAAGTGCACTTACCTGTGACTGCAGCTTCACCATGGCTGCTTCCATCTCAGTGTTGGATTCATTCAGCTCACTAATCTCTTTGTTTAACTGCTTAATTTCTTCGTCATTCTCTAGAACTGCAAGGAGGAAATAAAGAAGCGGTCGGGCAATTTCCTGCTCTAATATATGCAGATAGAACCTACACGGAGTAGATCCCTTTAAATGAATGAAACTAAATTACGTACGGCAATCATTTCTGCTAACTTCAGTGTTACTCTGAGTAGCACTGAATAGCACCCTTGGACTCCAGTGTACTGTCTACATAATAATGTTTAGCCCTCATGTAACACCACTGGAGTGCTCTAAGCACTTAATTGAGATCATTTTTTAAAAAAGTTTTCTGTAGTCCTAGAGCGAGGGTGTCGCAAATATGGTAGATACAACACCCAACGACCCTAACCTAGGACCATGCAGGATTGATGCATACCTGTCAAGTTCTCCCTTTTTTAAAGGGAAATTCCCTTATGTTGAATAGGCTTCCTCGCGAGAAAAGGGAAAACTTGACAGCTATGCGTTGATGGAACTTGCATTCTAACAACTTCTGGTGAGAGTATCTTGCTGTTGCTCTAAAGGGTAGGACTGAACCAATGTGTTCACATTACAAGAAAGGGGAATTCAGCTAAACAAGGGCTCCTGGACGGTTAAGTCCAGGCAAAGGCGACTATGGGGTATGGTGCTCATCTTGCTTTTCAGGCTGAGGGAGCCAGCGTTTGTCCACAGCTTTCCAGGTCTTGTGGCCGGCATGACTAACTGCTTCTGGCGCAATGGAACACCGTGACGGAAGCCAGAGCGCACGGAAACGCCGTTTACCTTCCCACCGCAGCAGTACCTATTTATCTACTTGCACTGCCGTGCTTTCGAACTGCTACGTTGGCAGGAGCTGGGACCGAGCAACGGGAGCTCACCCCGTTGTGCAGATGCGAACTGGGGACCTTCTGATCAGCAAGCCCAAGAAGCTCAGTGGTTTAGACCACAGCACCACCCGTGTTCCTTTAACAGAAATAATCACCTTGGAAGGTGGTGGTTCTCCTTAGTTAGAGGTTATTAAGCAGATACTGGAAGGTCAGTTTGGGGGGATGCTATAGCAATGGGATTCCTGCATTGGTATTGGGTTGGTGAAATGACCTTTAATGGCCCTTGCAAAAATTTCAATCCTTGTTGTTGTTTAGTCATGTCTGACTCTTCGTGACCCCATTGGACCAGAGCACACCAGGCACCCCCCCCCCAAATAATTTTTATTCATTTTCCAAATACATAATCACAAAAAAAACTCAAACAAGAAAAAAGAACACAAAAACAAAAATAAAACATATTTTAAAAAAGCATCTCGAATCTTATATTATTTACTTAACATTGTTGACTTCCTCAATTCCCCCCTCACTGGGTCCATTTTAAAATTCCAACTAAGCAGTTTTCATCTTATGTCTTAAATTAATCTAACACATTTTATCATTAACACTCAAATATTCTATTCTAAAAATATCATCTATTTTCCACCAATAATTGATCAGTTCATCCAGATCAAAAATTATTTCCCCTTTCTTCTATCTTCTATTTCTCCCCTTAGCCTCAAAATTCTTACCAAGAACTTTCCATAAATTTAAATATTAATTATTTTACCATACTAATGTTTAAACACATTATAACAAATTCAACCCCACTTCCCCTGAACTCAGGGTCTCCTAGATTTTTCGGCGAGTTCCATAAGTCATTCCAGTTTCGGACCATCTAAATCAGTCAAAAAAGTTACATCCATTATTATCCCTCACCCCACTTCCACCCTGACCCAGCCTAACCACCATTCTTCCTCAATCCTCCCCTGATGCCTCCCAATTCCATTTTCTCAGTATCCCCCCCCTTTGGATTCTGTCCCCAGCATGGGTCCTGCCCTCCCTCTCTCACTGGGAAGACATTACTCCATGCTGGTTCTTCTTTGGAGACTCCTTGGATCAAACAGGTGTTCTGTTCCCCCCCTCTCACTGGAGGAACAATGTTCCATGTATCTTCCTCCTTTTTAAAAAATTCAATTACACTGTCCAAGACTGATGATTGTTCCTCTTGCTTGACTTCACTCTCTGTTGGAGATAATCCTTTTTCTCTGTCCTGACAATTCTGATTCCTTTCACGCCATTCAGACAACTGTGCATTACTTTCATGCAACAATATATTATTTTGCCGCAGTTTGTTTCTCAAGTCCAAAAGTGATTCCAAAAGTTCCTTCTGAAAGTCCAGGCCATCATCTGATGTTATGGCTTCAGGCATCCTGTTCACCTCAGATTTCATGGGAACAGAGCAGAGCAGGAAATGGTACAGATTGTATTTCCCAAAACATCAAAAACCGAGTTTATATCCAAACTGGTTATAGTCTCATTATTTAATTCTTCATGTCCAAAAATTCTTGTGTCCATTTATGAAAAGAGCAATTGTCAAACTTCTTATACACAGCCTTATATTTTACACTCCCTTCACAATTTGCAGTTCTCAGTCTCAAAGAGATAAACAAATTCCTTTCTATTATGATGTCATAATGGCGGCTCACTGCTTCCTCCCGGGACCCGACTTCAGTTTCCAGGGGGATTTTCCCCAATCCAGATTAAAATATTTTTGCAGGGTTTTTAATAAATTTAGTCCTTCTCCCCTTTACCCTGCCTCTGGGGGAAGGTATTGAGTCCAGTCCTCGATAATTAATAGATTCCTTTCACTTTTCCGGCTATAGGCAAATTAACTGCATTACCGTCCTCTCAGTGGGGGAGATCGACTTCCTGGTTAAATATCCTCTCATGGCCAAATACTCCCAAAAATTAAATTTCTCCTTTTACTCACGGTGTCCAATGTCTTCAATTTTTTTCAATTTGAGGAAGAACCGATCGCTGTTGCCTGGCAGGATCGCAACTTTGTGCCTCTGAGATAGTTATACTCCGTTGCGCTGCATTAACTCAAGACCCCTTGTCCTCTCGCCGCCCAAAAATAGGCTAGCCGAGGGAGGGGGGAGCTCGCTTCTGGCGTCTGCCAGATCCACGTCCCCGAAACGTTCAATTTGGGGTTTCTTCTGGGGGGCCGCTGCGCTGCAGCAGTCCCCCCCTTGCCTCAGAGGCCCCACGTTCTCCTCAGCTGAGGAGAACGGCACCCGCCATTGCTGCACGATCGGCCGGAAGTCCACACACCAGGCACTTCTGTCTTCCACTGCCTCCCGCAGTTTGATCAGACTCATGTTGGTGGCTTCGAGAACACTGTCCAACCACCTCATCCTCTGTCGTCCCCTTCTCCTTGTGCCCTCACTCTTTTCCAACATCAGGGTCTTTTCCAGGGAGTCTTCTCTTGTCATGAGGTGGCCAAAGTACTGGAGCCTCAGCTTCAGGATCTGTCCTTCCAGTGAGTACTCAGAGCTGATTTCCTTCAGAATGGATAGGTTTGATCTTCTCAAGAGTCTCCTCCAGCACCATAATTCAAAAGCATCAATTCTTCGGCGATCAGCCTTCTTTATGGTCCAGCTCTCACTTCCATACATCACTACTGGGAAAACCATAGCTTTAACTATATGGACCTTTGTCGGCAAGGTGATGTCTCTGCTTTTTAAGATGCTGTCTAGGTTTGTCATTGCTTGTCTCCCAAGAAGCAGGCGCAGGGCCGTCTTAACCATATCTGGCTCCCTGGTGCCAAGATACCTCTGGCGCCCCCCCATGAGTGAGGCGGGCAGGAGGGGCGCGCGGGGAGCTGAGAGGCGCGGAGGAGGCAGCCCCAGCCTCATGCTCCCTGCGCGCCTCTGGAGAGCGGCCTGAAGCCACTCAAGAGCAGAGGTGCGCGGAGGCAGACACCAGCGTTCAGCGTCCCTTCCGCACCCCTGATGGCCAGGCGCCCTGGTGCCTTGCGCCACCCAGCCCGGGCCTAGGGACGGCCCTGAGCAGGCGTCTTTTAATTTTGTAACTCCTGTCACCATCTGCAGTGATCATGGAGCTCAAGAAAGTAAAATCTCTCACTGCCTCAATTTCTTCGCCTTCTATTTGCCAGGAGGTGATGGGACCAGTGGCCATGATCTTGTTTTTTTGTTTTTTTAATGTTGAGCTTCACACCATATTTTGTGCTCTCCTCTTTCTCCCTCATTAAAAGGTTCTTTAATTCCTCCTCACCTTCTGCCATCAAGGTTGTGTCATCAGCATAAATAAGCAGGGAGACAATATACAGCCTTGTCGTACTCCTTTCCCAATTTTGAACCAATCAGCATTCTTTGGCACTGCCCTTCTTTGGGATTGGGATGTAGACCGATCTTCTCCAATCCTCTGGCCACTGATGAGTTTTCCAAACTTGCTGGCATATTGAGTGTAGCACCTTAACAGCACCATCTTTTAAAATTGTAAATAGTTCATCAGGAATATCATCACTTCCACTGGCCTTGTTATTAGCAGTGCTTTCTAAGGTCCATTTGACTTCACTATTCAGGATGTCTGGCTCAAGGTCAGCAACCACGCTACCTGGGGTGTACGAGACCTCCATATCTTTCTGGTATAATTCCTCTGTGTATTCTTGCCACCTCTTCCTGATGTCTTCTGCTTCTGTTAGGTCCTTTCTACTTTTGTCCTTTATTACAATAATCTTTGTACGAAATGTTCATTTCATATCTCCAATTTTCTGTTTCCCCCCGTTCTGTTGCTTTCCTCTATTTCTTTGCATTGCTCGTTTAAGAAGGCCCTCTTGTCTCTCCTTGCTATTTTTTTTCAAAATCTGCAATCCTACCATCTCATTAATTATAATAACACCATGGGAAGGTAGGTTGCGCCCCCCGAATCATATTAAAAATGGGGGGTGGGGTGAAACAGAAAGAACAGAGGCTTGCCAAAGTTTGGCTAGTGAGTCACAGCTGAGAATCAAGAACTTTCTACAGCACTGGCTTTATCGTATGGTGAGCATTATACTGCATAATGATTTAAACTAGATCCTTCACACTGAAACCACAACATTCTGGTCACTATATCACATGTGATCTAGCAGGCCAAAAAAAATAACCTGTGGGCTTTTAAGAGCAAATTTAGTGGCGAGGCATATTTTTAGCTTTTGGGAAATGTGCAAGAATCAAATAGTGGAGAGGCTGCAATCGGTAGCAAGATGGGATATTTGCTCTCGTAGGGGATTTCCAAATTGCAAGAAACACACTGCCTGAATAGCAGAGCAAATCCTTAGCAAGTAAGTTAGCAAGTACTAATTCAATTGGCATAGATCATCTCGGTCCAGTGGAAATGCTAATGGTGTGGACACACACAATCTGCAAGGTCATGTTAATTTTTTCAAAAGCAAATTTTCAAATATGCAAAACTAGCCAAGTGATAAATCTGGTTCTCTTACCATCGCTGGTCTTGAATTTAGCGTTGAGAATTTCATCCCCTGAGATTTTCCCCTTTTTCCCAGCAAAAGTAGCTCTTGGACACCCCGACAGGCTAAAATGATAAGCAAAAGTGGATTTTATTAGAACTTCCAGGATTAATTTCAGCCAGGTAATTAAGGCTGAGCTAAAATTACTTGCAATAGCATAAAAGCTTCCCTTGTGGGGTGAAATTCAGCATTCTTTGTAAATGTGTTTAGTCACTGTGCAATCTTGTGCATTCGGAATTAAGTACTATTTAAGTAAATTTACTACCAAGTAAGTGTGCAAAGAATTGCAGCCTTATTCATATCTATTGTCCTCTTTTGCTCCAAGTTGCCCTCCTTGCTATAATCATGTAAGCAAATCTGACTGGTTTTGTTGACCCACAAGATCATCTGTGTCTTACAATGCTCTGTCAGATGTAGCTTTGTGATGTTCGTTACATGATCCTTGACTAGGTCAGATTACTTATGCAAGCAATTTAGAGAGTACTAGGAAAAGGCCTCTGTTTGAAATCTATGCGAGCCACTGCATTTAAATAGTGGACAAACACCCTGGCTCAGTTTATGGTCATTTCCTACATTCCCAAGAAGCAGAAACCTCAGGTGCAAAATTAACAGCAGACATAGACAGCTCTGCTGAAACCACTGGTTCTGATCCTAAAGTGGAAATTTGTTGATGTGGGAAAGCATAGAGAACTTCTTTAAAAAATATTGAGGAAATCTTTCCCCCCCCCCTGGCAACTTTTCTCGTTGTTAATGTTTACATTAACTGGAAATGCTTGCATAAAATTTCAAAACAAAATGAAAATAATGTGTTTTACTTCTCTGGGGGAAGAAATAACCATTTCTCTCTCTTTTTTTCTTCCTTGTCATTCAATGGAAAAATCACAAAATGAATATAGCTATTTAATGCTCATTGTAAAACCATTTCCCGGCGATGTTTCCGCCCTCCCGCCCCAGTTGACGCAGTAGTTTTTATAAGTCCGCCAGGAACACAGTCATTTGGATGAGCTTCACTGAATAGTTCGAAATAAATAAATAAATTGACAGTTGTATATGAGAGAAATTCCCTTGCAGGTTGCCCCATAAAAGATTCAGCTATAAAATGCAGATTCTAATCAAAGCACGTATTTTATGTCTCATAAAGCCAAAGAGATCCTGCCCCTGAAATTTGTTGTACTTGCGGATAGCCTGTTGTATTGTTCAGGACTTCAGTAGAACCTTGCATGAGATACCCCCCAGTCTTCCGACAGCTATTTATTTACTAATTATGCATTTATTGCACTTATATACCGCTGTTCTACCAATCTGAAACACTAGAATGAACGAATGCAAATCAAATCAAATCAAATCAAATCAAATCAAATCAAAACAAAACATTATCAGAGCAACTTCAGGAGCTGGCGATTAAATGCTTCCTGGTCTGGGCTTCCTCACATCTGCCTTCCCTCCAGGCAGAGAGGTCTTAAGTAGTCCCAGGGAAGGTGTCTGCAGGGGCAGGGGCCCCAACAGTTCTCCCAGGCCACTGGTGGTCCCTTCAGGAACCGGGGGCATGAGGTCTGCGGCCTGGGCAGAGGTGCGGGGTGGATGGAGCAGATACTGTGAGCATGAAAGCTACCACATTGTATTGTGAAACAGCTCAGTTGGCTAGAGCATGGTGCCGACAACGCCAAGGTTGCAGGTTCGATCCGCGTATGGGACAGCTGCATATTCTTGCACTGCAGGCAGGGCCTCTTCCAGTTCTGGTTCTGGTTCTATGTAATGTCCATCCGGAGCTGGGATTAACAATAGAACATAGCTGTCAAGTTCTCCCTTTTTTTTAAAGGGAAATTCCCTTATGCTGAATAGGCTTCCTCGCGAGAAAAGGGAAAACTTGACAGCTATGCAATAGACCCCTTGAGCAATCCTGTGGGATCTCATCCACTGGGAGCAGTCAAGTACAACATTCCTTGTTTTGCTAGAGTGGACATGCAAGGGAATGTTTGGTCCAGCCAGTCGAAACTTCCTGTTCCTCCTGGCCTGGAGCATCCTTCCTTGCATGTGACTAGTAGGTGGGCGAGACCTTCCCTGACCTAACAAAAGGTCCAGTCACGCAGCTACCTCTCCTTCTTTCTCTTCGATCTTCCTTTCGTCCTGCGAACTTCCTGTACTGCTGGCTGCCAGCCAAGCAGTCCCCCAGGTCATCTCCCATATGGGGCAAACCTGTTTGTACATATCTTTAACTTTAAGCCTGAAGCCTACCTTCAGGGATTACACTGTGCTCTGCCTGATCATGAGTAAAACTACTGTTTGTTACTTATGAATAAGACTGTGGTGTCTTTATTCTTTTAGGAGGGATTCAAAAGGGGTCTTACCAGGAATATCAGAATATTAGAACATATCTCAATCTGGACAAGCCAGATTGAATTGCTTATTGTCTTAAGAAACTCTCACGAGTTTGCAACCAGCTTTCTACTGTGTAAGAAGATGAATGCACTCTGCTACGTGAAGGAACTTGCTAGCGCAAGTTAGGAAGGATATTAATAAACAGTAGATCCTCTCCTGCAATATGTCCTCAACATTCCCACAATGCCAACGTCGCTGGAAGATGGCAGGCAAAAGCTTGGATTGCCAAGATCGGGCAGCTTGCTTTACACGAGAAGCTCACACCACATCACAGAGTTGGCAGAGGACCTAAAGGGAAGGACGAGTTGCAGGAGCTTGGATGCATTTCATCATGTACAATGGCAAAGGTACTCTTGCACTGATTCCACATTTGGCGCATGGAAGAGACGTGGGCCTGCAGATCTGTTCATGCTTTAATGTGTTGCAACCAGTGTTTTTTGTTTCTGTTTGTAAAAAAAAAAAATGTCGGACCAGTACTCCTGTCTTGATAAAAGGGCCATGGGTGTCAGCAGAAAATAGTTGCTATGGGCAGCGAAAGAAGAGAAAAGTGGTGATACTTCATACCAGTGCGCACCATCCCAGTGCGCACTGGTTGCAGCAGAAGTATGAACTCAAAGGAAAATGGGCACTGTGACAAGGACATCATTATTCCAGTGTTTGCTGCTATAGTTCAGGAATGTCCAACAGGTAGATTGTGATCTACCCGTAGATCACTGGACGTCTGTGGTAGATTACTGGTAGATCACCGGCTCCCCTAAAAAAGCTCAACATTTTTGCCCTGCACCCCCCCCCCCAAACGGGGCTCTCCTCCTCCCTAAATAAAGCTCAACAACTTTGACCTGAACCCCAAAAAGCAGGGCTTTCCTTTCTAAAAAAAATCTCAACAACTTTGACCTGAACCCCCCCCCCCAAAAGGGGGTAGATCACTACCACTGCCAGTTTTTTAACTCTGTGAGTAGTCTCTTGGGAGTTGGCCACCCCTTTACTGCTTGAGAGAAAATAATTTAAAAAATTAAAAAGGAGATGGCAACAATCCACTTAATGGAGGGCAGTTATCGTCATACCCTCCTTGTAAACTTCTGAGAAGTATCTGGCTGATCACTGTTGGAAACGGGTTGTTGGTCCAGACAGACTTTTAGTCTGAGCCAGGAAGACAGCTAGTTCTTGTTTCTTCTCTGACACAACTGCCACAATTTCATAGGATGCCCCCTGTGTGTATCCTCCACCTGCTTTGAAGAATTACGTTAGGTCTGGTGACCTAGTCTCAGTTTACAAGTACCAGACGTATCTTGGGAGAAGGATATAGCTGGGCATGGATCTCTCACATCTGTTATCCCAGTGGAAAACTCCGCAACTGCCAGCTTGCTTTCCAGATCCAGTGGCTGAATGCACGACAGATGCAAAACTGGCCTCTGGTGTAGGTTGCACAAGTTAGTTCTATCCTGCAAACAGCTACATTTGTATTTATATGCCCCCTGGACTTAGATGGTTCAAGAAACAACACGTAACACATATTATAGAATAAGACAAATCTCTCACAATCTCACTCACCTACATGCAAGTAAATTCTTGGGGGGCATTTTTTTGTTCCTAATTTCCTCCATCCATGCTGTGATGCAGTGGGTTAAACAACACTGCGCAAGGGTGAAATATCTAGATCAGGAACAAGTTTTGCCTGGATTTGAAATGGAGTGATTTTTCAACATCCATTCATCAGAAGCTGAAAAGATGTCTTTTCCTGCTGTGCCCCCAAAACCCTGAAGTTCATAGGAACTGTGTTTGGGCTATTCAAGCAGGTAGCTAATTGTACCCCCCCCCCATAAACCATTGACACACCTTTATTCCATATTTGGATGAGCTCCCTATCGTAAATGAGTTTTGTAGAACTTCAAGAGTTTTGTAGAACTGGAAAAGGTTCAGAAAAGGGCAACCAAAATGATCAAGAGGCTGGATATTTGTGGATCATGTGAATACACTCTTTGGATTTCAGTGACTGCTGCAAGAGAGGATCCACATAGATCCATGATCATCTCAAGGGGTAAAACAAGGGGAACAGGGGTGACAAGTGCACACTTCATTGAAACTTCAGGCGATCTAGCACAGATCAGCACAAGAGAGTCTTAAAAATCTACATATCTAGTTTGGTCCCAGGGCTCAGTTCCTGAGCAAGTACTGAGATGGTGTTGCAAAATGGACTTCACTGCTACCTTTTGCAAAAGACCCCGGGACCTCATGCATGGTGGTTACCTTCTGTGAGTGAGGAAGCTTCCATTTGCGTGACCTGAGCCATCACAACCTGGGGTTGGACAAGTGGGACCCTCGTTCTTGAGTGACTTCCATGAAAAGGACGAACCATTGAGAGACCCTTCTTTCTGCCTCCGGGCTGCGAGGGGGCACCCCGAGGCACTGCGATGCGAGGCATATTTGCCACTGATGTGTCCGAGGCCAACACAACCGGGAACAGGGCACCTACAGAGATAAGAAGAAACAACACGGGTGGTGCTTTTGCTCGGAAACAAACAAACAAACAAACAAACACTAACAAACAGATTACAGCTTGGGTCCATTTTGCTGGCGGAAGTGTCTCATGAGTTCTGCTCCAGCCAGCAGAAGGGGTGGGAGGTCACTTTCACTCTTCCTTCCTTCCCCCTACAGCCCCTGTGCTTCTCAAAAACTCTCTGCTGGACCACAAGCCCTTGTATGATGGGGGAAGCGCTTTGCTTTTGCAGAAGGGAGCTCAGGACCCAAACCTTAGACGCTTATCTTAGAAGGAAGTAAAACAGCATCACCATTATTATATCAGCTCCAGTAACCACCCAGGTGAATCAAACATTTAAACCAGCTATAAAAGAAGGAATCTAAGGAACCATAAGCATCATACGTATATTTAAGGCGCAGCCTCTCTCCCAAAGGTTCTTCGGAACTGTAGCTCACCCCTCACAGAACTACAGTTCCAAACACTTTTAAACAACAGCTCCCAGGATTCAGATGGGGGGGGGATGCTTTCAATGCCTGGTGTATACGCAGATTAAAAGGTTCTTAATCACAGAAAGAAGGGGACTCATTCGCTCTGCACAGCTTTGCAAAACTGTGTAGGCTGCATGTAGGATGGGGGTTCGGTCCCCCAACAAAATATTTGTGTGTGTTTGGGTGAGAGGGGAGATTGCCCCAGTCAGTGGAAAGCCTGAACAGAGCCCATGCATGCTCTTCAATGTAGAAACCCCAAACAAAACAGCAGCAGCAGGGGATCCCCTATTGTATGCCCAGTTACTATGCAATTGTGTTTACAAATTACAAATGTATCTGAACTTGAAAATGGAAAGCGTAAAGCTGGTGGTCAACAAAAGAGCCTTAAAGACTCTCTCAAGGCTAATCTAAAAAAATGTAGTATAAACACCGACAACTGGGAAGCACTGGTCTGTGAGGGCTCCAGTTGGAGAACAGCCTTTACCAAAGGTGTCATGGGCTTTGAAGATGCTCGAACTCAGGACGAAAGGGAGAAACGTGCTAAGAGGAAGGCATGATTGGCAAACCCTCACCGTAATCAACTCCCGCCCGGAAACCTATGTCTTCCCTGTGGAAGGACGTGTGGATCCAGAATTGGCCTCCACAGTCACTTACAGGTTCACTGTCAAAACCCTGTTTATGGAAGACAATCTTACATGGTTATGAGTGATCGCCCAAAAAGACAATTGTATGTTTGTAAGGCTATGTTCGAAGGGACCCAGGTGGCGCTGTGGGTTAAACCACTGAGCTTAGGGCTTGCTGATCAGAAGGTTGGCGGTTCGAATCCCTGTGACAGGGTGAGCTCCCGTTGCTTGGTCCCAGCTCCTGCCAACCTAGCATTTCGAAAGCATGTCAAAATGCAAGTAGATAAATAGGTACCGCTACAGCGGGAAGGTAAACGGCATTTCCATGTGCTGCTCTGGTTTTCCAGAAGCGGCTTTGTCATGCTGGCCACATGACCTGGAAGCTATACGCCGGCTCCCTCAGCCAATAATGCGAGATGAGCACGCAACCCCAGAGTCGGTCACGACTGGACCTAATGGTCAGGGGTCCCTTTAGCTTTACCTTTAAGGCTATGTTCAGGCCTTGTGCTGAATGCAATCTTCCTGGCCCAGGAGATCCCTTGATTCTCAATCCCATCCACTGAATTCCGCCCTTACTTCTTTGTACCCTGAGCCATCCAATTTATCCAGATTCTCTTTGGGTTCTCCCCCACGGGTTCTCTCCCTGGCGCATCGAGTTCTGCCCTGGCTCCACTGAACATCCCACCCGTTTCTCTGAAATCGTAAGTTGGTGACACCGCTTACGTGGGGTCCTTGCCATTAAGGTTTCTGCGGCTGGTTGCATTTGTTTAAATATACATGTCAATTACAGTCACACACACAAGTTTGCGACTACTCAAAGCTTTCAAAGAAGGAGTCAATGTGAAACAGCATAGCCGCCCCTTTATGCAAGGCAGCAATTAGGAACGTCAGCCCCGACTGTCAAAACAAGTGTGCTTGCCTGCTCTTGAAACTCGTGCTCTGTGTTTCATTGTTATCATCATTATTTTTATTTTGTTCCATAAAAATAACAACAGAGGAGTTGACAGTCGAGGGGCCGCACCACCGTTATTTCATACCCTCTCTGAGATAATTTGAAAAACGCTGATCCTGTTTTTAATCATCTGCAAATGCGGCACAATTCACTTATTATATCGTTGCCAGCAGGATGCTCACTAAATTCATAACTGTGTCGCTGTTTATATGATCGCAAGCAAATTACTGAAACCTCAGGAGAAAAAGAGGGAGGCCGAGGGAGGAAAGAAAGGGGAAGGGAGCGATTAGCATGCAGCGTTTATGGCCCAGCCGTTACATATTTTACACTGTTAATTTAACTTTCATTACACTTTTATTGTAAAAAATAAACCAGCGCCTTATTGTGGCAAACAGCTGGCTTGGGATGTGTGGCGTGTGTATGTTTTAAAAATTTATTATTGCTGTTTAATTGAAGTTGCGGTAATGGCCGGTCAGTTGAATAGTCGCTCTCCTGAATTGTCTTTTCCTTTTTTTTCTTTTTTAAGAGGGAAGGGAGAAGGTCGATATGATTTGTGGAAGGCAGTTGCAATTGATGAGCTGCGTGATGCTGCGTGGCTAGGGCAGAAAGCACGCCCTCCGATGTAAATGGCGTGGTAAATGGCGTGAGGAAAGAGCAACAAGGCACCAGGGACTATATTAGTCTCTTCTTCTCGTTGGCGGCGTGCGAATCTCGGACCGCAGCCAAGCAGATTTCTGGCACGCAGATGGAGCGCTGGAATTACAGTGGAGCCTCTTTATCGCAAACCTGCAGGGACCTCCACGAGAGCGTACCTTGTTAGAGAAGACAAAATGCTACTTTCCCAAGGACTAGAGGAGTTTGGAAAGGGAGGGGAAAGCTTGCCTTCCTGCAGTTTTCTCCATTCGTCCATTTCATATAGCCTCTTATCTCTTCCATGAGGAATACAGGTTGCTGTCTTGTACTGAGGCACACCACTATTCCATCAAGCTCAGTACTGTCTACACTGAATGGCAGCAGCAACTCTCCAGGGTTTCAGAGAGACTCTGCCCCGGCCTTCGCTGGAGATCTGTTTAGGGAGGCTTTTAATGTTTAATAGATTATTTTATTTCATTTTTCTGTTGTAAGCCGCCCAGAGTGGCTGGGGAAACCCAGGCAGATGGGCGGGGTATAAATAATAAATTATTATTATTATTATTATTATTATTATTATTATTATTATTATTCTCAATTACTCTTCCTCTGCCCTCCACAAAACACTATGCTGTGATTTGTATGCATTTGTTAGTAGTGTAATATATTCATGTTTGTTTTAAAATGTATCGTAAGCCTATTTATTGTTGCTATTACTACTACCGTCTCAGGACGGTTCACAGAATAAAATCAAGATATAAAACCACAAAATACCTAATAAAAATAAAAACAATAACCCAATCACCCCCCAAAAAAACACACCCCACATTTTAAAAGTGCATAGGATGTAAATCAGATCAACCAAAGGCCTAGTTAAAAAGGAACGTTTATTATAAATCATCATCATCATCATCATCATCATCATTTACCTGTCCGTCCCCCTATGGTCCCTGTGTGGGATGCAACACTTAAACAGAATGCCTAGGGCTTGCCGATCAGAATGTCGGCGGTTCGAATCCCTGCGACGGGGTGAGCTCCCGTTGCTTGGTCCCAGCTTCTGCCAACCTAGCAGTTTGAAAGCACGTCAAAGTGCAAGTAGATAAATAGGTACCGCTACAGTGGGAAGGTAAACGGCATTTCCGTGTGCTGCTCTGGTTTGCCAGAAGCGGCTTTGTCATGCTGGCCACATGACCCGGAAGCTGTACGCCGGCTCCCTCGGCCAATAACGCGAGATGAGCGCCGCAACCCCAGAGTCGGTTATGACTGAACCTATAGGTCAGGGGTCCCTTTACCTTTAAGGCTATGTTCAGGCCTTGTGCTGAATGCAATCTTCCTGGCCCAGGAGATTCCTCGATTCTCAACCCCATCCACTGAATTTCACCCTTACTTCTTTGTACCCTGAGCCATCCAATTTATCCAGATTCTCTTTGGGTTCTCCCCCACGGGTTCTATCCCTGGCACATCGAGTTCTACTCTGGCTCCACTGAACATACCACCCATTTTTCTGAAATCGGAAGTTGGCAACACCGCTTACGTGGGGTCCTTGCCATTAAGGTTTCTGCAACTGTTTGTATTTGTTTAAATACAGTTAAAACTATGTTTATGGAAGACAATCTTACTCAGCTCTGAGGGATTGTGAAAGAAAGAAAGAAAGAAAGAAAGAAAGAAAGAAAGAAAGAAAGAAAGAAAGAAAGACCACAAAACACTGGTTCTACCAAGTTTCCCATGACTCTGCTTCGACAATCCTTGATCTGCCAGGTTCTCTTTTGACCCACCTTGGGCAGAGCCATCCCCCCCCCCCGCTAAATCTAAAGCTAGCAGCAACCTAAGTAACACGTGGACACATTTATGGGCTGCATCGATTGCGCTGCAATTCTCCTGAAAGGAATGCAGAGGAAGTCATTGCAGAAGAAGGAGATACGGAGCCCCACTAGTTGCAGTAATGGGCTATAAACTGCAGAACACAGCACTTATCTTTGGCAGTACGATCCATTTTCATTCTTGTTTCTCTCTGTGTGTCATTGGACAGCAGAACGACACTATGGATTATGCATGGTTCTACCTCCCCAAGCAATTTTAGAACATTAAAGTCAAAAGCAAAGTAGCTTTGCTGCTGCTGCTGCTGTTCCAGTAGTTTTCAAAAGTAGGCTCACTTAATTTTTAATAAACTCTGCTTACTCCTGCTAATTGTGACACGGCTCATTAAATGCAAATGGTGCGCTATCCTGGGGATAGAAGACGGAGCAGATGGCTCTGAAACGTCATCTGGTTCTTACAAAGACCTTTGGATCACTTACAGCATCAGTGTTTAACGTGGTCTCCTAAGTGTGAAGAATTTGAAGCTGTTTCCTTTGCTGAGACAGTGACCCTGGACTATCCCGGGGCAGTGGAAAAGCAAGGTGAGACCAAGGAGTGTGTAGGGAATTGTGGAACCAGTCGGGGAAGAACATACATCATCAGGAGAGGCAGCACAGCCAAATGTCCTAGCTCATCACTGGCTTATTCCCCTTCAGTGCTCCGAAAAACCACCGCATTCTGGGGTGCAGATGGCCAATTTGCTGACATACGATGCTACTGTGGTCAACAGAGGATGTGTCTGTGTCAGGGACTGTGCTGAGGAGAAATGATAGGAGCCTTCCCCTCCCCCTCCCCCTGATCAAGATCCTGAATCTTCCCAGGAGCAGGAGGACATTATAGATTTGGAACAGTGGCTTGCAGAGGGGCATAGTTCAGAAGGCAGAAGCTGGGAAATACTGGATGGAGAAGAAGCAGTGGGAGCGAGAGAGGTAGGCTGAGACCCTACCTGCCCGCAGACTGTCTCGCCAGAGTGGTGCATGGCATGCTCTAGTTATCTCCCGCTTCGACTACTGCAACGTGCTCAAGTGGGACTACCTTTGAAGGTGATCCGGAAACTACATCTTATCCAGAATGCAGCAGCTAGACTGGTGACTGGGAGCGGCTGCCGAGACCACATAACACCAGTCTTGAATGACCTACATTGGTTCCCAGTACGTTTCCGAACACAATTCAAAGTGTTGGTGCTGACCTTTAAAGCTCTAAACGGCCTCAGTCCTGTATACCTGAAGGAGCGTCTCCACCCTCATCATTCTGCCCGGACACTGAGGTCCAGCGCCGAGGGCCTTCTGGTGGTTCCCTCACTGCGAGAAGCAAAGCTACAGGGAACCAGGCAGAGGGCCTTCTCGGTAGTGGCACCCGCCTTGTGGAACACCCTCCCATCAGATGTCAAAGAAATAAACAACTACCTGATGTTTAGAAGACATCTGAAGGCAGCCCTGTTAAGGGAAGTTTTTAATGACTGATGCTTTAATGTATTTTTAATCTTTTGTTGGAAGCTACCCAGATGGGCGGGGAATGAATGAATGAATAAATGAATAAAACAAAGCGGATTCATTGTCTCTGGACAGTATTCATCTGCTCAGCCAAGGTCAAGAAGAACAGATAAAGTGGTAGCACAGAAAGCACAGTGCTTGCGGGATCAGGTTGCAAGACGCGGTATTGACGTGGGTGACTAGGGGGGAAGTGGGTGGAACCCTTAATCGGGAGCACCTTCATTCTTAGGAAATGGATTCTTCGTTCTCTCGCTGTGATCATTACAGTTTCTAACTGGCAAGAAGACTCTTTTCCTTTGTTCTGCTTATCTACTGCCAAAGGGAGGAGGAAGCCCATTCCCTGAAGCCGGACAGCGTGGCTATGGGGCATAGGGCGAGGCTAGTCTCTTAAGCTCTACACCAGTGCTTATTCCCTGTCTTGGGCTGTGTACACACAATATTTTTAAAGCAAATTACCCTATTTTTCCCGTGTATAACATGACCCCGTATATAAGATGCCTCCTATTTTGGGGCACTCAAAATTATGAAAATGGGGGGAAATTGCCCCATGTATAAGAAAAACCCCCCTTTCCTAAACATCATTTTAAAAGAAAAAAAACCCTAGTCTTATACACGGAAAAGTACGGTATTCCCCTCAAATAACTGGGCATGTTTTATCCCTCTGTAGTTTTCGACCCCCCCCCCCCCAAGTTACAACTCCCACCCACCTTTAACAAACTACAACACCCAGAATTATTTAAGGTAAACAATGTGCTTTAAATCTGCTTTAAATAGCAGATGAGTGGAAAACCCATACCAAGATGTGGGGGCTGGATTAGTGATGCAGCAAATTTCAGAACGGGGGATTTGGAATATGAACTTTTTGAAATGAGCAAAAGCTACCACTCATTGCTAGAAGGGAAGGCTATCCTGTTCTCTCTTGTTTTATTTTGCAGCAAACGGCATAGCTGCCAAGTTATCCCTTTTATCCCTTTTTTAAAAGGGAAATTCCCTTATGCTGAATAGGCTTCCTCGTGAGAAAAGGGAAAACTTGGCAGCTATGGCAAACGGTACACACTGCAGCTTGTATGGTAACAGTAGCCCTTTCAAGAATTCTACATCCCGGAGTCTTTTCTTATTGTGAGTTCCACTGATTAATCAGGAATGGAAAGGATGATTAAAGCTTTTCCAATTAAGCACACTAATGATTGATAATGAGTTGATGAAAGGCAGTATCACGCAGATTACTCAACCATTCTCACCCATCAGATTAGTGAGAGCTAAGGTAACAATGCCAAAATCCGAGAACTCTCAAATCAGCAACATAGAGACTTTCCTGGCATTAAAAAAAACAACCTGTAGGAAAGTACAAATTAGTTCTACACCAAAGTGTCATTAGGTACAACAGGTAATCCCACTAAACTGCTAACAGTTAAGTGCATGCTCAATGCAGTGGAATAATATCACTTTCATTTGAGAACAAGAAGCCAGGAAATCATTCCACTTAATCCATCAACTAAACCAGCTGATTCCTGCATTGCAGGGGCTTGGACTAGATGACCCTCGGGGGTCCCTTCCAGCTCCACAATTCTATTTTTAAATGATGTCTGGTCCTTTTGGAAGACATCTGAAGGCAGCCCTGTATGTGAAAGTTTTAAATGTTTGATGTTTTACTGTGTTCTTGTATCTGTTGGGAGCCCCCCCCCAAAACCCAGATGGGTGGGGTACAAAAAAACAAAAACAAATCATCATCATCAAGAGATGATGTCTCTATAAATTACATGGGAAAAGAAGGCTTCAAGAGAATCACTTGGCTTAGCTTAGATCAGGCGTCAGAAACCTTTTTCAGCCATGTGGTGGGCTGGACTATATTTTGAGGGGGGGGGAAATGAACCAATTCCTATGCCCCACAAATAACCCAGAGGTGCATTTTAAATAAAAGGAAACATTCTATTCATGTAAAAACATGCTGATTCTCAGACCGTCCGTGGGCCAGATTGAGAAGGCGATTGGGCTGGATCCGGCCCCCGGACCTTAGTTCGCCTGCCCCATGCGTAGATTAAATCCCACTGGGAAGTCATGATTTGAATTAAGGAGTCAAGCCAAAGCTGTGTAAGCCAAAGCTTGTACTCCCTAGGTAGAAGTTAATTTGAAAATATTTGTTTTTTGAAGGTAGTTATCTATTTTTTATTTATATTCTTTTTCTGTTTTTCCCCTCTTTTCATTTTAATTATGTATAATGGATGGACCTATGCGTTTGCAATAAAGAAATAAAAATTAAAAATATATATACCATCATCATCATCATCATCATCATCATCATCAAAGTTCAAGGATGCAATCCAGCCACTGAGGATGCTCAGTCCTTGCTTGGGGTGGGCCTGGGGAAAGTTACAAGAGCTAGAAAGGACCACATTTGGATACCAGACCTGGTGACCCGCCCCCGTGTGCTAGGATCTTGCATGTTATAAGAAAACAATGTACATCTTCATATCCACATTTTGCATGGGAATTCTCTTCTCACTTACTTCATCAGCTCTGGGTCCTCTTTGTCATCCTTGGTGGGGGTGATCTTGATCCCACTTTTCTTGGCACGAGGGCAGCCCGACAGACTACAGAAGAAGAAGAAGAGAAGGAACCTTACTTGCAGCCTGGCAGCGTGTTTCCTGCTCCCGGAACTCAAGTCGCTTCCGATGCCCCCCCACCCTCCATTAATTTATCATTCCTTCCCCCTTTCTCAAGGACTAAGGGTAGGAAGAGGGTATATTCCCTGTCCCAAATGCACAGGATCTGAATCAGATAAAGTATGCAGGGGTAGAATAAAATCAAGGAGGGCAGAGATGGGAGTGAACACCTTTCATATCAGCTATCCTGTTCAACTCATTTTCTGGGCTTTGCCCAAGGAATTGATCCCATCTCTCCAAGCCCACGCAAGGACAGCCAAGTGTGACTTATAGCGCAGCACTCAACGGATGGAAGGCCCAGGCTGACAATATTAGAAAAAACACTTTCTGTACAACCCTTCCTTTTTATCTCCACCATGAATCAGATGCGTGCATTGTGGACATCATGTTATTAAACTCTTTCTGTTTGCCTCTTACAGGTGAAACTTGGGAAATTAGAATATCGTCGAAAAGTGCATTTATTTCAGTAATGCGACTTAAAAGGTGAACCCAATATATGAGATAGAATAGATGCATGACGTGGAAAGCAAGATATGTCAAGGCTTTATTTGTTGTAATTATTTGCCGTTAGGTGGGTCAATTATAAATGGAATGTAATTAATGAAGTGTAACAGCGATGTTTATTTTTGTATTATTGTAACTACTGTATTTGTTTTATTACTGTGGAATTTCCAAAAGAAAGCATTTGTAATTTTTTTTTAAAAAAATAAAAATAAAAAGCTGCATTACTGAAATAAATGCACTTTTCGTCGGTATTCTAATTTTCCGAGTTTCACCTGTATATTCAAGTGAGGACTGAACCCTTTCTTCTCAGTACGGCTAGGATTTGCCATGTCCTTTGCACTCTTGATTCTGGACCTTACCATTTAGCTACACTATTGTGACTTTCATAGACTTTCCATCTTATTTAAATCCCCCCCTCTTCTTGTATTTTATTCCCCTGGCACTGTTGCAATGTGCAAAAGCAGCCACCGAGGAGTTTCCTTGCATTGCATGCTTCCCGGCCGCGGGATCACATTCATCCAGTGCTTTACCAGCTGCACTGGCTCCCGGTGGAGTACAGGATCAGGTTTAAGGTGCTGGTTTTGACCTTTAAAGCCCTATGCGGCTTGGGACCCTCGTACTTACGTGACCGCCTCTCCTGGTATGCCCCGCGGAGGACCTTAAGGTCCACAAACAACAATACTCTGGAGATCCTGAGCCATAAGGTGGCTAGATTGGCCTCTACTAGAACCAGGGCCTTTTCAGTATTGGCCCCAACTTGGTGGAACGCTCTTTCCCAGGAGACCAGGGCCCTGTGGGATTTGTCATCTTTCCGCAGGGCCTGCAAGACAGAGCTGTTCCGCCTGGCCTTTAGGTTGGACTTAGCCTGATCCCTGTGTTTTCCTCCCTCATGGCCTGGATTTATGGACTACTTGAAATGAGGCTGCATTTTAAATTTTAATATTGTATTTTAATTTATTGTTTATATGTTTTATTGTGGTTTTGTTGGTGTGAGCCGCCCTGAGCCCGGTTTTTGACCGGGGAGGGCGGGGTATAAATAAAAATTTATTATTATTATTATTATTATTATTATTATTATTATTCCGATTTGTCCCTCCTGAGCTCCCGGTTCTGAGGCTGCTCGCTCGGCCTGGGGCATGGTGCTTAAGCTAGCTGAGGCCATGCAGAATAAAGTCCTTTCCTGTTGTTTAAAAAGACTTGCACCTTTTCTTGTGAATGAGCTATGCACTTCTGTCTTAGGCATGGTGCAGCATACGGACTCCCCCTCCTCCTTTCCCATGGACTCGTCCAAACCCTGCTGCAGGCTTGTGCTAAGAACCACACCAGGAACTCCAGAGAACTCTGACGTTACCAAACCTGCGTTGAGAGCCTATGTAGTAAATCTTTTCTGCAGAGAGCACATACAATGGTACCTTGGTTCTCAAACACCTTGGTACTCAAATGCCTTGGTTCTCAAATGCACAAAACCCCAAAGTAAGTGTTCTGGTTTTAGAATGTTTTTCGGAAGCTGAAGATGTAGCTGTCGTTTATTGTTTCTGGGGCACCTGCACCAATCAGAAGCTGCACCTTGGTTTTCAAACACTTCAGAAGTCAAATGGACTTCCGGAACGGGTTAAGTTTGGCGCTTTTGTTTTTGCTATTTATTTTGCGTTTTTCTTTTTGAGGCTTTTTCAGTTAAATTGTTTTTGTGACTGTGTGGAACTCCGTTCAGCTGCTGATCAATTGATTGTGTGACTGCGGAAATGGATAAAAGCCCCCCATCCAAACAATGATTAGCATCAGTGCAGGCACGAACAAAAAAAAATGATTTTTTTTCATCTGCAATACTGTCTTATTTATTTTATAGTACAGTACATTGATTATTGCTTTCATTTTATGGATCAATGGTCTCGTTAGATAGTAAAATTCATGTTAAATTGCTGCTTTTGGGGTTGTTTTTAAAAGTCTGGAACGGATTAATCCATTTTGCATTACTTTCTATGGGAAAGGGCTCCTTGGTTTTGGAACGCTTTGGTTTTGGAATGGACTTCTGGAATGGATTAAGTTTGAGAACCAAGGTACCACTGTATTCAACTCCCTGCATCTCGGAGATCATGCAACTTTCCCACCTCCATTTAATGTCCCCATCAAAGTAGCAGCCCTCATTTCAATTCCTGTTTCATTTCAATTCCCTTTGTGTGTGGAGACCCTTTAACCAGGCCTAGAAATAAATTCAGACAAGATTCATATTTTTGGCAGAATTTAGGCCACAACTATATTGATTACAAATAAAGCGAGTGGATGCATAGGCTCTGGTTCGACTAGCTACCTGCAGCCCTGCTCTGGGCACCAACCATAAGTCAGCCTTGGGTGAACACCTGGGACAGAGGCAGACAGAGGTGTCTGACACACCTCCACCCAGATGAGCCCTGAACTCAGGCTCAGGACACAACCCCGCACAGGGAAGACCAACCACGAGTCCTTGGTTTCCTTCTTAAAGGAATACCCAACGCATAGGGATGGTTAGGCATCCTGCCACCCCTATTCACAAGAACCAGAGCCTATCTGCAACCTTACAAGGCAGGTGAAACCCAAATGGCACCAACCAATCAGCCAAGTGGGGGAAATTCCTGCCGTGCCCCTGTCCAAATGACAGGCGACACACGACGGGATAGCAAGGTCAAGCACAAGCCCTAAATATAGGGAGAGGTGGGAGGGTGTTCTGATGCAAAGAGCCCGAAAGAGGAAGCTCAGGGCATGTGCATCTGGAATATATAGTGGTCCCTCGAACTGCTTTGACTGGCGTCCCGCTAGCCCAATTGCTCCCTGGTTCGAGGGACCACCAATAGGGTGTTGTGGCTGCTCCAATGATCCCACCCACCACACAAGGGCTGATTGCCGGGTCCCACCGCAACACGCGCCCTCTGTTTAGGGAGAACCCGGTTTCTCCTTACACAAGCTCCTCTTCTGCTGGAGCAGAAATGCAGAAAACCTCTGCATTTCTCACTCTTGCCCCTATTTCTCTTTTGCCAACACACACACATACACACCTATCCCAGATTTCCTGCATAAGAATACTTGCGTGCATTCAGAGTGCTTTGTGTAACCTTATTTAGTTTACTGAAATATTTTAAAGCCACTTTTACCCCTTTTACCCTTCACCGCTGCAGAACATCGACTTTCTGTAAAACTCCTTTCCTTCCACTGAGCATTCCATTTCCCAACAGCAAAAAGGAACAATTCCCCCCTTTGATTCTCCAGCCTAGGTGCTTTGATCATTCTGTTTCCGCACCTCACAAAGGAACAAAGTGGTGGTGAAAATTAAGAAGGAAAAGGGTGGGTGGGGGGAGGAAGCCATTTGCTTTGAGGGGGAGAGACTTCGCAATTAATCGTGCCTAGATAAGAAGGTATTTGCTAGCAGACGGCGACTGTTAATGGAACTGTTCAATTGGGAGGCTGTGAGGTGCCCATTAATGTTTGAGAAAAAAAAGATAATAGAAGTCATAAATAGGTGGTGTTATTAACTGGAAATTTTGTGTCAGCTAAAATCTGACCCTTTTGTCTTTTATTTTTCTGGGGAGAGAGAGCTTCTAATCCGATTCAGGGAAATATATATGATTCAAGAGATGAAAGGAGGGCTCACTTCTTGCCAACTTTTCACAAGCACACTGCGTTTGCCCATTGAGCCACGAGCAAGTCAGACACCCGTGAAACTTGAATGAAATTGTCACCTTACTTGGGTGTTCACATGAGAACAATTATGCATTTAGAGGGGGCAGGGCCGGATTGAGGTTTGATGAGGCCGTAAGCTACTGAAGGTAATGGGACCCATTATATGTCCAGCTGTCCTTTGTCAACAACAAATTGTCGCTGTTATTTTTTTGTTGAATAGATGCTATATGGTAATTTATGGATCTGACCATCAGGTCCAGTTGTGTCCGACTCTGGGGTTGTGGCGCTCATCTCGCTCTATAGGCCGAGTGAGCCAGCGTTTGTCTGCAGACAGCTTCCGGGTCATGTGGCCAGCATGACAAAGCTGCTTCTGGCGAACCAGAACAGCACACGGAAACGCCGTTTACCTTCCCGCCGGAGCGGTCCCTATTTATCTACTTGCACTTTTGATGTGCTTTCGAACTGCTAGGTGGGCAGGAGCTGGGACCGAGCAACGGGAGCTCACCCCGTTGCAGGGATTCGAACCGCCGACCTTCTGATCAGCAAGCCCTAGTGTGAGGGACAGAACATACAGGCAGGTCCCTCCCATCTTGAGCAGCAGCTCATCACCCAATGAGAGTGCTAGTGGGGAGGAAGAGATCTCCAGGGGAGATTCAGGAAGTGGTGTCCGAGGCTCAGGCAAGGTAGCGGAGCCCGTGCCCAGTGTAGGAAGAAGACCAGTCCCACCGACCCCGGAACTGAGGAGGAAGCGAAGGGGGCGGAGATTCAGTATGCCGAGATTACTTTGCTGGAGGAAAACGCGCGAATCTCCATTCGGAGGTTCTGACCACTAACTGACAACATGTACATAGTACTGCTCTGCACTGTACATAATCAGCACTAAATAAAAGCATGAAAAGACAACACCTGGAGGAGTCGTTACTCTAGAGTAGCCACCCACGCACCTGTGACACCTAGACTCTGTGGTTTAACCCACAGCGCCACTAAGTATCTCAAGCCATTTGCACGTGTTGCCATGCAACCAGTCCATGCAGAATGTAGGCACCCTATACATAGAAACGAGCAAACCAGGGATATTTTAGGGAGCAGGCTAGCAGGCGGGGCCCATGACTTACATCATAGGAGCCTACAGAACACAAAACACTATTGCTGTATGTAGGTTTTGTTTTATGTGTTTTTTTATCTTATATTTTGGAAATGTACATCCAGTTTTTTCCCCTTTTAATTTTTTGGGGCCCCCCAAGAGAATAGGGCCCCAAGCTATAGCTTGCTTAGCTTATACGTAAATCTGGTACTGATTAGAGGGGGGGGGGGCTACTATCCAGCCAGCAACTGGGAGCTACAGAAAAAGCTGGGCTTTTGTATCTCCCACCTCAGAATCGGGAAGCAGCACTTTAAAGCAGAAGGGCACAACAAATGAAAGCAGAAGTTCCTAAGAAAATGAGAACATCTTGGTTGGGGGGGGGTGGCTTATCACCCCCAAAGTATTTTTTGCGCCATGTTGCAACTTTTCTCTTCATTGTACCCCACACCAACCCCACCTCACCTGCAATCCATATTCTCTCCTCAACATGTTCCCCTTTCTCTGCTTATTCCTTCATTGATCACGGAAGGCATTGCCTATAAAAGGCTATTTGCTTTCTATAGTCCCCCTATAGTCCCAAGCCAAGCAAAATGCAAGAGAACTTCAGGGAGGTGGTTTATTATGAGGATAATTTATTGCAATGGAGCCAGTCGGGAGGCCTTGGGAAACAAAGCATATCTACATGATAAGCATTTTTAATTTTCCGTCTACTTCCTCTGCCCCATGAATCTCCTGGCCTTCAAAAGTGGCATTAGCCATTCACTAAGCCTCTTAGGATTTTTCTGGGCCCTGCCCTCCTAGATCCACCATTCCTTTCTCAAGCTCTCAGTCAAAACCCAATAATCATCTAAGACCCTCTTTCCCCATATATCCTCTGTCTTTCAATGTCTTCCTCCCCATTCTCCCGAGAGGCTGTTTCTGGTTTCATTTGCCCTCCCATCACAAAGATGGGCTAAAAAAGGGAAAAAAGGAATTTGCATCACAAAAGAGGGCACCAGTTTGTGGTTGGCAATTTATATGTATTGCCTCTAATTTAGGACTCAGTTATACAGCTGCAAATAAAATGTTTTCAACGTGTTGTAAAGTGCAATATACAAATGTGACACTAGATGGCGACAGTGAGCTATGTCGAATTCAATGCATTTTTCGAAACTAACTGCGGGTGGGCAACTTTAAGGCCTCTCTTGAGTATCTTTAAAGCAGACTTGGCCTGAACAGAGGACACTTTCAAGTAGAGAATTGTCCTCTTCAAACTCTTCAAAACAGAGGGCTGTCCTCTGTAAAGTAGGGTATATAGATTTGATGCTTCAGGGCAAAAAATGGCTAGAGGGGCTGGCAAGCCAGGAACCTTTGCAATGGGGTGGGTTTTGATCAACACAGGGCATAGTGAGTCAGAGTTCAGTACATGTTTGCTGGCTGAGGTAAAATATAAATCTCACATGCTCCATCCCTTTAAAAGCTGGTTATTTTGTGAGGGATGGCTGCCAACTGCTCAATTGGCCTCATGGTTGCCTGATAGTGCGTTTCGAATCCTTTCCCAGGATTTCAAAATTCTCAGTTGTTGCTGACAAGTCACGCACCAGGGGAGGGAAATCGTATCCAAAGCTGCCTCCTTTTTAATCTCACAGCAGCACAGAATCCACTCCACCTCACGGAAGTGCCTCAAAAGACCGTGGTGGCCATGCTTTGTGGCAATTTCTCATCCTCGCGTAAAACAGCAACAATGCCAGACGTATCAGCCGTTGTTCACGAATGACCTAGGCTTTAAAGCAGAGCTTTCCGAACTTTTCACGTTGGCGACACTGCATCTTTTCGCAACACAGTAATTCAGACCTTAAAAAAAACCCCACCTTGTGCCTGCCCCTCCCTTACCTTCCAAGTCCCGGACTGCAGAATCCGGGTCTGGCAGCCGTGTGACACCGGAAGTTGCGTCGACGTAACTTCCGGTGTCGCTTTGCCCTTCTATGGGCACCAAAAATGGCCGCCGCCGGCTTCAAAAGTAGCTACGCATGAACGGACGTGCGTTGACGCAACTTCCGGTGTCGGCTCGCCCATCTATGGGCACCAAAAATGGCCGCCGCTGACACCAGAAGTTGCGTCTACGCACTTCCGGTCATGCGTAGATGTGACTTTTGAAGCCGGGGCGGCCATTTTTTGTGCCCATAGAAGGGCAAATCAGAAAAAAATGGCCGCCGGCAGGAGAAAATAACGGAGAAAAACGGGAGACGAAGTGATACGGGGGACCACCGGGAAAAGGTAAGTAAAAACGGGGGTTTCCCGGGGAAAACGGGGTACTTGGCAGCTATGGCCCCTCCTCAGTTTCTCCCAGGCAGCTTCCATCTTCCTTCCTCCTCAGTTTCCTCTCATCTCTCTCCACATTGCAGAAACAAGTCCAACTCACCTCCTGTGTGATGCATAATTTCCTGTTATGTGGCCGGAGCCGTCACAGCCGGGCGTTGGGCACCTGAATAACGATAAGAGAAAGAAAAGTAGCTGAGGAACAAAGCTGCAAATCGATGGCGGCATTCACATCAATCTATGTCAAATGACACCGGCATGACTGCTGTCCACCCGTTTGTCTTCAGCTTCCATAGGAAAACAAGGATAAAATGATTTTGCAGACAATTGATTTGCCACACATGTTTGGGGTCTCCCTCTCTAGTTGTCAGTGAGGGTGTTTCAGTCCTCACATGGATTTCAAGACAGTATCAAAGAAGAAAATGCAAAAATAACAGAAGTAGATGCACATTCTTATTCAATTCTGCTATGGCTATAGAATGGGTATGGGAAACCTGGTGAAAACGAGAGGATTAAGACTTGCGCTGGAAGGAAAAATGCAACCAATTCCCTACGCTCATCTTTACCAAATCCAAATTTCAACGTAAGCAAACAGTCTTTATTCAATTGTACAGAATACGGGTCTAGGTAGCAAAGCTCTCCTCCAACGGAAACTGCCAATGCAACTTGGAATTCATTTTTCTTATCAGTAGGGAAATGTTTCAGAATACGAAGCAGAAATTCCTGGTGCTTCGCTCACATGTCTTTCTCTTTGGTGCTGCAATGGGCAGAAGGGGGGCAGACAGCTCTGACCTGATGCCCTGCAGAGCTCAAGTTCTGAGAAACAAACCTTGAATTTGCTTTTGTTTCTAAGCTTTCTTGCTTAAGAGGAACACGATGCACTCTCCCATTTCCACCTCGTTGCTTCTTCACTGTCACTGATGTATAGAAATGTAAGCTTTGCCTCTTAGTATTTGCTACTCTGTCTCTGCATATCATAGGCGCCCATGATTATTTTGCTTCCTGCCCTTTAATGTTGTTGCAAGCCTCCAAATGTTGCTGAAGTACAAGCGATTGAGGCTGTTGGGAATTGCTCTCCAACAATAACTGGATGGCAACATGTTTGCTGCCCGTTGTTGAAGGTGATGCAAATGTTGGGATTTGCCACCAAAGTAGCCATGTTCCCATCTTTTCCTTTACTAATAATGCATGATGTAGAAGTGTAGGAGCTTTGTCACTGAATTGACGCTAGCTAGTGATGTATGGAAGTGAGAGCTGGACCATAGAGAAGGCTGATTGCCGAAGAATTGATGCTTTTGAATTATGGTGCTGGAGGAGACTCTTGAGAGTCCCATGGACTGCTAGAAGATCAAACCTATCAGCCCTGAGTGCTCACTGGAAGGACAGGTCCTGAAGCTGAGGCTCCAATGCTTTGGCCACCTCATGAGAAGAGAAGAGCTGGAAAAGACCCTGATGTTGGGAAAGATGGAGGGCACTAGGAGAAGGGGATGACAGAGGACGAGATGGTTGGACAGTGTTCTCAAAGCTACGAACATGTTTATGGAAGACAATCTTACTCAGCTATGAGTGATTGCGAAGAAGAAGAAGAAGAAGAAGAAGAAGAAGAAGAAGAAGAAGAAGAAGAAGAAGAAGAAGAAGAAGGAGAAGGAGAAGGAGAAGAGGAATTCTACTACCCGTGCAACATATTTTGGATTTCTCTATGGTGGAAGTTCTTTTGATATCTCCTTTTATGAGTCAGACCCAATACTGAAGGAGTCCTAGACGCCACAGATCTGTTTCCCACGCCCTTTACTTTTCCTTTCTCTTCTCTAAGACAGTAATCACTTCTGACTTTAAGTGAAAGATGCCTGACAACATCCTCAGAATCAGGCAATGCTCCTACGAACACACATTTGTACAGATACATGGAAACAAATGCAGCATTGATCATAAGACAAAAAATATTAAACCTTTTCAGTGCATGGGGTGGGGGTGGGGAGAAATTGAGTTTAATTCAGTTCACAGTTTCAGGTCTGCTCTTATTTGATCCAAACGCTTCCTCTCATTTCAGCTTTGCAATGAGAAACAATTGAGTAAGGGCACCCTGGCCTTTGACACTCGAGGTGTATGTTTTTAAAGACCCGCCCTATTCTTGTGACTGTAATTTGTTCTCTGAACCTTTTTTAATGTTGTATTTTAAATGGCTGCGACCCACCCTGGGACCTTAGGGTGACGGGCAGGTAATGAATCACAATCACCGCCGTCATTTCACTCTCTTGATTCAAACTAATACATTGGAAGGGGACACAGAGCACAGAATGTTGTTTCTGCTTGCAGGGAGCAGGTACATCTTAAAATATTCCAAGTCTGAAGAAGTGCAGCCCACACGGCGCTAAATATTTTGGGACATGTTCTGAAGAACTGTAATAAAACATTTGACCATTCCAGGACCGTTCTATGACTAAAATCTCATCCAGCCTCTTGAATGGGGAACACGGTGGGAGACTTGAAGATGGCAATAATTTGGGGACACAGGGATTATATTCTGCCTCATCTTGTGCTAAGGCTCCCCACTCCTCTGGAGTAATTAACACCATATTAAGACACTTGGCAGTTCCTGGAGGTTGATTTGAATCAGGGCCACACGTACCTGTGTGAAGAACATTTAATGAAAGTATATTATTTGCTTTCTCAAGGCTTGTTTTGTTGACATTTGACGACTTGCTGCCGAATGAGTGAAATGAAACCACCAAAAATTATTGTGGTTGAGGCACTGTGACTTGGAATGAAAGAATGAACTCTAGTGTGCATAGAATTGTGACCTACTTCGCCTTCCCCACAGTGTTATTAAATATCCTGTCAAGACATTTTGATCTTATTATTGTATTTTTATTGATATTTGTAAACAGCTCTGGGAAGTTTCTCCCCTTTTTGGTTGAAGAGTGGGGTATTTTTTTTAAAAAATAAAAAATAAATAAAAGTGAATCATTCAATCATCTCTGAGGGGGAAAGGAGTCTTCCAGGCTGGAAAGAACTTACCTTTTGGGAGAAATAAGATGGAGGCAATGTATGAAATTTGGCTATGGTGAAATCAGCAGCAAGCTGCATTTTGGCACATTCTGGGCAACAGCACTGTTCAGCTGTGTTTGGCTTTTTAACCATACATTGTGGGTGATTCCAGACAGGGGCTCAATATTGCAAATGGGCAGTTCAGATATTGCAAGCAGGTTGTTGGCAACATTATTTTCTAATTTTTTTAAAAATCAATTTCCCCCAGAATGGCTAAACCCTGCTCAAATGGCATGGGGGTGGGATACTGATGCTGCTGCAAAAAATTTTTACATGCTCAAACAGTCCCCTGCCCACAATACGCATCTGTCTGGAAGCACTTTGTGTTCATGTGCAAAGAAATAACTTCTTTGGGGATTATTCCGGAGAAGGGCCTTCATTTCTGAAACATCCCAATGCACTTTAGAAATAAACTATCCCTTGTTTAATTATATTTTGAGGGCCACATCCCCCCCAAAAATTATTACTTAGGTTTCACCAAATGGCGCTTATTTCCCAACAAGCATGTACTGGTATTTTTTTAGTATTAGGATGGATAGCACAATACCGCCTTCTCTCCAAACTGATTCACGTAAGCACTTTTTGGATCCAGCCTCCAGCTATTCTTACTGTTTCTCCCTTGTTTGCATAGGATGAATGTTAATGGGATACAAGTCTCTCAACCACTCCAGCCTAGATTCCGGTTTCGTTCACCATGGCAAACCATTCCTGATGGAATAGTACTGGTTGGTCAAATTGAATGGCTGCTTCAATCAAGCGGACTTCAGTCCAGCGTCTGCCTGACCCAAAAGCATCAAACGTCATAATGGAGAAAAAAAATTAACCCCTCAAAGTAGCCATGTCAATTGACTTCCGCTGACAAACAAGTGTTAAAACTACTGTTCCTGTGAAGTAACCAGTCATGTGAATGTGAAAACTGGACTAACGGAAATACAACCAAATTGCTTCTGATTTTCCTAGCTTACCGGAGACCTTTACATTCACGCTTGAAAAATGCATGTTTTCTTCCTCTTAGATCCCCCATTAAAATTCTTCTTTTGCAAACAGAATTCCTCCTAAAAGTTAACGTACAACCCAAGTGCAGTTAACCCGATTTGGCTTCATATAAAGTTTGTAAGGATAGTTTGAGCGCTCATTAATTTACTGTTGTTAACATGATGAGAAAACCAGCATCTTCTTCAGATGGGGGCGGACGGGGGACCGGCACGAACATTTTGGGCTTCACTAAGCTGTTCCTCAGGTAAGAGGAAAGGCCCTCTGTAAGCTTGCACAAATCCCCTCTCACAAATCACCGTTTTTTTCTCAGCCTGTGGCAGATAGCTCATCAACCCATCTAGGGGTGGGGTGGGGTGGGAAATGGCGCTGCTTTATTATCCAAGGAAATTTCCGGCAATGTTGCAATCTCCAAAAGACCATGAAGAGAGAAGTGTGAAGAGGGGGTGGGGGAAGAAAGACACATCTCCAGGATAGCCAATAAAAAGTAAAAAATAATAATAAATCTGCCTGGAGTTCAAAGGAATATATGTACAGTGGTACCTCAGTTTATGAACACAATTGGTTCCGGAAGTCTGTTCATAAACTGAAGCGTTCATAAACTGAAGCGAACTTTCCCATTGAAAGTAATGGAAAGTGAATTAATCCGTTCCAGATGGGTCAGCGGCGTTCGTAAACCGAAAATTCATAAACTGAGGTGTTCATAAACCGAGGTTCCACTGTACCGGAAGGTTCTAAGCCAATGATCTCCTACCAGCGATTGAATATTATTCAACATGTTGCGTATCTCCCAGCTCAGTATTGTTTTGTTTGCATTGGCAGTTCAAGATCAACGTTTTAACTCACAGGCAGGTTTATTATTAGCCTTTTTCTAAAGGAAAAGTGCAGAGGGAAGGGAGAAGAAGGCAGAGAGGTAGCGAAAGAGAGAGAGAGAGAGGAGATTCAAGTTTAGCGCAAACATACTTGAGGTCAGCAGAATGGGCAGCCATGAGATTTCTGAGGCTCTTGTCAGCAAGAGGGCAACCAGAAAGGCTGAAAAAGAAGAGATAGAATATTTGGGTAAGCTAAAAAAAAAAAAAGGTAGGGGAGGTAAAAGAAAAGGGGGAAGAGGGAATAGAACCAAAGTATCCACACTATTTTTATATATATATATTTTTAAAAGAGAGATCTTTAAGAGATTGTCAGAGCCTGAAAGAATAGTGTAGGTAAGGTCGACTAACCTGCGGTGAGAGGCATAATTCCCCGTGATGTGTCCGCTCCCATCACAGCCTGGGGTAGGGCAACTGAACAAAAATAATTATGGGGAAAAAAACGTGAGTGGCAAAAAAAATTAAAGAAACCAGTAAGATTCATGCATATGTAAAAAAATTTAAAAATATAAAAAGGGAGAAGAAAATCCTTCTTCTGTAGAAATTGGGGAGAAAGATTACCAGAGAGCTCATAGGGATTTTTTTAAAAAAGGAATCCAACCACGCTTCTTTCGTAAGCACCTTTGATTAGGAAATTTGGCATCTTGTCAGCAGGATTATATGTTTTTTATATATATACACACACACAACTATATAAATTGCACACACTGGCTAAATAAAGCATTTTTTTGTGCAGGGGGATGTAACTGACTGCAATCTTAAGGGCACCCCCTACCACATTGCATTTTTAAAAAAATATAAAATCAATACTGTATACAATGATTTTCAAGACTTAGGACGAGAACACTCAAAGGACTGCCTGCATCCATATGCACCTAATATATATTTAGATGTATAGTAAAGGATCTTCTAAGGTGAGGCAGGTAGCTAGCTAGCATGGAAAGGACATTCTCGGTGATGCTCTCCCAGCCGTGGGATACTTTTCCAAGAAAGGTTTGCCTAGTTCCTACAAAGTTGCATTTTTGGCACCAGGTAAAACAAAACAAAACAATAAAACACTCAATTTTCAGCCTTAAGTTTCAATTCCGTTGACTGCTTCTATGCTTCGTGTGATGTCCTGCCTTGTTTTATTGGTCCAGTGGTACCTCGGTTCTCGAATGTCCCCTTTGTCGAATGTTTTGGAACCTGAACACTGAAAGCCTGGAAATAAATGCTTCCGTTTTCGAACGCGCCTTGGAAGTCAAACAGCTTCCGCTGAGTCCCCCCCCCCAATTTTCTCCATTGACTTTGCAGACCACCCTTTGCGCCTCGGTTGTCAAAAGTTTTGGAAGCCGAACGGTCTTCTGGAACGGATTACGTTCGACAACCGAGGTACCACTGTATTATTAAATTCACGGCTTTGCTGGGTTCCCTCTCCACCTTTTTTCCATGTAAACCATCCCGGGACGTGAAGGAAAGGCAGTTTTATGAATGTCCGTAATTAATGCCGGTGCTCACTTTTAAACTTTTTAAACTGTGGTGAGATTTCCAGGGCCTGCTCCCTGCCTGACCCTATACAGGGGTGGAGGAAGGGGTGGGTGGTGGGTGTGGTCTGCCCTAGGTGTCACCACTGAGGGGGGTGACAAAATGCCGGGCGGCACTCACTGCAGGGCCTGCAGCATGCCCGAGCTGCAGAGAGACCTGGGAAAGATGCAGTGACTTGGGCACACACAGGCTCCGCGCTGCCCAAACGGCCCGCCCACTGCCTCCCCCCCAGCTGTAGGGCGGCTGAGTGGGAGGAGGCAGACAAGACTCTGGAGGCCCTGTGGTGCGCCCCACCTCAAAGGCCGGCCTGCCCCACCCCTGGGCGCACCATCCCAAGTGCCTGAGTGGCTTCCTCCACCGCTGCCTATAGATAAATCTGGGGTGCCACACATGAGCAGGTCCTGTGTTGTGTTTATGGAGGACGGGTGATGGGAGGCAAGCTACTGATTGGACAGCAGTCCCCCCCTTTTAAAAATGCATTGTGTCCTATTGCATTGTGTCCTTAAGCAAGAGGTGGAGCTGGGAGAATGGTGTCTTGTTTTCATCCAGTTTATTATTTTGCTTACGGCAGTAGTCCACCAAAGCTCATTAACCCCATAGGGAATAATGGGGGTTGCGGACGGACCCGGCAGAAAAGACTGTGTGAGTGTGTGTTAAGGGGTGGGTCTAAGCTTTAAGAGAGAAGATGATTGGAGGGCTGAGTGTTGCTGGGGTAAATTGTATGTATCCATTCCTTGATTGACAGGGTGAGGGCTTAAATACTCAGTGTTTTGTGTTAAGCTCATTCCTGCTAGTGATTTGAATCTCCCTCCCACCCACCTCCTTTTCTTGCTGGTTTAGAATGACCTTGCTATGGAGCCGCCTGTATTCAGGGGCCAGTAGGATTTTTTTCCATTTGGCTGATTGGCTGTTGCCATCTGGTTTTTCGCCTACTGCTTAGCAATAGTCACAACTTGTTAGGTTGGCAGGTTAGGCTTTGGTTGATGAGTTTGGGAGGGGCATCGCATGGAGGTGCATGCCCCTCAGTGTTGCTCTTATAGAAGTATTCCATTAAAGGAATCCTGGGGCTTCGGGGCTCTAGTCCTTACACCCCCGCAATGGTGCGGGGCTGGGGCCAATACAGAGCACGAGCCTTGGGGAACATTTCTGGTGGAGGGGAGATGGCCTGGACTCAGCTGTCTCCTCCCCCATGGGGTGTTTACTTGACTTTCCTACCATAGGAAGTCAGAGCTGGTCCTGTCCCACCGTGGGGCAGAAGATTATCCAAAGCCTAAGGCCAACACTCAAATTAATTTGTGGGACCCAGGTGGCGCTGTGGTTAAACCACTGAGCCTAGGGCTTGCTGATCAGAAGGTCGGCGGTTCGAATCCCTGTGACGGGGTGAGCTCCCGTTGCTCGGTCCCAGCTCCTGCCAACCTAGCAGTTCGAAAGCACGTCAAAATGCAAGTAGATAAATAGGAACCGCTACAGCGGGAAGGTAAACGGCGTTTCCATGTGCTGCTCTGGTTCACCAGAAACGGCTATGTCATGCTGGCCACATGACCTGGAAGCTATACGCCGGCTCCCTCGGCCAATAATGCGAGATGAGCGCGCAACCCCAGAGTCGGTCACGACTGGACCTAATGGTCAGGGGTTCCTTTACCTTTACCTTTAAGGCCAACACTCAAATTAATTTGTAATTTTGAATAAAGTTGTGGCCAAAATTATGCCAAAAACAAAACCTAAAATAAAGTGTCTGTCTGAGTTATTGGGGGGAATTTTCTGGGGGTCTTGGCACGCAAATGCCTCTGGCCTGCTTGAATACAGGGCACAAGAGCGTCCCCCTATTGTTTGTCCCCAGGATATGGAATTTAGAGATGTGGTACCTCTAGACATAGAGTTTCTGTTAAGCTGACATGACTGACAGGAGGGGCTTGGATGGACAAGCAAGGAAAAGAGCAGGTAGGTGGTCCTGTAGAAAATTAAAAGACTTCTGGGAAATTATATATAATGAATTGAAAAAGATGTTTAAGATAACTTTCGCCAAAAAACCAGAAGCCTTTTTACTTGGATTAACAGGGCATAGCTGCCAAGTCTCCCGTTTTCCCCGGGAAATCCCCATTTTTCCAGCTGTTCCTAGCTGAAAAAATGGATTTTTTTTTTGTTTTCCCCCGGTTTATTCTGGCACGGTGGCCATTTTGGAACTGAGCGGAGCATGCTCAGAAGCGACTTTTGATGCTGCTCTGCCCAGTTCCAAAATGGCTGCAGTGCGACTTCTGGCGCGGTGGCCATTTTGGAACTGGGCAAAGCAGCATCAAAAGTCACTTCTGAGCATGCTCCGCCCAGTTCCAAAATGGCGGCAGCGCTACTTCCGGTCTGCTATTTCTGACCCGGTCCCTTATTTCTCTGACAACAACTTGGCAGGTATGTAACAGGGGATGGAATACCTAGGGACCTAAAAACGTTATTTATGTATGCGACAACAGGATGCTGCTTGCCTGAACTAGAAACAGGAGAAGACACCAAAAGAAAAAGAAGAATGGGTAACTAAGATCATGGACTATGCCGAAATGGCAAAGATGACCACGAAGATCAGAGATCAAGATGGGGGGAAAAGTTCGAGCAGGAATGGAAGAAATTCATAGGCTATTTAAAAGGCCAGTGTAAATATATTAAAACGTTAGCAGGTTTGATATAACATTTATGTAATTAAATAATTGGAAATTAAGGTAAACAAGAGGGAAAACAAAGATTTGGAGACAAAATGAGATGCAAGAAATTATGTGGGAAAAGATTGGAACCCAGGGGAGAGGGGGGGGTCTATATTGCTTCTTTTTTCTTTTTTGGAAGAAGCATTGAATTTGTGAATTATTGTGGTTATAAAATTTGAAAATAAAATATATTTAAAAAGGAAAAGAGCAGGTAGTGAGTCAAGATTTGGGTGGGCGGATCTGAGGAAGAGGTATAGCGTTTGGTAGCTTGGCTGGATCGGTGAGACTTGCGTGAATCTGGCAGTAGGAGCAAATAAGGCAGTTTTCGGCCTCTTCGCAACAGCAGCACTTGCACAGCAGAAGCCAGACTCCACTCTCACCCAGGTGCCTCTTGATGGTGGCCATGACCGGATTTAGGTTTGATGAGCCCCTAAGCTACTGAAGGTAATGGGGCCCTTTGTCAACAACAAACTGTCACTGTTTTTTGTGTTGAATATATGCTATATGGTAATTTATGGACCTAATTATAGGTATCTAAAGCCATTCACCCATGTTTCCATGCAAACAGTCCATACAGAATGTAGGCACCCTATATATAGAAATGAGCAAAGCAATGATATTTTAGGGAGCAGGCTCCCAGGACGTTTCCGAGCACAATTCAAAGTGTTGGTACTGACCTTTAAAGTCCTAAACGGCCTCGGACCTGTATACATGAAGGAGCGTCTCCACCCCCATCATTCAGCCCGGACACTGAGATCCAGCACCGAGGGCCTTCTGGCGGTTCCCTCATTGCGAGAAGTGAGGTTACAGGGAACCAGACAGACGGCCTTCTCGGCAGTGGCACCCGCCCTGTGGAACGCCCTCCCAGCAGATGTCAAGGCAATACCGGTAAGCAACTATTTTATTTTTAGAAGACAACTGAAGGCAGCCCTGTTTAGGGAAGTTTTTAATGTTTGGTGCTGTACTGTTTTTAATATTCGGTTGGAAGCTGCCCAGAGTGGCTGGGGAAACCCAGCCAGATGGGCGGGGTATTATTATTATTATTATTATTATTATTATTATTATTATTATTATTATTATAATAGCAGGTGGCGCCCATGACTTACATCATAGGAGCCTACACAACACAAAACACTGTTGCTGTATGTAGGTTTTATTTTATTTGTTTTTAATCTTATATTTTGGAAATGTACATCCAGGTGTTTTTTCCTTTACATTTTTTTGGGGCCCCAAGAGAGTGGAGCCCTAAGCTTATAGCTTGTTTAGCTTATACGTAAATCCGGTCCTGATGGTGGCTCCTGTAGGGACACAAGTCCTCTTCTCCCTAGATGCTATTTGGTTGTGGCAATTGGGTTATGCACTGTGCATCAGCACGAGGGCTGTGGGCGATCTTTGTAATTGTTAGCGCTTTCATTAAAAAAAACAAAACCAAATCCATGCATGTGAACAGCAATGGAATACAATTCTCTCTCTATATATAAAACAAACAACATGGAAGCACAATGCCAGAGAGCTGCTGCAGCTGCTCAAACCAATCCACTGATTGCACTGCCTTGGAACAAAAATGTTGTAGGAATCTTATACAGTAGCACCTCGGCTTACGTAACTTACGTAAACTTCACGTTACGAAAGCTGCAAACTTGGAAGTATCGGACCAGGTTTCGCCGCACGCGCATGCACAGAACAGTGATCCTCGGGTTGTGGAAACCTCGGGATCCGGCTGGACCTCCGGAATGGATCCCGTTTGCAACTGGAGGTACCACTGTAATTTTCCACTTCTTCTGCCATGTTTTCTTCTTGTTGTTGTTTGCTTTCTCCAAATGCCATCTGGCTCCGAGTGAGGAGGAGCTGAGCCTTGGCTGGGCGTTTGTGCTCAGTCACAGCTCTGACCCCAGGGCAGGCCTGACCCAGGGGAAGAGAGCAGGGGAAGGGGGGCAATGCTGCCACCCGCCCTATTCAGCCGTGGGACACCTTGTGCCCAGCCACAGCAGCTCTGCCGCCAGGTCAGGCTTGATCGGGCAGCAGGGAGCAGGAAGAGATTGGATGGCAGCCTCTCTGCCCCTCTCCTCCCTTGGACTGTGGTGCCCGGCACGGTGCCCCCTGACCCCCTTGGGGGCGCACTCTGCACACCTGCCCCGGGCAATGCGGGCCTACGCTCCGCCACTGGATGCCAGACAGCAATGTTCAAAGCCATGTTAGGGAGGAATGTGTGTACGTTGTCTGGGAGGAAGCGAGATCTGTTTTTCTCAGGCAAAGTGTTCTTCAAGTGGTATCAGAAGGAAATGTTTCAGAATTGATGAATGGCTATTAGAGAAAGATAATATAGGATTTACTCTACTCAACTATTTTGAGGACAGGTTATAGCAATGTATAAAAGCCACAGCAGGAATTGGTAACTGAACAGGTGATGTGTAGGGAGAAGGGATGAAAGTATTTTCAAATGATAGTTGGAAAAAGGTTATTTTATTGGAAGCAGCAAAGGAGGGAGGAAAATAGAGGGGTCATCTGGTGGGTGGGAAGACAGCTTTTAAATTTGTATTAATTTGGTGAAAATTTGTTAAACATTATGGAAAATCAATAAAAATAATTGGCAAATAAAATTTATATATATATTTTAGAATTTACACATTTGTTTTTTAAAACCCCCACCAACCTTTAACATAATGAATGTGAAAATAAATTGCAGCTTGATTTCATTATGCCCAATCTAAGAAAATGCACATTTATTTATAACATTATTTTATCCTGCCTTGACCTTCAAAATGTCCCCTTAGGTGCTCTGCATTAGAACTGTACTGTGCAAAAACTTTAAAAGGAGATTAATTCTACAACATTATTAAGACTTCAATGAAGTAAAAGCGGCAATTTCTATAAGTTCCAGAACATAAGTCTTCTATATCTTTTGCAGTTCATAAAGTTTTTATTTCAGTGTACCTTTTATTATGTGGATATTTTGGGGGAGGGTGGGCAAAGCACATTAACGGGTGAATGAGCCAGTACAGTATCTCTTTGGAAGCAGAGATGTCTTGGTGTGAGTCCTTCCTTCGTTTGATTTCAGCCGGGTTTCAAATGCAGGTGTCCAACACAAATTTCTACTTTTTGCATGCATACCAAATACAATTTAATTACTTCTAACAAGTAACGAAGAATGAAACACGAGATGTTGTGTTAGCAGGGGTCAACCCTGCTCCTGTTTTCTGTAATGTGAAAGGCTGGCCCATCCCATTTCTTGGAGGGCAGTGGGCCTAAGTCTCCCCTGCCCCATTGCTGGTCAGATTTGTAATGGATTGGACTGCAAGAAGATCAAACCTCTCCATTCTGAAGGAAATCAGCCCTGAGTGCTCACTGGAAGGACAGATCCTGAAGCTGAGGCTCCAATACTTTGGCCACCTCATGAGAAGAGAAGACTCCCTGGAAAAGACCCTGATGCTGGGAAAGATGGAGGGCTTAAGGAGAAGGGGACGACAGAGGATGAGATGGTTGGACAGTGTTCTCGAAGCTACCAACATGAGTCTGACCAAACTGCAGGAGGCAGTGGAAGACAGGAGTGCCTGGCGTGCTCTGGTCCATGGGGTCACAAAGAGTCGGACACGACTAAACCACTAAACAACAACAACAACATACTTCCTGGAAAGACATACTTAAAAACAAAAAGTACTTGCAAGGGTTTCTGAGGGATTTGCTGCCTTTAACCCCCACCCCACCCCATTTTTGTGGTGGTTGGCAAGATGAAGCTCAACATCTTCTTAGCCTGTTATGTAGTTCCTTAGAGCATTCAAAGTGTTTCCATTTTCCCATATCTTTACGGCAACCATGTAAGGCAGGTAGTCTTCCAGTATGCAATTTTACCCACATATTTCTGGGGGTGAGTGGGTGGCTCTGGGGCTGAAAATGTGTATACCTGGCCCAAGTCTACTCACACGGTGAGATCGTGGCTGTGGTGAGAATTGAAACTAAGGCTCACAGCTAACGTTCTTAGTTATTGCACTGCAGCAAAGAGGTGAGCTTTCCGAATGGTCTTACCATTTATATAAAAAATAATAATGTTGTTCCTCTGAGTTGGAAGTTGACTATTAACTGTGTAGACATTCTGTTTCTACATTCTACTGGACACTTACTCATAAGGTGTCAGGTCAGTTATTGAGCCATACAAGAATACAAGGAATGCAGGGAGGGACATGATTTGGAGGGGGAGCTGTAGGAGAGCATGAAAAAACAGGGTGTGACGGAACAAGCCATTTACTCAAGGTCACTTTGGGGCATCTTGTGGGGCCTGCACAAACACTTGTTTGGAGCCTCCTGCCCGCCTGTCCTCCTGTCATGGGCTTATCTGGTGGCACCATACAAGCCAGCCGCCATTTTGAACTTCCACAAATGCCCCATTGGCTTCCCAGATCCAGCTGCTGCCAATAAGCCTGTATCAGGGAGGAGACACTAATGTGGAACTGGCTCTACCGTTTCTGAAACCTGTAGCAAACCATCCCTACTGAACAGCTGAGGGCTGTACTGGCTAGACCGAGGTAGGTCCCATGCCACTGCTGGGGCAGAAATAGCTATGAAGTCACTATCTACCTACCACCAAAAGATCAGTGGGAAGAAACAACTGTATATGGGGAAGTCAGGAAGATCCAGGGACTCCTTGACACTACTCTCTCAGCAGTGTGATGCAGCAGCTAAAAAAGCCAATGTAGAAGAAGAAGAAGAAGAAGAGAAGAGGAGTTTGGATTTGATATCCCACTTTATCACTACCCGAAGGAGTCTCAAAGCGGCTAACATTCTCCTTTCCCTTCCTCCCCCACAACAAACACTCTGTGAGGTGAGTGGGGCTGAGAGACTTCAGAGAAGTGTGACTAGCCCAAGGTCACCCAGCAGCTGCATGTGGAGGAGTGGGGACGCGAACCCAGCTCCCCAGATTACGAGTCCACCGCTCTTAACCACTACACCACACTGGCTCTCTGGGCTGCATCAATAGGAGTATAGCATCTAGATCAAGGGAAGTAATAGTACCACTGTATTCTGCTCTGGTCAGACCTTACCTGGAGTACTGTGTCCAGTTCTGGGCACCACAGTTCAAGAAGGATACTGACAAGCTGGAACGTGTCCAGAAGAGGGCAACCAAAATGGTCAAAGGCCTGGAAACAATGCCTTATGAGGAACGGCTTAGGGAACTGGGTATGTTTAGCCTGGAGAAGGTTAAGGGGTGATATGATAGCCATGTTCAAATATATAAAAGGATGTCATATAGAGGAGGGTGAAAGGTTGTTTTCTGCTGCTCCAGAGAAGCGGACACGGAGCAACGGATTCAAACTACAAGAAAGAAGATTCCACCTAAACATTAGGAAGAACTTCCTGACAGTAAGAGCTGTTCGACAGTGGAATTTGCTGCCAAGAAGTGTGGTGGAGTCTCCTTCTTTGGAGGTCTTTAAGCAGAGGCTTGACAGCCATATGTCAAGAATGCTTTGATGGTGTTTCCTGCTTGGCAGGGGGTTGGACTGGATGGCCCTTGTGGTCTCTTCCAACTCTATGATTCTATGATTCTAATGAACAGCTGAGGGCTGTACTGGCTAGACTGAGGTAGGTCCCATGCCACTGCTGGGGCAGAAATAGCTATGAAGTCATTATCCACCTACCACCAAAAGATCAGTGAGAAGAAACAACTGTATATGGGGAAGTCAGGAAGATCCAGGGACTGCTCGACACTACTCTCTCCCCTGTACATTCTTCAGGTCTCCCTAAGGGTAATGGCAGATGGGCACCCTTATTGATTTGCTGCCTTGGCATTCAGGAACACAGTGGTTTGCCACTGTGGTAAGCAAACTGGCCTCTTTAAGAAACCAACCTGGCAATTACAAGAGCTTGGTGAGTTTCCCTACAGAAATGGGATACTTCCATTTCCATTGCATGCTATTGCATAATGAGCAGGTTCGATAAAGTCTCTTTTCTCAAGGGTTAAGTGCGAGCAAAGTGGTGGCACTTTTGAGATTATGGCTCAGGAGTTCCTGAATGATGCACTTCTGTTCCAGAGCTTCAGGCAGGGAGAATTCACAACATTAACTTTGAGATTAATATAACCCAAATTTAAACCCAGTTTCTGGTTCTGCTCTCATAATTGCTAAGGTTAGGTTTGAAGAAACACCACTCCAAACCTTCAGGACACATTAATATAAACAAGTAAGCATTGATAAGTTTCTGTTGCTAAGTGATTGAAAAACACATGCTTGTTTTCTCTGTAAATAGGAGGCCCCCAAAATAGGGGTCGTCTTATACATGGGGGCATATTATCGATGGAAAAATATGGTATTTTTGCCTCCTGCAATTTGCTCAATATTCAAATTACAGCTACAATCAGTTGTGGGAAGTACACTGGTTTTCCAGTTTCCATTTAGAAAACCCACACATTGAAATCTGGATTTCAGATTTTGAAACTTCTTAGAGAACCCCACACTCACCCAGGCACACAGACTCTCTTTCTGCCCCCCTGTTTATCCACCTCCCCAACTCCATAACACTTGAGTGATGCTGCTCAGCGTAGCATGTTCACAACAAGGTGAGGCATTTCAGAAAAGCTGCTCTCAGCGTATAACACCACACTTTACAAGCAAGGAAACAAAGCAATAGGTTTGGCAAAAGATTTTTTTCCTCCCACTATTGCATTATAAAGGCTAGCTTGAGCATGGAAAGAAATAAGTAGGGGGAAATTATGCCTGTATAGTCAGTTTAATGAATGGTAAGATTCTGGTGTCTCTGCCTTCCCTTCAATCATTTCACAGTTTCAGGAGGCCGTACGGAGTGGTCGCATGATCTCAACAATCAAGAATAGTTGGAGCTTGAAGTTTCTCTTTAAAGCTTTTGCTATTAAGTGTTTGGATTAAATAAGACCCTCCCCCCCCCCGTATGAAACATCAACTTGGACATTTTTCCTCTCTTGAAGAATTGCCCCTCTCCACCCATCCTGCAAAAGCACCCCTTCCTTCTTGTCCCCCCTCCACACCAATTACTGCAAGGCATCGCTGCCCAAGTAGGAAGACTCACGTAAGTAGCTCTTTCTTGATCTCCTTGGAAAGGAATTTGAGTTTGAAGTTGGTTAAGGTGATTTCCCCAGGATACTTCCTTTCTTCAAAGTTTTCTTCGGGTACTTCTTGGTCATCTACTTCAGAAGAGGCGAAGGAACGTAGGGCGGCCTCTGACTGCAAGAAACCAGCAAAGGGTGTGGGTGGGTTTGAAGGGAAACAGAGCTGTGCATAAACACAAAACTCTTTTGCTATCAGGCTGTAAGAACTGCAGAGGATTCTCTAATAGGTGCCCATCATCACATTCCTAGGTGGTCTCTGAGACAACGGCTAAAGGCGACAGCTTTCCAGTCAGAAACCCTTCATTGCGAGCGGTGGTTCTTTTCTACATTCACAATGAAAGCTGGAGAAGAGATTCCAGCCAGGGGATTTACAACTTCCCATAATCATTCTGGCCTGCCAATCCAGTGCCACTCTTATGTATAAAGACTAGGGGTGGACAGATCGGTTAATTTCACTTGTGTGGTGAGGCCCCGGGTCCTGCAGTTTCCTTAGATAATAAACACATGGACACAAATGTTTAGGTCAGGCAGAGGCAAACTCTGGCCCTCGAGATGTTTTGAGACTACAATTCCCATCGCCCCTGACCATTGGTCCTGTTACCTAGGGATGATGGGAATTGTAGTTCCAAAACATCTCGAGGGCCAGAGTTCACCTATGCCTGGTTTAGGTTAATGGGATAAAACAGGCCACAACTTTATTGGTTACAGATGTGAACAGTTTGGCTTAGGCCAGGCACCCCCAAACTTCAGCCCTCCAGATGTTTTGGACTACAATTCCCATCTTCCCTGACCACTGGTCCTGTTAGCTAGGGATCATGGGAGTTGTAGGCCAAAACATCTGGAGGGCTGCAGTTTGGGGATGCCTGGCTTAGGCATTGGGTGAAACCGGACTATATCCTGACTCCTGCTCGTTTGCAGGGAGTCTCATCAGGGTAAACAACCGGTAGGGGGAGTCCTATGGGTCCCTGATGGGGTTGTGGCATGGCCCTAGCCTAGCCCATGTCCAGGCTTCGGACAGGATCCACGCCCCCAGATCCCTTTAACGGGATACCCTTAATGTGGAGGGGCAGACGGAAGCAACAACCTCCCCTCCCATAAACAAGGCTTACCCAATGCCTAACCTCCACTCAAGTCCCCAAAGTTTGCCGCCAACACCCTCACACCTGCACCCAATCTCTAATGCCCTTAACAATATCGACCAGCGAAATATCATTTCTGACGCCATCATTGCGAAACAAGGCCTCCTAGGCCACCCCCCCTCCCCGGACAGCTGGATTCGCCAGCCCGGGGACATAATGCGTCCAGGAGTCCCTATGACGTGGGCGGCATCCCTCCACCCACAGCCAAGTTACTGGGTGGTCCCAGATGCCCTTTCGCAACACCGCCCTCCTGGGAAGGGAAGCAGACTTCTCTCAGTTTTGTGTTTCCCCATTCTTAAATCCAGTTCTGCCCATTTCGGCAGCAGTGTGCAGATTCCGCCCCCCCCCCCAAGCCTTCATGAAAATTCGGCAGCATGTTATTGAGAATTTCTCTCGACAAACACATTTCCGCATGCCGTTTGCACCAATAGATTCATTTTCGTTCCCGACACTTTAGCATAATATAAGCATTTATTTTATTTCATTTTGAAACATTGCTTGTTCTCACAAAATGCGGCTAAGTGCAAATCCCGAAGGGTAGCTGCGTTTCAGTTGACGTACTGTTTCGCCTTTGAATGTGAACTGGATCAAATTTCTCTCCTTCCCCCACTCTCCCACCCACGCATTGTAAAGTCTCTGTCCTTGCTGACTTCCTCAGTGACGGCGCTTTATGAAAGGCTGTGCATGAGATGTGAAGCTACTTTTGCCAGTAGGTGGCAGTAGCAGGGCCCTTTTTGGCCTTGCTGTCTCATTGAGCCAAAGAAGAAGACTTCATCACTCTGGGCAACTTGGCGCATGGGGAGAGACCATGTCGTTCTTTCCACGAGGCCATTGGCCTGCAGCCAACCACTCAGTCTCCACCTTGTTGTCCTCTAGCAAGCCTTCCTTCAAGATATCTGTCTGGCCCAAGTGCTTGTCAAATAAAATTAAAATAAGATGCTGAAGAGGTAACATTTTCTTCCAAAGTGCTGAAGAAGTGGGTGTCTTCAGTGGTGCAAGTAGATGAAATGTTAATTTCAATGAATTTCCCCAACAGCTGTGTGCATGGCCCCCTTTCCTGATAAAAACCATGCAGTTTCTTTGGGTTGAGCCATGGGACAAAAGCAGTGGCCGAGCTTTAATTGGAATCCTGTTCTTCTTTCTCCTACATTGCTGGAAGCAAAGTAAGGAAATAGGAAGAACAGTAAAGAAGAAGCCAATCAGCAATGTGGTTCCTGGTGCAAGATAATTTACAGGACACTGGCGCCCAGAATTTCATGTGCCTGTTGGAACGTCTTTTCACAACACCCCCCCCCTCCCGCAATTAACTGACGGAATTCAGGTCACTGGGGTGACTAGTAGTACAAAAGGGCTTTCGAAGAGGGACGAGATAATCTAATCCAGCAAAATGTTAACAAAGAAGCAGTTTCTGTGAAACAGATACTCTTGGCAGATTGGGAAATGTGTACATAGAATGGATACCTCAAGGACAGCCTCTTTCCATATGAACCTACCCGGACGCTGAGATCATAATCTGAGGCCCTTCTGCGTGTGCCCCCTCCTCGAGAGGTCCGGAGGGTGGCAACACAAGAAAAGGGCCTTTTCTGTAGTGGCTCCCCATCTGTGCAATGCTCTCCCCAGGGATGTTCACCTGGCTCCTTCATTATACACCTTTAGGCGCCAGGCAAAAACGTTCCTTTTTAACCAGGCCTTGGGTTGATTTGATTGGCATCCTATGCCCTTTTAAAATGTGTGTGTTATTGGGTTGTTGTTTTTATTTTGATTATATATATTGTGATTTTATATTCTGATTTTGTTCTGCGAACCGCCCTGAGACCTCCGGGTATAGGGTGGAATATAAATTCAATAAATAAAAAAATAATAATGCAATTGAGGCGTGCATGTCCATTCGCAATGAAATCCAGATGGCATTGCACATCCCTAACCACTGTGCATGCCTTATAAAATCTAACTTTCAGTTGACCATGGAAGACAGGTCTCTCTGGCTACTAGCCATTATGAAGAGATGTCCGGTCTTGATTTTCAGGGAATGTTTAGCTTTGATTACCAAACTCTAGGAACTTAAAATAAAGGATGCCTCTCACCATCACGCTCTGGTTAAGGATCTTTCTGGAGCAAATGGCTAGCCACTTCTGGAAGGGAGAAACCACTTGGATATAGCAGGGGTAGCCAACACTGTGCCCTCCAGAAGCTGTTGGACTCCAGCTTCCACCAGCCTCAGACAGCATAACCAATGGTCAGGGATGATGGGAGTTGCAACCCAACAGAATCTGGAAGGCGCAACGTTGTCTACCGCGGGCTAGCGGGCCAGATTTATCCCTCCGAGATAAATGCTGGTCCTCTCCTTCTCAGGGTGTGCTAACTCCCAAGTGGCGCAGCTGTGCCCTTGCCCCTGCGATGACTTACCTCTTCTGGCTCCTCTTCTCGCTGCCGATTTGGTTTGGTGTAGTCAATGGGGCCATCCCATTCATCTTGGCGGGACGTGTGGCTGGACTGGGGTGAGGTCATGGTGCTGCTTGTGGCACTGGTGCTGTTTTGGCGTTGGGATATATCTGGGGATTTGATGCTGGGGCTACTGCTGCAGCTGCTGCTGCTGGGGAAGGCGCTGTCCCGTTTCCGGTGCTTGTTCATGCTTAAATCCAGAGTCCCGTTTTCATCCACTTCAATGTCCATCGACTGAAAGGAAGGAAACAACAGCCTTGACTTCGCTTTCGCAATCCCCTTCAGTACCCTGTGGTCACGGCACCCTAAAGCGGTGTGCCTCGCTCATCTGTCTGGCTATGCCACAGTGGACACTGCTTGGGTTCTGATTTGTGGATGGCCACTGAATCAGATGCAGATATGGTCCTTTTTGACTGCTATGGCTACTTCAGTGAAACCCACGCAATTGCCTGCAGGAGAGTTCAAGGCTGGAAGCGATCTCGTAACTCAACAGGGGCTGAGTGGAAGCACCGCTTGTATGAATAGGTTCCTCCTGGTGGGGCATATACTGTACCTGAGATAGCTATGATTTGCACAATCACAATACTTCCTTTGTAAATGCAAATCACAAAAGATAAATGCATAAGCCCAACATGGCCATGCCAGTTCAAAGGATGCTTCCATGTGAATTTGGTACAAGGGGTGTGTTATTCCAGGGAATATTTTTCTAGTGAAAATCTGAACAGGTTAACTCCTGATTTGGTTTTCTACAAGCATGTATTTTATTTTGTATTGGCATGATGCTGACAAAGCAAGTCTTATCTACCTATAATTTCTGGGTCCAAAGGACATAACCGATTTTGGCATTTAAAGTTGAGCAAGCCATAGAAATATTTTGATCCCTCCAACTTCCTGCCACCTCACTTCAGTGTCATTTATAAAGGTCACAGCGGCATACAAATTAAAGTTGACTGGAAGCTTTTTGAGCCATATGGATTTGGAAGAACCTGCAAGCTGAAACTTAAATGGGAAGTGCAGTTGGCACAACTTCTGACATATGAAGGATTGCCTCGGCCTCACCCAGTCCAGCAGTTACTCGGGTCTTGCTAAAGACCAAGTGTACAGTCATACCTTGGAAGTCGAACAGAATCTGTTCCAGAAGTCCATTCAACTTCCAAAACATTTGGAAACCAAAGCGTGGCTTCTGATTGGCTGCAGGAAGCTCCTGCAGCCAATCGGAAGCCGCGGAACACCCGTTTGGCTTCCAAAAGAACACTTGAAAACCGGAACACTCACTTCCGGGTTTTGATTGTTCAGGAGCTGATTTGTTCGGGAGCCAAGGCATTTGAGATCCAAGGTATGACTGTATTTCAAAATGCTGATTTTGATCCATAAAGGTCTTCCTCTGTACAAACCTCACATGTACCAAAATTACAACTTGAGACGAAATGTCAAGTGCCCCTCATCCCCTGGAAGTTAGTTAGGTGGTTATATGGGACAGGGCTATAGCTGGTCATGGCTACCCAGCTATTGGAAACAATCCAAGATCATTCTTCACCCCGAAATCTCTGCTTTAACACCCCTCCCTTCAATTACTCATATCTCTGGTTTGGATGCGGGTGGTGCTGTGGTCTAAACCACTGAGCCTAGGGCTTGCCAATCAGAAGGTTGGCGGTTCGAATCCACGCAATGGGATCAACATAGCTGCCAAGTACCCCGTTTTCTCCGGGAAAACCCCGATTTTACTTACCTTTTCCCGGTGGTCCCCCGTATCACTTCGTCTCCCGTTTTTCTCCGTTATTTTCTCCTGCCGGTGGCCATTTTTCCAAAGCCGGTGTCGCTTTGCCCTTCTATGGGCACCAAAAATGGCCACCGCCGGCTTCAAAAGTCGCATCTACGCATGTCCAGAAGTGCATAGACGCGACTTCGGGTGTTGGCGGCGGCCATTTTTGGTGCCCATAGATGGGCGGAGCAACACCGGAAGTTGCGTCAACACACTTCCTGACATGCGTACAAGTGACTTTCGAAGCCGGCGGCGGCCATTTTTGGTGCCCATAGAAGGGCAAAGCGACACCGGAAGTTACGTTGACGCAACTTCCGGTGTCACACGGCTGCCGGTCCCGGATTCTGCAGTCCGGGACTTGGAAGGTAAGCACATCAAAGTACAAGTAGATAAATAGGTACCGCTCCGGCGGGAAGGTAAATGGTTTTGCCAGAAGCAGCTTAGTCATGCTAGCCACATGACCCAGAAAAACTGTTTGCGGACAAACATCGGCTCCCTTGGCCAGTAAAGCGGGATGAGCACAACCCCAGAGTCATTCGTGACTGGACTTAACTGTCAGGGGTCCTTTACCTTTTTACCTGGTTTGGAAGCCCATTTCACGCTCACCTTGCTGGGGAGATCTTGCTGCTTGGTGCTGAGATTCTCAGGCATTTCCCAGCAGCGAGTGGAGAGGTTCAAAATGGCAGTGGCAGCCATATGCGCAGCTTCCGCATCGTGGGAATAGTCGAAGCCTGTGGATGAAGACGAAGTGCTCTTCACGTAACTGCTGGAGGGACTGTGGCCGGGGGAAGAGGCCTTTGGAAAAGGTTTGGCTGCAAAAAGGGAGTAACACAGGGGGGGTGATGTATGAAGGTTGGCAAAGGACCAGGTGCAAAAATAAAATAAAAAATCAATCCCATGCAGTAGGGTTCCGGAGCCAGAAGCCTCATTTCCAGGGCCGTCTTTACCCAGGGGTGCAAGGGGTGTGGGGCACCCGGGCGCTGAATTCTGGGGGGATGCCGGGCGCCCGCCGCTGGGAGTAGCAAAGGCGAAAACTGCAAAGGCAGCCCTTGGGTGGCAGTGCAAGAGAATGCAATGTCGCTGCCACGGAGTCTCAACAAGACAAACCCCACCGGGTTCCCGGCCCCCTTAGAAGTTTGGCCTTCCCCTCAAAGGGGAAACTCGGGAGCAGGAAGGCGTTTCTGGACCGGGGGGGGGGTTGCTGCTGGGCAGATCTTTGCACCCCGGCGGTGCATATACTAAATATGGCTCTGCTCATTTCAGATTTCATTTAGGGGTGTGGGTGGGGAAAGGATTTAGCAAGTTTCAGCAGCACAACCTTGAATACATTCTGTGCAGAATTTAAAGTAAGAGCGGAGAATTTCAGGAGCAATAACTCCAGCCGTGTTACCAGTACAGAGCTTGCAAAAATATATTTATATATATATATATTTAAAGCAAACAAAAGGAATTGTCGCTTTGGAACAAATACCTAGCACACAGGTGTGGAAAAAGTGGCTGTGGGATGTTTTCTCTCCCTTCGTGATAATAGGACTCATGGTCATTGAATGAAATCAATTAGCAGTAGATTTAGGACAGGAAAAATAATGTGCTTCTTTGCACCACGCGTAATTAGTTGATAGAATTTGCTGCCACCAGATGCGCTGATGACCACTGGCTTCGCTTAAAAGGAGATTAGATAGATTCACAGAGGATGTTTCCCCCCTCCCCCAAACAGTGTTAGCCACAAGGGCTATCAGAAACCCGGCTTAGGTTGCTGAATGCAGCGGGCCTGGGCTATTCACATCCTGCTTTTGGGCTCCCCCAAAGCATCTAATTGGTCACTAGAAATGTGACTAGTTAGACCTTTTGATCTGGTCCAGGAAGGTGCTTCCTCTTTTCTTAACCAATGGCATTGCTGTATAAAATGATGAGAAAAGAAGCTGGGCTATCGGGCAGAGCAAGAAATATATGAGCAGGTCCTCTTAAGGTGAAAGGTTTAGCCGCTAACTGAGTGTGCCATCAAGTTCCCAGAACACTTGCAATCTTCTCCATTAAAACTGTATTGCTGCATGCCTCTGAGGAATTCAAAGGGGTGGGGAAGAGGAAAGCGTTGCCTCTTTGTCCTTTTTCTTTTCCTCGCCCACCGGAGCGCATTTAGCAGGATGAAAATGTGCACACTTCACACCAGTATTTGCCTTGTGGGAACAAAATGCCCCCCTTGCCCTCAGAAAAGCATAGAGCTTTCCCTCTCCCACAACGGAACAATTGCTCAAAGATGCACATGAGCCTCTCTCTCTCTCTCTCCATATAACCAGCATCCTGCTATGAACAGAACCCAGGGGGAGGCTGTGCAGAGTGAGCAATGGATTGCGTCCAACCATATCCTGCTCAGAGTAGACTCATTTAAGTTGGCCGTTCATTTCACTGGGCCCATTCCAAGAAGGTTCAGAAAAGGGCGACCGAAATCATCAAGGGGGGGGGTCAACTGCCCTGTAAGGAAAGGCTGCAGCATTTGGGGGGCTTTTTAGCTTAGTGAGAGGGCAAGTAAGAGCTGACTTGATAGGAGTTTATAAAATTATGCAAGGCATGGAAAAAGTGGCTAGATAATTTTCTCTCTCCCTCCCAGTTGTAACACGTGGGCATCTAAGGAAGCTGAATGCAGGAAAAATCAGAATAGGTATAAGACAGTATTTCTTCACAAAGTTCATAGTTAAATTACTGTATTGGCCCAAATATAAGCAACACTCCCCACCCCCCAATTCTGACAGTGAAAAGTTAAATTTGCGCCCTTACAAACATTGGCTATTACGATAAGCTACGGGTGCAGCTTATATTTGGGCCAATATGGTATGAGAATTCACGCCCACAGGAGGCAGTGATGGTTACCAACTTGGGTGGCTTTAAATGAGGATTAGCTAAATTCTTGGAGGATACGGCTATGATGGCTATGCTCTGTAGAGGCAATATGTGTCTGAATACCACTTGCTAGAAGCTGCAAGAGGTTGGGGCTGCCATATGTCTACCAGATTTTTCCGGACATTACTGAGATTTCAAAGGCAGAATTCACATTGTGGGGGAATTTCCAAAAGGTGGTGCTTTGTCCTGGATCTTAGGCGTTTTGGTAAAAAACAAAACAAAAAAACAGCTCAACAGTTTGGGGATTTGTCTAGAAAAAGCTCAACAACCTTTAGATATTCCTTAAAAAACTCAACAACTTTTGAGGTGTCCTGGTTTCTACTTTTTGAGATATGGGGAGAACGCTCTTGTGTTCAGGTTCAGCTTTTGGGGGGCTCCCCATGAGTATGGGATGTTGGCCTGATCCAGTAGGTTCTTCTTAAGTTTTAAGAACATAAGAACATTTGGATATAACCCTATGTACTTGGTTTTCAAAGGCTAGTATCACCAGGATCAGGGATAAAGTCTGTACTTACAAACATCTGTTTGAAACCCAGTGGTTGGCTATACGTTGACGTGGAATAGAGAAACTGGGCAGGGAAGGGTTAAAGAGCCCCCCATCTCCCATCTCTACACTGAACACCACCCTTTGCCTGAGCTGCTTTTTCAAGGCAAAAAAGGACCGTTGGGTTATATCACACATGTTTGCAGGTAACAGTTAATTTGTCCCTTGAAAATAACTAAAACACAGATTTGCACAATGAAATGGATCGACAGAAGGTTCAGGATAGACAACAGGCTTCTGCAAAAAAAGTCATTAGTTTATGAAATCTATTGCCACAGGATGTGGTGACAGCTGATAGCTCAGCTGTGGAATTAGACTAATGTATGGACTATGAGTGACTACTAGCCACGACAGCAAAATGGAACCCCCTGGTTCAGTGGCAGCCTGGGGTAAACCATGGGGATTTGTAGTTGCTTTGCAAAAACAGGAAGCTGGACCAGATAGACTTTTGGTCAGATCCAGCACCGGGTAATACTTATGCACCACCAACAAGAAACAACAAAACACCCTCCAGGACATTCCAAAGCAGTGTCTGTGACCAGCCCCAACTTACATTTAAAGGCTTTAGGTGAGGTTTCGCTAGTCTGAATCTTTGGGGCAAGCATGCGTTTGCCAAAAACCTGAGCATCAAAACTTGCATAATCGAAGGTGACCTTGGAGTACTTCTCCAGCTCCTTGGCCAAGTTGGCCCTTGGCGTGGCAGGAACCATATTGGGCCTGTAGCTCCCGTACTGAGGCACCTCCAGTTGCTTCACAAAGCACATCGGCCTGAGGAGGACGAGAAAGTAAGAGACTGAGACTCGCGTAAAACATTTCCATTCCGGGTGAAATTTTGCGGGGAGACTTGAAAGACAAAAGATGAGCTCTAGGTTTTGTTTGTGAGAAGGAAAGCAGCGGGTACTTTGAACACAGAGAGTGTAGAATATGACATCTATTGTGGGGAGGGGAAACCATGTGGTGAGATTTAGAGATGGAAGAAATGCTATAAACAAGGGTGCGAGCTTTTTTTTTTTGCAAGAGGATTATAATATATTTTTTTTAGAAAATGATTGTAACTACCATGTCTGGTCAAGGGCTTCCCCTTGCACAACAGGAATTCATTCTTCCCCCATGCTTGCGTACCACATGCTATCCCTAAATTTGTTCCAGAGGGTTGGGGGATCCATAGGTGCCAAGTTCCAGATTGAAAAATCTGGGATCAGCAGCGCCGTGGCACCGAAAGTCGCTTCTATGCACTTCCGGACATGCGTAGAAGCAACTTCCGATGCTGCTGTGCCCATTTCCAAAATGTCCACAGCACCAGAAGCACCAGAAGTCGCTTCTACACATGTCCGGAAGTGCGTAGAAGCAACTTCTGGCACTGCGGAAATTTTGGAAATGGGCACAGCGGCATCGGAAGTTGCTTCTACGCATGTCTGGAAGTGCATAGAAGGGACTTCCGGTGCCGGCGCAGCACCGGAAGAACATGGCCGCCGGCAGGAGCTCCGTAATCCGGGGGAATACGGGGTATTTTGCCATTCGGGACAACTGCGGGAAACAGTAAGAAAATATGGGGGTTTCCTAGGGAAAACAGCTATGGCAGCTATGGGGGGATCCCATAGAACAAATTTAAGGGATGCATTGGGAGTAAAGAAAGGGGAGAATATTCTGTTGTGCAAGAAGAAATCTGATGGGAGAGACTTGGTGCTATGCTGGATTCCACGATGGAAGAGGTTTGGTGTGTGTGTGTGTGTGTGTGTGTGTGTGTGTGTGTGTGTGATATAACCGTTTCTAGTCTGGCTAGCACAATCTGTAGTCAGCTGATGAAGGGGTAGCGTGAGCAAGCATGTTAAACTCTCTGATCGTTAAATCAGGGACAAGTTCTGCTCCTGAAAGCTACACAGTCTAAGAAACAAAAGGGCTTGGGGATGTGTTAACATATAACAGAAATTGAAATATTGGATTGTGGCTTTCTGCCTCCACCCTCATAATGTCAATATGATAGCTGTAATTCTCTGTCAGTGTAATCAGTACGGACGCAGTATGGCTGCACTGTGAAAAACCCTTTGGCCTGTTGTCTCAGCACTAATTGATGCTACAGAAGCCATTTGTTGTCCTCCCATGCCCTGCCTAGAAACATCAATTACATTTTTATTTTTTTTACTGTTTGCAGAGACATTTGACAGTAAGAAAAGCATCAGCAGGAACGAGATATGCTGGCACTTGCATAAGTGGTGACTTGCTGTTCTTTCAGAGATATTATATTATTGGTGGCGGTTGGGGGGGGAGGGAGGGAAGAAGAGCAGGTGGTTTGGAATCTGTTTCTCAGGTCTCCATTTACCTGAGTATCCGATCAGAATTTGAGCTGTTCTTTGATGGGTCACCAGTTGGGGGCTGCTGCTTCTCGTGAGATTTGGCTAGTTTTTCAGCAGCTGCGATGGGGCACCCGGATAAGCTGTAGGAAGGAAGGAAAGAAGGAAGGAACAGAAAAATGGCATGAGAGGGGAAGGGAGGAGAGTAATAATAGAAATAAGAGAAATTCTGCACTCTACGGCAAACCCTTCAACATTTCTCTGGTGAAAATATGGATGTCCCATTTAATAATAATAATAATAATAATAATAATAATAATAATAATAATAATAATTGCCCCAACATATAGAAAAACATAATAAAACATTAAACATTAAAAACTTCCCTATACAGGGCTGCTTTTAGATGTCTTCTAAAGGTTCTACAGTCGTACCTTGGAAGTCGAACGCCTTGTGACTCGAATGTTTTGGCTTCCAAATGCTGCAAACCCGGAAGTGAGCCTTCTTTGGAACCCGAACGTCTGACATGGGTTACAACATGGGCCAATTGGAACCTGCGGAACCCATGTAGGACGTTCTGGTCCCACAGGTTCCGATTGGCTGCAGGAACTTCCTGCTACCTATCGGAAGCCGTGCCTTGGTTTCTGAACGTTTTGGAAGTCGAACAGACTTCCGGAACGGATTCTGTTCGACTTTCGAGGTATGACTGTATAGTTACTTATCTCCTTTGCATGGGCGTTGCATAACTGCATACCCTCCAACATTTCTCTGATGAAAATAGGGATGTCCTAAGGAAAAGCGGGACATTCCAGGGTCAAATCAGAAAGTGGGACAGCTTCTATAAATCCGGGACTGTCGCTGGAAAATAGGGACACTTGGAGGGTCTGCTACGGCAGGCTTCCCTAACCTGGTACTGTCCCAGTGTTAGACTGCAATTCTCACCATCTCTGCCCATTAGGCATGCTGGGCTGGGCTAATTGGTGTTGTAGCCCAAAAAGATCTGGAGGCGACCAAGTTGAGGAAGGCTGCTCTAGAGTGTTCAAGGTACTTCACATGCATTGCCGTGCTGTAATCCATGCAAGAACTGGGTATAATGGGTCAGTAAGTATTACAGTGGTACCTCTGGATGCGAACAGGATCCATTCCGGAGCCCCGTACGCATCCAGAGCAGTACGCAACCTGAAGCACCGAATCTGCGCATGCTCGCTGTGCAATTTGGCGCTTCTGCGCATGACGTCATTCGGTGCGTCTGCGCATGCACTAATCGCCGAACCCGGAAGTAACCCGTTCTGGCACTTCCGGGTTCGGCGCGTTCGTAACCCATGAAGTACGCAACCTGCAGCGAACGTAACCAGAGGTATGACTGTATTCTCATATTGGAAATGGAAGATGCCTAAAGCCATCTAGTGACTGCATGACAGGGCTGAGATTAAAATCTAGTGGGAGCCCGCACAGTGAGTCTTGCTAGCAAAACTGGACTTTCCCCTCTCTACCAAACATACAAAAAAACTTTCTGATAGTAAAAGCTCCTCCACAGTGGAATGATCTCCCTCGGGAGGTTCTGGGCTCTCCTTCCTTGGAGGCTTTTAAGCAGAGGTTGGATGGCCATCTGTCATGGATGCTATAGCTGAGATTCCTGCATTGCAGGGGGTTGGACTAGATGGCCCTTGGGGTATCTTCCAACTCTATGATTCTACTTCCCCCATATAAGTTCTGGGGGTATCAAACGTGTCAGTAATTCGGCCGTCCCGGGAGCCAGTTGTCAGACTGGTCCCACAGGCCAAATATGCGATTGCTCTCACAAACGTGATGAACAACACACAAGTAAGTAAATAAGGCTTAACTGCTTTATTTACATATAAACAAACTGGGAGCTCTACATCATGGCTCCCTCTCTCTGGCATCACAGCCAGTAAAGAGAAAGAACAAAGGAACAACAGGCCCACGTAAACATCCTGTCTACGTCACTTCCACTCTGTGGGAATGAAAACACATACAGTCATATGATACACAATAACCCCATGACTGCAGACGGGGAATGAATCCTAACAAACTCCCCTGATTTATACCCTGTGCTGCAGTTCACCGTTGGAACTACCTGCAACTGGATTTGGCATTGGCCATACCATCTTGCACTTCTGATAAGTCATGGCTTCACAGCTCTTTGACTATCAGGAAATTGCACAGTTGGTTTTGTTAGTACACATGGCCATTTGGACGTGGTCCAGCTTCCTTCTCCAAGGAAAAAATGGTCTTTACCCATACAGCCTTTGGGCATGGTTCACTGTCTCTTGAGGACAAACTCTGTACCCTTCTCTGGACTCCGGGTTTTGAGACCTGTGTTGAGCTACTTACAACAGTGTAATCGAAACATCTGTGTTAGCAAACTCTTCAGGATACACATACCCTTGTGTGTCAAGCCACCTGCAAACAGCGCCATCTTTTAGCAACTGTGCTAGCAAACTCCTAACAAGAAGCACCCCTAGAACAGCACACAGAGGGAGGACAGGGAAAATTGCTCCATCTGGGAAGCAGAAATTCTTGCACCAATGACTTCATGGCCAAGTGGGGATTTGAACCCTGGGCTCTCAGGTTCTAGTCCATCACTCTAACCATTACACCACACCACACTGTCTTCCTAGAGTTCTTCTGCTCTGTGGCAGCTACATAAATCAAGTGGGTAACTAAATATGGCGAAAAGCAAAATGTCACATAGAGAGGGATCTGGAATACTTTCCTTGAAGCTTGAATTTGTTTTATTCTGGATTGTTTCATTTGATGTGTTCATGCTTTGAGGTTTTTTTTTTCTTTAAAATATAAAGCAGTATAGAAACGAAATTGAAAATAAAATAATGGCGGCAATTGTAATAGTGCGATGTTGAATTCCACCCTTTGTTTCCCCGAGCAATATGAAATGTAGGTAGCAGCTTTATGAACGCCATAGTCCAGGACCTAAGCTGAGCTGGCTACAAATCTTATTTTTGGGAAGCAATCTATGTTTGCATAATCCAGCAAAAATGTGTTCAGTTAATTAGGGCTGGCAGGCTGCCACCTGGACATACTCTAAAGAAAAATCATTCAGTGTCTTGCTATGCCTCCTTGCTTAGTCCCCCCCCCCCCCATTGCATGGCGTGGGGCAAAAATGAATTCCAATTTGCTTCAGCAGGAGAGGACTGGATAGGGCGGGCGGCAATCACAGGCTGAGACGAGCCACAAGATCCTTGCAAGAAACCGGGCAACGGAATTAAAGTTAAAAAGAATTCTCCACATTGCAACTTGACAACCATAGTCAGCTACAGTGATTTAGGTCAGGATCCAATACGCTCATTCCATTACTCCTGTACAATGGAGCTTTCCCCTCTCTCCTCCCTGCATGCACACCCTCCCAAAATCTGCTCCAGAGGGCTGGGGTGGAACTAGCCATTTAGCACGATTTTGGACACAACTCTTAGGCTGCTTATGCCCCAATGTTATTTTCTATACAGTGGTACCTCGGTTTAAGTACACAATTGGTTCCGGAAGTCTGTACTTAACCTGAAGCGTACTTAACCTGAAGCGAACTTTCCCATTGAAAGTAATGGAAAGTGGATTAATCTGTTCCAGACAGTCCGCGGAGGACTCAACCTGAAGCGTACTTAACCCGAAGCATGGGTGTAATTGGTTCTGGAAGTCCTTACTTAGCCTGAAGCGTACTTAACCTGAAGCGAACTTTCCCAATGAAAGTAATGGAAAGTGGATTAATCCGTTCCAGATGGGTCCGCGGAGTACTTAAACTGAAAGTACTCCAACCGAAGCGTACTTAAACCGAGGTATGACTGTACGAGCATCAAAGCAACTCATGGAATCTGATGCTCAAATTACTGCATGCAGTTCAGACTCCTGATACCTTGATGGTAGGACTGAACCCTGATCCATCTCAAAAGCAGCTTGTGCCATTATTATGCCAAAAGTTTGCCCTGTGCCTGCCACACTTTGTCCTTTGCCATACAAGGGAATCTGAATATCACCTGCAGGAAGGGGAGAGGAGGATGTGGGGGAGCTCTCAGACCACAGGGACTGAGAAAGACAACATAGTCTTTGCCCTGCACATCAGCAGCAGTGGAGAATTTAATGTCACTTTCCTTCGCTGGCTGGCTAGTGCTTAAAGCCAAATTGATCTTCTCAATTAATTGAAGAAACATATCTAGTTTTTTCTTCTGATCTAGGCCCACAAGAAAGTGTACCTTTATTGGCCCCAGCCCACTGCACAAACAACGTTTAACAAACTGAGCAACTGTATGTGCCATGTTTATGACCTTTGATAGTGAGTTCAGTTCTTAACCTGATCCTGTTGCTTGCAACATTTTCCAGGGAAACAACAATTCTTAGAGCTAGCTTAGATTCTTACATGCATTTCCATATAACACGTTTCCTTCCCAAATAGGTCTTACAATCAATAGAATCTGTTTCTGAAATCGCTTTGTATCATACAAGAGAATTCCTACACTGCAATTAAGCCATACAAATATCATTACGTGTTGACCCTTCCATGCATGTGCATTTTACTATATGCCTACATGTGGCAGGGCAGAATTGTTATCATCTTTCTTGTAGGTTCACACTGCTTATATCTGGCTCTAGAAATTCACAGGTGTACAATCACCAAATGCTATGCCTTTGTTATCTGCTTTTTTCTACCCCCAAATGCCTTCTTGAACCCAAGACTTCTGTTGTCCTATCCCAAACAGTTTTTAAATTGGCTCTAGGATAACTTTGAGCTCTTGCTGTGAATTAACAGGGTCTGGAGAACCACGTACCTTCGGTGAGTGTTGCGGTTGCTGTTCACGTGGCCTTGTCCGGTGCACCCCGGCGTCGGGCATTTTAATACATTCTCGTGCATGGCCAAGACTTTATTGTAAAGGAAGGAAAGGGGTGGGGTTGGGAATGCAGAGGAGGAAGGGGGAAAACCACAACACGATTAAAGAAAGAAAGAAGAGAAAACAGATGGTTCATCAGGTCTTAGAAAACAAGCAGTTGTTTGGGCTCATCCGAGCACCTCATCCCATATCCTTCAGTTGCACCAACCCAAGCTGGTAATAGCGGAATTGCATATATAAGGTGGTTCTTTCTGGCTCTGGTAAGCTTCCTATCCAATTGGCTGGGAGCATCACATAAACATCCCAAACTGATGTAGCCTAGTGGTTATGAATATGAAATGTGAGCCATTGATTTGAGTTTTGATTCTGTGTGTCCTTAGATGGTCTAGGGAACTAGAAGCGGTTCTATTGCTGAAGCTCAGCAGTTAGCATCTACAGTTGTGCAGCCAGGGGACACGAATAATAATAATAATAATAATAATAATAATAATAATAATAATAATATATTTCTTTTTAAATTATTTGTCACTTTTTACAAAAGAGCCTCAGAGCAACTTACAAAGATTTTAAATGCCATAAGAATAAATAAATAAAACCAGACACAATGCAAAGCATGTCCATCTACCAACAAGTAATACAATATGTTATTGCACACCACTCCAATCTCTGAGCAGTGTATTATTATTATTATTATTATTAATACCCCACCCATCTGGCTGGGTTTCCCCAGGCACTCTGGACGGCTCCCAACAGAAAACTAAAAGCAGAATAAAACTTCAAACATTAAAAACTTCCCTAAACAGGGCTCTCTTTAAATAACAATAATTTATTATTTATACCCCACCCATCTGGCTGGGCTTCCCCAGCCACTCTGGGCAGCCTCCAACAGAATGCTGAAATACAATAGTCTACTAAACATTAAATCCTTCCCTAAACAGGGCTGCCTTCAGATGTCTTCTAAAAGTCTGGTAGTTGTTTATTTCCTTGACATCTGATGGGAGGGTGTTCCACAGGGTGGGCGCCAGCACCGAGAAGGCCCTCTGCCTGGCTTCCTGTAACCTCGCTTCTCACAGTGAGGGCCAGAAGGCCCTCGGAGCTGGACCTCAGTGTCAGGGCAGAACGATGGGGGTGGAGATTCCAGGGAGTTCCAGGGGTGCTTACCCAAGATTCATGTTTACTTTTTGAAATGAGGCACAGCAGGGACTGTGGCGTCTTTATGACATATGGTTTATTTACACATATATACAACCTGAATTTATGATGGAGGGGTTCACAGCATGAACACCCCAAACAGGTCTTGTTTCTCCCATAGCCACAGACCTGGATTCAGACAGACATCAGCCATGGCTCTGACCCTCTCTCCCCCTTGTTGACTTTAACAGAGTGCAACCTTTTTCCTTTAGCTCACATCAGGGCCAACACTGAACACCCATTCCTAAATGCTACTCTGCTTCAACTCTGGTCTTCGTCTTTCTAACTAAGGGAGCTAGAGGAGGGATCCTTCCCCAAAGCCATCTGGAACAGGCAGCGGTGTAGCTAGCCGCCTGGCTGCCTGGGGCGGCAAACCTGAAGGCACCCCGCTGGGGGGCGGGGTGTCTGTCACGACGCATGTGTCATGATGCACAATGCATAACACATGTGTCACGGCGCGTGACGCACGCGCACACAGGAGGCATGCACTGTGGCGGCGCGGCAAACCCCGTGAGCAGGCCGTGGAGTGAGGCAGTCTCAGTTGCATTGGGGCTTATCCTCCATGGTGGCAGCCGTGTCGCGCGGCAACAGTGGCGGCCATCGGAGATGGTCAGCCCTGTCCAGCCTGCTGTCCCCCGCCCAGCCTGCTGCCTGGGGTGGCACACCCACTGCCCCCTATTACTACGCCACTGGGCACAGGGTCTCGTCTCCTTGGCTTTCCTAATGACCCATTACTTTACCTTTGCTCTTGGTGAATGGCTCATTTTCCCAGGTGATTACCTCGCGAGGAAACTGGCCTGTCTTATATTTTAACATAAGCTGAATCCAGGGGTTCAGTGTCTGGCACCCAGTTTAATAATGTAAACATTGATTAAAGTCTAACATGTACTGGATCCAGGAATTTAGGGGAGTCTGGTACCCCAGAACTCATAACACTATTCTTCCCTCAACCTACCAAAAATGAACTCCAAGACAGAAAACCACCACAATTTAAGATCCAACAGCAGAGGAAAACAAAAGTGTATTTGCCTGGTGTTGAAAAGCTGGTCATGTCAGAGCTAGGTAAGGGTCCTTGGAGGAGAGCATTCTGTAAGTGGAGGACAACCACAGAAAAGGTCCACTCCCTGATCTTACTGCCAACTTCTGCAGACAAAAGTTGCCAGGAGGGGGAAAGGATTAAGAGTGCAAGTGGTTGCTTGGACCTATCCAAGCACCTTATTCACATCCTTGTGCTACACCAGCTGAAAGTGACTCAACAAATTGGTACCAGACTACACAGCTCTCTCGATGCCTCTTGACACCCAGCAATGGTCTTACAGGGCCCTCCTTTAGATAGCTATATGTATTACTTCCCATTGTGAAGCACACAACATTTCTCTCGTCCCCCCCGCACTGCCGTTGGACCAGGGCCGTCTTAAGCCCATCCAGCACCCTGGCGCTAAGGTCCCTCCAGCGCCCCCCTCCAGTGCGAACCGCGGCAGCAGCGGGAGGCCACCTCCGAGGACTCCACGCTGCGCCTCCTTCTTGTTTCCCCAGCGCTGGGTTCCGCTCAGTCAAGCTTTGCCACCAGTGTGCGCACCGCGGGACCAGCAAGAGCTGCTTGGGCGCTCTGTGCGCGCTGGTGGCGAAGCTCGACTGAGCGGAACCCAGCACTGGGGAAACAAGAAGGAGGCGCAGCGCGGAGTCCTCGGAGAAGGAGAGAGACGCGGCACAGCCTCTCATCTCGTGGAGCGCAGTCCTGGCCAGATCGCCGGAACCCTGCACTCACTTGGCGCCCTTCCAGCGCCCTCCAGCGCCGTGGTTCTCCGCGCCACTAGCCTCTATGGCTAGGACGGGCCTGCGTTGGACACTTTACAACTGCTTCTACATTCCTGATATGCTGGAGAGAGAGAACTCAAACACCACAAAGTTTGCCAACTCTGATTTAGACCACACACACACACACACACACACACACACACACACACAATTTGAGCATGTGCAGTTTCACATTTTAAAAACTCACTTAAATCCTAGCACCACCATGACTACAGGAAATAAAATGATGTTTGCTCCTGTTGTCCTGATGCTAAACACATTCACTTGGAAATGGCCATAATTTTGCTGCAGAAAATGATAACCTGGCATGCCTTAGGCACTTACGCCAGGCCTGTTTGCTGCTGCTGCTGCCTCTTGTGTAGTTTTTTGGGGGACTCTTACCCTGCATAGCCCTGGGCTTGTGCCCCAAAGTCCAACCCTCTCTGCAGAACTCCCTGCCCTGGAAGCCACATGCAAGGTTTTTTGGTTCCATAATAGAATGAGTTTAAATGTGAATTTTAAAAAATAAGATAAAAACATATATTTTTTAATTTCCTACTGCATTGCGCTTCTGCCTATCTGTTTCAGGTACTTTTAAGCAATTGGAATTATCTATAGTCTTTTATTTTGTTTTGTTTTTTAAAAATATTTTTAATCTTCAGGATTACTACCTCCTGCGGTGATGACCTTAAAAGCAAAGGAATTAATTTGTTTTTCAGTTCTTTTTTTTTAAAATCACACATATGAGAAAATAACCCCTTGTCTCATTTCCCCTCAAGTCTAAAACCTTTGAAGTGAACTGATAAGGCAGATTTTCACTTTATTTTCATATGTGCACACAGCAATTCCTGTGATGTTGTTATGAAGACATGAATTAAACCCACAAATAACAAACATTTGCCCTTTGGGGAGAAAGTATATGAAACTTTCCAATACCAATTTATATTTAATAGCAGGAAAATGTTGACTTTTTCATTTCCTTTGTGTTTTGCCACGCCTGCCTCATACATACTGTTTGCATTTTTAAAAAAGAGGGGAAAGATAAGTGCAAACATCTCTCTTTCCCTCTTTAACATTTCATGGAAATCAGTGCGAATGAAGTGTCTGATTCATTCCAGACAAGATGGAATTTTTTTCTAAGAAACTGTATTTTCAGAGGTGGCTTAGCCTCACTTTGTGTTTAAGAAAACAGGGGTGTAGCAGGCTGAGAGCTATGGCAACAATCTTATGAATGCTACCAACTGAATTCAGCAAAAGTTGATCAGTCTGAAATTCCACTTAATTCACTGAAAGACAGTTAAGTACTGTATATACATAAGCAGCCTCTCCCTTGAAAACAGCAATGAAAAAAATGTTGCAATCCCCCCTTTTGGCCATTTTTGGGGGGTGGGAGAGGGAAAATGAACCCCCCCAAATCAAAGAACTTTCTCAAAGTTTTTTTTTTGGAAAGGCTTACTGCACAACTTCCTTTAGCTTACAACTTGTGTGGGTGTGCACTAAGAGACAGTGGCTTGCCTAAGGTGACTGAATGAATTCCTAGCTGAAGTGAAAAACCAGCTTAGTTCACAGCTCAGTCTCTTAACCAGTGTGCTACAGTCCCTAGCATACCCAAGTATGATGTGCACACTGTCATCAAAATGATGTTGAGATCACAACTTAACATTAAGGATATTTTGCAAGCCACTGTCATGTCTTTTTTGAACATAGGGATGAGCTGAAAGGGGGGTGGGTAGTTTTAAAAAAACATTTTGGGCAGCAATTTTTTTTTTTAAAAAAAATCCTTTTGGCGATTTTTCAGATATTGTGCCACAAGAGAGCAAACATGTTTGCCCACCGAAAGCGTTGGAAATGTAGTGAATGTGACCAATTTTGATTGCAGGTGGGTTGATTTAAGTTGAGTCAATTTAAATTATTGTTTTAAACCATGATTTAAATAACCAGGAAGCTACACCTGGTTGGTGTAAACAATTGATTTAAATTGTTTAAACTTTCTCATTTTGAAATTCATTCATGGCTAAGCAGACATACTGAGCGGTTGGTATAACAGCCTAAATGCTTACTGCATTGCAAAATTATGTCCGCTTAGAGAAAGCAGATATTTATTTGGGTCTTCTTGCAGACATGCAAGCATATTAAGGAAGATATCACTTTATCGAAGGGCACAGTCCTTTGTATACTTATTTGGAAGCAATCCCAGGAAGCAGAAGTCCCACTTTCTTCACTGTGACTTATTCCCAAGTAAGCATGCATGGGATTGGCCTTCAAGTGCCCAGAACATTGCAGAAGCAACGGGTGGTTGCTAACTAGGTCACAGACTCTTGCATCTTCCCTGCTTGCTCAACTGCCACCTAACTGTTCTGTTCTCTTTTCACTTTCACCTTTGCCTTGCTGCACCTCCTCCACATTCATTGGAGATGATGGATTTGTCATTCATTCATTCATTCATTCATTCATTCATACAGCAGCAGTAGTATTTGTTGCAAAAGAAGAAGCTGGGTTGTTTCTGTCCTGTAAATAGCTCCAAGTCACACTCACTCTCAGGAGGGATCCTGTCTTTGTGCGGGCAGCCAGACAAACTGCGGTGGTGAGGGTACAGCCCTGTGACATGCCCTGTGCCATCACAGCCAGGGGTTGGGCATTTGATTTCTCGCTTCTCGGGTCTTGAAGGATCTAGGAAGTGCAGGAAGAACATCATGAGACGTGCAAAAAAGTCCATGAGAAAATAAACCAGTGTTATTAAGAATACCTCCGAATCTGTTTTGCATTTCATTTCAGGTGAAATTTACTTACACAATTCATGACCAGCCTTCCTCAACCTAGTGCCTGTCACGGTGGCTGGCGCCAATGGCAGTTGTCTTCCAAAACATCTGGCGGGCACCAGGTTGGGGAACACCGGTTCAGAGGAACAGTAAATGTACATCTCGACACAGTGGTGGAGCTTTATGCTCCAGCACCGGGGGGCGGAGAGCAGGCGGGGGCGTGGCTGGCACGCGTCCCAGGGGGACGTGTCCTGGGGGCATGGTGCACCACCGGTAGGGACGTGGTGCACATCCTGGGGGTGTGACACGCTGCCTGCAGGGGCGTGGTGCCCAGCGTGGGCGGGGAGGGCTGCCAAGATGGCACTCCACCAGGATCACGCTGCCGGGGGCGGTGCGCTCTCCCCACCTCCCTCTTCCTCCACCAGTGTCTCAACGACAACAACAAAAGATCAGTAGCTCTTCAGATATTGTTACCTATTGCTACCCCTAAAAACCATGATAGAAGGAATCTCATATGCAGGTTTATGTTTCCTACAGCCTGATTTGACTGTGTCGACCACAGCAAACTATGGCAAGTACTTAAAGAAATGGGAGTGCCTGATCACCTCATCTGTCTCCTGAGAAATCTCTATGTGGGACAAGAAGCTACAGTTAGAACTGGATATGGAACAACTGATTGGTTCACAATTGGGAAAGGAGTATGACAAGGCTGTATATTGTCTCCCTGCTTATTTAATTTATATGTAGAATTCATCATGCAAAAGGCTGGACTGGATGAATCCCAAGCCGGAATTAAGATTGCCAGAAGAAATATCAACAACCTCAGATATGCAGATGACACAACCTTGATGGCAGAAAGTGAGGAGGAATTAAAGAACCTTTTAGTGAAGGTGAAAGAGGAGAGTGCAAAATATGGTCTGAAACTCAACATCAAAAAACTAAGATCATGGCCACTGGTCCCATCACCTCCTGGCAAATAGAAGGGGAAGAAATGGAGGCAGTAAGAGATTTTACTTTCTTGGGCTCCTTGATCACTGCAGATGGTGACAGCAGTCACGAAATTAAAAGACGCCTGCTTCTTGGAAATAAAGCAATGACAAACCTAGACAGCATCTTAAAAAGCAGTGACATCACCTTGCTGACAAAGGTCCGTATAGTTAAAGCTATAGTTTTCCCAGTAGTGATGTATGGAAGTGAGAGCTGGACCATCAAGAAGGCTGATCGCCGAAGAATTGATGCTTTTGAATTATGGTGCTGGAGGAGACTCTTGAGAGTCCCATGGACTGAAAGAAGATCAAACCTATCCATTCTGAAGGAAATCAGCCCTGAGTACTCACTGGAAGGACAGATCCTGAAGCTGAGGCTCCAATACTTTGGCCACCTCATGAGAAGAGAAGACTCCCTGGAAAAGACCCTGATGTTGGGAAAGATGGAGGGCACTAGGCGAAGGGGACGACAGAGGATGAGATGGTTGGACAGTGTTCTCGAAGCTACCAACATGAGTTTGACCAAACTGCGGGAGGCAGTGGAAGACAGGAGTGCCTGGTGGGCTCTGGTCCCATGGGGTCATGAAGAGTCAGACACGACTAAACGACTAAACAACAAAGGTCTGATTCTATGGATCAATTTAATCTGCAGCCGTGCAAGTAGCCACTTTTGCTGTTATCAAGATAGCCACACACTCCCCAGGTGTATTTTATGCTACTGTGGCTCATATGCATCAATTGATCTATCTTCCATAAACTGGTATAATCCTTCCTGAAAGTCACCTGTGCTAGAGTCTGTTGGCATGTCATATGGCAATGAGTTTCACAGGTGAATTAGAATTGTATGAAGAATGCTTAGGATGTTTGCTTGCCCCAAACCTTCTTTCTAGCTGCTTCACTGAATAGTCCCAATGAGCACATGGGAAACACTAGCATTATGACCCATCTGGAAGCAGCACTCTTCCTCGAGTAGGAGTGGGGGAAACATTCAAGTGTATGCAGACTCTGAAGGTTTTACTCCTTTGTCACTTATAGGGCATAGCTGCCAAGTTATCCCTTATTTTAAGGGATTTTCCCTTATGCTGAATAGGCTTCCTCGCGAGAAAAGGGAAAACTTGGCAGCTATGCTGCAGAATACAATATGGCAACACCATTGCAGAAACAACCATTGACCAAGTCATTTGCTTCTTTCCATTAGGCTTCACAGAGACAGCGTGACAGAAGATGAGTTACTTCTGTTCCACCATCCTCTGATTATTTTGTATTTACTGGAACCATTCAAACTTTGCATTGGCCCTGAGAACAGTGGGCTGGAGGGGACATAGGGGCATCCAGATGTTACAGATCAATAGGAATGGGGCTCCCAGGCCCTCCCAAACTCATTTTCATTGCCACTGGGGGGTGCGGATAGCAGTTTATTTGCCACTGGAAGGACAAAGTCCTCACCTTTGCTGTAGTAGCTCTTTCTGATGGAGTCCAGGGCTTTGTTTTGCTTGTCCTCGACCTGGAAAAGTTTCACATGCTCCCCGGCCAGCTGCTGGCCAGGCTCTCTCACAACCTTAACCTGTTCAGCTTTCAGAGCAATGGCCTGTTCCAAGAGACCCAGGTTCCCCCGGGTCATCATGTCATACATCTCAGATTCATCAGTCACAGTGGATTTCTGGGAGTGGGAATCATCGTCCTTGTCATCGTCTGATCTCACCTCCACAATGACAGAATACTCAGGCTTGGGGCCGACTATCTGTCCTTCACAGTGGGTTTTTGGGGAGTCCTGAGATGTGTGAGGAGCTTCTTCACAGATCACTGCAGTTGATGTCTCCTCCTCCTCCTCTTCCTCTTCTTCCTCCTCCTCTTCCTCTTCTTCCTCATACTCTTCATCTTCCTCCTCCTCCTCCTCCTCTTCATTGTCTTCTTCTTCCTCCTCCTCCTCCTCGTCTTCCTCCGCCTTTTGCAATTTGCAAGATTCCTCAAAGCTCACCTCATCATCCCGATGTTCCAGGCACAAATCGCTGCTGCGCTCACTGGTGACCTCAATGACTTCCTCCGCATCCTCCGTTTGGATGATGATCTCCTTTTCACATTCCTCCTCAACTACCTCCTCTTCCTCCTCCTCCTCCTCTTCTTCTTCTTCCTCCTCCTCCTCTTCCTCCTCTGCTGCTCCTTCTTGTAGCAAGTGCACGTCCTCCTCAGTGTTGGAGACCTGTCCTTCGCTTTTGGACACCTGCCCCTTGGCTGCAAGAGTTCCTTCTGATATTTGGCCTAGAAATAAAAGAGAGTTGGCAATTATTTCTTGATGGCTCTTGTAGCTGGTCTTGAGCAGGCTGGGTGTAAAAGCAACATATTCTGTTGTGGCTTGGGGTTTTGGCCCTTTTGCCATATGCCTAGAATTCCCTGGACATCGTCAGGATTCTGCTGTTAGAATCAGTGACCGGGTGGAGATTACTGAAATGTCTGGGGGAAATCTGGATGTATGGCAACCCATGTTCAATCCCCCCCCACCTTTTGAAAAGTGGCAACCCAACTTAAGCAGGGAAGAATAGCTGGGGGACACCCCCCCTCCCACACACATAAACATTTAAATGACCCATTTTAAAGGTTCGATAGAAACTGTGCCTTGCTATTACACTCCTGGTGTGGCCATATTTATAGCATTCAGCCATGGCAGGTAAACAGACGGTTTTCTTTCCTAAAACTGTTCCCTCTGATGAAATGAACATCAGTGCCTGACATTTATTTTCCCCAGGATGCCTTCAGAAGTCATCAACTAGATACTTGTGTGCTTTGTCTAATGCCTCTCTAGACTGATATTTATGTGCGGAAAACATCACACAGAAGGATGTTGTCAATGGAAACATACAGCATTGCCTTCATTTACATGGGGGGAAGCAATGAATCTGGCCTCCCCAAGCTAAGCAAGGCAATAATTTTGGATATTGCCAATAGTTCTCTCGTTGCTGTGCCAACGAGTCTTTGGGTGAATTGGTGCCCATTGCAGTTAATGAAAAGGTTCTAGTGGCTAATGGCAGAAGAGGTGCTAATGGATTGGTAACCTCTTGAAAGCACATACAACTGCAGTATCATTACTGTAACTGGGGTCAAGCAAAAGGTATGTCTGTCTCCCCCTCCGGGCCCCAGGCACAATGTGGATAGTGCAAAACAGGCACCAAAGGTCTCGTGTCTCGTGAATATTGGAAGTAATTACAATTAAATAGCATGATGTTGGATTTATTTTATTTTATTTATTGCAACTCTATCCCACTTTTTCCTCCAAGGAGCTCCAGGTGGTATTCAGAGTTCTCCCCCTCCTCATTTAATCCCTGCAACAACCCTGTGAGGTAGGTTAGGCTGAGAGGCAGTGACTGGCCCAAGGTCACCCAGTGAGTTTCATTCCACCCATAGCAATTCAGGCTGTACCTTCCTCTGGTTGAGTTATTTAGAAACCTTTGAGGTTTAGAGATTCATGGCTGAATACCTGAAGCATCAAATGTTCCACATTTTAAATGTTCCTTTTTTTAAAAAAAAGTGGAATATTGATTTTTTAAAAAATATTACTACTACTACTACTAAAATGTATTATCTTTATTTGCTTTATCTTGCCCAAGGCAACCTGAAGCGACTTCCAACCAAATAAGATATGTGGATAGTGTTATTATATAGTTTAGTCACTAGGTGGCACTGGACTTAGTTGCATCTTCTGGGTGGAGTCAGGAGTTTCCTGTTATATTTGTGTTGGAGAGAGCCGATAAAGTTTATGTCTAGCTTCCTTGACTGGCACGTCCTCTGTGCCTACCATGACAGCATCTACATATTATTCAGAGGTACTATCACTCTATAGATTGTCAACATTCCCTTTCTTATTCCTACCCATGAAATAAATATTTGCAGTCGAGCCAATAATGAAATAAAGCACCTTCTTCCGGTGGACAACTGCTGCAGGCCTCCTCTTGGTCTATTGCTTCTGCCTCTTCCTCCTCCAGCGTGCCCTCGGAGTCGTCCGTCACAGACTCCTCTTTCGCTTCTGCCTCTTCGCTGCCATCGCTGTCAATGCTGTAGCCTTCATCGAGGGCTAGCTTAAGCGGCTGAGATTTCCTTTTGGATGCCAAATGTTCTGCTTCTGCACCTTGAAGTTTCCTCTTCTTTGCGAGGGGGCAACTTTGTAAACTAAAAAAACAACAACGGGGAGAGAGTGAGAGAGAGCTTTGTCACTGTAACACCCTGGAGTTCCGAGAGCTAACCAGCTAGACTGGGTGAAGTACACGTGTCTTAATTTGCAATGTTTAGGTAATGGCTTCATTCTGGACATGTGATGAAACTGTCACTCTCTGATTAATTGAAACAATTCAAAGGCATGAAACGAGCCATTCCCTTTGTTTCTAGCTGATGTAAAGCGTCTGGAGCTAAACTCCATAACTAGGGGAAGAAGGAACGAGCCCTTCTTCCTGCTTCTGTTTTCCCGATCCAGCAGGATCTTCTTATGCTCTGATTGTATCCTGCTCCCCTTACCGTGCCTGGGTCACGAGTGACAAAGATAATTTCTCATTTGCTTGCTCACTGGAGAGTACATAGCGCCTCCATCAGAGCCTTCTCACACATGCCACACAAAGCACACAAGCCAAGGAGCAACAGATTAATCCTCACTCTCTGATTTGTGCCATGGTAGTAGTACAGCGGTACCTTGGTTGTCAAACAGCTTGGCTCCCAAACAAATCAGCTCCCGGACACCCTAAACCTGGAAGTAACTTCTGGTTTACAAATGGTTTTCGGAAGCCGAATGTCCAACGCGGCTTCCGCTTGAGTACAGGAAGCTCCTGCAGTCAATTGGAAGCCCCGCCTTGGTTTTCGAATGGTTCCAGGAGTCGAACTGTAAGGGGGAGGGATCATAGAGAAACCCCCCCCCTCATCAGAAGCAGCCCGTCTCGAAGCAGTCATGAGAGCGAGGGGTCTGAAGGGGTGAGTCAGGAAACGGGGGGAGGGAGTGCCAGGGCTCTGGCAACATTAAAGAGCCCCTGCTCCATTGGCAGGAAGAGAGGGAGGCGGAAAGAGTGGACAGGAATAGGTCAGACAGAAGACCCGTCCCTCCGATGCCGGAATTGAGAAGGAGGAGGAAAGGGAGGCGCTTCTCAGTTCCGAGACTTTTATGCTGGTCCCGAACGAGGAAGGGGGTAGTGCAGGAATCTGACTCGAGCAGGTAGACATGAAATGAGCAATCCGTTACACTGTAAATAATGTGCACCAATAAAAACGTCTGAAAGACAAGCATGTGGACAGTCGTTACTCAAGAGTAGTCACAACAAACCCTGACACGAACAGAGTCCCAGAACACATTATGTTTGACAACCAAGGTACCACTGTACTCCTGATACTGTACTATAACTGAGCCAAAGTATGTGTAATTGAAATAAATGTATATCCCACACTTCATCCTTTTCATAACGTTGTTTTTCTATGTCCATAAGAGTGTAAGCTCATTGGGGCAGGGACCTTGCAAAGCACCATGTGGATAAATGGTGTTAGTTAATAAAAAAAAGTTAGCCCTCCTCCCCATGCTCTACATTCTGGAGTAGTACAAACTGTTTTGCACTTAAACAACCTTTCCCCTATATATAAACTAATCTCCAGTTCTTCAAGGTCTCCCGAGCTACTTTTTGAGGCTCCAATGGAAAAGCAGAAGGCAAAGCAGTTGGTGGCTGCCTAGTAACCACACCTTTTGGTACCCAGAACTGTTAAAGGCCTCAGAAGTGATTACCAGAAAACACAGGAATGTCAGAAGATCCCCACCAGAGAAGATCACATTTCCATCTAGTTCAGTGTCCTGTTTCCAATAGTGTCCAGCCACTTGGAAGTCCACAAGGACTTTTTATTTCATTAACGTCTATCAATAATTTCTGAGTCAAAAATATTCATATCTATCCTACCCATGGCCCCATTGTTGATTGGAAAGTTTCAATGGACTACTGTCATCGAGTGTGATGTTGAGTGTGATGGGGAGAACCCCAAGACAGTTGGGAAGGATTTGGTTTGTATTTAAAAGTGAAATCTACTTAATTTGCACTTTCTGAGACAATATGCAGACTATAACACATTCATCCTTTGATATTTACACTTCTCTGAATTTGGCAGTGTAGTTCTTTAGCCAAGCAATTTGCACAAAAATGCATGGACTAAGCTAAAGTGTGCATAGAAATAACATCTGTGAAAATAACATACGAAAATGCATTCTATTTGGGAAAATACGCTTTGCATTTTTCCCCCATATATCAGGCAAAATTGCATACAACAATGTGTCTTAGGAGAAATCTGCATCAAAAAAGTTGACGCATTTTCACGGAGACTTAAAAAAAAAATAAACACCACAAACTGATACGGAAGCCTGAATTTAAGGCTGAAAAAGTGAGAAACTGAGAGAAACCAAAACTGACAGATTTACTTATCCTTAATCAGCATGCAATGAATTGAAAGAGGCCAGGAAGAAACAACAGGGCATAAGTAAGCTCTTCCAGATGTGACAGGTTGGAGGATTTGATGAGGATGGCAACAATGGCAGCCGTGTTGGTGATGGTGACCAAAACTCACCTCCTGTGTCTTGCGTACTTCCCCCGGATGTGTCCCGATCCGTTACATCCTGGGGTAGGGCAGCTAATTAGGAGGGTGACATAACGAAGAAACAAAAACAGGCTTGACTTCAAGGGGTAAAGCAACAGCAAAGTTTTCAAAATCAAAGCGCGTAGCGTGTTTAAACAAAAGGCAACTAATCACATGTGCATTTGAAAAACCAAAGGAGCCACGGAAACACCCCATGGAAGAAAAGATAATTTCCTTTAAACAGTTCATCTCTTCCCCTTTGAATTCCAGCAGATGAGGGCAACACAGCGGCTCTGCAGTTTGCTAAAAATTAATGAAATGACTCACCCCATTTAATTAAATGAACGGTTCATTATAGTTTTATGAGTAGGTTTAATTAAAGTTTTGCATGTGTGAAAGCAAGCCTTTTAAAACCAGACAATTCTTGCACTCACCTCCTACTGGTGGCGCTTTTATTTATTTATTTATTACCAACACACACAAAACTGGACTTCCTCTGCAACTCTGTCTTTCAGTGCTGGATCCCGAAATCATTCCATTATACGTCCAAAGCTACTTCTGATGTAGTTATACTCCTGGTGGTGTTATATTGATGTGTATTTTATGTTGTTTTTAAGCTGTTTTTGGTTGATGTTTTATATTTGTTGTTAGCTGCCCCGAGCCCGGTTTCTAAACCAGGAAGGGCCTGGTATAAATAATATTATATTATAATTATAATTAAATATAATTATTTTCAGATCTGTATTTATGATGTGGTTACAATGATTACATCAGGTTGTTTGATGCTCCCACTGTGCTTCCTCTTCTGAGGCCAATTTCTACCGCACTTCCTCTGCGAATTTCCATAAGGTCCAACTTATATGTAGGTGATTCAGGATTTGAGAAGAATGGTGTCCTTTCCAGCCAAATAGGAATGTTCTATATGTTCCACTCCTGAGCAAATGCGATTAAATACAGCCTTGTTGCTGTACAGAATGCACTTCCATAATTCTACCTTTGAGAACCTCAACGAACAACAGATTTGTCCCCCATAACAATTGGAACAGCTCACCCTTCTGCCTACTCTTTTTGCCCTTTTGCCGATGATTGTAAAAGTCTATTTAATTTTAATTGCCTTCCATTAGGACTGGAGATTGCAGCATAATGAGCTGCCCCCAGACACACTAAAAGTAGATGGACCCTGGGACCCTGAGCTTCTGGGTGATATCAGCCATGGCTCACCTGAATTAAAAGCTTATGTTTGTGGCCGCTTTGAAGAAGAGGGAGACAAGTCTGAAGTCTACTGCATGCTTCAAGAATGGTGAATTTGAGCCTCTGTCACATGTTCAACAGAATGTCCTGGTTCTCACATAACACTAAGGCATGCTTTGTTTAGCAAACCATGAGTTAAGAACATAACTCAGGCCAATAGACCATCTAGTCCAGCATCCTGTTCTCAGAGTGGCCAACCAGATGCCCTTGGGACGCTCATAAGCAAGACCTGAACACTAGAGTACCCCACCCTACTGTGGTTTCCGGTAACTGGTATTCAGTAGCATATTACCTCCAATAGGGGAGGTAGAACATAAACCCGGCATGGTTAGTACGTTCCTCATCCTTTACAAAGGGTGCTGGGTTTACATGTAATGAGAAGCCACTGCGAAAACAAACCAAGGTCTGGGAGCCAACAACAAAAAATGGCTTCAGGTTGTGATCTCTTGGCAGGAAACAAAACAATTGAGCTGCTCAGTAGGTTTAATCAATCCTTATTGAATAAAAGCATGGTTTAGCATTATGTGTAAATGAGGGCAATGCATATACCATGGGTGGGCAAACTAAGGCCTGGGGGCTGGATCCGGCCCAATTGCCTTCTAAATCCGGCCCGCAGATGGTCTGGGAATCAGCGTGTTTTGACATAAGTAGAATGTGTGGTTTTATTTAAAATGCATCTCTGGGTTATTTGTGGGGCATAGGAATTTGTTCACCCCCCCAAAAAAATATATAGTCTGGCCCCCCAGAAGGTCTGAGGGACAGTGGACTGGCCCCCTGCTGAAAAACTTTGCTGACCCCTGGTGTATGCAAATGGGGTTCACATCTGTTTGCTGCAGCTGGCCGTGCATATCTGTCTGAAGTTTGCATGCATACAAACTGTACATTTATAGGCATTGTCCACACAGTCATTCAACTTGCCTATTTAAGGGTCTGCAGTTGCATGGGCAAAGGTAATGTACATACAGTAAGTACATGCATTGGTAATTTGAGACCTTCACATGAATGCATGTATGATGGGGGGGGGCATCAGCTGTGAGCAGCTGTGATCCAGCTTTCTTTGTAAGTGGAACAAGCGAAAGGAGCTTCTATTTCACTACATTGTCACTTGAACTTTGGTCTTTGGGGAATGAATTAAGTCTTACATTGGGGAGCTAAAGGAAAGAAGGCAAGCTATGCTCCACAGGGCCCAGTCCCAGCTCTCTCTCCCCATAACCACCTCATCCTCCCATAGGGGAGAGCACCTGAGTCTGGGCTCCAGTGCAAAAATAGTAAGAATGCACCTGGGAAAGAGGGCAATAGTTTTGCATTGATGATCAACTAAAGTAGGGCTTGGAGGCAGGATCACAGCCAGATTTCATGGCTTGGCAGAGCTGTTCCATTTCCAGGTCTGGCTTCCAAGAAATGAATGGAAATTTTTCTCATACTGTAACCCGTAGAAATGTCTGTAAGCTGAATAAAATGTAGGGAGTTTCATGGCCCCAACGTTTCATCTTCATCTGTGCAATGTTTTCTATAAACCAGACACTGTCCTATTCTAAGAACAATATCTCATTCTTCCAGTGAACCTGCTCAAGCTACCAGTGAAAAGGCATTTGCATTGTTGAACTATTGTTTTGCAGCCAACTTGGGCATGATTGTGTCTGGAGATCTTATTTTAAAAAAGATCACCACGTGATCTCCAGGTTTTGCCACTCTCTGGGACAGGAACCACTTCTGTGCTCCCAATACATATGCAATTGTGTCTCCATAAAAGGAAACCTATTCTGTCCATTGTAGGGGAGCCTTCAAAAATGGCATTTTGCTTAGCCTTGGGATTCTACCCCCCTCATTCTGCTGCGTGCCTAGACCATCTTCCTCCTTGTCCTGCAAGGGCATTCACATCCATCACCCATTGGATATTTCTCCCTGACTTCTTGGAGCACTGCTAATTTCTTTTACCATGGCCTCCTCTCCTTTTGTCATGCAGGCGCAGCCTGGGCTTCAATTAGTCGATTAATCGTCCAGTTAATCAGGCAATTAGAGGACAGCTGCAGTGATGGCTGTGCACAGGCCCTCCGAGCTGCCCCTTAAATATGTCGCCAGCTTCAATTACCACCTCCACTCATGTGTTCAGCAATAAAACGTAGGCAAGTGGTACGCCTGCCGCTCTCTAACCCAGTATCTTGAGAGAGAAACAGCAGGCTCTCAGAGCAGAAACACCCTAGGAAGCTGGGTCACATAAGGTCCAATTACTCTTTGATGCAGGAAGCGTTCTAATCAAAAGGGGAGAGGAAAGACAGCCTGTATCATTTGTGCTGTGCTTACAGAGCTCTTCTCACTTGAACCTTCGCACTCGGTGTGCTTCTAATAGTGCTCGGTGGCTTTGTAAGCCTATAATTTGTATGCTCTCGAGTTCAGGTCTGTGTTAAGTTCTTCAAGGGCTGCTTCCGTTTCTCCCGTGCTGCCCCTGGTGCGTGCGGGTAATGCTATAGAGCACCAAACAAGTCAGCCTCAGGTTATGAAAGGCTAATACTCGGATGAGCAGTTGGCCAACCGAACACAGCGAGGAAGAGGCGGCAGCTTTCCCTTGGGGCTGACTGGCGGGCAGCAGAGCTTGGCACCCTTTATCCACCAAGGCCTTTTCTGGATAACCTTGTACCCCTCCTGCTTCAGAAATTAAAGCTGCTCAATGCCCTATCAGCTTAGGAGCACAGGAAGAATATAGAAACGTAGGAAGCTGCCCTAAACTGACTTGTCCACCTAGAATCGTAGAGTTGGAAAGGACTATGAGGGTCACCTAGTCCAACTCCCTGCAATGCAGAAATATTTTGCCCGACGTGGGGCTTGAACCCACAACCCTGAGATGAGGAGTCTCTTGCTCTATTGACTGAGCTATCCCAGGTCAACCTAGCTCTGTATTGTCTGCACCGACTGGCGGTGGCTCTCCAGGTATGATGGGGGAACCCAAACCCACACAGCAGTGGTGGCGACAACGACAGGACAACTGTTTAATACAAGGGGCACAGCCACTACATACCTCTGAAGCACATTGAAAGTACATTGCTTCCCACAAATAATCCTGGGAAGCGTTGGTTGCTAAAAGTGCTGGGAACTGTAAACTATGGTTCATGGGATCCTTTGGGAGAAGCCATGTGCTTTAAATGTAGGTTTGCTGGGGTGTCAACAAAATCTATCTAGTAGTGACTTCTGAATGTGGCACATGCTGCAGAGCTTTTGCAATGTAATATGAAGTGTAATATGAAGACAATTTATGCAGAGACAGATCATTGGTTGAGCTATCTCAGTCCACATATTGCCAGATGCTAGTTTTGTATAGTTGTTTGCTTGCTTCTATCAGCTTTTGTGCAAAGTATACTCAGTCCAGACTTTTCCCTCTTCACCTTCCACTTTTGATATTGATGTAAAATTAGGACACTATCCAGTCAAACACCTTTAAACCCCACTGATTTCAATGGGACAGCAGAGATTATGCATACATCTCTCCAGCTGAAATCAATTGGAGTGACAAAATAGAAAAAGGAGTGAGACAAAGCTGTCCCCTATCTCCACTGTTTTTATTCTGAAGTTGGAAATATTGTTTCAGAATATAAGAAGAAACAGGGAAATTAAAGGTATTGAGGTGGGATGTAGAGCCTATAAATTAAGGGCATTTGCTGACGATGTGGTGTTGACAATAAGGAATCTCAACCTATTTGCAAATAATTATATTAAATTGTGGAAAGAGGTTAAGAAAAGAGTTGGATATATGGGGGAGAATGAAACTCTCCCTGTTAGGTAGAATTTCAGCCATTAAAATAAACATAAAATGAATATAAAATGAACCCTAGGATACTGTTTTTATTCCAATCAATTCTGATTGTAAATAATTCAAACTGCTTCAAAGAATGGAAAAAAAGATACAGTCATACCTTGCTTTTTGGCCAGGATCCATTCCAGAGCCCTGACCTCTAGCCGAAAAGGATGCAGGGCAAAGTGCCGTGTCTGCACACACGCGGGGAACGGTTTGCACTTCTGCACATGTGCGAAGCACGATTTAGTCTGCAGTTGTATTATGAGGCATCTTGTTTGCGTTGGTTAAAAGAATGGATTGTATGGGACAATGCAGACATTTTAGATTTAGAAGGCCATGATTTAAAATTTGGCTGGCGTGCATGTCTTTCGTATGGGAAGGCTGAAATTTATAAGAGTTTCATGAACCACATTCTTAGGCAGAATCTGTACAGAATGTGTTTAAAGTTTGAAAAATGTTTATTTTGAAATGTAAAATTGAAAACTTAATAAAAATTATTATATTAAAAAGAAATTGATTGGACTGAAAAGCAAAGATCTTTATTTGTCAATGGATGCAAATGAGCATCCTTGGCCTTGTTTTAGTTTGAAGTCATAATTTGTTTCTTTTGCTATATATATATATATATATATATATATTTGTGTGTGTGTGTACATAGTCAACACATGCCCCTTAAAATCCCAGTTAGTTGATCTCCTATTTGAAAAGTGGCAGCCTGTTGTTTTCCGTGACCAAATGAAAGTTGCCAAGTGATGATGCGTGGCATTTGTGAGAGAGCTATCCCACATCAGAGACTCCCGAGTTTCCATATCAGCTCACATCACCTCAGACACAACAGTTCTCAAGAGGAACAGCACACCTATTTATCTCAGAGTCGTATATAAATGATGTATAAATAATAAAATTGTTGTTGTTAATCGGGTGAAATACACAAACATATGAATCAGCCCTGAGTTGCTGAGAAGAAAATTTCCTTACCTCACCTCCTGGCCAATGAGTTCTGTAGGTACTGTGGAGAAAGATGGAGAAGAAGAAAAGGAAAACAAAGCAGAAAAAATGAAAAGTCACATGAGATGTCTCCCTTCTGGCAATTTCTACAGGTGGAGCTAGCCACCGAAAACAAAACCCCGTTATATGAAACCACCTTATACTGAATCAGACCATTGATCCATCTAGTTTAGTGTTCTTTGACCCAGGATCTTCAGATTTTGTTGGACTATAACTTTCAACACTCCCAGCCAAAGACCAGGAATGCTGGGAGTTGCAATCCAAGAACATATGGAGACCCAATATTGAAGAACCCTGATCTAACCAGCATTGTCTACCCTTAGTGCAATCTGTTTATCACCTATTAGTGGCTAGTCTAATTAAATCTGCATAATTCCCACCGACTCCATTTCATGACCATTAACTCCTTCAGACTTCGGGGCTTTAATGCCATGCCCTACTCCTCACCCCAGTTTCTCACCTCTCTCTATTTTTTAAACATCTAGTCTGAAGAACAGTTCTGGGCAACACAATAACTTGCTGATGACCTGGACACTGTGGTTGGCCCTAAAAAAGTATGACCTTACTAGGGCATTTCGATTTCCTGCCATAACAGACCAACATGGTTGTCCACAGTTTCTTGTGTGATTAGCTGAGATCTCCAGAATCTCAGTCTGAGAACCTTCCCATCATTTGTAACTTGATTCATTCCAATGGGAGGTGCAACAAATGGAACCTGGGACCTTCTGCTTGCATAGCATGGGCTCTACATTTTCTCCCATCATCTCATGCCCAATATCATAATGCTCCCAGTCATTGGCTGCTTTTGGGTGGGGTTTGTGTGTAGGAAAATGTGACAATACCATGACACATCTAAGGTATCCTACATCTTGTGGAGGAGACCTTATACTGGGATCGAGAGTTACAGCTGGCTTCTGAGGAGCTTATCTTGCAATTACGGTACAGAGACTGCTAACTTGCTCAGTTAGCCAACTCTTCCCTCCTGTGAGAGTCCCGTGAGGATTGACCCCATGCTGCTATATAAAAGGGTAAAGGACCCCTGGACATTTAAGTCCAGTCACAGGCGACTATGGGGTTGCGTCACTCATTTTGCTTTCAGGCTGAGGGAGCTGGTGTTTGTCCACAGACAGCTTTCCGGGTCATGTGGCCAGCATGACTAAACCAGTTTTGGTGGAACACCGTGATGGAAACCAGAGCGTGTGGAAACATCATTTTCCTTCCCGTCGCAGGGGTATCAATTTATCTACTTGCACTGGCGTGCTTTCGAATTGATAGGTTGGCAGGAGCTGGGACAGAGCAACGGGAGCTCACCCCTGTCAAGCGGATTCGAACCGCCAACCTTCTGATTGGGAAGCCCAAGCGGCTCAGTGGTTTAGGCCACAGCGCCACCCATGTCCTTTTGTGGACCACATAAAATTAGGCAATGGGTCAGAAGCAGCCCATGAGCTCCACTTCTGAACTAGAGATAGTGGAGAAAGGTATGGTTTTTAGAGACTATGCATACTGACTTGAGAATGTGCATATTGCCTGCAAAATGTACAGAATTCAGGCTAGCTTTGCACATCCCCCAAAGCCTACTGGGGGTTATGTGTAATTACTGGATATTGCATAAAATTCAGTCCATACATGCATAATCTTCAAGGCCTATTCAAAATTGTGTATATTGACTAGGAAATGTGTACAGTTACATCTTTAAGGATAGATTATGTCCACATTCTGCATGAGGCCTGGTGAATGTGTACAATGGCTGGTTATTATGCACATATACCACTCAGTTTATATTCTCCCTAATGTAGACACACACAATGAACTATTCACTCAGAAATGAGAAACCAATTTATTTGCTCAAGGCAATGATGTGGCACCCCCCTTTTATTTGCCAGAATTTCTTCCCTCTGCCAGGTGAAATACACGAAGGCATTTTTGCTTTCAAAGTCAGAAAATAAATAGCAATCAGGCCTCAAATTATCAAGTCATTTGTCTTCAAATTCCCACCACATCAGCCTTGTTTGCTTCTGCAACATACACAGTCTCTCTCTCTGGCTTTCTCAGATGTATGACTTCAAAGCCTCCGGCCGAGCACATGTGATAAAAGTGATCTGAAGCCATCAAGATTTCTATGAAGCCAAGCATGCGAGGCTGTTTTTTTAAAAGAAGGGAGAGGGGAAATCAGAATGTGGATTGAAAATGTTTTGAGTGTCCCTGTGAGTCACTCTCTGAAGAGATCTCCTGGGAAAAGTTGAGGAGGGTATGTGTGTGCAGTGTTTAAACACATACACACAGAGAGAAAAAGATCGAGATTGTTGGCCTCAGAGACAGAAGCATTTTGATGAACCACACAGAGCCAGGTTTAACTGCTAGAGCGCATAATTCCACAAAGTGCTCACCTCTGATTGCCTTTGATCGTGTACGTGCTCGCTTATCGTCATTCTCTAAACTCATCTGGAATCAAACAACAGCAGAATTAACATTTTATTTAATGAAAACAATTTGCAATCAAAGCTAATGTACCCCTGGAAACCATGAGCTTGGATTGCACAAAGGCAAGCGGAAAAGATCTAAGACACAAGCTGTCTGGGAAATTGCCTCCATTCATGGCTGATAAACAAGAAGACCACTACTTGGGCAGAATGTCACAGGAGCAAAGCATAGCTGCCAAATACCCCGTTTCCCCCGGGAAACCCCCGTTTTTACTTACCTTTTCCCGGTGGTCCCCCGTATCACTTTGTCTCCCGTTTTTCTCCGTTATTTTCTCCTGCCGGCAGCCATTTTTTTTCTTTCTGATTTGCCCTTCTATGGGCATAAAAATGGCCGCCGCTGGCTTCAAAAGTCGCATCTACGCATGACCGGAAGTGCGTAGACGCGACTTCCAGTGTCGGCGGCGGCCATTTTTGGTGCCCATAGATGGGCGGGCCGACACTGGAAGTTGCGTCGACGCACTTCCAGTCATGCATAGAAGCTACTTTTGAAGCCGGCAGTGGCCATTTTTGGTGCCCACAGAAGGGCAAAGCGACACCGGAAGTTATGTCGACGCAACTTCCGGTGTCACACGGCTGCCGGTCCCGGATTCTGCAATCCGGGACTTGGAAGGTAAGGAGCAAAGCAGTGTCTCGGTTTGGCACACGAGGGTGGGAGGACGTCTTTACATGGCAAGCCACGAGTGTGAACAGGTTTACCATGATTTTCTGGTTGTCTCAACCATAGTGTGACAAACTGGGGTGGGGTGGGACGAACGTGCATGCACTAGACTACGTTTTGAGATGTTTCAGCATCTGTTTCCTTCTGGACCTTTTAGTGTAAAAGCTTTGCGTCTATTTTCTTGGATATGCTCTCACAGAGATGCAGATTAGAAACTAAAAAAACAACAACCCCAAACAAAATAATGTTCTGGTTATGGAGACAAGGTGCAGCAACCGTGTAAGTTCAGGATGTGATAGATAATGCCAACTCAAATAAAATCCACCAGGCTGGGGGGGGGGGGAATGGTTGTGCGGATGAGTCATTGCACTCCCCTTGAAGGAAAATTCACTGGGTTTCTTTGAAAGAACATTTGCTTTGGGTCTTTTTGTTCAGCTATTAAAGCGTGGGCCAGAAAAGGGATAGCACACTTTCACATGTTCTGCAGACCTTTAGCGAGCAGACAATTAAGGTTGCACAGAGTGAAATTCTACTGAGAGAGGCAGATCCATTCAAATATCCCCTCTAATGTTGGGACATCAAACATGATGCTCAGCAAGGAACAGCATCATGAATAAATAATATTTGTAACTTCCAAGTGCTGAGAGTCTATTTATTAATTAAGCATAACCGTACCGCAGTGTGCAGTTCAGGAGTCTAGAGCCACATCTTCTAGGGCGGCTGGCTGTTGGTTATGTTACACAGACATCACAAAATCTCAGTTAGAAACTATTAGCATATTCACTGTAAGGTGACATAGATCTATCTACTAGCTGAAATGCAGGCTCAACTTGGAACCAAGAAGATAGTTTATCATGTTTCGATTGCCACCCCCAGCCCAAAGGGAGGACAACTCATACTGAAAGAAATCCTGACAAATGGCTGTCAACAGAAAGCTGCAGTGAATTTACTCTCCAAATATACAGATTATTCGCCAAATATTTAATATATGCCTTTGACACCCAAAGATTTAATTTCAACACTTGGTGTTTGACTTTGATATTTGATTTCAATATTATTTCTGTGAGTCAACAATAACTTCTGTGAGTTAAGAGAGGGAGATTCCATCTTGAAGGATGGAAGTGAGACTTCTTGTCAGAAGGAGGGTGGGAGCAAGACTTCACCCGCCAGGACAATGGACCTTTGACCGTATTTGAGAACAAATGCGTGATGCAATTTTGCATTTGATAGTTGGCAGATCTCACATTTCATGCCTGCAAAATCAAAACAAGCAAGGAACGCCAACAAATAACCAAGAAAACACACCCAAATTTTGAAGGCTGGGGTAGAAATTTGCAGTTGAAAAAGCATATTTGAATTTCAGATTTGAAGGTCAACATTTGAAAAGTTTGGAATATTTGCAAAGGTTGGTTGAATAGGTTAAGTATAGCTATTTGCGAGGACATAATAATAATATTATTATTACTCTGGTCAGATGCAGTACTTGCCTGATAGCTTAGCTAAGCCTGTCATGAAACACTCCATTGCTACGACTGTATGATTTGACACATCTGGTGTGTGTGTGTGTGTGTGTGTGTGTGTGTGTGTGTGTGTGTGTATCAAGTATATCAAGTCACACAATTGGTTCCTTTAGCTCAGTGTAGCCTTTTCCAACCTTGGGTCTCCAGCTGTTTTTGGACTACAATTCCCACCATCCCTAGCTAGCAAGACAAGTGGTCAGGGATGATGGGGTCGGCAGTCCAAAAACAGCTGGAGACCCAAGGTTGGGAAACACTAGTCTATACTGGCTGGCAGAAGTTCTCCGTCATTTCAGGCAGGAATCTACCCATGGGTGAGCCAGGATTTATTGTAGGGGGGCAGGCTTTATGTTGGAGGGGGGGCAGAACTGAGTTATCTGCAATGCAATTGGTCAGTTAGTTAAGTATTTTTTTTTACTTACATGGTTTTTTGGGGTGTGTGTGTGGCAACTGCCCTCCTGGCCACGTCCAGGAATCTACCTTAAGATGCTACATATTGAATCTGGGACCCTCTTGGCCTAGAGCAGGCACTCTACCACTGAACTATGGCCCCCTCCCACAGGAGGAAATGAAATTCCCCGAAGAAATGAAACCCTAGAATAGATTGTGTTAGGTTGCCAAGACAGGCTTCAGCACACACATCCCAGGCTCAAAATTTCATGGAAAGCATCGGCCGGCTATCATAGGCTGGCAATATCCTTAGTGTGACGGGGAGAAGCCAAAAAGGGGAAAGGGGGGGGCATAAATGGAAGATGCCATGGAATGAAATTAAGGAGGAGGAGAGAAGGGTGGGTGGGTGGATTTGTAAGGCCGAAGGCAGCAGCTGGAACACGAACTGCATCGAACAGCACATGCTGTTTCCCCTCTCTGTCCCTTCGCTGGCAGAGTGTCGGATGCAAACAAAGCGTACTGCTTTCTCATTGGCAAAGAGTCATGAGTACAGGCCAGTTGCCAGCCACGTGCTGTGATCTGTTGTTCTTCAATGAAGGAGGGAGGTGGAAGGAGGCTGTTCTTAAATGTGGGCTTCTTTGGATTGCAGAATTAAAACTGGTTTGATTCCCCCTCCTTGGAGACTCTTGGGCACTGCAGATCTGTCTGCGGGAAGGCCTGGGGAGTCTCTAACAGAGCTGCCCTCAGCAAGCTACAACCCCCCAACATTCTTTGGATGAAACCATGATGCTTAAACCGGTATTAAACGGGTACCAGTCTGCAGTGTGGATCTGCAGCCAGAGTTCATCTCCCCCCCCCACTCCTTTCTTCCTTGCACAGGGATGGGCTGTGTTCTTCTCCTGAGCTGGGCAACGGAAGGTTGCACCTCGCCAGAAGTTGTTCCGAGTTGTTTTGTTTAAAATGCTAAAGGATGACAAAGCGCCCTGAAGTCTCGTCTGTGAACCGAATATCTCAGATGGAATTTCCATGCATATTATTTGCCCTTGCAGTAATGTAGCGCTAACGTACAATGATTTATACTGTGTGATTTGCTGGAGGGGGCCACTGGGAGGGGGGGGAGGGGAAAGAAATAAAAAAGGGGGGGTAATTTATGCATCCTGTCATCCACGCTCTTGCCGCCCCATCGCCTTATGAGCCTTGTGTTTATTACAACCTTCCCAATAACCCAAGAAGACAATTACTATAATTTCTATTTTTAAAGCCTTGATTCCCTCCGGACCGATGGCTCACATTTAAAGTGTGGAGAGGAGCAGGTGTCAAAAGGACTTCATTACATTTACGAGCCTTTCAAATATGCCGTTCCTGGTGTTCGCCAGAGTTAATGCCTTCCGATGCACGCCTCACAATAGAATTAATATTTTTGATTGCTGGACGGCTGTGTGTGTTTTTGCTGAAATGAAATCTAGCCTGGCTCTCTCTCTCTCTCTCTCTCTCTCTCTCTCTCTCTCTCTCTCTCTCTCTCTCTCTCTCTCTCTCTCCCTCCCTCCCTCCCTCCCTCCCTCCCCCCCCCACCCCTCACTTTTATTTTGTCACTTTTCCCAGGGAAATTGGCAAACGTTCTGCTGGTTTTCAAGCATGCCTTAGCAATTTGGGTTCCATGCAGATAAATTATTTTTGTTTGAAAAGAAACCGGGGGGGGGGGTGGATAAAAAGGAAAAAAAATACCATCCTGAAAACAGAAAAGGTTGCAGAAAACACAATGGGGGCTGCATGCTGACTATGGATGCCTCTTGATGAACAACAACAGCTTTGACTTACTTCTTTCGCTTTTCTACATCACCTTTTTTCCCCATTTGTAATTTAGAAACATGAAAGGAAACAACCACTAAGAAAGCACTTCTTCCCCTGGCCCCTCGGAAAGAAAAGAGACAGTTTTTGTCTCTGTGTGTGGAGGGGAGCAGCTCAGCATTTAGATTCCCAACATTTTAGTGATGGCGCAGAAGGTAGCTAAATCTTTTCTGCCATGAGTGATTTGAGATGGCTTCCCCCCCTTGTAGGGTGTGCCCCTGAGCAGTCCGCAACTTTTCAAGGAAACTCCTTAGTTCCAATCTTTGGCATGGGAAGCACTTTTATCTTATTTTTATCTTATTCCCCCCCCCCTGTATTTCTTGCTCACCAATTTACTGCAGCCGTACTCACGCAACCAAGAAGGCAGGCCACAGCTCAGTGGCAGAACATCTGCTCTGCGTGCAGAATGTCTCAGGTTCAACCCCTGGCAACCTTATGTATGGCTGTGAATTTCCCTTCTCTGAAACCCCACAGAGCTGCTGTGAGTCAGTGTCAAACAGAAGTAGTCAACGTGGTGCTCTCCATATGTCTTGGTAACGCCCACCAGCCCAACCAGCATGGGGAATGGTCAGGGGTTGTAACCCACAACATCTAAAGGGCACCACTTTGGTCATTGACAAGCTGGAACGTGTCCAGAAGAGGGCAACCAAAATGGTCAAAGGCCTGGAAACGATGCCTTATGAGGAACGGCTTAGGGAGCTGGGTATGTTCAGCCTGGAGAAGAGAAGGTTAAGGGGTGATATGATAGCCATGTTCAAATATATAAAAGGATGTCATATAGAGGAGGGAGAAAGGGTGTTTTCTGCTGCTCCTGAGAAGCGGACATGGAGCAATGGATTCAAACTACAAGAAAGAAGATTCCACCTAAACATTAGGAAGAACTTCCTGACAGTAAGAGCTGTTCGACAGTGGAATTTGCTACCAAGGAGTGTGGTGGAGTCTCCTTCTTTGGAGGTCTTTAAGCAGAGGCTTGACAGGCATATGCCAGGAATGCTTTAATGGGACCCAGGTGGCGCTGTGGTTAAACCACTGAGCCTAGGGCTTGCTGATCAGAAGGTCGGTGGTTCGAATCCCTGTGACGGGGTGAGCTCCCATTGCTTGGTCCCAGCTCCTGCCAACCTAGCAGTTCGAAAGCACATCAAAATGCAAGTAGATAAATAGGAACCGCTACAGCGGGAAGGTAAACGGCGTTTCCATGTGCTGCTCTGGTTTGCCAGAAGCGGCTTTGTCATGCTGGCCACATGACCTGGAAGCTATACGCCGGCTCCCTCAGCCAATAATGCGAGATGAGCGTGCAACCCCAGAGTCGGTCATGACTGGACCTAATGGTCAGGGGTCCCTTTACCTTTACCTTTAAGCAGAGGCTTGACAGGCATATGCCAGGAATGCTTTAATGGTGTTTCCTGCTTGGCAGGGGGTTGGACTGGATGGCCCTTGTGGTCTCTTCCAACTCTATGATTCTATGATTCTAATTCTATAACCCCCCACCCCACCAAAAAACAACAACCATACATCATATTACAGGACAGCATACGTGATATTTATTGGGATATCCTATCTACATAACAGGAGAGCAAATTTATTGATTGCTTTTACCAAAGTGCTACTTGGGAGCCTCTATTCCCTATGTTTAGGGAAGTTTTTAATGACTGATGTTTTAATGCATTTTTAACCTTTAGCTGGAAGCCACCCAGAGTGGCTTGGGAAACCCAGTCAGATGGGTGGGATAGAAATAATAATTATTATTATTATCTATTGGCCACCAAGTGGTAGGGAAAGATTTCCTACTTCAGGGGGGTAGCTAGTGGGCTGCCTTCAAGAAACAAAACAAAGAAAAAATTCCTTCCACTAGCACCTTAGAGAACAGCTAAGTTTGTCATTGGTATGAGCTTTCATGTGCATGCACACTTCTTCAGATAAGTTGAACTTCAACTTCCCTCATCCCAGGTCAGCCTAGCCAATGGTCAGGGATGATGGAAGTTGTAGAGTGAAAAAGAACTCCGACTCTTGGTTGTGCAGAGCCCAGGGGAACAAAACAGGGACCAGTAGAAGCAGGAAAACTACTAGCTTTGAATGTACGCCTTTGCCAAAGCACTGCCTGTGTTTTGCTCTGTAGCTGGTACATCAAGTGGCAGAGCTCCAAATTACACATTCCTTAGACATCTCCGAATTCTCCCCCCCCTCCAATTTTTTTCCTTTAGGGCCCTCCCAGTGGCTCTGTTTAAGTTGTCCCGACATTCCACCCACCCCAAGTCTCATTCGCAGCTGAATTAACTAGAAGTTTGCTGTTTCAACTTATGCCCTTCCTCCTCCCCGGCTGCATCTCTTACAGTTCCGTAGACTAATAAGCACCAGACATGGCATCCCCAGCTTTACATCAGTGGAGAATTTCTCTTGACATTTCTTTGTGTGTGTGTGTGCACCAGAGATTGCTGTTCTCGCCTCCAAAGGCCTCAAATTAAAAATTACCGCTGTGTAATAAACAGCCTAACGAAGCCGGGTTGTCAGTTTTCATTTGGAGAAATGAAGGGCGCAAATGAAACATTTAGCTACGTGCGACCAGGAGAGCTTTTGCTCTGTTGCGAGGAAGCGGATTGGAAAACCTGCTACATGGCATTGTGCCTGACATTATAATGCTTCCATCGTCTCAATTTGTGGGGCTGGCATTCAAACGCAAGGCTGCTGAGGCACAATAATACGCAGTCTTCTGGCGCGCACAGAGCTTCCAATTGTTTGCAATGAAGAAGCCTGCTTTTGATGAGAAGAGGACAAGGATGGGCTAAACTGTCAGATTTGGTTTCTCATCCCCCCCCCTTAAATCTTAAGTTCATTTCTCCACATTTCCACATCAGTTTGTGAATCTCTCTCTCTTTTTTCATAGTCCTAATTAAAATTCATGAAGACCTTAGGGCTAAGTTCTCATAATAGACACATATTTGTATGCAGCTTTCACTAGCATACACATATTTGCAGAGCATGTTGCCTTTGTTGTTGTTGTTTAGTCGTTTAGTCATGTCCAACCCTTTGTGACCCCATGGACCAGAGCACGCCAGGCACTCCTGTCTTCCACTGCCTCCCGCAGCTTGGTCAAACTCATGTTGGTGGCTTCGAGAACATTGTCCAACCATCTCGTCCTCTGTCATCCCCTTCTCCTTGTGCCCAACATCAGGGTCTTTTTCAGGGAGTCTTCTCTTCTCATGAGGTGGCCAAAGTATTGGAGCCTCAGCTTCAGGTTCTGTCCTTCCAGGGAGCACTCGGGGCTGATTTCCTTCAGAATGGATAGGTTTGATCTTCTTGCAGTCCATGGGACTCTCAAGAGTCTCCTCCAGCACCATAACTCAAAAGCATCAATTCTTCGGCGATCAGCCTTCTTTATGGTCCAGCTCTCACTTCCATACATCACTACTGGGAAAACCATAGCTTTAACTATATGGACCTTTGTCGGCAAGGTGATGTCTCTGCTTTTTAAGATGCTGTCTAGGTTTGTCATTGCTTTTCTCCCAAGAAGCGGGCGTCTTTTAATTTCACGACTGCTGTCACCATCTGTAGTGATCATGGAACCCAAGAAAGTAAAATCTCTCACTGCCTCCATTTCTTCCCCTTCTATTTGGCAGGAGGTGATGGGACCAGTGGCCATGATCTTAGTTTTTCTGATGTTGAGCTTCAGACATTGCCTTAGTGTAATGCATTTCTGCATGTTATTTTCACCAATATATGAAGTTTTATGCCCAAAAAACAAAGGGTCTGCTGATTTCTCTTTAAGGTTTCCAGACTCAAAAGAGAGCAGGGCAATTAAAGGCACAGAAGTCCTGTCCTCTATTGAGTCTGGCAACCCTAAGTGCAGGTTTAGGACCAGAGTTTTCTTTCTCCTAGATAGGCTAGCTTCCCCAGGTTGACGAGCCCCATCTGCCCCTCACGTCCCTCTACAGCACATGCAGAAATAGCCTTCTTCACCATTGGGCCCACTATTGGTGACTAGACATCGTCATCATCATCATTTAGGTTGATAAACCAACCTAAATGTCCCAACGAGAGCTCTACGGAAACTTAGGCCCCCAGAAGCCTCTGTACCTTTAAGAGCTGCACAGAAGGGAGCTAAAACCCCACCAGGTGCAACTTCTCCTGTCAATGCAGCCCTGTGAGGAGCAAAAGCCACACCTGCCCACGCGTCGCCTTCCTCAGCAGCTCTTAAAGTAACAGGAGACCTTTCAGGGTTTAGATTCTGGCAGGCTGAACAACCACCCTGTTTGGTTTCTGCTCTGTAACTGGCAGCAGGTCTTTAGATACAGGCTGGCTCAGCTGTCTTGCACTGAGCCTGTTTTAACTGTACCACAAGATGATGCCTTGTTACCAGGGGGACACAGGGCTCCGTGTTTCAGTAGGACCAAGATAAGGCCGGAAGTATCCCTTCATAAAAGCCTCCTAATCTTCTGGCAAGAGACTTTAGCCTGAACTTTTGACAGTTCCGCCTTTCCCCTTTCCTCCTTTTCAAAAAGTTGCAGCTGGGTCGCTTTCCTTAAATACCCTCCTGTGTTAACACAACAACACCCACTCTCTTTTTAAAACTTGCTTTCCTTTCATGGAGACTTCTAATTAGGGTTGCTTTGCTAATGAATGAATGAATGAAGGAATTCATTTAGCTCTTCCAAAAGACTTCGCCTTTCACCTGGCCTGTCAGGAGTCTCTTTCTGACAAGTCTGTATCTTAGACCTTTTATGTTAGTTCTTTAGCTCGTGGGTTTGTCTTGATGATATTTATTATCTCTCTTTTTACTGGTGAATAAACCTATTTTGGAAGCAAAATACCTTTGGTTATGGCCTTAGGGAGTTTGCAAACAGTCTCCCCGAGCCAAGCATAACTGCAGGGCCTCAAGCAATGTTAGGGCCAAGCTGAAATGTGGTGGCGGGGCGAGCCAGAGCCAGGGCACTTACTTTCTTTTGCTGGTGGGATTCAACTGCATATCAGCAAATTTAGGGTGCACAATTAAAGTGGATTCGAAATCCTTGCACAGCAGACCCGATTCCAAAAAGAAAAGGAAAGCCCCCTGACTGTTTGCAGAAAGGAAAGTGACAGGAAAATGCATTGGAAACTGTGGGGTCACAATTGCTAGATGCAATATTGTATAATCTTCCAGCAAACCAATCATAATGGATGCTCAACAAAGAATGGGCATCATATTACCTTCCAGGCAAACTTTGTGCAAGCAAATCAGGACCAATGTGCAATAAATAGGTTGCCTGGAAGCAACGTCAGTCTCCTTGACACTCTCTCTCTCTCTCTCTCTCTCTCTCTCTCTCTCTCTCTCTCTCTCTCTCTCTCTCTCTCTCTCTCCAGCCTTAAGGGTTACCCACAATTCCTCTTCCCCTGCTGCTTCCCCCCTTTTAGCACTCTTTACTGCTCAGTCAGAGCAAGCAGGCAATTTGGAGTTTCTCTGGAATGCCCTTTGTTCCAATCTGTTGCTAAAGAATGGATTTTCCCATGGAAAGAAGTGGGGCAAGGGGGAAACCACTTGGACCCATGCCCAGAAAGTATGGGTCAAGCAGAAGACTGCTTGGGCCTGTGGCTTCTAGACTTCTAGGCAATCATAAGTGTGGATGAGCCCTTAGAGGCTGTAATTGGGAGCGGAGGAATGGTAAGAGGGGAGGTGCTGCTGAACACCTTCTCTTCCTGCTCAAAATATTCATCCCTCTGCTTTTTGTTCCCCTTAATTTTATTTCCCCTTCAACAATCAAAACTAAGTAACAGTTGTAGTTGCGCAATCTTTTCATTGCTTTCCTTTAAATCAATATATATATATTTAAGTGTGTGAATTCATGCAACACCCCCAACACACACACACACAAAAAGACTGGCAAGGGCTATTAAGTTCATGGGGCAGGTAAGCAGAGGAAGAATGGACACCAGTATCAAAGTGAGGCAAGTTTAGTCTGGGTTGAGGAGGAGCCTTATTGACAGGGCAATAATGCACCTGGTAATTCAGAGGCCAGCCCTTTGGAGTTCAGTGGGACTTGGTCCCAGGTCAATGCACTGGGGATTGCAACTTCCTCTCTGGACTGTTGAAAAGGTCAAGCCAGAGTGACAATGCAGTGTTTATTGTGTGTGAGCATCACCAATTACCTGTAGAATCAGACCGAGTCCAGCATCGTATTTTGAAAACAACCAGCGAGCTGTCTCTGGAACCTCGAAGCTTCCCCACTCCTGGTTCATAGTCACTGGTAGACCCATCTTATTCCTGAATCATTGCATTTTATTGTATTTTTAAAAACCATATTTCACTTCTTTGAGCACCGTTTGGTGGAAGAAACGCTTCAATGAATGTCTTATTTCCGGGAAAACCCCGCCCCCATTGTCAGCTGGAGCTCATCACCCCAGCTCCTGGTAATTAATGCACAGCAGGACCAGGGTGTTAGTATCTTGGCTTTGTGAGTTTACTGATGCTTCCCTCTAAGGAGGACCTCACCTTGATGTGCCTGCTGTGGAGGCCTTTGGCTGTCTCGCAACTGCTGATCTTTTCTCCACGGGTCCACCTTTGACTCAGCAGTTTGCCTCGGAACTCATTTTCTAAGGATTTAAGAGAAAGAGACAGCGTCAGCAACAAAGGCAGCTTAGGGAGGCCTCTGGCGCCACCTTAGTGATGCTTCCTCTGAGAGGCTTAGTTCAGAGGATAGTCAGTGGAGGTTCATCAGAGTTCACACGGGTGGGGTGCAGGTAGGGGGACAGGATAGCTGAGGACATAGGACCAGGGTAGCATAGGACGCTATACCAAGTGAGAACATTGATCCATATATCTCAGTATTATCTAATTCAGAGGTCGGCAAGGTTTACCTCGCCTGGGCCAGTTCACTCTAGCGGAGATCCCTCTGTGGGCCAGATCGTCCATGTGCCCAAATGTGCCCGCGATTTCCGGCGTCTGCGTCTGCACAGACACGATTTCGGTTAAACGACCCCTGTGGGCTGCTTGTGGCCCATGGGACTTACGTTGCCGACCCCTGATCTAATCTGACTGGAAGTGGCTCTCCAGCGATCCAGGTGGGGGACAACACCAGCTCTACCTGCAGATTCCAGAGGTGTGCACTGACTGCAAAGGAAGCAAGATGTCTTTCCCCGAAGGTTTTACAGGTACGAGCAGTCTGGAATCACATATAACAGCCCTGATACCATCATTCTCACAAATCATGACAAATGCACAATAAAAAAGGATAGCTGGGGGGACCCTAAGCTGTGAAGAGGGCTTAGGGGCATCATGATTCACAGGGACATCCCTGTAACTTGCTTTGCCCTGATCGTGACAACTTAGAAAGAAACAGCAGCAACAACCTTCAAGGTATTAATTTGTCCTTCCAATGTGCAGATTTATAGCAAGACATATTAAATGTTGACAAAGAGGTCACAAGCAAAGGAAAGCAACTGCCCTTCACTGCCAGGCAGAGGATTCTCAACCGGGAAGGATGTAGCTACCTTGAGAACACGGATCGGCAAAATTCAGTTTCCCCATTAAGTCAAGGCTACAGAGTACAGAAAGTCCCAAGGCTTCTACCTAAAAGCCCAAGGCTGGTAAACACACACACACACCACTTGATATTTCATTCACACAATGATTTGATTCACAAATGCTTGATTTCTCTCTTGCTGGCAGCTAATTGCATCCACTGAAAAGCACATTGTTAGGAGGACACGCAAAAGTTCTGGGATAACTGCAGTGAAGCCATCACTTGGTTGATCACCAGCTGACGGACAGGGATTTGTCAATCATCTTGGTGCACTCAGTACTTCCCAGAGAATGTGTGAACTGAGCCCATTGAAAGAAAGCTTCTGTGTGTAAGGCACCCCTTGATGTTGCAAACGTTGTGTGTTTCGATTATGCATGTCTGGACTCCTTTGATTGGAGTTCTGCACTGCAGTTGAACCTCACTGAACAACCTCCTCTTCTCTTTTTGCAGACATCCAGAATTTTAGTTCATTCTCCATTGGTTAATGAGAACAGGAATCTCATTTGAAAATTAACAAAGGAGAGATAGAATTTTGGTGAAATTCTCATGGGGCGGGGTGTAGGGCTTGCCTGACTTTGAGGTGGTGGAGGGTGGCTTGTGAGTCCCTTTTCTTTCATGGTGGAAACCTCGTTACCAGGGGCCTGCACTCTGCAGCCTTCCTGGGTGTCCACACTTCAGTGCAAGCCCAGGGCAACCCACTGCAAGGTTAACTCTGCCCATGGGAAGGAGATCAGGAAACACAAGCAGCCAGGATAAAGCTACAGAGTGGTAGCGAAATGTTTGTTGGAAAGAAAGACATGCATACCTTGTCCAGCTTACAGGGCTAAGGGAAGCACCAAACTTTGCACCCACAAAAATGTGAGAACGAGTCTGAAAAATGGAAGGACCGTAGCTCAGAGGCTGAGCAGCTGCTTTGCATACAGAAGGTCCCAGGTTCAATCCCCGGCATCTCCAGGAAGGGCTGGAAGAGACTCTGGCCTGAAACCTTGGGGAGCTGCTGCCAGCCAGTGTGGGGAATACTGACCCAGACAGACCAATGGGTCTGATTCCAAACCAGGCAACTTCCGATGCAAGCTTATTTGGTAGTGGAATAAAACTTGCGAGAAATTGGGAGGCCCAGTTTAGACGCAGCACTGCTTATCTCCTTGTCCTCCAGGAACCTTTTTGCATGCAAAACATGTACTCCAGGACTGAGCTACAGGTTGGAAAGGTGAGCAGGGGCAAGTCCATGGAGAGATTTGAAGGTAAGGATGAGAAATTTCAGATTGTGTCGCGGAGCAGGTTGGAAGTCCGTTGGGATGGTGATGGGTCCTTGTTATTATTTTTCAGAAGCAATATTCAAATTTTAAAATACAATTTGTTTAAAGGAATGGAGAAAACGAGAAAAGCAGTGAAATGGACCCCCCCCATTAGGATAGCTATGCCGTTAGTTTTCAGCAATGAATCTGCCCCCCCACCCTCCGCTTGGCATCATTTTTCCCCCAGTCAGATATTACATCATATTTACTGAGGGAGTGAGCATCGTGTATCTCTATTACACAGCTGTTAAACCTCAATTAATAGGTTTTAATGATTAGCCATTAGTGGTGCAATACACAGTTTAACATTCTGTGTTAGGGTTTAAATTAAATGCACGCTTCAAGAGCTGAATTTTCCAGGCATCGTTCACTGCTTTGCTTAAGTAAATAATATTCACATGGGATGGAAGAAACTATAGATGCGGGGCTTTTTTTCTGAAGGAGAGGAGAAAAAAGATTAAACAAACAAAGGGCAATTAAGCACGGCAGCTTTCCACTACAGGAAAGAAAAGCTCACACACAGGCAGAAAAGATACCCTATGAAATATGTGAAAAAAGATGTCAATTATATATGCATCAAAGGGTTACAATATCACATCATCATCATCATTGTATTATCTGCCATAGTACTATTCACATGAGACTAAAATGCCCCCCCCCCCCAGTTGAATTTCCAAGAGATTGGGCAATGCTGTGTCAGACAATGCAACGCCTATGCCTATCGACTCAAAAGTAAGTCTCGCTGATTTTAATAAGAAGATAGGAAGAGGCTGCTGGATCAGGCCAATGACCCATCTAGTTCAGCATCCTGTTCTCACAGTGGCCAACCAGATGACTGTGGGAGACCACAAGCATTGCCACCTCCAACCGTGGAGGTAGAGAAAAACCATCGTGGCGAGTAGCCATCAATAGCCCTCTCCTCCTCCATGAATTTGCCCAGTCCTCTTTTAAAGCCATCAGAATTGGGGCCGTTGCTGCCCCCTGTGAGAGGGAGTTCCATGGTTGACAATTTCGCTGCATGAATAAGTGCTTTCGGTCTGAATTTGCCCCAGACTGAATGTGAAACTTTTAAGCCATTTATAGTATACTTGCAGAAACAAAGGGAGACTATTGATGGCAGGATTTAAATAAACACTCACACGTTTATCATCAAAAATATGTAGAAAACAAAGAAATAATATAGTGTATTCTTTTTGAAACAGCAGCGTGTAATAGGGGGAAATAAATCAGAAGTGGAAGTTGGGGGAAGCCCAGGAGGGGTAGGAAGAGGGAATGTAATACGAATGTTATAGATATGTGATGTTTGTAATAATTGAAAAAGAAAATGGAATAAAACTGTAATAAACAAAAAACAGACACTGAAACTTTTAAGCCAAGGGAATCTGTTTAGAGCTATCCAAGGTCCTGAAACCGACCATTCTGCAAAACTTCACAGGAGCACATACATTTAACACACTATAAAAAAATTCCTTCCAGTAGCGCCTTAGAGACCAACTAAGTTTGTCATTGGTATGAGCTTTTGTGTGCATGCACACTTCTTCAGATACACTGAAACAGAAGTCACTTATTTTGTTTCGACTACGGCAGACCAACATGGCTACCTACCTGTAATTTAACACACTCTTATACCACTTTTAACAGTCATGGATGATGCTGGGAACTGTAGGGTGTTTTTTTAATTAAAAAGGGTGCTGACCTCACAGAGCTACAGCATGCTCAGCAAACTACAGTTCCCAGGATTCTCCATGGCTATTAAAGTGCTATAAGAGTGCCTTAAATGTATTATGTAAGAGTCCCATAGCTTGTACAAAGGAAACAGTAGGAATACGCTCCCTGATCCTCTGTGTGTGGTACATAGGGATGAATTACCCCTTTCCCCTTGTGCCAGAAAACATTTCTATGGGTGTGATTTTTTTCCTTCTCTGCCAGGTAAGGTGAAAAGAGATCAGAGATTTCAATGGGAGGGAGTCATGACCAGGTCAAAAGACCTGATGTATACAAGGTTAAATAGCAAAAGCAGTGCATTTTATGAATATTTATTGTGGTTACTGGCCATTACTATTATTTATTGAATTTACTATATTGTCTTGAATATAAGCCTCACTTTCCCCCCAAATTCTGATAGTGAAAAGTTAAAGTACGGTTTAAGATCACGACCTTACAAAAATTGGCTTATACAATATTGCTGCTGAAACAGACATATGGTAAAACGGAACAGGTGTGAGTGCCTGAGGAATTTTAAGGGAGCCTCTTATATTCAGGTATTCTTTCTCTCTCTCTCCCCCCCCCCCTGAATTTTAAAGGTGTGGCTTATGTTTGGGTGCAGCTTATATTCGGGCCAATACGGTATATACCGCCCTATACCCAGAGGTCTCAGGCAATTACCAGAGGTACCAGGCAATAGTCTATCCATTGCAGTTCCACAAGGATGCAATAGAACTGCAAAGTGTGCTAATGTGTTCTCAGATTTCCTTCCTTCCTTCCTTCCTTCCTTCCTTCCTTCCTTCCTTCCTTCCTTCCTTCCTTCCTTCCTTCCTTCCTTCCTTCCTTCCTCCCTCCCTCCCTCCCTCCCTCCCTCCCTTCCTCCCTTCCTCCCTTCCTCCCTTCACAGATTTCTAGTTCTTATGCCTCTGAAGATATGCTTCAGTGTGTGGGGGCCACTGTCTGAATCTGATTTCCAGTGACAGGAGTGAGTGAGTTCAGTGCCCTTCTATGCCTAGGAAAAACCAGAATAAATATGCAAACTGTGTGTATGCATAATTTATACAGGCACAGTTTACCTTTATTTTAAAAATAGGAAATAAATGCAGCTCCGGCTATAGGTGCAAAACACACAAGAGACCATTCCCCTCCTTGTATGGTTTTTCCAACAGTCAAATCACCCCTTTGAGAACACAGGGCAAGTGTTTTCTGAAATTTGCTTCTCATTCCCAATCAAAAGAGGGTGGGGTAAGTGTGGGGGATGGTGGGGGAAGAAGCTGCTGATTCAGGAGGGTCAGATCTTGTGCTGGTTTCGCTGTAGAACGGATGTTCCCAGCTCAGCAGAAACATGCCTCCGAGGTGTTTTCCGCTGACAGCTGAACGTAATCTGGTTCAAATCTGCTGGCATGGGGCAAAGGAGAGGGAGGGTGGCTGGAAAGACAAGTGCAAGGTCTTCCACCAGGGCACAGCCAGGGTGTGTGTGTGTGTGTGTGTGTGTGTGTGTGTGGAGAGCCCATTTCATTGCTCTCCACTGCTCTTTTAACATCAGCTGTGACTTCCCACTGGGTCCTGCAAGGCTACAGACTCGCCTTTGGTAGAATAATACTGCAAACATGTTCATTTGGATATTTTTCTAGGAGGCAACAAGTTTATTCCAGTTGGCTGACATTTAAAAAGGAAGGGGGGGGGAGCGTGTTCAATAGGGGTGTTTGAGCAATTTGCTGGCTACAAATTCTGAAATGGGGTGAGCTGAGCCACACCACCCAGACTAATGTGCAAATTAGAACCTCCTTATCTGCTAGCTCTCACACTTCCCCAATCTTCCAGCATGCCTCTCGGCTATAACTCCCCTCCCCACTCTGGTATTAGTTATCAATGGCTACTGGCTATAACGTCTATATTCTACTTCAACTGTTGGAGGCAGCATGCCTTGTGATACCAGTTGTTGGAAACGGCAGGCAGGGAGATTGTTCCTGTGCTCGGGTCTTGCTTATGGGCTTTCCCACAAGCATTTGGTTGGCCACTGTGAGAAAAGGATGCTGGACTAGATGGGTCATTGGCCTGATCCAGCAGCCTCTTCCTATCTTGCCCATTCTACTGTGAGTCTGCAGGCAGAGATTGTCTCACGTCTTTCTACAAGAATATATATGACTGCTAAGCTCACACAGAAACCTTTAGTGAGGTACATTGTTGAAAGGTTTTGAAAGTCCAAGTACACCATGTCAACTGGATCACTTCTACCTATATGCTTGTTGACAATATCAAATAACTCCTATGTCTATGAAACAGGACTTGACATTGCAGAAGCCATGCTTCTATATCAGGCATGTCCAACAGCTATATCGTGATCTACCGGTAGATCACTGGACAGCTGCAGTAGATCACTGGTAGATCATTGGCTCCCCTCAAAGAAGCTGAACAACTGTGGCTCCCCTAAAAAAAGCTCAAAAGCTTACCTCCTCCCTGAAAAAACTCAACAACTTTGGCCTGAAACCCCCCAAAATGGGCCTTCCTCCTTCCTAAAAAAAGCTCAACAACTTTTGAACTGAACCCCCAAAAAGGGGGTAGATCACTGCCAGTTTTTAAGTCTGTGAGTAGATCGTAGTCTGAATTGCATCTGAATTGTTTGAGGACTTATGGGTGGATGCCATCAGACTCTATTCCAGCAAAAGTTAACTCAGGCATTGGGATCTGCCCTATATCTTCTGCTGTTAAGATACACACGCACACATACACACAAATGAAAACAGGCACTGTTGCTGCTGATGGTGACTGACAGACAATATAATAATAACAACAAAAATTCAATTCATTTAAATAATGTACGCAGGCTGAGACCCTACCTGCCCGCAGACTGTCTCACCAGAGTGCTGCATGCTCTGGTTATCTCCCACTTGGACTACTGCAATGCACTCCACGTGGGGCTACCTTTGAAGGCGACCCGGAAACTGCAACTAATCCAGAATGCGTCAGCTAGACTGGTGACTGCCGCCGAGACCACATAACACCGGTCCTGAGAAATCTACACTGGCTCCCAGTATGTTTCCGAGCACAACTCAAAGTGTTGGTGCTGACCTTTAAAGTCCTAAACGGCCTCGGACCTGTATACATGAAGGAGCGTCTCCATCCCCATCATTCAGCCCGGACACTGAGTTCCAGCGCCGAGGGCCTTCTGGCAGTTCCCTCATTGCGAGAAGTGAGGTTACAGGGAACCAGACAGAGGGCCTTCTCGGTAGTGGCACCCGCCTTGTGGAACACCCTCCCAGCAGATGTCGAGGCAATAAGCAACTATTTTACTTTTAAAAGACAACTGAAGGCGGCCCTGTTTAGGGAGGTTTTTAATGTTTGATGCTGTATTGTTTTTAATATTCGGTTGGAAGCCGCCCAGAGTGCGGCTTTTATTAAGAACTAATAAAAATGACAAACCTAGACAGCATCTTAAAAAGCAGAGACATCACCTTGCCTACAAAGGTCCGTATAGTCAAAGCTATGGATTTCCCAGTAGTGATGTATGGAAGTGAGAGCTGGACCATATAGAAGGCTGATCGCCGAAGAATTGTTGCTTTTGAATTATGGTGCTGGAGGAGACTCTTGAGAGTCCCATGGACTGCAAGAAGATCAAACCTATCCATTCTTAAGGGAATCAGCCCTGAGTGCTCACTGGAAGGACAGATCGTGAAGCTGAGGCTCCAATACTTTGGCCACCTCATGAGAAGAGAAGACTCCCTGGAAAAGACCCTGATGTTGGGAAAGATTGAGGGCGCTAGGAGAAGGGGACGACAGAGGACGAGATGGTTGGACAGTGTTCTCGAAGCTACGAACATGAGTTTGACCAAACTGCGGGAGGCAGTGGAAGACAGGAGTGCCTGGCGTGCTATGGTCCATGGGGTCACGAAGAGTCGGATACGACTAAACGACTAAACAACAACAACAATAAAAATATGGGTGATTCGGAAATTCACTGCACACATCTCACAATTACATGCACTGAGTATTTCCTGAAGCACTTGAGAGCTGACTTGCCACTTTCATGCTGGGTTTTCACCAGTCTGTACAACTGTTAACTGATCCCCAAGTTCACTGTGCCCCTGCATCTCCTCTACAGTCCCCTCTGCTCCTCATTGGGCAGCTTTGGATCTAGGATGCAAAAGTAAAGGAACTACCAGGGTGCAGTTCAGCAGTTGTTTGTTTTTCCCCCAGCGCCGGCAAGGTTGTGAGAAATAATAATAGTAATAATACCATGAGAAAGGCTCAGCCAGAGCCACTGCCTGAAACATGCCATTTGCATTTTTAAGGAAATACTTCTTTGAGACAGCCTGGGTGAAAGGTCGGCATTTGCATATAAATGGAAAAGAAAGTGTATGAAGCTGGAAGTTGCATCTATATCATTTTCTCAGCGGTGAGCTGCTGTTTTGGAGATTAAGGGACACGCTTTGCATCTTTGCCTTTTATTGAAGACAGAAGGTGGTACGAGAGTCAAATTGGGATGAAATAACAAGGCGAGCGAAGCAACAGCCCATCATTCCTCCCCCACCCTGATGCACATAAATGTACCAGAGGGCCAATTCACACTTGACTTTTTAAAACTTGGCTATGAAAAGCACCCAAGTTTAAGTGGCAAAAGACAGGGATGGTGACCGTGGCAGCGTCAGCTGTGGAAAGTGCCTGCGGGCGTCAATATACTTCTGCTTTTCCTGCATTTCACTTAGAAGAGGAAACTAAAATGAAAACAAACCGAGCCTGCAGTTCCATAGGTTTTGTTTTACCAGGAAACTCTGGCCATTTTTCAAAAGTAGCATAGGCTGTGTACACACTCTACAGTAGTTTACCCCTCATTGAACAACGGCTCACAGCACCATTGACAAACTACAGTTCCCAGGATCCTTGGGGAGGGGAAATGGCCTTTCAACATGCTTTCAATGCACAATGTGTATAAGTAAAAAATAAAGTCAAGGACCCCTGGACGGTTAAGTCTAATTTCTTTTGAAAAGCATCTGTGCTTGCTCAGCACCCACTACGACATCATGTGGCAAAGAATTATATACATTAACTCTTGTGTTTCGTGAGCAAGCAGTTCCTTATTGCTATCCCGAAAATACAGGCAGTTTTCCAGGATGACTTCTAGTAAAGGTAAAGGTAAAGTACCCCTGGACAGTTAAGTCCAGTTGAAGTCGACTATGGCGTTGTGGTGCTCATCTCACTTTCAGGCGAAGGGAGCTGGCGTTTGTCCACAGACAGCTTTCCAGGTCATGTGACCGGCATGACTAAACTGCTTCTGGTGCAACGGGACACTGTGATGGAAACCAGAGTGCACGGAAACACCATTTACCTTCCTGCCACAGCGGTACCTATTTATCTACTTGTACTGGTGTGCTTTCTGCTAGGTTGGCAGGACAGAGCAATGGGAGCTCACTCTTTCATGGGGATTCGAACCGCCGACCTTCTGATCGGCAAGCCTAAGAGGCTCAGTGGTTTAGACCACAGCGCACCTGCATCCCATACAATGTGCATACTACCACAGGAATCGGGGTTTTAGGTAGGAGTCTCTCCCAGACTCCCTGGAGATCCCAGGGACCTTCTGCATGCAAATCAAATGCTTTCTACCATGACGCTATCCAGCCTTCCCTACACAAACTTATAGGTCAGCCTAGAATGGGAAGCTTTGATTACTTGCCCTGTCCCGTGAGCACATAGCCTGCAAAGTCTTCTAGAGGAATTGCCTCATGTGCTTGTCCCCAGAAACCCTGTGAAGTAGTAGATCATTAATTTAATTAACAAGCTGGAAGGAAACCTATGAGGAATTGCAAGGGAAAGCAAGGCCAAAGGGATACAGAAAGTCCTTTCTCTCTCTCCCCCCCCCCCTGTTCTCTCCCCCAGCTCTGTGAAGGAACAGGATACACTTCTGAGCAAAATGCAGAGGCCTGCAGCGCAGACCAATGGGGTTTACTGCATGGATCTCTCTGCGTCTTGCCACGTCTGTCATTAAAACTTAGGACATCCGTGCAAAGCGGCAGCTAAGGAGCTAGCTAGCTAATGGGATTTGTTGACATGGGGTGCGATGACTAAGAGGGATCCTTTGGCAGTGCCAGCTTGTCGTCCTAATATTAAGTCTGCCCTTCCTCCTGTCATATGAGAAGTGAAAACTTGACACAAAATGTGTGTCACGCCGAGCCAAAGAGACAGAAGCAATAAGGCGTAATGAGGAGGCGAAATCACTCTGAAATAAGCAAAAAACAAACAAAACTAAAAAACCCTTGGGGTGGTTTAACACTTCCTGGTGGCCTCTGACAACGCTCTTTCCTAGATGGCAGGAATGTGCATGCACACACACATAAGCACATGGGGTGGAATACAGCTTCATGCTCTGTTGATGGCTCCATCATGCATGAATTTCTGCTTGCCAGATGGGGCAATCTCCCCTCCCCTTCAATGCTGTTCTGGGGGTTCTCCTGATCCTGATCCTGACCCCCAGATCCCAAGTTTGCTTTAAAGAAAAAGTGGACTTTTTCAGGTTGCTCCCCAGGACAAGTCAGTTTAAGCATATTACACAGATCCTGGCCCGACTCCAGTGGCTACCAATTAATTTTATTGTATGACCTTCTAAGATTGTCCATAGGAGGCAGGTTTTGGCTTGTTTTGCTTTTGCTTTTATTTTATTATGTCTTTTGTGTTTTCATTTTGTATTTTCATGTTGTGAAACACCCTGTGATCTTCAGATGAAGGGTGGCATACAAATTAAATTAATAATAATAATAATAATAATAATAATAAATAATAATAATAATAATAGCATGTGTAGGAGCCAAGATAGAAGGCAAAACAGGCAAGCACTTTTATCCTCAAAGCCTTTGGATGCCAGACCAAAACTCTTTTATTCCAGCTGGTCTTTGTGATTTGGCCAGCTCCTAAATTCCTACTGCTGAATACTATGAAACCGACCTACCTGCTTCTGTTATTTGGTTTTGTTTTTCTTCTACTGTATGCCTGTTTGTTTGTTTTTAAAAAAATTGACATGTTACTCCTTGCCTTGTCTGTCTCACTGCGAGTTTGAACGGTGCAATGTAAATATTTCAAAAAGAGAAAATGAAACAAAATAAAAGCCGCCGCAACTCAATTACCCAGATTTTTGGTTTCTGGGTGATGATTAAGGAACGATCCGACAAGAGCAAGCCTAAGTATTTGTAACTGAATATAGGAATATATAGGAATATAGAGAAATATATGTGGGTGGGTGGTTCATTCCCACCCACCCACCACCACCACCCTCTGTATATACATAAGGGTCTGACTCTTCTGTTTCAAGTTTATCTGAAGAAGTGTGCATGCACATGAAAGCTCATACCAAAATAAAAGCTTAGTTGGTCTTTAAGGTGCTACTGAAGGAATTTTTTAATTTTGCTTCGACTCAGACCAACACGGCTACCTACCTGTAACTGAATATAGGAATGGCATCCAAAGCTGCCTTGTTGGCAAGTCAGAACTTTTGTCCACTTGGTTCAGTACACTGACTGGAGATGGCAGGGGTTGAACATGGGAGCTTTTGCATCCAAAGCAGATATTCTACCATTGGGCTGTGGTCCTTGCCCCCTGCTCTTGACCGAACCCAAGTTCTTAGTCTTGCTTCCCTGTTTATCCTTACCTCCCGCCTCCCTCTGCTGTCTCCCTTGTGCTGAGGTTTAGATTGGAACTTCTTCGGGGCAGGGACCTGTCCTTTTGTTGCCGTGCCATAAAGCACCATGCACATGGAAAAGCGCTGAGTAAATAAATGAGTAATCACCTGCCCTCGTCTTTTACAAAGGAACTTCTCGTCCATCCTCTTTATTTTCTAAAGGCATCGGCTCGACAGTCCCACAGGGACATTCTGTAGCAAATACCGAGGTCCCCCAACGTCAAAAACGGAGCCCACCACAAAGGACTCTTAAAAGTTTGGGTAAAGGTAAAGGTAAAGGTAGGGGAAGAAATGGAGGCAGTGAGATCACTGCAGATGGTGACAGCAGTCACAAAATTAAAAGACGCCTGCTTCTTGGGAGAAAAGCAATGACAAACCTAGACAGCATCTTAAAAGGCAGAGACATCACCTTGCCAACAAAGGTCCGTATAGTTAAAGCTATGGTTTCCCCAGTACTGATGTATGGAAGTGAGAACTGGACCATAAAGAAGGCTGATCACCAAAGAATTTATGCCTTTGAATTATGGTGCTGGAGGGGACTCTTGAGAGTCCCATGGACTGAAAGAAGATCAAACCTATCCATTCTGAAGGAAATCAGCCCTGAGTGCTCACTGGAAGGACAGATCCTGAAGCTGGGGCTCCAATACTTTGGCCACCTCATGAGAAGAGAAGACTCCCTGGAAAAGACCCTGATGTTGGGAAAGATGGAGGGCACAAGGAGAAGGGGACGACAGAGGACGAGGTGGTTGGACAGTGTTCTCGAAGCCACCAACATGAGTGACCAAACTGCGGGAGGCAGGGGAAGACAGGAGTGCCTGGCGTGCTATGGTCCATGGGGTCACGAAGAGTCGGACATGACTAAATGACTAAACAACAACTGCTTTGCCACTGGAGGCCAGAAGAGCTGAGCTTCCGTGGGCAGAGGGAAGCTGAACTCCCTTCCGTCATGGTCGATCAGACTAAACAACGAAACAACAAGAACAACAACAAAGGTAAGGGTACCCCTGACCATTAGGTCCAGTCACGGACGACTCTGGGGTTGCAGCGCTCATCTCGCTCTATAGTATAGTAAAGATAATTTGGACAGTAAGATAATAAGCTAATGGCTGTGGTTTTTTATTTTTTATTTGGCAGAAGCTGGGAGGAGGAAGGAACGTCACACGAATCACAAGTTGCCTGCAGCATCCTGCTGGCAAAGTCAGAAGCATTCAGCATGCCTTTAGCTTGCTGTAGGGAGCCTCTCAGGAGGGGCTTAGAGAGATCCCATTTGGTCCTGAAAGGGAAGAGTTCAAATGACGGAGGAAACAAGGAAACAAAGCCATAGCAGAATCTGGTTCCCTTTTAAAGAGAAACCATCAATTGTACCAAGCCAGGCTGAGGTGAGAACAGTGCATTTTAGAATTCATTTTGTGCTCCTTTTAAAACACCCACACCCACCCACCACATGGGGTCACTTGTAGATTTGTACAAGAACAACCCAAATGTTCATTATGTGTAATACATCAGACAACAAAGAGTCTTCAGAAAGAGTATTTTAATAATAATAATAAAAAGCTGCAAATTGTGTGTGTCCTTTTAAGCCAGATGTTTATATGCATGTCAGCACACAGCAAGTGGGTTGGAAAGAAAGTATTTTAATGTGGATGCACATGTGCATCCGCTCATGGCAACAGACCTGAAAAAAAAGCTCAGGCCACCTCTCATTTCAAGTAATAAAATAAAATAAAATGGTTCCAAGGCAGCAGCAGAGTCAGGTAACAATTCCTTGGAGCAGGTGTGTGGAGGGGGAGGGGAGAGGAGAGGTGCCCACAAAAGTGAAAGCTGGCAGAGATTTCACAATTCTTTTCTCAGCAAGGAGGGCAATTTTTGCATTGAAAACTTGGAGATTCGGATTATTCAATTAAAAAAACAGCTTTGTCCGATGACTGCCCATAGTGGCTTATCAAGTGATAAAGCATGGAGGCTCTATAATGAACAGCTGAACTGGAGAGTCACCACACACTCCCATTGACTCCCAAGCATGCTACTCCATGCATGCAGGAAATTTGGGGTCTAGCGCAGAACTCACAATACTGAAAATATCAGCTTATCTGCCCTTCCCTGCCCCATAGGCTGAATGCGAGAATTTCCAAGGTTGCAAGGGTGAAATACTTCACACTCTCATACAGCATCCGAACTCGCGAGTCAGCCAATGAAATGGATGAGCAGGACCTTACATATGAACACAAGAAGAGTCTGCTGGATCAGGCCAAAGACCCATCTAGCCCAGCATCCTTTTTCTTACAGTGGCCAACCAGGTGTCCATGAGGAGCCCACAAGCTGAGCACAACAGCACTCTCTTCAAATGCAATTCTCAGCAGCTGGTATTCAGAGACACACAGTGGAAAGAGAACCTAGATCTCCTTCTGCTTCTCCTTCATGTGGCAAGTAGTCATTGATAGCCTGATATCCCACAAACTTGCCTAATCCTCTTTTTAAAGCCACCCAAGTTTGGTGGCCACCGCTACCTCATTTGAGAGAGCAAATCTCATTGTTAACTATGAGCTGCATGGAGAAGTGTTTTATTGTCTCTGTTCTGAATCTCCTAATGGTTCAGCTTCTTTGAATGTCACTGGTTCTGGTATGATGACAGGTGAGGAATAACTTTCCCCTTTCCTCTTTTCTACACCATTCAAATTGTATGCACCTGCTTCATGTCTCCCTCTACTCACATTTTCTCTAAAATGAAACTTCAGTACTAAGAGAGCATGAAGGATGGTGCCAGTGAGCACCTTCTTTAAAGCATCAATTCTCCCTGTGTCTTAGAAAAGCACTTTCCAATCGACCCTCTCCCTAGTCAATTTGCAAAGCACTTGGCTGGCTCAGAAGAGAAGCAACCTGCCCTTGACTGGTTGGGATCACCCATGTGCCCAGTTCACAAAGCACAGCACTAACTTGGCTATGTTTGGCCTCAGTGATGCCATCACAAATAGCTCAGTTGGTAGAGCATGAGTCTCTTGATCTCAGGGTTGTGGGTTCAAGCCACACCTTGGGTAAAAGATTCCTGCATTGCAGGGGGCTTGGACTAGATGGCTCTTGTGGTCCCTTCCAACTCTACAATTTGATTATTCTTTGCTCTCTAATTGGTTGGGATCTGGGGAGGGGGGGGATGACATCTGAACCAGCAGCAGGCCACAAAACAAAAGATATAAGGAGTTGCAAACAATTCCAACCCCCCTGGGGAAAAACGCAATGGCATTTCAGGAACACTTTTGGTTCCCTTGAAAGCACAATGTTCTCCCTGAAAATATGAAGGGGTGAACATTTGGCATTCTTTTTGAGATGGGGGTGTCTAAAATTGAACAGAGTGTTCCAAATGTGTGTGGCACATATATTTGTATAATGAGGGTGTTGTTTTATTTTTAACACTTGCTATTCTATGTTCAGTCACTTTCCTGGTAATTCTTGATGCTTAATCTGCCATTGAAATAGCTCGCAAATGGCATGTAGGTGTTATGCAGAAAAGAAAACCCCACCTCAATATTTTGACAAGAAAACTTAGCACGCCGTATGCGGGAGAATCAGAGGGGCTGGCAAACTGAGCGCAGCTATTCAGTATAAAAATATCTCGCTTTTGAGGAATTTCTTGGCTCCCCCCGCCTCGCATCAAATCAAAAAGCCCCTCTTGGGTTACCTGCAGATTAAGCCAATGGTACTTTAGGATTTAAGTACCATACATATGCAGCCACCTCCAGAGATATCTCATGTACCTTGTAATAACATTCACTGTGGGAGCGCTGTAATGTGGCCTCAGCAAAACTGTGTCTGCTGAATGCACATGGCTTTCCCCTTAAGCTAGAAGAGAACACTTTAACTAAATAAGGCGCTAGGCTCCAGCAGGAGAAGACAATTCACTTTCATCATGTCTTGCCACTGAGCTCAGCAAGCAGGTTTGATGGAATCCATGATAGGAGCTGCAACTTCACAAAATTAGGGCATAATTTACTGGCTTCCTGGAACCTGGGATGTGGCTTGGAAGCATCAGGCAATGGCAGGCTTTGGGATTTCAAATTTCAGTGGCACCCTGTGCAGCACTAAAATTCACCCCCTCCTGCCTCTCATCTTCTGTTCTAAGTCATTGTTGTGGAGCGCCCTCTCAGCTCAGTGCCCAGGGCAGACAACCCAGTTAAAAGGTAAAGGGACCCCTGAACATTAGGTCCAGTTGTGACCGACTCTGGGGTTGCGGCGCTCATCTCGTGTTATTGGCCGAGGGAGCCGGCTTACAGCTTCCGGGTCATGTGGCCAGCATGACTAAGCCACTTCTGGCGAACCAGAGCAGCACACGGAAACACCGTTTACCTTCCCGCCAGAGCGGTACCTATTTATCTACTTGCACTTTGATGTGCTTTCGAACTGCTAGGTTGGCAGGAGCTGGGACCAGGCAACGGGAGCTCACCCTGTCGCGGAGATTTGAACCGCTGACCTTCTGATTGGCAAGCCCTAGGCTCTGTGGTTTAACCCACAGCGCCACCCTAAATCTGCCTCTGTCTCAGGACCCCAGTAAGCTAAGTCAGGAACACGGAAAACTGCCCTATACTGAGTCAGACCATTGGTCAATCCAGCCCAATGACTGAAAGTGGTTCTCCGTGGTTTCAGGCAGGAGTCTCTTCCAGTTCCCCCTGGAGATGCTGGGGTTTGAACCTGGGACCTTTTGCATGCAAAGCAGATGCTCTACCGCTGAGCTAAGGTTCCTTCCCCGTGTCTGAGTCCTTTCATTCTGGATCAGTAGGATATACAAGAGGCCACACACTCAAAGTGGATTTCCTGGAATTCCCCAGGAAGAGAAAACCACAATGTGAGCCTGCTATGGGGGTGTGGCTTTTGGTTATTTCATTGCAGTCCTGCATGGGAGGCCTGGACAGGTCCAAGAGATCATTCTCTGCTCCTCAGCAAACTATAATTCCCAAGGTCCTTTAGGGGAAGCTGTAAAGTGGTATAAAACTGCCATGTAGATAAGACCAATGCAACCTAACAGATAATGGTTGCCCAGAGCTTCATCTACTTATTTGAGTGTGCAATGTCATCAAAGAAGAAGAAGAAGAGTTTGGATTTGATATCCCACTTTATCACTACCCAAAGGAGTCTCAAAGCGGCTAACAATCTCCTTTCCCCTCCTCCCCCACAACAGACACCCTGTGAGGTGGGTGGGGCTGAGAGACTTCAGAGAAGTGTGACTAGCCCAAGGTCACCCAGCAGCTGCATGTGGAGGAGCGGAGACGCGAACCCGGTTCCCCAGATTATGAGTCTACCGCTCTTAACCACTACACCACACTGGCTCTCAAAGTACAGTGGCTGGTTGGAGGCTTGAAAGGATGAGGGGGGATAGCTTCAAACAGGGATGACCTCAGGAAGCACTTGCTCTCTGGAGATTTCCTGAGAAGTGATCACCTTAGACAGTAAGGGGAATTCTCTAAGTTGCTTTTGTCCTTAGCATCCGCTCTACATCACTGGAGATAGAAGCCTCTGCCTCCATCTTCTTGCTTCCTTGCTCACCGAGTATTGGCCATCAAGGCCTTGTAAATGATCATAATAGACCAGGCATGCCCAAGTTTTTACTCCTGAGCAGGTGCAGCCCAACAGGCTTGCAAAGTGGCTTGCCAGAGGGTTAATAGTCTTTCTGTTTATGCTGACTTCCTGGAAGGTTGCCGAGTGACTGGCAAGCCACAATTCGCAGCTGGAGGACTCGACTGAATAAATCATGGTGGTGACCTAGGGGTCAAATGTTTTGTGAGCCTGAGCTGATGAGGTGGTGGCATTCTCATCATATTTAAAGTCTCTGGATTGAAGAGCAATATCGACAACCCAATGGGCCTCCAGACCCTAGAGTCTCCAAGTGGGCTGGGAACTCCCCTTGTCTAAAACTGTGGAAAGCCACTGCCACTCAGTGTCAACAGTGCTGAGGAAGAACGGACCATTGTCTAACTCTGTAGAATGCACCTTCCACCAACTGGTAGGGCAGCATAACTGAAGATAAGCCACAGTAATGTCTGGTCCAGCTGGGCCAAGGCAGCTACAGCCAGTTCTGGTCAGGACCTTGGACAGAGCACTGCGAGAAAGCAGGCTGGAGCATTCTCACACCAATGGAAAGCGAAGCTGTTGCTCCTGCGTCAAGGCTTTCTGAAGACTGATGGAAGGAATCCTGCTGTTCCCTCCACCCTCTGTGAGAAGCTGTGCCCCCAAAAGGGCCACGGCCTTATTCTGCAGCGATTACCTGCTACAGTTGTGTGTGTGTGGTGCAGGGACTCACAAACATGGGTCTTCTGAATCTGAGGAGGATGTCAAAGCAATGTCCTCTGGCCTGGAATGGCTGTGGGTGGAGGGAAATTGATTCGTCAAAAGGTGCCTGCTCCCCATCCTGAGTGTTGGGGAACATAGAATTATAGAGAAATTCCTTCCAGTAGCACCTTAGAGACCAACTAAGTTTGTCATTGGTGTGAGCTTTCATGTGCATGCCTTACCTTCCAAGTCCCGGACTGCAGAATCCGGGACCGGCAGCCGTGTGACACCGGAAGATGCGTCGATGTAACTTCCAGTGTCGCTTTGCCCTTCTATGGGCACCAAAAATGGCCTCCGCCGGCTTCAAAAGTCGCTTCTACGCATGACCGGAAGTGCGTCGACTCAACTTCCGGTGTTGCTCCGCCCATCTATGGGCACCAAAAATGGCCGCCGCCGACACCGGAAGTCGCCTCTACGCACTTCCGGACATGCGAAGATGCGACTTTTGAAGCCGGTGGCGGCCATTTTTGGTGCCCATAGAAGGGCAAATCAGAAAGAAAAAAATGTCCGCCGGCAGGAGAAAATAACGGAGAAAAATAGGAGACGAAGTGATACGGGGGACCCCGGGAAAAGGTAAGTAAAAACGGGGGTTTCCTGGGGAAAACGGGGTACTTGGCAGCTATGGTGCATGCACACTTCTTCAGATACATGCACAGGAAAGCTCATACCAATGATAAACTTAGCTGGTCTCTAAGGTGCTACTGGAAGGAATTTTTTTATTTTGTTTCGACTACGGCAGACCAACATGGCTACCTACCTGTAAATAGAATTATAGAGTTGGCAGGGACCTCCGAGGGTCCTCTAGTCCAACCCCCTGCAATGCAAAAATCTTAACTAAAGCATCCATGACAGACAGCCATCAAACCTCTGCTTAAAAATATCCAAGGAAGGGGAGTCCACCACCTCCCACACCATTAGCCTGGGATGGTGATAGAGAGGGGTTTATTTATGTTTTATTGACTTACAAAATGTACGAACTGCTTCTCCTCTTTAAAATGTTTTCATTCCCAGCCAAAATTTAAGTCCATGCATTTGCTCTCCCTCATTTCTCCTCACCCTCTATCTTCCTTCCCGTTATCTGTTTTATATTGTAAGCTCCTAAGGGCAGGGGCCGACTTTTATTTCATTTTCTGCTAATGAGGCTTTATCAAATGCCACGTAACATTAATGAGGCTGTATGCATAATGAACAATACAATTATTGTAATTGCAATAATTATGCACAACAATAATTTGTGAAGTGGCTTCCATTATTTATCATTATTATTTTAAAAGATCTTTAAAAATACTTATAATGGCATAAAACCAATATAACCACCTGAACACTGCACCTGGCAAACACAGTCTAATTAGAAGCTAATAATTGAAATCCTGGGGAAATTACATGAAAACCTTGTTTGTAACCTTGCAGGAAAAAACAAAACACAAAACTGTATTGGGGTGTTTCACTTAATACTCTGCTCATCTCGGCCTTGGTGAAATTCCACCCATGAGGTCAAGCACTAGACCAGAGAATGCCAGAGGTGCTTTGAATTTTTATTCTTCTGAAAATCAGAGTGGGAGAGGGGAGGGGAAAAAACCCCCTCCGTGTTTGGGATTTTGCCGGCGTGCTGGCACCATCTGCCTCTTCCCCGCTGTTCCTCTTTCACACCACAACTTTGTCTTCGCAGGCTTTCGTTAATATTTTACCAGGCATACCGAAACAAGATGCAAAAAATGTGTTTGACAGCAACCTTTTTCTTAAAACGATATAGCCCTGTTAATAAGGAAAGCTGTTCCTTTCTGCAAGGAATCTGCAATGCACGTGGCTCTTTCCTTGGGGGGTCTAAGCCATGCTGGTTGTTTCCTCTGTGTTATTATCCCCACAAAGCATACATACAAATCAAGGTCATTTTCCAGTCTCTCTCCTCCCCGTTTCCCCCACCCCACCCCACCCCCGCTCATCAACAGCTACGGTGCAACCATTCAATTATCCTCCACAAATGACTCACATCCACTACCTTGACCAACTAGCGACTAAATTAGACACACACACACACACACACACACACACACACACACACACACACACAAACCTAGTGTCAACATATGTTTGGCAAGGCCCCAACCCCAGAGCCAAAGACCAGGTGAAAACATTATTTTAAAAGACACAGAGTTCGCATAAAGTCTAATGGCAAGTCTATTATTATTATAGACATCAGGAACCAGAAGACAGAAAAACCAGTAGGAGAACACTTCAATCTCCCAGGACATTCTATACAAGATCTCAAAGTAGCTGTCTTACTACAAAAGAATTTCAGAAATAGACTGGAAAGAGAAGTTGCTGAATTGCAACTTATCACCAAGCTCAAAACCATGGAGGGACCTGGTTTGAACAGAGATATCGGATTCTTATCTCATTATACATGATAAGCGATCTTCAGCCATCTCAACCCTTGCTTTTTCATGCAAAACCATTTGCAGTCGTTTGCGGTCATCAACAGCTATCAGTCAGTCAATCACCCATTTCCACCACCCTTCTGAGTGATACCCCCTCCCCTCCCCACCCCCTCCCCACCCCTTCTCTACATAAGTGCCTGGAAACTTCCATTTCACTGTATCTGAAGAAGTGTGCATGCACACGAAAGCTCATACCAAAATAAAAACTTAGTTGGTCTTTAAGGTGCTACTGAAGGAATTTTTTTTTATTTATTTTACTTCGATCCAGACCAACACGGCTACCTACCTGTAACCATTATTATTATTATTATTATTATTATTATTATTATTATTATTATTATTATTATTATACCACCCTATACCTGGAGGTCTCAGGGCAGTTTACAGAATAAAATCAAAATTTAAAACCACAAAATATATAATCAAAATAAAAACAACCCAATAGCCCCCCCCAACCCACATTTTAAAAAGGCTTAGTGTATCGTAGCTGTCACATAATCATAGAATGGGATCGGATGTGACAATGGTCCATCTGCCTCAGTACTGTTTGCACTGGCTAGAGCAGGAGTAGGCAATCTAAGGCTCATGGGCCACAAGCAGCCCACGGGGGTCGTTTAACCGGCCCACAAGCCGCCCTGAACCGAGCCGCCCACTCAGAGAGTCCCTGCGCGATGCGCCAAGCTGGCACAGTGTGACGCGGTGACTTGCTTCCACGGTGCTAGAAATCATGTCTGCGCAGACGCAGACACCGGAAATTGTGGGTACATGCGCTCACACACATGCACAATCCGGCCCACAGAGGGATCTTTGCTGGAGTGAACCGGTCCAGGAGAGGTAAACCTTTCCGACCCCTGGGCTAGAGGCAGCTCTCCAGGAATCTCAGGTGGGAGCATTCTGCAGCCCTGTGTGGAGAGGCTGAGTACTGAACAAGGGACCTTCTGGTTATGTTTAGCTGGGAAAAGAGGAGACTGAGAGGCATAGGTGCCAACTCCCCAATTGAAAAATCCGGGATCGGAAGTCGCGCTGTGATCGGAAGTCACACTGCAGCCATTTTGGAACTGGGCAGAGCAGCACCGGAAGTCGCTTCTACGCATGCTCTGCCCATTTTCCAAAGTGGCGCCACCGCCAGAAATCGCTTCTGCGCATGTCCAGAGACTCTAGACATGCGCAGAAGGAGCCTTCCCGGGCTGGTAAGAATCTGGGGGATTGAAAGGGTTTTTTTTTTTAATCCGGGCTGCCAGCGGGAAACAGCTGGAAAAACGGGAGTTTCCCGGGGAATACGGGAGACTTGGCAGCTATGCTGAGAGGAGATATGATAGCCATCTTCAAATAGCTGAAGGGCTGCCCCATGGAAGATGGAGCAAGCTTGCTTTCTCATGCTCCAGAGGGTAGGACCCGAACCAATGGCTTCAAGTTACGACACAGGACATTCCTGTTTACATCAGGAAGAACTTTCTGAAAGTAACAGTGGAACGGTCTCCCTCGGGAGGTGGTAGACTCTCCTTCCTTTTCAGTAACAACAACAACAACAACAACAACAACAACAACAACAACAACAACAACAACAACAACTCTGGGTGGCTTACAACATATCCAAAAATGTAACAAAAACACCAGTCCTTAAAAACTTCCCTAAACAGGGCTGCCTTTGCCATGGAATTCTACTCATATCGATCCAGAGCAGCACTCCAATGTATAGTTAGCAGAGTAAAAACTCAAACACGTTGCAGGATTCCAAAAAAATAGACCAGAGGCAATTAATTTCATCCAGCAGAGCTTTACTGCTACTGAAGGCAAATGGTCACAAATCCAATACATTCAGGATTGGCACGGCCCATAAGAAATCCAGTTGCAGCAGACTTAACATAAACTTACAATAACTTATGTCTAAACCTCAATATTAAGCATACTATGGACAGAACACCACACCAGAAGGAAAAGAGATAGAAAGAGAAAGTGAAACCCAGGCTCCTTCTGGCCTTATTATCATAGTCAGCATAACCTTGACAGAAGAGATAACAGAACCAGTTTAAGCCAGCTGTACTCAGCTTCTCCGAAGGAACAACCCAAACACCATGAACCTTCTGCTTGTTTCTTTCACACAGAGAGGCTTCCAGAACCCTCTTGAATCAATTAGAATAGGAAAGATCATCAGATCAATACTTTCTGCAGTAAGAAATGCAAACAGACAGCCTTCGGATGTCTTCTAAAAGTCAGATAGTTGCTTATTTCCTTGACATCTGAAGGGAGGGCGTTCCACAGGGAGAGGGCCACTACCAAGAAGGCCCTCTGCCTGGTTTTAAGCAGAGGTTGGGATGGCCATCTGTCACGGATGCTTGAGCTGAGATTCCTGCATTGCTGGGGGGTTGGACTGGATGACCCTTCAGGTCCATTCCAACCCTACAATTCTGTGATTCTATGATTCCCTCCCCACCTCATCCTGCAGCAGCCAAACCTGGGAACCAGATGTTAGGAAACATGTGACTTTAACAAGGTTGTGACTCCATCCACAGCCCCATGTTTCCCACCATGCCTCACCGCTAGCTCAAAACTCATTCACATACTAGCAAGTTTCATGGGCTGGGCCATGGTTCAGTGGTAAAGCACCTGCAGTTTGAGGGAGTCTTTAGGGATGAGATGCTGCAAACATGAAAAGGGTTGAGCAGTTCCTTAACTGGTGCTTGCCTGATGCCGGTTCCTGCCTCCCAAAGCTATTCATTATTATTATTATTTTTAAAAAAGATAAAGGGCATCAGGGCTGCCTTGCAGATGTTTGCAAGGGATATGTATAATTTGCACTTCTACAAGTGCCACATAATGTTTGTTCCACATTTGTGAGACATACCTTCACTGGGCAGAAAGTATGCTTTGAACTCCTTGCCTATTGACATTCGTAAGATAACCTCTTTATATTGTTTTAGATGTTTGCTGAAACCTTTTATTATTATTTCATTAAGCCTACCCAGACATAGTTTTAGTAAGTCCAACTAAGATTTACTCAAAGTAGACCTATTGGAATTAATCTAGTGACTAAGCTAGTCATGTTCATTCATTTCAACAACCCCATTCACAGCAGGACAAGCACTGAATGCTGCCCAAATAATTTGTCTTTCTCTATTCGCTTTAAAAATCTTACTGAGTTTAATCTGTGTTTTGCTGACAATTATTTTAAGCACATTTTAATCGTTCTGTGGATTTTAGCCGAGTTTTGTCTATATTTTATCATGTGCTCTGCTTAGAGAGCTCTTTGATTAAGTGGTTTATTAATAATTTTAAACAAAACAAATAAACATGTAACAAGAGTTGGCTTCTAACAAGCAGGGATATAAAGCTGTCCTCTGTTGTTGGCTCTATGCAACTGATAATCGGATACATTTCTGAATAAGGAGATTCCATTTTCACCTATCATAGCTAACAGAAATTGATAACTCAGTTTTCTAATTTCTTTTTAAAAGCATCCGTGCTTGCTCAGCAACCACTACGACATCATGTGGCAAAGAATTACATACATTAACTCTTGTGTTTCGTGAGCAAGCACTTCCTTATTTCTATCCTGAAAATACAGCCAGTTTTCCATGATGACTTCTAGTAAAGGTAAAGGTAAAGGTAAAGGACCCCTGGAGGGTGACTATGGGATTGTGGCACTCATCTTGCTTTCAGGCCGAGGGACCTGGCGTTTGTCCGCAGACAGCTTTCCAGGTCATGTGGCCAAGCATGACTAAACTGCTTCTGGCGCAATGGGACAGCGTGACATAAACCAGAGCGCACAGAAACGCCATTTACCTTCCTGCCACGTTGTTGTTGTTGTTTAGTCGTTTAGTCGTGTCCGACTCTTTGTGACCCCATGGACCAGAGCACGCCAGGCACTCCTGTCTTCCGTTGCCTCCCGCAGTTTGGTCAAACTCATGTTCGTAGCTTCGAGAACACTGTCCAACCATCTCGTCCTCTGTCGTCCCCTTCTCCTTGTGCCCTCAATCTTTCCCAACATCAGGGTCTTTCCCAAGGATTCTTCTCTTCTCATGAGGTGGCCAAAGTATTGGTGACTTTGGCCACCTTCCTGCCACAGCAGTACCTATTTATCTGGTGTGCTTTTGAACTGCTAGGTTGGCAGGAGCTGGGACAGACCAACGGGAGCTCACACTGTCACGGGGATTCAAACCACCAACCTTCTGATCAGCAAGCCCAAGAGGCTCAGTGGTTTAGACCACAATGCAAGCCACGTCCCGTATGACTTCTAGTACAGTGATGAAGAACCTTTGGCTGTCTAGAAGTTGCTGGACTACAGCTCCCATGGCCTTGACCACTGGCCTGGGGCTGAGGGGAGTTGGACTCTAATAACATCTGGAGAGCTCAGGTTCCCTAACGCTGTTGTAGTACTGTGACAGAATCTCTCAGTTCACTCTTCCTGCACCATTCATAAATTTCCATCCCTCGCTTCCCCAGCTGTCCCTCCTCTCACTAAAAATCCCCAACCATTTAGCTTTTCTTCAAAAGGAAAGTGTTCCATCCCTTTGATCGTTTAAGTTCTCCCCATTCTTCCTTCCTTTTGCAGCTCTGTGATATTGTCTTTGAACTAGGGCGGCCACAAATGTACAAAGAATAAAACCAGGCCACACAGTGTACGTATCTATACAACAGCACTGATACTTGAGAGTTCATTTTCAGTCCAACCTCTACAAGGGGCGTAGATCAATTTGACCTGCGAGCCCATGATTCCTCCTCAAAACCACATGAGAAAATGCAATTTCTTCCTACATACAAATATATATATATGAAAGGCTGTCATCACACAGCCCTCATTGGGGAATTTGTAGTGTTCCATCACTACAAATGGGATTTGCATGAAGTCATGGTGGAGCGAAAGAGTAGGCAGGCTGAACAACTCCAGTGGCTGTGCCATGGAAGCGGCAATGGAAGGAATACAGAATATTTGGTGGTTCTGCAACCTGGGGCGCGGGTGGCGCTGTGGGTTAAACCACTGAGCCTAGGGCTTGCCAATAAGAAGGTCGGCAGTTCGAATCCCCGCGACAGGGTGAGCTCCCATTGCTCGGTCCCAGCTCCTGCCAACCTAGCAATTCGAAAGCACATCAAAGTGCAAGTAGATAAATAGGTAAATGGCGTCTCCGTGTACTGCTCTGGTTCGCCAGACGCAGCTTTGTCATGCTGGCCACATGACCTGGAAGCTGTACGCCAGCTCCCTTGGCCAATAATGCGAGATGAGCACCGCAACCCCAGAGTCGGTCACGAATGGACCTAATCAGGTGTCCCTTTACCTGCAGCCTTAATCTTTGTCACATGAGGCAACTGGGGGAATGGAAGAGGAACTAGTTCAAGCTTCTTCAACCTCAGCCCTCCAGATGTTTTGGCCTACAACTCCCATGATCCCTAGCTAGCAGGACCAGTGGTCAGGGATGATGGGAATTGTAGTCTCAAAACATCTGGAAAGGCGAGGTTGAGGAAGCCTCAACTAGTTTGAGTACAGTAAGGAAGGAGTAGCACTGAAAGAGGGAAATAGTTTTAAACCATGTCAGAAGTTGGAATAAAATGGGAGTGGGGACACTGAAGGGAAAATGGTGGTTTTAAACAACAGCAGAGGTTTGAGTAAGACAGGAACACCGAGAAGACAAAAAAAGATGATTTCAAACAATGGCAAATGGCAGAAGTTAGAGAGACACTGAGGGGTGTGTGTGCCAGTTTTGAGTACAGCATGAAGAGAGTTAGAAAAGGCTCGAAACAGGGGATGTGTATAAGGGAACTCGGTTGATGCATTCCACGTTCTGCCCGTCTAAAAGAGCAAATGAATGGAAGTGCAATATTCTACTGTGCATTTCATTTTAGCATAAACCTGCCTCTCTTCTAGTCCTCTAGTGGAGAAGAGGAGCAAGTGCCTTTCCTGCTGGAGATTTGGTGATGGCGGCTGAGTGTGATAGACTGATGAAGATAGGGGAGAAGAACAATGAGGTCTTTTCCCACCAACCATCTCTCTTGCAAGGTATGGGGCAAGAGGGGGAGAACGTCTGCGCTCCCATCTTGTTGGAGACCCAGCAGAAAGGAGTTCCCCCCTCTCCACAGAGCAGGGGAGGTAGGTCTGGGAAGAGACCTGTACACACTGTGTTACATTTTGCACCATAACATTCTGCCAACGCCATGTAACTTCACTCAGATGTAACCCTGCCCAGTTTTAGCAGGAGATTCCGTCTAAACATCAGGAAGAGCTTTCTGACAGTAAGAGCTGTTAGACGCGCGACCATTTTCATTCAGGAGCTGGTGGCCTCTTGTTTGTTGAAAGATTTCAAGCAGAGGTTGGGTGGCCATCTGTCCCGGATCCTTTAGCTGAGATTCCTGCATCATCCCAGGGCATTCTCTATAAGATCTCAACGTAGCTGTCTTATTACGAAAGAATTTCAGAAATAGACCGGAAAGAGAAGTTGCTGAATTGCAACTTATTACCAAACTTAAAACCATGGAAAGACCTGGTCTGAATAGAGACATTGGATTCTTATCTCATTATACACGATAAAGCTATTTTTAGACGTCTCACCCATTGCTTTTTCCTGCAAGACCAATTGCAGTCATTAACAGTCGTCCACAGGTTTCCCACACCTATCAGCCAATCACCCATTCCCAACACCTTTCTGAGTAATACCCCTCCCCACCCTCTCACTATATATAAGGGTCTGGTGACTTCGGTTTCAGTATATCTGAAGAAGTGTGCATGCATACGAAAGCTCATACCAATAACAAACTTAGTTGGTCTCTAAGGTGCTACTGGACCTTTTAAATTTTGTTTGGTGCTAACAAAGGCACTGTGGGCTGGTGAATGCGCTGAGAGCCATAAAGAAATGTATGGTTGCCCTTCCCCACTTCAGAAGAATGGACAAGACCTTCTATGCGCCCAGCAGGCAAATTATGTCAATTGCTCCATTTAGAAGATTTGCTTGTTGTTTTGTGCTGTTGGTAAGGGCCCATGTAATATCTTAAAAAGAGAGCTAACAGATGTCTCGGGCCTTTCTACTCTTATTAATGAGAGTATTGCAAGAATGGAAATGAGGTCACTCATGTTCAATAGTTCGTCAAAAAAAAAGTCTTCCACTTCTTAAAAGAGTTCCACTAATCCAAAACATGACAGATGTATGAGGCAGTTTTGTTTGGGCTGGGGGCTGGGGGAGGGTTTGAGATTAAAATCCCGTCTTTCTGATTTGCGCTTTCATTCGGCCTGATTAAAATAACATTGCATTCATTCATTTGTCTGTTGTTCTTGCTTTTATCATCTGCTTACTTCAAAATTAACAAACAAAGAAGAGGAGTGTGTGTGTGTGTGTGTGCGCGCACACACACACATACAAAATGGCCCCAGAATGGCCAGGAAGTTCACAAATCATAAAAGGCAAGGGGGGGGGGACAACGACGACAAAAAACAAAGCCCAATTTCCAGCAACATAAAAAGGAAGACAAAAAGGGGAAATGGATAGAATACCAGAGACAGGTTAGCAACAAAGCTGGCTGCTTAAAAAGATAAAACAGAGACCCTTTCCCCCCCACAATATTTTCCATTTGAAAGTGTTTATTAATATATTCTGTCTGAAGCAAAAAAAAAAAGTTCAATGAAATGCAAAGATCAAAGATACTTTAATTCAGGTGAAAATGATTCCCCTCCCTCCCTCCGGGTTTGATTTTTAGAAAAAGGGAAGCAGGAAAAGAGCGCTGTCATTTCATTATTCTCTTTAAAAAGAGATCTGTCAGCTGGCAGGAATAGTCTGAATAGGCGACAGGCTGCGCTGATTTTCCCCAAACGTAACATTTATTCATACGAAAACCACGAGAGAGACACTCCTGAGTCAATAGTTGGGCTTTCTGATAATTTTTCAGAGCAAGCATCAGTTTTGGTTGGGCTTGACTGAGAGACTTTCCAGGTGTGGGTGAGGGGAGGAAGTATTACTGGGTTCAGGAGCAGCCTCAGATCACAAGGAGTCCTTCAGCCTCAGGCAACATCCCTTCATTTTGAAAAGGAGAAATGCTTTGGCCTCAAGCTGGCCTGGGAGTCATCTGTGCTGGTTTGGGAAGCCTTTCGTAGACTAAGGCTTGTGGAAGAAAAAGGACTTTCTATATATTAAGAGCAATTGTGCTCAAAGGGTATGGGTTCGCCACACTGGTGTAGCGGGAGAGGATGACAAGTATGGTAGGAAGATTCAAGGACAATCAAAGGAACATTTAAACATTTCAGTACACTATACAGTAGTGTAGTACTGTGGCACCCCCCCCCCAACGCTTCTCCAATGAAAACAGGGCCGTCCTAAGCAAAAGCAAGACATTCTGGGATGAAATCAGAAACAGGGACAGCTTCTATAAATCTGGGGCAGTCCCTGGAAAATAGGGACATTTGGAGGGATATATTTATATGAATATGATGAGAGCAAGGGCATCAAGTGATATTGAGGACAAATTACCCGGCAAAAGCAAGCTCACACCTCTCATTGAGTTTGTATACAGTGGTACCTTGGTTGTCAAACATAACCCGTTCCAGAAAGACAGTTCGACTTCCGAAACATTCAATAACCGAGGCGCAAAGGATGATCTCTAAAGTCAATGGAGGAAATGGGGGGGGGGAGCAGGCACGTTCCGAGGCACGTTCAAAAATGGAAGCATTTTACTTCCAGGTTTTTAAAACGTTTGGCTTCCGAGACGCTCAAAAACCGAGGTACCACTGTACATACTTAAGGTACACATGTAAGAGACTCACTTATAATTATATTATGGGAATGGTGCATGTTCCTATATTAACTGCATTATTTTTATACTTTATAATACGATCCCATGATCATGTTGTAAAGTAGTTGTGTTCTGTGTTAGAAATCAATGACTGCTAGGAGTTGTTTCTTTTTGTTTCCCATTTTTAAAAAAAATCAATTTTAAAAAATGGTGCACCAGGAGCAATTTTTTATCTTATTACAGTGGAACCTCGGTTTATGACTACTCCCATTCACGACTACCTCCGTTTACAAACGCTGCAGACCCGGAAGTGTTTACATCCGGGTTCCGCGGCGTCAGATGTGCAGACGCGATCTGCGCAGCTCACACATGCACAGAAGCGATCTGCGCAGCGCATGTGTGCGCAGAAGCACTCTATCGGTGCTTCGTGCACATGCACAGAAGCATGCCTTCAGCGAGCGAATACCTCGGTGAGCGAACGCCTCCGTGGAACGGATTGCGTTCACAAACTGAGGTACCACTGTATCCGCAATTATGTTAAGGAGACTGGGTACAGGTCTGCCGCAACGCCTTCTGTTGGTGTTGGTACCCCACTTTCTTTTTGTCTGCCCCACCCCCACACTTTAAATAGGAGGACACCTCTCCACACATTAATTGGTGGGTGAAGCATGGAACTTTCTGTACTCGTAGAGGTTCCTCCCCGGACTTAGAAACCTGTATAATCGGGGTTATATATTTCACAGGCAACTTCCATGAGTACAGGAAGCGGCCCAATGTCAGAAACTTGCCTTTCCACCTATGAAGGACCTGGGTGGGGGAAGAGGTGATGTAGCTGGAAGCGCCCTCTGGGGTGGGGTGGGGGGAGAAATTAAAAGCGAGGCTGCCCAGTTTGCAGTTTCTGAAAAAATATGCAAAGCGAAACACAGCCATACATCTTCTTCAAATTTTGCGGTGCCGATGTACTCCAGCCAAATAATGCTTACAAAAAGCATGCATGGAAATGTGATGCGGAGAACTGAACTTAAGACTGGGGGGAAAAAATGAGAAAGGGAAAAACTGAAAATGTCAGATTCACTCGTCTGCGGCATCCTCAAACAGTTCTCCTTGCAAGTAATACCCGAATGCCCCAATATAGCTACTCTTAGGCTTATTTTCTTACTTATTTATTAAGTTTCTATACTGCTCTTCACCCGAGGACCACAGGGTGGTTTACAATATAAAAACACAAAAATACATGCCATGGTAACAAACAAAAATGTCCTACACTGCTTAGATACAGCAGCCGATAGGGACAAAGGGCCAAAACGCCATGTTGCATTAGAGCCATATCTGCTTACGTCTGTTTCAGAAGAACAACTACAAATGGGAGGGAGCCCAATCTAGACTGGGAAAGGAATGGTCTAAAGCTTTTATTTATTTTTAGCCTTTTCTCCCTGTCCTACCCCCGAATCAGAGATCCCCCTGTGGCTGCTCACTTAAGAGCACACATGTGAAAATAGGCAGATAGACACATTTTAATGTAGCATTTTGCAGGCAGCGTTTGCAAACCAGCTCCAGACATGGTTAGCTCAAAGCGAGCTGGTTGTGTCATGTGCCTTCAGAGCTGAGCATGCCTTGTAGGGGTATTCACACCAACGGAGCAGAAGCGAAAGTGAGGAGAAGTTACGGCCAGGGACCAAGGACACAGAGGAAAGATTGCTTTAGAAATCAGATCCTTGTGAATTCCGAAGCTGAAGTTACGTGATCTCTCTCCACCCCACTACACACAACCTGTTTGTGAAACAGTATTTGTGATCCACCAGATTTTGTAGTTCATTGGATGCAAGCACACTGTTTGTGGCTCTTTAAATGTACGCATGGGATGTGGGTGGCACTGTGGTCTAAACCACTGAGCCTCTTGGGCTTGCCGATCAGAAGGTTGGTGGTCTGTCCCAGCTCCTGCCAACCTAGCAGAAAGCATGGCCAAAAAAAGTGCAAGTAGATAAATAGGTACCACTCTGGCATTTCTTTGCGCTGCTCTGGTCTCGGTGTTCTGTTGTGCCAGAAGCGGCTTAGTCATGCTGGCCACATGACCTGGAAAATCTGTCTGCAGACAAATGCCAGCTCCCTTGGCCTGTAAAGCGAGATGAGCGCCACAACCCCAGAGTCGTCTGCGACTGGACTTAACTGTCAGGCGTCAGGGGTCCTTTACCTTTACCTTTTAAATGCACACAGACAAATAGAAGAAGACGCCTTCACCCCGGTATGGTTCTCTACCACACAGCCGAACAAGACAACGGCAAGAACCCACCAACAGTATACAAAGCAATCTGGCTAACCTGATCCAAAAACACATACCCCACTCTCACACAAAAACAAATCTCACTACAGCCAACCAAAGACAACTAACCACCCCCTAGCCCACCCCCAACCTCTCTCACCACCAAGGAAATACAACAATCAAACAGTAAGAGAACCTTTCGAGTGACACAATGGCACAAAACCCCACACATACACTAAGTAGAAGAATAGAAGCATTGCCACCCCACCCCACCCCACTCACCATTCCCCCCTCCACCTCTTTCCCCCTCTTTTCTTCCTAACCTAACACTGTATGCAACACTAATGTCTCACAACAAATGAAACTGATCTGTAGAAGACGCAACTTGAAAAAGAGACAATGCAAGTATTTTTGTAAACTAAGAAATCTTTAATAAACATATATTAAAATAACAACAACAAAGCCCATATTTATATATGGCCTCGGTCCAGTATACCTGAAGGAGTGTCTCCTCCCCCATCGTTCTGCCCGGACACTGAGATCTAGCACCGAGGGCCTTCTGGCGGTTCCCTCACTACGAGAAGCCAAGTTACAGGGAACCAGGCAGAGGGCCTTCTCGGTAGTGGCGCCCACCCTGTGGAATGCCCTCCCACCAGAGGTCAAAGAGAATAACAATGACCAGACCTTTAGAAGGCATCTTAAGGCAGCCCTGTTTAGGGAAGCTTTTAATGTTTGATGGATTTCTGTATTTTAATGTTTTTGTTGGAAGCCGCCCAGAGTGGCTGGGGGAACCCAGCCAGATGGGCGGGGTATAAATTATTATTATTATTATTATTATTATTATTATTATTATTATTATATGGGTACCTACTGAGAAGAGCTATAAAAAGCAACTGTATTTAAAGGTATTACTATTCCAGGACTGTTATCTTGAGACAGCAACCCCTATCTATAAGTTCAGCCATTCCAGTGCTTCCTTGCCGACTCTCTCCAGTCATACATAAAGTTTGTATGAAACTGAGAATGGCACCCATCAGGGGCAACAGCTCTGTTACATTTTATATGATCACCTATCGGGGTGTCCCATTCTGTTTTGCCGCCTGCGGCGAAACAGGAAAGCGCCGTCCCCGCCACCCTCTGCCAAAACCTTGCTCGTGGCTTCCACTGAGATCTCACCTAAAGCCACTGCTGCTCTCCAACAGTGGGAGTAGGGATGGGGCACCCGCGGTAGCGCCAGCCCACACAATTCCACCGCCCGAAGTGGCTGGCTAAATCCACCTCATCGGCGAACCAGCCCTGTCACTTATTCTGTAATGAGAGGGAGTTGAATTGAGATGGCCCTTTATCGTTCTGAGCCATTGGCAGGCAAGGAGACAATTTGACAGTGCGTGTCTGATGTGGCGCAAAAGCGTGTGTGTTTCTCGGCCAGTCAAGTCAGTCCTCTAAAAGATACCATTTTGGGGTACTAAAAGATACCACAGTGCGAGGATGCTCATTCCAGGGTTCACCCTTCACAAACGGCTTTGCACCTTTTGCAACACATTTCCCAGCTGCAAATGTACGGGCTGAGCAGGCAGGAAGCAATCACGCTTGCAGGCATTGCAATATCCCATGCAATATCATCCCAGTGCCCTCAATACCTTCGACGTCTACATCTGCACTCCAAAGCCTCTTAGCAATTTATTGCAGAAAGGTTTAAACTCTGATTATTATTCCTCTGCTTCTCGAAAAGTTTCCCTTGACATGGTCTGCACAGTTGAGGGTGTGTCACAAATTTCCTGCTGCTTGGAGTACCCCACTAACCACCCAAGGCCATGAACCAGGACCCTGTCAATCAACCTTAAATGCCAAACTATGCAAAAGCCCTAAAATAGTTTCAAAAAAAATGTAATCAGAGGGCATTTTGAAACAATATTTGGTATTTATTAACTGAAACAAGAAACCTAAGGGATGCAAAGCTGACCCCTCCCTTTCCCTGGTTTCTGCCTTTGGCTGTCCAGCCATCCCTCTAGCAATTAACAGAAACCTCTCACTTTACATCCCTGAGTAATAGGAAACTACTTTCTCCTCTGCTGATTTCACAGTTTCTGGGAAACCGTTCTGTTTATCGGGATGAGTTCATCTGTTTCCCACATTTACAAGGCTGCAGAAGGTTCTTCTTTCTTTACTGTAATTTGCCGGTGCAAAGTAATAGTGAATGTCCCTGCTGGTTTATTACTTTGGATCACAGAGTCCCGAGAGATGGTCATTGTGGCCAGCACTGGAGAGCATGTACTGACCGAAAAGAACCAAGATAAAGTCATTTACCCACTTTAGAGCAAGCCTCAAGCTAGTTCAGCAGAACAACGTAATCATTTCTGTGGAGGTCTTATTTATCACGCCTCTGAGTACTCAGCTTCTGATTGAAGGATTCCTATAGGCATCTGGCTGGCCTGATTGCAGACCCTCCAAGTGTTCCTCTTTTCCAGGGACAGTCCCGGATTTACAGAAGCTGTCCCAGTTTCTGATTTGATCCTGGAATGTCCCACTTTCCCTGAAAGGTAAAGGTAAAGGGACCCCTGACAATTAGGTCCAGTCACGGATGACTCTGGGGTTGTGGAGCTCATCTCGCTTTATTGGCAGAGGGAGCCGGCGTACAGCTTCCGGGTCATGTGGCCAGCATGACTAAGCACACAGAAATGCCGTTTACCTTCCCACCGGAGCAGTACCTATTTATCTACTTTCGAACTGCTAGGTTGGCAGGAGCTGGGACCAAACAATGGGAGCTCACCCCTTTGTGGGGATTCGAACTGCTGACCTTCTGATCGGCAAGCCCTAGGCTCCGTGGTTTAACCCACAGCGCCACCTGTGTCCCTTCCACTTTTCCTTAGGACATCTCTATTTCATCAGCGAAAATTTGGAGGGTATGGTAGGATGTCCCTATTTTTATTGGAGAAATGTTGGAGGGAATGGAGTTGTGCGGACCCCCCCCCCCCCGGAGACAAGGAGATAAGTAACTATACAACCTTTAGAAGACATCTGAAGGCAGCCCTGTGTAGGGAAGTTTTTAAATGTTTAATGTTTAATTATATATGTTGGAAGCTGCCTAGAATGGCTTGTTGTTGTTTAGTCGTTTAGTCGTGTCCGACTCTTCGTGACCCCATGGACCAGAGCACGCCAGGCACTCCTGTCTTGCACTGCCTCCCGCAGTTTGGTCAAACTCATGTTGGTAGCTTCGAGAACACTGTCCAACCATCTTGTCCTCTGTCGTCCCCTTCTCCTAGTGCCCTCAATCTTTCCCAACATCAGGGTCTTTTCCAAGGATTCTTCTCTTCTCATGAGGTGGCCAAAGTATTGGAGCCTCAGCTTCACGATCTGTCCTTCCAGGGAGCACTCAGGGCTGATTTCCTTAAGAATGGATAGGTTTGATCTTCTTGCAGTCCATGGGACTCTCAAGAGTCTCCTCCAGCACCATAATTCAAAAGCATCAATTCTTCGGCGATCAGCCTTCTTTATGGTCCAACTCTCACTTCCATACATCACTACTGGGAAAACCATAGCTTTAACTATACGGACCTTTGTCGGCAAGGTGATGTCTCTGCTTTTTAAGATGCTGTCTAGGTTTGTCATTGCTTTTCTCCCAAGAAGCAGGCGTCTTTTAATTTCGTGACTGCTGTCACCATCTGCAGTGATCAAGGAGCCCAAGAAAGTAAAATCTCTCACTGCCTCCATTTCTTCCCCTTCTATTTGCCAGGAGGTGATGGGACCAGTGGCCATGATCTTGGTTTTTTTGATGTTGAGCTTCAGACCATATTTTGCGCTCTCCTCTTTCACCCTCATTAAAAGGTTCTTTAATTCCTCCTCGCTTTCTGCCATCAAGGTTGTGTCATCTGCATATCTGAGGTTGTTGATATTTCTTCCGGCAATCTTAATTCCGGCTTGGGATTCATCTAGTCCAGCCTTTCGCATGATGAATTCTGCATATAAGTTAAATAAGCAGGGAGACAATATACAACCTTGTCGTACTCCTTTCCCAATTTTGAACCAATCAGTTGTTCCATATCCAGTTCTAACTGTAGCTTCTTGTCCCACATAGAGCTTCTTGCTAGAATGGCTAGGGCAACCCAATCAGGCAACCCAGCTTCTGCCAACCTAGCAGTTCGAAAGCATACAAGTGCAAGTAGATAAATAGGTACCGCTGCAGCGGGAAGGTAAACGGCGTTTCTGGTTTCCGTCACGGTGTTCCATTGCACCAGAAGCGGTTTCGTCCTGCTGGCCACATGACCCGGAAAGCTGTCTGTGGACAAATGCCGGCTCCCTCGGCCTGAAAAGCGAGATGAGCACCACACCACACCTCATAGTCGCCTTTGACGGGACTTAACCGTCCAGGGGTCCTTTACTTTTCACAAGTAAGAAAACTGTTGCTATTGTTGTGGAATAGGAGAAATGTTGGAGGGTATGTGATTGAGCAGAGCTTTCTCTATGTTCTTGCAGGCACTATGACCAGTGGGGAGTGTTTGAAGGGGGCCCTGTATGCTCTCTCTGTGGGATTTGGGGGTAAGGGGCAAGTTTGGAGGATGGGGAGCAGTCCTGGTTGCCACTACAACTTCTCCCCAAAGGAAGGAGTAGCTACCATACAGTTATATGGGATGAAGGAAAATTGTGCATTATTATTCCAAACCTGTCCCTTGGGATCCCAGCTACTGAGATGCAATCCCACACAATATCTGTCTATTTATCCAGTCTTTCAGATAGAAGAGCCCCCCAAAGTAGCTTACACAAGCATATATAAGGCATAGTAATAAACTGTGAAATAACAGCGAGAAAGAAATTTCGACAGCAGGGAGAGAAGTTAATACAATCCCAATGCTTTGCTGAATAGATAAATATTTGTATTTGCCTCTAGGCTAAAATAGAGGGAGACAGAGACATACCCAAGATTCTGTCTGGAGGAAGGCATTCCACAGCCTCGGTGCTGCAACTGAGAAGGCCCTGCAACAAACTGTGCCTCTAAAGGCCGAAGAACCCACAAAAAGCCACAGCTGATAATAATAATAATAATAATAATAATAATATATTATTTATACCCCGCCCAGCTGGCTGGGTTTCCCCAGCCACTCTGGGCGGCTTCCAACAGAAAAATGAAATAAAATAATCTATTAAACATTAAAACCCTCCCTAAACAGGGCTGCCTTCAGATGTCTTCTAAAAATCTGGTAGCTGTTTTTCTCCTTGACATGTGATGGGAGGGCGTTCCACAGGGCGGGCGCCACCACCAAGAAGGCCCATCATCCCTAGCTAACAGGACCAGTGATGGGGATTGTAGTCCCAAAACATCTGGAGGGCCAGGTTTGGCCATGCCTGCTATAAAGGATGCCACCTGTGTCCATCTTGTGTATCTGTAAATAAAATGCAATTCTCACAAAACACCAGGCTCTGGTAACCACTGCCCCTGGACTTCTGAGGCCTATGAAAATATCCAGAAAGCAAGAATAGCCTCTGCCAAACCAAGGCAAGCACACAACCATAGACTGCCCTTGTTCTTAAGCAGAATCAGTTCCTTCAAAACGGGTCTGGGGGGACCTGTCACCCTCCAGTTGTTGTTGAACTCCAAAACCTTCCAGATGTTGTTGAACTCCAAATCCCATCAGCCCCAGCCAGCATGGTCAATGGGCAGGGATGATGGGAGTTGTAGTCTACGAGCCCCTAGAGGGCCACAGGTTTCCCACTACTGCTCCAAAAGCACAGGGTATGCATTAAGTTTTCCTTCCTGAAAAGTCTACCGCTTTCATCTAGCTGCAAAAGCCAAGCTCTTGCCACTGGCTGCAATCCGTACTCTGCCAGCATTTCTCTCCAGGTCCCACCTGAAGAAGCAGGCTGGGCTCAACTGCTAGCAGCCAACAGCTCTCAAAAGCCAGTTGCAAACATCTTCCAGGAGTGAGTGCCCAGATTGACAAAGCACCTCCAGTCATCTAAATCAGCGAAAGTAGAGGAATACCTCATCTCTTCATCATCACACTGAGAGCCAGTGTGGTGTAGTGGAAGTCTCTCAGCTCCACTCACCTCACAGAGTGTTTGTTGTGGGGGAGGAAGGGAAAGGAGAATGTTAGTCGCTTTGAGACTCCTTCGGGTAGTGATAAAGCGGGATATCAAATCTAAACTCTTCTTCATCTTCATTTGGCAGTCATATGGTGTGCATGCACACATTATTTAGTAACCAAATCACTTCAAGTCAAACACATTGATTCACCTGCACACTCCTTTTGGGCACAAGGCCGGTAACACAAACACACGATCAAATCTTGTAATCCTTTCAGAAGAAAGTGACCCACCTTCAGCTTCCATCTCCAGTCATAAAGTGTGCATTGAAGATGTGTTAAATGTCTATTCTTAAAAGTAATCTGTTCACTCGAGCATTCTTGTGCCATTAATACTGAATTGACACATATATTTGTTGCATTTATATCCCACCTTTTTTTTTCTCCAAGAAGCTCTAGGGGGCATACATGCTCAATTAATCCCCATGCTCAATTAATCCCCACAACAGCCCTGTGAGGCAGGCTAAGTTGAGAGGCAGTGACCTTCATGGGTGAGCGAGGATCCCTAGTCCAGCACTCTAACCGCTGCACCACGCTGGCATTCAAGTCACTTTGATTGTGCAAATAAAAATTGCATTGCATTAATTGCATTGCATTCCACCCACCCCCATTTTGGCATTATATTGCTTTTATTGTTATGGATTTGTATGTGCAGTTTTGGAATTTTCCAACTATAAAGTGGCATGCAAGGTTTTTGAAACGAAAGTCCACAAACCTTGCACAAAGTTATTACTGCACCTTTGGAAATGTCATTTGGAAGTAGTTTCCTTGAGTGTTCAGATCACCCACAAACTTTAAGGCCCTGGAAAGCTACTCTTTGCTTTAAAATAAAATGGCAAGAAAAAGTAACGAGGATCGGGATGGGGAAAGCAATCTAGAGCGCATTTTCCTGAATAGGAGGGTGCCAAATAATCACAGGGTACCAGAGGTGATGTGGGGCTCGTAAATGGCCGCTTTGTTTTTTAACCCCTTCCTCGCCTCTGAAGGCAAGCAGGAGAGCCGACAAGGCACGCGTACGTCTCTCTGTTTCGTTCTCTTTTTCTATGTCGCGAACGGACGGATCAAAGAATTAACTCCCCCCACCCCGAAGCTTTCAAAATGTCGGAACTAAAATGGCAGCTGTTGTGACGCCGAGCTACGTTGCTGCTCCCTCTGCTCAGCCAGAACTAATTCGAACAAAGCTGCCTTTCTTTTCCTCCTCCACGTGTGAAATCCCGATCGTCCTCCCCTACCCAGAACCGCCCGTCAAATCTTTCTAAAGTCGCTTTTAACTCCCAAATTTGGGGACGCCAAGCAGTTCAGAAAGCAAGAGAAATGGGTCCGGGCTCACTTCGAATATTCGCAACGGATGGGGAAGCGGGGGAGGGGGGAGAAACAAGACGATCAAGGAGAAACTGCGTTCGGAAGACCCTCCCCAATTGCCTTGCAAGATAGGAAGTTGAAATCATCATGAAATGGACGCTTGAGCGGAGGAAAAACAAACTTTGCAATCAGGACTGGTTTTTTTTTTGGGGGGGGGTGTTAAGGAAGATGGCTCTTCCTTGGGGAGCCGAGGGGGAGAAACTTTGAAAAATGATACTTTTTTAAATAAAAAAAGCCGCCTGGTTTACGTGCCGCGTGATGCCCATCGAAGGCAAGCGGAAGCTCCCATAAATTGCAGCGGAGCCGAAACAAGACCCGATCGCTTGACGCTTGCAAAAAATAAAAAATCAGCCAGTAATTGCGTCTCTCCGAAGGGTTGGTGCTTTGGGAAAATATGTCGCTCATGCTCTCTTCTCCCCAACCCTCCCAGCCACGCCCCTTCTGGGCCCCATCTAATGCAACCAAAACGAACTTTTGATGAGGGCAGAGTTTATGGTTCCAATCCCAAACTGTCTCTTTCATAAAATCATAGAATTGTAGAATTGGAAGGAACCACGAGGGTCATCTAGCCCAACCCTCTGCAATGCAGGAATCTTTTGCCCAACATGGAGCTCGAACCCACAACCTTGAGAATTCTAAGAATCTCACGCTCTAGTGAATGAGCTATCGCAACTTGGGCACCATTCAGCCTGCCCCATCTTCACCTTCACGTCTTGCTCAAACATCCATCCTGATGAAGAGTTCTGGGGGATCCGAAAGCTTGCTCACCCTTTTGGTGTGGTTTAGGTTGGTGATAATAAAAGATGTTCTATGAACATCTGTAGGGCCACATATACTTGCACATTCCCAGACGAATGCCACTTCATTGAATCTTCATTGATAGTAAACTTTTTCCCAAGTAGGCATGCTTCCTAGAATTATTATTATTATTATTATTATTAATTGAATTTATATACCGCCCCATACCCGGAGGTCTCATAGAAGTGTCAAGTTGGAAGGGACCCAAAGACTCATCTCTAACCCCCTGGAATTGCTTAGAATAATAATAATAATAATAATAATAATAATAATAATAATAATAATAATAATAATACCCAGCTACTCTGGGTGGCTTACAGCAGTGTTTCTCAACCTTCTTTGGGCCACGGCACACTTGTTCCGTGAAAAAAATCACGAGGCACACCACCATTAAAAAAGTTAAAAAATTTAACTCTGTGCCGCCCTATATTATAATTATGACTGTAAGAAACACTTGCCAAATATTGCTTTCCGGTGGGTCAGTGCTGTGTATTGGTGGCCGCCAGGCTCGTTTGCATTGAGCTTTGGGAAAGAGGAGGAGAAATATTGCTTTCCAGCGGGTTAGAGGAGGAGAAATATTGCTTTCCAGCACGTCGCGGCACACCAGCCAGCGTCTCGCGGCACACTAGTGTGCCGCGGAACAGTGGTTGAGAAACGCTGGCTTACAGAATATAGAAAACATAATATAGCATCAAACATTAAAAACTTCCGGATACAGGGCTGCCTCCAGATGCCTTCTAAATGTTATGTACAGTAGTTTTTTATTTCCTTGACATCTGATGGAGGGCATTCCACAGGGAGGGCGCCACCACCGAGAAGGCCCTCTGCCTGGTTCCCTGTAACTTCACTTCTCACATTGAGGGAACTGCCAGAAGGCCCTCGGTACTGGACCTTAGTGTCTGGGCTGAACGATGGGGGGATGGGGGTGGAGACGCTTCTTCAGGTATACAGGGCCGAGGCCGTTTGGGGCTTTAAAGGTCAGCACCAACACTTTGAATATAACATATGCATGCCCGGACTGGTTTCCCCCTTCAAATAATCACTGGGATCTGGTTGTAGAGAGGTAAGGAGGGAAGTCCCATGGACTGCAAGAAGATCAAACCTATCCATTCTGAAGGAAATCAGCCCTGAGTGCTCCCTGGAAGGACAGATCCTGAAGCTGAGGCTCCAATACTTTGGCCACTTCATGAGAAGAGAAGACTCCCTGGAAAGGACGCTGATGTTGGGAAAGATTGAGGGCACAAGGAGAAGGGGACGACAGAGGACGAGATGGTTGGACAGTGTTCTCGAAGCTACCAACATAAGTTTGACCGAACTGCAGTAGGCAGTGCAAGACAGGAGTGCCTAGTGTGCTATGGTCCATGGGGTCACGAAGAGTCGGACACGACTAAACGACTAAACAACAACAACAAAGGAGGGAAGACAGTTATTATTATTATTTTTTGGGGGGGAGGGCTCTGCCAGTAGCGGGAGCAAGGCCAGGATGATGCTGCGGTCAATCAAGTACACGGCGCCCCTTCGCCAACCTGGTGCCCTCCGGAGGGCTTGTACTGGAGCTGTAGTCCAAACCAGGTTGGCCACGGCTGCAACAGAGCCTCTACCGTAATTGCTGCATTTTCAAGGGGTTGGACTAGATGGCCCTTCCAACTCGACAAGTCTGCGATTCAGTATGAAGTTTGCACTTTCCCTTTCTTTGCTGAGGACGTCAGACGCACGCACGGAACTGTCCAGCCTCCCTCCCTGGTAGGCTGCTGTTCCTTGTGCGCATCAGCCGCGTGCGCATTCGCCCGTCCCTATGATCTGCGGCTTCTGACCCCTCCGTTGTCTGTTAAGCGCCTCCCTGCTCGAGACCTCCTCGACTCAGCTGGTTTCCTCGCCGGGATAAATGTTGCCTCGCTCCTTCCCGATTGGAAGTCACCTGGTCCTCCCGCCCCATAACCTCCCCTTGCTTCCTTTCCCGCCCCGTGATTAGGAAAGGGTTGAAACGATGTGCGCCCTAGGAAAGCCTGCTCCATACTGGTGCCAGGCTCGGACTGCAACTCCCAGCGCAGCCGAGATAATAATAATAATAAAAAAAACCATACACATTGGTTAAGTCAACTCCTTTCGTCTTGGCAGCGCGCTTTCATTTAACTCAGCGCAACTGCCACGACCTTGGTTTTACTGGAGTAGTATATCGGAATCGATCCTTATTTTGTTGTCCCGCCTTTCCCCCAGAATGGGGACTCGAGGCGGTTCACCAAAAGTAAAACAAACACGGTTTTGTTTTTGTTTTAAAAAAGAGATAACTCTTAAACAGTAATTCAAAAACAATTTAAAAACGATGTTATTCAAACCGCGGGTGGGTGGAGGAATTCTGATTAAATATCACTACAGACTGGATTGTGTGTGGAGGATCAGGGTGGATCCAGCATCTATCTGAATGGGCCACTTCCGTCACTGTTTTGAAAACTTCCTTGCAGATCAGAGAAGAAAGGTTTAGTATTGCTGGTTTACTGTATGCAGAGGGGACTTTATGAATAAAAGTGGGGCGGGAGGGCGGGGGGAGCATTAAGATCTCAAGTGGTACAGTCCAGAACAGATAATATTATTCTTCCTAAAGTGTAGATTAGTTCTTGGGACTGGGCTATACCTGCAGCAAGATAAAACGTTCAAATCTGTACCACTTCAAATTGCAGCTGAGAAAAGTATAGAGTCATGGAATCAAATGGTTGGAAGGGATCCCAAGGGTCATCTAGTCCAACCCCCTGCAATCCACCCAGCCTACTGTCTCACATTCATTCTGAATTTGCCTTGATTTGCTTGCATTTTCCCATTCGACATTCATTCACCCCACACTGAACTTTTCACAGTTACAAAGCCCTCACTTTCCTCCCTCGATTGCTTTTCTCACTGCAGAAAGTCAGGGCTTTTAAAATTATTTTTAAAGGGGTGTGTGTGTGATTTGTTGCATTTGAGCAACAGAGTGCGTTAATTCACTTTAATTGTGTGAATATAAATATCCGGTATGCACGTGAATCCCTCCCTCAAGATAATAGCAGTCTGGAAGCAACCTGGGAGTACAACAAGACAGTTATAGGGGGATAGGAATAATTAAGTGTTCTTGAATATTTTGACAGGCCGTGCCATCATGCCAAGAAACGAGATAACCCTCCCCTATCTCTATGATTCAGATGCGGCTTTAGGGTCTCAGCATCCTTTCTTGTGTAACCTGCTTGCTTCCCACCCTCTCCCCCTGTAAATTTGCAAATAAAAAGCTTACACTCTCCAGAATGCCCCCACAACTCCGTAAAGTTGCCCTGGAGCTTCTCATTACATGGGAAAATTAGTGTGTCGTGGGGGACAAAACCAATGAACACGCACACTGGTGTTCGAAACTCAGTGCATGCCTTCAAGGGACTCTTCTGTGCATACTGAAATTCCTGTAGTAGTAACAGGGACGCTTGAGAGCTGGGGAGAGGCTTTCATATCACCCCCCAGGCATCCTTTTAAAATTGTTCCATCATCACAGCTTTATGCTGCATTATATAATTTACAGTAAGCTGTTTGGGGGATAATTTAGATTGAAAGTTGGGGTATAGGGGAAAAAAAACACCTAAAAATAATATTCACTGAAGTCAAACTGTTCAGAAAGGCACAGAAACTTAGAAATAACTCAACATAAGCAACATTTTCACATTGGTTTCCTAAGTACAGACATCCTTCTCTTATAGGAGCAGGACCAAAATCACACCACCGCTTTTTCTTTCTGTGGCTTCCAGCAAGTATTATTTAGAAACAATACTGCCTCCAGTCTTCCTTCAAAAGACTGGCGCATGAAGGGTGGGTCTATATTTAAAAGATATGGCTGGTATGGGGCACATCCCTCTCTGCTTTATTTCCCCCTCACACACACCTTATAAATAATTTGTGACCCAAGTTTGCAACTCAGTTATGACTGATCTGCTGATCTGTACATGCCTGGAAGCTGCAGAAAGGCCATAGCTCAGTGGTAGAACATTTGCTTTACACCCACAAGGTCACAGGTTCAATCCCTAGCATCACCAGGTGGGGCTGGGAATGTCCGCTGCCTGAAATCCTGGAGAAAGCAAAAAAACAAACCCTGGAGAGTCAGTGTAGACAATACTGACTGAGCCAGATGGACCAATGGGTCTGACTCAGTATAAGACCGCTTCCTATGTTCCCATGTTCACAGGATCATACAACATTGGTCCTAAAAGATCTACATTGATCTACAGTACGTTTCTGAGCACAATTCAAAGTGTTAGTGCTGACCTTTAAAGCCCTAAATGGCCTTGGCCCTGTATACCTGAAGGAGCATCTCCACCCCCATTGCTCAGCCCAGACACTGAGGTCCAGCTCTGAGCGCCTTCTGGCAGTTCCCTCCCTGAGAGAAGTGAGGTTACAGGGAACCAGGCAGAGGGCCGTCTTGGTGGTGGCGCCCTCCCTGTGGAACGCCCTCCCATCAGATGTGAAGGAAATAAACAACTACCTGACTTTTAGAAGACATCTGGAGGCAGCTCTGTTCAGGGAAGTTTCTAATGTTTAATTTCTTACTGTGGTTTATCATTTTTTTTTTTTGGAAGCTGAGTGGCAGGGGCAGTCAGATGGGTGGCATATAAGCAGCAGCAGCAACAACAATGTCTTTCTAAAGTATCATTGAGCTCATAGATCTAATAAGTGGAAGAGGTGCAAAGGTTCCCCCATCTTCCCTGGGCACATAACATCACATTGTGAAGCAAGTTCTATTAGATAAGACCATTGGCCATCCAGCTCAGAATTGGCGACAACTCTTTAGGGTTTAAGGCAGAGGTCCTATCTGGAGAAGAATGCATGATGAACAGCTGTGAACAGCTACCATGGAAAAGCAGGAAGAGGAGGTGGCAGGGAAACCACCTGCAGTGTGGCCTGTCATGCCCAAAAGCTAAAGTTAAGGTTCGACATATCTGAAGTGTCAATGAAAGACTATTTCTGTATGGGCAAGCACTTACCGGTCAGGGATAAATAAGACTTTATTGTGGTGGTATGTTTTTCAAATGTTTGCTTGTATATTTTAAATGTATTGTTTCATGCCTCTTATTTTTATGTAGTAATCTTATTTTTTTTATAAGGTTGCTACCCACTCGGGGTCCATGTGGAAGAAGTGAATTATCAATGTAATGAATAAATATAAATTCTGGGTTTTGATGTTTGCTTTATTCCCCCCTTTTTACAATGGGTTGTATTTCTGTGAACCTTCACCGGACAGGACAAGCTATAGCTTATGACCATTTCACACATTATGTAAAGGAAAATGGGCAACTCTCACTGCTACCCTGGGGCAGGGAGAAGGGAAAAATACAGACCAATAGCTCTGGCTCTGTGATGTTTATATGTATGTCGTGAAGATTTTCATCTTTGGGTTTTTGCAGATTGGCTTCAAACACCCAGTAGAAGAGCAGGCCTTTTTCCTGGTCACTTGACAACCCTCCTTAAAAACCAGGTTAATAGAAGCCAGTTCCTCTACATCAGGGGTGGCCAACTCCCAAGACACTGTGATCTACTCACAGAGTTAAAAACTGGCAGTGATCTACCCCTTTTGGGGGGTTCAGGTCAAAGTTGTTGAGCTTCTTTTTTCTTTAGGAAAGAAAGCCCTGGTTTTTGGGGTTCTGGTCAAAGTTCTTGGGCTTTTTTTAGGACTGAGGATGGCCCTGTTTTTGGGGGTGTAGGGCACACATGTTGAGCTTTTTCTAGGGGAGCAAAAGTTGTTGAGCTTCTTTGGGGGGAGCCAGTGATCTACCACAGATGTCCAGTGATCTACTGGTAGATCACGATCTACCTGTTGGACGTGCCTGCTCTACATCACTCATCTTAGCTTGCAGGTGATAGCTCCTTGCTTTTCACGAGATTTTCATCATGTCTAACTCAAGCCCCCCTCCCCTTGTCCATCCCCAATGCTAGTCAAGGTCTTCCTTTGCTACCTGATAGCCCCAGTGACTTCTGTTTCCACCAAGGCAACACTTTCACAGGATGAAAGAGTTGGTTCTGCAACACAGGATGCATCTGTACCATCCCTGACCTGTGACCATCCAGCCTCTGCTTGAAGACCTCCACTGATGGAGAACCCATCAACTGCCCAGGCACTCTGCTCTGCTGTCAAACATTAGAAAAATTCTAATCAGGTTTAACTGAATTCTGCTTCTCTGAAATTTCCAACCCTTCAGAGCAACACAGAACAAGTTTGCCCCATCTTCTTGGGTGAGACTGTTCTTCAGATCTTTGAAGTTTGCTGTCATAGGAATCTGCCTTATGCTGCTGCATCTAATTTAGGATTGTCCACACTGATTGCCAGTGGCATCTCCAGCCCTACTTGGAAATAGCAGGGATTGAGCCCACGACCTTCTGCATGCAAAGAAGATAATCTACCCTTGAGCTACGGTCCATCTTGTCTCCTAGTATTCCTAAAAAAACCACCCCTCTTAACTCAGCAGAGCTCTTATTATGCTCTGCCACAGAGCTATGGGCCTTTCCTGGTTAGCTTTGCAACCTTTGCTACTTTGCCAAATGGAGAAGAAATTGGTCTTTTAACACAACAAAGAGTCTTGTGACACCAGAAAAACTAGCATGTTTATTGTGGACTGCTTTGTTTTAGGCAGAGTCTACTATGTTATATGCAAGGTCACAATGAATCCCAACAGGCCTGGGCAGCTTGAACTAAACATGCATCTTGGATGTTTTTTTGCTCCCAAGGTTTTGGTGTGTGGCACAAATGGGACACCGTGGGAAAGGGTTCCTTGCCTCAGAGGCCTGAAAGAAATATTGGGGAAAAATGCCTGCTTTCACACCATATTGACCTAGTTACACCCCCTCCCCCAGTTGTGTCCTGCCTTGCAAACATGAGTCAGCTGAACATAGTTCAGTGGGAGAGTCCACATTTTACATGCAGAATGCCCCAGGATCAATCTGCCTGCATTTCCCATTAAAAGGATGACACAGGGGTAGCTTCCTCTGCCTGAGATCTGGAGAGCTGCAGCCAGTCAGAGATGGTGGCCAGATGGACAAGTCTGTCATGGTCTAAAGGCATCTCTCTCTGCTTGTGTGTCAGGCCATTCCCCTGCAAACCCATCTCTGTGCAGCAGTCGCTGTGCCCTGGCTAAAAGCAGAGAATATGGGCTACAATGAAAACTGCACATCAACCATGAGCTCACTGAATGATGCACAAAATACATTTCTGCTTTTGAAATGTTGGCCACATGCTTAGCACCCTCTTCAGGTGTCCAGTGTAACTTGCCCACATCCTGGCCTCATGATGTTCTGTGGACTTTGTTGCAGATCATTGGTTTCTGCTGATGGAGCCATGGAGAGGTGAGGTAACTTTATGTGAATGTGTTTTTTGATGAACTGGGTGGAGGGCCATGAGTCATGGGGATGGGTAGAGTGTGTGGGTGAATTCAGCAGTGCTTAGTTTGTTTTTGGTTGTTAGTTTGTTAATGTTGTTAACATAGGATTATGAGTGCTGTAATGCTTTGTGGATTTTATAGCATGACTTTTCTTGTGGTTGTGCTTTTCAATCTACTTTCCAAGTTGTCTTGTTTATAGTGTTTTATAGAAGGTGGTTGTTTTACTGATGGTTTGTTGATGGTTTTATATAATTGATGTTGCAATTGTGATGTTATTTACTGTACGTAAGCCACTTTTTGACTCATGTGTAGCAAAGAAATATAAAATGAAATGAGTGTTGTGTTGTGTCATCAGGACATTGGCCATTTCTCTGCCATGCGTCGCACACAGCTTCTCTTTGCCATGTCAGTTCTGTGTTGACCTCAAACTCAAGCCGTTGCTCACAGCAATATATGAGAGAATATTGGCCAACCTTACTTGGTTGTTAAAAAGTAGGGTTGGGGAGCCGGTGGCTCTCAAGATTTTGTTAACTACAACTCTCAGCATCCCTGGTCAATTGCCATGCTGGTAGGGGCTGGTAGGAGTTGGAGTCCAGCAACATCTGGGGGGCAACAGATTCTGGTTAGCTCCGTTGGTGAGAGCCTGGATAATGCCAAGGTTTCAGGTTCGATCCCAGTATGGGACAGCTGTATATTCCTACATGGGCTTAAGGGTCCCTTCCAACTCTACAATTCTATGATTCCCACCCCCGTTGTAAGGAATGCTGACATAATTTATGGAAAACACACCAGAAACTTGGAAAGGGATACCTAAGTTCTGAGCACAGTTAGCACCACTGTGTCATAGGGAATAGTATGTCAGTACTTGGCAATGGTTTAAATATTTGGTTTAAATATTGAAGAATCCCTTTGGAGAGAATTCCATTGGAGACATAATCCATTACTGGGTTCTCCTTGGCGATTAAGAGGAGGAGGAAAAATAACAACAATAAAAAACCTTAGCCACTTCCCAGGGGGATAAAATACAGTTCTTCTGCATGGCAGGATCTCACATGAGTGCTGTGTTAGCTTAGCTGCATTTCTGATTACTCTACATAATGCCTTGGTCCAGTTCCCCGGAAGGTCTGTCGAACAGCTAAAAGGTTACTAAAAAACCTTCACAGGAGATTAGCTGATGCTTAAACAACAAGCGAAAGCTCAGATGCACAGTGACTTTGGGAGCGTCCACGTGCCCATGCATTTTGGGAAAGTGTATTGTTGTGAGAAAAGGGGAAATGCTCCAGAATAGTCTCAGAAGCTATGCAGTCTTAGGAGCAGAAAAGTAAGCAATGTGTTCCTTTCAGTCTGATCCATGACCCAATTAAGCTAACGCTCTTGCATTTGAGCTGATCTCATCCCTCTTTTATCACATCTCATACTATTATTCATAAATAATAATGCCAAGGGCTGCGTCACTGCTTTATTTTCCTCGTTCTTGATTTTCTGGATTCTTGAGGCCAGTTCCCACATGCAAGGTCATTTGCACAATGGCTGCAGGTTCAGAAACGAGGCTTTGCCTGTGTGAATGGGCCTCCATGGACCAAACACTGTGGGCAGAACTTTTGTCTCAACGAGACTTTCATGGAAGAACTTCCCACTGAATTCTACCCTAAGTGAACAAGATGAGAGCTAATAAATAACAACAGAAAACCCACATTACTAACTGCAATACATAGCAAAATACCATGTAGATTTTGTGAGGTAGGGAAGAAGAGCCCCTCCCCCTCCCCCTTACACAAGTCAAGAGAGATGCTGCTGATTTTGGTCCATTTCTGACATCTCCCATTCCAACTTCCCATTCATTTATTCATTTTGCTATTTAAGCAACTGAACTTAAGGACAGTGGCAATATTGTGCACTCAAATAACTGCTCCACTGGCTTTTGCTATACCCCTATTTTCAGTGGCCAACTTGGACACATTTCCAATTGAGAACAAAATCAACTTGGTTCCATGCACTTGGCCTCAACTGAGTTGGGGAAGCAGCTCTTCTAAGTTCCTCCCTGATTCACATCTGTTCATATTATAGCAAAGGGTCCCCCATTAGGGAAGAAATGAGCTTACACTCAATCTCTATGACTTAAACTGCTTTGGGAGATCAGGCTGCTTTATCATCTCCTGCAAAAAGCAAGTAAATAAATGAATTCACAGCTAGTTAAAGTAAATAAATAAATGTATTCGTAATTAGCTAAAATTAGATGAGCAGCGAAAGGAGAAAAATGGAGAGACCTAGCCCTTCTGCCAGCTCCCTCTCCTTTCCCACTCCACATCCTCCTATCCATTGCAGAGGCCATGACTCCAAGCAGATCAAGGGGAGGGACAAGACCTGCTGTCTCAAAACTGGCCTGGCTCCCCATTCTCCTGAACCAGAATAGCATTCAGGCTTGAAGGAGGAGATGAGGAAGGCTTTTCCTCCTCAACCCAGAAAGTAAGTTCAAGGTAGAGGAAGAGAAAAAGGTATGAGGTCCACACTCTTTCCTTACTTTCTCTTCTTTCCTAAATTTACCTTTCTTTCTTTCTTGGGAGGGAAGGGTAGTGTTGAAAACATATTGCCCCAGACCTATAAACCTGCTGCTCCTCTCAGGAGGTGGGGTCCCACTTATCAGAGGCTGTGGAAAGGTATTGATCCCCCAAGTGCAGCACGTAACTTTTCTCCTGGGAAATAATTGCTGCCACTTGTTTATATGACAGGATTAAAGGCATGCACAGGTTCCACAGGAGTGGGTGAGCTAGGATTCAAACCTGCCACCTGTCCCTACTTGGTCCCACTGCTTTTGCCTCCTTTCAGCTGTGTCTACTGACTGGGAGCCATCGGGAACTGAGTCTGCCCCCATTTGCATTGCCCACCCCAGGTTCTGTTTCTTGGTCACACCTCAGCATGACAGAACATTAGGGAAGTGGGGCAGAATGTCAGGAGCTTAGATAGGAAGGTAAATAGATGGCTCTGACTCAAAGGAGTCATCCAATGAATACCCTCAAGTAACCACATGACGCCAGGATGACGTGGCAGGGGGACTATTTTAATATCTGTTAACAACCAAGCAAAGGCTCCGTGTGCGTGATCACACTATGATTTTCCTGCCTAGAAAAGTTGCACTTTGTTCCATTGGAAGGGGACGGGGGAAGAGCATGTGATTCTGCCACAGAGTTGAATATTCACAGGCATGCAAGGGAATTAGAAGGAAACAAACCCTTATTGGTTTCTTCCAAGACGTTGCATCCCGGCTCCTTATGTGATATGCTATTTATACTGGTCTAAATATAGATATAGAGTTGATTAGTGAACCTTCAGCAAAAAAACAAACAAACAAAGCACACACACACACACACACCCTTCCCAGGGCTCTCCTGGGGTGAACAAACTGGCCTGCTTTCACAACTTTGATTCTTATTTTTGCTGGCCAGAGGCTAGCCTTCAGATGTTTATCTGTTCCTCTCCTGCAGACATATGAGATATACACACTCCTAGTACATGATCAACAACCTAGCAAAGCCAAAGGGAATAAAGCATGCTTAACAAAAGGCTAGCAGAAGGGGGAAAGTACTTTGCCAGCTGCATTTGTAGCTGTGATATATGCCAGTCTTTTTTTTCTTTCACAGGTTAGGCGAAGAGCAAAGCAGTCTTGTTTTCCCTGCTGAGTGTCCTGCAACCACCCCCATTAATAATCTGCCTTCTGAGCAATATGTATGACCTTACAAAAGATATGTGCATAAAAACAAGCACCCAGCAATCTTTGTCTCCAGTTTCTGTGACCCCATCACAGCCATGACAACTCTTAAACTTTAATTCCTACAATGACCCCCTTCCTCTTCTCTCTCTCTCTCTCTCTCTCTCTCTCTCTCTCTCTCTCTCTCTCTCTCTCTCACACACACACACACACACACACACACACACATTCTCCTTCTTCTTTTGTCTGCCATTAATTAAAGTAGACATATGGAGGAAGCTGATAATAAGAACAGATGAGCCAATGAGAGAGAGAGAGAGAGAGAGAGAGAGAGAGAGAGAGAGAGGCTGCAATTATTGGAGAGACAGAGAACTTTGCCCAAAGTGGATCTCCAAGAAACCACAAGCAAATGGGACCCAGCCAGAGTGCAAGAACACAAAATTATAATACTTGTGTTGACAGCTGGTTGAGTCATACAGGAACCTTTTCCTCCCCCCCCCCCTGGCAGAGGTAGGAAATAGCTGTCACGAAAAACCGTCGGGTCATTCCCCAGCTAGTCCAGCCTCCAGCTCAAAATGGGGAATTGTGATGAATGTGAAAATAAACAACCCTTCTCCAGTTCAACAATAGACCTCCCAATGGGAAACAAACAAATGGCTCAGAAACAGACAAAGGCCTCCCTTGCTAGTTTTGGTGTCATATCGTCATCTTCTGTTTTGTCAATCCGGTCCTTAAAAACTTCCATTAAATCCTATCTCCTAACAATTGATTAAGAGGTTGAGGTTGCAATCCTGTACTCACCCAGGATCAAGCCCCATCAAAACTAATGGGACTTATTTCTGAGAATTCATGCATAGGATTGCATTGTTAGACGTACATGGGAAAGTTATGGAAAAAGCTCTAAATGAAGCCCCAACTCCTAAATACTTCCTGCCCAATCTTATCATTTCACGGGGGTGGGGTGGGGGTAGAGCTGCCTGCAGTGAAATAATCAAACAATCCAAGCAATAAAAGCAATGAACAATGAAGTATAAGCAGTAAAAAGTCCCCTTTTTTCCTGGACATTATATACGTGGAAGGGAATCTAAATTACACAGAAAGCCAGAGCCATAAACTAGTAAAACCAGCAAGCACTCCCCTAGTTGTTATTCTTAACGCTGCAAAGTAACTTGACTTCCTAAATGCCTGACACTTTTAAAACAGTCTCTTACTTTTAACCATACCCTGTTTTAGTTTTACCCTAGAGCATCAGGACAGAACAGTAAGGTCTTCCACTTTTATCACTGATACAGGGAAGGGGGAAAAAGAATTGTGGAAAACAATGTATCTTAAAACATTTTCTAACAACAACAACGACAAATTATCTTCCTCCCGATTCGCACGAGATTGCCAGAAATGAGAAAGCAAGACCGTAGAACTGCTGCCTGCAACTTCAACCCGAAAACAGGGAATTTCAGCACCATGGACGGCGACAACTTTTCCCGGAGTGTGTCAAGTAAGGGAACGAAGCAGACATTCGGGGCGGTTGCCTCTCCCTCCGCCCGCAATTTTCTCTCTCTCCGCTTTGGGATCCCTCCCCAGGTGAGCGATTATCAAAGTCCACAGACTAGTCTCTCTACTTTTTTTTTAAAGAAAGGCTGAGAAACTTTAAAGGCAGCGAACAAAAAAGAAAGAAAGAAGATCTCGCCTTTCCACCCCCGTTGCCCTGTCTTCTTCTCTTCTCGCTCTTCCTGTCATCTTTCCACAATTGCAACGAGATCCAAAGCGCGCCCGCGAGAAAAACTCGGCCATCAAAGATCCAGGAATAGGAAAAAAAACAATAAGCAAATAGGCCGTCAAATACAAAAAGACACCCCACCGCCATGGGCACGGTTTCTCCAAAGCGATCCCTACAGATCAGGACAACCTCTGGAACTATCCGGATATATATAATTTTCCCCCTCTCTTTCTTTTCTCAAACACTCTCTTTCCCACCCTCCAGAAACCACCCGAAGAATATGACGAGGATTGCTTATTAATATTTTTTTTCTTAAAAATCAACACATACACAGTTGATAAATATGTGCCTTTTGTCCGCGCAAACAAACAAACAAACAAACAACAGAGCATAACATTGACTTACCTTTGCTCACAGCCTATTGTCTGTCTCTTTTCAAAATGACATCACGGAAAGCAATCATGAAATTTACATGGGGTGGTGGGTGGGTGGAGATGGGGGGGAGCGGGAGAGTTGGAAGGTGGAGAGGTTGGAAAGGGGGGGGGAGAGGTGGAGAGGAGAGAGAGCACTTGCTGAAAGCGGCCCCCCCTCCCCACTTCCTTACGCCGGGAACATGCGTGGAAGAAGGTTCGTAGCTTTCAATTAAAACCGCTGATAAGTCTTTAGTGTGTGAACTCTTTAAGCTCGCTAAAGGCAGTGTCTCACTTAATGATCGCTCTCATTAATGGGAATGGCGGGGGGGGCGGTGGAAAGGAGGAGGCGGACGTGGATGGGGGGGCGCTCTTCTCCTTCCCTTTGTAAATACACTACCCATCAACCCTTTGGGCTTGCAATATATCTGTTTACTCTCCGAGGTGAAATAAATCTACAGTACAGGAAGGAGGGGGGGGGGGAGAAAGACATGGAGGTGCTGACTTTTTTTCCTTTGGAGGGGGGGTGAGCGTGGGACGGAGCCCCAGAATATATTTCCCCCTCTTTCCACCACTCCTCGGGCTTTAACAGAAGGTGGAAGATTTCCCCTCGGCCCCCCCTCAAAATCCAATCTGATCCATAATTAATATGCAGCATGGGTTGAAAGTCCTTTTATGCAAAGGAGACAAAAGGAGCTGGGAAGGTTACAACTGTCAGCTTAATCCCCCCCTCCACATTTCCAGCCTATGGTACAGTCCCATAATTTCTAATAGCAACAAGCAGGGAATGACAGATGCCCCGGCTTAGCCCAGCTGCAGCGAAAGTACTTTACAATGTTTATTGGTGGTTAGAAAAGATGACCCATCGCCATAAAGAACAGGGTGGGGAATTCACGACCAGAGGCAAGTTGGGAGACCAGCAGTGGTTGAGCTAATATATTGAAAAGTCCAGGAGTTTGGCTGTATATGTCGGCACAAAACACAACACAACACAGCATGCACTTCCCATGCAGATTATAGTAATCTTGGAGTTGCTGCATCAATTTTTTAAAAAAATATCTGCAAAGTTTATCCAAATGAGTAAAAGGGAAGTTTGCTCTTGTCTTTACCTCCTTCCACCATCAGATCAACCTTTCTCAAAAAAGTACACCTTTCCTATACTTTAGGAATTTGGTTGCCTTCAAGGAAGCAGATTGGATCCATGAAGCACAGGAAAGTTCTCCCTCACAAGCCCAATCGAAATGGACAGCAGAAGCAAAAGAGCATTGTTTATAGGGCTTTGGCAAAAGAATGTCTCAGATTGATTGGGTCCCATTTTGATTTGTGTGTCTGTGTTTTAGGTTTCCTGTCTCAGGAACCCAAATCTCCTTGGCTGGACCAGGTTGTAGGCAATGTTTGGTTCTAAGAAATGTGGCACAGATGTGTGTGTGGTGTGTGTGTGTGCTGTATTAATAAGTCATATTTGATGGATTATGGTTGAGCTGGCCACTATCCTTGATCTCAGTATTGAGTGGAAGAAAAGTCAATGCCATATTTGTATCAGAACAATGCATTCAAAGTTCTGGTGAGTCTTGTTAAAAACACAGCATCAAAAGAGTCCTAGCAAGCTTGTTGTGAAAGTCTTCTGAACTATTTAGGAACGTGTTTAGTGATTTATATAACAAGTGGCCCAGAGAATGGAGATGTCACTGGGCTTGAACTTTTGGAGAGTTGTGTTTAAATATCTTCTCTGCCATTGTCTTATTTGTTTGGCCTCGGTCAGATCTCTCTTGGTCTCACAGCTGTGACAAACTAGTTCAAAGGGCTGTTGTGAGAGAAAGGCAAGTTAAGACTCTAAGGCTAGTTAAGGTGATATCAGTGTGCTTGAGAATGAGAGCTGGTGTAATGTACAGTATTGGCTCACATTTAAAGCCTTAGCCACAAATTTACTAGTTAAGTCTTGGCCAAGACATTATAATGGCTAGGGAGATTGCGGTTCAGCTCAGCCTCAGCTCCCTGAGTAAACTCTGATCATATAGGTGACCACAGTTTGGTGAAAATGGACTTGTGGGCCAAATTAAGACCCCTTTGTTTTTCCTTGCCTTAGTGTCAACATTTTGACTTAAAAGGGAATCAAATATGCTTTGTTTCATGCATGAGTTAAATTCTAGGAATTAGTTAACATCTGCATATGCATCATTATTACAATTTTTGTTATGATTACAAATTATTACCCACCCTTCAACCTAAGGTCTCAGGATGGGTTACATCAATTAAAACACAATATTTTTTTTTTAAAAAAAAACCCAGTTAAGGTCAAGTTAAGTTACACAATGCTTGTTATTCGATTCTTTCCTCAGCATGGAATGTCCATCATAAACATGTGAACTAGCTCCCTTGAAAAGTATTGTGCTTTGATTTTGATCACATGATATGAAAGTCCTATTATTTGATAGGCCCTGGCTCACACATGCAAGCCAACACTTGAAGGTACAGTCAGCAAGCCATCAGCATTAGCACCAAGAGCCTGTAGGGGATATCTGGACAGCAAATTCCTACAGCTAGTCAACCTCAGAGACCTGGTTCTTACACATTGTCTGTATGAACCCTGACCACAGTCAGACTCAGTGACCAATTCTTGAAAAACACCATATACAACATACACACATTTTCATGGGAAGAGCACAAACATAGAACTCCAGAATTCTGTCTGATATATGTGCATACTTGTAAACTGCAAGAGTGTCACTGGAGGTCCTTGGCTCTTGTCCCTTTATAAAGTCATGCATGCCAAAAACTAAACAATTGCTATTGGGGTGTTTTCCCATTTTGATACCCAGACAGTGAAACCCACATATATAACTCCAAGAAGCAGACTATTGGAATTCCTATTTTACAAATCGGAAAGTAAACTCGTTTTCCCCACCTGAATTGGAGTTGAAACTTAGGTGTAAGTCTGATAGAACTTGCAATCAACTCTTCTACCTTTATATTGCAATGCCATGTTTGTTTTTTCAGAATTGTTCCAACTGATGTCAATGGAACATCAAGGTAAGTGGGCTTAGAATAACAGTCTTACTTAGAGCACTATTATGTACGTACGTATGTGTTGGTGGGATATCAGAAGTCTTCAAGACACCATCCCATCAACCTTATGCATAGAAAATAGAATCTAGCAGCTGTACACACACACACACACACACACACACACACACACACACACACACACACACCTTAGACCATGAGTCTACAACTATCTAGTTCAACTAGCAGGTCATCAGGGTTTGAGGGAAACCTTCCAGCAGCCTCTGTTGCTTCTAGGTCAGGGGCCAGCAAACCTTTTCAGCAGGGGGCCAGTCCACTGTCTCTCAGACCTTGTGTGTGTGTGTGGGGGGGGGGGGAGACTATATTTTGGAGAAAAAAATGAACGAATTCCTAAGCCCCACAAATAACCCAGAGATGCATTTTCAATAAAAGGACACATTCTACTCATGTAAAAACACGCTGATTCCCGAACTGTCCATGGGCCGGATTTAGAAGGCGATTGGGCCGGATCCGCCCCCCGGGCCTTAGTTTACCTACCCATGTTCTAGGAGAAGCAGTGAATAGAACCATCTATATACAAAGTCCATGCTCTATTACCCACCTACAGCCCCTCCCCAAACAGTAAGGCAATATATTTCCCCCAGGCAGGGCTTATCCAGTACAGTTGTACCTTGGTTTATGAACTTAATCCGTTCCGAAAGTCCGTTCTTAAACCAAAGTGTTCTTAAACCAAAGCGTGCTTTCAGCGGGGGACTCAATTTACAAATGGATCACACTCAACAGGAAGCGGAACATGTTCTGATTCCAAGGCAAAGTTCACAAACCAAAACACCTACTTCCAGGTTTGCAGCGTTCTTAATCCAAGTTGTTCATAAACTAAGCTGTTCTTAAACCAAGGTACCACTGTATACTACTTCTGCTAAAGACCCATACTGTATTTAATAAGGTTTCTCATGTAAGAACTCCAGTCTCTGAAATTAACAACTTCTATTGCCCCCAAACTTTTGCATCTATTAGTAACCACAACTATTAGGGGATCCCATGATTAATTCTTCTTTTTCAGAAGTTCAATCTATTTTTTAGCCACTCACCTGGGTAACTGGGGCTGGTAAGAACCAGTTCCAGGTGTTTAGACTGAGGCTGTTTTCCAGATTGCTTGAGCCTCTCTCCCCCACCCCACCGCCAAAGCGCAGGATATTAATGTGCTATGCATGACTATGAGGCATGTGCAGGAAGTCGGACTATTAAAACACAGAATGGTAGAATTATAGAGTTGGAAGGTACCCCAAGGGTCATTTAGTCCAGCCCCCTGCAATGCAGGAATCTCAGCTAAAGGAACCTTGCCCATGTTGGGGGCAAGTGACTAAAAGTCTTTCCTGGGTTTTCTGGGACATTTGAATACAGTAATACCTCGGGTTACGAACGCGATCCGTTCCGGATCGCAGTTCGTAACCCGAATAGTTCGTAACCCGAACGCGATGGGCGCTGCCATTTTGCGCATGCGCAAAGCGTGATTTTCGCACTTGTTTCAAGTTTTTCTTTGGGCCTGGCTCTGAATGCATGTACAGTGGAACCTCGGTTTATGAACACCTCGGTTTACGAATTTTCAGTTTATGAACGCCACGGACCCATCTAGAACGGATTAAATCACTTTCCATTACTTTCAATGGGAAAGTTCGCTTCAGTTTATGAACGCTTCAGTTTATGAACAGACTTCCAGAACCAATCACACCCATGCTTCGGGTTAAGTACGCTTCAGGTTGAGTACTCTGCGGACCCGTCTGGAACGGATTAATCCACTTTCCATTACTTTCAATGGGAAAGTTCGCTTCAGTTTATGAACAGACTTCCGGAACCAATCACACCCATGCTTCGGGTTAAGTACGCTTCAGGTTGAGTACTCCGCGGACCCGTCTGGAACGGATTAATCCACTTTCCATTACTTTCAATGGGAAAGTTCGCTTCAGTTTATGAACGCTTCAGTTTAAGTACTCCGTGGACCGTCTGGAACGGATTAATTCACTTTCCATTACTTTCAATGGGAAAGTTCGCTTCAGTTTATGAATGCTTCAGTTTATGAACAGACTTCCGGAACCAATTGTGTTCATAAACCGAGGTACCACTGTATTCAAATGTACCAGAAAACCCAGGAAAGACTTGCAAAAGCCCATTTCAGACATCACATCCCGCCCCCTTTTTCTTGCAAGCTCAGCCATTAACATAAAAGGATGTGTTCAGCTGAGAGTACTCCTAAAACACACACACACACACGCACACGCACCCTCTATCGCCTTTGACCATGCTGTGAAGACAGGGATATTTTACATCCTAAACCTCTGGCATTCAGAAATTCTATTAAAGCCTTATCATCAGGCACCAGGCACGGTGCTTTAACTGCATTTCATTGTTCTGTATTCAAGATAGAATCAAAGGGAGGGGAAAGGCAGGATCAACTTTATCCCGTGAACAATGCTAGATGGTCCCCTTGACTGCTATTTAATTCAGATCTGTAATGCTCCAACTTGGAAAACAAAAGCAAAACATTGTGGGAAGTAGGAAGGGTAGGAGTGTGATTGTGTGTGCATGTATAGGCCCACACACTCCTGTGCTAATTTAAATATATTTCAGAACAAACACATAGACCCACAAGGAAGAGAGAGACATGGAGAGGCATGCTCATGTTATTGTTTTCCGAAGTACTCCAAAGTGTATAGTTTTGTTTTTTCCTTGTCCATGATCATGGGACAATTACGTATGGAGGAGCAGCCATTGATCAAACCATATGCATTATGTTAAGCAGCTTGGGGATACCCTGATAATACAGCTAATTTCAAGATTTACTGCTTTTCGGAGCCAAGCGGCAAAAATATTTAACTTTTCCAATATGGTATTAAGATTTCCTGTCATTTGTGGATGTGACTATCGAGAGGATCATGCTCATATCCAACTGTCACACATCTTCCATGGGCTAATTTCCCCCCAAAGTTAAGAACACATTTAAATCTCTTCCACCAAAGTCACTCAGACTACAAAGAACATTTGGCTGGATCTGCACCTAGATCATCATCAAAATACATTGGTATGGCAATAATGTTTGATGTTTCCTCCAGTTTATCAAAACAAAAAGCATCTGGCTAAGCATGAGTGATTCCATCAGTAATAATACAGTACTTCAAATTCATTCTGCAGCTCTTGATTATTCACCAGTTTTGATTTTCAGGTCAATACTCGTGATTTCAGGGCAAACTTCAGTCATGAATATTCGGCTTTTGCAATGTAGTTCACCACTATAGTCCCCCTGGTTACTGACATTGTTTCCACTTGGCTGCTACTCCTTCAGTGCCATTTGCTCTCTGACTGTTGCTCTATTATCCTCCTCAGATTAGTCATGTGGGCGATTCTACCCAATCAGGAAGCCCATAATGAATGGGGTGACATTATGGTGTGACGTAGCCAATTCAGTTTGGATATGCGATGGCATCACTGAGGTTGACTGAGACGGACAACAACTCAAAATGAATGAATAAAACCTATTGTTGCCCCAAAGTGCCCTTCTGGAAGATGTTTTTCAGGCTGCCCAAAAGTTCTATTGATTATTATTCCTACTCCTATCTTTTATGGGTTTGGGTTTTTTTGTAGTAAAAATAATAATTCTTGACATTTTTTAGCACCTGCATATGATCAATCTCATAGTGATTCACATTTCACAGATAGCCTTTAAATATATTGTGATGCCTGAAGAGGACTAGGGGCATCTGATGAAACTCATTGACACTAGGTTCAGGATAGACAAGAGAAACTACTTCCTCACTCAACACATTCTTAATTTGCAGAACTCATCACCACATGATGAGGTGGCTACTGTTTAGATGGCTTTCAAAGGGATTTAGACAAATTCATGAAGGGGAAGAGATCTCTCAATGGCTGTTAGCCTGGCTAGCTCCTTGTTCAGTGTTTTTTTCACTCAGTATCAATTTCTGTCAATATCAATGTCTGCAGAGCAACAACAGGAGAGAGGTATTGCCTCCACACCCTTTTGCCTCGTGCTTCCAGGAACCATCTATCTGGATGTTGTGAGAAAGAGGATGTGGACCTTTGGTCCTACCAAGCATTGCTCTATATCAGGTATCCCCAAACTTGGCCCTCCAGATGTTTTGGGACTGCAATCCCCACAATCCCTGACCACTGGTCCTGTTAGCTAGGGAAGATGGGAGGTGCCTGCTCTATATGCTGCTAATGCTCTTTTGTTGTTGTTGTTGTTTAGTCGTTTAGTCGTGTCCGACTCTTCGTGACCCCATGGACCAGAGCACACCAGGCACTCCTGTCTTCCACTGCCTCCCGCAGTTTGGTCAAACTCATGTTTGTAGCTTCGAGAATGCTCTTTTAAATAAGATTATTACAGAAAGAAAGTCTAATACTTTGTTTGCCTTTTTACTTAATGACAAACTGCCAACTTTAAACCATAGGCTCAGTGCCAGAGAGTACCAAAGGTTCATTTATTTTTCTACCAAAAGAGAAAAGAAAAAAGTAAATGACAGAACAATGGACCAAATCTAAATCAATACTTTCCTTCTGTTGAAAGGAAGATTATGGATTGACATGATCTATCCCAAATTGGGCAAAACAATCCAAGGCTCCAGACTGCCACGCTGAAGGATGAAGTGGAGGTGTGCCTCCTCCCAGCTCTGCTTAGTTTTGCTAGGCTATGGTGGCAGGACATCTCCAAGGAATTCTGCAATGCACTTGCCAAAAGCATGGCCAGAAACTACAGCTGGTGGTAGCCATCAGAACTCCAGGAAAAGGGCATTATAGGTTCAGGGAAGGGGTGGAGTTTGGTTGGTGCAGGATTCACTTGTTTCCTTTCCCTTTCCTTTCATATTTTTATTCAACATTCTACCCTTTATTGCATTTCCTAAACAATATGACTGATTAAACAATCGATGGCCTTTTAATGTGTTGGGGGGGGGAATTGGTTTTCATTTGCTGCCGTTATTGTGCCATGTATTTTGTCTTTCCTTTTTGTATTTTTTATTCTGTAAACTGCCCTATGAACTTCAGATGAAGGGTGGTATATAAATTTAATAAATAAATTCTGGACCATCCCTGCTTCCATCACACAGCAGGAATGGATTCAGTCTGGGCCTCTTTGCTATGCCAGCTTGAGACCAGGCATAACAAAGCATTGTTTTTCCCGCCCTCGGTTTCCACTCTGGCATGAGCAGTGGAACTCTGGCTGAAGTGGCGGCTACTACATTCCATTAAGTCCTGCCACTTAATGGCCCAAAAGTTTTGGATTATGGCCTAAGCCATTTAAAATCTCTTTGGGAGATCACAGAACATCTGCCTGGTTTTCTTCATGGAATCCATGGGACTTCGACATGCGGGAGTTTAACTCTGGCTGGATCATGCCCAACACAGAATCGTAGAAAGCCACCAAAAAAAGCAGGCATCAAGGTGTTGAAGAAAGAAGAGTGAAAAGTAAGAAACAGGATGCCTGTAGGATGCTGCCTTTGGCTCCGCACTCAGATTATGGCGATAATTTCAGGCTGTTCCATGTGCTGGCTCTCTCTGTGCCAATTCATAGACTATGGCCCAGCAGAAAGACTGGGTGATTTCCTCCAAGCTATTGGGGCCCAGTCTGTGCATCATAATGGCCACTGATTTGAGGCCACCAGGCAGACTTGCTGTAGGCTTGCTTATTCATTCAAGAGCATCCAATGGCAAAGCTGTTTCTGGGGACAGTATTACTTTTGACTGCAGGTGGGCTGTTTTTTCTCTCTCTCGCCCTGCACCTCACAAAATGTCACCTTGAACACATCGATAAGATTTCTGCCTAGCTTTCTTCCTCACATTTTTTTCCTGTGTTCATTCAGGGAGGCTTTTTGTGTCTGATGAGCAATCATTCAAAGAGGAAACCTGTACCATTTGATTCAGATGAATCTATAAGTGTGGCCACATGGAAGTTGCCCCATGAGTAGCTATCGTGAATGCAGTAGTTTGATATATGGGTAACTCTTGCAGCATGGTGTTTCCAGGCCATCACTGCTTCCAAAAATGTCTCCATGCATAGAAGATCTGTTTTGTTGTCTGTTACATATGATGTCCTTGGGGGGGGGGGTATGCTAAATTCAGGAATGTCCAAAAGTACTGCCCTAATCTTCACTCATCACTGTAAATTCTAAAACCAGGAATAATGGCCACATTCAGGATCCAAGTGAATGACCAGTTCAGCACTCAGAGATGGACAGCTCCTTTCTGAATTACACCACAACTTCCTAAATGAAATCTCTCAAGAGTTTGGAACTGAAAACCAGATGCTGATAGCAGGCAAGGCAGGTACAGTCCTTGATGAGGCTGCGATAATCTAGTTTTATTTCTCAATAGTTAATATTTCTGTTCTAGGAATTTCTGAAATTATATCTACTATTTCATTAGAAACACTGGCAAAAAAAAAACTTTTGGGGAAATGCTCATGGATTGTCTTTAAAACTGAGCGGTAAGAAATGATCCCATGATCCATATCTTGAATATTATTTTTATTAGAAAATGAGCTGTAAAAATGGTGTGTTTGTGTGATTATCTGCAAGGAATAAAAACAATGTGCATGCATTTAAAGAGAATAATTCTAAAGTGCATTAAATCTTTTTTAAAAAGAAAAAATGAAATAAATCAGAGTGATTTTTATTTCCACCTAGATGTGAAAGAAGACTGCAGAAGTAGAAGAGTCATTACAAAAAAAAATGAAATAAATGTTTTGGCCTTGGTGAAGATCGCTGTAATTAAAAGAACAATGACTTTCTGCAGAGCCAGACATACAACTGTGAAGCTGCCGTGGTGCTTCTTAGAAACTCTTTTGTCATTTAGGCCTCAAACTTAATGCATTTGAAATTGGGTACCAACTTCTCTGCTTACCAGCTGGAAGAATGGAGAAGCAAGCTGGTGGGGAGGGGGGGAAGGGAGGGGGTCGAAATGGGGGAAAGATTGGAAAGAGAGGAAAGATTGTCCCTTATTTCTTTGTGGACAAGAAAACCGCCCTGTGCAGATGGGGAGACTTTCCTTAATGCCTCAGACGGCAATTAAGAACGCTTTGCCAAGAAGAAATAGCCCCACATTAATATTGTATATGGAACAGCTGAAGGGCTGGAGTACATTCTGCCCAGCACAGGCCCCTAGCAGATGGAACAACAAGACAGAAGGGAGGGGAGGGAGGGAGAGAAGGAGAGGGGGGGGAGAACCCATTTAATAACCCCCTTCTCTGAGATGTATACAATCACTCCCTTGGAGTAAAAAGTTCTTTGTCTACAAGAAATTTACAGTTGGAAGCTGATCTTTTTAATCTGATGATTTCCCTCTGCCCCAAGGCTGCCAACTTCTTCTTCTTTTTATAATTTCCTTTTCAAATGATCCGCCTGCAAACCCCAAAGCTTCTCCTGTGCTGTTGATTGCACAGGCAATCCTTCCACACCCCCATTCAAAAAAACCCACCAATCCGTATACACATTGTTTTAACTAGCGCTGAACAGGTTTCTTTCTGTTGAACTTTCAACAAGTTTACAATGGGAGGGTTTCACATTCTGGCACTCCAAGAAAGGACGGAGAAGGAAATAAGGAAACAAAGAAATTACCCAGAAACAGATTAGTTTCCCACTTTGATTTTACATAAAGAACATTTGCAGGACAAGAACGTAAAGCCAAAATTAAGAGTAGAGATGCCGCCACTGGAGGCTGCAATGAAAACTGCATTTAGCTTCCTAGTTCCTTGCCTCTTTTTCAAAATTCTTTACAAGGTAAGCTGCCCAGAGTGGCTGGGGGAACCCGGCCAGATGGGCGGGGTATAAATAATAAATTATTATTATTATTATTATTATTATTATTATTATTATCATCATCTTCATTTTGTACATGCAATTCATTATTTTCTTCCTTCTCCACCAGTCACAAAACATGATGGGTACAGTTTTGAGTTGCAGTTCAGATCATGTCGAAACTTAAGCCCCATTCCACCTCCCCAGCCGCCCAGAAAACAAACCCAGGTTCTGATTTTTAACTTGGTCTTTTTCTCCTTGGCTAATTGACACCTTGTTGATCTAAACACAGATTAACCCCCACGCCCAGCTAAAAGACACAAAGCGAGTCCCACAAGCTGCTGTGTGGGGAGCAACTTGCGCGGGGCAAGACAACAGATCCATTAGCGAACGGCAGCAACACTACAGGCAAAGCAAACAATATACAGAAGAAGCCCAGAAAAGTTAAAGATATATCTTTGTTTGTTTAAACACGCACCTAGGAATGTTCCACACAGCTTCATTCTTGCTTTCTTTTTTTTCCTGAGTACTATTTCCCTTGGAACAACAATCATGAAAGCCAAGCACAACTCTTCAAGTCACACGCGCGGATACTTTATTTCAAAAAAAAAAAGTTTCAGTCCAGAGCAAAAACTTATGCATCCTGGAGGGCCTCCGAGGAAGGGAGGCCAGCCAATGGGAGCCTCCCAAGCTGCTAATTGCAAATCAAGGCAGCCAACAAAGCAGCCAATCGGGGGCCGGGCCGTTCCTGGGTGCGCAGCTATTGAGACGGGAGACAATAGAATTGAGCTGAATGAAACTGAATGGGGAAGCAGACACGTTGACAGCAGCAGCGGCTCTCCGCAAACTCCTTTGCAAAGCGAAGGGCTGTCGCTCAGTGGCGGAGCATCTGCTCTGCATGCAGAAGGGCCCAAGTGGAGTCTTTGGTTTCTGCAGGTAGGGCTGGGGGTGTCCACGCCCCCGCCTGAATCCCCGGACAGCTGCTGCCAATCAGTGCAGGCAATACTGGGCTAGATGAATCAGTGGTACAAGGCTTGGTACAGGGTTATGTGCTCCAGAAGGCACCTAAGCTGCTTTTTTGTGTGGTCATGGCAGCAATATCAGCCGATGCTGATGCTGCAAGCTATAGTGCAAGCTACCTAAGCAGTTATATTCATATTTAAATCGAATACAAGCATGCATACAGCAATGGTTGCAATTAAAATGGCTGGTGATCTTCACCTGAATTCAGAAGAGTTTTGTAGACTCCTGATTAGGCAGAAGTTTCCATTCAGATTTGGAGGGAAGAGAAAAATATCCTGAAATAGTCCCACCCCCTGTCCCCCCCAGTTTGTGTTGCCACAGAACTCCAGTTTTTGTATGCCTCTCAAGACCTAGCTGATATTCTCAGCAAAATGAAAAAACAAACAACCACTAGTTTTGTTAAAATAAAAAAGTTCCTTCAGTAGCACCTTAAAGACCAACTAAGTTTTTATTTTGGTATGAGCTTTCGTGTGCATGCACACTTCTTCAGATTCAACATAGCACTACAGCACTGATTAAAGGTAAAGGGACCCCTGACCATTAGGTCCAGTCGTGACCGACTCTGGGGTTGCGCGCTCATCTTGCATTATTGGCCGAGGGAGCCGGCGTATAGCTTCCAGGTCATGTGGCCAGCATGACAAAGCCACTTCTGGCGAACCAGAGCAGCACACGGAAAAGCCGTTTACCTTCCCGCTGTAGCGGTTTCTATTTATCTACTTGCATTTTGACGTGCTTTCAAACTGCTAGGTTGGCAGGAGCTGGGACCAAGCTACGGGAGCTCACCCCGTCACAGGGATTCGAACCGCCAACCTTCTGATCAGCAAGCCCTAGGCTCAGTGGTTTAACAACAGCGCCACCTGGGTCCCACAGCACTGATTATGTTAGCACAAAGATTTCTGCTTTTACAGTGTAACGTTCTCCCCTTCCTGCCCCCATCCACCCCCTATATCTGTTTAGGGTTGGCAGGGTGGTTGGTATAGTGCGTCTCTACCCCCAACATCCAGCCCAGACACTGGGGTCCAGCTCTGAGGACCTTGTGGCAGTTCCCTCAGTGTGAGAAGTGAAGTTACAGGGAACCAAAATGAAATAAAAAAATCCTTCCAGTAGCACCTTAGAGACGAACTAAGTTTGTCATTGGTATGAGTTTCGTGTGCATGCACACTTCTTCAGAACACGAATGTGCATGCACACGAAAGCTCATACCAATGACAAACTTACTTAGTCTCTAAGGTGCTACTGGAAGGAATTTTTTAATTTTGTTTTGACTACGGCAGACCAACACGGCTACCTACCTGTTACAGGGAACCAGGCAGAAGGCCGCCTTGGCAGTGGTGCCCTCCCTGTGGAAAGCTCTTCCATCAGATGTCAAGGAGAGAAAGAAATACACAACTGTTAGAAGACCTCTGAAGGCAGCCCTGTATCAGGAAGTTGTTTATGTTTGGTGTTTTGCTGTGTTTTTATTATGTTGGAAGTCACCCAGATAGACTGGAGCAACCCAGTCAGATGGGCAGGGAATCACTACTACCACCACTACCACGTGCTCCTCCGCCTTGCCTTGCCTTGCCCTGCCCTGCCCTCCCCACCACCTCACCCTTCCTCTTTCCAGAAAGGAGAAGCAACACACCTGAAGGAGGGCAGGTTAGCCCCACTCCATCTACTACTGCAAGGTGAGACAGAAAGTTTGAGCTGGGTCTGCTTAAAAACACACCACCACCAGAGGTTAAAACAGATTTAAGGCACTGCAGGATAGAAGCCTTTGCTGCTGCCTTAAAACTATCAAGGAGTCCTGCTAGCACATCTCTCTACCAGGTGCACCTCTAAAGGGAGGTTCATTGTCTCTTGGGACCTGGTTTTAGGGGTGTGGGGACTTCAAGCAGCAACGAGAAACTCAAATCTATCCTTGCAAAGTGCAGTCTTCAGAGCTGCTCTTGTCATTAGGCAGAGTGAGGCAGCTTCCTCAGGTGGCAGAAGCTGGGAAGCACCACCAAGGTGCAGGAGGGCAGAGCTGTAGCTGCCACAGAGGAGGAGGAGGAGGAGGAGGAGGAGGAGGAGGAGGAGGAGGAGGAGGAGAAGGAGAAGAAGAAGACGAGGAGTAGTAGTAGTAGTAGTTTGTATTTGATATCCTGCTTTATCACTACCCTAAGGAGTCTCAAAGCAGCTAACATTCTCCTTTTCCTTCCTCCCCCACAACAAATAATAATAATAATAATAATAATAATAATAATAATAATAATAATAATTTATTATTTATACCCCGCCCATCTGGCCGGGTTCCCCCAGCCACTCTGGGCGGCTTCCAAAAAAACAAATTCTAAAATACAGAAATCCATCAAATATTAAAAGCTTCCCTAAACAGGGCTGCCTTGAGATGCCTTCTAAAGGTCTGGTAATTGTTCTCTTTGACCTCTAGTGGGAGGGCATTCCACAGGGTGGGTGCCACTACCGAGAAGGCCCTCTGCCTGGTTCCCTGTAACTTGGCTTCTCGTAATGAGGGAACCGCCAGAAGGCCCTCGGAGCTGGACCTCAGTGTCCGGGCAGAACGATGGGGGTGGAGACGCTCCTTCAGGTATACCGGACCGAGGCCATTTAGGGCTTTAAAGGTCAATACCAACACTTTGAATTGTGCTCGGAAACGTACTGGGAGCCAATGTAGGTCTTTTAGGACCGGTGTTATGTGATCTCGGCGGCCGCTCCCAGTCACCAGTCTAGCTGCCGCATTCTGGATTAGTTGTAGTTTCCGGGTCACCTTCAAAGGTAGCCCCACGTAGAGCGCATTGCAGTAGTCCAAGCGAGAGATAACTAGAGCATGCACCACTCTGGAGAGACAGTCAGTGGGCAGGTAGGGACTCAGCCTGCGTACCAGATGGAGCTGATAAACAGCTGCCCTGGACACGGAGTTGACCTGTGCCTCCATGGACAGCTGTGAGTCTAAAATGACTCCCAGGCTGCACACCTGGTCTTTCAGGGGCACAGTTACCCCATTCAGGACCAGAGAGTCCTCCACACCCGCCCACCTCCTGTCCCCCACAAACAGTACTTCTGTCTTGTCAGGATTCAATCTCAATCTGTTAGCCGCCATCCATCCTCCAACCGCCTCCAAGCACTCACACAGGACCTTCACCGCCTTCACTGGTTCTGATTTAAAAGAGAGGTAGAGCTGGGTATCATCAGCATACTGATGGACACCCAGCCCAAACCCCCTGATGATCTCTCCCAGCGGCTGCATATAGATGTTAAAAAGCATGGGGGAGAGGACAGAACCCTGAGGCACCCCACAAGTGAGAGCCCAGGGGTCTGAACACTCATCCCCCACCACCACTTTCTGAACACAGCCCAGGAGGAAGGAGCGGAACCACTGCATGACAGTGCCCCCAGCTCCCAAGCCCTCTAGACGGTCCAGAAGGATGTTATGGTCGATGGTGTCAAAAGCCGCTGAGAGATCCAGCAGAACAAGGAAACAGCTCTTACCTTTGTCCCTAGCCCGCCGGAGATCATCGACCAGTGCGACCAAGGCAGTTTCAGTCTCATGATGAGGCCTGAATCCTGACTGGAAGGGATCCAAATGGTCCGCTTCTTCCAGGCGTGCCTGGAGTTGTTCCGCAACCACTCGCTCAATCACCTTGCCCAAGAATGGAAGATTTGAGACTGGGCGATAGTTGGCCATATTGGCCGGATCTAAAGATGGTTTTTTAAGAAGCGGTTTAATAACCGCCTCTTTCAGCGGGTCTGGGAAGGCTCCCTCATGGAGAGAAGCATTTACCAACCCGCGAAGCCCATCGCCCAGCCCTTCCTGGCTAGCTTTTATAAGCCAGGATGGGCAAGGATCAAGGAGACAGGTGGTTGGTTTCATTCGTCTAAGCAGCCTGTCCACATCCTCGGAGGTAACAGAGTGAAATTGATCCCACAAAACTTGACTAGACAGGACTCTAGCACTCCCCCGCCCCGGCCCTGCTCCCACGGTGGAGTCTACCTCTTCCCGAATCTGAGCGACTTTATCTGCAAAAAACTTTGCAAAATCATTGCAGGAGATCATGTGGCCCGTACTGGGCCCGGAAGGAGCAGGTGGTTCCGCTAAATTGCGAACCACCTGGAAGAGTCTCCTGCTGCTGTTTTCTGCAGATGCGATGGAGACAGTGAAGAAGGTCCTCTTCGCCGTCGCCATTGCCACTTGGTAGGCTCGAAGTTGAGCTCTAGCCCGTGTCCGGTCTGATTCAAAATCAGTTTTCCGCCACCGGCGCTCTAGCCGTCTCAACGACTGTTTCATTGCCCTCAGCGCCGGGGAAAACCACGGGGCTGTCCGGGCTCCATGCAATCTGAGAGGGCGCTTCGGAGCCAGACAGTCAATAGCGCTGGTTAACTCCGCATTCCAGCGGGCCACCAGGGAATCAGCTGAAAGGCCATCGACATGGGATAAAACATCCCCTACCACTCTTTGGAAGCCAATTGGATCCATTAAGTAGCGGGGGCGGACCATCCGAATCGGTCCCACCTCCCTGCAGAGGGGAAGGGTTGCGGAGAAGTCCAGTTGCACCAGAAAGTGATCTGACCATGGCACTTCTTTTGTTTCGCTTTTACTTAATGTCAGATCACCAACATCCATAGAGGTAAACACCAAGTCCAAGGCATGTCCGTGGCTATGAGTTGGGCCAGACTTATTCAGGGACAGCCCCATGGTGGCCATGCTTTCCACGAAGTCCCGAGCGGCTCCTTGTAAGGTCGTGTCGGCATGGATGTTAAAATCCCCTAAGACAACCAAGCTAGGTGTCTCCAGGAGCACATCCGACACGACCTGAAGCAGCTCGGGCAGGGAATCCTTGGTGCAGCGGGGAGGTCAGTACACCAAAAGGAATCCTGTACTGCCTCTATTGCCCACCTCTGTGAGGTGAGTGGGGCTGAGAGACTTCAGAGAAGCATGACTAGCCCAAGGTCACCCAGCAGCTGCTATGTGGAGGAGCAGGGGAACCTGGTCCACCAGATTACAAGTCCACCGCTCTTAACCATGCCTGTGAGGCACCCACTAAGACAGTCTGCTTCCCTCAAACACAAGGGAGGACACCATCCTGTTGCCAGTGTTTGGTTTTTCTCAAGATACGCAAACAGAACAATTGTAAAGAAAACAAATATCAGGTAGTTCCACTTGGGTGTTACATACAGATGTTGAGATGGCAATGGGAGGTTATAGCATAAAAAGGTCCTGGAGAAGTCCACATTTCATGAAGGCCAAAGAACAGCATACAGCATGCAGATGTTCTGGGTTTACTAGTCATTCAGAGACTCTCAAATGATGCATATATATTTTTCTGTGTTGGGCAGGCTCCAAATGTTTTGTACCATAACGATAACTGCATCTTCCATTTTGGGGTGATGGATAACCCGAATGCAACCAGCGGCCATTTCCACTGCCCATGTTGAAGGGAGACTCTCTACCATCTTGCCCTTGTCTCAGATAGCAAAATGTCTTAGGCTGGCCCTTGCAAACTCCAGCTACTAGTACAACAATAAATCGAGTCCCGGGAGTGAAAAATATATAATATTTTCTGTGACTTTCCTCCTGACTGCTGAGTACTCCAGGGCGGGGGGAGGGAAGGGTCTTATAATAAATCATTCTCTTAGGAGTGAATTATTATAAGAGTTGTACCTTAACTCACAGGCTGCAATCAATGTTTGTGAATAATAGCCACACACATTTAGCACTCAAATCTTTAATATTTTTGTATGCTGCAGGGGTGGGGGAGCCACTTTTTTTGGGGGGGGACGTCTGGGTTCAGAACTAGCCAGCCCTCTGAGAGGGGCTGCTAACCTGTCAATCACCTGACGGTATATGATGAGTACAATCCCTGCTGGAAGCAGTGTAGTTTGCAGAGCAGAGGTTTTGCATACAGGAAGTTCATGGGCCAATCCCTAGCTTCTCCCCACTTTTTTCTATATTTTTCATTTTAGGTAGGCAGGCAAGCAAGACAGCTGCTTGAAACCTTAAAGAACTCTTGTCACCCAAAACAGCCAGTACAAGCCATGGGCAACCCAATGGGCAGACTCAGAACATTGTAACTCTACACAATCCCCGAAGTATCTCGAAAGTTCCCTAGCAACAGTTCAGCTCAGTCCAGCCCTCTTGCTGAATATGGCCTTCTTGTTTTGCATCACAAGGCTTTGTTTACAGTGGAAGGGGCATCTATTATGACCACCAACTAAAAAGCAGAGGGCAGCTTCCTCTCCTGAAGGACAGATGGCAACACTCCAACTTGGGAGGTGTGTGTGTGTGTGTGTGTGGAGAAAGAATTGGCTCTGGGTCAGTAAAGGAGATCCTGCTAGCAAGGTGACACTACAGTCTAGTAATATATATATATATTTAGGGGAAAGTTAAGCTCATTCATCAGGTCAGGAGCGGACTTTTGACTGCAGTGACTTTTAGAGTGAGGGCTCGTGTCACACCAATGACCCAGAGCTTGATGCTGCAAAGAGGAAAGGTTTGGTGGTGGTGGAAGAAGAAGACATTTATCTCTTCCTTTTGACCGTCCTTTGGCTTAGGGGTCCAGCTTGTCTTGGGGGCAGAGAGATCATGTTACACAAAAGCCCATTTGTGATCCTGTGGGCTCTGGAACACAACTCTTGTGTACAAGGAAGGGAACTGGCTTCTGTCCTTGCAGAGCAAAATGTGTTGGAGGCCCACCCACATCCCCACACCCCCTGTGTAATTTGGGTGGGAGGGTGAAGGATAAAAATCTGCAGTTCGAGGGACAGGTGGTGACTGTAATCAGGGCCAGACACAAAGCTGATATTAACTGAAGGGGAATTTATTCCAGCAGGGCTTGGCTATGCCTTTTCTTTGGTTGGAGTTTGGAAGAAAGGTCAGCCCCCACCCCTCCAGAAAAAATGGAGGGTCAAGAGGCTAATTCACTCTTTTTGTACGCAAGTCTTCCATTGAGCTCTTTGTTGAGTGCATTCTCAACTTCTTAATCCTGATATGTTTTTTGAAACTAGGAGGTTTAGGAAGAAAACAGCTTTGCTGATGTTGTTTCTTAAATCTTTAAGTGCACTTTCTCTCCCCCTCTCCCACACATATTTATATCATCCTCCATTAGCAAAGGATGGGGAAAGTTGAACGAAAATCCTTGAATGACACAATTAGGATTATGTTTGGTATCAGTGCTGGAGCTGCCACGATGCCAGACGGGTGCGAGTAAGTGGCAGGCCTGTCGATGGCAGGAAGATGTTGAGCCAGTTTCAAGAGCTGCTGTGAGTATTCCAGAGTTCAAGAGGTACAGGAGCTAGAAACTAGCAAGGGAAATCCACAAGACTGATGTGTGGATGGCTGCCCTGATGACCTCAGTAGATTGCTGCAGAATGACAGGAGAACATAAACGTAGATGGTACTTAACATCTAACAAATTATCTAAAAGGTCTAAGAAGGTTCCTAATAATTGCTGGAAGTGCAAACAGGTAGTTGGTTATTTTTTCATGGGGGGGGGGACTTGCAAGAAAACCAGGGTATCTTGGGGAAATGATAACATGACAAGATAAAAAAATATGTTAAAAGTGAGTATATAAAAAAGGCCCAAAGCATTTCTGTTAGGGATTATAGGGGCAGAACTCCCTCCCAAATCTTAAAGTTGTTCATGTATGTAACAACAGCAGCTAGGATTCTATATGAGCAGAAACAAACTCCTCTTTCTGCAGTTCGTTATTTTTTATTATTATCACCCCCTGCATATTCCAAGTTATATTCAACCATTCTTTTATTCACCTATTTTCATTCATATATATATATTGCAGGTTATTGCAATAGTCCTGCCAAGCTTGTGTTAGCAAGCTTCCAATATCAGCAGAGTGACATTCCCCTTTTGTGTGCAGCAAAAGTGTGCGTTCAGGTTTGTTAAAACCTCTACAACATTATACTTCCTGGCAAATCCCCCTTTTCCCTCTTAAAAGAAATACACGACACAATAGTATTAAAATAAGATAGAGTTTACTCACATGACATCCTGAGTTAACAGTGTAATGTCAGAAAGGCAGGCTTACGTAGAAAAGTTACAAATATGTACATCTGGAGTCTACTTAGTAGAGTAAGGCTCCATCTGGCCTCTCTCTTGGCAGCAGGCCGAGAGGGAGAACCATCCTAACTGGAGATTCTCTGGAGATGTGTTCCCATTGAAGAAGAGATGGCTAAGAGAGAGAATGGCTGCTGGCTAGGGGCTTATCTGACAGCTAATCCATCTCATCTGCATGTCTGGAGGAACAGGAAACTGAGCCTTGGTCAGGTGTCCCTCCAGGTGAGTTCCTCTTAGTGGACACTCTAGGAACTGTTGTGACTTGTCTGCCCCAGTATTCCATCCCACAAAGCTTTCTGACAGTAAGAGCTGTTCGATAGTGGAACAGACTCTCTCAGGGGTGGGGTGGGGGGTGGACTCTCCTTCCTTGAAGGTTTTTAAGCAGAGGTTGGATGTCTATCTCTCATGGATGCTTTAGCTGAGATTCTTGCATTGCAGGGGGTTGGACTAGAGGACACTTGGGGTCCCTTCCAGCTTTATAATTCCATGATTCTATGAAGAGTATTATAGTACTCTGTCACTCTTGCCAAGCAAATCCACTTTTGGTTTTTTTAAATGGGCTTTTGAAGGTGAAAAATGTGGGATGAATGAGCAATTAACATGAAGATATATAAACATAGAGAATCATAGAGTTGAGAGGGAATCTGAGGGTCATTCAGTCCGATCCCCTCCAATGCAGGAATCCTTTGCCCAACATGGGGCTCGAACCCATGACCCTGAGATTAAGAGTCTCATGCTCTACTGACTGAGCTATGCTCCCTTTTTTCATCCCACAAGCAAATCAGGATGAAGGCTCATTGAAGCCTGGACATAGTCTCTAGCCTCCATGTAAGCTTCATGCATGCAAATCAGGATGAATTCTCAATAAACAGGCCATCTGGAGGAACCCAATCATGGTGGCTGAAGTCACATACTAGCTCAGCTCAAGTATAGGCAGTCAAAGCGGACCTCACATAAATACCCCAAAATGTTGGTGAGGAGGGGATGTAATCACTTCTGCAAAATGAAAGCTCACATCTGAGCAATTGTAAATCCCATGTTTAAATGCCAGTGGAACTTCCTTTGCAAAAAAAACAAAAAAACTCTTCATTGTGCTGCACTCCCCTGTGGAAGATGAGAGGTGGCATTGTGAAGGGCTTCATGCTTGGAAAATGACTATAACAATTATACTGCCGGCAATTGAAAACTTTTGTTCTTCTCCCATCTTCAGCCTCCTGGGGCTTTAATGGAAGACAGTTAAGTACCTCTTTTCTCCTCCCTGTTCCTGCAACCAAAGTGGCCAGACATTCTGCAAGGTCACTTAGCACCTCCACTTAGCGCATGCTACTCATGCATGGGGGAGATTTCAAATTGGTGCATCCAAGGGGAAAAAAACAAACACACCAGACAAACACACACACACACACACACACACACACACACACACACACACGATGGGGACGAGCCTGGCTTTATATAATATTCACCTCCTCTGAGAAAGGGAAGGAGTAAATACATGGAGAACAAAGGGAATGGGGGGTCCTGAGTTTCATGCATGGAGACTCAGAAGTCGGCAAGATTCAAACAGGAAGCCAACCATTTGGAGAAAAGGAAGAACCAGCATGGTGTCATGAGTAGAGGTTTGGACCTGGAATGTATGCGTATCCTTTCAGTCATAAGACATAGCTGCCAAGTCTCCCGTTTTCCCCGGGAAATCCCCATTTTTCCAGCTGTTCCTAGCTGAAAAAAACGGATTTTTTTTGTTTTTCCCCGGTTTATTCTGGCGCGACGGCCATTTTGGAACTGGGCGGAGCATGCTCAGAAGCGACTTTTGATGCTGCTCTGCCCAGTTCCAAAATGGCTGCAGTGCGACTTTTGGCGCGGCGGACATTTTGGAACTGGGCAAAGCAGCATCAAAAGTCACTTCTGAGCATGCTCCGCCCAGTTCCAAAATGGCGGCAGCGCTACTTCCGGCCTGCTATTTCCGGCCCGGTCCCTTATTTCTCTGACAGCAACTTGGCAGGTATGGTCATAAGAACATAAGATGAGCTCTGCTGGGATCAGGCCAAAGGCCCACCCAGTCCAGCATTCTGCTTTCACAGTGATGAGGTGCCTATGGGAAGTTTGCAGGCAGGACCCAAGAGCAAGAGTAAGGGGGAGGGAGGCACTTTCCCAGCAATTGGCAGTCAGAGGCATAATGCCTCCAGCACTGAAGACGGAAGACTGTGGTCAGTAGCCACAGAGAGCCTTATCCACCATGAATTTGTCTAATCTTCAAGCTTGGTATAGTCCGCACTGACTGACAGGGCTTCTTCCACATGTCAAACCAAGGTCTTTCCCACCTAGAGGTGTTGAACCTAGGACCTTTTGCATGGAAAGCATTTGCTCTCCCATTGAGTTGCAGCCCTCCCTCATTGATCACAGGCAGGTTAATCCCTTCTAGACCCCATCTCTTATCTACCAGTATCCGTTCCTGATCCCGAGGAGTGAGCTTTCAAATCCACTGATTGAGAGCATCCAATCCGATAGCGCCGACCCATCTCACTGTTTGCTGCCTCGCAGAAACAAAGGAGGTTGCTTTGAGAAGCAGGAACTAATTGCTGCTTTGATCAGCTCTGATACATCTTCCTCTGAAGTGCTGTGTTTTAAGGCCTGGGTTTCATTTTTAAGAAGCCAGGAATCCTGAGTATATTTTTTGCAATAGATTAGTCCAAGAATTGTTGTTGTTTAGTCGTTTAGTCATGTCCGACTCTTCGTGACCCCATGGACCAGAGCACGCCAGGCACTCCTGTCTTCCACTGCCTCCTGCAGTTTGGTCAAACTCATGTTGGTAGCTTCGAGAACACTGTCCAACCATCTCGTCTTCTGTCGTCCCCTTCTCCTTGTGCCCTCCATCTTTCCCAACATCAGGGTCTTTTCCAGTGAGTCTTCTCTTCTCATGAGGTGGCCAAGGATAACCCAGGCTTTCCCCAACTTGATGCCCCCCCAGATGTTTTGGACACCAACTTCTATCAGCCTCAGTCAGCATGGAGCTGTCATCCCAAACATCTGATGAGCACATGGGCGTACCCAGCATGGGGCAGGGGGGGCAGCTGCCCCCCAGAAGCAAAAAAGGGAGAGCACAGTACTACAGGCAGGGATGCTACCAGCTGTGCTCCGCCTCGGCCTGCTTGGCTGAAGCGAAACGGCAGCAGCAGCAGCGAAGCTGCCTCCGTCGAGGGAAAGTGCTGCCCCACAATCATGTATGCAAATGAGGTGCCGCGGAGCATTGTGGGGCAGCACTTTCTGTGCTGTGCTCGCTGTGACTTGAAGGAGTGTGGGCTGAAGTTAGCCCAGGTCCAGGTCCAGGTTTCTCTCGGCGGAGGCAGCTTCGTCATTGCTGCCTCGTTGGCTGGAAATGGCCCCCTCCCCTCTGGGGGGCATGGATGTTGACCACGCCTCCTGGGGGGATCTTGGCCATGTCATCACCAGCCAGCCAATCAGGTGGCTGGGGTGGGGTGTGTGGCTGGAGTGTCCCCCCCCAGTTTTGATCCTGGGTACGCCCATGGATGAGCACAAGGTTGGGCAAGGTTGAGGAGGTCCGGTTTGAGCAAAGTTTGATCAGGTTGGAACCACAAAAATCAATTCCTCCTCCATCTCTAACCATAACTAGTAGCCACCGATAGCTTTGCACACCACAGATTTGTCAAATCTCCCTTTACAGCCACTTACATTTTTTTTGTCTATAATCACATCTTGCAGTAGCAAGTTCCGTAATTTAACTATGTGCTGCGTTTATTATGGATGGTGTGTGCCTATATTTTTATTGTCATGATTTATTTCTCAGAAGTATTAACAATCCAAGGGATTTTCTGAATCCCAGATGGTGTATTTATGACTTTGGCCAAATCAATCGATACATGATATTCACTTGCATTAGCGACCTGTTTCTCAACGCAGCATTTAAAAAAATTAAAAGCAATTGAAACAATGCATCTAGGCACCCAGGATTACAATGTGGTCTCAGTAAGTTTATTTTGGGATATCTATAATGAGCTGAGCCAAAAATGGATTGGTGCCCTACCTTGAAATGGATATTGATAAACAGGAAATTAGAAGTTAATAGTGAGTGGGTTAACTGTCTGTCCTTCTTCCCAGGAAACTCTGAGATTTGCAGCTCTGGGAGGAGAATAGGGGGTTTCCTCACAACTCCCAGCACTCTTAACAAACTACAGGTCCCAGAATTCTTTTGGGGGGGGCATGACTATTTAAAGTGGTACCATAATGTTTAAAATGTATGGGCGGAATGCAGCCTGCATAATAAACCTGTTCTCTGCAGAAACCTTTGCATATTGGTTAACATCTCCAGACTCATTCACAAACCAATGCAATACAAGCACAATCTCATATGGGCAGACTCGAGGCACTCCCCCCCCCCTTTAAACCAACACAAAGCTACTTTTCCCTTCCAAGCTTACTATTAGTGCCTTCATTTAATTCGCTCCCTTTCTCAGATCCCTCCCCCCCCACCCGCCGCTCATTACTTTACACTAAAAAATATAGAGCAATAACAAGTCCAGGCTGTTGAGTTCAACCTGATAGGCACTGTCAAAGCTGTCAGAGGGTGGTGACAATAAACATTTCAGCTGCCTATCAATTTTGCCGCAATAAAAAAAGTCTTGACCCTGAAAAAATCGGGTTCTGCCATAATGAATGCTTTGTCTCCAAATATTTGCATTTTAGCTGACAAGGCTCACTTTCAGCTTTTTTCTTTTTTTAAAAAAATAATACAGTCATAAACAATCTGCCTTAAAAACTAGATTGCTAGGAACTCAGACGATGAATGAGTGTTATCTCTCCCCCTCCCCCTTTCCTCTTCCAGCTGCTTCTCATCCAACTCTATATCCAGGATATTTCACATGTTATTTCTTGTGATACATATGACATGATCATCCATGTGTCTTTGAATGGATGGAGGGGATCTCCAGAGGCAATTGACTAAGTCCTCCCCCTTTCCCCGCCATCATTTTGCCAGGTGCGCTGTTGCTGGGCGGGGTACAGTCTCTCCGATCTCTAATCCCCGGAAATCTCATTCAGCTACTCCTCTGGCTTTTGAGATTCCACCCAGCTTTTCACACGTTCTTGCAAACATGAGGGCTAGAAGCTCTTCCAAAAGCTGGAAAATGCATGGCAGATCATAGAATCATAGAGTTGGAAGAGACCACAAGGGCCATCCAGTCCAACCCCCTGCCAAGCAGGAAACACCATCAAAGCATTCTTGACATATGCCTGTCAAGCCTCTGCTTAAAGACCTCCAAAGAAGGAGACTCCACCACACTCCTTGGCAGCAAATTCCACTGCCGAACAGCTCTTACTGTCAGGAAGTTCTTCCTAATGTTTAGGTGGAATCTTCTTTCTTGTAGCTTGAATCCATTGCTCCGTGTCCGCTTCTCTGGGGCAGCAGAAAACAACCTTTCTCCCTCTTCTATATGACATCCTTTTATATATTTGAACATGGATATCATATCACCCCTTAACCTTCTCTTCTCCAGGCTAAACATACCCAGCTCCCTAAGCCGTTCCTCATAAGGCATCGTTTCCAGGCCTTTGACCATTTTGGTTGCCCTCCTCTGGACACATTCCAGCTTGTCAGTATCCTTCTTGAACTGGAGTGCCCAGAACTGGACACAGTACTCCAGGTGAGGTCTGACCAGAGCAGAATACAGTGGTACTATTACTTCCCTAGATCTAGATGCTATACTCCTATCGATGCAGCCCAGAATTGCATTGGCTTTTTTAGCTGCTGCATCACACTGCTGACTCGTGTCAAGTTTGTGGTTTACCAGGACTCCTAGATCCTTTTCACATGTACTGCTCTCAAGCCAGGTGTCACCCATCCCGTATTTGTGCTGAGATGATGACGCTCTCCTGCTGTTTTGTGGCCAATCTCTTTAATGTGGGTTCCTGCCTTTTGCCAATCACCCTAATTTCATTTAAGCAACAGTGCAGAGTAGGTGAAAGAGAATTCTACCACAACCGGTAACACCTACGCTATCATGGAATTCTACTCAAAATCGATCCAGAATAGATTCCAATGTTGAGTTAACAGAGGAAAAACTTAAACAAGTTGCAGGATTCAAAGAAAAAGAAAAGGACCAGAGGTAATTAATTTCATCCAACAGAGCTTTACTGCTACTGAAGGCAAATGAGCATCATGGTCACAGATCCAATACATTCAGGATTGGCACTGTCCAAATCCAGTTGCAGCAGACTTAACAAACTTACAATAACTTAGAATAAGTCTAAACCTTAACACTAAGCATACTACAGTGGTACTTCCAGTTACGAACTTAATTCGTTTCGGAGGTCCATTCTTAACCCGAAACCGTTCTTCTCTCTCTTTTTTTTAAAGCAATATATTAAATTTTCAAATAAACACATTAAAAAATAACAAAACATTCAACAACAAACACAACAACACAATAAACACAAATTTTTCTCCTTTTAACATCTATTCAATTATCTCGTATTCCCTGTGCTCTGCCGAGCTTTGACTTCTCTCCCTCCCCTCATTCGGTTTTCTTATCCACTCCTGTCTCGCAGTTCCTTTACTCCCTCACTTAAAGTCATTTCGTAGGATTTATTTCAGTCCTGCAAGTGTCTTTAAACTTCTACAGTTCCTCTCCATATAGTCCACAAATTTACTCCAGTCTTTTTGGAACCTTGCCTCTCCCTGATTTCGGATCCTGCTAGTCAGCCTTGCTAGTTCTTAACCCGAAACCATTCTTAACCTGAGGCGCACTTTCGCTAGTGGGCCCTCCCGCTGCCGCCGCTGTGCTAACATGCAACTTCGGCTCGCATCCCGGGGCAAAGTTCGCTACCAGGAGCACCTACTCCCGGGTTAGCGGAGCTCGTTACCCGAAGCATTTGTACGGAGGACGGTATGTAACCCGAGGTTCCACTGTATGTACAGAACACCACACCAGAAGGAAAACAGATAGAAAGTGAAAGTGAAACCCAGGCTCCTTCTGGCCTTATTATCATAGTCAGCATGACCTTGACTGAAAAAGATAAGAGAACCAGTTTAAGCTTCTCTGAAGGAATAACCCAAACAACAACAACAACAACAACAACAACAACAACAACAACAACAACATTTGTACCCCCACCCATCTGACTGGATTGCCCCAACCACTCTGGGCGGCTTCCAGCATATATAAGAACTTAAAAAAACATTAAACATTTAAAAACATCCCTATACAATGGTACCGCGGGTTACAGATGCTTCAGGTTACAGACGCTTCAGGTTACAGACTCCGCTAACCCAGAAATAGTACCTCGGGTTAAGAACTTTGCTTCAGGATGAGAACAGAAATTGCACAGTGGCGGAGGGGCGGCAGCAGGAGGCCCCATTAACTAAAGTGGTACCTCAGGTTAAGCACAGTTTCAGGTTAAGAACGGACCTCCAGAATGAATTAAGTTCTTAACCCAAGGGATCACTGTACAAGGCTGCCTTCATGTGTCTTCTAAAGGTTGTATAGTTACTTATCTCCTTGTCTCGTGTGTGTGTGTGTGTGTGTGTGTGTGTGTGTGTGTGTGTCGCATAACTCCATACCCTCCAACATTTCTCTGATGACAATAGGAACGTCCTAAGGAAAAGCAGGACATTCCGGGATCAAATCAGAAACTGGGGTGGCTTCTGTAAATCTGGGACTGTCCCTGGAAAGGGTCTGCCCTGCTGTTCTGGTATACAGGAGAAGAGGACTCGATGGGCCTTGATTCTTCTTATGTTCTCATGGTAATCAGTTGTTCCAGGAAACCTCCATTGGGCACCACTAGTAAAACCTGTACAAAATCTGTAGTTTAATCACTGGTGAAATCTGATTGAATGGGGAAACCTTGTTTCCGGGCCAGGCATGGTGTGTGTGTGTTTGGAAAGAAGACATGTCTCTCTTTTCACAGTTTCTGTCCCCTTCTTCTTCCTCCCACAAGGGGCAGAGTCAATGGCAGGAAATTGTCACTTTGCCTAGAAGAAACTCACAATGTTGGCCGGTGGGTGGATTTTGCAGTTTTCATCTCTGAAAAGCTGTGCTTGCTGGCAGTCGTGGGGGAATAAATATCCCCCTTGGCACACATCCACAAATGCTTAGGAAAATATCATGCTTTGTTCATGTGCCAGAAGAGGATGTTGTTATCAGAGTCATGGAAAGATTTTCCGCTTGCCCCTGTTTGAATCAGGATTAAAAGATATACGAAATTGCTGGGGGAAGGAGGAGAAGCCCAACCAGGGCTCTGAAAAAAAGGCTAAGGAGAAAGAAAAGAAGTAGCACGAAGAACTGAAAGAACAAGGAAAGAAATTACAGCTTGGGTTTTTTTTAATCTTTTGTCAAAGTCAAAACGACATTTTCTTTAAAGGTTCCATGTTCTTATGTATAGCCACAACTGGTGAAGGAAATGAGTGGTTTAGAAAGTTATGGAAGAAGCCAGATAGATCTGGATGAGTCATGTCTAAGAAGTAATCCTTGCTTCCCAAAAAAACTATGCTGTGTCATGCTAGTTGTACCTCATCATCCATTGGGACATCAGGATGACTCAAGGGCCTTTCCTGATGTTATGCTGGTGGGGTGGAAGGTGACTCATCCCTGAGCTGCTCAGGTAATGTTAAAAACAGTGGTGGCTGGTGCTGTTGGGACTGGTAGGGCAGAAGTCAGGGAGAAATCCATGGTGATGGTCTTCCATGATGGCCATGGGCAACATTCACATTCAGAAGACTTTTCAGCAGTGATGCATTTATAATAATAATAATAATAATAATAATAATAATAATAATATTTATTATTTCTACCCTGCCCATCTGGCTGGGCTTCCCCTGCCACTCTGGGCGGCTTCCAACAAACATTAAAATACATCAAATATCACAGATTAAAAACTTCCCTAAACAGGGCTGCCTTTAGGTATTTTCTAAATGTCAGGTAGTTGTTTATCTCTCTGACCTCTGATGGGAGGGCGTTCCACAGGGCGGGTGCCACTACCGAGAAGGCCCTCTGCCTGGTTCCCTGTAGCTTTGCTTCTTGCAGTGAGGGAACTGCCAGAAGGCCCTCGGCGCTGGACCTCAGGCAGAACGATGGGGGGTGGAGACGCTCCCCCCCCATGGACCGAGGCCGTTTAGGGCTTTAAAGGTCAGCACCAACACTTTGAATTGTGCTCGGAAACGTACTGGGAGCCAATGCAGATCTTACAGGACCGGTGTTATGTGGTCTCGGCGGCCGCTTCCAGTCACCAGTCTAGCTGCCACATTCTGGATTAGTTGTAGTTTCCGGGTCACCTCCAAAGGTAGCCCCACATAGAGCACACTGCAGTAATCCAAGCGGGAGATAACCAGAGCATGCACCACTCTGGCGAGGCAGTCCGCAGGCAGGTAGGGACTCAGCCTGCGTACCAGATGGAGCTGCTAAGACAGTTGCCCTGGACACAGAATTGACCTGTGCCTCCATGGACAGCTGTGAGTCCAAAATGACTCCCAGGCTGCGCACCTGGTCTTTCAGGGGCACAGTTACCCCGTTTAGGACCAGGGACCATTTAGGGTGGTGCAGGCAGTTCCTCCACACAAGGGGGCGCTGAGCAGAGGGGATGTAACATACAAAAAAGCAACAGTACTCAAAGGAATTATTGTGAAAATAAGAAATGTTTTCCAAATGTTTGTCATTGAAATTCTACTCAGTATTGATCCAGAGTAGATTCCAATGTATAGTTAGCAGAGCAGAAACTTAAACATGTTGCAGGATTCCCCCCAAAATAGACCAGAGGCAATTGTATTTCATCCAGCAGAGCTTTACTGCTACTGAAGGCAAATGAGCAGAACGGTCGAAAAATCCAATACATTCAGGATTGGCACGGTCCATAAGAAATCCTGTTGCAGCAGACTTAACTTAAACTTACAATATCTTATAATAAGTCTATAGCTTAACACTAAGCATATAGAACACCACACCAGAAAGAGAGAGAGACAGAAAGAGAGAGTGAAACCCAGGCTCCTTCTGGCCTCACTATTATAGTCAGCATGACCTTGACTGAGAGAGATAACAGAACCAGTTTAAACCAGCTGTACTCAGCTTCTCGGAAGGAACAACCCAAATGTCATGAAGATTTTTTTTTTCACACAGAGAAGCTTTCAGAACCCTCTTGAATTAAGTAGAACAGGAAAGATCTCTGCACATCAGATCAATACTTTCTGTACAGTGGTACCTTGGTTCTCAAATGCCTTGGTGCTCAAACATCTTGGAACCCAAACACTGCAAACCCAGAAGTAAGCGTTCCGGTTTGCAAACTTTTTTCGGATGCTCCGTTTTTAGTGTTATGCTTCTGATTTGAGTGCCACACTTCCCTTTTGAGTGTTACACTGACGTCTCTCTGTTTTTGCTATTTATTTTGCGTTTTTGTGGCTTTTTTGTTTTGTTTTTGGGACTGTGTGGAACCCAGTTCAGCTACTGCTGGATTGACTGTGTGACTGCAGTACATTGTTCATTGCTTTCATTTTATGGATCAATGGTCTTGTTCAGTGGCGGAACTTCATGCTCTGCAGGCGGGGTGCCTGTTCTGGGGGCGGGACGTGCCTCCTGGAGGGGCGTGACATGTGTTCCGGGGGCGTGACGCGCGTTTTGGGGGTGGGGCGGGCGCCTGTGATGGCGCCCCTTGGAGCCTGCTGCTCAGGGCGACCCGCCCCTACCGCCCCTACCTTCCTACGCCCCTGGTCTCGTTAGATAGTGAAATTCATGTTAAATTTTGGGGGTTGTTTTTAAAAGTCTGGAACGGATTAATCCATTTTGAATTACTTCCTATGGGAAAGTGTGCCTTGGTTTTTGGAACACTTTGGTTTTGGAACGGACTTCTGGAATGGATTAAGTTTGAGAACCTGCTCTTAAGTACAAGTTGTTGGGGAATGAAAAGGGTCTATTGTTCTCATGCTCTGCTTGTCAGCTTCTGACAGGCATCTGACAACTATATGTCTGTAAGTTTTTAATAGACAGGAGCACCTTGCCCCGTCCAACATTGTGGGGGCCCCGGTGTGTGCGTTTGACTGCCCCGTAACTGTGTGCAACATGTTGGGTCGCCTGGCTGGGCACCCAGGGCCTCCTGAATATGGCACCTACGTTAATAGGTCATGTGTGTGTGTTTTCTTAAATGATTATTCCCCCACTCCCATGTCTTTAGATGCTCTTATTTTATCTGTAAGCTGCCTTGAGTCCCTGTCAGGGAAGAAGGCGGGTTTTAAATAAATATAATAATAATGTTTTAGGCAACAGGATGCTGAGCTAGATAAGTCCAGGAACACTTGTCTTTTCTGATGTTCTTACCGTACTGCTGAGTTTTCAGATAAAGGACATTTTGCTGCAAGAAGCAGAATAGTTGAGACCAATCTGGGGTCTGTCTGGGAGTTGTTCAGCCAATCAGATGACTTAAGACTTGGGTTCAGTCGTTCTTTGCTTGAGTTGCTGTCTAAGCCCTGATTTTCTTGCTGTGAATGAACCCTGCAGGGAAACCCAAGGAGTGCGAGGAGGGAGAGATAATAACCAGTCTTAGGGGTGAGCCGATAATTAATACTCCAGTAAAAAAAGTGCTGTTGGGATGTCAGGGGATGCCACAGGAGCAATGGAAGAGCCGGGAATCCCCTCAAATAATGAATTTTCTCTTAGTTCATGAAGGGGGGGGAGCAGAAGCAAGAGAGGGGAGGGCAGGAGTGGAGTGGGGAATCCTGTGTGTGAATTAAGAAATCCATTAAGAATTAAGGTGAAATTTCACATCACTCCCACACTTCCCAGTTTGTATTAAAAAATACTGCTGTGTCACTTTCTTAGCCAGGTTCTGCTCCAGTCTATTATAATTTGTGATTTACACTGAAACCAGGAAGCATTCAGAAATGTTGAACAAACCCTTTTACAAACATTATGACTTTTAAAAGCAGAAGCCAAGGCGGGTGGGACAAAAAGTAAGCTAGATAAGTCCAGTGGGCAGGGGTGCAGACCGCCCTGGGTGCCCTCACTGAGGGGGGTGACATTCGGCGCGCCACCTGCCCGCTGTTAGTATTTTATGTATCCTTAGCTGCTACAGCAAGGACTATTGTGATTAGTTTAAATCACATGAGTGTCTGAGAGAGTGTGGGAACGAAAGTCTGTCTTATTGTATGTGTTGGTTTCACTTCTGCCGTGTTGCAGTTCTGTACTCTTGTTCGGAGAACACAGATGTGATTATAGAGTCTCTTTATATAGACTGTGAATAAAGTAGTTTAGAACTACAGATGAGCCGTTCTTCTTGCTGCATTATGCTGGAAGACATGCATGCTCTTTTCATGAGGAAAGGGTTGCAATATTACTGGCACTCTGGACTGAAGGGACATGCCAGCCAGAGAGGGCCACAAGAATGACACTCTGGAGTCTTGGGGAGTACGCCATCTCCCTAGAGTGTTTTTCTGACAACACCCGCGACTCTCAAGCCTACCACGAGCCATTGGGGTAAGGGAGGGAGCTGTGCCGCTTTGCCAGTGGCATCCCCCCCTTCCCCCATTGTTTTGACAACTTGGGGGAGACTTGGGAGTCACGGGTGGGCGGCATGCTGAATGTCCACCATGGGCAGCTCGCTCCGTCCCCGTGAGCTGTTCGGTCCGCCCCTGGCTGCAGGATGTGCATGCTGCACCGGGCACCCAAGTGGCTATCACGTGCCTTGGAGGGCACCCTCTGCACCACACACCCCTCAGGAGTGCACCCGCCCTGGGTAGCAGGGGCATAGGGGCATGTGCTCCACTGTTGCCAGTGGGCACCAGCCCCCACTCTCTGGATGATCACATTGGAGCTTGGTAGGGATTCTTTAACTATACCAAGCTCCAATGTATCCATCAAGAGAGTGGGGGCTGGTTGCCCACTGGCAGCAGTGGAGCACATGCCCGCGCTGCCCAGGGCGGGTCCGTATAGTTCAAGCTATGGTTTTCCCAGTAGTGATGTATGGAAGTGAGAGCTGGACCATAAAGAAGGCTGATCGCCGAAGAATGGATGCTTTTGAATTATGGTGCTGGAGGAAACTCTTGAGAGTCCCATGGACTGCAAGAAGATCAAACCTATCCATTCTGAAGGAAATCAGCCCTGAGTACTCACTGGAAGGACAGATAGTGAAGCTGAGGCTCCAATACTTTGGCCACCTCATGAGAAGAGAAGAATCCTTGGAAAAGACCCTGATGTTGGGAAAGATTGAGGGCACTAGGAGAAGGGGACGACAGAGGACGAGATGGTTGGGCAGTGTTCTCGAAGCTATGAACATGAGTTTGACCAAACTGCGGGAGGCAGTGGAAGACAGGAGTGCCTGGCGTGCTCTGGTCCATGGGGTCGGACATGAGGTCGGACATGACTAAATGACTAAACAACAACAGGGCTTCTTTGCCACTGGAGGCCAGAAGAGCTGAACTTTCGTGGGCAGAGGGAAGCTGAATTCCCTTCCGTCATGGTGGATCAGGGGTTTGGATCAGTCTGAGAGTTCTAAGCGAACTGCAGTAATGGGGAATAAAACCCCACCACTAAATTCATACTTTGCAGGGTGCTGTGGTTGGTAATGAAAACACACCACTCCATTCATTCCTTTCAAGGTGTTCGGTCGATGAACAAAATTATGGCACCAACATTGGCAACCAAACCATAGCAACACTGATAAGAGCACAAAAACAACAGCTGTTAGATAAATGAAACATCAGAAAGAAACCATTCTTTCAGAAACGCACTCACAAATGTGCTTTTCAGCATTCTGGGTAAACAATATTCTGCGAAGAATGTGATGTTAGAAAATAATTCTGGAAATGACAAGGTACTTGATAAATGCAGTGAATTGTGGTGGAATAAGAGGAAATGAATCACAGAGCCATTTAATAGAAGGCTTGGGAATGAAACGGCAGAAAGTCTGAGCACAACCCAGGCTAAATTAAAGCACTCTGGGGGGAAAGGAGATGCTAACCAAGGATCTGGGATAGCTCCCTGCCTTTTCCTCTACTCTCCATAGTAGGGATGGATGTGTTGGTTTGGGTACTTTCCTTTCTCATCTGTCCAGTCTTATATTCAGTTCTCCACATTCATACAGCTACTTGTGTTATTTTTTAAAAACAAAACAAAACAAAATATAAAAATTCATTAGCATTTTAGAGTGAATTTCTCTGAAGGAACTTACTTTTGTATGCCCTATTTATTAGTTATGAAAATATTTTTAGACCACTGTGTCATAAACATATATCAAAGTGGTATACAGCAATAAAAATATAGCCATACAATGAGAGCCACAAGAAGTTTAAAAACAGACATTGATTAACCATTGTGTAACAACAACAACAACAACAACAACAACAACAACAACAACAATTTCCATTTATATACCACCCTTTATCAAAAGATCCCAGGGTGGTGTACAACTCTAGGAACATATTTTATGGAGCATTATATATATATATATATATATAGTTGTACCCAGCCACGCGTTGCTGTGGGTCATCCCTGTGACTCCCTCCACCCCGTCCCGACCCATGACCCATCCCGAACCCATCCTGCCCCCACCCCCAACCCAGGCGAGCCCCCACCTCCAGTCAGCCCAGTCTGCTGTTTCGTTCTTTTCTGTAAACCCTAGCTGAGCTGTTTTGGAGAGGGAAGCTTTTCTAGCTGCAGTACCAGTGGAGTCGCCGCTAGAGGGCGATGTTTTGCAATCTCTCATGTTCCTGTTTTTCTGCTTTCCCCCCAAAACCATGTTTTTACCTGTGATATGTGTGACATCTGTATAATCTAAGTTTATACAAACACTTGTCTAGTCGCATGTGACGTTGTGTCCAAATTTCAACGCAATTGGTCAAGGGGTTTGGGAGAAAAGTGGAATATAACAAACAAGGACAGCATATATATATATATATATATATATATAATTAGATAGATCAGTTGGTTAGAACATGGTGCTGATAATGCCAGGATTGCAGGTTCAATCCCAGTACGGGACAGCTGCATATTCCTGCATTGCTGGGGGATGGACTAGATGATCCTCAGGGTCCCTTCCAACTGCATGATTCTATGATTCTACTCTATGATTCTATGAAAGCATAATAACAGAGAGCATAATAGCAGCCCCCCCTCACATATTTAACAGGCCATATATTGTTTAATGGCCAAAGGCCTGGTAAACAGTAATGTTTTCACCCAGAGCTCAAAGATATGTAATGACAGTGCCAGGCAAGCCTCTCCGGGGAGAGCATTCCACAAACTGGGAGGCATTCCAGAAAAGAATGTATTATTAAGCCCCATCTCCCCACCATTTCCCTCTTACAGCATGTGCAGAAACTAGTTGTTGTTTAGTCGTTTAGTTGTGTCTGACTCTTTGTGACCCCGTGGACCAGAGCACGCCAGGCACTCCTGTCTTCCATTGCCTCCCGCGGTTTGGTCAGACTCATGTTGGTGGCTTCAAGAACACTGTCCAACCATCTCATCCTCTGTCATCCCCTTCTCCTTGTGCCCTCAATCTTTCCCAACATCAGGGTCTTTTCCAGGGAGTCTTCTCTTCTCATGAGGTGTATTGGAGCCTCAGCTTCAGGATCTGTCCTTCCAGTGAGCACTCAGGGATGATTTCCTTCAGAATGGATAGGTTGCAATCCATGGGACTCTCAAGAGTCTCCTCCAGCACCATAATTCAAAAGCATCAATTCTTTGGCGATCAGCCTTCTTTATGGTCCAGCTCTCACTTCCATACATCACTACTGGGAAAACTAGGATTACCAGTGAAAATCGGGACACAAAAGTTGTTGAGCTTTTTCTGCAAAACCTCAAAAAAGAAAAGAAGAAGAAGAAGAAGTTTCTGTACTATTTTTAAGGAAATTTGCCAAAATCTATACTTTCCACCCAGACACTGTTTCCAACGGCCAAATCCTGGCTATGTCTGGATGTATGGCAACCTTAGCAGAAACCACCTTCTTGACACTTCGCCCCACTATTGGTCTCCTCTTCACAATCCGCCACAGCCTGTCTTTGCATGCAGGGGAGAGACAAGTCCCTAACTCAGTGAGGGTTTGAGACTCATCGGTTACCCTCACCTAGTTTAGCCAGCCAGCCAAAGCCGTTTGCGGGGTGTGGTCGCTGTCTCACGCTGACAGCTTCCAGGAGCAGGACTGGGTTTAGGTTTGACAAGGCCCTAAGCTACCGAAGGTAATGGGGCCCTTTAAATGTCCAGCTGTCCTTTGCCAACAACAAATTGTCACTGTTTTTTGTGTTGAACATATGCTATATGGTAATTTATGGACCTAATAGGTATCTAAAGCCATTTGCCCATTTTGCCATGCAACCAGTCCATGCAGAATGTAGGCACCCTATATATAGAAATGAGCAAACCCGTGATATTTTAGGGAGCAGGCTAGCAGGCAGGGCCCATGACTTACATCATAGGGGCCAACACAACACAACACAACACAACACACTGTTGCTGTATGTAGGTTTTTTAAATTTGTTTTTATCTTATGTTTTGGAAATGTGCACCCACTCTTTAAATTTTTTGGGGGCCCCCAAGAGAGTGGGGCCCTAAACTATAACTTGTTTAGCTTATACATAAATCTGGCACTGTTCAGAAGCCACAGATCAGAGCTTGCTGAAGTGTGGGGACCTATGGCATACAAGCTACTCAGAAGGAGCACGGTGTGTTACAAAGGAAATAGCTGACTTTACTTATAAATTATTGAAGGAATGACTTTAATGTGTTGTTAACTGTGTCCATTTACAGTGAAGAAGGTGGGCCATATAAGTCATGGTACAGGGAGAAAAATGATTTGATGGGACTTTTCTTCCTTGCTGTTTAATTGTTCCAGTAAGGCTCTGTTGTTGTGAGAGAGGAATGCTGAATCACTCGCTCTTTATGAGACATCTCTTCCAGAAAGAGGTTTGAAAAATGATTTTTTAAAAAAACAACAACACCACAACATTTATGGTAACCAAGTTTATGTGCATACTCTGTGCTTTGCACGTGGGAATTTTGCACTCAGTCAATCCAAACTTTTATGTCCAAAGGGAAGAAGAACAAAAAAGAACTGAAGTATCTGAAGAAGTGTGCATGCACACGAAAGCTCATACCAAAATAAAAACTTAGTTGGTCTTTAAGGTGCTACTGAAGGAATTTTTTTATTAAAAAAGAACTGAATTCTGCAGCCTGTAAAAATTATGCAGAATGTCCAAGTGTGCATAATTATTCTTACTTTGCATAATTTAATCTACACACACTCACTCTCCAAAATTACACACTCCAAGCACTGCAAATCTTCTCACTGACTTTTAAGATTTTGGCAGACATTGTCCATGATTTAACTTTTAAGCATATTGTTTGTCTGTCTATTTATCTATCAGCCCTGCTTCATAAGCTGGAACAATGGATGATATTAATACCATGATTCTGAAAAAAACATGACATAAGTTACATGAATACTACAGAGAGTTTACATGATCTAAAAATCTTAAAGCACGAGGCAGGATCTAGCATAAACCCAAGTTGGCTGTTAAAAAGATATTTATATAGTTTTCATGTAACTTATTTCATGTAACTTATATTTTAAAGATAAGTTACACTAAGGTTTCCTCTGCTTCTGCCTGTAGCTCCCGAAGAAGAAGTTCTGAACTCTGAAACATGCAGAGCTACAGTGAATAATTTTGCTTTACTGAGCACGAGAAGTTGCTCTCTCTTTTACAATCTGCTGGTCATAAAGGGGCCAGCATTGTCTCAAACTCTTTTGGGCCTTTCCTCTTAGTTGTGATACCTTTAGCTTGGTGTGTTTCCATCCCAGGGACCAATCCTTCTGCTTATACAGCACACAGCCCACCAAAGAAGTATGATGCCCCTCACATCTGCTATCACTATGCATTTTTATAATAATATCTTGGTATGTACAGCTCAAAAGCACTCTATGATGTGCATGAAGACATCCCTGGGAGTGACAGCTCAGAAGCCCCACATTCAAATCTAACCGTAGTCATTAACACATGGGATGGCTTGAGGCAAGCCCATATTGCCACAGCCTCTGTCATGTCATAGAATCATGTCTTCTTCTTCTTCTTCTTTGGCGATCGCTCATAGCTGAGTAAGATTGTCTTCCATAAACATGGTTTTAACAATGAGTCTGTAAGTGACTGTGGAGGCCAATTTTGGATCCACACGTCCTTCCACAGTGGGGACATTGGTTCCCGGGCGGGAGTTGATCACGGTGTGGATTTGCCAAGCATGCCTTCCTCTTAGCACGTTTCTCCCTTGCGTCTTGAGTTCGAGTGTCTTCAAAGCCCATGGCACCTTTGGTAAAGGCTGTTCTCCAATTGGAGTGCTCGCAAGCCAGTGTTTCCCAATTGTTGGTGTTTATACTACATTTTTAAAAAAATTGCTTAGAAACATTCTTTAAGCCTCTTTTGATGACCACCAGCAGGGCCGTCTTAAGTATATCTGGCGCCCTGGTGCTGTGGTGCGACGGATCCCTCCGGTGCCCCGCCCCGCCCTGTTTCCCAGAGTGGCGGGTTGGCGGAGCTGTGCGGGCGGGCCGGCGCGTGCAGCACACAGCGCGGCTGCCGGGGGTGCAGCTCCGCAACGGGTGGGCGGTCGCAGCTCCGCAGCGGACGGGTGGGCGCAGCTGTGCAGCGCACCCTGGTGGGCGGGCGCCCTGGTGCCCTGCGCCACCCAGCCTGGCCGTAGGGCCGGCCCTGACCACCAGCATTACGATTTCCATTTCTAAGTCTGGAATAGAGTACCATAGAACTGTAGAGTTGGAAGGGACCCAAGGGTCATCTGTTCCAACCCCTTTAAATGTAGCAACCTCAGCTAAAAGCTCCATGACAGATTGCCTTTCAGCCTCTGCTTAAAAACCCCCAAGGAAGGAAAGTCCATCACCACGCAAGGGAGTCTTTTTCACTGTTGAACTGCTCTTACTGTCAGAAAGTTCTTCCTGATGCTTAGTTGGAATCTCCTTTCTTGTAACTTGAAGCCATTGGTTCGGGTTCTAACCTCCTGAGCAGGAGAAAACAAGCTTGCTCCATCTTCCATGCAGCCTAGCCTTTTAAATATTTGAAGGTAATAATAATAATAATAATAATAATAATAATAATAATAATAATACCCCGCCCTTCCCAGCCAAAGCTGGGCTCAGAGCGGCTATCACCAAATATAAAACAACTGGTTAAAAAAACAACTCAACAACAAGACTAAACACATCAAAATCCAATCAAAAGTTTAAAATGCAGCCTCATACAAAAGGGAAAAAGAAAGGGAAAATGGGGGAGGGAATCAGGTTGGCTCCAGGCCAAATGCCAGGTGGAACAACTCTGTCTTACAGGCCCTGCGGAAAGAAATCAGGTCCCGCAGGTCCCTGGTCTCAAGAGACCACCAGGTTGGGGCCAGTGTCGAGAAGGCCCTGGTTCTAGTTGAGGCCAATCTGATTTCCTTCGGGCCCGGGACCTCCAAGGTATTACTGTTTATGGACCTTAAGGTCCTCTGCGCTGTGGGGCATACCGGGAGAGACGGTCCTGTAAGTACGAGGGCCCTAGGCCATAAAGGGCTTTAAAGGTCAAGACCTTTAAAGATGGCTATCATATCTCCTCTCAGTCTCCCTGTTTCTCAGGCTAAACATACGTAACTCCCTCAACTGTTCCTCATAAGGCTTGGCTTCCATACCCTTGATCAGCTTGGCTGCCTTCCTCTGCACAAGTTCTAGCTTGTCAATAGCCTTCTTAAATTGTGGTGCCCAGACTAGATGTAATCAGCTTGCAATATGAAGATAACAGAACCTTAAAGCGTTGTTGTAGGGCAGGGATGGAGAAGCAATGATTCTTCGGATGGTGGTATATACATTTTAATAACAATAACAATAACAATAACAATAACAATAATGTGGTTAAACTACAACTCCCATCAACCCTGGCAATTGGCCATGCTGCCTGGGGCTGATGGGAATCAGAGTCCAGCAACATCTGACTCCTATCCATTTCACCCAGCAAGGCCACTGGTCAGGGATGACGGAAGGTGCAAGCCAGCAACACTTTTTTCTTTTGAACAATTGCTAAGCTAAAGTCTGTTGAGCAGCTTGCACACCCAGAAAGTGCAAAATCAATGCAAAGTGTTGTTGCTGCATGTTATTTGTTCCCGGCAAATCTTACAATCTCATTTCCTCGCCGTTCTGCCGTTCCCTAAAGTTTAAAGCACAGCATGAGTAAAACTGTGCGATGCTCTGCTGGAGCCCGGTTGCGAATCTTGCGCTGAGTGGCCGTCATATTTCAGACCAGCTCTATTTAAATGAGTTTGGAACTGTGGCTCTCCACACCAGATGGCTTTGGAAATAATGAAGGCTAAGCAATGCACGCCGTCCCCCTTCCTCCTCCGTGCATCACCCCCCCCTCCAGTGCTCTCTGTTGCCATGGCAGACCATGAGGCTGAAATGGATTCTTGCTTATTAAATTTGCAAGCTCTTGTGTACTCAGAATGAATGGGGCTCAGTCATAAAGAGGCCCAGCCTCCTCACGACACCGGGGTAGTTTTTTTTTTTATCTTAGAAAACCAGGCACTCAAACAAAGGCATGCAAAGGTCTCATTAACCTATTAACAGCGACCTCAGAGAGTTCAACCGCAGGGGCTTTTTAACGCTGAGTGCAAGGTGTTTTCCAGGAACGCTCGTAAAAGGCAACACTCCTGACGAGAGGTGCTAATAAACGGTTGTTTATTGGCTCACGGAGGAAGCAAAAAATAAAAATAAATAAATAATGGCTCCGCTTCCCCCAGGTGATATGATGGGGAAAAAATCCCCCTTCTCTCTGTTTTTTTCAGAAATGTGTCAAGCTCCGCAACATTCTCGTGGAAACCAGAGGAGGGGGTGAAAGAAAGATTTTGGGATGAGGGCCAGGCAGAGATGATACATCACATTTCAAGTGCCTGAAACAGATATAATCCAAGCTATAGTCCCGCCCTGCATACGCTGGTAAAAAATATTATCAAGGTATCAATTGCATACAGGAGTTTCCAGCCTCACTCCTTGGCATCTCCAGGTAGAGCTTGGTAGGAAAACCAGCCTAAAACCCTGGGTGGCTGCTGCCATTCAGCATAGACAATGCTGAGCTGGTGGACCAGTGGTCCAACTCAATAGAAAGCATCTTGTTGAGTTAAATCATGGGACACAAAGCAGCACATGGGTGATTTCCAGGTGGTCACCCATCCAGGCAAACGCCAAACCCAAACATGATTAGCTTCAGCAAAATGGCAGCCTCATGTGCCAGCCAGATGGGCGGGGTATAAATAATAAATTATAATTATTCACCACCACCACTATTTACTACTTATACCCCACCCTTCTGGCCGGGCCTCCCCAGCCACTCTGGGCAGCTTCCAACAGGATGATTAAAAACACAATAAAACTTCAAAAAATAAAAACTTCTCTAAACAGGGCTGCCTTCAGATGTCTTCTAAAAGTCAGATAGTTGTTTATTTCCTTGACATCTGGTGGGAGGGCATTCCACGGGGCGGGTGCCACCACTGAAAAGGCCCTCTGCCTGGTTCCCTGTAACCTCACTTCTCGCAGGGAGGGAACCATCAGAAGACCCTTGGAGGAGGACCTCAGTGTCCAGGCAGAACGATGGCAGTGGAGACGCTCCTTCAGGTATACTGGGCCGAGGCCCTTTAGGGCTTTAAAGATTAGCACCAACACTTTGAATTGTGCTACAGGCAGAATATCCATAGCAACACTGGATTTCGGGTGGTGTGGGTGTTTCCTCTGCACACGGTGCTGAGCTGAAGGGGTGCAAAACTGATAAGATCCATAATTGATAAGATCCATTTGGGGGTCACCAAATTTTGGGCTCACACAGGGTGCCATATTATGAAAGATTACCAAAATCTGCCCTTGTCCCTAGCATAGAGGTGTCAATTTCAGTTTCTATTCCTCCCCCCCACAATCTTATTTTTGGTTCTCCATATTTTCACATCTGTTTGTATTCTTATTTTTTAAATCAATATGAAATTTCAGCAGCATTTTAGGGTACATTTTTCATAGTATACACGTGCTTTGGTATGCAGTTTTGCACAATGCAGTGATACCTTGATTCCCAAATGGCTTGGCTCCTGAACATATCGGCTCCCGAACATCGCAAACCCAGTATTAAGTGTTGTGGTTTGCGAACATTTTTCAGAAGCCGAACGTCCGATGTGGCTTCTGCGGCTTCCGCTTGAGTGCAGGAAGCTCCTGAAGCCAATCGGAAGCCATGCCTTGGTTTTCGAACAGTTCCGGGAGTCGAATGGACACCAGGAACGGATTAAGTTCGAGAACCAAGGTTCCACTGTGCAGACATTCTTGAAAAGCCATTTCCCCTAATGTAACTGCAGGTAAGGCAGTGTCACATCCAGTAAAGTCAGGCAAACACAGGTGTAGCAGGATCTGGCTTAGACAAGGCAGAAGTGGCCAGCACCTTGGACAGAGCCTTTGTGAGAAAGCTGACTGGAGTAGTCTCACCAACGGGTGGCGTATTCCTCCTCCCTCTGAATAGTTTGGCTTCTTTAGGTTCAGTTTCAGTCCATGGAGGTAAATTGACCAGAAAGGGCCAGGGTGGCTACACCATAGGAAGGAAGCTGCCTCCATTTCCAATGGGGTTCTTACTTTGCTGAGAGGCATCTCATAAGAAGCAGTCCCTCTTGATCTTCAACAACCTCTTGATGATCTGACACTTTGCTAGATCCCCAAAATATTACAAAAATAACAGACGGTGACTCTGCTGTCATTCGTTTCATTTGCTCATTTTATTTTGCCTCTGGGAGACCTTGGCCGTGATCCAGCACAGAGTTAGGCACACTTAAGTGCATTGGAATCAATGGGCTTAAGTGCACTCAGCTCAATGTTGGATTCCATGCTCTACCTTGCGCCCCCTGGAACTGCACTGCTTAACAGAGTAATTGAGCGTCACTCTAAAAATCCCCTAATTTCCCATATATACCATCTCATTAATATGCTTCAGATTTCCATGAGTCAAGGTCAAATAGCTGGTGTCAATCAGAGATCTCTCTAGATCTTTTGGACCACAATTTCTATCAGCCCCAACCAGCATGGATCATGGCCAGGGGTGATGAGAATTGCAGAAGGCAGCAGGTTGGGAAGGCTAAATGACCCTGCCCATCGTGGTTTGTTCTATGCAGATGTTCCCAGGAGAAACGACTAAGGCAGGCATCCCCAAACTTCGGCCCTCCAGATGTTTTGGACTACAATTCCCATCTTCCCTGACCACTGTTCCTGTTAGCTAGGGATCATGGGAGTTGTAGGCCAAAACATCTGGAGGGCCACAGTTTGGGGATGCTTGGACTAAGGGCACCTGTTTTGCAAGAACTCAAGCCAAAAAGCCAGTCTTTTAAATTCATTCCCTCCCTCCCTTAAACATTTTAACTTTATTTGACAAACATAATTAAATTACACAACATCCCACCATAATATACTTCAGAATACAACAACACACAACTATACACAACTAAACAATCTATACATCACCAACCATTACTGTTATCTGTTTACAGAACAGAAAGAAGAAAGAAGAAAGAAAAGAAAGAGAATTAAGAGGAAATAAAGTTGACTTCCAATTACACCCATTGTAAAGGTAAAGGGACCTCTGACCATTAGGTCCAGTCGTGACCGACTCTGGGGTTGCATGCTCATCTCGCATTATTGGCCGAGGGAGCCGACGTATAGCTTCCAGGTCATGTGGCCAGCATGACTAAGCCGCTTCTGGCGAACCAGAGCAGCACACGGAAACGCCGTTTACCTTCCCGCCGGAGCGGTACCTATTTATCTACTTGCATTTTGACGTGCTTTCGAACTGCTAGGTTGGCAGGAGCTGAGACCGAGCAACGGGAGCTCACCCCGTCACGGGGATTTGAACCACCGATCTTCTGATCGGCAAGCCCTAGGCTCAGTGGTTTAACCCACAGCACCACCTGGGTCCCATTGTACTGACCCATTGTACTGTCACTTAAATTGATTGTTTTGCACACAGCATCATACTATTATTTTGTTTTCCTAATTCTTATCCAAAGTACATGATTATTTATCACATTCGTCTTAGTCAAGGTGTGACGGGAGATTTTTATTCTCTGCAGCTTAGAAAGCTGAATTGGGATACTGGTCACAGGTCTACAGTTGGTGTTGTGGTCAGATTGTTGGAATCTTCTTCTTCTTCAGCGATCACTCGTAGCCGAGTAAGATTGTCTTCCACAAACATGGTTTGAACAATGAGTCCATAAGTGACTGTGGAGGCCATTTCTGGATCCACACATTCTTCCACAGTGGGGACATTGGTTTCTGGGCAGGAGTTGATTACGCTGTGGATTTGCCAAGTGTGCCTTCCTCTTAGCAAGTTTCTCCCTTGCGTCCTGAATTTGAGTGTCTTCAAAGCCCATGGCACTTTGGTAAAGGCTGTTCTCCAATTGGATTGTTGGTGTTTACACTACATTTTTTTAGATTTGCCTTGAGACAGTCTTTAAACCTCTTTTGTTGACCACCAGCATTACGCTTTCCATTTTTAAGTTCGGAATAGAGTAGTTGCTTTGGAAAACGATAATCAGGCATCCACACAACATGACCAGTCCAACGAAGCTGATGTAGAAGAATCATTGCTTCGACACTGGTGATCTTTGCTTCTTTCAGTACACTGGTATTAGTTTGCCTGTCTTCCCAAGTGATGTGTAAAAATTTTTTGGAGACACAGTTGATGGAATCTTTCAAGGAGTTGGACATGGCATTTACAGGTGAAACTCAGAAAATTAGAATATCGTCGAAAAGTGCATTCATTTCAATAACGCAACTTAAAAGGTGAAACCAATATATGAGATAGATGCATGACATGCAAAGCAAGATATGTCAAGCCTTTATTTGTTGTAATTGTAATTATTTGTCATTAGGTGGGTCAATTATAAATGAAATGTAATTAATGAAATGTAATAGCAATGTTTATTTTTGTATTACTGTAACTATTTGTTTTATTACTTTGGAATTTCCAAAAGAAAGCATTTGTAAAAATTAAAAGAAAAATTAAAAAGAATAAGTTGCATTACTGAAATAAATGCACTTTATATTATTTTTAAAAATAAATAAATGCACTTTTCGACGATATTCTAATTTTCCGAATTCCACCTGTATAAGTGGTCCATGTTTCACAAGCATATAATAAGGTTGGCAGTACAATAGCTTTGTAAACAAGCATTTTGGTTTCTCTGCGAATGACCTGGTCCTCAAACACTCTACACATCAATCAGGAGAAAGTTGCACACTCAGTTCATGCGATGCTGGATTTAGGCATTAATGTTGGCCCTTGTGGAAAGATAATTGCCCAGGTAGGAGATGTGATCAACATTTCCCAACATTACACCACTGAGTTGGATTTGTGGCACTGCAGAGGGGTTATTTTGTAAGAGTGTTGGAATAGGACCTGGGAGACCAGGGTTCAAATCCCCCACTTGGCCATGAGGCTCATTGGGTGACCTTGGGCCAGACACCAGTTCTCAGCCTAACCTACCTTAAATTGTGGGGATTAAATGTAGAGGGGATATTAACAATTGACCATGACATTCAGCCTTCAGATTTTGGATTACAGCTTTGCCATTGAAACCCAAATGTTTAGACTGGCTGAATGAAATGAAATAAGTTGATGTGAAATGTTTCTAAAGCCAGTATGCAATAGTGATGAAGATGTTGTGTGGGAACAGAGAGTGGCCTGGGGTGAGCAAATATGTCTCCAGCCACAAAGCCTCTCAGATTGCCTTGCTGTGCCTGTCACCTTTGGAGACGACGACTTGCCTCCTCGGAAAAGTCTCCAAGTGGTTGCAGATCAGATTCCAGGTCTGGCAGAATCATGGATTCCACTCCCCCCTGGGCAGATGGCCTTGGCCCTGGTTCAGGATCATAGTGGTGTCTAAAAGAGGAGCCTGGATGTTGACCCACTGAATGTTATGGCTGTCGCCATCTCCTCCACCTTGCTTTCACCAGCTTGTGGGGTGGTTGGCCAAATGGGTGGTAACGCGATAGCGGAAGCTAACAACGATGCGGGCCTGGGCAATGTGCTCTTGCCAGCCTTGTGGGTTCCTGGTGGCCAACACCATGAGCGAATTTGTGGCCTGTGTGTGGATCTCTGTGGCTGCTGACTGTGTGTCCACACACACGTACACGCACGCACGCACACACACACACACACACACACACGAACATATCTCCTCCAACTTGGCACCAACTTGACACAGCTCTGCCTTTGTTCTGTAAGTCAATGGAGAAGCCTGGCTGTCAGGAGCAGAGTGAGCCAATGGCAGCGTTCCATAAACCCAAACCCCATTAAAATAACAAAGGACCCTGCCACACTTCTGGGAGGAGATTCCCCCCCCCTCTGCACCCCACCCCTTGCAGGCTGCAGGCGTCATTAAACAAGCAGGCACAGCTAATGGGCTTTAGACACTCAAAGGCTCAGCTTTTCTAAGCCCAGCTGTCATGGAAGGGAGTGCTAACAGCCCCCTCCCTCTGCAAATAACTGAAAAGTGCCCAGGCTCAAGAGACAATTCCCCCTTCCTCTCTCTCCTTTCAAAAAAAAAAAAATAAATTCAAAAGAGATGTGGGGTGGAGCCAGTCTGTGCAAAATAGTGAGCAATTAATGTGAAACAAAAGCAAATGAATCAAGAGGGCTAATTATATGGGGTATAAATCCAAATAAGAGGAGTTGAAGAGAGAGAGAGAGGACGCCGGAGGGTGTTTTCTTTTTCTTTTTGGGGGGTGGGTGGGGAAATGGGGGAAAGCAGCCTATGATGCTGAAGAAAGAGATCAGTTGGTGAGACAAATATGCATAAATTTCTTGGAGCGACATAAAGAAGCCGAGAAGTAGTGGGAGGTTTTGGGAATGTCCCCAAGTGAGTCATTCTTTGGACGTCTGTCGGCTTGATGCAACCCTTGACGCCTCAACCCCCCCCCCATGTGCTTTCTTTTATAGGGCCTCCTGCACAAATAGTGAGCCAAGATGAGAAAGGGAAGGAGGGAGGAGAAGCCATTCTCTTCTCTTCTCTTCTCTTCTCTTCTCTTCTCTTCTCTTCTCTTCTCTTCTCTTCTCTTCTCTTCTCTTCTCTTCTCTTCTTCTCTCTCTCTCTCTCTCTCTCTCTCTCTCTCTCTCTCTCTCTCTCTCTCTCTCTCTCTCTTCAGAGAGAAGATCTAAATCTGCTCCAATCTGCTCCTTTATCCCTGTACCCTGGGTGCACAATTGGAACCTAAAGAAGAAGAAGAAGCTAGAAACTTAGAAAGTTCTCTCCATCTATCATCTATCATCTATCACAGCATCTCACAATCAGGAAAACTCAGCTTTATAATGGAAAAATAGAATCCAATCCTTTGGAGACACACCTCTTCAAGTTCTCTCCATTGTTCTCTGTTGACTGCTTCTGGCACCCACATAAGCCCTGATGTTAGGTTTAGATTGTCCACCCATCACATAATGGGTCTTCCCCTTGGTCTTTTGTGGTCTAAACCATGGACTCTCTTGAGCTTGTCGATCAGAAGGTTGGCGGTTCGAATCTCCGCGACAGGGTGAGTCCCCATTGCTCTGTCCCAGCTCCTGCCAACCTAGCAGTTCGAAAGCACACCAGTGCAAGTAGATAAATAGGTACCGCTGTGGTGGGAAGGTAAACGGCATTTCTGTGCGCTCTGATTTCTGTCACGGTGTTCTGTTGCACCAGAAGTGGTTTAGTCATGATGGCCACATGACCCGGAAAGCTGTCTGTAGACAAACACCGGCTCCCTCGGCCTGAAAGTGAGATGAGCGCTGCAACCCCATAGTTGGACTTAACCGTCCAGGGGTCCTTTACCTTTTTCTTCCCCTTGGTCTTTTGCAATGGTGGGGTCTCCAAAGTAGCACTGCTTTTTTTCCATTGGGCTGAGCCGTCTCTCTTGCCACATGTCCTGCCTTTGTCCATTTTTATTTGGCACTCTTCCCACTACGCCCATAACTTTTGATCGTTGTAGTGTCCGATTATTAGTTTCCCCATCTTTCTATGATATTCCTAACACGATGTCTTCCGTGGGAGGCTGTGCTGTTTTAAGCTGTTCATGTTTCTCTCTGTCATGCTCCAGTTCTCCACTTCACAACACATCACAGGTAATATGCACATATTCAACACTATTTCTATTTTTCCATTATAAAGCTGAGTTTTCCTGATTGCTTCCCACTGTTCAACTTTCTCTTCCCAATATTATTATTTTGTCCTAAATAGATGTATTCTTCAACTTGCTTGGTTTCTTTACTTTCCATTTGTATACCATTCTCTTCTTTAAACATCTCTCTCTCTCTCCAACATTTATAAGCCACATCATTTACATTATTCTTCCAACTTCTGACTGTCTTCGCTGATCAGTTCCAATCCCCCCATCCCTCATTTTAAAATGCAGCAATATTGTTTAAGCAGGCCTATTCGGACACGCACATTTGACATGTATTTTAACATGCAACTTTATTTTATAATCTATACTTTTGAATCTTCTCATTTCATTCTGAAAATATTTAAGCTAAACTTGTTTTAAAATCATTATGATTAATGATAACCATTTGCCTTCCACATATATGTCTCAAGGCGATGTACACAATATAATGAAAACAGCTTTTAAAAACCCAGTTAAAAACAACACAGAAAATAACAGCAAATGAACTGTACATGTTATAAGGGAACATCTGTGACAGAGACCCCATTCACCCAGCTGGGAAAGCCTGTCAGAACAAAAATGTCTTCAAATGTTTCTAGAAATTGCAGATAGTTGGCATCTGTCATATCTTGACAGGAAAACTATTCCACAGAACAGGGGTGGCTACATTGAAAGCCCTGCTCTGAGTTACTGTGGAGCAAGTGTCTGATTTTATCAGTAACTAGCTGGCCCGGCCACACATTGCTGTGGCTCAGTCTGTTAAATGGACCCTCAGAGTCCCCCTTCATTTTGTTGAAATGTTTTACATGTGTTCTGTTTACACAGGCTCATCTCTGTGACTCCCCCCACCCTGTCCCAACCCATGAGCTATCCCATCCCCTCCCAGCTCATCCCTGTTGTTGTCCCCACTCTGTCCCGACCCATGAGGTATGCCGCCCCCTCCTCCCCCCGGCTTATCCCTGTGGCTCGGCATACCCTGTCCCGACCCATGACCTATCCTGTCCCCTCCTCCCCCCACCCCCGGCTCATCCCTGTGATTGGCCCCACCCTGTCCTGACCCATGACCTATCCCGCCCCCTCCTTCCCATCCCCCACCCAGGTGAGCCCCCACATCCACTCAGCCCAGTCTGGAAAGGTGAGCTGAGATGCTGTAGAGAGGGAAGCTTTCCTAGGTGCAGTATCAGTGTAGCTGTCACTAGAGGGCGCTGTTTTGCAACCTCTCCTGTGCTCGCAGCATGCACTTGAAGGTGATTCGTGAGTTCTGGAACACAGGGTTTTTACCTGGCCCAGGTGTGACATCTGTCTACGCAACCTGTATATGATCACTGTCATATTCGCTTTGGACGTTGTGTCAAAATTTGAACGTAATCGGTAAAGTGGTTTCAGAGAAAAGTGGACACCCACCCACATGCCCCTTTTACATATATATATGGATTATAATGTACAGTGTACATCTGATTTTATTGGTCATTTTAATGTATATTTTATGTAAACCACTTAGAGGTTTTGATGATTAAGCAGTATAGAAATCCTGCTAAGTCAGGGTTGCCATATTTCTAGAAGTAAAATTCAAGACACAAAAGTTGTTTGAGATTTTTCGGGAATGAAACTCAACATTGTCAAGCAATCAACCTCAACCTCCCGGACATTTCTGGGTCATTGTGCGCTTGCATGAAATCATGTGCAAATGATTCTCCCTGTGACCACTCCTCATTGTCCCACCACCACTTCTTGGGTTCAGAGCTCCTCCCGCCATTCCTCAGTGTCCAACCAGTTCAAGATAGTTACAGAAGGATAGATTTGGGCTGAACACCAAGAAAAGCATCTTTGTAAGAAGGACAATTTGGCAATGGAACCAATGACCTAGAAGATATCTCCTTCCTGGAGATCTTCAATCAGAGGTTGGACAGCCACCTGCTTTACCTCTAGATTTCTTGCACTGAGCAGGTGGTTGGTATCTAGATCATGGGAAAGCAAACTAAGCCCTGGGGGCCGGATCCGGCCCAATCGCCTTCTAAATCTGGCCCGCGGACTTTCTGGGAATCAGCATGTTTTAACATGAGTAGGATGTGTCCTTTTATTTAAAATGCATCTCTGGGTTATTTGTAGGGCATAGGAATTCGTTTATCCCCCCCCAAAAAAATATAGTCCTGGCCCCAACTGCTGAAAAAGTTTGCTGACCCCTGGTCTAGATGGCTGTAGAAGCTCCTGAGTATTGACTTCTGAGACATTTATTTTCTCAGAGGCATAAAGTCAGGGCCATCCCTAGGCCCGGGCTGGGTGGCGCAAGGCACCAGGGCGCCTGGCCATCAGGGGCATGGAAGGGGCACAGAACGCTGGTGTCTGCCTCCGCACGCCTCTGCTGTTGAGCGGCTTCAGGCAGCTGTACGGAGGTGTGTGGGGAGCACGAGCCTGGGGCCGCCTCTGCCGCGCCTCTGTCTCAGCTGTTGAGTGGCTTCAGGTAGCTCTCCAGAGGCGCGCGGAGAGCGCTGGCCTGGGGCCGCCTGAACAGCTGAGAGGTGCAGCATGGCGGCCCCGGGGCTCGCGCTCCCTGCATGCCTCCGGAGCTTCGTGCGGGGAGCGGGAGCCTGGGGCCGCCTCCTCCGCGCCTCTCAGTTTTTGAGCGGCTTGAGGCCGCTCTCCGGAGGCGCGCAGGGAGCGCGAGCCTGGGGCTGCCTCCTCCGCGCCTCTCAGCTCCCCGTGCACCCCTCCTGCCAGCCTCACTCATGGGGGGCGCCGGAGAGATCTTGGCACCAGGGTGCCAGATATGGTTAAGACGGCCCTGCATAAAGTGCTACACTTGTACAGCGAAATCAGTGTGAATCAACACCAATTGAAGTTGGGCATTGCATTTATTGAGTGAATGATGCCAAGGCTCCTGTGATAAAGAGGTGGGAACGACCGCTCCCCGAGTCTATGCTTTCGAGAAGAACATAGAATAAATGAAAAAGTACTAGATTCAGAGAAAATGGAAACAAAACATTGCCTTTTATTTTTAATGAAATAAAACTTCGGGGAGGGTGTTATTCATTCTGCTCTGCTCATAATTAACTTGCATTCGTCTGATTCTTTTATGAATGTACCATGATGTTCAAGAGAGAAAGAATCAATGCCTGTGGGTCGTACACCTTCCTGCACTTTGCCGAGTTTTCAATTTGTAAGACAAAGGCACCGCATGGCAAGGATGTGATGTTGCACTATTCAAAGTGGGTAGAGAATTCTCTCTCTGCAAAGCAAAGGCCCAATTCAAATCCAGATCTGCGCTCGAAGGACACCATCCTTTCTCCTTGTCCATGGCATGGAGGCTGTGTAGTAGCTCCACTCACAGCCAAATGTAACACTCGCTGCTGCAGGGGTGTCGTGCCAGCTCAGGTTCTCTTGTGTGCGCTCCATGACAGATCACAGGAGCCTTTCTCCACTTCACAAAGGGATGATCTTGTGCCCTCTGCTCCTCCTTGGCTGCAACCAGAACGGGAGACACTCTTGTCATTTCCCAAGGCTATGCTTTCAAGAAGAATGTAATAAAAAGAAGAGAGAGGGGTCAGAATTGGGAAAAAAATACATTCAGAAGCAGGGACATCTTTTATAAGCAAATTAAATGTGGAGTCTTTATTATTTCTGGTCCTTTTCTCACCGTCTCTGCCGTATGGGAAGCAAGTACTAAGCCACAAACAGAGGTGCATGGAGAAGAAGTTAAATCAATAAATTAATCAGGTGAGACAGGATTCTGCAGTGGTTAGAGGGTTGGACTAGAACTCAGGAGATCAAATTCTCATTCACCCCAAATGCTCATTGAATCATTCACTGTCACTCACCTTAACCCACTTCAGATTTTCATGCGTAGAGATAATAATGATGATGATGATGATGATGATGATAATAATAATAATAATAATAATAATAATAATAATAATAATAATAATAATAATATAACAGTGGTACCTCGGTTTACAAACACAATTGGTTCCGGAAGTCTGTACTTAAACTGAAGCGTACTTAACCTGAAGCGAACTTTCCCATTGAAAGTAATGGAAAGTGGATGAATCTGTTCCAGATGGGTCCGCGGAGTACTCAAACTGAAGCGTACTTAACCCGAGGTATGAGTGTAATTGGTTCTGGAAGTCTGTACTTAACCTGAAGCGTACTTAACCTGAAGCGAACTTTCCCATTGAAAGTAATGGAAAGTGGATGAATCTGTTTCAGGCAGGTCCGCGGAGTACTTAAACTGAAAAAACTCAAACCGAGGCGTACTTAAACCGAGGTATGACTGTAATAATTTATTTATGCCCTGCCCATCTGGCTGGGTTTCCCCGGCCACTCTGGGTGACTTCCAACAAAAGATTAAAAATACATTAAAATATCAGTCATTAAAAACTTCCCTAAACAGGGCTGCCTTCAGCTGTCTTCTAAATGTCAGATAGTTGTTTATTTCTTTGACATCTGATGGGAGGGTGTTCCACAGGGTGGGCGCCAATACCGAGAGCGCCCTCTGTCTGGTTCCCTGTAGCTTCTCTTCTTGCAGTGAGGGAACCACCCAAAGCCCCTCGGAGCTGGACCTCAGTGTCTGGGGCGGAGACTCCTTCGGGTATACTGGGCTGAGGCTGTTTAGAGCAGGCATCCCCAAACTTCGGCCCTCCAGATGTTTTGGACTACAATTCCCATCTTCCCCAACCACTGGTCCTGTTAGCTAGGGGATCATGGGATTTGTAGACCAAAACATCTGGAGGGCCGCAGTTCGGGGATGCCTGGTTTAGAGCTTTAAAGGTCAGCACCAACACTTTGAATTGTGCTCGGAAACGTACTGGGAGCCAATGTAGACCTTCCAGAACCAGTGTAATATGGTCCTGGCAGCCACTCCCAGTCACCAGTCTAGCTGCTGCATTCTGGATTAGTTGTAGTTTCCAGGTCACCTTCAAAGGTAGCCCCATGTAGAGCGCGTTGCAGTAGTCCAAGGGGGTAACTAGTTACTAGAGCCTGCACCACTCTGGCAAGACAGTCCGTGGGCAGGTAGGGTCTCAGCCTGCGTACCAGATGGAGCTAGTAGACAGCCGCCCTGGATGCAGAATTGACATGTTTGCTGTACAGTATCGAGATTGCAAAAGAACAGCAGTGGAAGATAGCAGCATCTAACATCCTGGTGGATGAGTAGACAAATGAGTTGCTGGCGGAATGAGGGAAGAAGCAGAAGTGTTGTGCACTGTCCAGCAGCTTTTACTTGGGGGTCATGTTTTTCGGCTCTTATGTTACTCAATCTCTTCCCACCCTTTTTGGTTTGAGAGCAATCTGAATATTGCATACCTTCCAATATTGCATACCCTCCAACATTTCTTCAATGAAAATAGGGATGCCCTAAATCAGTGTTTCTCAACCTTTTTTGGGCCACGGCACACTTGTTCTATGAAAAAAAAATCCCGCGGCACACCAAATCTGTGCCGCCCTATATTTAGTTTAGTTTGGAGGGGAGACATAAAGCATGCCACTGAAGAACTGCTGCGCGGTAGCCAGGCGGACCCACCAGGCGCAGAGCCTGCGGAGCGAGCGGGGACACGTTAGACGGCATGCACAGACCCCAGGCGGGCTGACACGGGCACGTAGCTGCCGCCGCCTCCCTCCCAGCCGCCCCAGGCAGCCGCCGCCGCTCTGGCCCGGCGAAGGGAAGCCCTGCGCAGCCTTCCCCACCTGCCTCCTCCTCCCCAGGCGGCGGCGGCGCCCTCTCTGGCCTCCGGCTGGATGCCGACTCTAAATTTTGCCACGACGTGCAGCGACGAGAAGGGCGATTTGCAGTGTCACGTGCCTGGCGGCCGCCAATACACAACACTAACCCGCCGGAAAGGAAGCCGGCCGGGTCACGACGCGGGCGCTCGCCTCGCGTCGTGACCCGGCCGGCTTCCTTTCCGGCGGGTCAGCGACGTGACAATGCAAATCGCCCTTCTCGTCGCGGCACACCAGCCAGCGTCTTGTGGCACAGTAGTGTGCCGCGGAACACCGGTTGAGAAACGCTGCCCTAAATAACAATAACAATAACAATAACAATAACAATAACAATAACAATAACAATAACAATAACAATAACAATAACAATAACAATAACAATAACAATAACAATAACAATAACAATAACAATAACAATACCCTGCCCATCTGACTGGGTTGCCCCAACCAATCTGGGCGGCTTCCAACATATAGAAAAACAAAAATGATTTAAAACAGCAGGGCTGTCTTCAGATGTCTTCTAAAAGTTGTATAGTTACTTATCTCTTTGGCTCAGGGGTCGCATAACCCCATAGCTTCCAATATTTCTCCAATGAAAATAGGGACGTCCAGTGCTATTTTTCTAGAAAAATAGGTGCCAGAACTCACCATGAACACCTCCCTTCTTCTGTTAGAATGGCAACGGTGCCCACCTGAGAGGTGCCAGAACTGAGTTCCTGTGAGTTCCAGCTGAAAAAAAGCCATGGGGACATTCCAGGATCAAAACAGAAACCAGGACAGCTTCTGTAAATCTGGGTCTGTTCCTAGAAAATAAGGACACTTGGAGGGTCTGTTTGTGCAAAAAAAAAAGTCTGCTCTTTTATGTACCACCAAAAACAATGTTTGAAAACAATCAGAAGCCACCTCGTCATCCCAGCTGAGTTTTTAAGATAGAATTTGAAACTGAGTCATGCAGCAAAATCAGGGGAAGGACAGGACAGAGAAATGCAGGATTAAAAATGTTTCCTTTCAAGTTGTGGAAACTTAATAGGCATTCTGCAGAAAACAAAAGAAGCAGAAAGGACAATTAAAGACATTGCCAAATGTGTCCCGTTTGTTAAAAGCACAAAGAGTTTCAGGGCTGAGTAAATTGGGATGAAGAGAAATCAAACTGGGGAGAAAACATCTTCATTTGCGTGTGACTAGGATGGGGATTAATGGGGCTTGTATGAGGTTTCTACCTTGAACATTTCACGCGCTGGCACAACAGAAATCTGCTTGTTTGTGCTGGAGCCTGGAGTCTTATCCTTGTCTCTGTAATTTACTTGTCATTTACAGGCGGGGAGAAGTCGCTTGGCTCCCAGGTGAGCAGTGCTTGACTTCAAGCAGCCTCTGCCCCTGAAAGCCATTGCTTTCAAGTATTTTACTCAGGGTAGACCCGTTGAAATGAATGACCATGATCAAGTTAGGCCACTTCACTTCAATGGGTGGAACTTAGTTGAATACCACCCATACATTTGAACCCAAAGTGTTGGTCTTATTTAGCAGGACTTTGTCCAGCCAAAGGTGAAATGTTAGACCACCCACACTGAAAAGGGTTTGTATAAGTAGTACAAGGGATGGTGGACTCTTTTGAAAAATCTGAGCTCAGGCGAACATTTGCTTTCCTTGGTCTGCTCTTCAGAGAGCCAGCATTGCCCTTCAACTGGAAGGCCAGAGGTTAAAGGCTACCACCTCAGTCATGGGTTCTTGTCTCCCAATTTCCTCTCACCCTCTTTCTCTGTTGACCTTTGTATCTATTACTTCATGATCTGGTTTCCCTTTTAAAAGTCCCCCCCCCCAAAAAAGTTCACTCTTAATGAATAGGGTCCTTCACTGGAAGATAATTTATAGTACACAACAGCTGCAAGTTGCAGAGAACTTTCACACTTAGATTTCATGATTGAACTTCTCAATTTTTTTAAAAAATGAAACCCCAAGTAGTTCAATTTATTTCTCTCTCTGTGTGTGTTTTTAAAGGGAGTTTACTTTTTTGGCAGAGTAAAAGGGAAGAAGACTGTTGCAAGAAGAGATAAGGGTTTCTTCCTCAGTTAGGATAAGGTGGCATCCTGACAAAATTGGGGCAGGTGGTCTTTCAGAAGGCCCATTTTGCTCCCACATTGGGGAGGGGTGGAAGGGGAACCAAGAGCAAAAGAATAAATAATAAAATAAAAATAATGGCACAAAGATGTTTTCATGGATGGAGCCAGATGATAAACGAGACTGTATGTCCAGCACATTACAGTAAAGTTGAAATTCTGCCTTATGGGGGAGCCCCCTCCCGTATTTTGTGGCTTGTGTGCAAACAGAGTACATTTGCATATGTTCCCCTGAATCTGCATAATACATTCTGTCATTATTTTATTATTTTGCATAATTTATGTTGCTTTTCCTGGTCACGGGACGTTTTTCAGGTCAGGGATGCCCTGACTCCTGAAACCTGGAACTTGGCCACTTCTTGGCTGCCAAGAGTCTGACAGGCACGTCCCCACACACACACATAAGGGCTAGAAACTTGTCTGGAGTTAAATTTTATTTTTGCATGCTAGCCGAGATTCCCAGGAAGCTGGACTGTGCATTCAGTTAAGACATCCTTGTCTGGGGGTTCCCACAGTCCTATGGAATTACTCCTGCTACACAAAGTACCGAGCCTGTATGCTTTCCATAGGACACGGATGCTATAGGATGCCTATAATATATCACAACTGTTTTAAATCACGTGTGTGTGTGTGTGTGTGTGTGTGTGTGTGTGTGTGTGTGTGTTCTTAACTTCGCCTCCTTTGTCTTGCGCTTGAATGTACGAGTGAGTCAAATTAGCCTATATGCTGGGTTCATGGAATATCAAATGCAGAGATGTCCATCTCTGCTTCCCTAATGGACTTTCGGGGCCAGGGCTGTTATTTCCTTGTAATGGTGTGTGTTCTATTCTGCACTCTTTCCCTCCTTCCTTCGGAGACCCTCTTTTAAAATGCATATCATAACTTTGGTGGCAGTGCTGGGGAGGGGGTGGGGGAGGTGTTGTGGTGGTGGAAATTGCAGCAATCAGAAAAGCCTCCACTATTAACAGCATCTGGGCCCCTGTTCTTCATAAGAGTGCAGGCTTCTCTCTTTTTTTGTGAAACAATTATGGCTAATAATGAGCTAGGAGAGACTGGCCTCTAAAAGCACTTCAGAGCAGCAATTCAAAGACTGTCACCACTACAGTTTGCTCCCCGCTCCCTCGCCCTCCCCTACCAGGAGACAAGAGCCTCAGAAAGCTACGCTGAACTCCGTTCGAATCTCGTTTAAAAGAGAAGGGTTCTTTTGCACCACTGGAGGTCAATGATTTACTGGAGAGATCCTGAAATCTTTTGTTCCTGGGATTTCTTCTTGATGCAAATGCCCTATCATTCTTTGGAGCTGAATTGGAGGAGAGGACAGAGAGAGGGAAAATCCAAAAGCTGGGCTTGCAAATGTTTGAGCTTCCCTTCTCCTGAGATTATATTTCCCCATTGCTAACCATAATGGATACTCTCTTTTTTTATATAGCAACAGAAGTGGAGGGTACAATCCATCTCCTCAACCTTAATGAGTAGGTTTGTTGCAGACAGGGTATGTCACTACTTATGCTTTAAACTTTTAAATTTATTTATTTATTGAATTTATATCCCACCTTTCTTCAGGCAGGAGACCAAGATAATAAACACATCCACAAGTTCTTTCTTTCTCTCTCTCTCTCTCTCTCTTTCTTTCTTTCTTTCTTTCTTTCTTTCTTTCTTTCTTTCTTTCTTTCTTTCTTTCTTTCTTTCTTTCTTCCCTGTTTCTCCGAAAATAAGACATACCCATAAAATAAGCCGTAGCAGGATTTCTAAGCATTTGTGCAATATAAGCCATACCCCGAAAATAAGACATAATGATAGGCACAGTTCTGGAGGGCGCCAAGGAAGAGGCTAGGCTGGACACGTAATTAAAAAATAAGACATCCCCTGAAAATAAGCCACCGTGTGTGTGTGTTTTTTAGGAAAAATAAATATAAGACGGTGTCTTATTTTCGGAGAAACATGGCCTTTTGCATTCTAAAACAGAGTTACAATGAATAACATTTTTGAAAGAGTCACAATGACTCTTTTTCATGCATTCACACGAAAGGTCATACCAATGACAAACTTAGTTGGTCTCTAAGGTGACACTGATAACAGGAACAGATAATTCAACAGTTGGTCTGTGAACACTTAGAAAAGGATGCTGTACTGTAATTTCTAATACTCAGCATGGGTTTCTCAAAAATAAGTCATGTCAGACGAACCTCATTTTCTGTTTTGATGGAGTTAGAAGCTTGGTGGATTAGGGGAATGCTGTGGACATAGTGTATTTTGAGTTTGTTTTTATTTCATTTCTACAATCAAGCGGCGTGTAAATTTTATGAAATACATAAATGAACGTGGCGCTTACTCTGGCATAGCTTGGCTGCACCAGAAATCAGCTGGCTGAGCTGGAGATCCACTGGATCTTTACTCACTTATCCCAGCAGTGGACCTTGGCATTAGAATGCTCCCTTAGAGAAACACGGATGGACAAAGTGTATAGGATGGGGCTTTTGTTATGAGTTGAAGCATCTTTAGCATTGGGGAAAGAAGAAGAGAATCGTATTTCCTGCAGTGGGGATGCCTGGAGACTGGGGCCAGACCAAAGGTCCACCTGGCCCGTCATCTTGATGCCTCTGGGAAGCCTCCAAGCAGGGTCTGAGGGCAATTGTTTGCTGCCTCCAGCAAGTGATATCCGTCGGCTCTGAACATGGAAGCCAATGGATAAATTATTAATCAAAGAGGTCTCTAAGCGGAGCACATATGAAAACTCTAGAGACAGCATAGCTAGAATCTATGGAAACATTTTCTTTAAAAAAACACACACAAATATACATCAAATGATTATCATTGAAACACAGATGAAATCAGTAAAACTTTAAAAAATGGTTATATCTATTTAACATGATTCATATACCACCTAATCATCAAAACCCTCTAAGTGGTTTACTTAAACAATGTAAAGTATGCACAATAAGATACCAATGAAATATGGAAACAAGTTGACTCCTGCCCGTCCCCAATTAATTAAAAACAGCGATTTTAAAATGTCTACATCATCTAATAAAATTGCATGTTCTAATTACCTGTCAGAATCAGATGCCTGGGTTGGCTTGCCTATGCAAAGACCTTTTTAGTACTAGCTGAATGGAATGCAGTGAAAGCCGTTGCCTAATATCAGGGGTCCTCAAACTACGGTCCGCAGGCCAGATCCTGTCCACCAGGGTCCTGAACCCGCCCCGCCTTCCACTGTCTTAGTTTTTTTATAGCCGCAAAACCGACTCATCAGCTCAATGGGGAAGCCATGAGGCGCGCAAACCAAACAAAACCAAATAATAAAATAAAGTAAAAATAAAGATGCAACAGCAATGGCGGTAATGACATGTGTGCGGTGGTGGCGATGGCGAGGTGTCTTCCACCTGGCTTGGCTGCCCTCTTCCTCCCAGCCGGCGAGACCCTGAGAAGCTGCACGCACCACTGGGAGAGGAGGGGCCTGCAAGCCTTCTAGTTCTGACTTTGGCTGCAGCTGGGCTCTGCTGGAGGGCCTGGTAAGTGGGGCACCGCTGGGTAGCAAAGGCCGAGTCCTTCCCAGGATAGAGGGGCTCCAACAGGAGTTATCGTTCCTTCTCCACCCCCCAGATAGGCTATTCTTAGCATGCCTTTCCCCCTCTTGTATCTCACGGGGGCGGGAGGCGATAGGCTCACCACCCTGGATCCAGCTGCAGCTCCCTTAATTCCCACTCCCAGGCGCGACCAGCCTTGAGTTGCATGCAATTAACGCTTCCCCACATTCCTCTTGGACTGCGTGCCTTGTGAGTGCTGCGAGAGAGGCTTCTTGGGGGCAGAGGATGAAATCCATCAGTCGACCGGTTTCTCCCTTTGCTGCCACTCCCGGGCGTTTGTGTGGGAAGTATTTCCCATTGAAATACTTGTAAGTTTATGTTGATTAAAACCATTCTTCATTTTAAATATTGTATTCCCCCCTGTTTTTTGTGCACTACATATTAAATATGTGCAGTGTGCATAGGAATTTATTCATTTTTCCCCAAACTATAGTCCTGCCCCCAACAGTGTGTGAGGAACAGTGAACTGACCCCCTGTTTAAAAAGTTTGAGGACCCCTGCCTAATATCAATGGGCGGAGAGATCCAGAATGAAGGTGCTGCCACGCAGAAGGATCATAGAATCACAGAATCATAGAATTATAGAGTTGGTAGGGACTATGAGGGTCATCTAGTCCAACCCCCTGCAATGCAAGATTCTTTTGCCCAACATGCCGGGGGGGGGCCCTCAAACCTATGACCCTGAGATTAAGAGTCTCATGCTCTACCAACTGAGCTATTTCTCGCAAGTGTGGGATGAATATTATGTGGCACTCGTAGAAGTGACAGGACTGTAGATCAAAATGGTTGGGTAATATTGGTAAGGCAGTCCTTGAAGTAATCTTGTCCCAAGATGAATAGAGCCTTCTACACTAATCATAACACCTCAAATTTGGCTTGGTTAGGAATGAGCAGCTGGTGCAGACCTAATCTGAGTAGTGGTGTAATATTCTGAGGTCTCCTGTCTCCTCCAGCCTTTGTTGGAGCTACCGGTAAGTGGCTCCCTTGGAACTATCCATGGTGCTGTAACTATCAGCCTGCCTTGCTCCTATGGTGCAGATGCCTTGCTCCATCTGGTGTAGATGGGTCAGAACATGCCAGAGCACAGGCTATAGTTGACATGTGGAAGCCCACCCCCCAATAGCCTCCGTGTGGTAAATCACCAAAACGCAATCATAACATGCATGTACACCAGGAACATCATACAAGGACCCTTCAGTGTCTCTGCCGTAACTGTCAGGGACCATGGAAACTTACACTGCTGTTGGCCCCAGTTCATGTGATGGGTATTTATGGATGAGATGGAGAACCAAACAAAGCAAATAAAAGTGGAGGGGAGGGAAGACTCTGGTGCTCACTGCTACAAAGACTCTTACTGGGCCTCAGTGTGCTTCGGAGTACAAGGACTCTTTCAGCAACAGCTTGTGATACTTGAGAGTTCTGCAAATTCAAATAGCTATTCTTCACATCTAATCAACTGTAGATGCACCTTGAAGAAACAAACGAGCAAAATAAAAGGATATTTTCTCTCTCAACAGCGCTGTTAACATGGAGAATCTACATCATAAATGGATACCGGTAATAACATTGGAAATAGTAACTGGAATAGTAACCTTGGAAATTAGCATGGTTGTATCTTGATAAATGGACCTTGAGCTTGTTTAGAGGTTCTAGCAGGGGAGCGCAGCCATCGTATACCCTTGACCGAAGAACGGTACAGTGATACCTCTGGTTAAGAACTTTCCCCCCCATAATTTTTTATTTATTTTCGCTTACATCCACTTAAACACATACAGATAAAACATAAACCTTATTCCCAAATCCCCAAATGCAAAAACAAGATAAACAATCCAATACATTTTTTGATTTCATTTCCTATTAGACACAACACAAATAATTCCGTTTTTTTCGGAAATGTGTACCTCAGTATTTTTTTAGTCTCATTATATATTGTTTCCCAATAAGGTTTCACTTTTTTACATAGCCACCACATGTGATATGTATCACCATTTTCCTCCTTGCATTTCCAGCAGTTCTTATTTTTTGTCTTATATATCTTTGCAAGTTTCACTGGAGTCAAGTGCCAGCGATACATCATCCACCTCTGGTTAAGAACTTAATTCGTTCCGGAGGTCCGTTCTTAACCTGAAACTGTTCTTAACCTGAGACACCACTTTAGCTAATGGGGGCTCCTGCTGCTGCCGCGCCGCCAGAGCATGATTTCTGTTCTCATCCTGAAGCAAAGTTCTTAATCCGAGGTACTATTTCTAGGTTAGCGGAGTCTGTAACCTGAAGTGCTTGCAACCCGATGTACCACTGTACACTTCCTTCTATCTGGGATGGTCATCCTCTTCCACCGAGCGCGCAGCTTCGGGAGGTACGCACATGGAGCAGTGAGGGAGGAAAGGGTCTCCCGCCTAGCCAGCCGGATCAGCTGAATTAACCCTGGCGATCACTGGGGTGACAGATGTCGCAGCCAGATTGCCCTCACACAAAAAAGGGATGTGGGTGGTGCTGTGGGTTAAACCACAGAGCCTAGGGCTTGCCGATCAGGTCAGCAGTTTGAATCCCCACGACAGGGTGAGCTCGGCCCCTGCTCCTGCCAACCTAGCAGTTCGAAAGCATGCCAAAGTACAAGTAGATGAATAGGTACCTCTCCAGCAGGAAGGTAAACACCATTTCCGTGCTCTGCTCTGGTTCGCCAAAAGCGGCTTAGTCATGCTGGCCACATGACCTGGAAGCTGTACACCGGCTCCCTAGGCCAGTAAAGTGAGATGAGCGCCGCAACCCCAGAGTCGTCCGTGACTGGACCGAACAGTCAGGGGTCCCTTTACCTTTACCTTTTATCTTGATAAATGGAATTATGAATCCCCTTGTTTGTATATACATGTTTGAGCATTTATAGCAGAGTTGGAAAGCCTGCCACCCTCCAGATGTTGTTGGTCTCCAATGCCCATCAGCTCCAGCAGCATTGGAAGTGGACAGGGATGATGAGAGCTGCATTTCAGCAGCATCTGAATGGCCATAGGTCCTTCACTCCTGCTTTATAGATTCAGTGGCCTTGCCATCAGAACTACGCTTCCCAGAATGCTTAGGGCAGCCACCTGCAACTTGGTGCCCTCCAGATGTTGCTGGACTACAACTCCCATCATCCTGGATGGTTGGCCATGCTGATCGGGATTGATGGAAGATGGAGTCCAACAAAATGTGGAGGGCACCAAGTTGTGGAAGGCTAGCTTAGGGATGATGGGGAGGAGAAAAACAAGAATGACTTGGGCAGGAGAACATAAGAATAGCTTGCTGGATCAGGCCAATGGCCCATGTAGTCCAGCATCCTGTTCTCATAGTGGCTGGCCAGATGCCTCTATCAGAAACCCTTAAGCAGGACCCAAGTGTTAGGATTTCAAGCTCCCCAATGATTGGTATATTTCACATGCCTGTCTGAATGGAGCCTGAGAAAGGAAGGCTGTCTTATCTCTTTTCCAGTGTGAGACTCCATGAAAGTGTACTTTCACTTTTACGCTGTTCTGTTTGTTCTCGGAGCTGGAGAGAACAGACACCATAATGCTGTTGTCTGTAAATATTCTGTAAATAAATAGTGGTTTAGAACTACAATGCATCTTTCTTTTGCTGTGTCAAGAGAGAAGGCTAGTGTGAGTAAATCAAGTTGATTTATGTTGCCAGAGTGCCCTGGAGAAGAAGGGGATGCCTTTTCAAGAGCTCAGAGATCGTGTGTGTGTGTGTGTGTGTGCAGATAGCCCAGAGTGTTATCCTAACACCAAGCACAAGAGCCCTCTCCCCTCCTGGGGTTTCCAGTTACTGGTATTCAGAAGCATTACAACCTCCAACTGTGGAAGCAGGAGCATAACCATCATAGCTAGAATCCATTGGTAGCTCTCTCTCCTCCATGAATTTGCCCAGTCCTCTTTTAAAGATGGGACCCAGGTGGCGCTGTGGGTTAAACCACTGAGCCTACGGCTTGCTGATCAGAAGGTCAGCGGTTCAAATCCCTGTGACGGGGTGAGCTCCCGTTGCTTGGTCCCATCTCCTGCCAACCTAGCAGTTCGAAAGCATGTCAAAATGCAAGTAGATAAATAGGAACCGCTACAGCGGGAAGGTAAACGGCGTTTCCGTGTGCTGCTCTGGTTTGCCATAAACGGCTTTGTCATGCTGGCCACATGACCTGGAAGCTATACGCCGGCTCCCTCGGCCAATATAATGCGAGATGAGTGTGCAACCCCAGAGTCGGTCACGACTGGACCTAATGGTCAGGGGTCCCTTTACCTTTACCTTTTAAAGATAGCCAGGTAAGTGGGAGTGAGTTCCATAGTTGAACTATACGCTGCATGAGGAAGTACCTTATTTTATCTGCCCTGATTCTAAAGAAGACCAGGGCAGGGATCTCTCGAAAAGGGAATGATAAGCAAGGTTTGTGTTTCAAGCTGGCATCATGAGTTCTCTTTGCAGGCAATAAGCCACAAAATGTCCTCAGCCATTTGTGTTTGCAGCTGAGGACCTATATAACCACAGGTAAACTTTCCTCCACGCAACATTTTCTTTTACAGGAGCACCTGTTATGAAACACGCTTGGCATGGAGGATCATGTGGTCTACACCAGCTGTCACTCAGCCTTCGCCTTGCCGTGTCTTTGGCTTTGCCTGGGCAAACAAGTATGTTTGCATTTGCGTGATAACATAACCCTGCCAGCATCTCTCTCCAAATAGATTTGTCATTAGAAAGCTAATCTCGGGTATGGAGTGGCTGCCTGCATCCTCAGCTATGATTGCCAGGTCCTCTTTCTTCTTCTTTGGCCATCACTCATAGCCGAGTAAGATTGTCTTCCATGAGCACGGTCTTAGCGGTGTGTCCCTAAGTGACTGTGGAGGCTGATTCTGGATCCACACGTCCTTCCACAGTGGGGGCATAGGCTTCTGGGTGGGAGATGATCATGGTGAAGATTTGCCAAACGTGGCTTCCTCTTAGCTCATTTCTCCCTTTTGTCCAGAGTCTGTGCTTTTTCAAAGTCCATGACACCTTATTCAAAGGCTATTCTCCAATTGGAGCACTCACAAGCCAGTGTTCCCCAATTTTCCATGCTTATACAGTCAAACCTGTTGTCTTTGTCCATGGAGTTTTCTTGGCAGGGATACTGGAGTGGCTTGCCAGTTCCTTCTCCAATACTTTGGCCACCTCATGAGAAGAGAAGAATCCTTGGAAAAGACCCTGATGTTGGGAAAGATGGAGGGCACAAGGAGAAGGGGACGACAGAGGACGAGATGGTTGGACAGTGTTCTCAAAGCTACGAACATGAGTTTGACCAAACTGCGGGAGGCAGCGCAAGACAGGAGTGCCTGGCGTGCTATGGTCCATGGGGTCACGAAGAGTCGGGCACGACTAAACGACTAAACAACAACAACAACAACACAGTCAAACCTCTTCTTACGTCCGCCTCCGCTTGTGTCCATTTCACCCAACGTCTGCGGCAAACCCAGAAGTGACCAGCGGGTTTGCTGCCATTCGCACATGCGCAGAAGCGGCTTTCGCCGTTCGCACATGCGCAGAAGCGAGCAATCGCCGCCCACGCCTGTGCACCACGGCGCCTCTCCCAGCATGCGTTTTGTCCTCTGGAATGGATTGTGGTCATGAGTAGAGGTTCCACTGTACTGCATTTTTTTTTAGATTAGCCTTGAGATACCCTTTTGAGAATCAGAGTGGCAAGAGACTTGCTGGAAGCCTTGACAAGGATGGAGTGCAGCCAGCAGCGTGGCTCAGAACCAGTCCCATAGGAGCCAACATTTGAGGGGCCTACCCCTGACCTGTTCACACAAACAACTTCTGTTACATGCTTTCCCATTTGCAGATGAGAAAACAAACAGTTAAGCTTTGCTTACATAGCATAAAAAGAGCCCCGGTGGATCAAACAAGCAACAGCAACTCTTTCCCCATTTGTGATTCCCAGCAACTGTCATTCAAAGGCATACCGTCTCCAACACTAAAACATAGTCATGGTGGCTTGTTTTGCTAGGTATTATTTTGCTTGATTATATTTTACCTTGTCACTACTCGCCACGAGGCAATTCATGATGCAGGGAAGGCTATAAATTCTATAAATAATAATCAATAGGTTTAGGAAAGGGACCATTGCTTAATATCAGAGCACATGCGTTCCACACGCTCTCTCTCACACATGCACCTCTGTATGCGTGAAATCGTTATTTGAGATGGTAAGTGGAGTTCTTTACAGTGCTAAATGGAATACATAAACACACCAAATCAATGGCACAGGATCATTCTGTCAGGGGGTGGGCAAAGGAGGAATGGTGGAGACTGCCTCCCCATCCTGACCATAGCTGCCAAGTCTCCCGTATTCCCCGGGAAACCCCCGTTTTTCCAGCTGTCCCCAGCCGAAAAAACAGATTTTTTTGTTTCCCCCCGGTTTATTCTGGCGTGGTGGCAATTTTGGAACTGGGCGGAACATGCTCAGAAGTGACTTTTTTAAAATATTTTTTTAAATTGATTTTTCATTAAACTTTTTACAACTTAATAGCTTCATCCTTATACATTTGTCAGTTTCATTCAGGTTCCAACTCCCCCCCCCCTTTGGTAAGTGGTATAGTTCCTTTTGATTTGCACATTTTAAAAAGACAACAAAGCCCAGACAAATTAATAATTCTAACCGAAAGCGAATCTTAGATACATCAACTTTGTAGGTTCTAACTTATGCCCGCCAGAGTCTTTAGATTTTTGTAATTCTCCTTAGCATACTCCAAGAATTTGCTCCATTCTTCTCTGAATTTCGTATCCTCCTGGTCCCGGATTCTGCAGGTCAGGTTCGCCAGTTCCAGATATTCCAGCATTTTCACTCGCCATTCCGCAATTGTAGGTAATTCTGTCATTTTCCACCTCTGGGCTAATAGTACTCTCGCTGCCACTGTGGCGTACATGAACAGTCTTTGATCTATTTTCCGAATTTCATTACCCATCAGCCCTAGCAGAAAGGCCTCGGTTTTTGGGGGGAACGTGTATTTAAATAATTTTTTTAATTCATTATAGACTTGTTCCCAGAAACTTTTGACTTTGTCACATGTCCACCACATGTGGTAAAAATGACCTTCTGCTACCTTACATTTCCAGCAGGCTTTGTCTTTCTGTACATTTTAGCCAGCTTTGCTATACCAGCTTTGCTATACCACGATATACCATTTTTAATACATTCTCTTTTAAGGTTATGCATGCTGTAAAGTTAAGGTTTTCCTTCCACAATTTTGTCCATTTATCAAACTCTATATTGTATCCCAGATCTATAGCCCATTTTATCATAATTCCTTTATTGTCTCATCCATTGTCAAGCAGCAAATTATACATTTTTGACAATAATTTAACATTATTCTCCAACAGCTCAATTTGGAATTTCGATCTTTTCCTTTCAAATCCTGATTTTTTCCTATCTGCCATAAATAAATCATTAACCTGATGGTATTGTAGCCAACCAGAGAAACAATTTTTAATCTGATCATATGGTTTTAATTTAAATCCCGTATCCGTCTCAATAATCAAATCTTCATATGTAATCACTTTCTCTTCCATATTTAATTTTTTAACTGACAGTATATTAATTGGGGAGATCCACCATGGGGTTTTCTTTTCCAATATTCTTTTGGTTCTGTCCCAAACCTCGTAAATTGAACTTTTAAATATGTGGTTTAGAAAGCCTTTATGCGCTTTGACTTTATCCTGCCACAAATATGAGTGCCACCCGAACCTGTTTTGATACCCTTCTAGGTCTAGGATATCTGTATTTTTTAACAAGATCCAGTCTTTCAGCCAGCAAAGGCATGCAGCCTCATAGTAAAGTTGTAGTTCTGGCAAGGCAAAGCCACCCCTTTCCTTTTTGCCTACCAGTATTTTCATTTTTATTCTGGGGTTTTTCCCCAGCCATACAAATCTCGACAGGGCCCGCTGCCATTCTTTAAATTGGGCTACTCCCTTAACCACAGGTATATTTTGGAACAGAAACAACATTCTAGGTAATACATTCATTTTTACCGCACCGATTCTACCCATAAAAGATAATTTTAATCTCTTCCAATTTTCTAAATCTTTTTTAATTTCCTTCCAAATAGATTCATAATTATCTTTATACAAATTTATATTTTTCTCTATCAGCCAGATTCCCAAATATTTGACCTTCTTAGCTACCATGATTCCAATTTCATTTTGTAATTCTACAATCTCTTTCTTTATCATGTTTTTAACTAATAATTTTGTTTTTGTTTTGTTAAGTTTGAAACCTGCCATCTGTCCAAACTTTTGATGCTGCTGTGCCCAGTTCCAAAATGGCTGCCGCACGACTTCTGGTGCGGCAACCATTTTGGAACTGGACTTCTGGTGCGGCAACCATTTTGGAACTGGGCACAGCAGGATCAAAAATCACTTCTGAGCATGCTCCGCCCAGTTCCAAAATGTAGCCCACTTCCGGTATGCTACTTCCGGTCCAGTCCCTTATTTTTCAGAGAGGAACTTGGCAGGTATGATCCTGACCCTTCCAGGGAGGTGGAAGAGGAAGGCAGTATAGATTTACAACAGGGGGTTGTGGGAGGTTGCAGCTCAGAGGCAGATGAGGGGAAATGTTGGGAAATCATGGGAGAGCCAGAACAACACCTGGATGACATGTTGTTATTACGGTAGAAAGCATTCCAGAGCCTCCATCTCTCAGAACCCGGCAAGCCTTAAAAACCAGGAGAGCAAAGAGCTCAAATACAGGGGGCACGTAGCAGCACCCATAGAGGAGACGATGAGAATGACGAATGAGGGAGAGGGAGAGACGGCGGCTGCGAGGGGGGGAGGGATTCACTCGGGACCTGGCCATTATCCAAAAGGCTGGGTTATATAGCCCCTCTCTGTAAAGATTGAAATGAAAAAGGACAGCAAGAAACTTTCCCTTGTCTTTATATTTTCCTGGGCGACCAGCCGTGAGCCGCTGACAGCATCCTGACACATTCTGACCGTCACTTAGGGACGGCAATTCGGACAGAAAACATGCACACCGCTGTTACGTGCTTAAGACACGTTACATATTTTATCGATTTCACATAACATTTGCCAAAGAACAGTGGAAAATGGTGGAGCACAATGTCTGGACGTTGCAGGACAGGAGTACAACCTTGCTCCTGGTTCTTGATTTCTCATTAGCTTTTAACACCACTGATTGTGGTCTCGTTCTGGACCAACTCTGGTGAAAGGAAATGGCAGGGACTATGTAACTCAGGCATCCCCAAACTGCGGCCCTCCAGATGTTTCGTCCTACAACTCCCATGATCCCTAGCTAACAGGACTAGTGGTCAGGGAAGATGGGAATTGTAGTCCAAAACATCTGGAGGGCCAAAGTTTGGGGATGCCTGATGTAGCTCCAATCCTACCTTCAGGACTGAGTCCAGAGAATAGCATTGGGACAGTGATTTCTGGCCCCTTGTGGCTATTTTATGGCATGCCACATGGCACTATTTTATCTTCAATGCTATTTAATATCTATATGAACTGGATGGGAGTGGTCATTAGGAGTTATGGGGCAAGGTGCCATCAGTATGCCGATGACACTCAACTCTATTTCTCTATAATATCTGAATCAGAAGAGTCCCTCGACCAACGCTTGAGTGCAGGGGTGATTTGAGCCCTGGTTTCCCAGGTCCTCGTGTGACAGTCTAACCACAGCACATAAATTTATATGGATTTGCCCATCAATTCCAAATGAATCTCCTTCCCCTCATCCTGAGTCACATCACTAACTCTGATGTAATAACTACATCACGACTGGTACCCAAGAGGCAGGTGGGTTCCGATTCCTACATGCCCTTGAAGCTAACTGGCCGACCTAGGGCCAGTCACTGCCTCTTCTACCTCACAGGGCTGTTGTGAGGGTTGAATGAGGAGACATAGAACCATGCTCACTATCTTGAGCTCAATGGGGAAAAGGTGGAATCTGAATGCAATGAATAAATTAATCCACACTTCCCAAAACAAAGCAAAATGCAGCTGAAACAGCCATCCTTCAAAATTTGCCCCTGCCTGAATTTTGCGAATCATGTCTTCATCCTAATAATGTGTTTAAAAATGCATATGTTAGGGAAAGGGAAGTACAAAAATGCATTCTATCAGAGGAAACAAGCATTGCAAAAGTGTGTATATTGGGCAAGAAATGCATCGGGGGGGGGGGGGAGGAATGTATCTCAGGAGAAACAATGCTGATGAATTTTCACCAGAACATTGCCTTGAACTGAAGAGTGGAGAAACTGCAATTGGCAGATTTGCCTGGATGTGACACAGCTCTGATTCTTGATCCACTTTGGGTCAGTCACAAGCAGTCTGTGTGTGTTTGTGTGTTGGGGGAGGAGATGCACACAAAGAGTCGTCCTGACCCGGAAGTGTGTGGGCTTGCAGCCGGGACGATCTGCCTCTCTTATCTCCCTCCCAGTATATGAATGTACAAGGCAGGCAGCTGTTTGGAATAGGGCTGTCTGCTATAGAAAGAGGGCACGAGGGCAGGGGATAATTTATTTACTCTTTACAATGCCCTGTTTGAACAGACGCCTAAGCAAAATGAAGGCAGAAGCTCTTTTGGGGCCAGGGAATATTAGGAGAGGAGGTGGAGGGTGGAGTGCAGAGCCAGTAAATGAATTAGAAATGCACCCTGCCACAGTCTGGCTTTTAACTTGTGTGTGCAGGGAGTATAAGCAGTGAAGTATTTCTCTAATTACATTAGGGATGCTCAAATTAGGTTGATTAAAAACTTTCCTTCCTTCTCTCTCTCTCTCTCTCTCTCTCTCTCTCTCTCTCTCTCTCTCTCTCTCTCTCTCTCTCTCTCTCCTATCTTCAAAAGAAAAGAGAGAAAAAACATTTTGAACAGGAAAGTTAGACAAGTCATCCCCCCTCCCATTCCAACATTTCCTGATGTACATTACACTAATTCTCTCTCACACAACTCCTCTTTCCTCAGTTTCTTCCCCTGCGATCTCCCTCTGGAAAGCTTTCTTTTAAATGCACAAATATATCCTGATCGGCCTTTAAATTACACGACGGCATGAGTGGAATAAGCAACTGTGGGCTGGTGACTCAGAAAGAATGCTAACAAGGGTGTTTTCCCCGTCTTCTTCTTAATTCCTTTCCTAAATGACCACTTTCTCCTTAGGATGACACCACTGTCTGAAGGGCAAACTTTCAATTTGAAGAGAGATGCCGTGATGACTTTTGATACTTCCATTACAGACGGACGCAGCAATCAACCGAGCCAGTGTTGCATCTGGCGCCTTTTGAAAGATGAGAATGTGTGTGTGTGTGTGTGTGTGTGTGTGTGTGTGTGTGTGTAGACTATTGTCTCCAAATCATCTTCCTCTTCTTCAATATATGCTTAGTAATTATATTAGGGAGAACAGATAGGGGCATATTATTTACCTGTTCTCATAATACAAGGACTAAAGGACACCCAAAGTACTGCAGACAGCAGGTTTCATGATAGGGGTTGGGACGCCTAGGTCAAATTGGCTAGTGCCTCTTGTACCTCTACACCCCTCCTTTTGCTGTCAGATGTGCCTTGCCTCACTTACTTAAGCTGCCTGAAATGATCTGTACTCTACAACTGCAGTGCACTGGTGCAACTTGTTTCAGCCTTCTCTTGGTTCATGCTTCAGTGTGAACACAATTACAGTGCTGCCTCGACTTACGAATTTAATCCGTTCCGAAGGCACCTTCGTAGGTCGAAAAATTCGTAAGTCGAAAAGTGCCATTGGAAACGCGATTTCCCATAGGAATGCATTGGAAACGGGAAAATTCGTAAGTCAAAGCAACCCTATCTAAAAATTCGTAAGTTGAAAAATCCCTATCTGAAACTGTCGCGGTTTCCTTTCGGATGTCGAGACATTCGTAAGCACGCGGCCATTACCCCCATTCATAAGTTGAAAAATTCGGTTGTCGAATCGTTCGTAAGTCAAGGTTCCACTGTAAACTGTAGATTGGAATGGGAGCATCTCCCCTATTTTCTCTTCTTGTCTCCTATGAAGCTAGGCACCTATGCAGGCGTTTGGCTGAATGCATGTGGGCTTAAAGGAGAGCGGGGGGAATGTATCCTTGTGTGTTCTAGCTCCACTTCTTATCTTCATGGGTTCATGGGGATCTCCAGGGTTTCAGATTTCCCCAGTCCTACCTGGAGATGCCGGGGATTGAATCTGGAACTTTTTGCAGGCAAAGGCAAGCTGCATGAGCAATGCTAAGGTAAATGGACCAATAGTCTTACTCGGTGTAGACTATTTCCTTGTGTTGCTTCCTAGAAAATCTGAAGAAGTGTGCATGCACACGAAAGCTTATACCCAGAACAAACTTAGACGGCCGCTGCCATGCGGCCACCACCAAGATGGCCACCGTCATGCGGCCACCACCAAGATGGCCACCGGGCATGCGTAGAAGCTACTTCCGGTGCCGCTCTGCCCTATTTCCGGTGCCCACACATGGGCAAAGCAGCACCCAAAATGGAGGCTCCCTGGCAGGTAGGAAATCCGGGGGATTTCCAGGATTTTTCTCCATTTGGGAGAAGAGCTGGAAATGGATTAAAATCTGGGGTTTCCCTGCAAAAAACGGGGTACTTGGCAGCTAAGATCCATGATAGATGGCCACCCAACCTCTGCTTAAAAACCTCCGAGGAAGGAAAGTCCACCACCTTTCGAGGGACTCCCTTCCACTGTCAAACAGCTCTCACTGTCAGAAAGTTCTTCCTGATGTTTAGTCGGAAGCTCCTTTCTTGTAACTTGAACCCATTGGTTTGGGCCCTAACCTCTGGAGCAAGAGAAAAGAAGCTTGCCCCCTCTTCCATGTGACAGCCCTTCAGATATTTGAAAACAGCTATCATATCCCCTCTCAATGTCCTTTTATCCAGGCTACACATACCCAAGTCCCTCAACGGTTCCTCATAAGGCTTGGTTTTCTGACCCTTTAACATCTTGTTCTCCCTTCTCTGCACATGTTCCAGCATGTCAATGTTCTCCTTAAACTGTGGAGTCCAGAAGTGGACACAGTCTTCCAGGTGTGGTCTGATCAAGGCAGAATAGAGTGGTACTATTACTTCCTTAGATCTTGACACCATACTTCTGTTGATGCAGCCTAGAATACCATCAGCTTCTTTTTGCAGCTGCATCACATTGGTGACTCCTGTTCAGCTTGTTGTCTACTAAGACCCAGAGATCTGTTTCACGTGTACTACTGACAACCCAAGTGTCCCCCTATCTTATATTTGTGCAGCTGGTTCTTCCTGCCTCATTGTTGAACCTTGCATACGTCCCTATTGAAATTCATTTTGTTGGTTTGGGACCGGTTCTCCAATCTGTTAAAGTCAGATTGAACAAGTCTGGATTGGGGGAAAACTATATTTATGCTCTGAATGGGTTAGTGTGCACACAACCGAATGGTGGCTGTTAGGTAGATCAGAAGATAGGATACTAGCTGCCTCATACAGGTCCAGCCAGTGAGGCTGCCAGTGACACCACAGATCAAAGAGTTCCTTTCTCCGATCTCTATCTCCTTTACAGCGCAGAGAATTCGCTTCCTGAATCTTGCTCAGTGCTGCTGGGTGCTGCCAAGCAGATGGCACCTTCTGCAAAGGGAGCCAAGGGATGCTACATGGCAAATTTATAAAGCTCACTGAGTGATTTCAGCTCACTGTGGGAGGCTGATGCGGGGCCTTCAAAAGGACAGACGTTCCACAACAGATTAGCGAGGGAAATGTAAATGGCTGCCAACTACCCATGGGGTTAAGGATTCCTGCGCTGCATTGTCATGCCAAAACCAAATGACGGAAGTTGCATGCAATTTTGCAGTGCCAGCCAGCAAACCAGCCAGCCAGCCAATAAATGCAAATGTGCTTGATCTGCCTGGTAAACTGAGATTCGTGGGCCCGGATTTTCATTCCCCCACTCTCAATCCAGAAATAGAGGCTGCACTCCCTCAGCTATATTCTGCGAAACACTTCTGTTAGATCCGATAAAAAGTTTTTGGTAAGTCTTCAGAAATCAGCCGCTGATATTTGTTTCGTTTTCAATGTCAGTTGCAATACGGTTATCTGGCAAAGGGAAACAGAATCTGAAAGCTAAGTTTTGATGGAGGTGTTGAACTCAGGGCAAGGGCCGTAGCTCAACAATACAGCGCACAATCTGAACAGTGCTGGATTTATGTACAGTGGTACCTCTACTTACGAATAACTCTACTTACAAATTTTTCTACTTGCGAACGGAGCTCCATCCGCCATCTTGGATGCAGTTTAGATAGGATTTTTTCTACTTACGAATTTTTAGATAGGGTTGCTTCGACTTACTATTTTTTTCTCCCAATGCATTCCTATGGGATTCGACTTACAATTTTTTTTTACTTACAAATGTGCGTTCGGAACACATTAAATTTGTGAGTAGAGGTACCACTGTATAAGCTAAACAAGCTATAGCTTAAGGACCCACTCTCTTGCCCCCCCCAAATTAAATAAAAAATTAAATAAAAAAACCCCTACATATAGTGTTGTGTAGGCTCCTATGATGTAAGTAATGGGCCCCACCTGTTAGCCTGCTCCCTAAAATATCCCTGGTTTGCTCATTTCTATATATAGGGTGCCTACATTCTGCATGGACCGGTTGCATGGCAACATGGGCAAATGGCTTGAGATACCTATTAGGTCCATAAATTACCATATAGCATAAATTCAACACAAAAAGAGCGACAATTTGTTGTTGACACAGGACAGCTGGACATATAAAGGGCCCCATTACCTTCAGTAGCTTAGGGCCTCATCAAACCTAAATCCGGCCCTTACTCTGCACACGAAAGGTCCCAGATTTAATCCTTGGCAACTCCAGGACTGGGGAAGAATAATTTCTGAAACCCTGGTGAACTGCTTGCCAATTGGTGTAGACTAGAAAAAGGGAACTTGGTGCTGTTCAGATGGTGCTGGAGTACAGCTCTCATGAGCCCCAGGCAGTATGACCAAAGGTCAGTGGTGATGAGAGTTGTCGTTCAAAACCTCTGAAGGGCACCATTACAAAAGTTGTGTGCCAACCCCACTCTGCCGAGCAACAGCAAGAGCCCATAGAGTTCCAGGCACTCACCCAGGTCTGTGTGCCTTTGGGGGAACTGAGACATGGCAGAGACTGCCATAGCTTTAAGAAATATTGTTTATTCACCTATTTACACCTTCAGTCTGCATGGAGGATGGCCATTTCAAGAGAGGCTTGTCCCTCACAGCAGTGCAGCCCTGAAGTCCAAGGAATCTCTCCCAGCCAGCCTTCAGCCAGCCTGCCCAAGATGGATCCTAGTCTTTCTTCTCCCTTCTTTCTTCCTGCTAAAAACTCTCTTTTCCTGTCACTTCACACCCAGGTCCCCTGGTAACCTTCCAAACCTCCAGTCCCTGCTCACACCTCAGGGCAAGGGGGAAGACTCTTGCATTGCCAATGGCCCTCGATGAACCCTGTATTGTTTCTTAATGGCCCTAACTGGCTCAGGAATTCCTCTGCAGCTTGTATTTCTCCCTTCACATCCCGGAAAATCGAAATCCTGCCGTCTATTAATTTCTAGTGTTTATTCCTCTCCCTGCCGCAATCTATAACAGGCACCACCATATTGCATGATGGAAGTTTTGGGGTACCAAATTAACAACAGCATTCCTGACCTTTTGCAAAAAGTTGCCAATGCAAGTAACAAAGATGTAAAATATGTTTAAAAACAGTTTAAAATCACAGCCACAACCACACCGGGTCCTGAAACTCTGTTGTCAAAAGCCATGGTAAAGATTACGGGAGGCTGTTCTAAAGCAGGAATGATTTTAGTGTCATCAAAGATTTTTGTATACAGTATATGAAAGTTTTGTATATATGAAATTACAAATGGGGTGGAGGGGATGAAAGAGTAGTTCCGCAACATATTTCCCAGTAATCTCAACTGGGTCACATCACAATGGATTGGAACATAGTTTTGTGTTACTGGGAGACACTCTTCTATCTCCCAGTAACACAAAACTGTTCCAGTCCATTGTGACTTGATCCAGTTGAGGAACCTTTGCCTGGAAGAGGAAATTAAGAATCTTTTAAAGGGGACATTTGGAAAACACTTTCCCCACCTCCCTCGTATCACTCCTAATTACTTTCTCAGTCACTCTCTAACATCTCCCTCCAAATGGGACACTGGATCTGTCTTCTCCCAGAGGAGCGTGGTTAAGCTCCCCGGGTCTGTCATTAATAGGAACATAGCTGTGCTTTGCAGCGAAGGCTGAGTTCTCCCTAAGCTGATCTAATTAAAGGAGTAGCCCTCCTCCAGCAGCGGCTCAGCCGATTATCAGCACGCCATATGGCCCCTGAGATGGGGCGGACGGTCAGGGGTGGCAGCTTGTGGGACCCTCCAAACTTCTGCCTTCCTTGAGCTTTTTGCCCAAGGAAGGGAGGCCATCCTGCCGGGAGTCCACTGCCTCAGCCACCCTCTGAAATGTCAAAGGTTTGCAGAGGGGACCTTCCCCGCCCCCTGCTCCTGACCCACTTCAAGATGTTTAGCAGGCTCACTAGAGAAACTTTGCCATCTGCAGCAAGCCCCTCAAAAGTGATCTTGAATGTGCTCAGTGGCTTAATGCAGGCAACAGTTTAATTCCATTAACATTTTAATTAGGCGGCAGATTCAGAATGCAGGAGGGAGAAGAAAGAGGGATTTGAGAGGAGGGTCTCTCTGTGATAATGCAGCGGTGATGACGGAGCCATGCATTGTGCGTACAGACTAAATCCCCCTTTCTGCTGTAAAGGCAAACACTTTACCTGCAAGCAGGGATCCTTAATAGCTTTGAAATGTAATGTTTGAGGCAGCAATGCTTCTGAATGCCAGTTGCTGGAAACCACAGGAGAGAAGAGTACTCTTGTGCTTGAGTTCTGGTTGCTGGTTTCCTACAGGCAGTGGCATAGTGTTGGTTGCTGGTGCTCGGGGTGGGTGACCCTCGCCACTGATGCCACTGATGCCTAGGGGAGAGCCTGGCCAGCCAACACAGTCCTTGGTGGGTGGAGAGGAGCTGTGCTGTGCTGTGCTGGGGACACCTGCCTGGGGGTACCTCGTTCATCCCCCCCTCAAAAATTGGGCACCCAGGCCCATGGAGCCCCTGGCACCCCCATGCTACACCCCTGCCCACAGGCATCAGGTTGGCCACTGGCGAGAACAGGATGCTGGACTAGATGGACCATTGTCTCTGAAAAAGTTTACATATCACCTGGGAAGACAGTCGAACTAATGTACTAGTGTAGTGCTAGTGTACTGAAAGAAGCAAACATCACCCGTGTCAAAGCAATGGTTCTTCAATATCAACTTCGTTGGACTGGTCATGTTGGGCGGATGGCTGATTACTGCCTTATTAGAATATAGAACAACTACTTGTAGATTCCTAATTTTAAAATTGAATTTTAACATTGTATTTAATCTGCATTTTAACTGAATTGCTTCTTTTATGCTTGCTTTGATATTCTTGTTGTTAGCCGCCCTGAGCCTGGTCTTGACTAAATAAAATAAAAATAAATAAAATAAAATAAAATAAAATAAAATAATTATTATTATTATTATTACTACTACTACTACTACTACTACTACTCTATTCTGAACTTTAAAATTGAAAGTTTAAAATTGAAAGTGTAATGCTAGTAGACAGCACAAGAGGTTTAAAGACTGAAGATGCTCAGACTCAGGACGCAAGGGAGAAACATTATAAGGGGAAGGCACATTTGGCAAATCCTCACTGTGATCAACTCCTGCTCGGAAACCAATGTCCCCACTGTGAAAGGACGTGTGGATCCAGAATTGGCCTCCACAGTCACTTAAAGACACACCGTTAAGACCATATTCATGGAAGACAATCTTACTCAGCTTTGAGTGATCGCCAAAGAAGACCAGGAGGCTCTTCCTGTGCTCTTATGGCAATTCAATTCAATTTTCAATTCAATTTTATTCGACTGCCAGTCAGAAATCCATACAAAATTTAAAACATCTAGACATTGAACATCTAAATCTAAAAAACTTAAAACTGAAACCGACAATAAATTAGGCTATACATTTAGACCCATGTCGGCACTGTCAATTTTAACCTTACAACGCTCAAGGGCCCCAAAAAAGAAATTTGGCCACCAAGGAGGCTGTTGTTCCAGTAACATTATGCTTTTATGGCAAAAAGAGGGGCATTCCCACATACATGGAGCTTTATTTCTCTACCAGAGCCACTAGATGGTTACTATGATGTAGAAGATGCTCTGTTCTCTGAAAAGACTTCTAACCTGCTTGTGTAGGTGTGCTGATGCCATGCCTCTCTGTGTAACAAAACACCAAGGACTCATTTATCACATCTTGTTCAGCTTCCTGAACAAATGTGATAAATGGTCCAAACCTTTCAAGGACTCGGTTGCTCCAGCCAGTCTGGGCTGCTTCCAGCAGAAATCCAAGGAGAAGCTTCAACCAGAAACTTTATCACTGATATCTAGTATTAGTTAAGGTAATAACTAATTACTAATTACTAATTACTAAAATTAGTAAGGGACCCAGGTGGCTCTGTGGGTTAAACCACTGAGCCTAGGGCTTGCTGATCAGAAGGTCAGCGGTTCGAATCCCTGTGGCGGGGTGAGCTCGGTCCCAGCTCGGTCCCTGCTCCTGCCAACCTAGCAGTTCGAAAGCACATCAAAATGCAAGTAGATAAATAGGAACCGCTACAGCGGGAAGGTAAACGGTGTTTCTGTGTGCTGCTCTGGTTCGCCAGAAGTGGCTTTGTCATGCTGGCCACATGATCTGGAAACTATACGCCGGCTCCCTCAGCCAATAATGTGAGATGAGCGCGCAACCCCAGAGTCGGTCATGACTGGACCTAATGGTCAGGGGTCCCTTTACCTTTACCTTTAAGGTAATTTTAGATTCACAGGGGTGCAGAAGTCTTCAGCATCACAATAAAGGACATCATTTTTGAAGGCATATCTCAACCTAATTAAGGAAATTAAGGAATATATTACATATATTCTCCCTGTATTAAAAACCAAACAGGCCAGCGTTGGTACATGCAGGGCCTTTCATTTCCATCCTGGCAAAGTCACATGGACAACAAAAACAACCTTTTAATTTAAATTCAATTTTTGATTCCGCACTCATTCACAGCCACTGCGACAGAGAGCGGGGATTTCATTAAAGGGTTTAATAGATTTTATAAGAGTTGTCAGATCCAAAAAGGTTATGGAGCAAATGCATTCTCTCTGCTTCCAGAAATCCAGACCTCTAAGCAAATTTACCGTGGAAATGGAAATGGAGGGGGACGGACGGACCCCTCCCAACATATCGTCTCAGACAAGACGAGGAGAAACAAACCTCACATGCGCGACTTAAGGACCTTGAGGTGAGGTGGCAAAGCCCTTCTCCTCCCATGCTTACTCCAAGGCCAAACGTGACAAGCTCATTTCATTTGCTTCTCCTGTTTGCAGAAAAAATTGTGGGATGTAATCCCCTGGAGTAGTCAAGTACAACATTTCCTGTTTGACTAGAGTGGACACAAGCAGGGGATGATGCTCCTGCTTGTTGAACTTCCTGTTACACCTGGCCTGGAGCACCCTCCTTTTGCATGTGACCAGTAGGTGGGTGTGACCCTTCCAGACCTAGTAAAAGGCCAAGTCATGTAGCCACCTTTCCTTTTCCTGCTTCCTGCTCCTCCTGGACTGCACTGCTGGCTCTCAGCCAGCAGTACGTGGGATATCTCCCCATAGAGGGTAAACACACTTTTATGTATTTGTAACTTCAAGCCTTCAGGGACCAGATTGTGCTCTGATTGTGAGCAAACTTCTTTTTGTTGCTTATGAAGAAGACTGTTGTGTTTTTATTCTTTTAGGAGGGAATCAAGGGGTCTTACCAGGAATCTACTCCAATCTGGGCAAGCCAGATTGGATTGCTTAAGTAAAGTGATTCAAACGAGTCTAGCAACTAGCTTCCTACTGTGTAAAAGGAGCGTCTCCACCCCCAGCATTCAGCCCGGACACTGAGATCCAGCACCAAGGGCCTTCTGTCGGTTCCCTCATTGCGAGAAGTGAGGTTACAGGGAACCAGACAGAGGGCCTTATCGGTAGTGGCACCCACCCTGTGGAACGCCCTCCCATCAGATGTCAAGGAAATAAGCAACTATTTTACTTTTAGAAGACAATTGAAGGCGACCCTGTTTGGGGAAGTTTTTAATGTTTGATGCTGTACTGTTTTTAATATTTGGTTGGAAGCTGCCCAGAGTGGCCGGGGAAACCCAGCCAGATGGGTGGGGTATGAATAATAAATTATTATTATTATTATTATTATTATTATTATTATTATTACAGTGGTACCTCAGTTTATGAACACAATTGGTTCCGGAAGTCTGTTCATAAACTGAAGCGTTCATAAACTGAAGCGAACTTTCCCATTGAAAGTAATGGAAAGTGGATTATCTGTTCCAGATGGTCCGCGGAGTACTTAAACTGAAGCGTTCATAAACTGAAGCGAACTTTCCCATTGAAAGTAATGGAAAGTGAATTAATCCGTTCCAGACGGGTCCGCGGAGTACTCAACCTGAAGCGTACTTAACCCGAAGCATGGGTGTAATTGGTTCCGGAAGTCTGTTCATAAACTGAAGCGTTCATAAACTGAAGCGAACTTTCCCATTGAAAGTAATGGAATTAATCTGTTCCAGATGGGTCCGCGGCGTTCATAAACCAAAAATTCGTAAACCGAGGTTCCACTGTATTATTATTATTATTATTATTATTAAAGGGGGAAATGTACTCTGCTGTATGAATAAACTCACTAGCGTGAGTTAGGAAGGATAATATTTAATCAATATATCATTTCCTGCTACCCATAACATTCCCACAAAACTGGCCATTGTCCCCTGCTCAAGTGAGAGAAGCCCTTAGGCTTCCTTACTGGAATCTTGAAGGTCAGGTGCAAAACAGCGGCAGAAGTAGATGGACAGCACCCCAAGAGACAAATGGCAGTGAGAAGCTGAGCAGGATAGCAGTTGAAACTCCTTTCTACGTTGATGATCTTCCACTGCGCCTGAGGGGGTGCAGGACAGGCCAAAATGGCGCCCACAGCTCAATCTCTCCCTCCTCATCTTTAGATAAGAATGTAAGAGTAGTCTGCTGGATCAGGCCCATGCCCATCTAGTTCAGCATCCTCTTTGCATAGTGGCCGACCACATGCCCGTAAGAAGCCTGCCATTTATTTGTTTGGTTTTTCACATTAAAGTTTTACAATACAATATCCAACATACATCATAAAAAAAAAGATTCCACAGAATCTCCTGGACTTCCCTCCTCCTCTTTGTGGGTCCTGTTGTTGGTCATTTTCTCCTGCATTATAATAATCTAAATCTTTTACATCTCCATTCTACCAAAAAATCACCATTAAACAACAAGTGTTATTTCAATCCTACTAGTGGTTTTAACTGTTTACAATGATTTTTTAAAGATAAATTTTAAATTTCCCCCATTCTTTATTGAAATTTTGGTCTTCCCAGTTGCTGATTCTTCCGGTTATTTTTGCCATTTCAGCATAATCCATCGACTTGATCTGCCATTCTTCTCTGGTCAGGACTTTTATCTTCTTTCCATCTCTGTGCCGGAGGTATAGTGTCTTTGGCAGTGGGCATAGATGAATGTGTGTGTGTGTGTGCGCGCGCGCGTGCACACACACACACACACACACACACACACACACACACACACACACACACAGTGGAATGGTCCCCCTTGGGAGGTGGTTGACTCTCCTTCCTTGGATGATTTTAAGCAGGGGTTAGATGGCCGTCTGTCATGGATGTTTTAGCTGAGATTCCTGCATTGCTGGGGGTTGGACTAGATGACCCCTGGTGTCCCTTCTAACTCTACCATTCTACGAATATATATAAATAGGGATAAATATTTTATGGGGAAAACATCGACAATACTCACAACACAACAAAAAAGAAATATGAATAAAAGAAGCTGCAATGTGGTGGAGGGAAGTCACAGGGGTAGGAATAAGAAAAATGTACACATATATATAGACATAGTATTGAAGGAAGTTATAATTTGGAATGTAATGTAAAGAATGTCAAAATGGGTAACTCAATGTAACAAATGTAAAATAAAATAAATAAGAAAAATAGAAATTCATAATACACATTGTGAATACACATAGTATTGAAGGAAGTTATAATTTGGAATGTAATGTAAAGAATGTCAAAATGGGTAACTCAATGTAACAAATGTAAAATAAAATAAATAAGAAATAAGAAAAATAGAAATTCATAATACAGCCCTTCTTGGACAATACCATTTTGGAATGGGGTGGGGGTTGGGAATTTACATAATTTCTTGGGTGTTCAGGTCAGCAGAGGGAGTCCTCTCGGTCGTTCCTCTGCCCAGAGTGGCTGGGGCAATCCAGTCAGATCGGTGGGTTACAAATAATAAAATTGCGGTTGTTTTTGCTGCTGCTGCTGCTATTATGGAATAGGTCATACCTATTTTCACTGGGGAAATGTTGGAGTGTAATAATAATAAGTTATTTATACCCCACCCATCTGGCTGGGCCTCCCCAGCCACTCTGAGCGGCTCCCAACAGAGTAGTAGTAGTAGTAATAATAAAACAATAAAACACCAAACATTAAAAACTTCCCTGAACAGGGCTGCCTTCAGATGTCTTCTAAAAGTCAGATAGTTGTTTATTTCCTTGACATCTGGTGGGAGGGCGTTTCACCGCGCGGCACCACTACCGAGAAGGCCCTCTGCCTGGTTCCCTGTAACCTTACTTCTCGCAATGAGGGAACCGCCAGAAGGCCCTCAGCGCTGGACCTCAGTGTCTGGGCTGAACGATAGGGGTGTAGACGCTCCTTCGGGTATAATGGGCCGAGGCCGTTTAGGGCTTTAAAGGTCAGCATCAACACTTTGAATTGTGCTTCAGGCGGAATAGCCATAGCAGCACTGGATTTAGCTCCCATCACCCCTGATCATTGGCCATGCCAACTGGGACTGATGGGAGTTGGAGTCCAACACCATCTAGAGGGGCACAGGCTCCTCATCCCTGGACTGATGGCAAAGAGATAGCCGGCAGTAAATCACACTGTTGAAAGTTGGATTTAACTCTTTATTAGCAAAAACACGATCTTCATTTGGTGGAGTGTCAGGACTAACGAGCACAGCTGCTCATCTGCAGTAGGCCTTTCCCCCATGGACGACGACGACAACAACAACAACAACAACAACAACAACAACAACAACAACTTACTATGTATACCCCGCTCATCTGCCAACAGAGATTTGCCATTCTTTTGATTGCAGCCTAGAACAATGGCAGCCCCCAACTTTTAAAAGTTGTTTTGATAATAGTGTTTTACAGAAGGGGGTTGTTTTATGGATGATGTGTTAATTATTGTATATAATTTACGTTGCAATGGTGATGTTCCACGATGCTATTTATTGTATGTTAGCTGTTTTGTGTCTCACAGGAGTGAAAAGTGGCATAGAAAAGAAGAAAAGAAAAGAAAAGAAAAGAAAAGAAAAGAATGGACTAAATGGGCCACTGGCCACACCAATGTAGGTCCAGAGGATGATGGTTTTGGATTTTTGGAAATCCCTACTTTGGTTTTGACGGGATGATTTGTCGCTAGTAACAAATCTGCTGGCTTCACTTTCAGCTTCTTTGTGTTTTACAATAGCATCCCCTGGTGAACAACGAAAGAATAGCTATAAGCGCATTTTTGTTTCCTATAAGGAAACCAGTCTATTTCTGGTCACAGAAAGGACTTGAAATTGAACATTCATGCTGTTCCATTTCTGCATTAATTTTGCATTTTTTTAAAAAAAGCAAGAAAGGTCACGTTTAAATGTATATTGAAATGCATATTTCTAAATATTTTCTCTCTCATAATTCTGTTTATAACACACGCATAAGCACACACATTTTTAAACATAAGAGAATTTGTCTAATCCTCTTTTGTCTAATCCTCTTTTGGTTGGTGGCCATCACTGTCTCCTGTGGAAGGGAGTTCCATAATTCAACAATGTGTTGTGTTAAGAAGTACTTTGCTTTTACCGGGCCTGAATCTTTCAGCACATTTTGATACATTTTTGGGGGAGTGGAGAACTTGTGGGACATGCCAAAGGTGGCAAACACCTAGGGCTTCACTTCTAATCCCACTTTTGTTGTTGTTGTTGTTGTTTAGTCATTTAGTCGTGTCCAACTCTTCGTGACCCCATGGACCAGAGCACGCCAGGCACTCCTGTCTTCCACTGCCTCCTGCAGTTTGGTCAGCCTCATGTTGGTGGCTTCAAGAACACTTCTAATCCCACTTACCCGCCTGTAAATAAAATCTGTCTATCAAGTAAAGGACCGGATGTGCTCTTTGCTTTGCCCTCATCAAAAAGGAACCTCTGGTCTCAACAGAACATGCCATTCTACCTTAGGGCAGAAGGGACTTCAAATGTAATCCATTCCGATCCTCTGTCAATTCAACAAAACTATTGGCTGCAGACTCCTTGATCAGTGAGCATCCAGCATCTTCTTAAAAACATCTGACAATGGAGTTTACTTCCAAGACAATTTCTTCCACTGTTAAAAGAACTCATAACATCAATTTAGAATATTGTTTTTTATATAGTGTAAATCCTTTTTCCTAGCAATTTCAGCTCATTTGTTCTGGAGCAACACCTTTATTTCACCATCCATGTCAAACTCCCCCCATCCCTGGACCACTTGAAAGTTGCTGAGGGTCTCGGAGGAATAACTCATTGATTTTTCTGCCCGTTGTAATGTGCTGCACTAGATGCTTCATGGTTTTAAATTGCTTTTCTTTTTTACGACTTCTTTCATTTTTGATGTTGCATTTTATTGAATTGCATTTTGAATTCCACAAAGTTTAAATGGTAAGGGTTCTTTCACTTCTCAGCAGACCACCTAAATGAAGCTTGCGGACCCCTGATAGTATGTGGACCATAGTTTGGGAACCCCTGATCTGTGTGAGAAGATGGTGATCCTATCACCTCTCAAACCTCAATGGTCTTCAGGTTGCATATACCAAACTCCTTCAACCTCATAGGACTTAAGCTCATTGGTAGAGAGCATGCTTTGCTTGGAGAAGGTTCCAGAGTTTCAGAGCAGGGTGGCAAAGACAGCGAGAGGCTTGGGGACAAAGTCACGTGAAGTTGATGTTGAGGGTGGCAGGAGAGGATATATTGTTTATTAATATCCTTCCTTACTTGCGCTAGCAAGTTCCTTTATGTAGCAGAGTTACATTCCCCTTTTCATGCACAGCAGATAGCTGGTTGCAGGCTCGTGTGAGCCTCTCACTATTATACAATTCAATCTGCCTTAGATTGAATTGTGTGTTCCTAGTAAGATCCCCTTTTTCTCCCTCCTAAAAGAATAAAGGCGCCACAATCTTATTCAAAGTAAATAAAAGAAGTTTACTCACATCAGTTCACAGTTGGATTCATGAAGGCAGACTTAGTTACAAATAGGTACATGTGGATCTACCCCATATGGGGGAGCAGTCCTAGCTAGAAGCTGGTCAAACGAAGAAGGAAGTCAAAACGAGGAGGAGTGCTGCATGACTCGTCCTTTTGTTACCTGGACAGGTTGGATCATGCCCCCCTTCTAACACTTGCAAAAGGAAGGATGCTCCAGCCAGGAGGAACAGGAAGTTTCGACAGGCTGGACCAAACATTCCCTCGCATGTCTTCTCCAGCATTACAAGGAATGTTCTACTTGACTGCCTCTCATGGATCACACCCCACAGTTGAAAGAGGTGGACAATTTGCAGCCTGGTCTGCATACCACCAATGGTCCATAAGCTTCTGTTGGTTCTATGAGTAGTTGCGGAGGACATAGCAATGATGCACTAATCATTGCAATGAAAGTAACAAATCTGCTGGCAGATGTAGCAGTTGAAGCAACACTAGCAATGTTGGTAGTAGAGTGGAAATGACAGTTATAGTGTGAGTAGCAGGAGTCTTATTGGCTGAATGATCCATCGCTGACACTGAGCAGAGAAAGACATGAGGGTTCGTGGCCTTCCCCTGCGCTCTGCCATCCCTGGTGTGTAGGTAAAGTGAAAACATCTATTTCTCTTACAGGCCAAAGAGCAGCAGTTGAAGGCGGCGATGATTTAGAGTCCAAGGCATCTGTGGAGTTTGCGGCCCGGAATGGGCTTCCATAAATAAGAGCTCTAAATCAACCCATGGAGGGGTGAGCTGCGAACAACAGCGTGCAGATCTCCTACCACTTTGCAACTCAATTATATCAGTCCCCAAAGAGTTGTTCAGGCAGTCATGAACACATGGCCAAGCCAATTAATTGCTCATTAATTAGTATCCGCAACCTTTCCTGGCTCTTGTCCTATTTTTATGAAGAGCTGAGTGGGGATTTTGTTGCTAAATAAAAACATGGCAAATAAAAACGCCATCCTTTTGGCTCAAGCCACAAGCCCTCAGGTGTCATGGGCTGGTTGGACGCTGAGGAATGGCGGGAGGAACCAGCTGGGGAACCACCAAGGGAAGAAGACTCAGAGCCTGGGGAGTGGTGGTGGGATGATGATGGGTGGTCACAAGGAGAAGAGGGAGAAGATGAATGAGTCAGAAGGTGAAGAAGGTGAAGTGAATGAGTCAGAAGGTGAAGAGGCAACAGGGCTTTGTGAGCTGGGAGAGTCTGTGGCAGAGAGAAGTCCAGAATCAGAGGCAGAAGCTGGAGCTGGAGCAGGAGAGGAGGGAGGCCAAGAGGCAGAGAGGAGACAATCTGGGAAAGAGGCATGGGTGTCTCCTCCTGCTGCTGCAACAAACTCCCTTCCCCTCTGGTCTCCCAGAACCAGAAGAGTCTTGAAAAGGGTGGAGGAGAGATTGGCTGCACACAGGCACAGTCTCCACTTCCGTGGATAAAGCCCTAGAGAGGAGGGGACTTAGATAGCTGTGGGGAGGTGGGGACTTTCAGTCCCTGCAACTGCTACCTTTGATGGTGACCCAGAAACTACAATTAATATATAATGCGGCAGCTAGACTGGTGACTGGGAGTGACCGCCAAGACCATATAATACTGGTTCTGAAAGACCAACATTGGCTCCCAGTACATTTCCGAGCACAATTCAAAGTGTTGGTGCTGACCTTCAAAGCCCTAAACGGCCTCGGTCCAGTATACCTGAAGGAGCGTCTCCATCCCCATTTTTCAGCCTGGACACTGAAGTCCAGCTCTGAGCGCCTTCTGGCAGTTCCCTCACTGCAAGAAGCGAGGTTACAGGGAACCAGGCAGAAGGCCTTCTTGGTAGTGGCGCCTGCCCTGTGCCCTTCCATCGGATGTCAAGGAAATAAACATTTATCTAATCACACTGGTGTGCTTTTGAACTGCTAGTTTGGCAGAAGCTGGAACACAGCAACGGGAGCTCACCCCATTGGGGAGATTCAAACTGCCAACCTTCTGAACGGCAAGGCCAAGAGGCTCAGTGGGTATAGAGGAGGGAGAAAGGTTGTTTTCTGCTGCTCCAGAGAAGCGGACACGGAGCAATGGATTCAAACTACAGGAAAGAAGATTCCACCTAAACATTAGGAAGAACTTCCTGACAGTAAGAGCTGTTCGGCAGTGGAATTTGCTGCCAAGGAGTGTGGTGGAGTCTCCTTCTTTGGAGGTCTTTAAGCAGAGGCTTGACAGGCATATGTCAAGAATGCTTTGATGGTGTTTCCTGCTTGGCAGGGGGTTGGACTGGATGGCCCTTGGGGTCTCTTCCAACTCTAGGATTCTATGATTCTGATTTGGGTTTCTCTTGAGTCAGGTGGAGACACTGGCGGAGGAAGAGGAGTGGGGGGGAGCGCACCGCCCCCAGTAGCGCGATCCCAGTAGGGTGCCATTGCGGCTGTCTTCCCCCCACCCGCGCTGGGCGCCATGTCCCCGCAGGTGGCATGCCACACCTCCAGGACGCACGCCAGCCATGCCCCCGTCTGCTCTCCGACCCCTGGTGCCAGAGCATGGAGTTCTGCCACTGGGTGGAGACACCTCCAGATTGCCCCCGGGGCCAGCTGCTATGATCCAAAGGTGTGGTGTAAGATTGGAAGGATGGGCAGCCAGGAGGAAAGAAAGTTTGGCCAGGAAGAAGGAGAAGCAGCACCCCACAGGATCGAACCTTCCTGCTTCCAGTTTGACTACTGTTCTGCTTCCTTTCAGCATTCGGGCTCGGACAAGTGATATCTTTCCCACCCCTGAGAAATGTGCCTTCTCCATTAGCCCCCAAACCCTCATTTTTCACAGCGGCAGAGTGATGATTACTGTACAAACCTAACAGAGGAGGGGAATGATCTCAATGCCAGAGGAGAATGCCATTTCCCTCTTTCCTTTGTGAAGCTGCTCTTTAATTTCTCCGAAAGAAAACAAGCCAAATGGATTTTGATCACGTGGAACATGACTTTATGGGAGTGAGTAGCGCCACTGTCATTTTTTCCTTTTAAAAGGATCTACAAAGGGTGCTCATCACTTCACACAATCATTATTAAACTGAAAACATGCTTCTCTCTCTCTCTCTCTCTCTCTCTCTCTCTCTCTCTCTCTCTCTCTCTCTCTCTCTCTCTCTCTCTCTCTCTCTCTCTCTCTCTCTCTCCAGCTGCTTTTAAAGCAGTTCTAAAATTCTGCCAGGCATGCAGACAGGTGGGCGCAGTCCTTTTTTCTTTTTTTAAAAAAATGTTTAGGGGCACTCTCTTTTTGACTCAAGAAAACCACCATTTTATAGTTCAATTGGGGGAAATAAATACGTTAAATGGACAAAAGTACAAAAATTCACAAAATGTTTAGGGGAATGCGTACCCCCACGTCCACCTCCAGAAGAAAAAAAGCACTGGGTGGGTGGAAAGGAGGGCTGTGCAAGGCCCCCACCCCAATCTGATTCAAGGCTCAAACTAGTGCTTAAGAGCGACCTCACCCAAACTGGAATCATTTGTGGCTGACCTCACTCAAATCTGGGCCCTGAAGTTCCAGTGCCATAGCTATTGGGGGCAGGGATAGCCAGGTTTTCTGCCCCCGGTGAAGCCTCCAGAAGGACACCATTGAGGCTCCCAGCCTGTGTGTGTGTGTGTGTGTGTGTGTGTGTGTGTGTACACAAATGCACGTAGTGGGGGTGCCAAACTGGGTCTATCATAGAATCTTTTTGAGTTGGAAGGGACCCAAGGGTTATCTAGTCCAACCCCTGCAATGCAGGAATCTCAGCTAAAGCATCCAGGACAGATGGCCATCCAACCTCTGCTTAAAAGCCTCCAAGGAAGGAGAGTCCACCACCTCCCGAGGGAGACTGTTTGACTGTCGAACAGCTCTTACGGTCAGAAAACTATTCCTGATGTTTCGTTGGAATCTCATTTCTTGTAAATGGAAGCCATGGGTTCGAGTCCTCCTCTCAGGAGCAGGAGCAGCCCTTCTAATATATGAAAATGGCCATTGTATCTCCTCTCGGTCTCCTCTTTTCAAGTGCTCCTCGAATTGAAGACTAGTTTTGCCCCTGCCTATACTGATTTGGCCCCTTCATGGATCACTGCCTTGTTGTGGCGAAGGGGCTTGAATAACTCCAAGAAGCTACGAGCTATGCCGTGCAGGGCCACCCAAGGCGAACAGGTCATAGCCAAGAGTTTACACTAAATCTGATTCACCTGGAGAAGGAACTGGCAATCCAGTATTTTGCCAAGAAAACTCCACAGACATAAAAAAAAAAGGAGAAACTTTGAGAAGAAAGTGAGAGTTTCCAAGGCATGCTCTGGTTCACGGGGTCATGGAGAGTCGAACATGACTAAGACGACTAAACAAAAACAACAAAACTGGTTTGGGGACTTTGCATAGTCATGCAGTTGGGTGGAAAGAAGGAGATGTTCCCCTCCTTCTCCCCCCTCCCAACCATAACATAGGGACATAAGATCATAGGTTCCAACTCCCAGATTGAAAAATCCGGGATCGGCCACGGTGCGGCACCGGAAGTCGCGCTGTGGCCATTTTGGAACTGGGCAGAGCAGCACCAGAAGTCGCTTCTACACATGCTCTGCCCATTTACAAAATGGCCGCAGCTCCAAAAATCGCTTCTGCGCATGTCAAGATACTCCAGACATGCACAGAAGGAGCCTCCCCGGGCCGGTAAAAATCCGGGGGATTTACGGGGTTTTTAAAAATCTGGGCTACCAGCGGGAAACAGCTGGAAAAATGGGGGTTTCCCGGGGAATACGGGAGACTTGGCAGCTATGCATAAGATGAACCCCGTTAGATCAGGTCCATAGCCCATCTAGTTCAATGCTTCTGAATATCAGTTGTTGGAAGCAACAGGAGAGGAGAGTGCTGTTGTGCTTCGATCCTGTTTGCAGTGGTTGGCCACTGTAAGAACAGAATGATGGACTAGATGGGCCGTTGGCCTGATTCAGATGGGCTTGCCTGTCTCTGACAGTAACCAATTGCACAAGCCCCTAAGTTGGGAAGGGCAGTGACTCAGTGTAAAGCATCGCCTCGTGTGCAGAAGGTCCCAGGTTCAATAACTGACATCTCTAGTTAGGGCTGGGAGAGACTCCTGTTTGCAGCTGTGGAGCACCGCTGCCAGTTAGTGCTGGCAATACTGACCTAGATGGAACAATATGTCTGAGTTAGTTAAAAAAGAAAAAGAAAAAGCACCTCTCTATGCACCTTCCTATAACAGTTATGCCACAAGGTGGCAGAGACGTTCCATTGAGAAGAGAAACCAACTGCTGAACTAGGGATTATGGTGCTAAAGCTGTCATCGCACACAGAATCATAGAATTGTAGAGTTGGCTCTACAATTTGGGGACAGCATGCAGGACTAGATGGGCCTTTGGACTGAACCAGCAGGACTCTCCTCAAGTTCGTATGGGACAAAGTTTACCTGTGAATACTGAAGGAGGGCAGAGGGCTCTTGTGCTCAGAGGAAATGGAGTCTGGCTTTGCACCTTAATGTTTCAGATATTTTGGGGTCCATGTGGGCCTCTCATGGCCAGAGGCAGAGCTAGCTGCTCCGGCCCCCGGAGCGGCGCACATGCTCTGCACTCAGGGGCGGGACTAGCCACCTGCAGGGGTGGGGCTAGCATCCCAGGGGGACGCCGTGGCGATGTCACCCCCCTCCACGGATGACACCCGGGGTGGGCCGCACCCACCGCACCCTCTTCCTCCACCAGTGTCCATGGCTATCTGTGGGAAGGAAGCCACTGAACTAGATGGGCCTTTGCTCTGATCCAGCAGAGTTTTTCTTACGTTCTTATCTATACTGGTGCTGCCCAGTCTCACCTTCCTTGGCATGAGAAGTTGCACTTTTAATGTAGAAGACTTAAACCAGCATATCATCTTCTTCTTCTTTGGCGATCAATCATAGCCAAGTAAGATTGTCTTCCATGAACACGGACTTAACAGTGAGTCCGTAAGTGACTGTGGAGGCCAATTCTGGATCCACACATCCTTCCACAGTGGGGACACAGGAGTTGATCATGGTGAGGGTTTGCCAAGCGTGCCTTCCTCTTACTGAGAAGGCCTCGACCAGGACCAGGGCCTTCTCAGTATTAGCCCTGACCTGGTGGAACGCTCTCTCTCAGGAGACTAGGGCCCAGCGGGAGTTGTCATCTTTTCGTAGGGCCTGCAAGACGGAGCTGTTCCGCTTGGCCTTTGGACTGACTCAGTATGACCCCAGTGTTACCCTCCCCTAAGGCTTTATCCTACAGATATTTAAATGCACTTGTAGATTCCTAATTTTAAAATTGAATTTTAACATTGTACTTAATCTGCATTTTAATTGAATTGTTTTTATGCTTGCTTTGATATTCTTGCTGTTAGCTGCCCTGAGCCCGGTCTTGACTGGGAAGGGCGGGGTATAAATATTATTATTATTATTATTATTATTATTATTATTATTATTATTATTATTACGTTTCTCCTTTTCAAACCTGAGTTCGAGTGTCTTCAAAGCCCATGACACCTTTGGTAAAGGCTGTTCTCCAACTGGAGCGCTCGCAGGCCAGTGTTTCCCAATTGTCGGTGTTTATACTACATTTTTTTTAGATTTGCCTTGAGAGACTCTTTAAACCTCTTTTGTTGACCATCAGCATTTTGCTTTCCATTTTTATGTTCAGAATAGAGTAGTTGCTTTGGAAGACGATAATCAAGCATCTAATTAACATGACCAATCCAACGAAAGTGATGCTGAAGAACCAGCATATATGCTGGAATTTGCTCCCAACAGTGGTAGTGATGGCCACCAGTTTGGATGGCTTTCAGGGCCATCTTAACCATAGGCACCAGGGGTGTGGGGCACCCGGGCACCGGGCTCTCAGGGGCGGCAAGCCAAGAGTCCAGTGCCCGAGAGTTGGAGTCTGGGGAAGAGCCTGGCCGGCTCTTCTGCTGCGGGCATCTCTGCGCCGTGAGTTCGGAGGCGAGCGAGAAAGTGAGGCGCTGAGGCGGCTGGCCGGCTCTTCCTTCCTGCACACCTGGGACTGGTGTAGGCCCATGGAGAGGCCTGCCCAGCACACACTGCTTACGCCATGTGGCGCCTGGCTTCGCTCAGTTGCTGTTGTCGACGCCTCAGGCTGGTTTCTCTGAGCAGAGATAAGTGTGGTGTCAGCTCCCTAAACAAAGGTCAACAACTCTGGGGAATCTTTTAACTTTGGGGTTCCACCCCTTTGAAAAGGTCGGCAACTCTGGGCAACGAGGAGGGAGGGGTGCTGGGCGGATCTTTGCACCCTGGCACCGCATATGCTTAAGATGGCCCTGGTGGCTTTAAAAGAAGATTGGACAAATTGATGGAGGATACGGCTCTCAGTGGCTACTAGACATGATAGCTATGCTCTGCCTCCACTGTTGGAGAAAATGTGTCTCTGCTGGATGCCAGTTGCTGGGCATCACAATTGGGGAGAGGGCTATGGTGCTCAGATCCTGCTGGCAGGCTTCCTACAGGCATCTGGTTGGCCACTAAATGGATGCTGGATTAAATGGGTCATGGGTCCAATCCAGCCATTGGGCACTTCCCATGCTTTTAAGAGGGGGTTAAAGCAGGCATAGCATGCATGACCCCAAATACTCAAGCATCCCATTTCAGCTTCGCCAAATCTATAGGATGATCAGCTGGGATTTTATCTCACATGCAACAAATACAGACACACAGGGCTCCCTCTCCACATTAAAACATGAAATTGGGCTTTCCTGGTGATCTTAAGTATTCCACCTACCTGGCGCTTTCCTCCAGGTATACTGTGCTGCTTTTCTTGTACAGTGGAACCTCGGTTTATGAACACCTCGGTTTACGAATTTTTGGTTTACGAACGCCGGGGACCCATCTGGAACGGATGAATTCACTTTCCATTACTTTCAATGGGAAAGTTCGCTTCAGTTTATGAACAGACTTCTGGAACCAATTGTGTTCATAAACCGAGGTACCACTGTACATCTATTATTTTTATAGCATCGGTTTGTTTGATTTACAGTAAGCCCTCAGTTTCCGTGCACTGCTCTGGTTCTGCTGGCCACATGACCTGGAAGCTGTACGCCGGCTCCCTCGGCCAGTAAAGCGAGATGAGCGCTGCAACCCCAGAATCATCTGTGACTGGACCTAATGGTCAGGGGTCCCTTTGCCTTTACCTTTAAGCCCTCAGTTTAACATGGGGATTATGTGCCTAAATCCAAAATCACATGTAGTAGTCAAAGCACATTGTGTGCAATGACGATAGGGATTACCAAAGAGTTTTTGCTTAGACGCAGACCCACTTTAATTTTTTTTTTAAATCCAAGTGCGTAAAGCTGAATGTGTGCAAGTTAAATGCATGTCACTTGTGGGCTTAGTGTATTTCGACAATATCTTTTCAGAGAGAGAGAGAGAGAGAGAGAGAGAGAGAGAGAGAGAGCGAGAGCGAGAGCGAGAGAGAGATTCTCTCTCCTTCATAGCCAATAAAACCCCATGAGTTTCACCCACTTTTCCATCTTGCTGCCCTGGCCGGGGGGGGGGGGGTCCCAGGGCCAGATTTAGGTTTGACGAAGCCCTAAGCTACTGAAGGTAATGGGGTCCTTTATATGTCCAGCTGTCCTTTGTCCACAACAAATTGGCGCTGTTTTTTGTTGTTGAATATATGCTATATGGTAATTTATGGACCTCATAGGTGTCTAAAGCCATTTGCACATAACAAATAGGAGCCTACACAACACAGAGCACTGTTGCTGTATGTAGGTTTTATTTTATTTGTTTTTTATCTTATATTTTGGAAAAGTACATCCAGGTTTTTTCCCCTTTAAACTTTTCTGGGGGCCCCAAGAGAGTGGGGCCCTAAGCTATAGCTTGTTTATCTTTTACATAAATCCGGCACTGGGGGTTCTGAAGTTCACCCTATTCCAGGAACTCTTGCAAAGGCATGTTTGGAGATCTTGGGAGATTGAACCTGGGACTTGTGCTCTAGCCTGCAGCAGCATCCTTCCTCCTTTTCTCTCACAGTGCAAAGTCGGAGTTTTGCCCAGGACAGAGATGAAGGATTTGGGCGCCGTGACACCGCCAGCCTCGCGGCGTCTGGCAGCCATTTCTGCCAAAATGCGCCTCAGGAAGACTAGCCATGTGAAGCCCAATTAATTAGGCCTCATCTTTAACTTGACGGCGCCAAGAAAGAGTCAGAGACGGACAAAAGCATCAAGCTGCTGTCTCGTTCCCTCCTTTTCTTCTTTCGAACAGCAACGGGGAAAGACAAGAAGGCAGGATAATGAGTTGTCTGTGAAAGGGCCCAGGAAACAAAGACAGGGGCGAGGGGGGTGAATTGGTTTTACTTCGACAGACGTCGTCGTGGGATCTAAATCTCGGCAGCCAAGCCGACCTGCTCTGAACTGAGCCCTACAATTCTAGAGAATCATAGAACTGTAGACTTGGAAGGGACACCCAGGGCCATCTAGTCCAACCCCCTGCATTGCGGGAAGGACTGCGGAGGCCCCAGTTAAAATGGCACCGAGCCAGAAATCACCACTTTATGTTGTGCTGGTGGTGTTGGAGCTGCTGCATCAGGGCTAGGCCCAACACAAGTGTATGGCAAAGATGGCAGCCCCTTCCTATGCTTCGTAGAGAAGCCAGCCATACTGGCAAATGGATCTTGCTTCAACAGCGGTGATGGGATAGCAACAGCATCCCGCACCACAACTGAAGCAGCAGGACAGTTTCAGGGAGGGGGCCCCAGGTGAGGCCATGTGGCAACAGATGGGGAAGGGCCATAGCTTAGTTGTATAATAATAATAATAATAATAATAATAATAATAATAATAATAATAATTTATTTATACCCCACCCATCTGGCTGGGTTTTCCCAGCCACTTAGGGCGGCTCCCAGCAGAATATTAGAAACACAATAAAACATCAAACATTCAAAACTTTCTTAAACAGATTCAGGTAGGTAGCCGTATTGGTCTGACGCTGTCGGAATATATATAAAAAAAAGTTTTAAAAAATTGTCCAGTAGCACCTTAGAGACCAACTAAGTTTGTTCTAGGTATAAGCTTTTGTGTGTGTGCACACTTCTTCAGATATATGAAGAAAGTTTATACCCAGCGTTGGTCTCTAAGGTGCTACTGGATTCTCTCTCTCTCTCTCTCTCTCTCTCTCTCTCTCTCTCTCTCTCTCTCCCCCCCCTAAACAGGGCTGCCTTCAGATGTCTTCTAAAAGTCAGATAGTTGTTTATTTCCTTGACATCTGATGGGAGGGCGTTCCACAGGGCAGGGGCCACCACCGAGAAGGCCCTCTGCCTGGTTCCCTGTAACCTCACTTCTCGTAGGGAGGGAACCACCAGAAGGCCCTCGGAGCTGGACCTCAGTGTCCGGGGGGTGGGGGGTGGAAACGCTCCTTCAGGTATACTTTGCAAGTGCGGAAAGTCCAAAGTTTGATTCCTAGCATCTCCAGGTAAGTCTGGGAAAAGGCTCCTGAAACCACGGAGAGCTGTTGCCAGATGATGTAGCACAGAATGTATGGATTATATACTAATTAATGGGCTCCTCCCAGGCCAGCAACTTCACAATCCCTTGGAGGCCTGGCTGAGAAGGAGCTGCTGCAACATTCCCCAGTGTACCACAAGGAGGAGTCCAGTAGCTGCCCACAGCTGAAAACTTGGGATTTTTGTACGAACACTTCCTGAAGGCTCAGTGGGCTTAATGCACCGTTTGGGCTTCCTGCAACTTTATTTATTTAGCATCCACAATATGCCGACATTGTACAAATCATGAAACTGACACAGGACTTTCCCTGAAGATTGGGGATGGATCTGCACACAGGAAAAAGCATCTATAAATAAGTCCGATATTAAATTGTTATAACAAAAGGGGGGGAACCCGTTGTAAAAATAGCTTAGAAAATTCATTTGCTCTCTGGCGCCACCTGGTGTTGCATGTTTATACAAGGCATTGGTTTTTTTGACTAATGTAGATGAGTCCTTAGTTAACATTAGACAGGCAAAACTGGAGTGTGCATTGTTCTCTTTCCTCTCGCTCAGCCTAGCCCTCGTGGAAAGCAAAATAAAATTAATAGGGTTCTTCCAGAGCAGTGTTCCTATAAACATGCAGTGCAGTTTCCTGGCTAAGGGAGGGGGGAGGCCAGCACCCCAAACTATAAAGTCATGTGGTGCAGGGGTTAAAGTGCCTGCAATATCACTTAGTCTGCTGAAATTTTATTCGTGGCGCCGCACCCTGCAGAATATCACAGAATATCGGCACAGTTCTCATTTGACTTTCCCAACCAATGTTCCAATGCTCCTCTTCCTTGATGAATGAGCTTCCCAGATGTCGCCTTCACTCCATGACATTTTCCTTGCGCCAGAAATAGAAATGTTCCACTCCGTCCAAATTCCAGAGTGGATTGCAAAATCTGGAATGTTTCCCACAACCCTTTCTCTGTATTCTGTAAGGCTTAGAGGGTTTTTATTACCATTATTCTTGATTACATTTGTGTCCCACTTTTCCCTCCAAGGAGCTTCAAGTGGCTTTTCTTGTTTAGTCGTGTCCGACTCTTCGTGACCCCATGGACCAGAGCATGCCAGGCACTCCTGTCTTCCACTGCCTCCCGCAGTTTGGTCAGACTCATGTTCGTAGCTTTGAGAACACTGTCCAACCATCTCATCCTCTGTCGTCCCCTTCTCCTTGTGTCCTCAATCTTTCCCAACATCAGGGTCTTTTCCAGGGAGTCTTCTCTTCTCATGAGGTGGCCAAAGTATTGGAGCCTCAGCTTCACGATCTGTCCTTCCAGTGAGCACTCAGGGCTGATTTCCTTCAGAATGGAGAGGTTTGATCTTCTTGCAGTCCATGGGACTCTCAAGAGTCTCCTCCAGCACCATAATTCAAAAGCATCAATTCAGCCTTCTTTATGGTCCAGCTCTCACTTCCGTACATCACTACTGGCCCAAGGTCACCCAATGAGCCAAATCCTTGACAAATTGGTAGTCTCTGGGCATGTGAGGGAGTGGAGACTAATGGGACTTCAGTAGATCTCCATCAGGTGACTTGCAAATTCAGAAGCAAATGTAGATTGACTCCACTAGTGCCGCCCTGAGACCTGCGGTTATAGGGTGGCAGTGTTTTTCGTCTTCTGGGGGTACGCAGGAGTACACATACCCCTAAACATTTTGTGAATCTAACACAGGCATCCCCAAACTTCGGTCCTCCAGATGTTTTGGACTACAATTCCCATCATCCCTGACCACTGGTCCTCTCAGCTAGGGATCATGGGCGTTGTAGGCCAAAACATCTGGAGGGCCGCAGTTTGGGGATGCCTGATCTAACAGGAGAAGAAACTATTTTTTTAAAAAAATGTTATTTTCTTCTCTAGTACAGTGAATCATCAGTTCCGCTGCTACCACTGATGGCGGCTCATTTCCTTTCCCAGTGTTTCCGTGAGCGTTTAATGTGTGAAGCATTGTGGAATGTGGATGGCTATTTGTCAGGGAAGCTTTAGCTGTGATTTTTGCATTGCAGGGGGTTGGACTAAATGACCCTTGGGGTCCCTTCCAACTCAACAGTTCTATGATTACCACTGATTCAACTCAGCCCTGCAACCCCCACTACATTTTTCAGGTAGTTCAGTCCATGGAGGACCCTGATATCTTCCCTGAATGTCTGCATCATCTTTGATTCCCCAATTAACAGAATGTTCCACTTACCTTCAAATGACGAGCAAATGAAAAATGGGCTCATGTTATAAACATAATAGAAAAGGAGGTATCTGGATCATTTTCCCATGGCTGCGCTTGTCACAGTTTTAATTTGTTTTTGTTTACCATCACACAGGAAACCACAAAATAAAGTACATTATAAGCATATTTATCTAAGGGATGCTATGATTCGGGGGAGGAGAGGGATGCAGGCAGGCCGCTGGAGAATAAAGCCCTTTAATGAACACACAGCAATTTTCTAAAGGCAAAACAAAACACTGTAAAGAAAAGAGGAAAAGGAAAGAAAAAGAGAACAGTTGCCTTAGCAACCTGGAAGATGAAAGTCAGAGGCAACCAGTTTGCTTCCTGTTTGATGGAGAAACCAATCTTCCTGTCTTGCCTGTGTGGCCGAGTGTGTGTGTCTGTGTGCGTGCATATCTCTTACCTCTTTTGTCCCTTAAATAGAGAACGATTACATAGTAAATACCAAGGTGAAGGTCTACCATTGCTCATGTGTTGAGCATGCTAGGAGCAAAGCCTCAATGCCTCAGTAAGATTTTGGGCATCACAATGCAGGACAGAGTTTCAAAGATCCTTCCTCCCTCCCTCCCTCCCTCCCTCCCTCCCTTCCTTCCTTAGAATCATAGAGTTGGAAGAGACCACAAGGGCCGTCCAGTCCAACCCCCTGCTGAGCAGGAAGCACCATCAAAGCATTCTTGACATATGCCTGTCAAGCCTCTGCTTAAAGACCTCCAAAGAAGGAGACTCCACCACACTCCTTGGCAGCAAATTCCACTGCCGAACAGCTCTTACTGTCAGGAAGTTCTTCCTAATGTTTAGGTGGAATCTTCTTTCTTGTAGTTTGAATCCATTGCTCCGTGTCCGCTTCTCTGGAGCAGCAGAAAACAACCTTTCTCCCTCCTCTATATGACATCCTTTTATATATTTGAACATGGCTATCATATCACCCCTTAACCTTCTCTTCTCCAGGCTAAACATACCCAGCTCCCTAAGCCGTTCCTCATAAGGCATCGTTTCCAGGCCTTTGACCATTTTGGTTGCCCTCTTCTGGACACATTCCAGCTTGTCAGTATCCTTCTTGAACTGTGGTGCCCAGAACTGGACACAGTACTCTAGGTGAGGTCTGACCAGAGCAGAATACAGTGGTACTATTACTTCCCTAGATCTAGATGTTATACTCCTATTGATGCAGCCCAGAATTGCATTGGCTTTTTTAGCTGCTGCACCACACTGCTGACTCATGTCAAGTTTGTGGTCTACCAAGACTCCTAGATCCTTTTCACATGTACTGCTCTCAAGCCAGGTGTCACCCATTCTGTATTTGTGCCTTTCATTTTTTTTGCCCAAGTGTAGTACTTTACATTTCTCCTTGTTAAAATTCCTTCCTTCCTTCCTTCCTTCCTTCCTTCCTTCCTTCCTTCCTTCCTTCCTTCCTTCCTTCCTTCCTTCCTTCCTTCCTTTTGTATGCTGCCCTTCATCTGTAGATCTCAGGGCATAAAAATGCAAGATAAAAAGCAAACAAAAAGCAAAAATAAAAGCAAGGACAAGGACAAAACAACGCAATAATCCCCCACTCCACCCAATCCCACAAACACATTTAAAAGGGTATAGTATGTTAATCAGCCAAGAGCCTGGTTGAAGAGGTAAGTTTCCACCTGTTTCCGGTGGCAGAGGAGCCAACCCCCAAGGCAGCTTGCCAGGAATAGATAGGATAAGAAAAAGTCCTTACCATTTGCTTTTTATTCAATACCCACAGAGAGAGGCCTGGGAATGCAGCCACTTAAAATAATGGCATTGCCCTGAGTAAATCTACACCCTCTTCTCTCCCACTTCCTCATTCGTCAACAGCACCACAACCCCTATGGCTGTTGCTTAGTGGCCTCTGTCTTTGAGCTCTTTGCTCTCTTATTTCTAAGGCTCGCCGGGTTCTGGGAGATGGTGGGCCTGGAATGCTTTCTAGTGATAACGTGTCAGCCAGCTGCTTCTCCACTTCTGCCTTCTCCTCCTCTCCCATTATTTCCCAACTTTCCCCCTCATCTTCCTCTGAGTTGTGACCTCCCTCAAACTCCTGTTGTAATTTTAAACTGTCTTCATCTTCTCTGGAAGGGTCAGGCTGGGGAGGCGGTCTCCACTGTTCCTCCTCTGGCCAGGCCCTGACAACCTGGTGCCCAGTGGCATAGCTTTTGGGGGGGGGCTGAGAGAGCTGTTGCTTTTGGTGCAGTTTAGGGTGTGTGTGTCATGGTGCCCTGCTGCATCGTGAGCTGTTGCATTAGGCGTGCGCTCTGCCCCCTGGGAGCCTTACCTTCCAAGTGCCGGACTGCAGAATCCGGGACCGGCAGCCGTGTGACACCGGAAGTTGCGTCGACGTAACTTCCGGTGTCGCTTTGCCCTTCTATGGGCACCAAAAATGGCCGCCGCCGGCTTCGAAAGTCGCTTGTATGCATGTCAGGAAGTGCGTCGGCGCAACTTCCGGTGTCGCTCCGTCAATCTATGGGCACCAAAAATGGCTGCCGCCGACACCGGAAGTCGCGTCTATGCACTTCCGGACATGCGTAGATGCGACTTTTGAAGCCGGCAGCGGCCATTTTTGGTGCCCATAGAAGGGCAAATCGGAAAGAAAAAAATGGAAAGAAACGGGAGACGAAGTGATACGGGGGACCACCAGGAAAAGTTAAGTAAAAACGGGGGTTTCCCGGGGAAAATGGGGTACTTGGCAGCTATGCTGGGAGCCCAGCGCTGCTTTTGCGAGCTGCTTTTGCGAGCTGCTTTTGCGAGCAGTGCTGGGCTTGCAGGAAGGGCGCTGTAAGCTGTTGCGTCCTTCTCATGGCGTTCTCTAGCTGGAGGGTGGCTGAAAAGGATGCAACAGGCTTGCAGAATCTCACAAAATGACATTAGGCTTGCTGGGCTCTGTGAGTGCGCCCCACTTACAGTAGCAGCAGTGGGTAGGGGTCGTTCCGGCGGCACACCCACCCCAGGTGCAGGCAGGGAACACTCCGCCACTGCTGGCACCTAAAGGTGTATAATGAAGGCACCAGCTGAACCTCCCTAGGGAGACCATTCCACAAAGGGGGAGCCACTGCAGAAAAGGCCCCGTTCTCCCAAGCCCACATTCCCAACATGTTCACACTTCTGTCTCGGTGGTGTATATGCTGGCTCGGTCATGTCCACAGAATGGAAGATGGCAGGAACCCCAAGGATGTGCTTTAAAGAGAGCTGGCTTCACCTAAAATGTTTAGATCTAGGACAAATACTTTCTGGAAATGCAGGGAGACTGGAGGCGCATGGATCCACATGCGGTGGAAAATCCCTCACTTGCAGAAGCCATATGAGGACTCAGAGACAAAAGGTTTCTATTTGATTAAAAACACAAAATAGGTATACAGACGACGGATGGAGAAAGAGAGGCGCAGAACAAAATATGGCTGGAAGTACTAAATCACTTATGGTGGGTGGTGGGAAAGGTGGAGGGATTTTGAAAATATGATAAGAAAGCGAAAAAAGTGATTATTAAGTTTTGCCTTGTTTTGTTTTGTTTAGTGTTATTTCCTTTGTTGGTATTCATATGTTTTGTGTAATTTATATAATTTATTTTATATATGTATTTTGCATATATGATTTCTCCTTATATTAATTTTGAATTCTGAATTTCGTATGATTTGTATGATTTACACTTATTGATCAATGTTTTAAAATTTATTTATTTACTTACTTTTTAGATCTTTTTTTTCTTTTTCTTTGTGCGTTTGTATGATTTGTAATGCTGAAATAGAAAATAAAGGTCTTTGACACTGAAAAAAAGAGGAACTGTAGAAATGAGAACTGATCGGAGTTCTCTCCCATCTCTAGTCAATAGCTTAAGTTCAGAACTGCACATATCCCCAGATTTTCCTGTTACTTCCGCTTCCAAGTGAAAGGTTGTGAAATGCATCCTCTCGTTCCTGACCATGTGCAGTGGCTGCTCATTCCTAACACATTCTCCTGCTTCTGAGAATCTGCTGGCAAAGGACATGCCGAGCCCTTTAAGTTTACATCACAAAAGAAGTAGCCTTGTTATCAGCATTAATTGGCTTGGAGTGCTGTGTTCAGGAAATGCTGGCGAAAAAGCAATCTTGCTAACACAGGAGTTATTTAGCAGGGAGGTAAGTGGCATCTTTATTAAAGACAACATATTTTGATGCCCATCAGGTGAATTGCTTGTTTAGCTCCCTGCAGCATCCCTAAACATTCTAGGAAGAAACATAACAATTATTCGTGGGAACAACGGAGCCAAATCGATGGGACTGTTTGTTCTTGAAGGTGTTTTCTTTTTGTCTCTTTATCACAACACACAGCACCAGAGCAATACTCTTCCTGGAACACAAACAAACATTTTTGTTCAATGTAGCAACAGGGGTCCATTTCCACTGCTATCAGGAATGCTAGGGAGGAGGGCTGGTTTTACGGGATTTTAGAAGGGTATCTTTTTAACAACACTGGCAAGACCTTTTTATTGGGTGCTAGTTGGCCAAGTTAAGGGACGTGGGTGGCGCTGTGGTCTAAAGCACTGAGCCTAGGGCTTGCTGGTCGGAAGGTCGGCGGTTCGAATCCCCATGACGGGGTGAGCTCCTGTTGCTTGGTCCCAGCTTCTGCCAACCTAGCAGTTTGAAAGCACGTCAAAGTGCAAGTAGATAAACAGGTACCGCTCTGGCGGGAAGGTAAATGGCGTTTCCATGTGCTGCTCTGGTTTCGCTGGCCACATGACCCGGAAAAACTGCTCCCTCGGCCAGTAAAGCAAGATGAGCACCAAAACCCAAGAGTCGTCTGTGACTGGACTTAACTGTCAGGGGTCCTTTACCTTTTTCTGGCCAAGTAGATCAGGCACCCCCAAACTCGGCCCTCCAGATTTTTGGGGGGACTACAACTCCCATCATTCCTAGCTAACAGGAGCAGCGGTCAGGGGTGATGGGAATTGTAGTCCCAAAACATCTGGAGGGCCGAGTTTGGGGATGCCTGGACTAGATGCTTCAAAATAAATGAACCCAAGTTAAGACTATAGGAAACTGCTTTACACCATTGGTCCATCTAGCTCAGCATTGTCCATACCAGACTTCCCCAACCTGCATGCCCTCTGGGTGATTTGGACTACAATTCCCATCATCCTAGGCTGTTTACCCTACTGACTGGGGCTGGTGGGAGCTGTAGTCCAACAACATCTGGAGGGCACCAGGTTGGAAAAGGCGGTAGCTCTCCATTGTTTCAGGCAGGGAATGTTTTCATGGCAGGGACTGAACCTGGGACCTTCTACATGCCAAGCAAGTGCTCCACCACTGAGCCGCAGCCCTTTAGCACAGCTCAATGGGCATTTGATGTGTTTGTGCTGAGTGGTGATTTTATGATTGTACTTAAATAGTCGTGTCCATCACTCCAGGGCTACATCCACCCATGTTTCCATTCACTCTCTGCTCTTTGTACAACTTTTCAATGATTCAGTTTACAACACTAAAAGCAGCATCAGCAGCCTTTACAGCAAGAAAGCCAACAAAATCTAAAACAATCGAACAATTAACGCATCAACAGCGGCAGGATCAATCCGCAGTGCCTATCCACAAAAATGCTTTCACTCATCTCCAAAAGGAGGTGATAAATAAGCGGGGGTGTTCTTTGAACAAACATTAAAGCTGAGGTGCCAACAATGCAAAATTTGTGCCAGCCCACACAAATTAAAACAAAACAGATGACGTACAGGAAGCCAAAAACATGTACCATAAGAATAATAGTGAAAACAGTAATTAAACTATAATAGAATCAAAGCAAACACTGTATTGCGGCAGAGACACAAAAAGCCCGAAAGTTGCTAGAAACTTTAAGCACCTGACAGCTTTTGGAGTTCATTATTTCCTCCAGGTAAGTCTGGGGAGAGAAGAGGAGAAACAGGATTTAACCTTGCTCATTTGCAAAGAGCTGTCAAAATCTATCAGACAGCTATTTTAAAATATGGAAGCCAAGGAGAGTGCTCGATTTAAGAGGACGCTTGATGAACCTAAGAGATTGAGTTCCATGTGAACAGCACTCACAGCGAGCAATTAGATCAGGCAGCACAGCAGGTCTACCAAAGCCACATTTCCCCTTCATCTTCTGACTTAGTCCTCAGAGTGGACCACTTTTATCTCGCAGTCAGAAGTAATTCAGTAAAGGGCAATTTGGGAAAGTATTAAAGAATTGCAAAAGATTTCCTCTGGAGTGCTAACTGAGGAAGTTCATTTGCTTCATTTGACAGCATTGTGCAGCTTGTCTTGTCTGAGATAAGCTCGGCAGGAGCTTGATGGGATGAGATAAAACTCTGTCGTCCTAAATTGCCTGATGTTCCTGTGAAAATCCTCATTCCTATGGCAGAAAAATGCTGCAAGATTTGTTAGATGAAGCCTGTCTTCTTCTTCTTCTTCTTCTTTGGCGATCACTCACAGCCGAGTGAGATTGTCTTTCATGAACACGGTCTTAACAGTGAGTCCGTAAGTGATTGTGGAGGCCAATTCTGGATCCACACGTCCTTCCACAGTGCGGACATGGCTTTCCGGGCAGGAGTTGATCATGGTGTGAATTTGCCAAACATGCCTTCTTCTTAGCATGTTTCTCCCTATCATCCTGAGTTTGAGCGTCTTCAAAGCCTATGACACCTTTGGTAAAGGCTGTTCTCCAACTGGAGCGCTCACAGGCCAGTGTTTCCCAATTGTCGGTGTTTATACTACATTTTTAAAGATTTGCCTTGTAAAGGTAAAGGTAAAGGGACCCCTGACTCTGGGGTTGCAGCGCTCATCTCGCATTATTGGCCAAGGGAGCCGGCGTACAGCTTCCAGGTCATGTGGCCAGCATTACAAAGCTGCTTCTGGCGAACCAGAGCAGCACATGGAAATGCCGTTTACCTTCCCGCTGTAGCGGTACCTATTGATCTACTTGCACTTTGACCTGCTTTCGAACTGCTAGGTTGGCAGGAGCAGGGACCGAGCAATGGGAGCTCACCCCATGGCGGGGATTCGAACCGCCGACCTTCCAATTGGCACGCCCTAGGCTCTGTGGTTTAACCCGCGTTTAACCATGTCCCGCGTTGCCTTGAGAGACTCTTTAAACCTCTTTCGTTGAGCACTACACTTTCCATTTTTAAGTTTGGAATAGAGTAGTTGCTTTGGAAGATGATCATCAGGCTTCCACATAACATGACCAGTCCAACAAAGTTGATGTTGAAGAATCATTGCTTCAACACTGGTGATCTTGGCTTCTTCCAATACACTGGTATTAGTTTGCCTGTCTTCCCAGGTGATGTGTAAAAACTTTTGGAGACACTGTTGATGGAATCTTTCAAGGAGTTGGAGATGGCATTTATAAGTGGTCCACGTTTCACAAGCATTCAGTAAGGTTGGTAGTACGATAGCTTTGTAAACAAGCATTTTGGTTTTCTTGTGAATGTCCCAGTCCTCAAACACTCTGCACTTCAATCGGGAGAAAGCCGCACTAGCAGAGTTGTATCGCAGGCCTGTCCTTCCTGGCCTTGCAGGACCTGCCTTGCTAGATCTAAACAAGACCCTTTGCAAGATCTTATCCACTATTTAGATTAATTAGTAAGCTTGCAAGAGATGCTTAACTCAGAATTCAAGAGCTGGGGACATTGATTTTTTTTTATTACTTTCCATTTCAGGTCATGCTGAAAGCATTCCACACAGACATTACCTTGTTGTAAACCTCACAGCCCTGAAAGGGAATTCAAAATCATTGTACCCATATTGTAAGACACCACATTTTAAATTCATTCATTCATTCATTTATTAAAATGTATATACTGCTTGACAGTAAGGAAACAGCCGCTACCTCAAAGAGGTTTACAAAAAGAACAAAACAATGAAATGACCAGGAAAAAGTTAAAAGCAATAATTTAAAACGCAACAAAATAAGTTAAGAACCAGGTGAAAATGCACATCAACATTCAATGCGTCTGGGCAGCCTTGCCTAAACAAAACTGTTTTTAGCAGGAGCCAAAAAGAGTAAAGTGATGGCGCTTGCCTGATGTCAATCAGCAGGGAGTTCCAAAGTGTAGACGCTGCCACACTAAAAGTTTGAAGTAAAATTTTAAGCTGGTTCCTATGAACCCAGAGAAATGGATCCTGACCCAGGGAGAGCCCAAGGATCCAGGCAAGCAGGCACGATGTTGCCGCTGGCCGTAGAATGACAGAGACCAAACTAAGGCTGTCAAAAGCAAAGTACAGTTTATTAAAGAATAAAAACTGTTGCAACAGGGTCCTTCCTCTCACGCAGGAGAACAAGGAGGAACACCAAACAGAGGTGTCTTGCCCTTAAAAAGAAATTTGAAATTGGTTTCAGCCCACCCCCCAGAAGCATCATCCATATGTCACAGAAGGGGTGTAGCCCAAGACCCCCCCTCCCTAGATTCATCATAGGTACATCATGAAAGGGGAGGTCTGGTGGCAGTAATCTGAGCAGTCTGGACCCTGCCCCCTGCCCCCAAAACCTAATCAACAAAATTGAGAGATATTTACATTTCCCTGTTTCCCAGCCAAGTTAATCACACCCTTTTGTCTGGCAGTCAGGTATCAGGATGCCAGGGATTGTCACTTTAATTCCCGAGACAATGAGAAGGTTCCCCCCACCCCACTTCTTCCTTGCAGAGGAACACCTGGCCAGAGAGAGTCAAAATGGTGTCAGTCAGGCCTGTTTTCCTGTGCTGCTTCAGACATGTTTCTGTACATTCATGTACATGTTTTATGAACCATTATTATATATATATATATAGATATGACCTCAAAATTCTTATAACAAGTTCGACTTCTTACAAATTTGGGAGGATTGTATGTGGCATCTTTAAGAGTGCCACTTCTGCAGATTCAAGCAGCTGAGTGAGTATATATGGGACAACACAATCTCCTCTAGATGAGAAAAACAACCCAACCAGCTGTAATCCCCTAGCAAGTTTTGATTCCGAAAGATGAATATTGGTTGATTTGGGGAGGGGGCAGGGGGCATTTTGGCACCACCACCACCACCATTTATTACTTATACCCCACCCATCTGGCCGGGCCTCTCCCGCCACTCTGGAGCGCTTCCAACAGGATATCCAAATCACAATAAAATATCAAACATTAAAAACTTCCCCAATAAGGGCTGCCTTCAGATGTCTTCTAAAAGTCAGATAGTTGTCTATTTCCTTGACATCTGATGGGAGGGCGTTTCATAGGGCGGGCGCTACTACCGAGAAGGCCCTCTGCCTGGTTCCCTGTAACCTCACTTCTCGTAGGGAGGGAACTGCCAGAAGGCCCTTGGAGCTGGACCGCGGTGACCGGGCAGAACGATGGGGGTGGAGATGCTCCTTCAGGTATACTTCCAAACACAAATCCTGAGACTTTGGTGAATGAAGATTTGATCAGTCAATTAAAAAGAAAAAGTATAAATAAGCCCTACAATTCAAAATGTGCAAAAGTACTGTAGGCCTTCGACTTTCTCATACCTGAAGGGGGAAGGGGAAATGATTCTCACAACTAAAAATGAGTATCTCTCTCCCCCAAATAGATGGAGTTTGGAAGTGGAAAATGCAACCTGCGGCCTAAAGTAACTATATCACATTCCTTCATAGTAAGGTTGATTCTGTAATGGAGAAACGCAGCAGGCAGATGTGTGCGCAGAGAATGGAATGAATTTCTTATGTCTTTGGAGTTTTGATGAAAACAAGAATTTTCCAGCACTTGTGTAAGCCTCGACTTGAGGTTTTGGTTAACAGATTATGGAAACGTCTCTCAAGTACAATTTCTATTTTGGGTCTCTTCTCTCTCTGCTTTCATTTTACCGATACTGTTGATTTCTCAGGGTGCGTTGCAAGTTCTTCCAGCGGCACTTATTTGTCCCATATATGCCCATTTTGCTACCTCCACGGAGCTATATGCCAACGCTGCCTTGATATTTCATTTACAAAGGCAGTGGGAATGACAAGTGGGACTGTTCCTCGCCTTTCCTCCATCGTGACTCTTTGAATTTAATATCCGCTAAGGTGATTATTCCCCCCACCACCCTGCTTTCATCTCAAACATAAAACACAAATGCAGTCAGCAAATGTTCTGTGTTTGCCGACATCAGTGAAAGCATCAAAAGTTGCAGATTACTCTGCCTAAGCAATTGTGACCCAGGGGCTCTCGGAAACTACTCAGATAAGCTTCTCTACTATAAAGCAGAGTTGTTCAAACCTCCTAGAGTGCAATATCCCAGAGATATGAACTTCCTCCTGAAGTCTTCCTCCTCTATCTTACTTTATAGAAGCACTCCACCCAGTCTTGGAGCAATACAGGGTTTTCCACTTGCCTTTGTGAGCTGATAAGGAATTTTTTTTGGGGGGCTCCTTTTCACTAAAATGGGTTCTCCAATTATGGAGAGCACGCATTGCGGGAGGGGAATCAGGATGACCCTGCTGTTGCTAGGCAGATTAGGTAAAATGGCCACTGGCATGACTGGGCATTTTGATGCTGTTGCTGGGTAGAAAAGCTTGTTGCAGTTTGGAATAAGGGTCAGCCACTAGCGCTTCGGATTTCCCGCCCGCCCACCTCCTTCTTTAAGGATGCTTTGCGTATTGACATTGCTGTGCCTGTCATGGGATCGACTGCTTTGGAGCAGGGGCCCGGTAGGAATTTTGCCATCTGGCTGATTGGCTGTTGCCATTTGGTTTTTGCCTACTGCATAGCAAATCGTCACAACTTGTAAAGTTGGTGGTTAGGTATTGGTTAAAATTGGCTGGTAAGAGATTGGCTGGTTCCTCGGGGAACATTCGAGGGAGGACAAGAAGGGTCTGGTACCCGGCTCTGTCCTCCCTCTGAGAATGTTTACCTACTGACTTCCACAAAATGCCTAGAGGAAGTCAGTGCAGAATCTGTCCTAGGGCGGGGGGACAGATGGGTTAACTAATGCCTAAGCAACCACTCACATTTGATTGTATTTTAATAAAGTTGTGGCCAAAATAATGCCAAAAACCTTAAACTTAATTAATGTGTGTGTGTGAATTTATCGGGGGGAATCCGGTGACCTCAACGTGCAACTCTGTATCACTCTAAGGCAGGCGTGGAGTCTGCCTTCATTCAATAGCTGGCTATCCTGACCTGACCTGATGTTCTCCCCAGTTCTAGTCTGCTCAACACTAATGCTCTGCTATGAGCAAGGCCGGATTTAGGTTTGATGAGGCCCTAAGCTACTGAAGGCAATGTCCAGCTGTCCTTTGTCAACAACAAATTGTCGCTGGTTTTTTGTGTTGTGTATATGAAATCTATCACTAGGCATAAGACTCATACCCTTACCATCAGTCTCTACAAGCACTCTTTAATATTAGATAACAGGCACAACAGCTTGGCCTACATTCAAATGTGTTGCACTGCAGTCTGCAGCTGCATGCTACATGTTTCCATGCAACCAATCCATGCAGAATGTAGGCACCCTATATATAGAAATGAGCAAACCAGTGATATTTTAGGGAGCAGGCTAGCAGGTGGGGCCCATTATTTATATCATAGGAGCCTACACAACACCAAACAGGGTTGCTGTATGTAGGTTTTATTTTATTTGTTTTCTATCTTATATTTTGGAAATGTACATCCAGTTCCCCCCCCCTTTAAATTTTTCCGGGGCCCCCAAAGAGAGTGCGGCTCTAAGCTATAGCTTGTTTAGCTTATACATAAATCCGGCACTGGCTATGAGCCTTTGAACACAGTGGTGTAGTGGGGGGGCACAGGGGCAGCTGTCCAGGGCGCAAAATTGTTAGTGGGCACAAAATTTCAACCCCCATTGCTGCCTCAATATGGCTGCCCGCTTCCGTCACTGGGCTCCATTGAAAACGGCTTCTCCATGCAAACCAGGAAGTGACCTTTCCAGACAACAGAACAGCTCTTCTTTTCTTATCTTTGTGGCTGTGATCACCTGGATGATGCAGACGCCGTTAGGCAGTTGAATGTGCATGCATGCATCTCCATCCATTTCCCTCCTTCCCACCATCCCCTCCGCGTGGCCCCAGGCACTGGCAACCCACGTCATGCCACTGTTCAAACAACAACCCAGAAGTGTGGTTCTGTACATGGCTCAGTTTTATTTATGATGTGTGAAGGTTCTTGACTTCATTTTATCCAGATTTTAAGGCAATTTTATTGAATGGCATTTACATGTTTATTGTTGTTGTATTTCTAACTGCTTAGAGATTTTTTAAAAATTGGGTTAATAACGGGTCCTCCAGGGGGGCGGTTTGCCAGGGGCCTGTGTCTGTTGCACAGAAAACTATCCGGACAGCCCAAGCCTTTGTTGAAATTCGCCTTTATAGTGGGAAAATCTCGGATATTGCCAGAAGTAGATTAGATTCAGCTGTTCCCTTGGCACCTCCAGAGTGTTAGCAAGATGGTATCAGATAGATATGGTGCATAGGAATTCATTCATCCCCCCCAAAAAAGTTTAGTCCAACCCCCCCACAAGGTCTGAGGGACACTGGACCGGCCCCCTGCTGAAAAAGTTTGCTCACCCCTGGTCCAGTGCAAAGCTACTCTTGTGCTTTGTGCCTTTATTTGCTTTTCAAATGTTTTGCCTTCTACCTGTGTGATCCCACAGAGTAGAATTTTTGTTTGTTCTTGTGGCTTCTCCCAAACACGCAGCTGTTCTGCACTTTATGCACGATTCTAGGATTCTAAGCAAACCCTCAGGGGTAAGTATCATAGATTCTTAATCCCTAGCAATGTATTCTTCGTGAATATATTACAAATTAGCCTTTGGTCTCAGATCTGTTCAGTACAGGGCAGGTCCTGGTTAGCAGCTAGCTTTACCTATCTGCTCACATTGAGGACAAATATCTGGTGGCAGAACATCTCCCCCCTCCCACTAACACTGCCGACTCTCTTTCTGGGATGGCAATTTGCAGGGCGGGGGACATTATTATGTGTGCACTCCTTTATTATTGCATTGTATGGAGTTGGCCTTATTGATGGTAGTTTTTATTTTATTTTACTGACACTGTTTAATACATTGAGGCTTTTCAGGAAAAGCAGCCTATGAATTTTACAACATGAAAAAATGTTTTTGTCCCCCTCACCTTATTGCTAGTACAGTTTCTACTTAATAATTTCATTTGCACACCAGCTTTTCTCTCACTCAAGGCAGCTCACACAATTCTTCCCCTCTGTAATAAGGGAACAACAGCCCTGCGAGGTAGGCTCGGTTGAGAGGTATCCACTGGCTCAAGGGCATGCAAAACGTTGGGTGGATGAATGGGAATGCAGACTAGGGTGTTGTCAAATTTAGGGCTCATCTATACTTAAATTTGCTCCATATTTCAAGGCATAGATCTGGGTTCTCCAGGTTTGTGATTGAGTCCCCCCCTTCCCCCCCGCTATGACACTTTTCTCATGAAAACCCTCTCTTTACCACAGAATTGGAGCAAACAGTAATAATATGTGGAACACCCGAATTGCTGTTTGCTCTGATTCAGTGGTAAAGATTGGTGTTTCCTGTGGAAAACAGTGGCAAAAAGAGCACTTTGACAGAGACTAAAGGTAAAGGGGCCCCTGACCATCAGGTCCAGTCGTGTCCGACTCTGGGGTTGCGGCACTCATCTCGCTGTATAGGCCGAGGGAGCCAGCGTTTGTCCACAGACAGCTTCCAGGTCATGTGGCCAGCATGACAAAGCTGCTTCTGGCGAACCAGAGCAGCGCACGGAAACGCCATTTACCTTCCCGCCGGAGCGGTCCCTATTTATCTACTTGCACTTTGATGTGCTTTCGAACTGCTAGGTGGGCAGGATATGGGGCCGAGCAACGGGAGCTCACCCCATTGCAGGGATTCGAACCGCCGACCTTCTGATCAGCAAGCCCTAGACTCTGTGGTTTAACCCACAGCGCCACCTGGGTCTCTTCATTGACAGAGACTAAGAAAGCACAAATTGGTGTCTAGAAAAGTACATGTGGATTAGTCCAATACCCTAAACCTCTATGACACAAATGGCACTTAGCTGTATTTGCGCCATTGCTAGAGGCTGCTAGCTATTATATAGTGGTGGTACGTCATCTTGGTTGCCATTTTACTTTTGTTTCGCCCCCTTTTTTTGGAGTGGACAATAGCCCTGCCCCCTAATTTCTTTGCAATAATCTCTGTGTGACTTTGCCTCATTGCAGGACTCACTCGCTTCTTGCAACCTGGCTAGATTGAGCAAATTAAATCCCCATCTTTCAGCCAGCTGACGTACCCATCATTTACTGCCTGAGTGGGTACAAGTGGCATGCATTAACTACCTGCCTTTGGTCTCCATGGCAGCCTTAATTTCAAGAGGAGAATAAGGGGAAGACAACAACAGGTGGCAACAAACAACAGCGCTGTGATGGCTGTTGACAAAATGTGCTCATTTCCTCTCTTTCTGCTAAGCAGATGTGGCCAGTGGGGTTATATTCTCTCTCTCAGTGTTGTTCTAAAAAAGAATCCCCAGAGAATCCTAAAAAACAAGAACACCCCACAGATGTCTCTTTCACAGTAGGGGCCCTTTAGTATATTCTGATAATAGCTCTGATCCACAATATTAAATCCTGACAGTGGTACCCAGAGTATGAAAGGCAGTGTGGGTGAACAAGCTATTTCATAGTTTGTGCATAGAGATATTTTTCAGCCACATTTGCTCATCCTGTGAAATGACAGTAAATCCACACACCAATAGATTCATCAATATATTTTGTTTTCCTTACTGCATGGAGAACTTTTAAAAATATAGTTTTGTTGATTTCCAGTAAATAACAATGACAAGAAAATAATACCAAAGCAAAATCCCAACTCGTCCTGCCTCCTGCCTCCAGGACAGATCAATCTAGTTAAGTTCCCAAAGTCCAATCTGTGATTTTGGTAGTTGCCATTTCCCCCCCAGGATTATCAGTAAAGTATTTTTTAAAAGGATGCCATTGTTCCACAAAAATCATCTACATCCTTTATGCCGTTCAAAGCATCCAATCTCTTTGTTAATTTTTCTGATACAGCAATAGAACATACAATCTGTTTCCAATGAGAGATACACAGATGTTACAACGTTTCCCAATTCTGCGACAATGTAGGCATGCAGCTACTAAAAGAAAAATAACAAAGCTCAGATTACCCTTCTTTTAAAAATAGCAATTCCAAACTTGGAGCACATTCCATATGTTGACCAGTAACATAGCTTATTTCTGTAACCGTCCTCTGTCAGAAGGACTTCCACCACATGTGAAATGTTGTACCTATACTATTGCAGCCTCTCCAGCACAATGGTGGGCTATTTTGTTTCCCCTCTGTTATGTACTGAGCTGAATCCTAGAACAATAGGATTCAGAATCAGCGGGAGCTACCCAATCCAACTCCAGGTGGAAGTGAATCCGCAACCTGATTGGCCTGCTGGAGCAGCCAATCAGGCGGCTGGCAGAAGTGAATCTGCTACCTGATTGGCCTGTAGGAGCAGCCAATCAGGCTGCAGGCAGAAGTCAATCCACAATATAATTGGCCCACAGGTGTAGCCCTGAAGTAGCCAATCACGCAAGGCCCATTGTGTAAATAATGTATATAAGCAGATGGTTTTGGGAAAAGAGCGATTCGTCTTCTCTTCTTCTCTTTGATGAATATGAGCTGAATAAAGAGCATGAAATTCACTCTCGACTCCGAGTATATTTCACCCTCGGTAGTGGCAGCGGCAGCGGCAACGGCAGTCTCAGCAGCCCGGAGCCAGCCTGGTAGCACGGTTGGTTCTGACTGCCTTCAGGAGCTGCTAGCTGCCGTGGCGCCCACCTTTTTGCCTCGCTGGAAGTCCCCATATTATGTGTCTTGTGGAAGCAATCACGCAACATTTATTCCCTACTAATTAATCTACAACACTTAAAATATAAATCCAGGGACATCAAATGAAATCCAGGGACATTCCGGGGACAGATTTGTAAATCCGGGGACTGTCCCGGGAAATGGGGACATCTGGTAACCATCTATTATTATCATTATTTATTGAATTTGTATACCGCCCTATACCCGGGCGTCTCAGGGTGGTTCACAGAATAAAATCAAGATATAGAACCACAAAATACATAATAAAAACAATAACCCAACCCCCCCAAAAACCCATATTTTAAAAGGGCATAGAATGTAAATCAGATCAACCAAACAGCTGGTTAAAAAGGAATGTTTTGGCCTGGTGCCTAAAGGTGTAAAAAAAAAAGAATTCCCGGAATGGTTACGTCCAGTCAAAGAAGAGCTAATTTATCTGTGGCTAGGGGGCACCAGGGGCACAAGATCACCTAGCTATGGCTCTGCTCACAAGCTGAACCTTCCTCAATCTGGTGCCTTCTGGCTGTAGGTAAAAAAAAGTAAAGGTAAAGGACCACTGGACAGTTATAGAATCATAGAATCATAGAGTTGGAAGAGACCACAAGGGCCATCCAGTCCAACCCCCTGCCGAGCAGGAAACACCATCAAAGCATTCTTGACATATGCCTGTCAAGCCTCTGCTTAAAGACCTCCAAAGAAGGAGACTCCACCACACTCCTTGGCAGCAAATTCCACTGCCGAACAGCTCTTACTGTCAGGAAGTTCTTCCTAATGTTTAGGTGGAATCTTCTTTCTTGTAGTTTGAATCCATTGCTCCGTGTCCGCTTCTCTGGAGCAGCAGAAAACAACCTTTCTCCCTCCTCTATATGACATCCTTTTATATATTTGAACATGGCTATCATATCACCCCTTAACCTTCTCTTCTCCAGGCTATGTCCAGTCAAAGGCGACTGTGGGGTTGCGGCGCTCATCTTACTTTCAGGCTGAGGGAGCCAGCTGAGGGAGACAGGTTTCCAGGTCATGTGGCCAGCTTCTGGTGCAACAGGACACTGTGATGAAAACCAGAGTGAGCTCCCGTTGCTCTGTCCCAGCTCCTGCCAACCTAGCAGTTGGAAAGCACACTAAATGTGTACAATGCGGCTTCCAGGCGAACTTCCCTGCGAAGATCATTCCATATATGGGGAGCCACTGCAGAGAAGGCCCCCCGTTCTCATGTTGCCACCCTTCAGACCTCTTGAGGAGGAGGCACACAAAGGAGGGCCTCAGAAGATGACCTCAGGGTGAGGGCCGGCCCTATGGCCAGGCTGGGTGGCGCAGGGCACCAGGGCGCCCGCCCGCCAGGGGGGCGCAGTTCAGCTTGGTAGGGCGCTGGGGAGTTTCATCCCTCCAGGAAGCCGGGCTCCATCCCTCTGTGCTCTCGGGCTCCGCTCACCTCTGACTGAGCCAAGGAGAAGTGAGAGAGAGAGAGAGAGAGGCTGGGCTGGGTGCGGGCGCAGAGGCAGCTCCGCACAGCGAGAGACGCCCGCCTTCTGCAGCGCGCGGGCGCCTTGGCTCAAAAGGAGGTGGAGAAACCCCGCTCGTGCCCCCCCTGGATGCTTCGGGCAGCACAGCGCCCCCGCCTCCCCTTTATATTTATATTAAGCTCTCCAGTGTTTTTTCTCTCCCCCCCGCACCTTTTCTTTTTCTTTTTTTTTACAAGCTGCGCCCGCCGGCCGCGCTGGGAAACGGGGCGGGGCAGGGCTGGGTGGGGGCGCTGGAGGGATCCGTTGCACCACGGCGCCAGGGCGCCAAGCATACTTAAGACGGCCCTGCTCAGGGTCCGGGTAGGTTCAGATGGGGAAAGGCGGTCCTTGAGGTATTGCGGTCCTGAGCCATTTTACACTTGTTAGGCTATGCCACACCGTGAAGAACGTAAGAAGAGTCTGCTGGATCAGGACAATGGCCAACTTATTCCAGCATCCTGTTCTCACAGTAGTCAACCAGATGGTTACAGGAAACCTGCAGGCAGTATTTGAACAAGCACAAGAGCCCTCTCCCCCTCCTGTGGTTTCTAGAAACTGATATTGAGAAGCTTTGTTCCCCCTTGATTGCTTTAAATCAGAGCAGAGATGTGGCCAAAGAATCATTTTTATCCACTTTTGTGTTTGCCAGAATCAAATAATCCCAGAGCTGGAGGGAAGGTGTTTAAGCACTCCACTTTTAATGAATGCCTTTGAGAGGTTCCGACATCCTTGTTTTTCACAGAGATATTTTATTTCACTTTATATGTTATTAGAGAAACGAAAGGAAGAAACATTCCTGAGGATATCACAGCACCCTCCGGTTAGACCTTTCATTAGCCATTTCAAAGTAAAAATAAAAATGGGAATTGGTGGGTTATATATATATATATATATTGTTGCTGTTTCTCCAAATCTAGTAGCTCAGGGGACAATACATACACCCTCTGCAAATAAAATGTGTTTTTGCAACACCAGGAAGCAGGTGCTGAAGTGCTGAGAATGGTCCAATTGTCAGTGGAGACAAGGAGAATCTATTTAGATGCACAAGGGGAGATTTACTGAAAAGACCAGTTCTGAGTGAATCAATATCAAGAGCAAATTTTCAAGTACTTCAGGCTATTTATCTGGACTTGGGAAGCTCACTTGTTTATTTTTATTGTGTTTTTTGTTTTGCAAAGGGAGCTCTGGAATCTTATCTGTACAAGACTGAAACCATGGTGCTTGGGGAAATCGCTCCTTAACCCTACACCCCTCAGTCAGGAATATGGCCCCGATTCATTGCAGGACTTGAATGCTAGAAATGACAATTTATCCTAAAGCCTGGATTATTGTTCTAAGGTGTCAGCTGGTCCAGAAAGCTACCACGTGTTGGTGGAGGCAGGATATTAGCAGAGATGGGTAAGCCCTCTAAGGCTTACTACATCAATACCTTGGTTCTCAAACGCCTTGGTACTTAAACAGATTGGAACCCAAACACTGCAAACCTGGAAGTAAGTGTTCTGGTTTGCGAACTTTTTAAAGAAGCCGAACGTGCTCTGTTTTGAGTGTTACGCTTCCGATTTGAGTGCCACACTTCCAATTTGAGTGTTACGCTGAGGTCTGTCTGTTTTTGCTATTTATTTTGCATTTTTGCAGCTCTTTTGTTTTTGTTTTTGTGACTGTGTGGAACCCAATTCAGCTACTGGTTGATTGATTGTGTGTGTGACTGCATTACATTGTTTATTGCTTTCATTTTATGGATCAATGGTCTTGTTAGATAGTAAAATTCATGTCAAGTTGCTGTTTTAGGGGTTGTTTTTAAAAGTCTGGACCGGATTAATCCATTTTGCATTACTTTCTATGGGAAAGCGCGCCTTGGTTTTGGAACGCTTTGGTTTTGGAACGGACTTCCAGAATGGATTAAGTTTGAGAACCAAGGTACCACAATACTTTCCACCTTTGTTGCCCTCCTCTGAACGTGTTCAAATCTTATTCTTATTTTGCTGCCATACCATGCTGCTGACTCACATTCAAGCTGGTGATCACCTACAATCCTGAAATCTTTTTAAGCATGCTATTTCGTTCTGGGCTCGTTAAGGTGTCTTAAAGCACCCCCTTGTGGAGTATAATTCTGGAAGCATCCACGCTTCTGCAGAAGTGTGGGCGGGGTGGGGGCCTCAACTCTAGGAGGCAGCATGCGCCAATGACATCATGGACACTCTCAGCCACCTAGAGGATTCTGGGAAGGTGTGCCAAGGCCCATGGGTGCCATAGTGGAAAATCAGTCAGGAAGGATATGGTCTACCTCCACTGTTGGAGGAATATGGCAATTGCTGGGGATTGCAAGTATGGAGAATGCTGCTATGATTATGCACTCCTTTTGGGTTTTCCACTGTCATCTGGCTGGTCACTGTGAGAACCAGATGCTGGACTAGACAGGTCATTGATGTGATCTGGCAGGGTTCTTCTTGAGAGCCAGTGTGGTGTAGTGGTTAAGAGCGGTAGACTCGTAATCTGGGGGACCAGGTTCGATTCCCCGCTCCTCCACATGCAGCTGCTGGGTGACCTTGGGCTAGTCACACTTCTCTGAAGTCTCTGAGCCTCACTCACCTCACAGAGTGTGTGTTGTGGGGGAGGAAGGGAGAGGAGAATGTTAGCCGCTTTGAGACTCCTTCGGGTAGTGATAAAGCGGGATATCAAATCCAAACTCCCTCCTCCTCCTCCTCCTCCTCCTCCTCCTCCTCCTCCTCCTCCTCCTCCTCCCTTCTTCTTCTTCTTCTTCTTCTTCTTCTTCTTCTTCTTCTTCTTCTTCTTCTTCGGAACATAACATGGACTTGGCCGAGGCAAAGTCTCCTAGGTGGAAGACCAAATCTGCCATGGGCTAGATTTCTCAAATCTGCTGCAAGGATCTTTTTTCCTCTGGGTGTTTCTTGCATCTCTCAAGGTCAGTGCCTCTTTATTTTGAGTTTTTCTTTTAAAGGAATACCAGGAAAGGTTAGAGCCGAAATTGTTTTCGCTTTGTACCCTCAAAAGCTACTAAGAATTGTCCATTTTGTTTTGCCTTCTTTCGGGAACAGCACCCAGTGCCTGAAACAATTGTCATCGATTTTTATATGAAATATGGAGGTCTTGGGTAATTGTAGTTCTGTCTCCACTTCCAATGCCTAAGTCACCCATTGTGTGCCTTGGAGTCTACCCACCCCTCCACCGCCGCAAATGTCAACTGACTGAAATGAGGTTTTTTAACAACAGAGTTTGAAAATATTGGTAAAATCCAACTGCTCTTGAGCTGAGAAGCAATTGACTGGGCTGGGAGGCTGTTTGCATTGTTTCAGGGGCTGCTGACTGCTCCTTCATTGTGGAGCTTTGTAAAAGACACCATCTGACTGCATGAGATTACGTGCGATTAAAGATCATTAACTGCAATGCTGCCAGACTGCAATTGGCTGCCAAACAAGCAAGGCTTCCGCTGCAATTGTATTTGCCCATGTAGTCCTTGCTATTTGCAATTGTTTCATCTTTCAGTTACGCTTCCAGTAGACTACCAAATTCTGAAAGATATTTGTCAATGAGGGTCGAAAATATAGAACAGCATTGTATTTGAAATACTCAACAAATATCCAAGAGAGATTGCCAGCAGCTTGCGGGGTGGGGAGCAAAAAGAATGCTGTCCACCTCAGTAATATACTGGTTCTGATTTTCCGAGTTCTGCATTAAACAGCACATCAACTCATTGAAATCAGATGCCTTGATTCATCATGAGATCTGTGCATCAAAACAGTCCTCCACGCATATAGCAAATGTGTTTGCATGGGCACTCCATCTCTCTATTACTGCTGTGCAGTAACTTTTCAAAAACAACAAGACTCTTGATGTGAACACCTGCATTGGTCCATCAGCGTTCTCTTTGTGCCTTGAGTTGTACTAATGTGCAAAACATGCACAAAGACTACTGATAAAACACTAGGTATAACTGCATCAAGTTTGCTTGCTTGTGTGTGTGTGTGCGCGCGCACAAGTGCTTTTGTGCATTGGTAAAACACCACACCAAAATAATATCAATGCAACCTTACATAGCTACATGACCACTTGTTTTTTGGGTAGTGTCTTCTCAATGGACATATTATGCACCAGAGGGCAAGCAGAAAAGGAACTGGAGCAAACTGTACATGCAGAATAAAAATAATAATCCTTCAGTAGCACCTTAAAGACCAACTAAGTTTTTATTTTGGTATGAGCTTTCGTGTGCATGCACACATAATCAGATATCTGATGGTATCTGATGAAGTGTGCATGCACACGAAAGCTCATACCAAAATAAAAACTTAGTTGGTCTTTAAGGTGCTACTGAAGGAATTGTTTTATTTTGCTTCGACTCAGACCAACACGGCGTCCTACCTGTACATGCAGAGTTCTTTGAACATAGTTTGGCAATTAAAAGAACTCTTAATACATTGGTTAACTTTAATAAACAGAACAAGTAATGTCTCCCAACAAAGGGAGACATTTAGATGAGGAGAATGGAGCGTCTCGGACCTTATTCCTCATAGGTCTATTATCTTTTCTACATCCTTGCCAACAGTTTCTATTAACCCAAGGAGCTGTTGAAGCTCCTGAGGGTGGGAAGACACCCTTGGGAGTGATAATGCCTATTACCTGAGCAAGATTTTCCTGCCCATGCTCCTCTTCATACTGAATCAGACCATTGACTCACCTAGTTCAGTACCTACAGTGAGTGCCAGTGTCTCTCCTGGGTCTCAGAATGGGTCCTTCTTGTCGTAACTGGAGATGCCGAAGACTGAACCTGGGACCTCTTGCGTGCAGAATAGCTTTTATTTTAGCACAAAGCAAAGCGAGAGAACATTTAAATCAGATAGCAGAATTTACATTAACTTACTTTTTTTAAAAAAATCACTACTCTTTAAGAATTGTAATTAGTAAAATTAGTAATTAATTTTTTTAAAAAAACAACATGTGGAAACATAAAGCATATGAAAGCATATGATATCTTAGTAGAAGGGCTGTAGCTCAGCGGAAGAGCATCTGCTTTGCACACAGAAGTCCCAAGGTTCAATCCTTGGCATCTCCAGGTAGGGCTGGGAAAGATTCCTTGTTGGAAGCCTGGAAGAGCTGCTGCCAGTCAGTGTAGAAAACTGAGCAAGGCAGACCAATGGTCTTGTCATGGAAATTCTACTCAATATTGATCCAGAGCAGAACTCCGATGTATAGTTAGCAGAGCCAAAACTTAAACACGTTGCAGGTCCCCCCCCCCCAAAAAAATAGGTAGATTAGAGGCACTTCATCCAGCAGAGTTTTACTGCTGCTGAAGGCAAATGAGTATCAAGGTCACAAATCTAATACATTCAGAATTGGCACTGCCCATAAGAAATCCAGTTGTACCATATTGCAGGTTCTCCTTCATGGAGAGCACGTGTTGCGGTGGGGGCCTAACAAACTACCCCTGAGTTGCTGGGGTGGGGGCTATGAGTTGGCCACCGTTCCGATTGGACCCAGGCTGTTGTTGGGGAGAAAAGCATGTTTCAATTTCTGAGGGACAGCCAGGGGTATAAAAGGCAAGCACGTGATTTGTTCCTCCTCTTGGCTGCGTTCTTCGGATCACCCGTCCTCCTTCCCTGTGTTTAGGCCTCTGTGTTGACCTTGCTGTGCCTATCATGGGGTCGTCTGCTTGGCAGGGGCCTGGTAGGAATTTTCCCATTTGGCTGATTGGCTGGTGCCATCTGGTTTTTGCCTACTGCATAGCAAATAGTCACAACTTGTAAGGTTGGCGGTTAGGCATTGGTTATTTTGGTTGTATGAGGGGTCTTGTTGACTGTGTTGGCCCCTCAAGTTAATGCCTGAGTGTTGGGGAAATTCCGGTCAGGAATACAGGGGCTCGATATGCAGTGTCCGTAACCTCCGGTCGGGGGCCATGGCCGCGCGAGAGCCCCTGGGAGCCTGAGGGGAGGGCCAAGCACCTGGCTCCCTGTCTCTCCCTGTAGGGTTTCCCATTCTTGACAAGGCTAGTTTAGTTCTGTCCTTAGGGGACAGTTGGAGAACCAAGGCCTACGCAACCACTCGCATATTTTGTATTTTAATAAAGTTGTGGCCAAATTCATGCCAAAAACACAAAACAAAAATTCTGTCTGTGGTGTGAATTATTTTGAGGGGTGGTTTTGAGGACCTCAACATGCAAATACCTTTATTGCAGTCCATAGGCCCACAAAACAGTTTCAAAACAAGATACAGTTAAGACAACCAAACAACAGGCGAAAGAGACCAAGGTAGTCTTTTTGTTATGTCTAGAGCATGATGGTCTTTGTTTCTTGGGACATCCAAAAGAAACTTTACCACGGTCAGTGTAATATCATTTGACCTATAAACTTACAATAACTTATAATAAGTCTAAACCTTAACACTATATACGGAAGACCACACCAGAAGGAAAAGAGATAGAAAGAGAAAGTGAAACTCAGGCTCCTTCTAGCCTTATTATCATAGTCAGCATGACCTTGACAGACGAGATAAGAGAACCAGTTTAAGCCAGCTGTACTCAGCCTCTCTGAAGGTATAACCCAAACATCATGAACCTTCTGCTTGTTTCTTTCACACAGAGAAGCTTCCAGAACCCTCTTGAATTAATTAGAACAGGAAAGATCTCTACACCTCAGATCTGATGTTCCTATCTTTGCTTGCAAACTCCCCCATTTGTGACAAAATCATCAGCAGTACAAGAGAGGTTATTGAGGGCATATTGGAAATGAACAGTCTCCAACCATACAACCAGTCACTGGTTCTTCCACTTTTGAGACCACCAGAACCTTGAATGTTACTAGATAATGGTTGGTCAATGACAATTTTAAGCATCCTCTTTTGCCAAACTAGTCTCCTGTCAACGGAGTAGAACATCAAACCCAGTGACTGGCTTGACTGAGATACGGGGGGGGGGGGCATCTTCCATTGGTCGTCATGGCAGCCATGAAGGCTCCAGCTGCTCCGATAAATATATGTTGATTATCCAAAACTTGTTTAATCTCTACTGCATGTATGAACTGCCTCCATAAGAAAGCGGAGCTTGAAGGGACTCTGATAGGCCTCCAGGCCTCCAATGCAGGAATCTCAAACAAAGCATCCATGACAGATGACCATCCAAGTTCTGCTTAAAAAACCCCAAGGAAGGAGAGTCCACCACCTCCCAAGGGAGTCAATTTCACTGTTGGACAGCTCTTACTGTCAGAATGTTCTTCCTGATGTTTAGTTGGAATCTCCTTTCTTGTAACTTGAATCCATTGGTTTGGGTCCTAGGCTCTGGAACAAGAGAAAACAAGCTTGGTCCATGTGATAGTCCTTCAGATATTTGAAGATGGCCTTCATATCTTCTCTCTGTCTCCTGTTCTGCAGGTTAAACATACCTACCTCCTCAACCGTTCCTTATAAGTCTTTGTTTCAGACCCTTTTTCCAGGTAATAAGATTTTTATTTTTATTTTTTTCATTCTACACATCTCTTCCTTCTCTGGGAAGAAGCAGGAATCGTTCCGCACCCTGTACCTTCCACTGCCACCTTCTTGTGTTCTGAGGCTCATATTTGAATTGGTGAAAAGATATAAATGTTTCAGTTGCAGCTGTTTGAACATTTTTGCCTCATTAACACACACATTTTACTTTTGGATTCATCAGACATGAGCATGCTTGTGTGAACCAGGTCCCCAAGCATTAAGCATCTAATAATGAGAGCTGGTATAACCTAATAATTAAAGTGAGAGCTGTGAACCAGGAACTCCTGGGTTCAAATCTCACTTCTTCTCAAATTCATTAGATGTACTTAAACAAGCTACATTCCCCCCTCCAGCCCTCCACCTGTAATATTTAGATACTCGTGTTTTGTAAGGACTCCTGCAGTGAAGCATGTGAAACACTTCAGGCACTCTAAAGTGCGAAGTGTTGTAATTAAGATTGTGTGGTGAATATGTAGTTGTGGGCGAACCCTTAATTATCTGGTATAAATACATTTCTCATCAAACAGGGCCATAGCTAGGGGGTGGTGAGGTGGCGCAGGCGAAGGGGCTAAAAGCTTTTAAACAGAGGGTGAATTGAATGGGTGGGTTGGAGGAGAGGCGGAAAGAAGAGCTAATTTATCTGTGGCTAGGGGGCACAATCTGGACGGTTCTGCCAGGGGCGCAAGATCACCTTGCTATGGCTCTGCTCACAAGCTGAACCTTCCTCATTCTGGTGCCTTCCAGCTCTAGGTAAAAAAGTAAAGGTAAAGGACCACTGGACAGTTATGTCCAGTCACAGGTGACTGTGGGGTTGCGGCGATCATCTTGCTTTCAGGCTGAGGGAGCCGGCATTTGTCCACAGACAGGTTTCCAGGTGATGTTTTGCCAGCCTGTTGAAGGGGCTGAACAGAAATGTTTGCAGGTGGATTCCTCGATTGGCCTTAGAGTCACTCTGTTTATGCCTACCCCACACTCCTGGGACTAAGTTGTTTGACTTTCTGGGCATGCTATAGTGCAACAATCTGTTGTTGGTACTGATGGACAGGCAAGGAAGTGATAGGGAAAATAAATGGAAGTGATAGGGAAAATAAACCGAGGCATCATTCGGCTATAAGGGCACCCACCCTCCTGAGGCTTGCTTGTGCTTTATGTGTGGTGGGCCTTGGTGGGGTATATTTTAGGCAAATACTTGGGTGCACATGTTGGGTTCATACTCAAGGCTCGCCTAGTAAGGAGGGTGTTATTCCTACCCCATCCTTAGCATATGGTGGAATCACAAGCTCGGGGGCTGGATGAATGCTTTCTTGCCATAGTTACTTAAGTCACCTGCCTGGACTCCTTTGAATTTTGCTGATTGTTAATGTTGGTTTGTAGTTCCTCTGACTTACCTTTTAATTAATGTTGTTGTTGTTGTTGTTGTTGTTTAGTTGTTTAGTTGTGTCTGACTCTTCGTGACCCCATGGACAAGAGCACCTTCTTTATTCCATTTCTGTCTTATGAGCCTTCTTTCTGGCTGTGGGGGCAAATGGATCCTACTCTTTTCAGACTGAAGGAACCTTGGTTGCCACCAGCCCACTTTTATTATTTCCCTTTCATTCCATCCCAACATTACTGTTTTTAACAGTTGGCCAAAACCTTTGCACTAAAAGAGCCCTTATTCCAACATTCTCATTACAAATACTATAATTGTGCTCCAATAAAACAGAGCCTGAAGGCTGTAAGGTCTATGATCCATGGCGACTAGACTGAAGGTTGTACGTGACTCTAAGCAAAGCCTGGATCTTTTACATGCAAGCCATGCTGTTGAACATTTTGAACCTCTTGGGGGCCCTGCTTGTCCATCTTCCTTGACATGCCTCATGGTTGCCCCGATGTTTCACTGTTATGAGTGGACCCATCGCATTACACAACGTAAGTGACCTCTGGGTTTATTTAAATGTTTCTTTTGTCAAATGTTTACCCCACCTTTCCACCTAACGGTGCTTAGAGATGCTAAGAGCTCTCCTCGATTCCTTGTGCACACCAGGCATGGCTTATCAAGACCTTCTTGAAGACTCTACCCTGCCTGGGCTGGGCAGAACATTCACTACAATCTGCACAACCTCCAGTAAGCAATTTCAATGCGCTCAGAAGTCCCACCTAGCCAGAAGAGGTGAAAAGGCAAACATGAGGAATGTTTTTGACTGAGCTATTCTTGTCTTTGGTAATAATTGCTCGCCCTGCAGCATTGCGATCATAAACTGACAGCTATTACAGGGCAAAACACCTAATAATAACGGCAATAATAAAACCCAATTTAATCGTTATCGGAAAGGTTTGTGCGGTCCCAGATTTCCTGAGTAGGCCAATTATCTGTGAGCCATTCACATTTAATAATAATATCTCCTAATTTCTCTTGCCCTTTTGTCAAGCACTTCAAGGAGGAAGAAGGTCAGCTTGTGGTTTTAAAGAAAATGGGATAAAAAGCAAAACAAAAGTGTGGTCTCAAAGCTCACCAGTTGTCTTCCAAAATAATTATCGCAAGGTCTCTCTCTGCCTTCATGCCAAGGTGTTTATGGCTAGAGGCATGGGATGAATGAAAGCAGGCAAGCCTCTAATGTGTTGCTGGCTGCCTCAATCTCATTCCTGGCCACAGGCCAAATTAATCCATACTTTTAATTATCTAAAACGTAAACAATGCTGCAAAGAGGTCTGAGGGTGCCATCGTTGGAGACAGGAGCAGGAAATATAAGCCTCTCATTGATTGCAAACATTATTTCTGCTACCGCTCTAAATTAGAACCAACAGAAGTAAGAGTGTAAGAATTGAGAGGAATGCAAGACCACATGCTTCTTTCCTCAAAATGATTCTGATGTTTGCCATGTTGTTGTTGTTTAGTTGTTTAGTCGTGTCCGACTCTTCATGACCCCATGGACCATAGCTTGCCATAGGGATAAGCAAATCGGGTTCTCTCAATTTCTCTGCTCTTAAATCCAGTTCTCCACATTTCCACACCTGTTTGCGAAAATTCATAGAAATTCAGCGGCAATTTAGTGTGAATTTCTCCAGATTTTTGCAAAGCAGCGTTCTCTGAAATAATCCATTTTTTTGTATGTTATATATAGTCATTGATAAACCACTCTGGGAATTGTAACTCTGTGAGGAGAATGGGGGTGGGTCTTCCTAAACAACTCTCAGCACCTGTAGCAAATTACAGTTCGCACTTGGGGAAAGCCATGATTCAAATGTTATCCTAGTGCAACAAATGCAAGGTGCAAAACTGGCCTCAGTGACTATCGCATTTCACCCAAAGAAAATCTCTGAAGAAAATTCCAAGGTTCTCTTCTGGCAAAAACATTCAAATAATTTTGAAGGAAGTGAGCAGAACTGGGATATATAACAACAACAATAATAATAACAACAATAATTTATTATTTATACCCTGCCCATCTGGCTGAGTCTCCCCAGCCACTCTGGGCGGCTCCTAAACGAGTGTTAAAAAAATACAGCATTAAATATTAAATATTAAAAACTTCCCTAAAGAGGGCTGCCTTCAGATGTCTTTTAAAATTAGGATAGCTGCTTATTTCCTGTATAGTGAATTTCCTGAAATGAGTCCTACCCATCCATAGAGTAAGGGTTTTTTTAATGTAGGAATTTGAAGAAAGGGAGTGAAAGGGGCATCACTTAAGTGTCTCATCTATTGTCAGGTGATAATTTTTTTTTAGTAGTATTTATTAAATTTGTATACCACCCAGGTGGCTCTGTGGGTTAAACCACTGAGCCTAGGGCTTGCTGATCAGAAGGTCAGCGGTTCGAATCCCTGTGGCGGGGTGAGCTCCCGTTGCTCGGTCCCAGCTCCTGCCAACCTAGCAGTTCGAAAGCACATCAAAGTGCAAGTAGATAAATAGGAACCGCTACAGCGGGAAGGTAAACGGCGTTTCCGTGTGCTGCTCTGGTTCACCAGAAGTGGCTTTGTCATGCTGGCCACATGACCTGGAAGCTGTACGCCGGCTCCCTCAGCCAATAATGCGAGATGAGCACGCAACCCCAGAGTCCGTCACGACTGGACCTAATGGTCAGGGGTCCCTTTACCCTTTACCTTTATACCACCCTATACCACCCTATACCCGTGGGTCTCAGGGCATTTCACAACACAAAGTTACAATATACAAAGCTCAGGGAGTCCTAGTAAGCTAGCAAAAATGTATAAGACAAGTACAAATATCTGTTGGAAATGTAAAGAAAAAAAAAGGTACCTTTTATCATATGTGGCGGATGTGCAAGGCAAGAAAAGCATTCTGGGAAATGATATATAATGAAATGGGGAAAAGGTTTAAAATAACTTTTATAAAGAAACCAGAAACATTTTTATTAGGAATTGTAGGTACCGAGATCCCAAAGGAGCAGCAAAGACTTTTCATGTATGCATCGACTGCCACACGGATGTTACTAGCCCAGAGATGGAAAGAAGATATAGCCCCTACCAGAGAAGAATGGCAAATTAAGCTGTAGGAGTACGCCGAAATAGCAAAACTATCCTGAAAGCTCAGGAACTTCAAGAAAGAATGGGAAAAATGTATAAATTTATTTAGGAGGCCGTTGTAAGCAGATGAAAACATTACCAGGATTCTAATAACACTTGCAATGTAACAAATGCTATGGACAATACGGAGAGATATAAAATATGGATGATGAAATAATATGCAGTTGAAAATGTTGACAATAGGACCCATGGAGGGAAAGGTGGGAAATCTGGAGATTTAGAGAAATCTCTGAATATAGATATGTATTTGGTATTGTTATAACTCTTCACTTGTAAAATCAAAGGAAATCCTTTTTGAAAAAAATACAATATACAAAGCTCAAAATATATAATAAAAATAATCAAAGCAGAAATTACTTAATAAAAGTAATCAAAACATAATAAAAATAAAAGTAATCAAAACATAATAAGAATAAACAAAACAATTAACAATACCAATGTATACTCATTAATAAACAATACACTCCCCAACAAAAGCCCCTAAGTAATACTCCAGCCCACAAATCCAAAAATCCAAGTTAACATGTGTCATTCAACAACAATTGGAAGCAGTCCCACCATACCTGCCAAGTCTCCCGCTGAAAAATGCGGGAACAGCAGCGGCGCAGCACCGGAAGTTGCATAAAAGTAACTTCTGGGGCTGCTCTGACAATGTGTGGGCACCGGAAATAGGGCAGAGCAGCACCGGAAGTCGCTTCAAAGCATGCCCGGTGGCCATCTTGGTGGTGGCCGCATGGCGCCATGTGGCCACCACCAAGATGGCTGCCGGGCATGCATAGAAGTGACTTCTGGTCCCCACACATGGTCAGAGCAGCACCCAAAATGGAGGCTCCCTGGCAGGTAGGAAATCCGGGGGATTTGGGGATTTTTCTCCATTCGGGAGAACAGTGGGAAAATCCGGGGGTTTCCCGTGAAAAACGGGATATTTGGCAGCTAAGAGTCCCACCCTCCAAATAAAACAGCAGCCTCACTGTCCTCGCAGCATGGATTTCACCTGAAAGTTAGGTTGTGTTTCCCCCCCTGCATATTAGGAATGCAAAACTGGTATTAATCTATTTTCCTAGAATTAGGATGGATCAGCCGAGCATATCGCAGCCTTACAGTAAATTAGTTAGTGTAATTATATCATTATATCCACTAGAGTGCTGATAACGGCAGTCATAATCAGCCACCCCCAGCCTGGGGAGGCGGATCGAGAAGTTGCAGGATCATGTACCTCGGCAGCAATTGGGACCTGAGGTGGTGGCAGAAGGAACTTTGGGGAAGCAGCGTGGCTTTAATTTGCACAGAAGACTCAAAAGATGCCAGGTGTTAGTATCAGGGCAAAGCGTAATTGGTAGGTATGCTAATGAGCAGGCATAGATCTCTCTATGCAAGGGGGGAAAGGCAACTTGTTATCAGGGATGCTGAAGCTTAATGCAGAAACTTTAAAGACAAATTAGCTGCTTGAAATGATGGACATGCAGGCCTCCTATGGACATAAGAGCTCAGGCCAATGGCCTGTCTGGTTTCAGTATTGTGTTTTCACAGTTAAGCAGCCCAGTGCCTGTGGCCAATGATCCTTCTAGCCCAGCATCCTGACATAAGCCAGCCAGATGCCTCTGGTAGGCTGACAGCAGAATGCTCTCACTGCTTGTGATTCCCAGCATATCACCTCTGACAGTCCCTTGGTGGTGATACAGCCCTGGAGGTGATACAGTGTCAGCTTCTGTGACTGGTGGGTAGTGTGGAATGGCCAAGCCTTCCGCTTCACTCTGGTATGGAAATGTGGGCTTGGGTATACATCCAGGGGCAGGTATCTGCAACTCAAAGCAGGGGATGTCCAACACACACACACACACACACACACACACACACACAGAGAGAGAGAGAGAGAGAGAGAGAGAGAGAGAGAGAGAGAGAGAGAGGAAGCTTATATGTACTTTTCAACAATATGGGAGGAAGAGGAGGAGGAGGAGGAGGAGGAGGAGGAGGAGGAGGAGGAGGAGGAGGAGGAGGAGTTTGAACTTGATATCCTGCCTTTCACTCCCCTTAAGGACTCTCAAAGCGGCTAACATTCTCCTTTCCCTTCCTCCCCCACAACATACACTCTGTGAGGTGAGTGAGGCTGAGAGACTTCAGAGAAGTGTGACTGGCCCAAGGTCACCCAGCAGCTGCATGTGGAGGAGGGGGGAAGCAAACCCGGTTCACCAGATTACGAGTCCACCGCTCTTAACCACTACACCATGCCCACTATGAGAGGCCCACTAGCGCTAATACGCATACCTGCCAAGTCTCCCGCTGAAAAATGTGGGATCAGCAGCGGTGCGGCACCGGAAATTGTGTAGAAGCAACTTCCAGGGCTGCTCTGCCCATGTGTGGGCACCGGAGACGACAAAAATCCACCAACAGCATATGATTCAATATGGCTAGCCTGATTCATAAACACCCACCCACATGAAAACAAAGTTCACCACAGCCAATCACAAACAAACAACCACACCCTAGGCCAGGGGTTGGCAAGGTTTACCTTGCCTGGGCCGGTTCACTCTAGTGGACATCCCTCCGTGGGCCAGGTCACGTCCGCACCTGTGATTTCTGGTGTCTGTGCGCAGACTCGATTTTTGACGCAGCGGAAGTGAGTCCCTGCACTGTGCTGCGCCACTTTGCTTTTGTACTATCCTGGTCTGGTCTCTGTTCATTTCCTGAGCGGTTTGAGCCTTAAAAGGTATGCTCTCTCTGAAGGTCCAGTGTTCCTTAAAAAGCTGAACCCCTTGAAGGGGCACCTCAATATTCTTATTTCAGTGTCTTGTATCCTTTTATTGCTCTTACAGCTCTGTGGTTTCCTTTATCTTTATGTCCCCTTAGTTCCATGGAATTTGCAAGAAATACGCCTCTCAGTAGTTGTTTTCCCATACAAAAATTCAATAGGAGCATTTTTTTATTAAAAGAAAGAAAGAAATAAAGAATAAAAGACAAGAAAAGAAGGAAGAAGAAAGGAAGGAAGGAAGGAAGGAAGGAAGGAAGGAAGGAAGGAAGGAAGGAAGGAGGAAGAAGCAAGTCTGTCCCAAATGTCACTTACAGAGCCTTGAAGTGCTTGCATCTGTTTTGTTTTGTATTTTTATTTTAGTTGAAAGCTTCATTTTTGTTTCTGTTTTTTTTATGTTGCTTTGCTTTAATGAAACCAAGCCTCCTGAGCACTTCAGAAATCTTTAGGCAGCATTCTAAGCCTCTCATCGTAGGTTTCATCAAAAGCCTGAGTGAAGCTGCAAAGTTTTTTTTTTTTAAAATGTATTGGCAAGAATATGCACCATCTGACCAGAGGGCACTTCTGGATCTTTTGCAGATGCTTGAGGCTCAGGTGGCCTCGATGGCACGGATTGCCTTCCATTAGGTTCAGCTGGTGGCCCAACTGCACCCCTGTCTGGACAGAGATAGCCTAAGTCCTGTTGTCTGTGCTCTGATAACCCCTAGGTTGGATTACAGAGGTACCTTAGTTCTCAAACACCTCGGTTCTCAAATGCTGAAAACCCAGAAGTAAGTGTTCTGGTTTTCGGACATTTTTTGGAAGCTGAACGTCCGATGCGATTGTCACCTATTGTCTCCAGGGCACCTGCCCCAACCAGAAGCTGCGCCTTGGTTTTCGAACATTTCGGAAGTCAAACGGACTTCCGGAACGGATTAAGTTTGGCACTTCTGTTTTTGCTCTTTATTTTGCGTTTTTGTTCATGAGGCTTTTTGGGCTAATTTGTTTTTGTGACTGTGTGGAACCCAGTTCAGCTACTGATTGATTGATTGATTGTGTGACTGTGGAAATGGATAAAAGCCCCCCATCCAAACAATGGCTATCATCAGTGCAGGTAAGATTTTTTTTTAAAAAATTCATCATCTACATACAATACTGTCTTATTTATTTTATGGTACAGTACATTGGTTACTGCTTTCATTTTATGGATCAATGGTCTTTTAGATAGTAAAATTCATGTTAAATTTCTGTTTTAGGGGTTGTTTTTAAAAGTCTGGAATGGATTGATTCATTTTGCATTACATTCTATGGGAAAGCATGCCTTGGTTTTGGAACGCTTTGATTTTGGAACAGACTTCCAAAGCGGATTAAGTTTGAGAACCAAGGTACCACTGTAACACAATGTGTTATACACAGGACTGCCTCTGAAAAGGCAAGATGGTTTGAACATATTACTGCCAATAGCTTCCGAGCCCAATTCAAAGGGCTTTGACCTATAGAGATTTAAGAGTTGAATAGCTCAGGACTGCTTTTCCCCATGAACCAAACATCCCCGCCAATATTTTTCCGATGAAAATAGGGAGCCCTATATAATAATAATAATAATAATAATAATAATAATAATAATAATAATAATAATATCATCCTGTCCATCTGACTGGGTTGCCCTAGCCACTATGGACGGCTTCCAACATATATAAAACATAATAAAACATTAACATTTTTTAAAAACCTTCCCTATACAGGGCTGCCTTGAGATGTCTTCCAAAGGTTGTTACCTAACTCCTTGGCTCAGAGTTTGGATAACTCCATACCCTCCAACATTTCTCTGATGAAAATAGGGACGTCTTAAGCTAAGAAAAAGTGGAACATTCCAGATTCAAACCAGGACAGCTTCTGTAAATCTGGGACTGTCCATGGAAAATAGGGACACTTGGAGGGGCTGACCAACCTGGGCTCTGCATCCATCATCTGACGCCCTTCTTTGTGTGCCTCATCCATGAAAGGTCCAGAGGGTGGCAGCACAAGGACAGGGCCTTTTCTGCTGTGGCTCCCTGTTTGTGGAATGCTCTCCCTAAGAAGGCTCACCTAGCTCCTTCATTACATATCTTTAGGTGCCAATCTTTAACCAGACCTTGGGCTGATTAAACAATCTATGGCCTTTTAAATGTGCTTGGGGGGGTTATTAGTTTGTTTTTGTTTTATTCTGCATTTTGTGTTCTCATTTTGTATTGTTTGTGTGTGTGTGTGTGTGCCCTGTGATCCTTGGATGAAGGATGGCATACAAATTTAATAAATAATACTAATAAATAACTATAACTGAGGGAAGCTTGGGATATATGGTTTCTTCTAGAGTCATTTTTTGTTGTTTCCCAAAAGGATTTACCTGAGGGACTGAAGGGGAAAGCATAGGCAGTAATGAACCATGGATGTTCTGGAAACATGAACCAAAACCTCCAAATCACACTGAGAAACACAGAGGCATACCTCCCTGATGTTACTAGAGATCAGCAACAAAAAAAAAACACTTATGCAAAGGTTCAAAGTGTTCTCTCTCTGCACTTTAAAGCATCACGTTAAATGCTTCCCTGGGGAGCTGCTGCCACAGACTTGCATAGGCTTTTTATTAATCTCCTTCATATTTCCCCAGTAAGGAATTGAACCTGTGGTCTTTGACACAAGAAGCAAATTATCCAATAGCCGGTACCTGCCTTTGAGGGTCCAGTTCAGACAAACACACACTCACACACAAGAAAACCACAGCCACAGACACGATGGAAATTAAACTTATCTCATTTCTTTCCTGGTAGCTGCTATTCTTCTGCCTTCTTTAAAAAGAAAAAGAAAAAAAATCCTACTTATCGTTCTTCTTTCGTTGGCTCCCTATTCTTAATTCTAGTCTGCCAGCTGCAATTGTATTAGGCTGGGGCCAGAAGATCAAGGGACCATTGTTTGTTCAGCCATGTCTGGGCTTCTCAGATAAGATTAAACACCATTTGAAAGGCGGACCAGAGGATGGAGCCTTCCATGTGCAGCTTGGCCATAAATCAAAGGAGGAAATGAAACAACGGGGCCTTGATAAAGCAAAATTGAAAGGAAGAAAAACTACCTGGAGGTGTATATTTTGAAACTTTGGGAGCAAGAAAGATGAATGGACTATCTTCCTTTTATTTTTTCTTTGGTTTTTTTTAAAAAAGCAACAAATGGTTATTACAAATTTTGTGCAATAAACTGTAAACAGAAACAGAAGTGTTTCTCTATAACCAGGCCTTTGGTCGAATTATGTTCTATTATTTTAATCTATTTTAATCTTTGTTGGAAACCGCCCACAGTGGCTGGAGAAACCCAGCCAGATGGGCGGGGTACAAATAAATTATTATTATTATTATTATTATTATTATTATTATTATTATTATTATTATGGACCTAATAGGTATCTTAAGCCATTTGCACATAACCAAACATGTATTTTATCAAAGTAATTGTTGAACTGAAATACAATTAAGAAGAAGTATATTAATTGTTGTTGTTTAGTCGTTTAGTCGTGTCCGACTCTTCGTGACCCCATGGACCAGAGCACGCCAGGCACTCCTGTCTTGCACTGCCTCCCGCAGTTTGGTCAAACTCATGTTCGTAGCTTCGAGAACACTGTCCAACCATCTTGTCCTCTGTCGTCCCCTTCTCCTAGTGCCCTCAATCTTTCCCAACATCAGGGTCTTTTCCAAGGATTCTTCTCTTCTCATGAGGTGGCCAAAGTATTGGAGCCTCAGCTTCACGATCTGTCCTTCCAGGGAGCACTCAGGGCTGATTTCCTTAAGAATGGATAGGTTTGATCTTCTTGCAGTCCATGGGACTCTCAAGAGTCTCCTCCAGCACCATAATTCAAAAGCATCAATTCTTCGGCGATCAGCCTTCTTTATGGTCCAACTCTCACTTCCATACATCACTACTGGGTAATTTATGGACCTAATAGGTATCTTAAGCCATTTGCACATAACCAAACATGTATTTTATCAAAGTAATTGTTGAACTGAAATACAATTAAGAAGAAGTATATTAATAGTGAAATACAATTGAGAAGAAGTACCATATTTTTCCGTGTATACGATGCCCCAGTGTATAAGACGCCCCCCCTATTTGGGGGGGCTCCAAATTAAGAAAACACCCCTCAGCGCTACCCGTGTATAAGATGAGCCCCAATTTTTGGTTAAAAAACTAGTCTTATACATGGGAAAATACGGTATATGGGGGGGCAAGAGAGTGGGGCCCTAAGCTATACAGTGGTACCTCGACTTACGAACGACTCGACAACCGAATTTTTCAACTTTGGGGCAAATGGCCGCACGCTTACGAATTTCTCGACATCCGAACGGACACCGTGGCGGTTTTAGATTTTTTCGACTTACGAATTTTTCGATGGGGTTGTTTCGACTTACAAATTTTTCTGTTTCCAATGCATTCCTATGGGAAATCGCGTTTCCAATGGCGCTTTTCGACTTGCGAATTTTTCGACCTACGAAGGTGCCTTTGGAACGGATTAAATTCGTAAATCGAGGCACCACTGTAGCTTGTTTAGCTTATACATAAATATCCAGCACGGATATTGTTTCACTGATATATCAAGCAAATCATTAACACATTGTACCAATCAAGTTTATCTGGACTCGGAAGAGGAGAAGTGGCTGAGATTATTTGACCTAAGGGAACCCAAACCTACAATCACCGCTCTGTGAAGTTTGTGGCAGCAGCACAAATAAGTATCATTGATGGAGATGTAGTGAAGTCTCTAATCACTGCTGTCATCATTACACTTCATGGTCTTCTACCTCCCTACTTCTGCATAATTTCTAAATTGGGCTCTGATATTTGCAGTAATGAGATTTGTTGGGATGGCTCTTACCTGCGTCTGTACATGTCATAAATGCACCTCTCGGGTTTGGTTCAGGCAATGAGTGGGCACTTACCATTAAAGTATAATCCATAGGTCTGAAATATCAGGCATGAACAAGAGGTGGCATTAGCTCCTGAGGGGGAAAGGATGTATCTTTCCATGTCATGTTCCTGATTAGGACAAATAAATTAGATGCTCAGCTTTCTATAACTTCCCTCTACTACTAAAAACACAACAACCACCTGGAAATTGAAAATATAATAATGCCATGCACTTAGGTGATTCATCCTGTTAATACAGTCATACCTCATGATACGTCCGCTTCATGTTGCATCTTTTCAAGTTATGGACACGCCGAAACCGGAAGTCCTGGAACAGGTTACTTCCGGGTTCGGCGCATCCATAACCTGAGCATGCGCAGAAGTGCCGCATTGCATCACGCGGATGCGCAGGTGCGGCGCTTCATGTTGCGGCCTTTTCATGTTGCGAACAGGCTGCCGGAACAGATCCCATTCGCAACATTAGGTACCACTATATGTGGTATTCCCAAGCTACGTATTATTAACCCTGAGCATCCTGGAAAATAAGTTCTCTCCCACCCACCCCTCCAAACCTCCCATTACCAGCTGCACAACAAAAATAAGCTGATGGCAGAAAATGCAAGTTGTTTCTGAGGAGTGGAACTGTTGCGCAAGTGGTTCTGGGAAGTAATGGAGGAAAGATCCTAGCTCAGTGGTCAAGCATCTCTGCCTTGTATGCAGAAGGTCACAGGTTCAATCCCAGGTATCTCTACTGTAGGTTGGGCTTGGAGAGATCTCTGCCTAAAACCCTGGAAGCCCCCGCCGGTCAGCATCGCCCATATTGTGCTAGGTAGGTCTCTTTCTGACTCAGTGTTAAGCAGCTTCCCTACATTCTTATGTATTTGAAGAAAGATGGTTTCCCCCCCAATGAACAGTGCTCTTTGCTGAGGGCAACAGCAGCAAATGGTTTCCTGAAGGGGAAAGTTGCTTTCCACATTTATTTATTTTCAAGCTTGGAGCTGCAGGCAATAATTCTGTATACAGTGGTACCTTGGTTCTCAAATGCCTTGATACTCAAACAACTTGGAACCCAAACACTGTAAACCTGGAAGTCAGTGTTCCGGTTTGTGAACTTTTTTCGAAAACCAAATGTGCTCTGTTTTGAGTGTTATGCTTCCTATTTGAGTGCCACACTTCCATTTTAAGTGCCACACTGATGATTTGAGTGTTACTCTGAGGTCTGTCTGTTTTTGCTATTTATTTTGCATTTTTGTTTTTGTGGCTCTTTTTGTTTTATTTTTGTGACTGCGTGGAACCCAGTTCAGCTACTGATTGATTGATTGATTGTGTGATTGCAGTACATTGTTTATTGCTTTCGTTTTATGGGTCAGTGGTCTCGTTAGATAGTTAAATTCATGTTAAGTTGCTGTTTTAGGGGTTGGCATTACTTTCTATGGGAAAGTGCACCTTGGTTTTGGAATGCTTTGGCTTTGGAACAGACTTCCAGAACGGATTAAGTTTGAGAACAATGGTACCACTTTATAAACATGCAAGTACTCCTGCATGCAGAATGTAGAGTGGATGCTTGAGTCTACATCCTCTGTTGAATGTCCATCTCTGCCAACTCTGAATGGGGTGGGAGATCTCAAGTGGGAACCACAAGTATAGGGTAGGAGGTGTGGATCAGCTGGGGAGCTGTCCTACAAGGACATAGGAACCTGACTCATAACTAGTTAGAGTCCATTGGCCGATCTAGCTCATTATTGTCTACACCAGTAGTCTTCAACCTTTGCAGGTTCACACCTAGCCTTTTGCCCAAACATGCTGCTGTTGTGACTTTAGGTCAGGTTGTGAGCCAGTAGTGACTTCTGACCCACCTGTTGGAGACCAACTGGGAATATCTCTCCTGGGTTTCTGGTGAGAGCAGGCATGTTCAAAGTCTGGCCTGGGGGCCTAATCCGGCCCGCCAGTCAGTTTAATGCAGCCCCTGTGGCAGTTTATTTCCTGGGGTAAAATTCTAAAAGAAGGTGAACAACTTCAATCCTAAAAAAAAGCTCAACAACTTTGGTTGGCCCTCACGCATGTTCACTTCATCAAATCTTGGCCCTCCAGTGTGGTGTAGTGGTTAAGAGCGGTAGACTCATAATCTGGGGAACTGGGTTCACGTCTCTGCTCCTCCACATGCAGCTGTTAGGTGACCTTGGACTAGTCACACTTCTCTGAAGTCTCTCAGCTCCACTCACCTCACAGGGTGTGTGTTGTGGGGGAGGAAGGGAAAGGAGAATGTTAGCTGCTTTGAGACTCCTTCGGGTAGTGATAAAGCAGGATATCAAATGCAAACTCTTCTTCTTCTTTGAAAAAAGTTTGGACATCCCTGGGTAAGAGGAACTAAGTGGAATCCATCATTTAGCCTGGACACTGAGATCCAGGGTCTTCTGGCGGTTCCCTCACTGTGAGAAGCGAGGTTACAGAGAACCAGGCAAAGGGCCTTCTCGGCGGTGGTGCCCGCTCTGTGGAACGCCCTCCCATCAGATGCCAGGGAAATAAACAACTACCTGACTTTTAGAAAACATCTGAAGGCAGCCCTGTTTAGGGAAGTTTTTAAAGTTTGACATTTTATTATGTTTTTGAAGGGAGATGTAACCCAATTTTGATCGTATGTATAGTTTGCCAATTCTGATCAGGCAACTCTGTGCTAATTCTGATCAGGCTGCACAGATCTGACTGCACATTCTCTCTGTTTGAAGATCCATTAGTGCCTTCTTGCCAAAGTGTAATGTAAACTTTAGACAGGATGATAGGATGCTCTGCTAGCTATCAAGGCCGGATGGCTGGCCTTGTCTGACGCTACCAGTCTGACGCACAGACCAGGCAAGATAGACAGGAACTCAAGCCCCCACACTCAAGGCTGTTTGAGGCTGGTACCAGGGTACATTGGCAACATGTATGATAAAGATGCTGAATAGAACTTTCCTGTATATGCAACCCTTGACCCTTTTATGTGCACCCACTTAGAGAGGTAGATTCCTAGGGAGGGGGAAGAGCACCCCAAAAGTGTATAAAGCCCTCATTCAAAGTGCCTGTCTTTGTACTTGCTTGTGACTCGATCATGCAGTGCCTTCTGCTAGCAGAATAAACTCTTTCTCTGAACTCAACCCTCGGTGTCGTTTCTGACTGTCTTTCTCCCTGCCCGGGCGCAACGCGAAGAACCCATCTGAAGCCAATAAGGCAACATTTCTATATTTTGCTGGAAGCCACCAGAGTGGTTGGGGAAACCTAGCCAGATGGGTGGGGTATAAAATAATAAAATGATGATGATGATGATGATGATGATGCAAGTTTAATCATAATGGGTAATGAAGTCTTGAGGATGATGGAGGACGATCCAGGGATTCTGATAGGGGTGTGTGCACAGCATCATTCCCGGGGGCAATCTGGGTACAATTTCAAAGGGAATGTAGCTGGGTGGAATGAGACCAGCCAAGCCACCACTAACTTCAGGCAGTAGCGAACAATGCTGGTTGGCTGCCCAGGGCGGCACATACGCAGTCCACCCTGGCGTGTGTGTTGTGACATCACAACATGTCCGTCCGCGGCGGCGCTCGAGGGCGGCAGCCAGTGCATGAGGGCGGCGGTGGCAAGGGTGGCGGCCGGCTCACTTGAGCAGTGACAAGGGCGGCGGCGTGCTCGGCCGGAGGAGGCAAGGGGCCAGCAGCACTGCCCCCGCACTGCCCCTGCCAGACTGGAGCTAGGCCCTCCGCCCCTCCCTTGCTACGCGCCTGACTTCAGGACAGACCAAAGAAAGCACTTCTTCACAAACAGCATGATCAGATGAGCCACTGGACCAGTTCAGCAGAGCGCTTCTTAACTTCTTGCCCTTTGCAAAACAAAATCAAGCAGAATAGTCCTTGATGCAGTGTTGTTACTACAATTTTTATTTTCTTCCTGGCACCCTTTCAAAATCAACACAGTTTGCTTTCAATTTCTCTCACCAGATGGCACAAAATCTATCGCTCCCCATTTCCCAGAGCATCGGCAAATTTCTAGTAGCTTTGTTCCCTTGATAGTCGGTTATCATTTAGACTTTTCCTGCCAAACTCCCCGAGACAATGTTTTGATGGAGCAATTCGCTTTTCTGTAAAACCTTTTGTTTTCTGTTGCATTTCAACTTCTCTTCCTCCTCCTTCCCACCTGCCCCAAACACAGCACAAAAGCTTTAATAACTGTTAGTGTTTCAGCAAAAATGTTCTGTGTCTATCACTTCCTTATGCCTCCATTAAGCAATAAAGAACAATTGATTTTCTGTCCTGCTGTCCCTTGGGACCACACTTAACCTTCTGAGGTTGATCACCTCTCATATTTTCAGTAGCAGGTAATTTCTGCAGTCCTCCTAAAAAAGCACTTTTACTGGGCCACATCACTGCCCAATATCCTGTAGACCTTTATGTTTGCAGAGACTGGAACTAAAACTCAGGGGTGGGCATCCAGTTTACGTCTTAGTTGCTTTTTTCATATATATATATTTTCAATGCAGCCTGCTTTCTGAGAGGCATACTCTGCAGCTTACTATCTCCAATAAAAACCAACCCCACCTGGCAATAAAATACAAAAATACAAAATTCAGTCGAACAAATTGAAGTACAGAAATAGAATATAAGACATCATACAGATCATAACACAGTATTAAAACATAAAACCAATGGGACTGTTAAAGGGAGGGGAAATAAAATATGACTAATTTGCAAATGCCAGAAAGAAGAGAAAATGATTTCTTTTAGGATAAGACCAAGAATGGCTACTGTGCATGATAGCTATGTTCCACCTTTTTTGTCGGTATGCCTCTGAATACCAGTTGCTCGAAACCACAGGAAGGGATCCTGCTTGTGATTGGATCCTGCTTGCTCGCGGCTTTCTTGCAGGTATCTGGGTGGCCACTATGAAAACAGGCTGCTGGACTAGATGGGCCTTTGGCCTGACCCAGCACTGCTCGTTTGAAGTCAGCTTCGAAATTAACACTGCAAAGTTTGCCCGGTGAGTAATTGCTTCTTGACGAGACTGTCCTTCCTCTTCCCCCTCAAACCCACCTCATTCAACACTCTATCCTTGAGATTATTGCAGTTAGTGTTAAAAAAATGTTTAAATAAATATATTTTCAGCAGGACCTGTCTCCGTATTCCCAGGAAACACAGAAAGCTGATGTTTGCCAGGCTGGACCTTTTTGTTCATCGACCCCAAATGGTTCTGGGACTCTGGGGTATTTTACTGAAGTTTTGCGTATTGGGCAATATTCAACTAACTCATCCCATCGGCAAAAGGATTTCTGCTTGTGCAACAAGACTCCTCCATATCTCCATCACTTACCCCAGTGTTTCCCAACCTTGTGCCTCCAGATGTTTTGGGACTACAACTCCCATCATCCCTAGCTAGCAAGGCCAGTGGTCAGGAATGATGGGAATTGTAGTCCGAAAACAGCTGGAGGCACAAGGTTGGGAAACTCTGACTTACCCCATGGATCCACCCCAATCTGCTCTGGAGGGTTCAGTGAATGCCTAGAACAAATTTAGGGGGCACCCCAGGGGATGAGAGGGAGGGGAAGCCCCATTGCACAAGTGGAAATTCTTGCTCTGGGAGGATCCTGACTTAGAGCTATGTTGCATACAACCTTTTATCTGCTACTTCATATAACCTTGACGGCTGGAAACATCAACCCTGCTGTGTGGGAATCCCTTGCAGATGACTGCAGTGCCTGCAGACAGGCAGTCAGGGTGTGTATCCATAGCAGTGACCAAAGGAGGACTGGCTACTAGGAGGAGCGCAGAGAGAAGATACGCCATGGTGCATCTGCCCCAGCTGCAACAAAACATGTCTCTCCTGTATTGGTCTCTATAGCCACAGCAGGCGCTGTAACTCTCCAACGGTTTGACTTCACCCCAGTAGGCATGTGCTAGTAGGTGAACAGCCATTTACAGAAGGCTTCCCTTGGGAATCTGGTCAGCCACTGTGAGAAGAGGATGCCGGGTAATATAGGCCACTGGCCTGACCCAGTGGGCACAAATTATGCTCTCAACGCTCATCATTTCTGACCATGCTGGCTGAGGTTCATGGGAGTTGTAGTTCAGCAACAACTGGAGAGATACCACTCAGCCAACCTGATTTGAGGGGAGATGCCCTGGGTCTGTTGGTGGAATTCAGCACAGTGCTAAAGGGAGCATTCTGTTAGTGCATGGATTTTTCCTTGCACAACAAAACAGTATCCCCCCCTCCTCCCTCTGCACTCCTCCCCATATCTTTTTTAGGGGTTCTCCCAACCCTCTGGAACAGATCTGGGATGGCCTCGGGGGCAGGAGAAGTAGTCCTGTTGTGCAACCAGCAGTCATTTTGCACGCACAATTATTATTTAGTCGAATGCCACCCTGTTTCTGTGTATTCTGACTGGGGCAATCCACTAAGGAACTAAAAGTATTATGTGTTCCGGGAGCCAAGTTCCATCTAATTTAGTTTTCAATTCTGTACTGTAAGAAGTGAATTAAAGCAGTGAACTTCCCATCTATTTCTCACCAGAAACGATGAGAGGAGTGTGTTAATGGACACCTACAGAAAGAACTTAAAACGACACCCTCCCCCCCCCATTCCTCCTAATGGCTCTGCCATATTGTCATGTTGATGAGCTGTTGCTCCCTTTGCGGGGGGGGGGGGGCACAAGGCACGAGCGACAGATCTTTTAGCAAAACCTCAAGGGAAAGCTAAGCAGCATTCTGTTACATACTCTGACAAATTGCACTGTGTGTTTAAATGAATCACAACTACTTTGCTGAGACTCTCCTTTGCCAGTGCTTTGCGCTGTAGTGTTAGCTTGTGAGATAAAGAAGGGTGGATCGCTTGACTCAACTCTATGGTGGAATCTACACCCATATAAAACCGTACTGAAAATGTTTTTTTTTTTTTAAAAAAAAAGCATTTTAAAAAACACATTGAATTTTCCATAAGGCTCATCATCGCCATCTAGTGTCACATTGTATATTGCACTTAAAACACACTTAAAACATTTTATTTGCAGCTGTATAGCCGAGGGGACGCGGGTGGTGCTGTGGGTTAAACCACAGAGCCTAGGGCTTGCTGATCAGAAGGTTGGCGGTTTGAATCCCCGTGACGGGGTGAGCTCCCGTTGCTCGGTCCCAGCTCCTGCCAACCTAGCAGTCAAAGTGCAAGTAGATAAATAGGTACCGCTACACCAGGAAGGTAAACAGCATTTCCGTGTGCTGCTCTGGTTTGCCAGAAGCGGCTTAGTCATGCTGGCCACATGACCTGGAAGCTGTATGCCGGCTCCCATGGCCAATAACGTGAGATGAGCGCAGCAACCCCAGAGTTGGTCATGACTGGACCTAATGGTCAGGGGTCCCTTTACCTTTACCTAGCTGAGTCCCAAGACTTGCATCCAAGCAGAACTTGCTGTGAGGTGGGGAGATTACTCCAAAAGTTCTATTTATTTATTTTTGCAGGCGATATTGGTGGCAAATATCAAATATGAGCTCTTAGCTCTATGGTTTGGACAGAGTTGGATGCCAGTCCAGTGGAGGTGTCTAGAGAACTGCCTGTACTGGATAAGCTCAGATAATTGCAGCCTGAGGATGTGGAGAAGTGCAGCTGACCACCTGTCTCCTTGACCCTCACCAACCTTGGCTTCTAAGAGCTAGCTGTAGGGGGTTGCCTAACTGAGTCCAGGGATGGTACCAACTGCCTTGAAGGAGCTGGCAGTGCACCCGCTCCTTAAGAAGACCCCCCTGGACCCAGAAGTGTTGAGCAACTATCGCCCAGTGGTGAATATCCCCCTATTGTGGAAGACGCCCCCTTAGATGGAAGTCAGCAATTGCACACTTCGTAGCTGGTGCTTTGCAACTCCAGGAGAGGCCTTCTTCTCAGGATGAGAGGTAGAAGAACCCAAGATTACTCAGTAAAACCTGCCAAAAGTTTATGAAGTTGCCAGAAAGAGTGGAACTGGGAGAATGTGCTGGGTGGCTCTGGAAGGAGACTGGTTTCCACCACTCTGCAGATGTTGCTGCCCCAACCAGTGGTGGAAGCTTGGAGGGCAAAGGAGAATGCCAGTTTCTTGTCCCATAATCCTTGCACAGACATGGGGGAGAAATTCAGTTGCATTCACATGTAAAGACAAACATACCTAATTCTCAGTTTCTGAAACAATATGTCAGGCATCCCCAAACTGCGGCCCTCCAGATGTTTTGGCCTACAACTCCCATGATCCCTAGCTAGGAGGACCAGTGGTCAGGGATGATGGGAATTGTAGTCCAAAACATCTGGAGGGCCGAAGTTTGGGGATGCCTGCAATATGTGAACCAGTGGCTGTAAGATGATGGACACCGGAGCTCACCAAGATCTGATGGACCACAGGTTCTCCATCTCTGCTACATGGGCAAAGGCTGGATGATGCGGAGCTATACCAAAATTTCTTAGCTGGTGGTGGAGTATGCTCGCCGTTAAATTTCGGCATAACCCCTATCTACCGTGCTCCGTCCTATTTAACATCGCTTACGGCCGCGTCTCACCAGTATGCCTTCATTAAAGCTAGGTTTAATGTTTTTCCAACAAACGTGCTGAGACATAGATTTACTCAGGGCCAAATCTCTTCAATGTGTGCTTGTGAAATTAAAACATCTGAATCTCTACATCATGTTATGTTTATCTGCCCTATGTACAGTTCGGCTCGTGCTAGTATACTAAATTCCATAATCCAGCCTATGGCTGACAAACCAGTTGACCTACAGCTTGCCTGGGTTCTTCAAGATGTGGATCTTTATATTACTCTACAGGTTGCTAAATTCCTAACAGCCGTCCTCTCGTACAAGAGACGGAATGGAATGTTAGCAGATTATTTATAGTTATAAGAATTTTCTATAATGACATCTGATATTGATTTTAGCGTAGTGCCTAAATTTTTAATCATTATCTTAAACTTTTCTTTTTAATTGTTAATATTTGTCCGTGTGAGCTGTGAATTGTGTTTTATTATTTATGGCTTGAACGAGTCCGCTGTTTTATTTGATTTATTTTGTTGTGTTGTGTTTTATGATGGGCGTAAAGCCGAATAAACATCCTGATCTGATCTGACCTGATCTGCTACATGGGCAGGTGGTACCATACTACCGGTAAATGATGCTTCCTGTCCTAAGGGGTAGTAAGCTCCAAGGATCTGTCATAGTCGAGCAACCACATTTTCATATGGAAAGAAGATACCTCAGCCTATAATACATTGGTTATTATCCTTAGTATTAGATAATACAAATTTGTGAGCCGGCTTTATAGTTAAGCTCTTTTCTGATTTGAAGTTTTCCCCGGGGGAATGGGATGTACTGGGAGAAATCTGCAATTTGCTGCCACTTGTTGGGTACCTGCCGTTGACAGGAACACATTTCTAATCCAAAATCTCCTCCTTCCTCCACATTCTTTTTCTGGATAGAATGAATTATTTCTCCACAAATGGAATGTGTGTGCCTATGACAGGTGCTATAAATGCGTTTGGGGGGGGGGTATATTGAAAGATACCATGCAATTTTCCAGAAGCTTCTTCTTCTTCCTCTTATGCTCCCCTCAGCAAGAGAAGGTGACTGAATTAGTAATGTAGCAAATTGCATTTTGTAGTGAATTGAGAGGTATTTGGGAGGAAATGAAAAACTCTATAGAGGTGCAATATAGAATTCAAGATGAAATACGGGATTTCACTCAGGTGGAATCATGCTCCAGAACTTGCTCTGTAACCCACACAATTTATCTCAGATTCTTCTCGGTCCCTCTGAATACATACCATATTTCACACTCGAATGGCCCTGGATATTTTCGTGCATGGACTTATCACTCGCACTGCACCATGTGCGTTGCAATCTACATTCACAATCCAAGTGTAGCTCTCCCACATGCTCATTGCACAGCCATGCTACACCTGAGCAGAGGTTTCTTAAAAGAACATTGCCATGTGCACCCCAATCTCTGAGCAGTGAGAGACTTCAGGGATTCCAGGCTGAGCTTGGGAGACACTCTGTAGGTTTTGTGGGTTTGTCTTTTTGGGGCTGTGTGAGAGAATGTTTTTTGGGGCTGTGTGAGAGAAAGTTTGTGTGCTTATTTGTTTCCTTATTTGTGTGCCTGTGCTTGTTTTCTAGGGCTCTGCCTCTTGGATTTTTGTGTGTGTGTTTGTTTCTGGCTGGTGACCTGTAGGTGACCTTGGAAGTGAGGGGTGGGGCTTCTGGTGAGTCAGTTGACTAGCTGTGGGCGGAGCTAGTCAGTGTTTGGAGTGCAGCGGCTCTAACCTAAACATTAGAAAAAACTTCCTGACAGTAAGAGCTGTTCGGCAGTGGAATTTGCTACCAAGGAGTGTGGTGGAGTCTCCTTCTTTGGAGGTCTTTCAGCAGAGGCTTGACAGCCATATGTCAAGAATGCTTTGATGGTGTTTCCTGCTCGGCAGGGGGTTGGACTGGATGGCCCTTGTGGTCTCTTCCAACTCTACGATTCTATGATTCTATGATTCTAACTTACCCAAGGTTTGGTTACCTTGGAATGAAGGTAACTGGAGATTGTGGTGTATTTAGGATATGTGGTTTAATTTAAACATATCTGCACCCTGTGTATAAGATAGCAGGGCTTATAGCATTTACACGCTAATGTATCTTGCTTTCCAAATAGGTTTTCAGGAAAGCCATAGCTTTGGTCTCAGCTCAGAGAGCAAGTTTCGTTTTCTCTGCTTCCAGCTCCTGACAAAACTAAAACAAAAGTTTAGCTCCTGGGATAGTGCTCTCCTTCCTACAATATGATGTGTCCTCCAACCAGGTGAGGAGGGGAAGGCTTACACCCTCCTGAAAAAACATCTCCCAGCTGTTCCCATGCCAACACAGCTGTACTCAACCAGCTCCTTAGACATATAAATAGATACCTAACAGACATGGCCAGGCCTATTGACTTAAAAAAGAGAATGGCTGATGCCTTCAGAAGTTTCTTCTAACACAGACAACAACCTTACAGATTTTTTTGAAAGCTATGTGGGACACTCTGCCCAATATCATTGTGAAGCGAAAATGACTTACTGGGTTAACAAAAGATCCGTGATTAATTGTCATATCTTCAATCAAACATGCAAATACCACTAGACAGAAAGACAGAATTTTCTCATGAGCACAGCTGTTGCTTTCAGTCACAAATGGAAATCCAGAAGACTGAACAGGTTTCTACCATCATGAATCCGATGAAATGCTTAGCTGTCAAAAGGATCAACTCTGGCAAATATAAACCTGAAAGGTGGAGAAAATGCACACACACACACCATTTACCATGTGTGTGTGTGTGTGTGTGTGTGTGTAGAATTTTGCCTCCAACCCCTTGAAGAAATGAGGCGGCATAATGAAGAATTAGTTTATAACTGGGGTGTTTTCCATGAACGGCTGCTTCCCAGTTCAAGCAAACAGAGATATAGGCAACTCTGAACTTTCACCAGGAAAAATGTAAAGTCAAAAGGGACCAAAATAACACTGTATCAAACGAATAAGACATTTCATTCTCAATTTAATGGGCCACAGAAATAAATTATCTCCTTTGCCTTGTTCTTAATTAGGGAGTCGCCAGAATTCAGTCATCTTGGAGGTCCCTTTGCTGTTCTTATCAAAGATGCATCGACCATCTGGACAATGATCTTCAGAGGAAAAGAAAAGGTCCATTGCTGTGCTTATGTCAAAGTTGGCACTGAGGTAAGAATAATCTGTGTATTCAATGATGCTTAGCCAGCATCTGTCCTGCTCCTCTAGCCTTTGGTCTGGGCATAATGATCACCACAGATTCTCGAAACGAAACTTTGGTTCATACACTAAGTGGATCTGTTGCTTCTGTATAGCACCCCAGAAACCGGAAATCAGACCCAAAAGAATGTAACTAACAAAAACCCTTTTTGCTGACTTTGTTCAGGAGCCTTCTTTCAGAAAGCACCTGGAGAAGAAGAGGTTTGGTAAACTCACACTATGTAAGGGAGTAGCTAAAATTCTGCTAGAGCTGTAGTAGAGAGACAACCCTATTGCTTCATGGAGTTGTAAAAACAAGACGCACTTGCCCTTTTTGCAGGCATTTCATGTATTTACTGAGGTAAAGGTAAAGGTAGAGGGACCCCTGACCATTAGGTCCAGTCGTGACCGACTCTGGGGTTGCAGCGCTCATCTCGCGTTATTGGCTGAGGGAGCCGGCGTACAGCTTCCAGGTCATGTGGCCAGCATGACAAAGCCGCTTCTGGCGAACCAGAGCAGCACACGGAAACGCCGATTACCTTCCCACTGTAGCGGTACCTATTTATCTACTTGCACTTTGACGTTCTTTCGAACTACTAAGTTGGCAGGAGCTGGGACCGAGCAACGGGAGCTCACCCCATGGTGGGGATTCGAACCGCAACCCTTCTGATTGGCAAGCCCTAGGCTCTGTGGTTTAACCCACAGCGCCACCTGCGTCCCACCTTTACTGAGGTAGAAAGCCTGAAAAACCATTATGAGTGAGACCAGCATCATGGGTGCAGAAGTGCAGCCTCACCCCAAAACTTGTGAGAACCAGTTTAGGAGGAGCCTGACGTTGACTGTTAGAGAGAAGAATAACTCCAGATAGCTTGTGAACCACCCTGAGATCTACAGATGAAATGTATACAAATATAATAAATAATATATGTTCACATCATTACATTTCACTTTATGTCCCTGGCTCTTTAGAGCCTATCAAATTCCTTCCCTCCCGCCTTATGGCTTTCAGAAGTAACCTTTTTATCATTGCATTTTGTATGTTTTCCAATTCCAATTACCCACATTTTTTTTTAAAAAAAACCACCCTCAAAATTTAAATAAATATAGAAAGGTAGAAAGTTTCTCATTACAAGTCTTCAAACAACCCTGCTAGTGATGTTAATTGCTTACAATAATCTTTCAGATATCGTATAAATTTACTCCAGTCCTTTTGGAATACTTGATCTTGCTGGTTTCGGATTTTTCCTGTCAGCTTCGCCAGTTTTGCAAAGGCCATCATCTTCATCTGCCACTCTTCTTTCTTGCTGTTTCCATTTTTGGGCTAAAAGAATTATTGCTGCAATTGTTGCATACATATCAGTCTTTTATCTTCCCTTGGTATCTCTTTGATCACCATACCCAATAAAAAGGCTTCTGGCTTTTTAACAAAAGTATTTTTAAACATTTTCTTTAACTCATTAGATATCATTTCCCAGAAAGCCTTTACCTCTTTACAATTCCACCACATGTTGAATAAGTGTTTTCAAGGACTGTGGTTGGATGACAAGATTGTGAGGTTCTGGGGCAGCAGAAGGTAGCAGACGATGGATGGTTGGCTAGAAAATAAACAGCCTACAGTGGTACCTCGCTAGATGAATGCCTCACAAAACAAAAAACTCGCAAAACGAAAGCGTTTTGCAATTTTAATGGAGACTCGCAAGACGAAGTTTCCTATGGTGCGCTTCGCAAGACGATTTTTATTTCGTCCCATAGGGTGTCTCGCAAGACAAATATTTTTTCCTGTCTTGCGAGGCACCCTATGGGAAACCACAGTTCAATGCGTTCCTATGGGAGCCGCTTCGCAAAATGAATTTTTCGCTATACAAAGTGACTCGCAGGACGAATTAAATTCATCTTGCGAGGCACCACTGTATATTGGAAGGCAACCCTGTTTAGGGAAGTTTTTAATGACTGATGTTTTATTCTGTTTTTAATGTTCTGTTGAAAGCTGCCCAGAGTGGCTGGGGAAACCCAGCCAGATGGGCAGGGTAGAAATAATAATAATAATAATAATAATAATAATAATAATAATAATGGGCTACTTATAAATACTATATCCAACTCATCGAAAGATTCCATCAACAGTGTCTCTGAAATTTTTTAAATATTTCTTGGGAAGACAGGTGAACTAATGTCAGTGTACAGTGAAACCTTGGTTTATGAACACCTCGGTTTATGAATTTTCGGTTTGCGAACGCCGCGGACCCATCTGGAACTGATTAATCCACTTTCCATTACTTTCAATGGGAAAGTTCGCTTCAGTTTATGAACGCTTCAGTTTATGAACAGACTTGCAGAACCAATTACACCCATGCTGCGGGTTAAGTACGCTTCAGGTTGAGTACTCCACGGACCCGTCTGGAACGGATTAATCCACTTTCCATTATTTTCAATGGGAAAGTTCGCTTCAGTTTATGAACGCTTCAGTTTAAGTACTCCATGGACCGTCTGGAACAGATTAATCCACTTTCCATTACTTTCAATGGGAAAGTTCGCTTCAGTTTATGAACGCTTCAGTTTATGAACAGACTTCCGGAACCAATTGTGTTCATAAACCGAGGTACCACTGTACTGGAAGAAGCAAAGATCACCAGTGTTAAAGCAATGATTCTTCAACATCAACTTCATTCGACTGGTCATGTTGTGAGGATGCCTGATGATCGTCTTCCAAAGCAACTACTCTATTCCGAACTTAAAAATGGAAAGCGTAATGCTGGTGGTCAACAAAAGAAGTTCAAAGACTCTTTCATAGGAAAATATATTTAAAAAATGTAGAATAAACAGCGACAACTGGGAAACACTGGCTTGTGGGTGTTCCAATTGGAGAACAGCCTTTACCAAAGGTGCCATGCACTTTGTAGACACTTGAACTCAGGACGCAAGGGAGAAATGTGCTAAGAGGAAGGCACACTTGGCAAATCCACACCGTGATCAACTCCCGCCCGGGAACCAATGTCCCCACTGTGGAAGGACGTGTGGATCCAGAATTGGCCTCCACAGTCACTTACGGACTCACTGTTAAGACCGTGTTTATGGAAGACAATCTTACTTAGCTACAAGTGATCACAAAAGCAAAAAAAAGAAGAAGAGCAAGTCTCTAAATAGAGTTTCAATGAGCACCACACTCACAGTGGGCTGTTGGCAGGACTCAGCCCCCGACACGTGAGCCAGAGCTGGTCACAGGAACAGAGCCCAATCAAGTCTGCAGACAATGATGTTTCCAATTAAATCCAGCAGTCTGCAAAGCATGGTAACCTGGGCAAATGAACAAGCCAGGGCTGGAGCTGCCAGCAGCGGCCTCTTACACACATTTCCCGCTCTCCAAGACAGGCAGAGAGCCAGAAAGCTCCGGGGAGCAGCCATGTGTGGAGAGCCAGGCAGCCTGCAGAAAGAAAGCTGCAGTTTGTCTTAGCCAGCTGACCCAATGATTATCTGGAGTTCCCAGGTGGCTTGCTAAAAGGTCCAGGTAGCAAACAGTCCAACTGTAGCACCTGGAGGGCCACAACATTCTCATCTCTGCGGTAAGGGGATTGCTTCTACTGGGATGAGCCCTGGGGCTAAATTGGGCCACATTGTAAACTCCAACTCCTCAATAGATTCCATCAACGGTGTCTCCAAAAAATTTTACACATCACTTGGGAAGACAGGCGAACTAATGCAAGATCTTAAAGGTAAAGGTAAAGGGACCCCTGACCATTAGGTCCAGTCGTGACCGACTCTGGGGTTGCGCGCTCATCTCGCATTATTGGCCGAGGGAGCCGGCGTATAGCTTCCAGGTCATGTGGCCAGCATGACAAAGCCGCATCTGGCAAACCAGAGCAGCACATGGAAACGCCGTTTACCTTCCCGCTGTAGCGGTTCCTATTTATCTACTTGCATTTTGTCGTGCTTTCGAACTGCTAGGTTGGCAGGAGCTGGGACCAAGCAACGGGAGCTCACCCCGTCACAGGGATTCGAACTGCCGACCTTCTGATCAGCAAGCCCTAGGCTCAGTGGTTTAACCACAGTGCCACCTGGGTCCCTAATGCAAGATCTTAGGAAGAAGCAAAGATCACCAGTGTCAAAGCAATGATTCTTCAACATCAACTTTGCTGGACTGGTCATGTTGTTCGGATGGCTGATTATCATCTTCCAAAGAAACTACTCTATTTCAAACTTAAAAAATGGAAAGTGTAATGCTGGTAGTCAGCAAAAGAGTTTTAAAGACTCTCTCAAAGCAAATCTAAAATAAAAATAAAAATGAAGTATAAACACTGACAACTGGGAAACACTGGCCTGCGAGTGCTCCAGTTGGAGAACAGCCTTTACCAAAGGTGTCATGGGCTTTGAACAAAATAAAAAAAATTCCTTCCAGTAGCACCTTAGAGACCAACTAAGTTTGTCATTGGTATGAGCTTTCATGTGCATGCACACTTCTTCAGATACAGTGAAACAGAAGTCTCTAGACTCTTATATATAGTGAGAGGGTGGGCTTTGAAGACGCTCAAATTCAGGACGAAAGGGAGAAATGTGCTAAGATGAAGGCACACTTGGCAAACCCTCACCGTGATCAACTTCTGCCCAGAAACCTATGTCCCCACTGTGGAAGGACGTGTGGATCCAGAATTGGCCTCTACAGTCATTTACGGACTCACTGTTAAAGCCGTGTTCATGGAAGAAAATCTTACTCGGCTACAAGTGATCGCCAATAAGCTTTGTTGGTCATAATACATCTTTTATATCGAGAATCTCTTTTTAACATTTTGCGTGTTAGGGAGGTGGGAACTTCCAATGGAAATGGGAGCAGAAATTGACGATGCCCCCTTAGTCATCCCATGTCCAGGACTGAAATTAATCCAGTAGATCATTCCACAATTGGTGTTCACATGCTGCTGCTTTCAGCCCGCAAATGATGATGCAATTGATTATATCTTCCCCTTTTTACATTGTGTTTCCTTTGCATGGAAATGAATGGGGTGGAATAACACAATGTGAAAGTATAATTTATGAAACTAATTACGCTGAGTTGTGTAATTTCACCACAGCACAGTGAGGCAAATGTTGTACGTTTCGGCAGAAGACAAATCGTGATGGTATAGGAACAGTCCTGCATGTGATAAACACAGGGCAGAATGGAAGATGACGTCTTCTTACTTCCTTTCCACCCATCAATCTCTGCCTACAAAATAGATATAGAGTGAATAAGACAAAAAGAATGTATTCTGTCAGTAAAGCATGAGACTCTTACTTTATTTTATGTATTTTATTCTTATTCTCGGGGTTGTGGGCTTGAGCCCCATGTTGAGGGAAAGATTCCTGCAATGCAGGGGGTTGGACTAGATGGCCCTCATGGTCCCTTCCAACTCTACAATTCTATGATTCTATATTGTAAACTGCCCTGTGATCCTCGGATGAAGGGAACTGTATAAATTTAATAAATAATAATGTATTTAATGTACACATGCCATGCTGGCTGGGGCTGATGGAGGCTGTAGTGCCATAAAAGCTGAAGGGCACCAGGTTGGGGGAGCCTCATGTGGCCTTCCAGATGTTGCTGGACTCACATCATCCCTGACCATTGGCCATGCTGACTTGGGCTGATGGGAGCTGGAGCTGAACATCATCTGGAGGGCCATAGGTTCCCCAGCGCTGATGCAAAAGGCACAACGTAGTTGTGCAAGAACACCTTTATTTTTTAAAATAGTGTCATGGCATAAATTTCCATCAAATTACATCTTTTTGAAGTGTTCTCTAGTTGCTTCCGGAGAAGGTGATTTGGCACTTGAAATGCATTACGCTAACTGGAGGGCCCTAGAATATAAATAATGTTTTCCAGCACCTTCCGAGGCTCAATTCTGTTTGTCTGGAGCTTGGCCCTGCTCTCTTCCCCCCACTTCTCCTGCGTCACTCTCAGCTCTGTAAATTAACATTTAGACTAGCCCCAGTCTCTGTCTCCTTCACCACTTTCCCTCTCTTTGTCATGTTTTCAAAGCCCAAGATGTCTTTGTCCACAAGAAGCTCACCAGAAGGACTCAGGAATGGATATCTGCAGATGCAAATGCATGCAGATAAGGGCTGAGTCAGTTCTCAGTGGCTCCCATCGAATCCTATTGGACAACAGGGGTAGGGGTCAGAGTGGAGGCTGTATTGCTTCCTGAGCTGCGAGGGCTGGGGTGCCGCAGCAGCTGGATCCTTCACCCTCTACGCTCTGTATCCTACCCTCTGGTGTGCTTGCACCCACCCCAGGCACCATGATCTCATGCTACACTGCTGCCTGCAGGGTCACATTTGACCTTCAGGGCTAAGGTTTTCCACTCCCTGCCGCAACCAGGGAGCTAGTGGGGTGTAGCAATTAGAGTGTCGGACTAAGACCTAGGAGGCCAGGGTTCAAATCCCCACTTGGGCATAAAGTTCACTGGGTGACTTTGGGCCAGTCGCTGCCTCGCAACCTAACTTAGCTCACACGGTTCTTGTGGGGGTTAAATGGGGAGAGGGAGAGCTCCTTAGAGGAAGAGAGTGGATATACACGCAATTTTAAAACCCCTAACGACACAAGTGCAGAGATAGCTCTGTTCTTCATCCCAAGTACTGCATCTCTCCAAAGCTAAGGAGCACATCCAGCCCCACCCATTGCCCTTTCTGTGTGCACCTCTATACTTCCTGCCATATAAATGAATGGCTGCCATTTGCTCCTACGGGGAGAAAAAGAAATAAAAATCACTGAACAGGCTGTACTGATGGTATTTTGACCCATCTGGAACTGATTAATCCACTTTCCATTACTTTCAATGGGAAAGTTCGCTTCAGTTTATGAACGCTTCAGTTTATGAACAGACTTGCAGAACCAATTACACCCATGCTGCGGGTTAAGTACGCTTCAGGTTGAGTACTCCACGGACCCGTCTGGAACGGATTAATCCACTTTCCATTATTTTCAATGGGAAAGTTCGCTTCAGTTTATGAACGCTTCAGTTTAAGTACTCCATGGACCGTCTGGAACAGATTAATCCACTTTCCATTACTTTCAATGGGAAAGTTCGCTTCAGTTTATGAACGCTTCAGTTTATGAACAGACTTCCGGAACCAATTGTGTTCATAAACCGAGGTACCACTGTACTGGAAGAAGCAAAGATCACCAGTGTTAAAGCAATGATTCTTCAACATCAACTTCATTCGACTGGTCATGTTGTGAGGATGCCTGATGATCGTCTTCCAAAGCAACTACTCTATTCCGAACTTAAAAATGGAAAGCGTAATGCTGGTGGTCAACAAAAGAAGTTCAAAGACTCTTTCATAGGAAAATATATTTAAAAAATGTAGAATAAACAGCGACAACTGGGAAACACTGGCTTGTGGGTGTTCCAATTGGAGAACAGCCTTTACCAAAGGTGCCATGCACTTTGTAGACACTTGAACTCAGGACGCAAGGGAGAAATGTGCTAAGAGGAAGGCACACTTGGCAAATCCACACCGTGATCAACTCCCGCCCGGGAACCAATGTCCCCACTGTGGAAGGACGTGTGGATCCAGAATTGGCCTCCACAGTCACTTACGGACTCACTGTTAAGACCGTGTTTATGGAAGACAATCTTACTTAGCTACAAGTGATCACAAAAGCAAAAAAAAGAAGAAGAGCAAGTCTCTAAATAGAGTTTCAATGAGCACCACACTCACAGTGGGCTGTTGGCAGGACTCAGCCCCCGACACGTGAGCCAGAGCTGGTCACAGGAACAGAGCCCAATCAAGTCTGCAGACAATGATGTTTCCAATTAAATCCAGCAGTCTGCAAAGCATGGTAACCTGGGCAAATGAACAAGCCAGGGCTGGAGCTGCCAGCAGCGGCCTCTTACACACATTTCCCGCTCTCCAAGACAGGCAGAGAGCCAGAAAGCTCCGGGGAGCAGCCATGTGTGGAGAGCCAGGCAGCCTGCAGAAAGAAAGCTGCAGTTTGTCTTAGCCAGCTGACCCAATGATTATCTGGAGTTCCCAGGTGGCTTGCTAAAAGGTCCAGGTAGCAAACAGTCCAACTGTAGCACCTGGAGGGCCACAACATTCTCATCTCTGCGGTAAGGGGATTGCTTCTACTGGGATGAGCCCTGGGGCTAAATTGGGCCACATTGTAAACTCCAACTCCTCAATAGATTCCATCAACGGTGTCTCCAAAAAATTTTACACATCACTTGGGAAGACAGGCGAACTAATGCAAGATCTTAAAGGTAAAGGTAAAGGGACCCCTGACCATTAGGTCCAGTCGTGACCGACTCTGGGGTTGCGCGCTCATCTCGCATTATTGGCCGAGGGAGCCGGCGTATAGCTTCCAGGTCATGTGGCCAGCATGACAAAGCCGCATCTGGCAAACCAGAGCAGCACATGGAAACGCCGTTTACCTTCCCGCTGTAGCGGTTCCTATTTATCTACTTGCATTTTGTCGTGCTTTCGAACTGCTAGGTTGGCAGGAGCTGGGACCAAGCAACGGGAGCTCACCCCGTCACAGGGATTCGAACTGCCGACCTTCTGATCAGCAAGCCCTAGGCTCAGTGGTTTAACCACAGTGCCACCTGGGTCCCTAATGCAAGATCTTAGGAAGAAGCAAAGATCACCAGTGTCAAAGCAATGATTCTTCAACATCAACTTTGCTGGACTGGTCATGTTGTTCGGATGGCTGATTATCATCTTCCAAAGAAACTACTCTATTTCAAACTTAAAAAATGGAAAGTGTAATGCTGGTAGTCAGCAAAAGAGTTTTAAAGACTCTCTCAAAGCAAATCTAAAATAAAAATAAAAATGAAGTATAAACACTGACAACTGGGAAACACTGGCCTGCGAGTGCTCCAGTTGGAGAACAGCCTTTACCAAAGGTGTCATGGGCTTTGAACAAAATAAAAAAAATTCCTTCCAGTAGCACCTTAGAGACCAACTAAGTTTGTCATTGGTATGAGCTTTCATGTGCATGCACACTTCTTCAGATACAGTGAAACAGAAGTCTCTAGACTCTTATATATAGTGAGAGGGTGGGCTTTGAAGACGCTCAAATTCAGGACGAAAGGGAGAAATGTGCTAAGATGAAGGCACACTTGGCAAACCCTCACCGTGATCAACTTCTGCCCAGAAACCTATGTCCCCACTGTGGAAGGACGTGTGGATCCAGAATTGGCCTCTACAGTCATTTACGGACTCACTGTTAAAGCCGTGTTCATGGAAGAAAATCTTACTCGGCTACAAGTGATCGCCAATAAGCTTTGTTGGTCATAATACATCTTTTATATCGAGAATCTCTTTTTAACATTTTGCGTGTTAGGGAGGTGGGAACTTCCAATGGAAATGGGAGCAGAAATTGACGATGCCCCCTTAGTCATCCCATGTCCAGGACTGAAATTAATCCAGTAGATCATTCCACAATTGGTGTTCACATGCTGCTGCTTTCAGCCCGCAAATGATGATGCAATTGATTATATCTTCCCCTTTTTACATTGTGTTTCCTTTGCATGGAAATGAATGGGGTGGAATAACACAATGTGAAAGTATAATTTATGAAACTAATTACGCTGAGTTGTGTAATTTCACCACAGCACAGTGAGGCAAATGTTGTACGTTTCGGCAGAAGACAAATCGTGATGGTATAGGAACAGTCCTGCATGTGATAAACACAGGGCAGAATGGAAGATGACGTCTTCTTACTTCCTTTCCACCCATCAATCTCTGCCTACAAAATAGATATAGAGTGAATAAGACAAAAAGAATGTATTCTGTCAGTAAAGCATGAGACTCTTACTTTATTTTATGTATTTTATTCTTATTCTCGGGGTTGTGGGCTTGAGCCCCATGTTGAGGGAAAGATTCCTGCAATGCAGGGGGTTGGACTAGATGGCCCTCATGGTCCCTTCCAACTCTACAATTCTATGATTCTATATTGTAAACTGCCCTGTGATCCTCGGATGAAGGGAACTGTATAAATTTAATAAATAATAATGTATTTAATGTACACATGCCATGCTGGCTGGGGCTGATGGAGGCTGTAGTGCCATAAAAGCTGAAGGGCACCAGGTTGGGGGAGCCTCATGTGGCCTTCCAGATGTTGCTGGACTCACATCATCCCTGACCATTGGCCATGCTGACTTGGGCTGATGGGAGCTGGAGCTGAACATCATCTGGAGGGCCATAGGTTCCCCAGCGCTGATGCAAAAGGCACAACGTAGTTGTGCAAGAACACCTTTATTTTTTAAAATAGTGTCATGGCATAAATTTCCATCAAATTACATCTTTTTGAAGTGTTCTCTAGTTGCTTCCGGAGAAGGTGATTTGGCACTTGAAATGCATTACGCTAACTGGAGGGCCCTAGAATATAAATAATGTTTTCCAGCACCTTCCGAGGCTCAATTCTGTTTGTCTGGAGCTTGGCCCTGCTCTCTTCCCCCCACTTCTCCTGCGTCACTCTCAGCTCTGTAAATTAACATTTAGACTAGCCCCAGTCTCTGTCTCCTTCACCACTTTCCCTCTCTTTGTCATGTTTTCAAAGCCCAAGATGTCTTTGTCCACAAGAAGCTCACCAGAAGGACTCAGGAATGGATATCTGCAGATGCAAATGCATGCAGATAAGGGCTGAGTCAGTTCTCAGTGGCTCCCATCGAATCCTATTGGACAACAGGGGTAGGGGTCAGAGTGGAGGCTGTATTGCTTCCTGAGCTGCGAGGGCTGGGGTGCCGCAGCAGCTGGATCCTTCACCCTCTACGCTCTGTATCCTACCCTCTGGTGTGCTTGCACCCACCCCAGGCACCATGATCTCATGCTACACTGCTGCCTGCAGGGTCACATTTGACCTTCAGGGCTAAGGTTTTCCACTCCCTGCCGCAACCAGGGAGCTAGTGGGGTGTAGCAATTAGAGTGTCGGACTAAGACCTAGGAGGCCAGGGTTCAAATCCCCACTTGGGCATAAAGTTCACTGGGTGACTTTGGGCCAGTCGCTGCCTCGCAACCTAACTTAGCTCACACGGTTCTTGTGGGGGTTAAATGGGGAGAGGGAGAGCTCCTTAGAGGAAGAGAGTGGATATACACGCAATTTTAAAACCCCTAACGACACAAGTGCAGAGATAGCTCTGTTCTTCATCCCAAGTACTGCATCTCTCCAAAGCTAAGGAGCACATCCAGCCCCACCCATTGCCCTTTCTGTGTGCACCTCTATACTTCCTGCCATATAAATGAATGGCTGCCATTTGCTCCTACGGGGAGAAAAAGAAATAAAAATCACTGAACAGGCTGTACTGATGGTATTTTTTTTTAAAAAAAACACCTGTATTGCTCTTTGAGGCCTCCATAATAAATGGGCTCTTATTTTGCATACACACACTGAAAAAACAACATAAAATAGAAAATTTATGAGCCATTTAATATGGAGAAGGCAATAAAGAGAGCGAGCGAGAGCGAGAGCGCAAAAGACACACAAAATTTCAAAGTGAGAAGGGCAGAATGCTAATTTGGTAGCAAACAAAAACAATGCAATCCTATAATCAATGAAAGCATAACCCTATGCCTATCCACTCAGAAGACCCACTGAGTTCAATGGACCTTATTCCTAGAAAAGATTGTTTGGGACTGTATTGCTGTTCTATAAGAGGTTCCAGTCTCATCTGGCTCCTAGCATGTGGATATCACTTTATGACCAGCTGAGCTTCACATGGTGTCCTGCTTCCTAACATCTCATCTGTCTCCTAGCATATGGAAATCAGTTTATGAGCTGGTGCGTATGGCAAACTGTCTGCTTCACAGCTCTTAGCTCCACTTCTAGATCTGCGTAGGGTAAGCAATAGATCTGTATTCCCAATGACAGTATGGTAGCAGCTTCAGCTTCAGAAAGGCTTTCAAGATCAGACAGCAAAGGTTTGGGGTGTCAACAGTAGGCGTCTTTCATCTCCAAGGCCCCAATCAACGCTGTGATAACACAGCACATAGGGAACCCCCATCTCAGAGACATTCCATCTTGAATTTCTGCCTCAGAGCTTTCTGCACGTTTTGGATCTTCTCTGTGATCACTGTGTCGCTCAGATGGTCCCCAAACTTCTGCTTCAGCAAGACCCTGATGATTTTGATGCACCTCTCGTCCATCATGGGCTTAGCCTCCCGGAAGGTGTTCCCCCGCCTCCCCGTGATGGAATGGCTCTGTATATAGTCAGAACTGAAGAGCTTGTAGAGGAGTGTTTTGCAAGCGGTGCTGATCTTCTGGTCAAACCGGATGGCCTCTTTGAGTTGCCCCCTGGTGTACCCATTGAAGAGTTCGGATGCCTCGCAAGGATGGCGTGTGGGCTCTTGCTCCTTAAAGGAGGAGGCTTCCAGGTACTGCACTTTCCGCTTCAAGGAGAGGACTTCTCTCTGGAGGCTGAGGACCATTTGTTCAAGTTGCTCGATCTTTTCTTCCCTAGAGGAGTCAAGCAACAACATGGATGGGTTTAAAAGGGGGGAGGGGATAGGAAGGCAGACAAATTCATGGATGATGAGACTATCAACGGGCCCCTCCAGACATCCTGTTCATTGTGCATTCATGATTATCTGTGCTCATTATGGTATTGGGACAGTTATACACAATCTCACTTTCAATATGGTTTGCACCCACAAAACGTCCAGGGTAGACATACCACCTTGTTTCCAGTTGCTGCATGTCCTATACCTTCCTGCTGAAATCCTGTAGCTTTTTAATCATCCAAAGGTTCCAGGGGTATTCCCCACCACCACCCACTTTCGTTGTGCTATAGTGCCTTCCTAGACAGCAGTAATGTATATAGCATTTATTTATTTGTTCATTGCATTTATATATCGCCTGCAGAACAGCTAATAAAGCATAATGATATGTGGATTGTCCAGTAGAAATCCACCATGGATGTGCTTTTATTGCATCAGTGCAATGTTTCAGAATACAGCCACCCAGTTCAGAAGGACCCTGTGACCACTTCCTTGCAATCTGTCTTCCTCCCGGGTCAGAGACAGCCTGCTTTTGAATATCTGGCCCTGGGGAACAACATTGAGAGAGGGCTGTTGCCCTCATGTCCTGCTTCTGTGCTTCCCAGCTGGTTCTCCACTATGGGAAGCAGGATATAGGACCAGATGGGCCTTTGGCCTGATCTAGCATCTTTCTTTGCATGTCCTTAAGTCAGAACTGGATTTGTGATGACAGTACTGTAATCTAATGTAGGGTAGCCTTTGCTTGCTATCGCCTCCGCATGTGCTATTCGCACCAGGAGTGAAGCTTCCTATCCAAAGCAAGCAGCAGCTTCAGAGGGGTCCTCTGCTGTCTCAGTGCTGCTTCCCCCTCTCATGGCTTTTTAAAAAGTTTTGCTGTCGATTTGTGTAAATTAGACTGCTGGTTTGTGCATTAGAATGTCCAGAGCTACTCTTCCATGCACTCAATATCTCAGCACCTATGTAACAACCTTGGTGAAATGAACCTTGCCAGTTCATTTCCGGGAGCAGCTCAAGGGGCTCTCATCTGCTGCCTTCAACCCTCCATATTCTTCTCTTGTCCTAACTCAAGGTGTTCACATTAGTTTTCAAAACCCTAAACGATGTAGGACCCAAATGCATGAAAGACTGCCTCCTTTCCAACAGATCCTCTCAGGTGTTGAGATCAGCAGAAGGGGCCTCTTGGTTGTTCCACTCATAGCTGCCAAGTACCCCGTTTCCCCCGGGAAAACCCCTTTTTTACTTACCTTTTCCCAGTGGTCCCCCGTATCACTTCGTCTCCCGTTTTTCTCCGTTATTTTCTCCTGCCGGTGACCATTTTTTTTCTTTCCTTTTTGCCCTTCTATGGGCACCCAAAATGGCCGCCGCCAGCTTCAAAAGTCGCATCTACGCATGTCTGGAAGTGCATAGACACGACTTCCGGTGTTGGCGGCGGCCATTTTTGGTGCCCATAGATGGGCGGAGCGACACCGGAAGTTGCGTCGGCTCACTTCCTGACATGCGTACAAGCGACTTTCGAAGCTGGCGGCGGCCATTTTTGGTGCCCATAGAAGGGCAAAGCAACACCGGAAGTTACATCAACGCAACTTCCGGTGTCAAATGGCTGCCGGTCCCGGATTCTGCAGTCCGGAACTTGGAAGGTAAGGTTGCACTACCGTCACAATCTTGGGGTGGTGGTGGCCCAAGAGAGGGCATATTCTGTGGCAGCCTCTAAGTTGTGGAACTCCTTCTCCATGGAGAAGAAGGTGCATGGCACCTTCACTATACAGTTTTCACATCTTTACCCTGGCCTTTGACACTTGAGGTGTATATTTTCACCACCCATCCTATTCTAGTGATTGTAATTTGTTTTTAATGTTGTGTTTCAAGTGGTTGTGTCGCACCTGTGACCTTGGGGTAATGGGTGGGTAATAAATCAGAATAATAGCAGCGATAGCAACAAACAGCACTTAAGAACTGCCTTGATGAATCAGATCAAGGACCTCCAGTCTAGCACTCTCTTTAGAACATCAGTTAACCAGATGTCCTGGACAATCACAGACAGAGAATGATCATGACAACCTTTTCTTATTCTTTGTCTCCAGTCCTCAGCACCTGGTATGCAGTGTGACATTCTGCTTCTAAAGGAGGTTCCATTCAGTTGTCATCACTAATAGCTATGGACAGATCCATTGTCCAAAAACATCTCTCTCTCTTTCTCTTTTTGTCAAGCCATCTAAGTCAGCTTTACTGAACCTTGTGCCCTCTAGATTTCTGAAATGAACTAGTTCAGTTGGATGTAGTGCGAAAACCTCAGAGCTACTCCTGGAAGTAGTCCCCATAATTGTCAGGTGAAGTAAAGGTGAAGGGAGTTCATGTTGGGGTAGAATTTTGAACACTTTCTAGTTCATCTTCACATTCATTCCCTCCCCCCTGACACCTCCAGCTGGAGGTCTAGAGTCTTAGCTTTCATTAACAAAAAGGAGGGAGTCAATTATATATCGTCCACTTTAATAAACGGAATTGACACCACTACATAATACCCATTCCTCATGTATAAAAACTGAGTCATTTAATGTGGCATCACCTGCATGTTGGAACTCCCTGCCTATTGAGATCAAGCATTCACCTTCACTGTACTCTTTTCTGTGCCTGATAAAAACATTCTTCTTTAGACAAGCCTACCCAGATGCTTAGAAAGTTGAGGTCATTTTATTCTGTTTTGGTATTTTGCTTCTGTTTAAAAGTATGGTTGTGATTTTTTAAATTGATTTTTGTTTTTTATCTTTTTGTAAACCTCTTTGAGGTTTCTTTATAATCAAGCAGTGTATAAATTTAATGAAATAAATAAGTAAATTATGCAATATAAAGAAAGTTAGGAAACAAAATGAGGTGGCAACCTTCTCTGGGTAATTAGGCAGATATGAAGGTGCTGCTGTTGTGAACGATACTTAGTCACACTCGCTGCTACTAAGCAATCAGATGGAAGGAACATGAGACATTTCTTGTAATTTCCTTGCTGAAGAGATTTGTTCTCTTCTAACAGGAGCAGCTTGCAGCAAAAGTACAGGGATAGGAAGAAAGCAAATGGCACATTGCACCTTTACAGCTGTGTGGCCGGGGACAAATTAAACTGGGCAAGTCTGTTCTAATTTGGAAATACAATTATGAGGAAAATTTCAGCTGCTGACATTTTTCTCTCAAACCTTTCATTACTGGTGTGTGACCCCTGGTTGACTTTTTCATCCTGTACTTCAGCACAGCAGTTCTGAATGTTGTGAGAAATTGCTGAGGATTTGATCCTGAGACTGAAAAGGGTTACTCAACCCTGGCCTAAGCGTTATGAAGAATTAAACATAGGGGTGTCACAGTCCACTGTTGGAACTGCCCTATGTAGTCCTAGCCTAATCAGAAGGAAAACAATAGCGTTTGGGTTAGAAATCCACCTGGTAAGTGGCTGATATGTGATTCTGAAATATTTCATTTCTCTGCCACCACTAACAATGCTCGACACTCCAGCTAGAATCCACCCAATGGAAAAGCCAGGTGATTTTGTGGGCCTGAAAATTGCTATTAGGTTTCCAGGCATGTCTAATCTATATCCCATTATATTCCTGCAAGATGCTAGAAATGCAATTAGGGGCAGATGGGTCTCTTCTCTGCCAGATTACCTTTCCATTTCACAAGCACTGAAGACTTTCTGAGCCACCTCAAAGCCATCCATTTCCAGGGAATTGGTGTCCTTTGACTTGCCACAGCTAGAAGAACAGACAGACCAACAATAGCTGAAACAAGTGACTCCAGAGTTCATTAAAAACAACAACAACCCACTATCTTTAGACCAAGAGAAGATTATATGGTTTTGTTTCATTTTGTGTGTGTGAAGTCCTGACAGTGATGGGTGCAACTGGAGGCAAACTTGGGCAGAAAAGCCAATGTGGTGGACTTGCCCACTAGTTAAGGATTTCTGGGAAAAGATTTATAATGAGTTGAAAAAAGTGCTGGAAAACACTTTTATTAAGAAACCAGAATCTTTTCTATTGGGCATAGTAGGAAAGGAATTGCCTATGAAAGATGTAAATTTGTTTTTATATGCCACAACTGTGGCCAGAATATTGCTAGCAAAGTATTGGAAGACACAGAAGATACCTACAGTGGAGGAATGGCAAATGAAGATGTTGGACTATATGGAACTTGCTGATCTGACCGGAAGACTACATGGCCGGGGAGAGGAGAAGGTGGAAGAGGAATGGAAGAAATTTAGAATTTATTATAAAAAAAATCGTAGAATTGATGTATGAGGAGAATTATAAGCAATTGTGAAGTTGCAGGTTAAGAAATTAAGTGAGATAGAATTGAGAATAGGTTAGAATATTATAATGAGTTGTAAAATTGAGAAAAGGATGTTGTAATTGTAATTAGGTTTGGAAAATAAGATGTAGAACTTGCCAAGAATGTTATGAACCGTTAGAAGGGGGACTCGGGGAAGTTCCCTACTAAAATGAGAAAAAAATGGAACGTATATGATGCTGTTTTTTTTCTTTTTCATTTTTGTCTTTTTAAAAAATGGATGTTATAACAATGTACAATTATATGGATGTGATTCCTTTCTTTCTATAAAATTCAATAAAAATTAATTTTTTTAAAAAAGGAAATGTATCCCCCCCATTTTTTGTTATGCACGAGAGATTATATCAGATTCTATTAATACAATACAAGCAGTCAGAAACACCCAAGGAGGGTGTATAACAGAGTCAGAAGGGTATGTGGCCTGGGAAGGGTGTGGGGCCTAGGGAAACTCTCAAGGGCCAAACAGAGTGGCTGCCAGGGCCACTTTCAGCTTCTGGGTCTGAGGTTCCCCACCTGTGTCTTAGCACAACCCTCCCGCACATTACGCAGCTCACCTGCTTTCATCTCTAGCTGAGCAAAATATTCTTTAACCATCTTCTTCTCCCAAGTGTAACCAAAATTCATTCACCATTTTCACATCCTCCAAGGCCTGTTTGAGATTGTGTATATTGACCAGGAAATGTGCACAATTACCTCTCCATGGAAGGATTATGTGCACATTCTCCACGATGGCTGGTGAATGTGCACAATGGCTGGTGATTATGCACATTCCCTGCTCAACTTAAAATCCTCTTAACACATTTTGAATTGCACTCCTAATTAGGGATGGGTGAATCTGTCTGTTTCGGATTCTCATTTCTCATTTCTCCTCGGTTAATGCCCATTTCTTTGCAAATTTTGCCTAATAGATATATTTCTTCAAAGCAGTTTTCCTTTATACAATGCATTTCTGTGTTCTTTCATTAATATATGCATTGTTAGGTACACTTTACCCTAGTATATGCATTTTTGTACTTGTGGAGAACTGCATTGCAAAATTCAGAGAAGTGCAAATTTCAAAGGATGGCTGTGTTTGGTCTGCGTATAGTTTCAGAAAGTGTGGATTACATAGGTTGGCCTTTAAATGTGAGACTAATTGAACTTCTCCCCAACCCATACTCCTAATGAAAATGAAAATGTTTGATCCCAATACACATTTGTACAATTTGGGGGTTGGGAGGGGAGATGCATTACCTGTTTATGAACATATGTTTCTGACATTGGGACAGAAGATCATCAGACCTCCTCCTAGTTGCTATGTTAGTGTAATCTAAAAAAGAAGATAGGATAAGGAAAGATTATGTAAAATTAAACACAGCAGATGAAAACTCCTTTGTTGTTCTAAGTGCAACCAATACATTTATGAACACCACATTAAAATGATGGTCTTCTAAGGATTCGACAGCCTTTAGGTACCCATTTTGACTGATTTCTTTGACAGAGGAGAAGATCCAGTCTAATGTTACTATTGAATCAGCTCCAAATGTAATTCAATAATGATAAACGCATCTTCATGATCAGAAACCTCATACATGCTTCTATGCTCACAGGAAGCCCCTCAAATCCACAATTTATCAGTCATTTCAATGGAGGGTTGGGTTTCCTCCTTCACATTGGGGAAGGAAGCCCTTGCATGGGAGAAAATCCTGTATGCAACTCATGTGGGAGGAAAATATATGATCCTTCTGACCCATGCGTGTGGGGCGAACTCTCCAGCAGGAGAGAGCCTCCAGTAGCAGAGTTTAAACACATAAAAGCTAAGCAGCACTGTGAAGTGTTAGGAATGTAGGCTGTTAAATCTTTTTATCCCAGTCAGTCCACTTGCAAAGAGCGATCCTTTTCTTCTAACCCGCTTAAAATGAACAGACCAGGCTGCGAAGTAAGTTTAAAATGCTTCACGTACAAAGCATGCCAAAAGCCAGATTCATGAATTTATCCAAGCAGCAGCAAGGAAAACACAGGCAGAATACTCTTGTGGAAACCTTTTGGGAAAAGTGTATTTCTGAGGTTTGATGGCTCATAACACGACTTTATCTTGAGTAATACCATAAAATTGTAAACCAACGGAAAGATAATTTATTGAAGAATGTAATGCAACAAAGTTTCTTCAATTATCTGTATTCTATCAAAAGTTATAGCCAAATAACAAAAAAAGGAAGCACAACGTGCGTAGAGTGATATGCAGTAGCTTTCCTTCATTTGAATGTAGCCAATGAGCATGAGTGTTTAGAGAGCCAATCAGCTGTTACGAGCCATCAAACCACAGAAATAAACTTTTCCCAAAAGGTTTCCACAATTTTGGCCACTAGGGTAGCTTCAAACACATGCTCTAAGCTTGGAGCACGTATTCCTTGATCAGTTACATGGTAGGGGTTGAGAGGGAACAGGAAGAAGTCTTCACTTCCTCCCTTATTGGAGAAAAGGGGGAGTGACCTAGCTGAGCTCTACCTCTATTGCTTTAGCTCATGGGTAGGCAAACTAAGGCCCGGGGGCTGGATCTGGCCCAATCGCCTTCTAAATCCAGCCCGCGGACGGTCTGGGAATCAGCATGTTTTTACATGAGTAGAATGTACCCTTTTATTTAAAATGCATCTCTGGGTAATTTGTGGGGCATAGGAATTCATTCTCTTTTCCCCAAAAAATATAGTCCGCCCCCCCACAAGGTCTGAGGGACAGTGGACCAGCCTCCTGCTGAAAAAGTTTGCTGACCGCTGCCTTACCTCCTTCATGCACTAACTAGCATTCGTGAATAGTTATGTTTGACTGCAATTTCCCACAACTCACAAAACATGGCATATGAATTAGCAGGCTCGTATGCTGGGAATACAAATGAGTGTAATTATCTCACATTTGCTGTACACCTGTTGCACCTTCATTCCTGTAAGGGGGAGGGAGTACAGAGTACCCCCCTCATCATCAAGAGTAGCTCCTCACAGAGTAGCGAAGGAAATACAGACTCCGGGGAGGGAAGTCAGGACACGGAGAGAGAGTGCCAGGGCTCAGGCAGGATGAAAGAGCCCAGACTCCACAGACGGGAGGAGAGAGAAGGGGAACAGGGGGAGAGGGGGAGAGGGAAAGCATGGAACGCAGACCCTTTCCGCCGGTTCCGGAATTACGAAGGAGGAGAAAAGGAAAGAGATTCAGTGTCCCGCGCCTTTTATGTTGGGGGCGTTCGCGCCGAGGGGCACTTCCGGATTCTGCATCGGACTGAGGAGACATGTTTCAGCACCAATAAACACGTTATGGAAAAGTAACCTGAGGAGCGTCGTTACTCGAGAGTAGTCACAAGAAACCCCTGACAATTCCATTCTTTGATCATAACAGATGTTTTACCTTTGGTTGCATGGTTGGGCCTTGTTGCCCCTCTTGGGAATGCCCCAGCAGAAGATATTGTTAGGAAAGGAGGTGATGCATGAAAGGGACTAGAAGAGCGAGGATTGGTTGGCTCAGAGGAATGGGACCTCATCATGACACCCAAGGTGTGCACCTCTCTAAGGCCAGAAGAGGTTGCAGGATCTTGCTGGAGATCAAGCTCTTCCTCTTCCACAGTGGTCTTGACATCTTTCTCACTGGGGCATTTCTTCAAACCATTCCCTGGGTTCCACTTGGGAAAGGACTTTCTTGACCTCTTTGGCTGTGGTGGCCCCAAATTCTGCATTGCTGTCTGATCATCTGAAATCAGGAAAAGTGCATCAAACAATCACACTGTGTGTGTTATTCTTGCTTGTACAGATTTGTTGGCCAAACACTGTATCACATGATTAGAGTATTCCATATTGAGAATTCCCTTATAAAGACTAGTCTATCTAGTTCAGGCATCCCCAAACTTTGGCCCTCTAGATGTTTTGGATTACAATCCCCATCATCCCTGACCACTGGTCCTGTTAGCTAGGGATCATGGGAGTTGTAGGCCAAAATATCTGGAGGGCAGCAGTTTGGGGATGCCTGGTCTAGTCCCACATTGTCATCTACTGTGACTGGCAGTGGCCTTCAAGGAACTTGAAAAGGGAACTTTTACAGCATCTGCTACCTAAACTTCTTAGGAATGTAGGATGGTATCTTACACTGAGTCAGAGCATTGGTTGATCTCGCTAAATATTGTCATTGCAGACTGGCAGCAGCAGGTCCAGCTGCCCTGCAAGCATTCCACAAGTACAGAGCAGCATGTGTGAGAGGGGCCAGGAAGAACATTGATTGGTTATTACATTTGATTCTTTCGCTCCCCATTTTATCCTTGCAACAAACCTGTGAGGTTGGTTAAGCTGAGAGACAGTGTCTGTCCCAAGGTCACCCAGTGAGCTTCATGACTGAGTGGAAACCAGTACCACGGTCTCCTAGGCCCTAGTCCAACACTCTGTCCATTGCACTATGTGCTTGTGTGTGTGTGTTTTTCTTTCCATTAGACATTTCTCTAGAGCTCTGCAGCCTCCCTAGCTGCCCACACTTCCTGATATAAAAAAGAAGCCAAAGGAAGAGTTATCTTCCCCAGAACTTCATCTCAGTTATAGGAAAGTGGGAAGGCTGGGTAACAAGTGTCTGACATTTATGTGCTTGCTGATTTTTCTTCTAAGGAAACAGACTTCCTCTTTTAAAAACAACAATTCACAGCTGTCAGGTAGAGATGCCAGTTTTAGTTTCTCCCTGTAAGAGAGAGGGCTTGCAGAGAGCAGCCCACTCTGCTTACTTCCATCAGATGGGAGAGCAGCAGCAAGTCTGGGAGGGAAAACCAGGAACAGGAAGGGTTAAGAATGGCCCAGGGCTCTGCAGAGTCCTGAAGGCTCAGCTCCAGGCTGGGAGAAGGGAAGCAGGGGTGGAGCTAGCTTCAGCAGGGGCTGGAAAGGAGGGAGTAGGTAGAACGGCACCTCAGGAGCCTGTTTTGGGACCACGGAGGACCCATAGAGCAAGGAGGAGGGGCGTTTGGTGCCCAGTCTTAAAAGGGGGGTCAGAGCCCACGAGACGCCATTGTGGGCTTCTGCCCCATGCAGAGCAGACATGATTTGAGACATCTCACCACTGTATATAGCATGCACAATAAAACTCTGAAAATCCAGAGGATGTGTGGAGTGCTTACTCGGGAGTAGCCAACACCCATCTGTGACAGCAAGCCCACAATCTTTTGATGGCTACCCCGAGGGGAGAGGGCTGCGAATGTAGCAGCCGGCATGAAGTTGGCAGCATCTAAAGCGGAAGAGAGAGATGCCAAGGGAGGATTGGCATGCGTGAGGGGAGCAGCAGAGAGCAAGCTGCAGCCAGCACCCTGCAACTATGGAACGGCTCAAGCACCAGGTAGGCACCCGGGCACAGGGGAAGCCAGGCTTAGTGAACCGAGCAGCTCTGAACACAGCCAAGCCGGAGGAGCGGAGGCTGGACAAGCAGAGAGGACACTCGGGAGGGCTGAGGAGCTGATTGCCGCCACGGGCCAGCACTTTGTAGGGCGACCCTCAGCACAAGCTGGCTCTAAGGCTGAGAGGCATGGTGGCGTGGAAGTGCAGGAGGCTGAGAGGCGAGTCCGGGCAGAGGGGACAGACGGAGGGGAAAGGCAGCGGCCACAAGTTCCCATACAGTCCCGGGGAGGCAGCTGCAGCCCAGCACAGACCCCTCCAGCCAGATGTGATGCAGAGGGACAAAGCCCGCGCGCGGGTACTTTCAAACGCTGACGCGGGAAAACAGAGGGAAGAGAAAGGCGGGAGATGCCTTTACAATGCACCCAGCCACTTGGTGGAACACTGCCCCCAGAGGAAGGAATGGCGAGAGCAGGCAGGCACAGACACAAGCCTGGATGCCAGATCAGGAGGGGAGGGGCCAGGTGGAGCACCAACAACTGAGCCCTCCTGTAACACCCCACAGCACGACAAAGAGATGGAAGTGAGTCTGCAGCTGCCAAGAGGCCAGACCCAGGAGACAGTCGGGCTTCTCCGCAGGGGCAGCAGCAACGATTTCCTATCGGTGGACTTGGCTAAGCAGAATCAGATTCCCATTCTCCCAAGGGAGCTGCCCATGAGCGTCTTGACCATAGGCGGCCGAGAATTGCAGGAGGGTGAGGTCACGCAACAGACCCCCTCTCGGAAGATGACAGTGAACAAGCACTCAGAAGTGCTAGCTTTTGACTTAATGGACAATGACCCTGTGGGCAGCCAGTGCCAGGGAGATCTCACCTTTGGAGATGCAGACGACAAGGAGCACTGCAGGAAAGGAGGAGAACACCGAGAGCGTGCAGCCACTGTGGCCATCGTGAAAATGAAAGAAGCCGAATCCTCAGAGACGGGGATGAAGGAAGAGGAACTGAGCAAAGTCACCAAAGAGGACACTTTTACCCAGAACATACGGAGGGACTTGAGGGAGGGAGAGGGGGTAGGGGAAGGGCTTGCAGAGAAAGAGGGGTTACTCTTTAGCAATGGAGCCTTGTATATGCCCCAAAACTCCCTCAGAGGGAAGATTCTCAAGCAATATCATGACAACCCCACGGAGGGGCATGCAGTACACGTCTTCACGAGGCTCACACCCAGTAAGGCCAATCTTGGGCGAAACCCCAGAGCCTTCCCAGAGCAGGGGGAGGGGGAGATTGGGGGACCACCTATTGAGGCATGGGGTGAGAGGAGGGAGACAGTACCCCAACAACTGGATGGAGACGTGGCAAGGGGCAATGAGGCTTACAAGGAGGGGGCAGACCATCACAGGGTACTGGAGAAGGTTTTCCAGGGAGGGGACAGGGTATGGCTGTGGTCAGAAGGCCTTCCCATGGGGGGAAGGGGGAAGAAGCTGGCACCCAGAAGGCTGGGGCCCTTCAAGGTTCTGACACAGATCAACCCTGTTACCTTCAGGGGGGAAGTACCTACAGCGAGAAACGTCCATCCCGTGGGTCACAGGTCTTTGCTCTCACGCTTTATGGAAAGCCCAAGGTTCAGAGGACGTAACACTCATCCAACACAAGACGCTGACAGGAGGGAGGGGCGGAAATCACACAAGAGACACCAGACAGAAGGGTGGAGGGAGAAGGCAGGCAAGAGGTTCCAGAAAGAAGGGAAGAGGAGGGGGCCCACAGTGCCACAGCGAGCCCGGGCTCCCGATGGGGGGAGGAGGGGGTTAGAATGTCTGATGGCTAGGCAGGACACTCCTGCTTCCCAAAACGCGGAGGCACCTACGCATGCAAGGGGAGGGCCGCACACTGGAACTGCACGCTCCTTTCTCCCACAGATCCGAACCACCACATGTCAGTAGCACAGGGGACACAGAGGGGGAGGACGATCCCAGGTGGGGAGCTTGGGAGACGCAGACCCAAGGAGCCCTCCGGGAATCGGAAGCAATTGTCCAGAGGGAGGAGGAGGATGACAACGGAGGGAACTACACGGACTAGCCACCCAGCACCGACTGGGAACAGGATTTTACACACACTACAGCAAAGGAGAAAGACCTGCCAGGCTTCCAGCCCTCTTTACAGACATCAGACCAGGCAACCCAGGCCTCAGAAAGGGGGGAGGGGGGAGCCTGGAGGGGGGGTGGATGTAAGAGAGAGGGCTTGCAGAGAGCAGCCCACTCTGCTTACTTCCATCAGATGGGAGAGCAGCAGCAAGTCTGGGAGGGAAAACCAGGAACAGGAAGGGTTAAGAATGGCCCAGGGCTCTGCAGAGTCCTGAAGGCTCAGCTCCAGGCTGGGAGAAGGGAAGCAGGGGTGGAGCTAGCTTCAGCAGGGGCTGGAAAGGAGGGAGTAAGTAGAATGGCACCTCAGGAGCCTGTTTTGGGACCACGGAGGACCCATAGAGCAAGGAGGAGGGGCGTTTGGATGCCCAGTCTTAAAAGGGGGGTCAGAGCCCACGAGACGCCATTGTGGGCTTCTGCCCCATGCAGGGCAGACATGATTTGAAACATCTCACCACTGTATATAGCATGCACGATAAAACTCTGAAAATCCAGAGGATGTGTGGAGTGCTTACTCGGGAGTAGCCAACACCCATCTGTGACACTCCCAGTTTCTCAGTTTCTCATTTTTCCCCAATCTTAAATTTAGTTCTCCATATCTCCACATCAGTTTGTGATTTTTTTTAAAAAAGTCCTCATGAAAATTAATCAACATTTTAATGTGTGCTTCTCTTAATATACACATTTATGCAAAGCCATTTTCTCTCATTAAATGCATTTTTGCACATTGTTTTCACTACTATATGTATTTATATGCAAATTTTAGCCAAGTATCTGCCATGCTTGTACACATTTCTTGGCCAGAGAATTGCACTGAATTTTGAAGGATGTGTTTCAGTTCACATACCGGTATTCATTTTGAAAACAGCAAATTCAGCAAGTCCACATTAAAGTCCCTATTTAGGGAAGTTTTTAATGTTTGAAGTTTTATTCTGTTTAATATTCTGTTGGGAGCCTCCCAGAGTGGCTGAGGAAATCCGGCCAGATGGGTGGGCTATAAATAATAAATGTTGTTGTTGTTAACTTAATCTATTCCTCTTCCCCTTCATACTGTCAGGAACTTGGTATGCAGCCTCCCCATCTCCCCATGTTTCTAGGGAAGCTCAGCCAAAAATAATATGGGATTTAAAGGAAGTACAGGCACCCAGGGAGGCTGCAGAATGAAGATCACTGCTCAGATGATTTGTGGAATGAAATAAAGGACAGCCAAAAAAGTCTTTTGGCCACCTCGGAAGTAAGGGAGGGATTCCCCATCTATGAGCATTTCACGATAATTATATCTCCCCTTTGATACAATTTTCAAGTGCAATATCTGTTCTCATTTATTGGTGTAGAATGGTAGGGAAAATGCAGAAGGAAGTTTTGGAACCATACTAATTTAGATCCTTTTTGAATTATGTTTTGAAATTTTAATACTGGACTGCCCTGAGCCCCTGCTGCACTTACAAAGCACATTTAGGGACTCTGCTTACCCAACAAGTCCATGAGTTCTTTATCTTCTTGTAGCTTTTTCTCCAGGATAAATTTATGCTCTGTTGGAAGAAAAGCGTTTTAATATTCATTTTTCACCTCCACAAGGGTTGCAGGCACTGTACTTTAGAACTGTCATCAACTTTTGCCTAATACAAAATTTCGACAACAATAATGCATGCCATTTACTTAACACTTTGATTGTTTGTTTGTACAATAAGGTAGCTATATAGTGAGTTCTGCTTACCGCTTATTCCTTCCACAATTCCCCAATACAGACCACTGAAGCCTGGGCATCGGGCCAAAACTTGCTCCCCAGCCTCATAGAGGTGGAAGGGCTTCCGTGGTTCCTTGATGTTTTCAATGTTGATAACACGGCTTCCGTCTGGCCAGCTGATGAGAACATAAAGCTTGGCAGCCATTGGGATCTGGGTCACTTAAGATAAGAAAGAAGAGGCAGGGAAGATCAGGGGTAACAATTCACATGTCTCCTTCTTTACCTCTTAGTACATGCATACAGAGTTTCAAATCGAACCAATGGAGAGTTACAGCACCTGCTGTGGCTGTAGAGACAAATACGGGAAAGATATGTTTTGTTGCAGCCGGGGCAGATGTAGACGTCCGATTGTGCTGTTGCAGACACACCTTGGCATTTCTTCTCTCTACACTCTTCCCAGTGGTTTTTGTCAGTTTTAAAATGTACAGTCATACCTCACATGTGTCCTCTTCAGGTTGCGTGTTTTTGTATTGCATCCCACGGCAACCCAGAAGTACTGGAATGGGTTACTTCCAGGTTTCACTGCTCGCGCATGCACAGAAGCTCTAAATCACGCCGTGTGTGTGCGTGCAGACGCGGGGCTTCTGGATGCAAACGCTTCGAGTTGCGGACATGCCTCTGGGGTGAATTATGTCCATAACTCAAGGTTCCACTGTATATGCTGCGGTTTGTTTGTTTGTATTTTTAACTGCTTCTAATTATCCTCTGTGTGAATCGCCTTCAGGTGGCGGTTTAGAAGGCAATTACTAAATTAGTTGTGATCATCATCAGAGTTCAAGGGCACATTCCAACCAGGCAAAAACAGCTGAGGGGTGTGTGGCCTGGGGATAAGGGGTGTGTCTGAGGAGTGGAAGTGACCTGGGAAGAATCCTGAGCACCAGGTAGAAAGGGCTAGAGGACCACATTTGGCCACCAGGCCTGAGGTTCCACATCCTTGAATAAAGAACCCTAGACACCATTTTTTTAAAAAATACTGTATTTGCTGAGGGGCTGGTATTATATGGTTGGTATCAATAGTCTTACCTTCTGTCCCATTGCTATGTGAGATGTCATGCACAGTTGTAAGACGCTGGGCCTTTTCAGTGGTGGGACTGTGGAATGTCCTCCTGGTGAAGAATCATCAAGCTTTCCTTCTTTTTGTCTCTTGGCATCTACTGAAGATCTTTTCAGAAAAAGAAATCAACAAGCTTTTTTCATTTTTTTAAAAAACTATCTGCATGGCTGTTTATTTATTTTGAAATCATTTTTATTTGATTTAACAAATATAAGTTTATATCAATACCAAATATATATCAGCATAAAGAGATTTCTCTGAATCTCGAGCCTTCCCCCCATCCCCTCCTATTGTCAACATTTTCAGCTACATCTTATTTCATAATCTACTAGCTGGCCCTGCATGCGTTGCTGTGCGTTAGTCTGTGAAATGGAGGGTAATAGCCGCCCTTCAGATCCCCCTGAGCCTCAGAGTCCCCCTGAGTCAAGGCGAGATACTGTGGAGAGGGCAGGTTTCATCCCTATGTCTCCCCCCACCCTGTTCTGACCCATTACATATCCCTGTCCTCTATTCGCCCCCCCGACAGGCCCCTACCTCCACTTGGCCTAGTCTGGAAAGCGGCCTAGTCTGTCTGATAATGGCTGCCTTGGTGGTTTCAGTTGCTTGGTTGATGGTGTCATTTGGTTTGTGGGTGTGGCTTAGATTTCACAGGAAGGGAGGAGGTGTACTGTGGGAGGAATTCCACTTGAGGGCGCTGTTTGACTTGGTGGAAATCGAAGTCTGTACCTGCCCAGGTGTGTGATTTGAGGGATTTTTGCCCCCAACAACGCTCGGGGAGTGGCCTGGATCATTCTGTCAAAATTTCAGGACGATCAGTCAAGTGGTTACAGAGAAAAGTGTGGAACGCAGTTATATATATATAGATGTTTTGTATCCATCCATATTATCCATAGTATTTGTTACATTACAAGTGAAATTAAAATCTTGCTAATGTTTTCATCTGTTTACAGTGGTCTCCTAAGTAAATTATATTTTTTTTCCAATTCTTTTAAAAAGTTTTTGCCTTCCTGGTTCCTGAGCTTTCCATTCAGCTTTGCCGTTTTGACGTAGTCCATCAGTTTGGAAAGCTTTTTTCATTATTAACAACCTGCCGGTTGCATTAAAAGTGCTATTTTAGTGCTGCTATTTTCTGTACTGTGTTCTATTGTTCTCAGGGCTGGCCAAAACAATGATAGATATCCGATGTGAAAATCTAAATGATTCTCACCACGCAATCAGTCTAGAGTGCTCTAAACTGGCCAAGTTATGTTGGTATCTGCGCCAGAAAAATCTCACAAATGCCTTTCCCTGGGAGACAAATATACAATAAAAAAACAACTTTTTGCTGGCTTCTCGTGACACTCAAAATCAGCTGCCTGCGGAGGCTGCCTCACTCTGCCCAAAGAAAGGACCAGGCTTAATGGAGGGTGCTTAATTCTGTTTTGCTTAATTTTGATTGAGCTTAAAGCCACAGAAACATTGATCTAGGGCAGGCATCCCCAAACTTCGGCCCTCCAGATGTTTTGGACTACAATTCCCATCATCCCTGACCACTGGTTCTGTTAGCTAGGCATCATGGGAGTTGTAGGCCAAAACATCTGGGGATGCCTGATCTATGGCATAGATCTCATGGATCTTCATGGTTTTTTACACAGGACAATAAAACCGCCAACAAATCATAGGACACATGTGTGAAGGCAGGAATGACCCATGATTTGATGTGGTTACAAGGATGCATAATGATATTTTTGAGAAATGACAGTGCTGGAAGGCAGAAGGTCTGCTATTTTTACAGCTCCATCAAAAGAGACAAATGTGATCTGTGATCTGATGGAGATTTGGGGAATGAACTTCTGGGGGGAAAAAACATGAAAGTTCAATTTTACTGGATCCAATGTGTGTGTGTGTAAACATGCCCCTCTCCTTCCTAACTTCTGTGCCACCCCACTTTCTGTCCCCTGCTGCTTCCTCCTTCCCAGTCATTTTGTTTTCCTCCCCCAAGTCTCCCAGATCATCGCCCCTCCACTGGCTTGGTCTACCTGTTCCCCATTTTCCGGCAGCCATGATGGGTTATCAGGGAGAAAGCAGTTGCAGGTATCAGGTCTAAGAGATGCAGGACAGAAACTGTTCATTCCCTTTCCCACTCTTTAGAGTTTGATGTTGTTCAAATTAGCCTTCTTGATTAAAAGCCTCAATCTAATTTAAACATTGCTCAGTCCTGCTCCAATAAAATCTTTTAATTACCATCCATGTGGAAATGTTCGTTACGGAGATGTTAAATTTCTGCACATACCCTCACTCCCCCAGCCACAAACTGATGGTCCTGAAGCTCCTGTTTATGCATTTTGCGGTAGTTGCTCTTACTCAGGCATATTTAGACCCAGACCACAGGAAGTATTAACAACTGGGAGTATGCCCTGCAAACAAATAGCTTTTCCTCTCAGGATGAATGCACCAGTGTGAACATTGTTTCATAGAAATCGCGAAAGGAAAGCCCCAAACCAAACCCTCCAGCTGAGATGGTGAATCTTTTTAAAATACTGATTTAAATCTTCTAAAACTACTTGCCTGAATTACACACTGCCCTCATTTGTGTGCGCTCTGGGCTGCCTGAGTGGGAACTGGAATCTGTGTGTCAGTGATACGCAAGTAGACCGTCCATGCATTTGCAAGCTGCATGGCCACCAATCCAATCCACAAAGGCCCCAATTCTGGCTTTACATGGAAATTTAGAAGGGTGAAAAAAATGCTCCCCCTTCAAACTCAACACCCCATTTTCCTATTGATTCCAACCTTCTGTTTTTAACCAGTTACCAATTCATAAAAGGTCCTGTTCCCTTATTCCATGACTGCTAATTTCACCCGCTTTGGTGAGGGACTTGGCCAAAAACATAACATCTACCACAGGGATGGGCAACTTGTGAACCTCCAGATGTTGTTGGACTGTAACTTTCATCAGCCCCAGCCAGCATGGTCAAAGGTGAGGACTGATTGGAGATGCAGTCCAGCAATAACTGGAAAGTCATAGGTTCTCCACCAATGGTCTGTTGGATTGCATGTATCAAAATGCTTATTGACACTTGGAAAGAATCCTAGAACTCTGTGGGTCCCCAAAGGAAGAGAAAGATTATTGGGTAGCTTTGACGAAACAAGGAAGAGAGATGCTGACCAAGCTGCTGCCAATGTAAACAGTATACCAAACTGTTTGGAGATTTCAGTTTCTCCATTTTATATGCAGTTAAAAGTATTTCTCTTATTGCTTCAGTGTAAGCTAGAAGGGTCTAGGACCCTGAACTCTCCATGTGAATTAAGGGCCCCCAAATGTTTGAATGAAGAACACAGGAGAGATAAATGATCCCTGCACATGGTGGACACGATTATGTGCACTAACCGATGTTCAGTCTGCTTTGGTGCGAGACTCATGCAACTTATGCTCTGGTCTTTGTCCAGCTTGCTTCATAGCCCAAAGCTCCCCCAAATACCAAGGAGCCACTTTGTTGGAAAATGCCCTGGGGTGCCCCTGCAGCCCCCGAATTCCAAGCATCCTCCAGTATGTGCAGCTCTGGAAAAGGTATTTCCCTTCTTCTCCAGTGCATTTCAGCGACATATATCAAACTAGTATCTTGAAGCCCGTTAAAATAACGGGTGCTAGAGCGCATGTCTCGGCAGCGGCCGCGGAAGCGGCAAGGCTGGATCACAACCCCGGCACTCAGCTATAGGAGAAGCCGGGGCTGCCGCTGCCGCCTCACGCCGCGCCGCCCGGAGAGGCGGGCACAACGGGCGGCCGGGCGGGAACGGAGGGGAAGCCCCAGGATGTGCGCCAAGGGCCCCAGGCTCCCCTGACGGACCACCGAGCAGCTGAAGAGGCCGAGCACTGAGGAGGCGAGAGAATGGGGTGCAGGAAGAGGGCGGCGCCGGCAGGGCCAGTGGCTCCGTCGAGCATCTCGCTGTCCCGCAGCAGCAGCAGCCGCTCTCAAGCAGGAGGCGTGAGGAGAAGCTGCCAGTGACCCGTTTACTGGGTTCTGGTTCTCTTCATCGGTGGGGAGAGTGTGTGTGTGTGTGTGCGTCCAATCCCTGTGTCCGTGGGGCACATGCGCAGTAGCGAAAACCCAGGGACACAGGGAATACTGGACGCAGAGACACTTGCACTTTATTATATAGGATGATATATGCACACTAATCTTCTAGCTCAGGCATCCCCAAACTTCAGCCCTCCAGATGTTTTGGACTACAATTCCCATCATCCCTGACCACTGGCCTTCTTAGCTATGGATCATGGGAGTTGTAGGCCAAAACATCTGGAGGGCCGCAGTTTGGGGATGCCTGTTCTAGCTTGACACAGCAAGAAGTGTGAGACATCGTAGATCTAATCTACGTATTTATTTATACACTATATACAGACAAAGGATTCATGGCATCCTTCCTCTCCAGCTCTGAGAAAAGAACAGGCAGAAGTAGTAATAATAATAATAATAATAATAATAATAATAATAATAATAATATTTTATTTATTCCCCAGCCACTCTGGGTGGCTTCCAATAAAATATTAAAATACAATGGTCTGTTAAACATTAAAAGCTTCCCTAAACAGGGCTGCCTTCAGATGTCTTCTAAAAGTCTGGTAGTTGTTCTTCTCTTTGACATCTGATGGGAGGGCGTTCCACAGGGCGGGTGCCACTACCAAGAAGGCTCTCTGCCTGGTTCCCTGTAACTTGGCTTCTCGCATCAAGGGAACCCGCCAATAGGCCCTCGGTGCTGGACCTCAGTGTCCGGACTGAATGATGGGGGTGGAGACGCTCCTTCAGGTATACTGGACCAAGGCCGTTTAGGGCTTTAAAGGTCAGCACCAACAGTTTGAATTGTGCTCGGAAACGTACTGTAAAAGCAAAAGTACAGTACAATAGCTAATACAGTGGAAGAGATACGGTAAGACTGTCTTCCGTTCCCACACTCTTCCCTGACAGGCATGTGATTTACACCAATCTCATCTGCAGCATCAGAGGCATGAAATACTAACACACTTGGGTTCCACAAGAGAGGGTGCTCAAGAGAGATTGTGTAATCTTCCCATGTCTTCTTCCCATCCCATTTCATCTTGCCATTTCATAGCAAGAACAGGACATTGATGGGGTCATCAGCTTTCTCTTTTGCAAAATCCCCCCAGAGCATGCAGGAATACATCAGGTTCCACCAGTCTCTGAGAGTGGGTCATCCAAATGGGCCCTCACCCTTATGGGAGGAATTGCTGCTACCACTCCAAACTTTGACAGATAATGGTCCAACCATGGCAAGGGAGTGCATGTAACCTCTACTCCATCCCTCATATCACTTGAGGTAAAGACCATGTCAAGGGTAGTCTGCCCAATGTGTTGGATCAATTACCATTTGCGACAGCCCAAAGGTTGTCATGGAGGCCATGAAGTCTCACGCCTGCCCAATGACAGCCTCTGTGTGGATGTTGAAGTCATCCAGAATTATCATCGTAGGGTTCTCCAACATGACACCAGAGAACTCAGCCTCCATCCAGGTTTGAAACATTATTACATATGCCATCCAGGCAGAAGCATTCATGGAAGGAGCAGAGCAGGGACCCTGAGGGGCATAGACCTGTGGATGGGGGGAAGGGAAGGGGTGTGGATTGGGAAAGGCTCTGAAGGCTGTAGAAAAATAGGGTCACATTTGGTTTTTAGGTCTGAGGCTCCCTACCTCTGTCCTTTAGGATAACTCTTACCACTAGGAATCTTCTCCAAATGCTCAGCTGAAAACTGATCCCCTGCAATTTCAACCATCTCTTTTAGTCCGTCTTCTGGAACAACATAGATCAGGCCCACTCCATCTTCTGCATGACAGCTCTCCAGATATTTGAAGGCAGCTATCAGTTCTCCACTTAATCTTCTCTCCTCCAGGCTAAATGTACCCAGCTCTTTCACCTGCTCCTCCAGAGACAGACCCATCACCATCCTGACTGAATTCAAATTAAAAGGATTTTATGTATTTCATTTCTCTTACCCACTTTCCTTTTGCACCGGCTGCTCTTGCCTCTCCGGGATGCTGCCTTAGAAACATGGGGAACTGTTTTATAAGGAGGTTTTGTGGGTAGGTAGTTCCCTTATCTGGAAGATGGGCCATTTGCTTGTTCTGAGTGGGATTGCACACCCTTCAAAGGAGCAGGTATGTAGCTCCTGGGCACATCCTTGGCATTAGAAGACCTCAGTGGCTACGAGTGTCCTTTGCCTGTTTCACCTGATACATCAGCTATGTCCGTCCATATCTAGATCAGGATAAACATGGTCCATGCATTAGTAACCTCAAGACTGCATTACTGCAATGCACTCTTGCCACAAGTTCTGCAGTACTATTAGGGTCAGGCTTGGGTTGACAAGCCCTGATGCAGGAGGAGAGGGAGCTGGAAAAAACAGTGGGAGGGCCTGAATGGTGAGGAGCTGAGCTGCAGAAGGGAGCGCTCCTACTTTCTACTCATACTTCAGTTGCTTGCAAGGAGGGATCAAGGGTGCTTGCTTTTCTGCAAAGTGGACAGCCTCAGTGGGGGACTCAGGAAGGCTCTGAGCAGCCAAGGGGTGAGCCAGAACCCAAAGTAGCAACGACTGAAGAGGAACCTGATCAGAAGAGTACAGTCTTGCCACCTAAAACCAGACATTGCCTTTGAATAAGGGAGCAGATCCACCCAGCCCAAAGAAGCACACTTTTGCAGCCCCCTACATTATTGCAGGATGAGTGAGTCTCACGAACGAGCACACCACACCTCATCTTTAAAAGCTTGGTAAATGGGGTGTGGAAACTTGTTGGGACATCTTTCTTGCTTTGGCTCAATTCTGAACTTCTGGCCCTTCTTGTCACTTCATTGTGACATCAGCGGATTGGCAGATGAGTGCCCTTGCCCACCTGTCAAACCTGGCCCTGGAGTGGGTGGGTAGGGGAGAAAACAATACAGCCAGTTAGCCAGATTCAGCTCCCTGCCCCAGATTTCAGCATTCCACCAGGCAGGATTTGGATTCTGTGGAATGGTCCAACCCTCAAATTCAAGGTCAGAAATGGGCCCTAGATTCATCCGGACCCATCAGAAAGCCAGCTCAGTACATATCAAAAACACAAGTAAACTGATGCCCACAGCATATGTTTCCGATGTGCGCAGCTACCTCCTGACAGCAGCCATGCTTCATTAATGGCCAGGAGAAGGGAGAGCACCACAGTGGCAGTTGCTAGGCAACCACATCCCACAGGTTCTTTTCTGTAGGATGCAGAAATATCTCCAGGCCACCACTGGAGCTTGCAAGTGTTTCCTAAGAAAGTTGGTTGGGGCCATTCAGCAGATGGTTGCAAGCTGTCCCATGCTCCGAAGAGCATAGTCATTCCCCGAGGTCATGACATTTACCATAAACAGAGATATCATTTGCTTTTCAAGTGTGGGAGAGATTTTTTTTTCCCTGCCAGACACTGCATGCATTTTATGATACAAATAGTATCTTGACCATGATGCTTTAGTTGGAGGGAAAGAACCCTGCCCCACTAAATACGTATTTACAGTAGGATGTGCAGAATCCCAACCCCTTGAGAAATGTTGTGACTCTCGTTGATATGTTCTGGTCCTCCTTCATAAGTTGCATTTCATACTTAAGGCTAAAACAGGGAGGGAGATGGAAGGGGGATGTTCTGTTGTCCTGCCCCCGGTGTGACTGTTCCCACTATCATGCACCTGTAGACTTTATCTTCAGACCACCATTGGATGTCCAAAGGTCAGGATGGGTGGAGCCCTGCTCCCTTCCAGATATTCCTGGACTCCATCTCCTCTGAGCCGAATGGTCAAGGATGATGGGAGTTGTAGTCCAGGAGCATCTGGAGGTCCCATCACATGTTGTTGGACTACAATGCTCAATAGACCAAAGCAGCATGGCTAAGGTCAGAATGATAGGATTTCTAGTCTAGGAACATCTAGAGCAGTGTTTCCCAACCTTGTGCCTCCAGATGTTTTGGGACTACAACTCCCATCATCCCTAGCTAGCAAGACCAGTGGTCAGGAATGATGGGAATTGTAGTCCGAAAACAGCTGGAGGCACAAGGTTGGGAAACACTGATCTAGAGGGTGCCATGTTCAGGAAGGCCACCTGGTTACATGTGGGGAAACTTCTAAATTGAGCCTCTGATTCTCTCAAGTCCTCAGAGGATGAATCTCAGGATAGGTCCATTAGTCATGGTGACTAAATGGAACTTCCAGGTTCAGAGGTAGGGTACCACCAAATACCAACTGCAAGGGGCAAATGCCTTCATGCCCTGCCTGTGGGCTTCCTAGAGGCATCTGGCTGACCACTGTTGGGAACAGAATACTGGATCAGACAGACCTTTGCACTCTACTGCTTTTCTTGAGTTATCCAAACTTGCCTTTCAGTTATGCCTTAGAAGAATATTGGTGGCAGATGACCTCCCCAAGGAGAAATATTCAGAGTTCATTTTGGGCAAAATGAGAAACATGAGCTGGGTGGGAGGAGGAACATTTCTATGAATTGAATGGCAGGGCAGCCCCGTGTGTGTGTGTGTGTGTGTGTGTGTTTTGACACACTGCACAACCTTGAGAAGCCCTAACCAGCTTTTCCTGCCCCCAGGCTATAAGTGTCGCTTGGGTGCCCCTAATTTCAGAAATTAAGCTGTTTCCAGAAGGTTTCTTGGGGTGGGGTTGGGGTGAGGGTGGGGAGGCAGGCAGGCAGGCAGGCAGCTAGCTCCCACAAAACCATCTCTTGATGATATCAGGTGGTTTTGAGTGCTAGTCCCTCTGAGGAGTTTCCCCCCCCCCACTCAATTTTTAGTTTCAGGATAGCATTAAACCAACCAAGTCATGCACCTAACACCAGAGAGAGAGAGAGAGAGAGAGAGAGAGAGAGAGAGAGAGAGAGAGAGAGAGAGAGAGAGAGAGAGAGAGAGAGAGAGAGAAGGGGTGGGTGGGCGGTGAGAGGGAATTGAAAGGAGAGGTTGCACAGCCATCGAAAAAGTAAGAAGTTCAAAGTCCTTGCCTGCTTTCCTTCGGAGTCTTCTTCTCTCAAAATGTCTCCTGTCTAGTCAGAACTCAGCTGCTGAGGGTAGAAGTGGAGGTTGCCTTCCAGGTCTCCTTTCTCCTTTCATCACCACCGTTCTTTGAGGGGCTTCCTTTTGTTTGCAACCCCCTGCCCGCCCCAAGCAAAATCCCACCCCACCACCCTGAGGTATGGTTACAGCCCCACTGCCCTTCTCAGACACTCCACCCCCCACAGCTGCAAAACAAATAGATCTTTTGCTTTATTACAAACCAGCTCCCCCCCCCCCGAACCCCAAACACTTCCCTTATGGGAAGGAACAACAGAAAAACCGAGCTAAGGACAAAAAAAGAAAAGAGAGATGGGGAGGGGGGATCTTGGCTGAGAAGAGGGGCTTCTTCTCCCCCCCCCTTCGTAAAGCATGAATAAACCTTGCATTTCCATGAGTTATTCATGAATAATTCATGGCTGGGGTTGGGTGTTGGGGGAAAATGCATGATTAATTCAGGTTCATGCATTATTCAGGGATAATTCTCGAACATTCCTGGTTAATTCATGTTTGCTGAGGGAGCGGGTGAGTCACATCGCTGGCGCTCGGGGGCCCCCCGAGATGGAGGGAGGCAGCGAGGGAGGGGTGCGCCCCATGGCAAAGTTGTGTCAAGGGATGCCCCGAAATATTCTTTTGGAACCTTCTGAAATATGACAAAATGAGGAAGGTTGGGCGGGCTGTTGTTGTTTTTTTCCAGCTTTCCCTGGGTCCTCAAGGGGAGAAAAAGAATCTCACAGGTGACAGAGAACCAGAGTTGTGAATTCCTTCAGGGTGACTTGCAGCCTCTTCTAATGTGTTTTTGAGGGGATGCAAAAAAATAAAATAAAATGAAGCCTCTTTGACCTGTGAAAGTGGCCACCCACTCATTAGCATCTCGCTCTCGCTCTCAGTGGCGTCATCCACACAGGCCAGTCAAATGGGATGCCCAAGGCTGAGATGTTATTTGCATCGTGCATCCCCTGAATGGCTGTGGAGCCAGTGCCTACGCGTGGATGTGTAGGAAACTGCCGGCTGGTAAGGCCAGGCCTGCTGCCCCTGTCTGTCCCTTCCCCTCGAGCAAGATGGCTCCTTCTTTTTGCACTCAGAAGCAACATGCATCCTGCAAACAAAATAATAATGCCAGCAAAGAGTTACAAGAACTGAGCAAGCTTGCTAACAAAGATATGGGGAGGGGAGGCTTGGCTCTGCCATCAAAGGATGCTGCAAAAGGGGAATCTATTCCAGGTTCCAACTTGACCGTGGCAGCTTCGGTGGGGGAAGAAAGATTTTCTTTGGAAGCCCGTTTTTGCAAATAATTGCTTCTTTAGTCCTGGGTTCCAGTGCAACCAGGGTAGTAGGTTGCAGTGGGGAGAATGATCACTGCTGTAGATGAGAAGGGTTAAGAAGGCTGAGGAGAGCATGGATCAGGCCTGTCATCTGCTGATGTTTGTAGTAGGTATCCATACTTTGGTATCCGTACTTTGCCAGTTCATTTCTCTCTCCCTCCCTCTGCCCTAGTGTTCCAGAACCCTAATAATTACACAAATGAGGATTTTTGCCAGATGCAATTCCTCAAATTCTTAAAACACGATGATGGGGAAAGCAAAACAGATGGGAAGAAGAAGAGTTTGGATTTGATATACCGCTTTATCACTACCCAAAGGAGTCTCAAAGCGGCTAACATTCTCCTTTCCCTTCCTCCCCCACAACAAACACTCTGTGAGGTGAGTGGGGCTGAGAGACCTCAGAGAAGTGTGACTAGCCCAAGGTCACCCAGCAGCTGCATGTGGAGGAGCGGGGACGCAAACCCAGTTCGGAAGGGAAGGGAGAATGTTAGCCGCTTTGAGACTCCTTTGGGCAGTGATAAAGCGGGATATCAAATCCAAACTATTCTTCTTCTTTGGGGCACAATCATCTTAAGGCTGAAAGCATTTTTGCAGTCTCTGTAGGCAGAACCCTTGTTCTCTTCGCTTTTGACTCGTTCTGGAGGTGACAGGAGAGGTGTCTCCACTTCCTGAGAGGTGGCCGAGTCTGGTGAAACATTGCTCTCTGACAAGGGCTTTGGTCTTTCAAATTTCAGCAGCAATCCTGTGTGAGATCAAAATTTTGAGGCCCCCCCCCGTCTCTTGTATTCCATTCACTCAGCTCAATTCACTACATCATAGTTACGACACCCTGCAGTGCCCCCTAAGCTCAGCTCCCAGTGCAGTGGAACTGGTTGTGCTGCCCTAAATCCGCCTCTGTCTCTGGGAAGACAGAGTTACACCCAGCATCTGACAGCAACAGAGTGGACATGTTCAAGAGAGCCTCTGCCAAGTTTGGAGAGGGAGGCGGAGCTTGCAGCTCCCATCAAGGGGATGTAGAAGAGAGAGCAGATTGAGGAAGCCCCCCCCCTCACTAGACACCCCCCATGTCCCACTGGAGTCTTCCCCTAGGGCAGGCATAGGCAGGCATAGGCAACCTTGGCTCTCATGATCCCTAGCTAACAGGGCCAGTGCTCAGGGATCATGGGAGTTGTAGTTCCAAAACATCTGGAGAGCTAAGGTTGCCTATGCCTGCCCTAGGGCCTCAGCCGATCCTCCATCTGCTTCATCCTGACACATCCAGTCCACGACACTCTTTCAGGAAGTGTTAGAAGTGTTAGTGATGCTGCCATCAGGAGGCGATTGCTCCAGCGCCACCTCTCCAGGTGAGCCACTCCTGCTACAACCTCATCCCTTCTATCTCTCCCCCCCCCGATGGACTAGTAGTGTTTAAGTAGTCTGAGAATGAAGGTGATGCTGGAATACAGCACATGTATGGCATTGAAATTCCTGAATGCGTTGGCAGCCGATTCACCGAAAGCAATACAGATTTTGGTACTTCTGCCAATGGGCCAGATAAATGGCTGTGCTGGTGGGAGACTGCACAATACATACGGCTTATGAAATTGGGCTCCCCACACACTCCTTCCACTGTCCCCACCCACCAAAATTGGCCAGGTGGGTTGGGAGAACCCCCCAAAGCCACAGGGGAAGAGGGGGAGATTGTTCAGTCTGGAAAGTAGGAATGCTTGCACCAGTGGAATGATCCCCTAATGCCACACTGAATTCCACCCTATAATTTTAGGATACTGCTTGCTTTACAGAGCAGCAATTTTCAGATTTGCCTCACTTCAACAACTCAGTCTCAGCAATGGCCTAAAACATTTTGATCCAAGAAGAAGAAGGAGGAGAAGGAGAAGGAGAAGGAGAAGAAGAAGAAGAAGGAGAAGGAGAAGGAGAAGGAGAAGGAGAAGAAGAAGAAGAAGAAGAAGAAGAAGAAGAAGAAGAAGAAGAAGAAGAAGAAGAAGAAGATCCCAAAGCATTTCTCTACCATGCTGGTGGAAGCAAATAAGTGACAAATCAGTGTCTGTTTAAGAAGGCCTTTTCCAGACTGTCACTATTTGGCAAATGGGATGCCATTGGGTACCAGCAAGTTCAGGTCACACTGTTAAAGCGGATCAGTTCCCTTGCACAAGACACCTGCTTAAATAAAGATTGTAAAGAAATTGATAGGGGTATTCAATAGAAGGAGTACCGGTATATACGTAATGCTATGCCCAAATCTTTTTCTTTCCTCTCATTTTGGACCCAGGTGGCGCTGTGGTTAAACCACTGAGCCTAGGGCTTGCTGATCAGAAGGTCGGCGGTTCGAATCCCTGTGACGGGGTGAGCTCCCGTTGCTTGGTCCCAGCTTCTGCCAACCTAGCAGTTCGAAAGCACGTCAAAATGCAAGTAGATAAATAGGAACCGCTACAGCGGGAAGGTAAACGGCGTTTCCATGTGCTGCTCTGGTTTGCCAGAAGTGGCTTTGTCATGCTGGCCACATGACCTGGAAGCTATACGCCGGCTCCCTCGGCCAATAATGCGAGATGAGCACGCAACCCCAGAGTCGGTCACGACTGGACCTAATGGTCAGGGGTCCCTTTACCTTTATGCCCAAATCTTTTTCTTTCCTCTCATTTTGCCTAATGTGATTGTTATCCCTGCTTCATCTAGGTGCTCCCAGAGATGAGCTAACATTAGTAGCTAGGTGATCAAAATGCAATCACAAGGACTCTGCATTGTTTGTTTTGCAGCGGAGAACCTGAAGCCCTGCAGATGTTGTCTTGACACTGGCTGAGGCTGATGGCAGTCCAACATCTGGAAGGAGATAGGTAACCCCTCAATTTTTCAGGCTATGGGTTTTTTTGGGGGGGAGGGGAATAATAGCATTTATCCATCATTTGTTACTAAATGTGTCAAAGCCACTTACAATTACAAAAGAATATATGAAGCAAAATTTAAAACACACACCCACACACCCCTAACTAAAAGTGCCCATCCTGCAATAACGTGAAAGGACAAATCGTGTCCTACCCTATTAAAAGTTGAACACCAATACAAACTTGGGTGTCTTCATACCCTGTCACCCCATGGTGCCCCCCAAAAGATGCTAAAGATGGTGCCAGGCACCATGTCTCTGGAGACAGTACTCCACAATTAGGGAGCCAACACTGAAAAGGCCCATTTTTGTGTGGCTACCCTCTGCACCTCCCTTGAAGGTTGTGCACAAAGAGACAAGAAATGCATCTGAATGTATTAAAGGCCACAGAAATTGGATGAGAGCACATTATCTTGCCAGAATTATTGCTCTGGAAGCCAGTGTGTTTGCCCAAAGCTGCCCTTCTGAAAATGTGATTGGGGAGATGATCTCTGGCCAAACAGTTCAACTCCAAGGAGCCCAACAGAGATGCCTGCTTCATATGCCTGCTTCATATTGTAGAATTGGAAGGGTTTGTAGTCCTTATTTGGATAGCTGGCACTCTTTACTCCCTTTGGCAGGAAGTACAGGCAAGAATGGTGTAATTCAGAAGACTTTGGTAAGCTCCCTGGGGCACCTGCTTGGTGAATAGACTCCCCAGGTATCCTGGTTTCCAGGGACATCCCTCTTTTAGAGAAGCTGTCCCAGTTTCTGATTCGATCCCGGAATGTTCCGCTTTTCCTTAGGATGTCCCTATTTTCATTGGAGAAATGTCAGCACGTTTGGCACTGGTTATAACGTAACCAGTCTCAGTAAGCATCAAACAGAGCCGGTTGTCCTCCCAAACCGTGATGGGTTGGCAACACTCCCCGTTGACCTTCTGGACCAAACATTGGCAAACCTGAATCGCTCCACAGACTCCTGACAGAGCGTCATACTCAGTCTCCGCAGAGAAAAGAGTAATAAAGCTTTGACGCTTGGAATAGCGTTCCATCAGAGCATCATCATACTTCACACCTATCTCAGTTGCTGACTCCCTGTCCTGCAACTTGGCCCAGTTGCTGCCAGACCAGCACGTGTCCTGTGCTGTACTCATAACTGGCTGCCTAAAACACAACTCCTTAGTATCTTCCAGATACCTAAGAACTTTCTTTATGCCATTCTGGGCATGCACACTGGGCTGTGCATCTTCCTGGCTAAGCCTCTTCACAGCAAACATACCAACTGGTCTACTCCACTGAGAAAAACTCAACAAACTCCTTAGAGTTGATTGGAACATCGCGGGGCTCTGGGACTCAGAGTGTTCCCCGGACTGACTATCCTCAACAAAACAAATCTCTAAGGGTATTCTGATACTAGCACTATCAGCCTTCTTGAACTTTGCAACCAACTGTTCAATCTTACCTTCCTGCCTCAGCAAGAAACTGTGATCCGCAGACCTGTCAATCCTGACACTTAGGTAAATCCTTACGGGACCTAATTCTTTGAGCTTAAAGCACCTGTCAAGCTCCTGTGCAAACCATTGCACCTGTGCCTCTGTATTTGCAATGCATCTGATGCTATCTACAAAACAGAACACAAGAATTTGCTCCTGGCTAGAACCTGCCAGATAAAGACAACTATCAGCAAATTTCTCTTGGAAACCTAAGCTTTCCAAAACTTCATCCAAACTTACGGTTGACTGCTTCAAACCATAAATGGGTATATGTAACTTCAAGACATCATCAGGCTCATCAATCTCAAACCCTTGTGGAGATAGCGTGTACAGCATATCCTCCAACGGTGAATTCAGACAAGCGTCACTGATGTTAAAAACAAAACTTTCCTGAGCAGCTGTAGATAACAAAGATCCTAGCACTTCAGGTGCTGCGGGTGCAAAACTCTCAGAATGCAACTCCTCCAGCTTTGAGACATCTCTGGCTACAAACCTAGCCCTGTACTGAGATTCTCCAGTTGCCGTGGTTTTAAGCTTAAACACCACGCGACTGTGTACAGCACGCTGGCCCTTGGGCCGCGCCACTGTGAAAAACAACTTCCGTGCTTCCATGGAGTCTAACCCCATCTGGTCACCTCCTCAGGCAATTGATGAACTTCCTCGAAGCTTTCTGGCTCACACTGATCCATACAAGCCCACAGACTAGTGGCTGTATATCTGTCAGTAGATATCCTTTTCGTGGCCCTCTCTGACCTGCTCAACCTAGCATTCGCATCCTCATCTGACCTCGTCACGATGAAACCTGCTTGAGTACCAATGACCTCAGGAAATGCATAGCGCGAACTACTGTGCGTGCTCTTAGCTCCTGAATCTTGGCACGGGAACAACAACCTGTCCCTATTGGCTTGTCTAGCAGTGCTTAGCACTGGAGGTGTGAGAGTGTTCCTAGGCTCTTGCTTTGAAACTCCTCCCTGCTGTGCATTACTCTGGGCATCGCTGAGCATCCAGCTCGCGTCTCCAGCACCTAGCACAACGGTACCTGTGGATGGAGTACTGGCTGGTTCACAACCAGACACAGCCTGTCCATCAACACTAGAACCTGCCAAAACTGTAAGCACATCAGAACTGTAGTGGATAGGTATCCACACCTGTGCCTCACAGAACTCAATGCTATCGCTGAGTATCACCCGTGACTCAACAATTTCTGGGCGCACGAACATCCAAAACGTGGAACAAAGTTCGTATCCCACAAAAATTACCTTTCGGGACCTGGGACCGTCTTCAGATTGCATCACAAAGACTCCCCATTCAAACAACCTCAAGGAAACCTCGGGTTCCTCGCTACACAGCGACAAATAGGATTCACACCCTACCGTTGAATTGCATGGCCAGAACTTCCTCAGAAAACTGGCGACAGAGACTATAGCTGACAACGTCTCTCCAAGAATCATATCGTGTCCAGCTACCTCACAGCCTTGCAGCCCCCTTGGAGCTAACAATCTGTGCTTGCTTCCTTTCTGTGGAAAGAAACCTTGCAGTGTGCCCTCAGCACAAACTGATCCATGATCGGCCTGAAAACGAAACACCTTACAGGCAAACTTTGGCTTCACAGCTTGAACCCACTCACTAACCAAGCCTAACTCCTCCCCTGTACTCCTGAGAGGTATGGTGAAGCTCATTCTGGTGTGGCCATCTGACAGACAAATTTGGGTTCCGCCCATATGGAGCGCTTCCCTTGGTTTGCAGGAATCCACTTGAGTCAGCATAGGTGCCTGACTAGAAACATTGGCAGACCTGGAACCTTCACATAATGTAACTTTGGCTTGTTGACAAACAACACCAAGAACCTTAGAGCATGTCAACACGTTACACATCTCTGGTTGTGTATCTGTACCTGGTACCTTCTGCACTTCACTTACGTGCACACAACCTTGTTGCCACAAGTGGGCGCAATTGTGGTGTGGACTAATGCTAGCACCCTGAACCTCAGTCGTGCTTGAGATGATTTTACCTGTCACAAGGATAAAAAACCAATTCACATTGCATTTCACACACATCAACAATTCACCCTCCATTGAGCACATTGAGCACATAGCATCCTCAGAATGTACATTGCAACTATCTTTCAACAAAGACAAGACAGATGACAAATTACATTTCATCAATGGCAAATCAAATACATCAATATTAGCAATATTAGCATGTACAGAGTCAGACTTAATGCCATTTACAAAACTTAGTCCTCTTCCAGGGAAAAAGTTCTTGCAGTTCAGGACTTCACCACCAGGGGTCTGGAGTCCAGAGCGTTGCTTAGCAACTGGCACGCCTCTTGCTTCAGCTCTTGCAACAAGTGACTCACCTGCTGACCGATTGCCAGCACACATGGTTCCCAAACTGGTGGTTCCCTTGCCATTCACAGGCTCCTCCAGAGAACACGTTATCTGGTGGTGGCCCAGCTGGCGACCTTGGCCTGTATCTTCTTCAAGATGACGTAGGATGGAACAATGCCCCTGCTCATCAACAATGGAATCTTCCAGGACTTTGCACACGGGCCCCATTGCATTCCTGGGAACTGAGCAGCCTTGCACAGTGTAAATTTCCATGCCTTGGTCAAAACAGCCCTCGCAAGTAGCCTTGCCTTCAGCTGTGGCAAAACAGCCCTTTGCAGCAGCAAAGCCTTGCCTAGCCATTCTGAGAAACTGTGCATCACAGGAAAGCTCCAAAACAGCAACAAGCAACTGGGTGACACCCTGGACATTTTCAGCCTCATTGGCTCTGCGTTGTGCCAAAACAACCCCCACCTTTGGGGTTGGGCATGCAGGGACCGGCCGTGGATCCTGGCTAACTGCCAAGTCTCCATTTGTGAGCGTAGCAAACTTGCTCTCATTCCCATTTGTCCACCGTTCAGCAAAGCCTCTCAAAGCATTTGCTTCCTTTCTACCCACAGCAGGCCAGCCCCCTCTTGTTTCCCTTTCTCCCTCTTCCCTGGGAGTGGGCGTGACCACAGCATTCCATGCTGCGCCACGGGAATTTAGCAGGAGTGCTGGGGTGGCATGCCCTCTGGCAATGATGTGCAAATAGGGCAAATAAAAACCTTTGAAGCTTGTGCTGCTATCATTAAGCAAACACTTCTTCTCATTTCTCTTCGGGGCTGTCAGCTTACTCACGTGCCGCAACGATTCCTTCAGCTCAGCCTCCGGAAGAGAAGATTTACGGGTTGCCAGCGAGATATGCCAGCTGTGCTGGCACGATCTCCAAGCTGGAAGTTTTACGGCTTTCAAAACAGCAGCAACTTTTCCACAGCTCTTCTTTCCCAAACAGTTCATGGGCACTTGAAAGCTGAATTTATTGCCTCCATAACCTTTTAGCAGAGTTGTAGCAGCGTAGCAAAAACTCCTTGCCTTGCACGCTTCCTTCACGAAAGTAAAGCCTTGTTTCTAAACGTCCTTCTGAAGTTTAGATAACAGTTCAAACGCAGCTTGTAGCAGCGGAAACTTTCCAGCTTTCAGTGCTCGTGAAATAAATCACTTTCACTCCCTTGTTCATTAAAACAAATAAGATTTATTCAAATTTAAGATAGCTTCACCCAGGAGTATTTAACTCCATGATGCTGCAGCTCCGACGAACAGCATAACAACAGACAGATTGCTTACAGACAGTGTCATATATTTCAGATACACAATAGCAACAGGTACTACTTCCTGTTTCCTGTTTATACGACACGTCACAAGCCCCTTGTGATACAGGACGACTGCTGAGCTATTATCTCCTCAGCTCACAGTTGGAGGGTATGGAGTTATCCAACCACCGAGCCACGTGAAGGCAATTTTTTATAGGGAAGGGTTTTTTAAAAATGTTTTATTATGTTTTATATATATGTTGGAAGCTGCCCAGAGTGACTGGGGCAACCCAGTAAGATGTGTGGGGTATAAATAGTAAAATTATCACTATGGAATGGGACGTCCCTATTCTCATCAGAGAAATGTTGGAGGGTATGGGTGAGTTTCCTGAACTACTTGTCATTGCTGGCTGGCCCAAATAACCTCAGAAGAGCCTGCTAAATCAGACCAAAGCCTCATCTATTCCACCATCCTATTTTCACAGTGGCCAACCAGAGGCCCGAGTGCAACAGCAACCCTCTCTTGGCTTGTGATTCCTGGCAAGTGGCATTCGGAGGGATTCTGGCAGTGGAAATAGAGTCAATGGAAGGGAGATTTCCTCAGGTACTCGATGCTTTGCCCCATTGATTTGTCACCAGTGCAGAGGGGTGAAGCTGACAAGAAGTCCTTGTATATATTTATCGATGCAGGCTATGAGAGGCACAGATCTATAACTTCATGGACCCAGTGAAAGGAGCCAGGGTGGATCTTCCCTATGGGGAAGTCAAGGGGACCATTTCCTACCATCTTCTTCAGTGAGGCTGCCTGCTGTTGGTGTTATTCTGGAGTTTCTCACTGCTTTGCACTAAATGCTGCCTTGTATTTAATAGCGTGACTCTAATTCAATTCATCACATGCCTGACGTCTTCATTCTGATAAGGAGGTGTGGGTGCAAAGGTCAGGATTTCTACTCAGTGTGATGGTTTTGAAGCCTGCTTCCTTGACTGATGATATTTGAAAAGGATTCTCGGTTAGGAAAGGAGGATGCTTATACATTCAGTGACATTAAAAATAAAAAGCTATTCAGCATAAGTCTATCCAAGGTCTCCTGTACCTACATATTAAAGGAAATGTCACTTGTGGCAGAAATTAATAGACTTCTGATGGAACACACTTTGCAATCTTAAAGTACATAAAGGTTGTTGGGATTTGGATTCTATGGAGCTGCGTAGAAGTGGAGAATAGAAGTCCACAGAACACAATTGCCTGGGAGATATGTGTTGGGGTTCTGATTTATTCACCAATTCTGCCTTGGTAATCCTTATGTGAATAGATGAATACTGTCTGGGGAGTCTTCTACATATGCAATAATATTGGATGCTGAGACCGAGGGATGTTTCTCCAGCAAGAATCAACGCAGCTGTTGAAAGGGTATAACAATAAACTTTCACATTTAAAGACACATCCCCTAACAATAGCTATGCTAATTGGTGGTGGCCAGTAAGCAGAGAGCATTCTGGGTGGGGTTTCTAGACCTCCAAGTCTGGTCTGAAGTCTCCAGGTTTGCTTGGCCCTTCCAGTTGGCAGGTGGATGGCTTGACTATCCAGGTGGGTGAAAGTATGTATGTATGTATGTATTATTTTTTTAAAATAAGCTTTATTAGAATTCAAATCATAACATAATAAATCATAACAAATTAAACAACTCTAAACATAAACAAATGTAAACAAACCATAAAACATCTATATTACTCCTTGTTTTCAAATACTGTTTAAAAAACCCAAATAATATCCAATACACAAGTAATCCTTTTACTCATAATCAAATCAAATAAAGTTTTTTAAAAAACCACTCTTATATACCATAAACATAACATACAAATAAATTTATCCCCCTCCTTCCATAAACTTCCTCTTGTCCTCATCTTGGTCCCATTAGTTTTTAGCTAATTACTGCTTCCCTCAGCCTGATAGGTTTCCCTGAAAGTTCTTCTTATCTTTGTAATCTTCGCTCACAGTACAGAGTTTTAAAAATAGATCCAGGATTTTAGTGCAGGGCATTGTTGCTTCATGTAATCCCCAAATTTCCCCCAATTTTGCTCAAATTTCTGTTTACTGCAGCCTCTGACTGAATTAGTTAATTTTGCTAAATCTATATATCCGAATAATTTCTCTTGCCATTCACTAATTTTGGGTACATCCTGCTTTTTCCAGTATGTATTTAATTACATACATAGACATACACACATAAATAGAAGACTCTGCATATAGCTTACAAGTTTCAGCCTGGCAGGAGGGTTTTTTTGGGGGGGAGGGCTGCCCTCTTCCTCTTGCCTCTCCCAATTGATCTGCATCTCCAAGGCTCAGTCCCATGACATCACCAGGAGTCGCCTCTAGGTCTCAGGGTCTGGGATACTCCTGATCTTGCAACCCTAACTGTGAGCTATGGCGAATATGGACCTTGGAGCAGGACTTTGGCTGCTTACTTAGCCCACGATGAAACAGGGTTAACTGCTTTTCAGGGCAGGATTGCCACTGGGCTTTCCATAAATCAAAATCTTAAGTGTGACTTGAAAGGCTAGGCACTAGAGCATAAGATCTGGGGTGGATCTACTGTGGAATTAATGAATCTTAAGCTTCAGGGCCCCTAATCCCAAAGGGGCCCCAGAAGCCACTTTTGTCATACATGTATATATTTCACTTATTTTCATACAAATTTTTATTCACATCACTGACTTTGACGTGTGAGATAATCTACTACTGCAACTACACACTGATTTAGAGCGTGGGAGGTCTTTCCACCTTGTCCCCCACACAATTCCCACCTCCACCCTCCCTGCACCTAAAAGGAATGGTTAGAATCCTGCATCTGAATGTTTGATCTCCCACTGCCTGGCACTTGTGCTATGGTGACAGGCCTGTTCCCTGAGAGCGAGATCTGCAGAATGGCTCCCAGAGCAGGATGAAGAGGGGAGGGAAATGGGTAATACAGACAGATGGGGTGGGGGGAGGACTAGTAAATGCAAATGGTTGGATGGATAATAGGGGAGGTAAACAAACAAACGATGGGGGAGAATGGGCTAATCAGCATGGACCAGATGGATGGAAAGGGGAGCAGTGGAAAGGAGCAATGGAGAGCCCACGTGGGCTTTTGGGTGTCTGCTGCTGCCTCTTTTTCTTTGCAAAAGGAAATCATTTTGGAGATCATTTTAAACCCTCTTGCGTTTTAAAAAATAGAATTGGATTGGTTTACAGATTAATAGCTCGGAAGACAAATCTATCCAGTCCCTTGACCACATTCTGTCTTGTTCACACATTGCTAGCATTGCTTTGTTGTTGTTTAGTTGACTCTTCATGACCCCATGAACCAGAGCATGCCAGGCACTCCTGTCTTCCACTGCCTCCCGCAGTTTGGTCAGACTCATGTTCGTAGCTTCGAGAACACTGTCCAACCATCTCATCCTCTGTCGTCCCCTTCTCCTTGTGCCCTCCATCTTCCCCATCAGGGGCTTTTCCAGGGAGTCTTCTCTTCTCATGAGGTGGCCAAAGTATTGGAGCCTCAGCTTCAGGATCTGTCCTTCCAGTGAGCACTCGGGGCTGATTTCCTTCAGAATGGATAGGTTTGATCTTCTTGCAGTCCATGGGACTCTCAAGAGTCTCCTCCAGCACCATAATTCAAAAGCGTCAATTCTTTGGCGATCAGCCTTCTTTATGGTCCAGCTCTCATTGTAAGCATTGCTTACAAAGAGTAAATATAACACACAGTGGTCGCCTTGGTAAGGTGGTGGCAGAAGGGCGGGGGCGCTGACTTGGGCCACAGATTATGGGTGACCAATGGCACCCACAACATAACGTGAAGTGCCGCAGCGGCGCTTCTGGGCCTACAAATCCTATCAGGTCCAGCCAGCATAGTCATTGAGAGTTATAGTCCAGCAATGACCAGAGGAACCACATATGCTTTATCCATTCTGGCGTGCTCCAGCACCCAATTTTTATTTTTATTTTTTAGTCCCTTTCTACTTTTCCAGATCTACAGTATCCCTTTTGAGATTACACAACCTCCTGGATTTATGATACAGCTTGCCATTGCAGTTTTATTCAAGCAGTTAAGACAATTTTTTATAGACAGGCATTTTACGATTAAAGTTATATTATTAGTAGCAGTCCTGGCTCTCATGTCTTTGAACCTGTCCTTCTGTGTGTGTTTTGCATTTTATCACTGTATTTTATTATTTTAGTTTGCATTTTTAAAACTTCTGTTCTGAGAATTCCAATTGAAAAGCAGACAGCAAATCATTTATCTGCAAACGAAATACACTGTACACAATATTCCATATGTGGCTGCACCATATATTTTTTATGAAAGCATTACCATACTGACAATCTAATTTTCAAATCCTAATAATCTCTAGTACAGAGTGTGCCATTTTCTATTGCTACCATTCACTGAGTTCACTAAGTCTCATCCCCAAGTTGGCCACTGCCAATTTAGGGCCCATCATATGTTGAAATTACCCCATACCCAAGAACTAGCTGGATAAGGCCAACATCTTATTCTTGTTAAGTATAGTAATTTGATTCACTGAAATTGTAAATGCTTGTACGCATTGCTATGTGTTTAAATTTGATTGGTTGATAACTGAATTCTAGACAGTAGTTCTCATGTGATTGGTTAACATTTCTGCAAGTACAGTGTTACCTCTCATTACAAACTTAATTCATTCTAGAGGTCCGTTATTAACCTGAAACTGTTCTTAACCTGAGCTACCACTTTAGCTAATGGGGCCTCCCGCTGCCGCCGTCGTGCTGCCATGCAATTTCTGTTCTCATCCTGGGGCAAAGTTCTTAACCCAAGGTACTACTTCCGGGTTAGCGGAGTCTGTAACCCGAGGTGTTTGTAACCCGAGGTACCACTGTAAAATTTTTGAATGTTAAAGTCTGGACATTGGTTTAATTTCCAAACAAGGATGTCAGTCATATATACAATTTAAGCTTCTTAGGTGTGTTTTTGCTAATCTTATTTCAACAGTTCTCACAGTGGCCAACCAGATGTGTGTGGGAAATTAGCAAGCGGGACCTTGTGGGTTCGAACCCCACATTGGGCAAAGGTTTCTTGCATTGCAGGGAATTGGACTAGATGATCCTCGTGGGCCCTTCCCACTCTACAATTCTATGATCTGAACACAATAGAACTCTCCCATCCTGCGGTTTCTAGCAACTGGTATTCAGAAGCATTCTGCATCCAAAAGTAAGGTAAGGCACACTATACTGGATACAGAAGCCATCGATAGTCTCATCCTCCATGAATTCATCTAAACCTCTTTTACAGCCATCCAAGTTGATACATGTACCACATCCTTTTTCAATACCATGAGCAAAACAACGTAGGAGGGGTACTGCCTTTGTGACAGACTTGTGGACTTCCCAGAAGCATCTTCTTAGCTCAAGCTGGTAACTGAAGTCTGTGCTAGACGAACTTTTGATCTGAGCAAGCAGGGCTCTCCTTATGTTCTTAAGCATATGCAGGCAACAATGAACCGAACTGGGCTGCAGCAAGCATAGTTTTGCAAGAGTGAACTCTTAATTACGTAGCAAAAGCTGCCTGAAAGTTATTGTTTGTGTGGGTGGCTACTGAGAGATTCATCTACAAGGGAGATGGGGACTGACTCATAACCAAATGCTTCTCAGACGGAGGACCACCTGGTGCCATTCTCCAGTTTTTAATAAAGGCGCACACGGCTTCCATTTAAGCTCATGCTGGTAGGAACACAACAAAGCATTACTTGGAATAAAGGAGCTGTGAAAGCTTTTAAATAAATACAATTAGTGGAGCACCATTAATTATCGGGGAACTAGCAGCCTCATACCCAGTGTTGCTTGGAATTTCTAAGAAGAAGAAGAGAAAAAACCTGTGCAGTTTTGAACCATCTTGATTCAAAATGGCACCCAGCTGTAGCCATACATAAACACCTGCTGCTTGATCTCAGGAACCATGGTGGAAAATGTTGTTGCAATATCTTAGGAGGTGTTCCAATGCATAGACAAACAACTTTCCAAAACATATAGTTGTGATGCCTGGCCCTGACCTGGTCCCAGATATGGAGTCCTTTGAGACTCCAGACTTGCCACAGATTGATGGCTTTGGGTAGCAGGCAGAGTCCCCTAAAATCAATACTGAGGACCCCCTTGAGGGGCTCTGGGCCGCATGGGACCTGATGGAGAACCCCTCAAGCTGTCAGAAGAGGATGTTTAGCCACCACTATGCAGTCCTGGAGAACACCAGCACTAAAAGGGACCGACTGGAACAGCAACGTCATCAAGTGCATCTACATGTGGGAATGTTGTGGATAGTAGGCGAGGATATATTGATTAAATATTATCCTTTCTCACTCATGCTAGAGAGTTACATATAGCAGAGCTTATTCCCCTTTTACACAGCAAGAAGCTAGTTGCGGATTCGTTTGAATCTCTTTAGTTAAGCAATCCAATCTGGCATGCCCAGATTGGAATCTTCTTCTTTGGCGATCACTCATAGCCAAGTAAGATTGTCCTCCATAAACACGGTTTTAACAATAAGTCTGTAAGTGACTGTGGAGGCCAATTCTGGATCCACATGTCCTTCCACAGTGGGGACATTGGTTTCCGGGTGGGAGTTGATCACGGTGTGGATTTCCCAAATGATCCTTCCTCTTAGCACGTTTCTCCCTTGTGTCCTGAGTTCGAGTGTATTCCTGGTAAGACATCTTTGTTCACTCTCAAAAAGAAATAAAGACACACAAGTCTTCCTTATAAGTAATGAAAAATTTACTCACATTCAGTTCACAGTATGATCCCTGAAGGCAGGCTTTAGCTTGTAGTTACAGATACAATGTGGCTTACATCCTTTTAAGGATGGGCCCATGTGCTACTGGCAGAGAGCCAGCAGACAGCATCAGGACATAGCTGCCAAGTTATCCCTTTTTTTAAGGGATTTTCCCTTATGCTGAATAGGCTTCCTCGCGAGAAAAGGGAAAACTTGGCAGCTATGCATCAGGAGCAGTGGCCAAAATGGGAGAGAGAGCATCAAGAGAGAGATGGCTACATGACTGGGCCTTTTGTTAGGTCTGCAAAGTTCACGCCCACCTACCTGGTCACATGCAGGGGGAGGGTGCTCCAGACCAGGTGGAACAGGAAATTCGACCTTGGCTGGATCAACATCCCCCTGTCTGTGTCCACTCTAGGGAAACAAGGAATGTTGTACTTGACTGCTCCAGTGGATTACATCCCACACTATAGACCCAAAGTCGTCTTGCTACTTGTGACTAAAGGGGCTTGCTCACGAGTAAGCAATCTCTGAAACTCCTTTCATGCCAGTAGCTTTGGTCAGGGTGTGGTCAAGATGGTCAGAGTATGCAAAGTCTCCCTCCTGAACCTTCTAGTTATCAGAAACAACACAGATCTCTGCTTCCTTGTTCTTCACGCTGCTGCAACTGTCTTGTGAAATATTCTGGAATATTGACCTCACTTCTGGATTATGTTTGGACCTATACTGATTTTATGTGTTTGACCTTGATTTATTTAGACTGTGATGCACCAGGAACCCTTCCTTTGTTGGTAAATACTTCCCCAAGAGGCTTGCCTCCTTGGAGTACTACTGAGAGTACTACTCACTTGGAGCAAGATGAAAATAGTAGATTAATCTGCTGCCTAGAATTCTGCTTGTGGGGCTCACTCCAGCTTTTCGCCTCAGTAATGGAGTAATTTATAATCTCTAAGTGAGCCTAAGTATTATCAACTATCTACAACCATATCTGTAATTGCATAATAAACTATTCTAAAAGTCTAATGATCCATATACTTACAGCTCTGTGCATCACTTTATCCATGCCTCTACAAATTGCAACATCCCAATTTATCTGAAACACGGGTTGGGTATGACAAAAAAGTTTTGTTCTTGGATTACATACCCTCCAATGTTTCTCAGGTGAAAATAGGGATGTCCTATTCCTCCTCCTCCATCATCATCATCAACAACCTAATTATACCCCCACCCATTTTTTGCCCCAGCCACTCTGGGCAGCTTCCAATATACTGTATATAAAAACACAATGAAACATAAAATATTTAAAAAACCTCCCTATACAGGGCTGCCTTCAGATGGTTCGGGAGTTAGATAACTCCACACCCTCCAACATTTCTCCAATGAAACAGGAGCGTCCTAAGGAAAAGAGGGACATTATAGGATCCAATCAGAAACAAGATGGCTTCTGTAAATCTGGGGCTGTCCCTGGAAAATAGGGACACTTGGAAGGTCTCTGATTAGCTTAGACCACTTCAAGTCTGCCAATAGGATTTCAGTTAGGGCTGCACACTGGATTGGGCCAAGGATTGAGCCAAAATGAGCGCATTTATAGGGCTTGGGGCCATGGGACAGCTCAGATACACACAGCCACTGATCACCATGACTCAGGCTGGATTAGCTCAGAGTGATCTGTGGCTGAGGACATCATGCTGGAAGGAGAGGCAGGGTGGGGGAACCACACAAAGCAGCCTGGATCTCCTTGGTTAGAAGGTAAACTGGTGCTGCAACTCTGTTTCCTGCCTGCCGTCTCACCACACAGGATAAGGCCTCTACTCAACAGCTGTTGAGCAGAGGCACCAGTCCTGCAGGGCTTAGGTGCTGCTTTTACACAGGATCGAATCCTCCTAACAGCTGGAAAGCAAGAAGATCTGCTGCTACAGCCTTTCTTTAAACTGTATTTAAGCTCAGGTAGGTAGCCGTGTTGGTCTGATGCAGCTGAAATATATATAAAATATTTTTTTTAATAAAATTGTCCAGTAGCACCTAAGAGACCAACTAAGTTTGTTCTTGGTACAAGCTTTTGTGTGCATGCACACTTCTTCAGATACCACATTGAGCCACATGAAATGGAAGTCCATCAACCTCACAAATCGTATGTGAAGAATTTAAGATCGGGAAACGTGAAAATTTGAGAGGACCAAAGTCAAAAGATTCATCCACCTTCACTTGCTGAATTTGTGCACCTGTCAGTCAAAATGAAAAAGTCTTGCACTGGGCATTTCCTCAGTCACTTGGGTTTCATTTGTCAGAAAAGAAAGCAGGTGGTAGGAGTTGTGCATTTACCTTTTTGGAAAGACTAAGACATTAGAGCTACATACTTCAAAGGTTGAGCAATCCTTGGGTTACCTTGACACACCTTGTTAATGACCAGCAATCTGGCTAAGAAGGTAATGGTCAGTTAACATCTGTCCCAAAGAGAACATATGAAGCGACCTTTGACAGAATCAGTTCCCTTGATCTATCAGATTCACTATTGTGGTTCCTCAATACATCAAGGCAACCACAACATCAAATAATGCACATGAGCTCTTGTTAAATCTTGTGTTAAGGAGGGAAGGGGCTCTGCTATTCTTTCTACAAAGAATGAAAGATCAATTAAATCAGATCCGTTCTTCTCATTCAGAACGCTGCAGGGCAGCACATGGGACAATCAAATTATATAGATGTCTTCACAACGATGATATATGATCCATCATTTCAGCCTGAAGTCTGTGCTGTGGAGAATAGAAACAGGTTTTTCATCTCTGTATGGAAACTGAATTATATACACTGTGCATTTCAAGTGGAGCAATATTACAGCAGATATGTTAGTAGCACACCCCCCCCCAATTTCTCAGTATCATAGACTGGTTTGTATAATCTTGAAAAAGCAGCCTGTTAACTTATGACAGTTGCTGTAGCCTTAGAGATAACTGATGCATTTTTAATATTACTGTGGGTTTGTGCGTGTGCAGGGGGGTGTCATTGTGGGACATATTCAGGAGAAGAAAAGGCCAACCCTACACTAATCCAGAGTGGAGTATATAAAACGTTTAGATGGCATATTGTATGTTTCTTTCCAAGGGATGTGGGTGGCGCTGTGGTCTAAACCACTGAGTCTCTTGGGCTTGCCAATCAGAAGGTCAGCGGTTCGAATCCCCACAACAGGGTGAGCTCCCGTTGCTCGGTCCCAGCTCCTGCCAACCTAGCAGTTCGAAAGCACGCCAAAGAAAGTGCAAGTAGATAGATAGGTACCTCTCCAGTGGGAAGGTAAATGGCGTTTCCGTGCGCTGCTCTGGTTTTGCCAGAAGCAGCTTAGTCATGCTGGCCCCATGACCCGGAAAAACTGTCTGCAGACAAACGTCCGCTCCCTCGGCCAGTAAAGCGGGATGAGCGCCACATCCCCAGAGTCGTTTGCAACTGGATTTAACTGTCAGGGGTCCTTTACCTTTATGCCTCTATCTAGCAACTCCTGCAGCCAAGCTGGTGACAAACATATTGCTCTGCGTTCCTTTGGACCACATTAGTGAGGCCGAGAAAGGGGTCTTGTTTTCTGGGCAGCCCAGGACCTCCATACACACTGCCCAGGTCTGTGCCCCGGGGAGGTCACTTTTGTGCTGCTAATGCAGCAAAAACAACTTGGGAGGCAGCAGTTATGAGTTATTGGTCTCTGCAGCCACAGCAGGTGCTGTGATTCTCCAGTGGTTTGGCTTTGCCCCTGCGTTGTCTCTGGGAATAGATGGATTGGATGCCAACATTGGGGAATCAGTCTAGGTGATGTCCTGAGTCCGTTCCAATTTGGGGGGCCCTGTACTCAGTGAGAGTTAGAATATAATACAAGTTTCTACTGCTGAACCAGTCAGACAAGTTTCTTCATAAGACAATGACCTTAGCAGACCACTTAAATGTCCTCAATAGCATCCCAAAAGATGAGGTACATTGCAAGAGCTACAGCTAAGTTATGATGCCCTCCGGGCTAATGGGGGTGGGGCTTTCCACCACCCGCCTCACCTAGTTGTGTAGGTGAACAATAGCTAGTGTATTGTGTGTGAACTCAGCTGGGAGCAGGCTGGAAGCCTGATACACAGAGAGATGCTTGCTCTGTGCTGGATCAAAGCTGTGACTAATGGAGAAGCAAGATCTGTTGGGGGTGTTAATGTTCTGAGCCCCTCCATCTTATGCTCAGGTTGTATATATGTGTAAATAAAACCATATACTGTATCCTAAAGATACCACAGTGTCACCTGGCCTTCGTTCCATGGAAACCAAACCTAGATGCCTTGTAACCCTGGATTCTCTCACCACTTGGAGATTGGGGTTGTGTGTAACAATATGTTAATGATTTGACATCACAATCTGAATCAACAAACGCCATGTACATGAGTAGGGTGTGTTTAACCTTGTAGACCAGGGTTTCCCAAACTTAGGAGTTGTAGTCCAACAACAACTGGAGACCCAAGTTTGGGGATCCTGTTGTAGATGAACAACTACAGAGTTTGGAAAGGTAGGAGCCCTTCTCAGGCACTGGCCTGAACATGGAGAAGGATAAAAGCATCTCAAGGGGTAAGAGGCACCCCCAATGTCTCTGTGCATAGGTTCTCAAACCTTCAATGCCAGAGGCTTCTAGTTCTACACAATTGACTGGATATTTATTCATTTTATTTAGAATACACAACTTGGGTTCTCCAATGAAGCTGAACGTTGAAAGAATCAGGACAAAAAACATGGTTAAACTGTGGAATTCACATATGTAGGATATAGTGACGGACGCCTGTGGCGTTTGCCCTATGATGCTAGTGATGTAATCCCAGTATGAGAGTGAAAGAGTTAACTGTATGCCCAATGAGAACCCAGGGGGGCAGAGTCAGCTAGGATATAAGAAAAGCACTGGGGGAGTTTTAGAGTTAGTTGAGTTGAGAGCTGAGGGTGGAGTCTGTAGGTTGGTTTAGTCCAGGCATCCCCAAACTGCGGCCCTCCAGATATTTTGGCCTACAACTCCCATGATCCCTAGCTAACAGGACCAGTGGTCGGGGAAGATGGGAATTGTAGTCCAAAACATTTGGAGGGCCAAAGTTTGGGGGTGCCTGGTTTAGTCCGTGAGAGAGAAAGAAAGTCTGAGTCAGAGATAGTCAGTGTCTGAGAGAATCAGATGAGAACCTAGACAGTTTGGTTGGAAACTGGGAGGAGGCTGGTTGGATTGTGAGCTTGAGGGTGGAAGGTATAGGAAGGCATAGGAAGATATAGGAAGGTATAGGAACTAATGATAAGATATTGACAGAAAACTACCAGAGTAACCATAAGCTTGTAATCTGTGAGAAATACATTGGAGTTTTGTGTTCTCATTCTAAACCCTGACTGAACTCAGTGATTTATCATGGAGTACCTGGTTGGTGGCAGCGAGTACTGTGGTGGCACAGGGATCAATAGACCGTTAAACGTCCGGGGAGGACCCTGTGTGATTGCCACAACGCCAACCTAGATGTCTTGAAAGGGGGTTAGACAAATTTCTGGAGGAGATAGCCAATGGTGGTTATTAGCCACAATGGCCATGTACAACATTCAGTAAAAAAGGAGGTATGCTTCTGAAGACCAGTTGCTGGGATTCCCAAGTGGGGTGAGCGCTTGTTTTAAATGTTCTTTCCATTTTGCTAGTCACACCATCAAAATTCTCCCCAAAGCTACTAGTTAGAGGGGTAGGAGACAGTCTCAACTGGGAACACTCTGTGGCAGGGAAAGGTTTACCCCAGGACCACAGTCTGAATCAGATGCAATTGCAGCTGCTATTAATTATAAAGGGGCAGATCTTGTCTTGGGTCTCCTGCTGTCGCATGTCTTTTGGCCCTGAAAGAGGGTTGCTAGGAGGAGGCTGGGACAAGGAAGGCCTGCATGAATTTAGCAGCTGGCTACAGTTGCTATAATGGCTCTCTTGGCACAGGTGCGAAACAGCAGACGAGTCCTTTATGGCAACTGGTGCATATGAAATTAAGTGTGAGTGTGTGCAAGAGAGAGACAGACAGAGAGAAAGCACGACAGGCTAATCGGGAACTACATCTGCCTTGGCAAATTGAAAAGGAGAAGAAAAAAACCGAGGAAAATGCAGAAGTGGCAAAAATTAGCATCTGAAGGGAATAATTGAATGTTTTAAAATCCTGCTCATTAAGCCATTCATTAGAGACTTCTTCTGGCAGCTTACAGGAGAAACAAAAGTAATTGCCACGTTCTTGGTGCACACTCAATTGGCACTCCAGCTTATTAACGTTCTAATGGCTTTGGAGTCTGGAGCTGAAAACTTTACAGTGTGCATTTAGAAGGCTTTATATATACTCGCACGGAGGAAGGGCTGCTCTCATCTCTGCACCGGGAAGGCTATAGGCCAAATCGATTGCAGTCTCTCGAGATGTTGGGTGCTTCAGAAGAACAAAGGAAGAGCTTGGTTAGCTGGTGATTGGCTAGAGCTAGAGCCCACTTTAATAAATCGCACGAGTTTTACAATACAATCCTATCCATGTCAGGTTTGATACAATTGACGATGGTTGCTTCCTGGAGCAGGTCTATGCATCATGAGTTGGGGCTGCAGCAATATGGTGGCTCTTTTCTTCTCTGCAGGGCCTGCCTCCAGAGAGTAGCACTTATGTCAACTGAGTTGCAGGATCCCCCAGGGTTCTTTCTTGCCACCAGCACTATTTGCATGTGGAGACCCTTTAACATTCCCCAAATAAATTCAGACAAGACTCAAATTTTAGGTTTGTTTCTTTGGCAGAATTTAGGCCACAACTTTATTGATTACAATCAAATGAGTGGTTGCATAGGCTCTGGTTCGACTAGCTCCTTGCACCCTTGCAGGCAGCGCTGACCCAGGGCACACCGTAGGTCAGCTTTGGGTAAACACCTGGCATAGTGGAATGCGGTGTCCAACCAATCCACCAGCCAGATGCCCCTCCTGGACTCTGGTTCCGGGCAAAACCCCTCTCAGGGAAGACCAACCAAGAGTCCCAGGATTCCTTTAACGGAATACCCATCACATAGGAATGGCCAGACCGCTCTGCCACCCCATCACCTGAACCAGAGCCTATCCACAACCTTACAAGTTGTGACAATTTGCTATGTGGCAGAGGAAACCCAAGTGGGGGAAATTCCTGCCGTGCCCTTGTCCCAACAACACAAAACGGCATAGCAAGGTCATGCGTGCAAGCCCTAAATATAGGGAGAGGTGGGCGGGTGTTCCAATGCACTGACCAAAAGAGGAAGCTCATGGACATGTGCATGCGCTTAAATAGATGCCCCTCGATACAATTTTCCTGGCATCCCATTGGTCTGATTGCACCCAGCATTGAGGGACCTCCAATAGGGTGTTGTGGCCATCCAAACATTCCCACCCACAACACAGGGTCTGGTTGCCAGTTCCCACCGCTACACATGGTCTCTTTTTAGGGACGACCCGATTTAACAATTATTTGAAGCTGCTGGGTGCAGCCATTGGGAGGGAGGGGGTGTTGGTCCTCAGAATAATCAGTGAGATGAGGACACCCATTTCTACAGTATATCTATAGACAGTTATATTCACCTAAGCTTATGGTGGATTTGGTTAACTGCTCTGGTCTACGGATTTTTAAAATTTTAATGCTGGCTGCTTTTGTTGCTTTCATTTTATTGTGATATCATAGGATCTTTTCTTGGATTTTATCAAATCTATTTAAGCTGTTTAAATTGCACAGTTTAATTTTGTTGCTGGGCTTTTGGAAACCACTTTGATCTTTTTAAAATGAAAACCACTTGAATAAATAAAAGCCTCACATCTTCTCAGAACTCTGTGGGATTTTCTTTCAATGTAAGATGTGCTTGACTGTACCAATGGGGTCATCTAGTGAGCAAACATGAGTATGATTATACTTTTAATCATGAGAGCCTTGCTCAATCTGGCCAAAGATTTGTCATGTCCAGCATCCTGTTCTTATATTGACCATCTGTTGTTGGCATCCATCTGATTTGAGGGACAATGGGGTACGCCTCCAGGGGTGAAGTCAAACCACTGCATTTGCAGCACTGAAGTGACATCACTGGGGTGCAAGGCTGGGCCGTGGGTATAGCGCTCCTGGGTTGCCCAGACAACAAGACCCCCTCTCAACCTCGTTGATGTGATCCAAATAAGGTCGTCATATTTCAAAAAGTAACAAACAGGATATCCTGAAGGTTGTTGAGCTTCTTTTTTAGAAGAGTACCCACGACGACTCTCTGACAGGCAGCCACTGCAAGTTTTGGAGGATCAAAGTGATGTGCTGGTGACAGTCTTTTCCCTTCAACAGTCTAGTATTTGAACCATCTGGTGCCTCTGGACCAGGTCCAAGGGTAGTCCAATATACATCACAATGTAATAATTGATCCTTGATGTTACCAGTGAATGGCTCACTATGGCCAAACTATTGCTGCCCAAGAATGGCCATAAGTGGTGTGCACACCATAGCTGGTAAAGGGCCCTTCTACCCACTGTAGTGACCTGAAACTCCAGTGACAAAGCTGGATCCAAGCTCAGAATCTGTTTTCCCCTCTCGGAGGGAAAGCAACCTCATCCAGGACAAGGAACTGGCAAATCATCCAGACTCAGGAACCACCAGCCAACAGTGCCTCTGTCTTCCCAGGATTCCAGCTCAGTTTATTGGCCCTCGTGTGTATATTCCAGTTTTCAGTAACGAACTAGATTATCTCCCGACTCCAAGGAGATACATTGTGCTTCTTGCCTTGTACCACTTTGGAGCCTATTGATTAAAGCGAGCAGAGTAGCTTTGCTGCACAATTTCTTCAAGCGTTCCTTTGTACTTAGTTCAAGCTGTACTTTAAAGGCTGCTGATGGTATATTGATCACAGCAAGGAATTGGGCTAATGCTTATTCATCTTCTTTATGAACAAGAAAGACAACTTCTGCCACTTCTTAATTTAACTTCACATAGCACATACTCCTGTTTAGAATAAATTAAAAATAAAAATAAAAAGACTAGTAGCACCTTAGAGACCAACTAAGTTTGTTCTAGGTATGAAGTATCGTGTGCATGTACACTTCTTCAGATACTTTCTGAAAGTTTAGAAAAGGGTGTGAACGCTATGCTTCAGTGTCAGGAAACAGAAATAAATTTAATAAATAATTTTTTGGGTCTGAATTTCTCCTACATCCCTTTCACCTGACGTTCAGCAGAGGGGTTGCTATCTCGTTGCTATTTAAGCTAGAAGCAGGTAAATTCCACTGCCGAACAGCTCTTACTGTCAGGAAGTTCTTCCTAATGTTCCAGCTTGTCAGTATCCAGTATTATAATGTTCAACTGTGTGCTTCTGTTTTTATCTATAATTATGTTAGTGCTCTGTGTGCATGTGTGAGACAGAGGGGGGGGTTATATTTTGGTTTCCATATCTTACATAAACTGCCAAGGAATTATATATATTAAACTCTCTCTCTCTCTCTCTCTCTCTCTCTCTCTCTCTCTCTCTCTCTCTCTCTCTCTCTCTCTCTCTCGTTCAAGATGTTGAGAACAAACCAGAGAACTCACTTGGCAGACAGTTTTAAAGTGTTGTAGCAGCAGTAGCAGCAGCAGCAGCAACAACAACAGATTAGGTAAACAAATGCTGTTGAAAGACACAACTGTAAAAGTATTGGGAGTCTTAGACTAGGAACTTCATGCCCTTTATTTCAGGGGTACTTAACATTATGCCCTTCAGATGTTTTGAACCATCCATTTTTTTAAATTATTGGTGTGCTTTAAAAAATGCAGATTTCTTAAAGAAAGGGAGGGATAGAAGAGAGAGAGAAATGCAAAAGAGAAGGGAAAAGAAAACCAAAAAAAGTCAACTCACATTCGCAACACAGTAGATAGCCATCCATCTTATTTTACACAGATGCCTGAATAGGTACCCAAATAAAGTTGCTGTTAACAGAAAGCACTTCAGATGTCACAAGGACATTAAGGTTTTGTGACCATTAGATAACATATGGCGAGTGTTTATCCTTCCAGGCTCCGAGTAGAAGTCTCTTAGCAACCAGAAGGGCTCATGAAATCATTTTTGTTGTCCTGCCGTTTAGTCCCCCCGCTACAGGGATATAATTTAAAAGTACATGAACAGCTGCAAACATCAAGGATGTTGCCAATGCACAATTATTAGGGACAGCCGCTTCAGACAAAAAAAAAAGGAGGTATTTCTGGAAAACCCACGTCATATTTAGCTGTGATTCCTGCATTGCAGAGGATGGGACCAGAGGCCCCTTTCGGTCCTCTTCCAACTCTACAATTCTATCATCTTGTGATATGCCTCCCTAATCGCTGGCTATGTTGGCTCAGGCTGATGGGAGCTATAAAGGTCAGGACCACACCAAATATTTAAAGCACACCCAACACACATTTAAAGCACATGACTAGGGCTGGGCAATATCTGGTTTTCAATGTTGTGATATAAGGATGCAACTTTGTTGTTTAGTCGTTTAGTCGTGTCCGACTCTTCGTGACCCCATGGACCATAGCACGCCAGGCACTCCTGTCTTCCACTGCCTCCCGTAGTTTGGTCAAACTCATGTTCGTAGCTTCGAGAACACTGTCCAACCATCTTGTCCTCTGTCGTCCCCTTCTCCTTGTGCCCTCCATCTTTCCCAACATCAGGGTCTTTTCCAAGGATTCTTCTCTTCTCATGAGGTGGCCAAAGTATTGGAGCCTCAGCTTCACGATCTGTCCTTCCAGGGAGCACTCAGGGCTGATTTCCTTAAGAATGGATAGGTTTGATCTTCTAGCAGTCCATGGGACTCTCAAGAGTCTCCTCCAGCACCATAATTCAAAAGCATCAATTCTTCGGCGATCAGCCTTCTTTATGGTCCAGCTCTCACTTCCATACATCACTACTGGGAAAACCATAGCTTTAACTATACGGACCTTTGTCGGCAAGGTGATGTCTCTGCTTTTTAAGATGCTGTCTAGGTTTGTCATTGCTTTTCTCCCAAGAAGCAGGCGTCTTTTAATTTCGTGACTGCTGTCACCATCTGCAGTGATCAAGGAGCCCAAGAAAATAAAATCTCTCACTGCCTCCATTTCTTCCCCTTCTATTTGCCAGGAGGTGATGGGACCAGTGGCCATGATCTTGGTTTTTTTGATGTTGAGCTTCAGACCATATTTTGCGCTCTCCTCTTTCACCCTCATTAAAAGGTTCTTTAATTCCTCCTCACTTTCTGCCATCAAGGTTGTGTCATCTGCATATCTGAGGTTGTTGATATTTCTTCCGGCAATCTTAATTCCTGCTTGGGATTCATCTAGTCCAGCCTTTCGCATGATGAATTCTGCATATAAGTTAAATAAGCAGGGAGACAATATACAACCTTGTCGTACTCCGTTCCCAATTTTGAACCACTCTGTTGTTCCATATCCAGTTCTAACTGTAGCTTCTTGTCCCACATAGAGATTTCTCAGGAGACAGATGAGGTGATCAGGCACTCCCATTTCTTTAAGAACTTGCCATAGTTTGCTGTGGTCCACACAGTCAAAGGCTTTTGCATAGTCAATGAAGCAGAAGTAGACGTTTTTCTGGAACTCTCTAGCTTTCTCCATAATCCAGCGCATGTTTGCTATTTGGTCTCTGGTTCCTCTGCCCTTTTGAAATCCAGCTTGCACTTCTGGGAGTTCTCGGTCCACATACTGCTTAAGCCTGCCTTGTAGAATTTTAAGCATAACCTTGCTAGCGTGTGAAATGAGCGCAATTGTGCGGTAGTTGGAGCATTCTTTGGCACTGCCCTTCTTTGGAATTGGGATGTAGACTGATCTTCTCCAATCCTCTGGCCATTGCTGAGTTTTCCAAACTTGCTGGCATATTGGGTGTAGCACCTTAACAGCATCATCTTTTAAAATTTTAAATAGTTCAGCTGGAATATCATCACTTCCACTGGCCTTGTTATTAGCAGTGCTTTCTAAGGCCCATTTGACTTCACTCTCCAAGATGTCTGGCTCAAGGTCAGCAACCACACTACCTGGGGTGTACGAGACCTCCATATCTTTCTGGTATAATTCCTCTGTGTATTCTTGCCACCTCTTCTTGATGTCTTCTGCTTCTGTTAGGTCCTTACCACTTTTGTCCTTGATTATGGTAATCTTTGTACGAAATGTTCCTTTCATGTCTCCAATTTTCTTGAACAGATCTCTGGTTTTCCCCATTCTATTGTTTTCCTCTATTTCTTTGCATTGCTCATTTAAGAAGACCCTCTTGTCTCTCCTTGCTGTTTTTTGGAAATCTGCATTCAGTTTCCTGTATCTTTCCCTTTCTCCCTTGCATTTTGCTTGCCTCCTCTCCTCCGCTATTTGTAAGGCCTCGTTGGACAGCCATTTTGCTTTCTTGCATTTCCTTTTCCTTGGGATGGTTTTCGTTGCTGCCTCCTGTATAATGTTACGAGCCTCCATCCATAGTTCTTCAGGCACTCTGTCCACCAAATCTAAATCCTTAAACCTGTTCCTCACTTCCACTGTGTATTCATAAGGGATTTGATTCAGATTGTATCTTACTGGCCCAGTGGTTTTTCCTACTTTCTTCAGTTTAAGCTGGAATTTTGCTATAAGAAGCTGATGATCTGAGTTACAGTCAGCTCCAGGTCTTGTTTTTGCTGAATGTATAGAGCTTCTCCATCTTTGGCTGCAGAGAATATAATCAATCTGATTTCGATGCTGCCCATTTGGTGATATCCATGTGTAGAGTCGTCTCTTGTGTTGTTGGAAGAGAGTGTTTGTGATGACCAGCTTGTTCTCTTGACAGAACTCTATTAGCCTTTGCCCTGCTTCATTTTGAACTCCCAGGCCAAACTTGCCAGTTGTTCCTTTTATCTCTTGATTCCCTACTTTAGCATTCCAATCCCCTGTAATGAGAAGAACATCCTTCTTTGGTGTCATTTCTAGAAGGTGTTGTAGGTCTTCATAGAATTGGTCAATTTCACTTTCTTCAGCTCCGGTAGTTGGTGCATAAACTTGGATTACTGTGATGTTAAAAGGTCTGCCTTGGATTCGTATCGAGATCATTCTGTCATTTTTGAGATTGCATCCCATTACAGCTTTTGCCACTCTTTTGTTGACTATGAGGGCCACTCCATTTCTACTACGGGATTCTTGCCCACAGTAGTAGATATGATAGTCACCCGAACTGAATTCGCCCATTCCCTTCCATTTTAGTTCACTGATGCCCAGGATGTCGATATTTCTCATTTTTGACCACATCCAGCTTACCTCCATTCATGGTTCTTACATTCCAGGTTCCTATGCAATATTTTTCTTTACAGCATCAGACTTTCCTTTCGCTTCCAGGCATATCCGCAACTGAGCGTCCTTTCGGCTTTGGCCCAGCCGCTTCATCAGCTCAGAATCTACTTGTACTTGTCCTCCGCTCTTCCTCAGTAGCATGTTGGACGCCTTCCGACCTGAGGGGCTCATCTTCCAGCGTCATAACTTTTATATGCCTGTTGTCTTTGTCCATGGAGTTTTCTTGGCAGGGATACTGGAGTGGCTTGCCAGTTCCTTCTCCAGGTGGATCACGTTTAGTCAAAACTCTCCACTATGACCTGTCCATCTTGGGTGGCCCTGCATGGCATAGCTCATAGCTTCTCTGAGTTATTCAAGCCCCTTCGCCACGACAAGGCATTGATCCATGAAGGGGATGGGTTAAAATACAATTTATAAAACACCCTCATTTGGGTAGTAGCCTATAAATCAAAACCATAAATGGGGGTGGGACCATAAGGGTCAGACTGAGTCCAAACCAAAGGCCAGGCGGAACAGCTCCATCTTGCAGGCCCTGCAGAAAGATGTCAAATCCGGCAGGGCCCTGGTCTCTTGTGACAGAGCATTCCACCAAGTCAGGGCCAGTACTGAAAAGGCCCTGGCCCTAGTTGAGACTAATCTAACCACCTTGCGGCTTGGGACCTCCAAAGTGTTGTTATTTGTGGACCTTAAGGTCCTTCGCGGGGCATACCAGGAGAGGCGGTCCCGTTCAAGATGTCTCCCCTACAACTCTTTGGAAACCATTTGGATCCATTAAGTGCCGGGGGCGGATGAGAATAGAAGGCAGCGATTGTATTCTCATGACAGGAGAGGTGTAATTTAAAACAGCTGGTTTATGTAAGTGGTTTGTAGAATTTTGCACAGCTCAAGATTATCTCCCTTTGTGTAGTGTAAAAAACATTGTTTTTCTTTTCTTTTTTTCTTCTCATTATTTTACAGGTCATATATGGGAAATAAATTGCCTAGCCTTGACACAGGCTTTATTGCATATCACCGGCAATGAACTTCACCAACAGGATTTGACATTTGATTAGGCCTCTCTTTATTAAGAGACGCAAAAAAACTTTAAGAACGTCTTGAGGAAAGTGGCATAAATCACTGCTGAAAAGAAAAGTTGGCTGGATGTCTAATGCTTAGAGCAGTTCTTCATTAGCCATCTATTAATCCTGCCTTCATAGTTGTACAATAAGAGAAACACTCACTGCGCTGATGTGAATGAACATGGAACCGAAAAGTGTTAAAAATCCTCACTGCAAACACAGTGTAAAATGTCAGATTTATCACATAGCAATCAATGAAGATGGGAGTCAAAGGATTCACAGTATTTTAAAAAATATTGGCTTTGAAGAACTCAGTATTATTATTACCTGTTGCTAGGAATCCCATAGGCGTCTGGTCGGCCACAGTGAGACATGAATGCTCATCAATGGCTCCTCCTCATCCTGGAGAGAAGTGACTAGTGGGGTGCCACAGGGTTCTGTCTTGGGCCTGTCTTATTCAACATCTTTATCAATGACTTGGATGATGGGCTTGAGGGCACCCTGAGCAAGTTTGCAGATGACACCAAATTAGGAGGGGTGGCTAATACCCCAGAGGACAGAATCACACTGCAAAATGACCTTAACAGATTAGACAACTGGGCCAAAGCAAACAAGATGAATTTTAACAAGGAGAAATGTAAAGTGCTGCACTTGGCAAAAAAGAAAGAAAGGCACAAATACAGGATGGGAGACACCTGGCTTGAGAGCAGTACATGTGAAAAGGATCCAGGAGTCTTGGTAGACCAAAAAACTTGACATGAGTCAACAGTGTGATGCAGCAGCTCAAAAAGTCAATGCAATTCTGGGCTGCATCAATAGGAGTATAGTATCTAGATCAAGGGAAGTAATAGTACCACTGTATTCCACTTTGGTCAGACCTCACCTGGAGTACTGTGTCCAGTTCTGGGCACCACAGTTCAAGAAGAATACTGACAAGGTGGAACGTGCCCAGAGGAGGGCAACCAAAATGGTCAAAGGCCTGGAAATGATGCCGTTATGAGGAACGGCTTAGGGAGCTGGGTATGTTTAGCTTGGAGAAGAGAAGGTTAAGGGGTGATATGATAGCCATGTTCAAATATATAAAAGGATGTCATATAGAGGAGGGAGAAAGGTTGTTTACTGCTGCTCCAGAGAAGCGGACACGGAGCAATGGATTCAAACTACAAGAAAGAAGATTCCACCTAAACATTAGGAAGAACTTTCTGACAGTAAGAGCTGTTCGACAGTGGAATTTGCTACCAAGGAGTGTGGTGGAGTCTCCTTCTTTGGAGGTCTTTAAGCAGAGGCTTGACAGGCATATGTCAAGAATGCTTTGATGGTGTTTCCTGCTTGGCAGGGGGTTGGACTGGATGGCCCTTGTGGTCTCTTCCAACTCTATGATTCTATAATTCTAATCCCGGAATAAATATCCTGCTGCATTTTCAAGAGATGTTCAAAACTAAGTTCTGTTTCCAACTCTCCAATTGTAACTGGGGGCTGGGTGCGCCTGATGGTGTTTGTCACTACCAAGAAATGCTGCTTGCTCTGAACATGATGGCTATGCTCTGTCTCCACAGCTGGAGGCAGTAATGTTTCTGAATACCAATGTCAGGGACTGGACAGAGGACGAGTGGAGGAGACTGCTTCCCCAGCCTGACCCTTCCAGAGAAGAAGAAGACAATTCAGAATTACAACAGGGGTTTGAGGGAGGTCATAGGTCAGAGGAAGATGAGGGGGAGAGCTGGGAAATAATGGGAGAGGAGGAGGCAGAGTCGGAGCAGCAGCTGAAAGCATTCCATCAGTAGAAAGCATTCCAGAACCACCATCTCCCAGAACCCAGTGAGCCTCAAAAAATGGAAGCAAAGAGCTCAAAGACAGAGGGCACTAAGCAACAGCCATAGGGGTGGTGGTGCTGTTGATGATTGAGGAAGTGGAAGAGAAGCGGGGATGGAAATTTACTCAAAGCAATGCCATTATTCCAAGCTCAACATCAAAAAAACCAAGATCATGGCCACTGGTCCCATCACCTCCTGGCAAATAGAAGGGGAAGAAATGGAGGCAGTGAGAGATTGTACTTTCTTGGGCTCCTTGATCACTGCAGATGGTGACAGCAGTCACGAAATTAAAAGACGCCTGCTTCTTGGGAGAAAAGCAATGACAAACCTAGACAGCATCTTAAAAAGCAGAGACATCACCTTGCCGACAAAGGTCCGTATAGTTAAAGCTATGGTTTTCCCACTAGTGATGTATGGAAGTGAGAGCTGGACCATAAAGAAGGCTGATCGCTGAAGAATTGATGCTTTTGAATTATGATGCTGCAGGAGACTCTTGAGAGTCCCATGGACTGCAAGAAGATCAAACCTATCCATTCTGAATGAAATCAGCCCTGAGTGCTCACTGGAAGGAAAGATCGTGAAGCTGAGGCTCCAATACTTTGGCCACCTCATGAGAAGAGAAGAATCTTTGGAAAAGACCCTGATGCTGGGAAAGATGGAGGGCACTAGGAGAAGGGGATGACAGATGACGAGATGGTTGGACAGTGTTCTCGAAGCTACAAACATGAGTTTGACCAAACTGCGGGAGGCAGTGGAAGACAGGAGTGCCTGGCGTGCTATGGTCCATGGGGTCACGAAGAGTCGGACACGACTAAATGACTAAACAACAACAACAACATTATTCCAAGAGGCTGCATTTCTAAGCCTCTCTCTGTGAATATTGAATAAAAAGCAATTGGTAAGAACTTCCTTGTCTTATCCATTTCTGGCAACCTGCTGTGGGGGTTGGATCCTCTGATACCTGACAACCAGTTGCTGGAGACCACGGGAGGAGAGTGAGCTATTGTGCTCTGCTTGCTGGTTTCCCACAGGCATCTGTTTGGCCATTGTGAGAACAGTATGCTGGACTAGATAGGCCACTGGCCTGATCCAGCAGGCTCTTCTCTTCAGGCTCTTATGGTCGCCAATTGATCACTTCCCCTAGAACAACATTCTTGTTTGTTTCAAACTTGCTGGCCCTCTTTTGAGCTGAGTTTCTTTTTGCAATGGAAGTTTTTTCTTTCTTTCTTCTGCTACGTGATGCTGTATTATTTTTATAGCCTCAGACATTGGTGTTTTGTCTGTGTTTGCCGCAGTGATGCGGAATCCTATAACGTTTGGTTTTTCATTCTTTTGCAAGCCATCTTGGGAATATTGATTGGGACTGAAGGTGCAGGTCATACATTTTAGAGACAAGTACATAATAGCGATACACTAAGGGATGGAGACGGGTTGAATTTCTATGCTGCTTTTCATTCAAGTCAATCCCAAAGTGATTTACAAACAATAAATAACGATAGCACAATAGAACATCGCAAGTACAGCTTAAATCATATAAAATAACTAACAAATGATCAGTAAAACTATTACAAATGGTTGGCCATTGTGGTTAAGGCTGAGGGTCTCTGCGTCAATGCGTAATACTAGAAGAGATTTCAGCTGCTAGAGTTTCGCGCTTCTCTCAGTAGCTGTTAAAAGTACAAAATGAGGTCTGACTACCTGTCTGTTATTTTAGTAGTAAGTTTCCCTGTTCTGGCTGGATTGGACTAAATTTGATAACTCTTCCATCTCAATGTTCCAATACCTGTTTGAACTCCTCAGAGCACCATAAGGAGAAAGAAACAAGTATGTCCTTGTAGGAATTTGCAGTTCTGATTTGTTGCAAAAGAGGGTCAGTCTGTGACCATAATAATAGGGCAGGTTTCAGACAAATCCTGTGGGGGAAGACCCATTGAAATCAGTGCAACATCAAGGATAATTTGCAGATCTTAAGAAGCTTGACATTGAAAGAGAGCTAGCTTTTGTGGCAGATGTTTAACTGTGTGGAAAACCACAGACAACGTGTTTATAGTGTCTGGTTTATAAAGTGCATGTCATTGTTTTTCGCTTCTTTCTCATACCTGTTGATTATTTCTGTTTTTCCGAATCAATAGGTAGAGATAATGCGCTGAAAGGGGGTGCCATGGGGTTTCAACATCTTCTTCCATGACTGCATTAAGCTGCTGGATTCTTTTCAGGTCCTCCCTCCCAAGGCATCCCTAATGGTGTACAGTTTAAAAAAAGGTAAAGGACCCCTAGACGGTTAAGTCCAGGCAAAGGCAATTATGGGATTGCGGCGCTCATCTTGCTTTCAGGCCGAGGAAGCTGGTGTTTGTCCACAGACAGCTTTTTGGGTCATGTGGCCAGTAGGACTAAATTTCTTCTGGCACAACGGAACACTGTGACGGAAACCAGAGCGCACAGAAACGCTGTTTACCTTCCTGCCGCAGCAGTACCTATTTATCTATTTGCACTGGCGTGCTTTCGAACTGTTAGGTTGGCAGGAGCTGGGATAGAGCAACTGGAACTCAGTCCATTATGGGGATTGCCGACCTTCCGATCGGCAAACCCAAGAGGCTCAGTGGGTTTAGACCACAGCGCCACCTGTGTCCCTGCTGTACAGTACCAGCCCCATACATACCATACATTTAAGGCACTATAGTGCCGCTTTAAAAAGTCATGGCCAAAGAATTCTGGGGGAAGATGTAGCAAAGTTATGTGGGGGCCACTTGTGCGTCACCCCAAAACTGACAAAAGAAGTCTCTGATTTGCATATGCTAATTTATAGGTGCCAATGTAGAAATGTTTAGCATAGCTTAAATTGAAACACAAGACATCTCATTGATATTGTTGAGAACTAGGAGAAAATTTAAAACTGTTTTTGTTTGCAAACAACTCCCCAGTTTCTTGCGTGTTCTTTGTGCGCCGACAGAGTGAGTGTGTTTTGAGGTGCCCTTCCCTCAGAACTAATGACAGCACCATCCGTTCCTAGCTAAAACATACAGGTGCATGCATCCATTTTTGCAGGGCAGAGAGGGAACCCTCAAACTTTAGGCAAGCGCTACCAGTAATAATAATGTGTTCCACATTCACATAATTCAGCCCCCGTTTATGGGGGGGGGATTGAGATGCAAAGCATGCAGCCCTCAGTGTCAGAATTTGTCAAAAGAAAAGAAAAATATTTTGAGGTTTGTTGTAACCTTTGTGCTATCTATGACCTTTCTAGTGCAGTAAATCATTTATTAAGAAACTTATAGGAATGTTAATGAGACTCATATTTGTGATTGCCCACACAGAGAGCACTTCATTACTTTTAAATATTAACCACAGGGATCAGGGTGCAAGTGTGACTAATGACAGATGGTGGAGTGCCATGCTGCAGAAAGAAATATGAATCTGTTGGAAGATTCCTGCTCTTTCCACACTAGTGTTTCACATCAGTCCAATCTGATGTGCCTTTGCTTGAGTTGAACCACTTTGCCAGACATCATATGGCAGCAGGAGATGGACAGGGGTGGGCGGACCATGCTAAACCTATCAAAATGGCCTGCGGTGGTTGGGAGAGGTCAGGATCCAGCCCAACTACTTTAATTCATACTTCCCGAAATAATATTCAAGCTGAAATATTTTGAAGCTCTTCTTCAAAATCCACACTTCCCTGAAATCTATGGTGCCGTTCTCCAAACAAAAAGTGTATACAAAAGGCACAGAATTTGGCATTTTCCTCCTCAATTAAAAAGGCTATTTAAAATGCCAAATCAATCTTGGTAAATTTCCTTCTAGGATAAAAATCTGTGCTTGTTGACTTCTTCATTGTGGGAAAAGATTTGCCCAACCTAATGGGTAGGTGATGGTAGTACGTACAGGAAACAGAACTTATGAGCAATACCCTCATAGCTTGGTTTTTTTGGACTTCAGTCAGTCCAGGGCTTGGTCATGGAATACATGTTAGAACCCTCTTCCCAGATCACATCCTAAATGACAACTCTTTTACCAGCATAAGAAGAACCTGCTGGACCAAGCGAATGGCCTTTCCCAACTCTACAATATCTTTTTGGAGGTGAGGCAACCAGCATTATGATATTGACCATCTTATCTTCAATTCCTTTCCCAATGATCCCTAGCATGGAGTTTGCGTTTTTCCCGGCTCCTGCACACTGGCTCAACAATTTGTTTGAGCTTATCTACTATGACCCCAAGGTCTCATTCCTGGTCCATCACCTCCAGTTTTGTCTCCTCAGTGAGAACTAAGCTGACTCAGGCTCCTCAGCTATCTATAGGTTGACGTACAGTCAAACCATGGCTCCTGAACGTCTCCGTTTTGGAATGTTTTGGCTCCCGACCGCCGAAAACCTGGAAGTAAGTGCTCCAGTTTTCCGAATGTTTTTCAGAAGCCGAACATCCAATGTGGCTTCTGCTTGAGTGCAGGAAGCTCCTGCAACCATTCAGAAGCCACACCTTAGTTGTTGAACATTTCAGAAGCCAAACGGGCTTCTGGAACGGATTACGTTCGACAACTGAGGTTTTGCTAGGTTTTGCTAGGAGAGAAAATGAGGATTTTCACTGGCTCTTTTGCCCACGGCTTTCGTACTATAAGTCCACTTATGACTCATTGTCCAAAAGAAGGTTTACTTCTTACTGAGTATTTGAGCTGAAAACAGTCTGTGTGCTTTTCCTTAGAGATTGGCAAGTAAAAAGATTAAAACTTAAAAAACAAAAACGGAAAATTCAGAGAGGAGGCTCTTGTATCCCTTGAGGGGCTGGGCTAGACCATGGGTGAAAAGTAGGAGTTGAAAATTCAAGGTATAATTCAGCAATTATTACACCTTAACCTTCTTTTCCAACTAAGTTATAGTTAATTAACCACAATCACCTTTATGTTCCACTTCACCCAAAGGCCATGGCTCTGTAGCTCAAGTGGAACCTCTCTAACAATGATAATAACCCATTCTCATTTAGCAAGACTCTGGATCTGACATTTGTGGCGGGGAGTGGGTGGTTGGGCACCCTCACCCTGATGTGTTGTTATTCCAACAGCCCGGCTAATTGTTTGCTCTCCTTGTGGTTAATTGCAGGTGCTTTTGAGAGAGGGTTAAATGGACAACTCGCTAACTGTCAACCCAGCCCTCTGGAAATTAATCTTGTTTAAGTCAGCGTGAAAGAAAAATGCAGTGCTTCAGAGAATGTGGTGAGGGGTAAAACAAGAATATGTTGTAGTGCATCCTGAGCCCCAAAGATGGAAGCTCCAGCTCAAGACTTCGTCATCCTCTATTTAGGGCACTGGTGGGGCGGGGTGAGTATAGGATGGGAAGGACTTTTTGTTTAATTCACCTTATGGCATCCACCCTCCATTCCTAATGTTTACTTCCAGGACATCCACCAAGAGTTAGGTCAGGCATCCCCAACCTTCGGCCCTCCAGATGTTTTGGACTACAATTCCCATCATCCCTGACCACTTGTCCTGTTACCTAGGGATCATGGGAGTTGTAGGCCAAAACATCTGGAGGGCCGCAGTTTGGGGACGCCTGAGTTAGGTGCTCCAGCAAACTGATTCCTTCCCTCCATTTGGTTTTCAGCTGACACCCTCAACATTTTCTGGCTCAGCCACCCTCAATGGTAGGAAGGTATGCTGTTTTGATCAACACACACCTTTTTTTGGCAAGAAATTGCCCCTAATATAAAGTACTTATTTTCACTGATTGATTGATTGATTGGTTGGTTGGTTGGTTGCACTTTGGTTCTCTCTCTCTCTCTCTCTCTCTCTCTCTCTCTCTCTCTCTCTCTCTCTCTGTGTGTGTGTGTGTGTGTGTATTTCGCATTGGAGTACTGCACAAAATTCAGATAAGTGTGAATTGGATTGTTTCAGGCCTCATATTGTTTCAGATAGTGTAGATTTGCTAGATTGGCCTTTAAACGTAGCCTAAACTGAATTCCCACCCACCCACACCATCCCTTGCTACTAGCCATTGCAAATGCATGGTACGTCCAGAACCAGAGGCATCAGTATGCCTCTGAATCCCAAGTCACTGAAAATCCCGAGTGGGAGAATTTTGTTGCAAACAGGTCCTTCTTGCGGGTGCCTCGTGGTCACCTGTTTGACTACTGCAAGACCCAGTGCCGGATTTACGTATAAGCTAAACAAGCTATAGCTTAGGGCCTCACTCTCTTGGGCCCCCCCAAAAAAAATTAAAGGGGAAAAAACTGGATGTACATTTCCAAAATATGAGATAAAAAATAAAATAAAACCTACATACAGCAACAGTGTTTGGTGTTGTGCAGGCTCCTATGATGCAAGTCAGTGCTCCCCAACCTTTTTATCGCCGCAGACAAGTTAACGGTTGATAATTTTACTGCGGCCCAATGAGGGGGGGGGGGACGTTGATTGTTTATATTTTATTCAGATTGTTTTGATTTAATAATTTTAATTTATTGTATTTAATGTTCCTTGGGTGGCCCGGTACCAATTGATCCATGGACCGGTACCGCTCCATGGTCCGGGGGTTGAGGACCACTGATGTAAGTCATAGGCCCCGCCTGCTAGCTTGCTCCCTAAAATATCACTGGTTTGCTCATTTCTATATATAGGGTGCCTGCATTCTGCATAGACTGGTTGCATACTTCTTAATTGTATTTCAGTTCAGCAATTACTTTGATAAAATACATATTTTGTTATGTGCAAATGGCTTTAGATACGAATTAGGTCCATAAATGACCATATAGCACATATTAAACCCCCAAAACAGTGGCAATTTGCTGTTGACAAAGGAGAGCTGGACATATAAAGGGCCCCATTACCTTCAGTAGCTTAGGGCCTCATCTAACCTAAATCCGGCCCTGGCAAGACCACGATGATGGACTAGATGGCCATTTGGCCTGCTCCAGTGTGGTGTAGTGGTTAAGAGTGGTAAAATCGTAATCTGGTGAACCGGGGTTCGCATCTCCGCTCCTCCACATGCAGCTGCTGGGTGACCTTGGGATAGGCACACTTCTCTGAAGTCTCTCAGCCCCACCCACCTCACAGGGTGTCTGTTGTGGGGGAGGAGGGGAAAGGAGATTGTTAGCCGCTTTGAGACTCCTTCGGGTAGTGATAAAGCAGGATATCAAATCCAAACTCCTCCTCCTCCTCCTCCTCCTCTTCTTCATCTTCTTCTTCTGCTCCTCTTATATTCTGGCACAGTTTAATTTCCAAACTGATAGGAACTTGACCACCCAAGTTTGCTATTTGAGGGTAGGATACATAGACAGAAGGACTTACGATAAGACATTGCATTTGCAAGCCTTTGAGACTGTTTCTGCAGGTTTCAGTTTCCTCAAAGAGTGCCAGAGTCAAAAAAGAAGAAGTGACATGAGGTAGAAAGGCAGAAACTTTTAAATTAGGCAAAACCAGTCTACATTAGCAGGAGTTTTTTTTTCCAGTAGGCTTTCAGATAAGCACAGGAACCAGATACAGCCAAAATGAGAGGTTTGTTTTTCTCTCACAAAAGGAGAACAAACAAAATTAAATTACTCCCCGCTGCTGCCATTTCAGAAGGATTTCCTATCATTAAAAGGTGTTTCATTTATCAGAGAAAGGGAGGAAATGTTACCAAAAATATCAAATGCTTCCAAGGATCATTGATGTTTCCAAGTTTTTCATGTCATTGTAGAGGGGAGCAGGGAATTTCATAATTTTTTTTTTCATTAAAAGGACACAAGAAAGCCATACAATTATTTGGTTTCTATTCCTGGTTGGAAATTAAAGCAATAAAATATGATCTTGCTACATCCTGTCATGCATTTGGTATTTGGGCTGCATTTATTTGCTGGGGCTTACGTAGATATTTGCTTGTGCACAGAGAGTTATTATTGCATTTTCCTCTTTTCAAAAACCACATTTTATTAATTTATAATCTGATGTAATATTGCGCAAAGAAAATAGCAATAATAATAGTAATGACAGTATTACGCAGGTTTTGTTTACTGCAAAATAAGAAAAACAAACAAGGAGAACAGAAACAATTAATCCTCTGTTTTTGTCCAACCTAGAGGTAAAATATTCTATTTTAGCACCAGCAAAGCATCTATTAATTTGTTATACTTTATATTCTATTGCTTTGAAATTATACTATTCGCATAATGTTATTATTAAAACCATGGCTTGCTTCATATCTAGAAATACATAATGCAAATTTTGTGTTTCCTTATGTCCCTGAAAAATGTTGATTGTTTCATGTGCCTTATTATTCCAATGTATTACAATTAACTCCACTGTTGAACAAATTTGTTCTCCAATTGCATCCCTTCTCTAACTCTGATAATATCTCTAACTTAACCATGTATGCTAAACTCCAAACACTAAATAACCACATTTCCTTTGTATGGAATATTGCTTCCCTCCCATTCTCGACAGAGAGCTTTCCGGACAGCTCTTATAAAATGAAGTATCTTTCCTGGACCTTGTTGATGCAGCACTGCTATAATAATAATAATAATAATAATAATAATAATAATAATAATAATAATTTTAAACAAGTTTTTAACAGAAAAAGAAAAGACAAAACCCACATACATACAAAAGAAAACGAATTAGAAACACATAAAAAACCACAACAATATCACTACATTTTAGTTAACAAAAGACATATTTCTTTGACATCCGATACAGCTCCTCGTGTATTTTATCCATCATTTACCCTTTCTCACTTTCTATTTTATCCATTCCTTATCTATAATTCTCTACATTTCTCAGCATCTCTTCCCCCCCGCAAGATTCAGTCAAATCCTGCCAAAAGGTTCAAGTTTCCACAATGCTCTTTTATATATTCTTTAAGGTACACAAATAGCACTGTCAAGAGATATTTGGGGATTTCATTCTATGTTTCAATCCTTCCCTTCCCCTGTGACTCGGTGGTGCAGGGTGGTCTCAGATATCATAGAATCATAGGATTGTAGAGTTGGAAGGGACCCTGAGGGTCAACGAGTCCAATCCCCTGAAGAGCAGGAATCTCAGCTAAAGCATCCATGACAGATGGCCATCCAACCTCTGCTTATAAACCTCCAAGGAAGTCTACCACCTCCCAAGGGAGACTGTTCCACTGTCGACCAGCAATTACAGTCAGGAAGTTCTTCCTGATGTTTAGTCAGAATCTCCCGTCTTGTAATTTGAATCCATTGGTTTGGGTCGTACCCTTCAGAACAGGAGAGGACGAGCTTGCTCCATCCTCATAGTAGATCCATCCCTGGGTTCAATCCCTGGCGGCTCCTGGTAGAGCAGTGAGAAATCCCAGAGAGCCTCTGCCAATCAGGGTCAACAATACTGGGCTAGATGGACCAATCGCCTGACTCGGTATAAGGCAGCTTCTTAAGTTCCTGAAGTTTCTCTCATTTTTCCCCGTGATGCTGTCAGGGCCAGTGCTCCCCGCCCCAAAAAAATATTTAGGGGTACTCTCATTTTGACTCAAGAAAATCACAATTTTATAGTTCAAATCAGGGGAAATACCACACATCCACCTTCCACACTGCTTCACACATTAAACGCTTGCTTTGTCTGAGATGCAGAAAACACTGGGAAAGGAAATGAGGTGTCAGGGGACCACCAGGGGTGCGCAGGGAGCCCAACGGATTGGTAGAGGGGCTTTGAGATGCTGCTGGCTCAGAGCATCGGCAGGAAGGTGGTGCCGAGGATCCCACAGCGGTGGAGAGCCCAGGGGATGATCGGAAGTGTCGGATCTGAGCGCTGCAGAGGGAGAAGTGTCAGCCACCAGAGAACCTGCTCAACAGTTTAGCAGTTCTGGGGGGAAAGCTACGTTCCCACCCCTTCATCCCAGGAGCGTAGTGGGGACAAACGCAGGGAGCAAAGGCAGAAGCTGAGGGCTCCCAGGTTCCTGTCATGTTGGCACCAATCGAGACGCGCATCACTTCCGGATTCTGATTCGGACTAGAGAAGTCATGGACGTTTTAGCTCTGCCTTGTACATATGTAAATAATCAAACTCTGTAAAAACCACTTACAGAGTTTGAAGCCTCTTACTCGTGAGAAGCCTACAAGCGCCGTTACATGAGGCCACCATCAGAGGTGGTAACAACGAAACTGACCAATCACCGTGTTTAGGGGTATGCGTACCCCTGCATCCCCCCCCCCCGAAAAAAGCACTAGTCAGGGCATTCGTGACTATGGTATTTTGACAACCAAATGATGAAAAGCCTGGGGGAACCCACAGAAATCTTGCAAAAGGAAAACCAGAAACGGGGGGGGGGGAGCTTTCTTATTTGTCTAATCTCTCCTCCTTCCTTTCTGCTCCCACGAATAAAATACAAAGAAGTGAGGGAGGCTTGTTTAAAGCTTTTTATTTGTTTACTGCATGCAGGTCTGGCTGTTTGGATACATGAATCTGAGGAACATATAGTGAGATTTGGGTCCTAATTCCTCATGCTTGGACAAGTGACTTTTCATGTAACAAGTGTCTGGGTAGCAGGACCTGCGTGCCGTTCCTTCCCCTACTCGCCAAAATAAAAGTGACCTTTCTAAGGACACCCATAAAAGCAGGGGGGAGGGGGGATAGCCTGGATAATACTTTGGCTCTGAGCCCGATGGTTGCCTAATAATTTCGCGCCCTCCTTCCAGAGTGGTGAGTGGCTATTTGTAAAGAAATCCATTTCTAAAGTGACTCGTCTGCCTTCCGCCTTATCTAAAGAAAAACAGCAATCATTTGCCTCTTGCTGCAAATAGGTTCAAATTGATATCCATTGTCCAGAGTCTTCTTACATGAGCACTTACATATTAAAAAGGAGGTCGTAATCATCACATGGTTATGGAAGCATCGTATTCATGGCTGCAAGGTGGCAAATTCAGGGAACAGAGAGGGGGGGCACGGGAGGGAGATTGGAAGGAAGGAACAGAGTTTTTAACTAACTGCTTTGAAGTACCCCATCCCCTTCTCAAGGAATGCCTGAGATCATTGTTCCTTCCTGTGCAAGTAGTTTATTTAAAGCTGGGTTTCCCAAACTTGGGTCTCCAGCTGTTTTTTGACTACAACTCCCGGTGGGAGCCATTCAAAGCATCCAGCAAGTTTCCTTCCCACTTGCCAGCTTCTGCCAATGTGAATTCATAAGAGCAGCAATGCCTAGTGGAGGGATGGGGAATCAGTGGCCACCTAGTGACTGCGGGGAAGGATGAGCCAGTTGAATGCCCATGGTGCCAAAGCCTTGTTAAATCTGTGGGAAGACCATTTAGTTCAGGGGGGACTGGACTGTAGGCCAAATCTGGCCTGCCAAGCCACAGAAAATAGTCCAGCAGATCCCCCCCCCAAAAAGTATCTCTCCCATTGGATCAGTGTTATGGACTGGCTAGATGCAGAAGAGTGATGGGAGCAGCGGCGAGCAAGCCAATCGGGTGCCTGGGGTGCCATGTGTGCCCTGGCAGCCACCTGCGGGGTGGGGCCAGTCACCCATAGGGCAGGGTGAGCCAGGGCAAGACACTCTGTGGGGCCTCCAAGGAATCTGCCTGCCTCCTCCCCCTCAGCCGCCCTACAGCTGAGGGGGAGGTGGTGGGCGGACTGTTTGGGTCAGCACGGAGCCTGCGGGTACTCAAGCCACCGTGTCACTCCCAGGAGAGATGCGTGGCTCAGACGCGCTGCAGGCCCCACAGTGAGTGCCGCCCGGCATTTTGTCACCCCCCTCAGTGGTGACACCTGGGGCGGTCTATCCCCACCACACCCCTCCTTTGCCCTTGAGTAGGAGGCGGTAGCTAGGGAACCCCAAGAAAAGAAAAAGGCTCAGAGCCAGAGGATTGGTGGTGGGATGACGATGAGCCGTCAGAGGGAGAAGAGGGAGCAGACTGAGAGGAGGAGGTGTTGGGAGCTGGAGAGGTAACAGGACTTAGTGAACAGGAAGAGGCTGTGGCAGAAAGGAGTCCAGAAGAGGAGGTTGAAGAGGATTAGGAGTCAATTGTGGAGTTGGAAGGGACCCTGAAGTTCATCCAGTCCAACCCCCTGCTATACAGGAATATGCAGCTGTCCCATATGGGGATTGAACCTGCAACTTTGGCATAATCAGCACCACACTCTAACCAGGCTTGTGAAGAAGCCAAGGAGTCTCCCCTCTCCTCTTGAGACCAACTCCGCTCCTCCCTGGTCTCCCAGAACCTGAAGAGGTATGAAGAGGGCACAACAAAGACAGACAAGGTGAAGGAGCCTCAGGTTGCTTGGGAAGGAACTGTCTCATTGGGGCAAGATCTACTGGGAAGAGTTGTCGTGCTCGCTAGGCCTGGCCTCCTGAGCTGTTTTGTTTCTTTAAATAAAGAGAGTTAACTTCACTGACACCATGAGAGGGGATAAATCTCTCTTTTCTTTAAAGAGGGGTTTCTCACTCCAGCACTGGGGGTTGTGTGGTGGAAAGTGCTGCTTGTTAAACATAAAGAGCAGGCAGAGGGTTTATCTCTCATTGCAACACAGTGGGGCTTAGCACTGAGATCCAAGATGAAAGGTCCTCTCTGAAGGGCACCCAGAGGGACTGTTCATCACCTAGTTCATTGCTACAGCATCACAGTGACTGGAGATTGTCCACATTCACAGCATCCATATAAAGCTCTGCACCACCTCTCAAAATAGCCATGGCTTCCCCCAAAGAATTATGAGAGCTGTAATCTGTTAATGATGCTGAGAGTTATTAGGAGCAGTAGCGTACGAAGATGGAGGCAGTGAGGCACAACACGCCCCCAAAATGTGTGCCACGCACCTGCGTGTGGCGCACCCCGCCCCCAGAACTCGCACCTGCGCGCGGCGTGCCACGCCCCCAGAACACACACACCGCCCCCAGAATGCGCGCCACGTCCCTGGGGGAAGCACGCCTGCTCTCTGCCCCCGGTGGTGGAGCATGAAGCTCTGCCACTGGTTAGGAGACCCCTATTCTCTTCCCTGAGCTACAGTCCCAGAGTTCCCTAGGGAGAGGGATTGGTGGTCAAACCATTCTGAGAATAGTAGCCTAAAAAAAAAGGGTAAAGGACCCCTGGATGGTTAAGTCCAGTCAAAGGCGACTATGGGATTGCAGTGCTCATCTCGCTTTCAGGCCGAGGGAGCTGGCGTTTGTCCACAGACAGCATCCGGATCTTGTGGCCAGCATGACTAAACCGCTTCTGGTACCATGGAGCGCACGGAAACGCTGTTTACTTTCCCGCCACAGTGGTACCTATTTATCTACTTGCACTGGTGTGCTTTTGAACTGCTAGCTTGGCAGGAGCTGGGACAGAGCAATGGGAGCTCACCCTGTTTGCAGGGATTCAAACTGCTGACCTTCTGATCGGCAAGCCCAAGAGGCTCAGTGGTTTAGACCATAGCGCCACCCAAGTCCCTTCTCAGCTTTGGTAGAGGAAGGGGGTGTGCAGTCAAAGATTTGAATTACATCTGTGTTTTGATTCACATCTTGTTTTGGGAAGTGAGAAGTAGGTAGATTTGCATTAGGAATGTGAACCAAACAAATCCTCACTTCTTATCAACGTTGAAAGTCAGAGTTTTTTATTTGCCGAATTTATAGTTGTCCTCCTTCCAATTCCATGGTTCATATAATGTGCAATCATTGTTTTTATTTGTTGTTGTTATTATTCCTACCTGCTGTTCTGCTCAACTAGGGGAAGCTCTCAACTCAAGCATCTCGCAATTGCTATATGGGAAACTGCCTTCTCACTTTTCTAAAAAAAAATGAGAAACTAGACTGTCTGTGTTTTATCCTTACCCAGAAGAGGCAGGACGTGCCAACTGAGAATTCTCTAAGCTTGTATCTGATCATCTTGGATACTTGTAGAAATTGATTGCCCTCAGCTGGTCTTGGACCCTTGGCAAATGCCCAGCCCTGGAACCCTCTGCTTAGCTATCTAATAAAATAAAAAAAAATTCTAGTTGCCTCTACTAGAAAAGACAGAGGGAGGAGGAGGAGGAGGTCTGGATTGGGGCCCATTTTGAACAGGCAGATGGTGACGTATTTCCTTTCCTTTTGATGCTGCTAATACTTACCTGGGGACCCAGGTGGCGATGTGGGTTAAACCACTGAGCCTAGGGCTTGCTGATCAGAAGATCGGCGGTTCGAATCCCTGTGACGGGGTGAGCTCCCGTTGCTTGGTCCCAGCTCCTGCCAACCTAGCAGTTCGAAAGCACGTCAAAATGCAAGTAGATAAATAGGAACCACTACAGCGGGAAGGTAAACGGCGTTTCCATGTGCTGCTCTGGTTTGCCAGAAGTGGCTTTGTCATGCTGGCCACATGACCTGGAAGCTATACACTGGCTCCCTCGGCCAATAATGCGAGATGAGCGCGCAACCCCAGAGTCGGTCACGACTGGACCTAATGGTCAGGGTCCTTTACCTTTAATACTTACCTAATGTGTCATTATACTATTTCACCAGGAGTTTCAATAGGGCAGCCCTGCAAAAGGGAGAAAATTGTATCTTGAATTAAGCTGGCATCATCATTTACCATCCACCGAAAGGCATCGCAGTGTTGAGTTTCTATCATTTCCTCTGCGTTGATTGTGTTTCCTGTCTCAGGTGGGCTCTAACAGAAAAATGCAGCCTCTTTAGATGATGCCGATGATCTCTGCTGTCTGACTGCATTTTTCTAAAACAAAATCCCGTGCTATTTTTATAGGAAAAAGAGGTGCTGGAACTCACCATGAACACCTCCCTTGATAGAACAGTAATGTCACTCACCTGAGAGGTGTTTTAACTGAGTTCCACCAGAGTTCCAGCTGGAAAAAGCCCTGCCTCTTGCTCTCAGGATGTGTATTCGAAAGCACTCCTGGACACGTACTTCAGTGAAGAAATTCTCCCCCCCCCCCAAAAAAAATCATATTACCTATACAGTAACAGTAATGAATGTGACTGTGTATGACTTGACAACAGAGACTCTGCATGTACTATTGTTACCAAAGATAATATAATAAGACTTTGCCTTCCCTCCCTCTCAAGAAAAACTGTTAGCAATTTGTCATTTGCTGATATTAGTAGTAGTAGTAGTAGTAGTAGTAGTAGTAGTATGTCAGGAACCGTAGATCCCTGATCAAATGGAAAATGTCCACGGTTGTCATTTTAAATCCTGCATAACACAGAGAGGGAAAAGGAGCTGGGAACTTACACCTAGTTATTTTGCTAGTAATTGTGTCCCAGCCACTGGCTAGGCTAGAGAATCATGTAGTAAGTGATTTATAGGCAATCTTATAGGGTGGGGGACGAAGCAGTGCCAACTCTTTTTCACCTACCTGCTGTGAGTCAGAATTTAATGTTGGAAATCAAATTAACCCTTCTATTCCTCCCGGCAGCTTTTTTTTAATGCCTCATGGAATATAGTCTGAAAGGCTGAAAAGATTTTACACGTGTGGCTCCATTAACTACACAGGCTCTTAAAAAAGCTTCCACTGGCTGTCTTTATGTTACCAGGACAAGTTCAGGGTTCTATTATTAATTTACAAAAGCTTAAGAACTTGGGTCCAGGACTTGGACTAAGCCTCTTTTAAAGCCATCCAAACTGGTGCAAAGACATCACTTGTCAGAGCGAATTCCATAGTTTAACAATGTGCTGAGTGAATAAGCACTTTCTTTTCTCTGTCCTCTGCCTTTCCACCTTCAGTTTCATTGGATGACCCCAAGTTCTAGAGGCAGGGCCAGCCCAAGACATTTTGGCAGCTGAGGTGAACGACAAAATGGCGCCCCCTTATCACCAGGGAAGAAGGGGTGATTGAAGATCTACATCAGGAGCAAACGGGGAATAAAGATCTACATCAGGAATTTGAGCTGGAACGTGTGCAAAGGAGAGCAACCAAGATGATCAAGGGTTTGGAAACCAAGCCTTATGAGGAACTGTTGAGGGAGTTGAGGCTGAGAGGGTCTTCAAATATCTTGAGGGCTGTCACATGGAAGTTGGAGCAAGCTTGTTTTCTCCTGCTCTGGAAGGTAGATCTTGAACCAATGGCTTCAAGCTCCAAGAAAGGAGATTCTAACTAAATATCAGAAAGAACTTTATGACAGTAAGAGCTGTTCAATAGGGGGAAAGTCTCCCTGAGGAGGCTGTGTATTCTCCTTCATAGGAGGTTTTAAGCAGAGTTTGAATGGCCATCTTTATCTGAGATTTGTGCATTGCAGGGGCTGGACTAGATGATGCTTGGTGGACCCTTCCAACTCTATGATTCTATGATCTGCTGCCCCTGTAGATCCTGCCACTGAGACGGTCATTTTACCTTGCCTCATGGATGGGCTGGTCTCCTGTCTAGAGCAAGTAAGACTTAAGCCTATCCACTTTCTGTTCTTTATATTATACACCTCTATTCCGCCCCCATTACTCACCATTTTTCTCAATTAAAAAAGTAGCAGGTAATGCTGAAGAACTCTTCCCAGGATCCTCTAGAGATGCTACTTGCCAGAGCACACAATACTTAGCTAGGTCATAGCTGCCAAGTTTTCGCTTTTCTCGCGAGGAAGCCTATTCAGCATAAGGGAAAATCCCTGTAAAAAAGGGATAACTTGGCAGCTATGAGCTAGGTAAGCCTACCTATTAAAAGTAACCTTTTTGCATATATATTTTTTAAGCTGGGCAGAAAACGCTCCTAAAAGTGCGGCTTTACAAGAGGTAATAAAATGCTGCATTTGCTGAAAGGGATAATCAGATGATGTGCTTATTAAGTAATTACAAACACTCAAGAGCAAATGAAATGGACCACGTTGAGCTGTATCATTTACAGCCCCCTCCGCCTGCCGAGGATGGATTTCATAAAAGAGGCACCGCTCCCCGATTCTCCCCAGGTTTGCTTTCATTAATTGATTTCCAGGCTGCGAGAGCTTTGCTTCCTTCCTTCCTGTGGAAACAATACAGCATGTTGTTGTTGTTTTTCATTATGATGATGATGATCAAAATGTTTATAATCAAGTCAGTTGGGATGCTCTGTGCTACTGCATGAGTTGTGGCTTGTGCCTATAATCAAAGCAGGGGCAACTCCTGTGACATTCATCAGGCTAGAGGAGGTGTGCAGAACCTTTAGCCCTCCAGATGTTGCTGACCTACCATCAAGCTTGACTGTTACCCTTGCTTGCTGGACCTGATAGGACTTGTAGTTTAGCAACATCTGGAGGGTCAAAGGTTCCCCAAACCTGGACTAGAGATTTAACAGAGAAAATAGGTCATTGGAGCGAACCCCCCCACACTCTCCACATTAAGGGATCTCCTAGATCAGCCTTCCTCAATAGCCCATCTAGTCCATCGCTAGCCCTAAAGCAAACCACTGAATGATGAGAGGGAGAGGGAATGATGAGGACCTATTGGAGAGGGTTTTGCAAGTGGTTGGAACAACGAGTGTGTCAACAGACAAAAGGAAAGAGGAGCCAGATCTAAGGACTTCTGTTTAAAGGATCACTCTTTTTCTGCTCATTTTATTAGCACTGGCCCTGCTGTTAGGCGGAGAGAGGTAGCTGCCTTTTAAAATAAAAATTATTATTATTATTATTATTATTATTATTATTATTATTATTTAATTTTCACAATAAAATTGTTACATGAAAAAGAAAAGAAAAAAACATTAAAAAACAATTAAAAGGTTTATATACAATCTTAATATTGAATCCATATTTTGGGATTCCTTGAATCCCCTCACTTCTCTCCACTCCCTCCCCCGGTTCCTTTGTATTATTTTCATTTATGCATGCCAATAAAGGATCTTTATCTCTAATTGCCTTTTCGTTTCAACTTTCTCCATAACATTACAAGTGGTGTTTTTTTTAAAAATAATAATAATCCTGCTAACCTCTTTCCATTGCTTTTGTATATATGCAATAAACATTTCCCATTCTTTTTTATATTTGTTGTCGTCTTGATTTCTTCGTTTCCCAGTTAATTTAGCCATTTCCGCATATTCCATTGAATTAATTTGCCAATCTACTTTAGCAGGGACGAGAGGTAGCTGCCTTAGGTGTCTGATCCTGGGGGGGGGGAATGAGGGAGCAAAGAGCTGTGTGTCCCACTGCACCTGCCTTGCACTACTATGTACTGCCCATAGGTGTGATGGATAACACCATCCCCCGTGCATCCAAGGAAGATAACACGGCCAATAGCTGGCTCATGGAGCAGGAAAGGGTGACATTTTGCCTCTTTCCTCTAGCAAGGATATGTCTTGGCTCCCCAATAAGGCAGTGGGCTGGATTATGGAGAAAGCCAGAGAGTTCCAGAAAAACGTCTGCTTCTGCTTCATTGACTATGCAAAAGCCTTTGACTGTGTCGACCACAGCAAACTATGGCAAGTTCTTAAAGAAATGGGAGTGCCTGTTCACCTCATCTGTCTCCTGAGAAATCTCTATGTGGGACAAGAAGCTACAGTTAGAACTGGATATGGAACAACTGATTGGTTCAAAATTGGGAAAGGAGTACGACAAGGTTGTATATTGTCTCCCTGCTTATTTAACTTATATGCAGAATTCATCATGTGAAAGGCTGGACTAGATGAATCCCAAGCCGGAATTAAGATTGCCGGAAGAAATATCAACAACCTCAGATATGCAGATGACACAACCTTGATGGCAGAAAGCGAGGAGGAATTAAAGAACCTTTTAATGAGGGTGAAAGAGGAGAGCGCAAAATATGGTCTGAAGCTCAACATCAAAAAAACCAAGATCATGGCCACTGGTCCCATTACCTCCTGGCAAATAGAAGGGGAAGAAATGGAGGCAGTGAGAGATTTTACTTTCTTGGGCTCCTTGATCACTGCAGATGGTGACAGCAGTCACGAAATTAAAAGACGCCTGCTTCTTGGGAGAAAAGCAATGACAAACCTAGACAGCATCTTAAAAAGCAGAGACATCACCTTGCCGACAAAGGTCCGTATAGTTAAAGCTATGGTTTTCCCACTAGTGATGTATGGAAGTGAGAGCTGGACCATAAAGAAGGCTGATCGCCGAAGAATTGATGCTTTTGAATTATGGTGCTGGAGGAGACTCTTGAGAGTCCCATGGACTGCAAGAAGATCAAACCTATCCATTCTTAAGGAAATCAGCCCTGAATGCTCCCTGGAAGGACAGATCGTGAAGCTGAGGCTCCAATACTTTGGCCACCTCATGAGAAGAGAAGAATCCTTGGAAAAGACCCTGATGTTGGGAAAGATGGAGGGCACAAGGAGAAGGGGACGACAGAGGACAAGATGGTTGGACAGTGTTCTCGAAGCTACGAACATGAGTTTGACCAAACTGTGGGAGGCAGTGCAAGACAGGAGTGCCTGGCGTGCTATGGTCCATGGGGTCACGAAGAGTCGGACACGACTAAATGACTAAACAACAACAACAACAAGGCAGTGGGCGAGTGGTTGGCAGGTTGGGACATTCAAGGAGCCCATGTGTCCTCAGCCACTGCTTGACCTGGCTGACTGCTGGTACCAGGCCTGGTGTCTGATTTTGGTTTACCCAGGACCAAGCCAGAAGCTACTTGTCGCCAGAGATTCTGCAGACGTTTGCATGGGATTTTGTCCTCTGGCTCTAAACTTGGATTCCTTTAAATACTGTGCTATTTATTCCTAAGAGTATTTATGGGGAAATGGGGGGGGGGGGAATTTGCTTCCCACGGCCTTCTCATTGCGGATGGGTTATTTATGTTTAGGATGAGATTACGTGCCAAAGACTGCTTTTCTCTGCCTTCCATTCCATTTGTATGGAAATCACTTCCAACCCCCCGCTCCCCCGCTGTCATGGATTTTAATTTGCAAACCCGCAGGCAAGACTCCCTGGCCTCTTCATTTTATTTTTTGTTTGTTTTGGAAGCACTTTAGAATTATTGTGATTGTGTTGCGTTCCTTTCTTCCACTATGTCTGATTGTACACAAAGATCACATCAAACAAATCAAATTACTTTTAAACCGCATTGATATTATCTGCTGGGGAAAGATGTAACTAACTGGAATCAAAGTGGTTGACAGACAAAGGGTGTTGAGGTCAAATCCAGCAATAGATACTATGTGTGTAGTTCTGGGAGCTGAGCCACTCTTCTGTCCCTGCGTCCGTCCGTCCCCTCCCTCATGTCACCAAGCAAGGCACCTTTTTGCAAATGCAGGTGTGGCCCCAGGGCCAAGACATATGCAAAATCCTCTTTATTTCCACATATTATCCTGGCTGTACCAGTATAACTAGAGTTTCCACCAAACTTCTTATGTTCTTAGCTCCCATCATCCACATTCAGCATGGCCACTGATCAGGGATGAAAGACATTGCAGTCTGACAACAGCTCTTTTTGAGGGCAGCAGGTTCCCCAGCCTTGCCATATGGTATCCACCACAATGTTTTGCCTGGCCTGGTCCGAAAATGACAAGTTTGGTGCAGTGCCTTTCCACAGACAAAGAGATGCTGCAAAATAACATCTGCTAAACAGCCTACGTTTTCTTTTCAGCTGTGCCCCGTTATTTCTGTTTTAACACCCTCTGAATTTCCTAAGTGACATTCTGTTTAGCTGCTAGGATTCCTTTTCAATGGGTTTTGAAGGAAGAAACAACCAATTTACGTCCAATAAGCCATGGACAACTGAGTTAAATGAGTGCTCTCCGCTCTGGAAAATGGTAGTCCAAAGGGGGAAGTGCTTTGCTAATGTTTGGTTTCAAATCCTTGGTATATCTTGACCCTTCCAATCAAAATGTTTCATTTGTGGCACTTTTTGTAGTTTCAATTTAGTGTCTCGCCCCCCCCATCTTCCTAACATCTTCCATTCCTCAACCATTTTTAAATGATGCTAAAGATCTCTCGTCTTATGATACCCCCAAGACAAACACTTTGGAAACACAGAATTAATTCTACTCAGAGTAAACCAACTGAAATCAATGGGCATGATTCAGGTCCATTAATTTCAATGGGTAAAAAGCCTAGTTGGATAAAATCCAATAGCAGCAACTTAGGAAATAGTTTTACAGCATTGTGCTAAATTGTTGCTCTTGTTTGTGGTCATTTATTCAATTTACATCCTTCTCTTCCTCCTGAAGTTGCTCAGGGCAGCAAACACATCCATAATCAGGGGCGTCTTAGCCATAGAGGCTACTGGCGCAAGGCGCCACGGCGGCAAGTTCTGGAGGGAGCTGGAGGGTGCCTCCGCCATGCCGCGCTGTGCCTGGAGCCTCCTCCCTGCCGGATATCTGAAGAGCTGTCACATGGAAGATGGAGCAAGCTTTTTTTCCTGCTGTTCCAGAGGGTAGAATCCAAAGCAATGAATTCAAGTTGCAAAGAAGGAGATTCCAACTAAACATTAGGAAGAACTTTCTGGCAGTAAGAGCTGTTTGACTGTGGAACGGACTCCCTTGGAAGGTGCTGGCTTCTCTTTCATTGGGGGTTTTTAAACAGAGGTTGGCTGGCCATCTATCAGAGATTCTTTAGTTGGGATTCCCGCATTGTAGGGGGTTGGACTAGATGACCCTTCAGACTCCTTCCAACCCTACAATTTCATGATTTTATGAAATATCCAGGTAAATTAAACCTCTCCATCCCAGTCCAGAAGGGGCTGCCCTCCAATATATTAAGGAACTTCTTTTTTTAAAAAAAAAATTAATTTTTTTATTGAGTTATTACAGAAACAAAAAGAACAAACAAAGAAAAAAGAAAGTTAATACAATACAAGTTAATACAAATAGTTAATACAATCATTACAAAACTGAATACAAAACACAAATGACTTCCCATCTACTCCTTAATTCAGATATAGAAAATTGGTTGCCAATACAAACTATTATCATAATTAAACTGATTCTTAATTATTCTTGAGTCTCACATTGTTCTTGAAGCTACTACTGAAATTAGTCAAATGCTGCAACAGAATTTAAACTGCTATATTTATTTTTAAAATACATTTTTAAGACTTCCCATTTTGATACAAATACCTGTTTTGGTTTATTCTTTATTTTTTCAGACAGACTATCTAATTCCGCATATTCAATCAATTTTTGAATCCATTCCTGCATGGATGGGAGTTTGTCAGATTTCCAGTTTGCAGCAATTAACATTCTTGCTGCAACTGTGGTGTATAAGAAGATATCCTTCGTTTTTTGAAGCAAAATAAAAAAATTCCTTCAGTAGCACCTTAAAGACCAACTAAGTTTATATTTTGGTATGAGCTATCGTGTGCATGCACACTTCTCCAGATACACTAGAAACAGAAGTGTCAGACCCTATATATATACAGAGGGTGGTGGGGGTGGGTGGGAATGGGAGATGGGCTGATGGGAGTGGTAAACCTGTGGATGGCTGTTAATGGCTGCTGATGGCTGCAATTAGTCCTGGGCTGAGGTGCTAAAGAAAGCTTGATCATGCATAATGAGATAAGAATCCGATGTCTCTATTCATCCCAGGTGCTTCCATGGTTTTAAGCTTGGTAATGATTTCCAATTCAGCAACTTCCCTTTCCAGTCTGTTCCTGAAATTTCTCTGTAATAAAACAGCTGCTTTGAGATCTTGTATAGAATGTCCTGGGAGATTGAAGTGTTCTCCTACTGGTTTTTCAGTCTTATGGTTCCTGATGTCAGATTTATGTCCATTTATCCTTTGGCGTAGGGTTTGGCCTGTTTGTCCAATATAGAGAGCTGAAGGGCACCGTTGGCATTTGATGGCATACACAATGTTAGAAGATGAGCAATTAAATAGTCCTGAGATGGTATGTTGGATGTTGTTGGGGCCAGTAATGATGTTATCCGGGTGTATGTGGCAGCAAAGTTGGCATCTGGGTTTATTGCAGGCTCTGGTACCAGTGTCCATGTTAAGTCTGGTGGTTGTATTATTGTGGGTGAGGAGTTGTTTAAGATTGGGTGGCTGTCTGTAGGCAATGAAAGGTCTTCCTCCCAGAGCTTGAGAAAGGGAGCTGTCATTGTCCAGGAGAGGTTGTAGATCTCTGATGATGCGTTGTACTGTTTTAACTTGGGAGCTGTATGTGATGACTAGTGGTGTTCTGTTATTTTCTTTTTTGGGTCTGTCTTGCAGCAGGTTCTCCCTAGGTATCAGTCTGGCTCTGTTGATCTGTTGTTTAACTTCATCAGGTGGATATTTTAGTTCTAAAAAGGTTTGCTGTAGATCTCTTAGGTGAGATTCTCTGTCTGTAGAGTTGGAACAGATACGGTTGTAACGTAGGGCCTGGCTGTATACGATGGATTGTTTGGTATGTTTGGGATGGTAGCTAGAAGCATGTAGATATGTTTGTCGGTCAGTTGGTTTTCTGTATAAGGTGCTGTCTATACGTCCATCCTGTATTTTTATAGTAGTGTCCAAAAAATGTATTTCTTGCATAGATTGGTTCATTGTTAGGTTGATGGTGGGGTGAAAGTCATTGAATGTCTGGTGGAAGGTTTCCAGGGTCTGTTGTCCATGTGTCCAGATAATAAAAATATCGTCAATGTATCGTAGGTACAAGAGAGGTTTGAGTGGGTAGGAGTCTAGGAAACGATGTTCTAAATCTGCCATGAAGATGTTGGCATACTGTGGGGCCATGCGGGTGCCTATGGCTGTGCCGCTGATCTGGAGGAACAGGTCATCACCAAATTTGAAGTGGTTGTGGGTAAGGACAAAGTGGCAGAGTTTGGTAGCAAAGTCCGCTGTGGTTTTATCTGAAATGGTGTTCCTTATGGCTTGTAAACCATCATTGTGTGGGATGTTGGTGTATAGAGATTCCACATCCATAGTGGCTAGTATAGTATTGTTAGGAAGATTGTTCAAAGATTGTATTTTCCTCAGAAAATCTGTGGTGTCACGTACGTAGCTGGGAGCACTGATAGCATATGGTTTCAGAACAGAGTCCATATAGCCGGAAACACCCACTGTAATGGTGCCAATACCTGAGATGATGGGGCGTCCTGGGTTTCCTGGTTTGTGTATTTTGGGTAGAAGATAGAAAGTTCCTGGCCGAGGTTCCGCTGGTGTGTTTGTGAGGATCTGTTCTTGGATGTGTAGGGGTAGCTCCTTAATGATCTTGTTCAGTTCTTTTTTGTATGCTTGTGTGGGGTCTGAGTCCAATTTCATGTAAAAGGCAGTATTGGAAAGTTGTCTGTGGGCCTCCTGGATGTAATCAGTTTTGTTCATGATGACGACAGCTCCACCCTTGTCTGCCTCTTTAATTATAATGTCTGGGTTGTTCCTGAGATTTTCTATGGCTCTCCTTTCAGCATGGTTTAGATTTTGTTGTAAGTGATGGTGTTTTCTGCTCACATCCGTTTGGATTCTGTGGCGGAAGCAGTCTATGTACAGATCTAGTGTGGTATTGCGTCCATCAGGAGGGGTCCACGTGGAGTCCCTTTTTGTGTAACATCTTTTCGGTGGTGGTTGGTGGTCGATGTTCTGTTCATTAATGCGTTTGGAGGGTGATGGTTGTTCCCCAGTAAGTTGAGAGGTGTTGTGTTGTGGGGATGTAGTTTGTTCTACTTTGTCTTGTTCTTGTTTGTGATGAAAATACTCCTTCAGGCGTAAACGGCGGAAAAATGCTTCCAGGTCCCCGCAGAACTGAATCATGTGTGGGGATTTAGCAGGGCAGAATGATAGACCCCGTGAGAGGACGGATTCCTCAGCTGGGCTGAGTGTTTGCTGTGAAAGATTGACAATGTTGTTGATCTTGTTTTGATTAGTGGCTTGTAGGTTGGAAAGGTTGCAGAGTTTTTTATTTTTCCGGTTCTTCAGTTTTTTGAGTAAGATCCAAACCTGTAATCCCCAGAAGATAAGCTTCTGGTTTATTATTATTATTATTATTATTAAACAAGATTTTCAGTAGTTTCTGCAATTCTGTATGGATGTTGTCCCAACACACTTCAATTTTCTTACACTGCCACCACATGTGGTAGAAAATGCCTGGTTTTTCTGCACATCCAATATATTGGTTTTTCTGCCCTCCACTATATTAAGGAACTTCACCAGCTTCTGCATTTACCCAAACTACTTGTCAAGTAAGAGTTATCTAATTTTTTTAAGTGCTCTAGGCAACATGCACCGTAAGAAAGACAGAATGACAGCAATTCAATAAAATTAGTCAAGCCATAATTAGTCAAACAATAAAAGTCGAGCCATAAAACCCAGGAGGATACCTCATCAACCAATCCAAGTAATTGGCAAATAAGAAGTAACCTTAACTCAGCTACAAAAGCTAAAATAAAAGAAGAGAGGCTGCATTTAAGAGTGCAACCCAGTCATTTCTAAAGTTGCCTAGCCAGGTCAGAAGCATCCCAGATTCTCAGATGTCAGGGTCTAACAGTCTAAGCAGTTTCCTATGCCTAGGTAAGGGTTGCAGCTCTGTGGCAGAGCATCTGCTTGGCATGCAGAAGCCCCCAGGATCAATCCCTGATATCTCCAAGGAGGACTGGAAGGGAACTGTGCCTGGAGCCCTGGAAAGCCACTGCCATTGAGCGTAGACAGTACTAAGCTAGATGGACCCAATGGTCCGACTGACTATAACATGCTAAGAGGAAGGCACACTTGGCAAACCCTCACAGTGATCAGCTCCTGCCCGGAAACCTATGTCCCCACTGTGGAAGGACGTGTGGATCCAGAATTGGCCTCCACAGTCACTTACGGACCCATTGTTAAAACCGTGTTTATGGAAGACAATCCTACTTGGCTACGAGTGATCACCGAAGAAGAAGAAGAGGAAGAAGAGGAAGAAGAGGAAGAAGAGAGAAGAAGAAGAAGAAGAAGAAGAAGAAGAAGAAGAAGAAGAAGAAGAAGAAGAAGAAGAAGAAGAAGCAGCCACCTATGAACTTCTTCCTTCATTGTGGACAAGTGGTCTTGCAAAAAAAAGGGAATAATCAGCTCAGCTTTAATACAAATTGGCCCGTGATCTTGCCCCATGGGACTGGCGTCTGGTAGTGGAAGACCCCAGGCAGACCTCTAAATTATCCAGCTCTTTGCTGTGATTACAACTAATTCGGGGATTCAGTTGCTCAGCAGTGGAGAGAGAGAGAGAGAAGAGTCTATTGATTGCCTCCTTGCTCTCAAATTAACTTGGTTCCTTGACACTGCCTAAGGCCCATTAAGTCAAGATTCTCTCACTTCTTAATTACCCAGAGGGTGTTTGTGTGTTATCAGCAAAAGACAAGTATAGATTTCTGCTTCAGGGCCATCACTTGGAACATTTTCTCCACTCTGGGGTTTTTGCTCTCTGGCAATTTGCCCAATCAACCTTTTTTTTTGTTTTTTTGTTTAAAGCAGTACTGCCGTCAAGAGGAAAAGGGGATGTGTGGAATCCCAGCCTCCTCACAAAGACTCCATTTGAAATGTGCACTTTGCTGCTCTGAACCGCAACACACAAACTGCTACATACTTTTAAAGCCAGGATGTCATCAGGAACTACTGGATCTCCCCCACTTGGGCTTCAGCTGAGCCCCAATAACATGTAAATGCAAAGCATTGGCCATTACTAAACGTTGCTCGTGCTTTGCAGGTTCTCTTGGAAATTCCTTCAGATATTTGTTGCTAACACAGCAAGTTAAATCTGTGGTGGCAACCTATAATAAAAGTGCACTTGTGAAATGTAGCAAAACCTATCAAGGTATATTTTAAAACGTCTCCTGAAATTGCCCCAGTGGGGTACTCCATATTTGTAGCTTCTTTCCTCATTTAAATTGACTGAGTGCATTCGATCTTGCCCATCCCATTCTGGTCCTGTCCGCCTGCCTATCCGGTCATAATCCCAGCTGGCATCATAGTGAGGACCTCATCCTTCCTGGATTTAGTGGGCAATCCTAACCACTGGATGGCAAGACCGGATGAAGCAGTGCAGCCAGCAACATATTCACGGCCCTGAAGCTCCTGCCAACCAGGACAGAAGGAGGGGGAGCCAGGTCACAGGCAGCACAGTGAAGAGGTCTAGATGGGGCTGCTGCCATCATTGGATGGCTGCAGGGGTTGGCACGGGATCTAACCTCACTACATTTCAGGGGGTTCCACTGAACCTAAGATTAGTCAAATTAAACTTCCAGCAAGTTCATTTCCCATATAGCTCGGTTGGTTAGAGTGTGGTACTGATAACGCCAAGGTTGCAGGTTTGATCCCTGCATGGGACAGCTGCATATTTACAACATTTCTTCATAAACCCATACAATAAAACCCATACAAAAAGTTAAAACCAGAAATTAGCTAAGCATTATGGGAACATGTAGTCTTCATTGCCTGTGCAAACTTGATGGAACAGAAAAGTTTTCAGCAGGTGTTTAAAAGCTGAAAGAGTTTTGAAGGAAAGAGCTATCCGATCCGGCAGAAAATTGCTCAGGGGCCCTTTAAAAGGAACCCCTCTCATCTCACCGATTTCATCACATCCACTTTGCATCTTAGACAGAAAAAGTGGAGAAGCGTGGAGGGATAGGTCTGCATGAGGAGACATGCGTAATAGCGGGAGAGAGGAGTGAAGGCAGGTGGCAGGGGGTGATTTAATGAGCCATTGGCTGAGGATGTAAATTGCAAGACTTTGCTCCAAACTTGCAGGGTGTCTGCAAGAGATGTTGGGATTTGTTTTCGAGCCCAGTGGTACAGAGGCATCAGAAATGAGTAAGCCCATTGATTTCTTAATGCCTCGCTGCCTGCCGGCCATTGAATGAACATGGGAGGTGATGAGAATGAGGTAATCGGGAGGCTTTGCATATTGACATCTCTTGAGGACTGCCGGAATCACGTGTGGTGCTTTGAGAGTCTGGCTGCTCATCCAGAGACGTTGAGCAACTGGCCTGAAGATGGGGGGGGGGAACCTGAGGACTTCCGAATGCTGTCCCATTGCCCCTGACCAGTTCTGACCAGTTCTACTGCTCTTCCTATACTTCTGGACTAGAGGAGAGATGGAGTCCTTGATGGGAGTTGGAGTCCTGAGATATCTGGAGGGCCACAGATTCAGCAAGGCTTGACAAACTTTGCCAGTGCTCACAAAACCTTACCAAATGGAAGTAAGCTTAGGTTAGGGTTAGGTTTATTAAATCTATATACCGTTTCCCACTTTTTTTAAAAAAACAAAAGTTAAAAATGCAGTAAAAGCACATTGGGTGGTATCCAATGTTAACCCTATGCACAGCAGAACAACTGAAATGAATGGGCATGACTATGTTAGCTCCATCAATTTCATAGGGTCTACTTTTAGTTGGATACAAGCCATTGCCATCAATTTAACTAGACTGGGGGCAACTAAACTGGTGACTGGGAGCAACTGCTGGGATCATATAACACCGGTCCTAAAGGAACCACACTGGCTCCCAGTATGTTTCCAAGCACAATTCAAAGTGTTGGTGCTGGCCTTTAAGGACCTAAAGGGCCTTGGCCCTGTATACTGGAAGGAGTGTCTCCACCCCCATCACTCAGCCTGGACAATGTGATTCAGCTCCAATGGGCTTCTGGCGGTTCCCTCACTGTGAGACGTGAAGCTACAGGGAACTAGGCAGAGGGCCTTCTTGGTAGTGGCGCTCTCCCTGTGGAACGTCCTCCCATCAGTTGTCAAGAAGATCTTTAGAAGACATCTGAAGGCAGCCCTGTTCAGGGAAGTTTTTAATGGTTGATGTTTTACTGTGTTTTTAATATTTTGTTGGGGCAACCCAATCAGATGGGTGGCATAGTATTATTATTATTATTATTAAATAATACTAATACTAATATTTTACAACATTGTATCACTGGTACTGACCAAATTCATGTAGGCAAGCACCAACTGCACCCAAAGCAAAGTTTTTGGTCCACCCATTGAACTCTTCGTTAGATTGCTTGCTGCAATGAGCAAATGCTGGAAGTTGAAGGTTGGTCAGATACATCAGTGGCATTGTTGTGAGTTGGGGCTAGGAACAGCCAAGTCTGTCAATTTTGGTTCTCTAATTTTCTCATTTTTCCAATCTTAAATGCAGTTCTCTACATCTCTGGGGCCATTCATGATTTTTATTTTTCTAAAAATCTTCACTAGCATTTTAGAGTGACTTTCTCCTATTAAGACATTTTTGCATGCAGTTCTGACCAACACACACATTTGCCCTAACATATTGCATTTTTGTAAGATGTTTTCACTAGTATGTGCACACTTTACCCTGGCACATGCATTTTTGCACACATTTTTTACTTGGACAACTGCATTGCAAGATTCGGAGAAGTGTGAATTTTGAAAGAGAGCTGTGTTTTGGAAAATCCCAATCAGGTAAGTTCACCTCTGAATGTGATTTGAATCAAATTTCTCCTCCACCCCACCCCCACCCCCCAGTTGTGGCTTCTGCATTCCAGTAGTTTAAACTCCAACAAGCTGTTCTGGCCGTACAGAAAAGGTAATTAAAACTGTGCAGCAGGCTAGAATGTCATCTCTAAAGTTGCCCGCAAAACACATGCGATGGAAAGCTTGTTCCTTATGCTCAGGGCTTAAATTGATTATGGCGACCTTCATGACTCCCCCAGCAAATGAAATCTTGTATATCACTCCTGGAACAGGGTGAGCACCCGGGAATAACAGCTTATTCTCCCAAGCAATGCCACGCACCAAGATGTCCTCATTAGAGATGGAGGCAGACAAGCTCTTGATCCAGGAAAGGAGAGCACATTGAGTGTCCACAGACACATGCATTATTCAATGGCGACAGATGACTGAAAACAGGCTACTGCTATCATTCTTCATAGGGATAATGCAAAACAAGATGATTGCAGTTCTTAGACATACCAGAAAACAAGCTTTGGTTTTCCCCTTCCCCCGAATCGCTGATAAACCACTGTATCTCCAAGCGCTATCCAATGTACTGAAATCATGTTGCAATACTGATAATGCAGAGCACAATCCTGTACGTGTTCAGTGGGAGCTGCTGGGTTGCTCAGTCAGTAAATCATGATGCTTAATCCCATGGTCATGGGTTCAAGTCCCACGCTGGGCAAAAGATTCCTGCATTGCAGGGGGTTGGACTAGATGGCTCTCGTGCTCCCTTCCAGCTCTGCAGTTCTATGATTCTATGACTTGCTCCCAGCTAAGTTTGTGGAGCAGCTGTCCCAAACCCAGTGCCCTCCAGATGTTCTAAATCTGATCACCTAATTCCCATTATCCCAGCCATGCATGCTGGGGTTGATGGGAATTGTAGTCCACATTGTCTGGAGAGCACCAGCTTGGGGATGGTTGGTATATGGGGATGTAGCTTTAAATGTCTGCCTAATACTAAATAAATACAGTCATACCTCGGTTTAAGTACGCTTTGGTTTGGGTACTTTCAGTTTAAGTACTCCGCGGACCCGTCTGGAATGGATTAATCCACTTTCCATTACTTTCAATGGGAAAGTTCGCTTCAGGTTAAGTACGCTTCAGGTTACGTACGGACTTCCAGAACCAATTACACTCATATTTCGGGTTAAGTACGCTTCAGGTTGAGTACTCTGCAGACCCATCTGAAACAGATTAATCCACTTTCCATTACTTTCAATGGGAAAGTTCGCTTCAGGTTAAGTACGCTTCAGGTTAAGTACAGACCTCCGGAACCAATTGTGTACTTAAACCGAGGTACCACTGTAACATATCAGTTCAGTCTGCTGCTAAGTGGGGTCCACTTCTGGAACCCACCCACCCCAAGCATGCTTTGTGCATGCAACTCATTAGTTGTGTCCACCCGCCACCCCCACCCCATGCCTTTAAAGCACATTCAAACCACATTTCTTTCCCTCAAAGAATTATGGGTGCTGTAGTTTGTTAAGGGTTGCTGGCCTAGATGCCCTTTTGCTGCTCTCATCTCTCAGATTGCCTACCTGCCTGCCCTTTTTCCAGTTCCACCCCTCTTCCTATACTTCTGGACTAGAGAAGAGATGGAGTCCCTATCCTGCCTGCTTGTTCGATGTCCAAAAATGAATCCTTAAAACATACACAAGCATATTACAACTTTGCAATAATATTATGGCATGTGGTTTTTGTTTTTGCTTCTAATTTTATTGTACCACATAATCTATAAACATACAATACAATACATTACATACAATACATATCTACAAAACCTACATTACCTATATAATGTAAACCCAACATAAACACACCCTCAGTGAATTGACTTCCAACCATTCTCATTCTGCTAGTTTACATTTAATTAATCTGCACACAATGGAATGCAGTGGTACCTCCGGTTGCGGATGGGATCCATTCCGGAGCTCCGGTCGGATCCCGAAGTTTCCGCAACCAGAGGGACCACTTCTGCTCATGCACACAGCATGGTACTTCTGCACTTCTGCACATGCACATGTGGCAAAACACTTCCAGGTTTGCTGCTTTCGCAACCCAAAGTTTACGTTACCCGAGGATAACATAAGCCGAGGTGGTACTGTATTTTCAAAGATTATCTTAAAAACTATGGGGAGAAGGTAGATCTCCTAACAGACATTGAATGAATCTAGGAAATAGAGAGGATACAATGAAATGAGCTTGGAAAATATGTGGAAGAATAGAATATCCAAAATGAAATGCGTAGGGCATGTGGTTCTGAAAACTATCCATGCCTCTAGATGTGTTTTGAAGTGCCACATGAGGTCACGGCCCCGAAAAGTACTCTTTTCAGGGGGGAATCGCAGTGCGGAATCACGAGAGATCATGGTGTCCAAAATGGCCGCCGTCTTCTCGTGAGGGAAAAAAAAGGGATGCCCTGGTTTTACCGGGGTACTTGCAGGGTATGTTATTCTGTTTCCAGGCACAGAGAGCTGGATCTGCTCAACATACAATGGGAAGGGATGTTGCTCTAAGCTCCAGGTGGACCTCATGTTCAACCCCTGATATCTTCAGAAAGGGCTGCCTGAAGCCCCAGAGAGCTTCTGCCAGTGCTGAACTAGGTGGGCTGGTGGTCTAATTTGGTACAAGGTGACTTCCTATGCTCCATCACAGAAATGGGAGCGGGTAATGCTTTGTGAAGAAATCACTGAGGTCCAGCCCTAAGGGCCTTCTGGCGGTTCCCCCGTTGCGCGAAGCCAAGTTACAGGGAACCAGGCAGAGGGCCTTCTCGGTAGTGGCACCTGCCCTGTGAAATGCCCTCCCACCAGATGTCAAAGAGAAACCCAGCCAGATGGGCGGGGTATAAGTAATATATTGTTGTTGTTGTTATTATTATTATTATTATTATTATTATTATTATTATTATTATTATTCCTGTGATAGAAAACAAAACTGCCTGTGTTGTTCTAGGTCCTTTTGTCCCCCATTATCTGCAACTTGGCATAAATTTAAGAAGGGGCACAGGAATTGGGCACAGCTGTCAGGGAATTCAGCTTTTGGAGGTATGTGAGTCCCAGTTACCCTTGTTTCAAAAATTAACCACACACAGTTTCTCCTTCTCCCCCCCCCCTTTTTAAAAAGGAACCACAGCATTTTGTAGGCATTTTGTAGTCCAACTCAGGTGATCATTACTTAGGCAGACTAAAGGAGAGATAAATAATATTTCCTCGGTAAGACCCAGGGTAATTTATTTGGTTTAGTTACACACACACACACACACACACACACACACACACACACACACACACACGTGCAGCAGGAATATAGCATGTCAGCCCACCACAGGATCCTCCTTTGCTTCTGATGGAGACGGGAGAGCCTGAACAGTGAGAAGCAGCTGGGTAGCGATGTTAAGAGTTAAATCTGAGAAATCCTGACACTCAGAGCTAGAGGAGAGTTTCAGCTGATGAAGTAGGAGCCTAACCTGGACGTTGTCTGATTTCTGCAGTGCCTGAAAGGAAAGGAGTTGTGGGGGGATCACAGCAACTCAACAGCTTAAAATCTAGTGGGGCTCTATTTATTTCTCTGCTCTCTGCAAAGCTGGGGTGCCAGTAAGATAATCTTTGGGGACGTTGTTCAGCTCCTGTTTCTTCCACATTGAAGCCACTTGCTGGGAGCTGGACTTGGAGTGAAGAGTAACAGGAAATCTACACAAAGGTAAGGCTAGTGACATCTCTCTTTAAATATCATTTTTCTCTTTTGCTTTGATGCTCTTTTTCATTTCGGGAGTTTGCTTTCCAATGCTGCACAGGCATGCGAGTTTGGGCATGTTCAAGATCGTTTTGGGATGCCTGCATTTTGAAGCTGCCACTCGACATGCTGGTGCATGCAACTTAGACAGGGACAGGACTTGGTGGCATGGGGAGGGGGCTTTGGGCTTTTAAGAGGTTTATATATTCTTGTCTCATTGTTCTTTAATGTCCCCATCCCTTTTCTGCAGGGCATTAGGAAGTGTCTGCTGCATCCCCAGGAGCGAATGAAATCACAGCTGTAATGGATGGGGTATTGCTTTCTTCATTGTCTCTGAGTGGATCTGTGGGGAGCAAGCTTTGCCATGTCCTAATGGCAAGTAGCTAAAGTTAACATCTACTTTCATTTCCATCCCTTGATGCAGAAAAGGGGCCGGTGGATGATTAGATGGGCACAGCTTGTTCAAGGAGTTAATCGGATGGCAGCTTTCATTTAGAGCAAGAGCAGCTCGGTTTTAAATAGCCAGATGATCGTGACTAATACAGAAGAGGCACAGCTCAAAGGGCTGCTGTTCTTGACACGGAAGATCACTTTCCTTTTACTTGCCTAGCTTCGATTTGGTCCTGCCCTCGACAAGCATTTGCGCTTTGGGATGCGATCTAAGGCATCTAGCACAATCCGCACATCACCCTCGACTGGACTTTCTGAAAGCAGCCAGATCACCCCGGGATATGCTTCCGGTCCCCACTTACCTACAATATAACTTGACAAGCAATTGGGAAACAGAGCGAGGAGGTATGGCAGACCCCGGGAAGGATGGAGACCTGAATGCCAGCTGCAATGGAATGGGTGACCCCTGCGGCACAGGCAATGTTACGAGCTACAACCTCACTTCCCAAGAACAGTCCCCAGACTTCTACGTCGTCCTCCCTGTGATCTACTCCGTAATCTGTGCTGTGGGTCTGACGGGCAACACGGCCGTCATCTACGTGATCCTCAAAGCCCCAAAGATGAAGACGGTGACCAACATGTTCATCCTCAACTTAGCCATCGCCGACGACCTGTTCACTCTGGTCCTGCCCATCAACATAGCTGAGCATCTCTTGCACTACTGGCCTTTTGGGGAGGTCCTCTGCAAGGTCATCCTCTCCATAGACCACTACAACATCTTCTCCAGCATCTATTTCCTCACCGTCATGAGCATAGATAGGTACCTGGTGGTCCTAGCTACCGTCAGCTCCAAGCGGATGCCCCATCGCACTTACCGGGCAGCCCGTATCATCAGCTTCGGGATCTGGTTCCTAGTCACCCTTATTGTGTCCCCCTTCTTCATCTTCGCCAATGTCTACGAAGACGGCCTGGGTATCAAGAGCTGCGGCCTCAACTTCCCCCGGCCCGAACAATTTTGGTTCAAAGCCAGTAGGATCTACACGCTCATCCTGGCCTTCGCCATCCCCGTCTCCACCATCTGCATCCTGTACACCATGATGCTGTACAAACTGAGGAACATGCGCTTGAACTCAAACGCCAAAGCGCTGGACAAAGCCAAGAAGAAAGTCACCATCATGGTCTTCATCGTCATGGCCGTGTGTCTCTTCTGCTGGACACCCTTTCACCTGGCCACCATCGTGGCCTTGACCACTGACTTGCCCCAGACCCCTGTGGTCATTGGCGCCTCCTACTTCATCACCAGCCTGAGCTATGCCAACTCTTGCCTGAACCCGTTCTTGTACGCCTTCCTAGACGACAGCTTTCAGAAGAGTTTCAGGAAGATGCTGGAATGCAGAGCTGCTTGAAATATCAGCCGTGCCTCCTGGAGCCTCACCAAGGCCCCTTTCGCATTCATCATGGCTGTCGACGGCAACTCCTGCAAACTTTGCAACACGTGTCCCCGAAAAACTTTGCAGCAGTGTCTCATTTTCATTTGGATGCTGCTTTTGTCTTCTCTGTAAGGGCCCTCCTGCTGTGCTTTCATTGCTTTTCTATTTTGCTTTGTTAGAATGCCTATAATATATATATTGTCAGAAAGGGGAAGGAAAAGAGATCTTGAACTTGTAGAAATGTCCTTTTGTGTGTCCTTAGTCTGTGTCTGCCCCCTGGTGGACAATAACAGGAAAAAAATCCTAATCAAATAAACAGCATGAAAATGAGAGGTCGGGGTTCTCTGTGTGGATGGGCTTGGGTGGTTATTTTTATTTATTGGTAAAATATTTGTACCCTGCCTGTCACCCCACAAACAGCCTCCCCAAGGCAGTAGCTAAAATATACATTTCAATACAATGCTTTGTTTAAAGGGCTGGATTAAAAACACAATTGTACAGCAGATAATAGAATCATAGATTTATAGAGTTGAAAGGTACCCTGAGGATTGTCTGGTCCAACCCCCTGCAATGTAGGAACGCACAGCTGTCCCATATGGGGATTGAACCAGCAACCTTGGCATCATCAGCACCACGCTCTAACCACGGAGCAGATGAGCAAGTCCAATCAAACACTTAGAATCATGGAATCTTAGAGTTGGGAGGGACCCTGGGGGTCATCTAGTTCAACCTTCTGCAATGCAGGAATCTCAGCTAAAGCATCCATGACAGGTGGCCATCCAACCTGTGCTTAAAAACCTCCAAGGAAGGAGAGTCTACCACCTCCCTAGGAAGACCGTTCCACTGTCCAACAGCTCTTACTGTCAGAAAGTTTTTCCTGATGTTTAGTCAGAATCTCCTTTCTTGTAACTTGAAGTCATTTGTTCGAGTCCTACCCTCCAGAGCAGGAGAAAACAAGCACGCTCCCTTGATGTAATAGAATTATTATTTTTTACACCTGACCCACCTAAATTGCACAAAAGAGGGAGCCAGGTGAACCTCTCTGGACTGGAAGTTCTACAACTTGGGTGCCACAATGGAAAAGGCTCTGCCTTGCATACTACGGTAGCAAACCACATATCTGATGGCAATGGGGCACAAGACAGGGTGTCAGATAATGTGCTCAGGGGATCCGGGGAAATAAGTTTATAGGGATTTCTGGAAAACAATAATCATTGTAAATTTTGACCAGAAACGGACTGGAATCTAATGCATACGAAACCCCTGCTAGATCAGGCCAAAGGTCTAGCTAGCTCATTATCCTGTCCTCAAAAGTGCCTCTCCTGGAAAGCCTGAGTGAAATAGCAACTCTCCCTAATTGTGATCGCTAGCAGCCAATGCTCAGAGGCTATATGCCTCTGACAGTGGACATGCAATATAGCCATCATGGCTAGTAGTCAGTGATATCCATGAATATCCTCCATGAATTCGCATTACATTACATTTCCTACAAGGTCAAGGCAGTGGAGATGGTTCTTCCCTCCTCATTTTTATCTCACAACAACCCTGTGAGGTAGGCTATGCTGAGAGGCAGTGACTGGCCCCAGGTTGCCCAGCGAGCTCCATGGCTGAGTGGGGACTTGAACCCAGGTCTCCCAGTCTAATCTTCTATCTGCCACACCACACCACACCTGCTCTTATGCGTTTGTTTAATCCTATTCGAAAGCCATCCAAGTTGATGGCCATCCCTACGTCGTGTGCTGGTAAATTGGAACAGTAACTATGTGCAGTTTTAACTATTTGTTGCTTGAAGGAGTCCTCCCAGCTACTTCTAGGTGTGCACCCAATAAGGCAGTTGCTGCAACAGAGAGGCTCTGTCCGTGTCCCAGATTCTGTATCTTCCCCTCCCAAGCAAGCAAAGACTTGGCCAGCGTGCAACCTTCTGCTCCTCCCTCTTCCATCTTCTTCTGGTCCTGGGAGACAGTGGAGCAGGAGAGGTGGGGACAGGAAGAGGAGGTGTGGAAGCCCTTGACTCGATGCCAGCCTGACCTGTCTCCCATTTCTGCACCTGTTCTTCACTCTCCAATCCTGCAGCTTCTCCTCCCTCTGACTCTCATCTCCCAGCTCCTACAGGTCCTCCCAATTCACTGACCCCTTCTTTTAAGTCAGCGTTGAACCCCACTTCTCCCGCTGCCCTCTTTTATCAGTACAGTATTCTCCTGAGCATCTTCAGCACTGACCTGCTGGACAGCTCCTGGCCTCCCTGGCAGGATTTTGAAAAGCATGTTAGAGCTACTGTAGAAGGAATGAGGCCTGGAGCCAGGTGCACGTAAATACCAGGTGAGAGGAGTCTTAGGCCTGGGGGCCAAATGCGACCTTCTGGGCTTCTTTTTATGGCCCTCAGGAGTCTCTCCAGACCACACCCTTCACTGGCTCTGCATCACCCCACAAAGGATTTTGCCTGGCCTGAATTTGTCCTTGATTGCTAATAATTCTTTTTGCATGCCTGGATGGAGAGGGGTGGGTGAGTGTGGATGGAAACTAGCATACTATACGAATAAAACATTTGCATTTGTTACTCCAGTCAGACTAGGCAGCAGTGAGCTAGATGGAAATGCAGCCTGACCTAAATGCCTGCCAAGAAACCATGTCTTGTTCCACCTTCCTGACACCCAACTCTACCTGTCTCTAGACTCTTATGAGAGACTATTCTTCCACCTTGTTGTTTCATTTCCTGGAACTGCTTCCCCTCGAGAAGTCAGAGTGTTTGTGCACATTTAATAAAATGCCTAAAATCTGAGATCAGGAAGGGAAGGCATCACAAAAAACAGGCGTTCTGAGTCACATTTCCCCTTTCCTTTCCATTTGGGAAATAGCAGTTTGTTCTGCCTCTTAAATGGATCCTATTTTTGTTCCTTTCCTCTGCTCCTTTTGCCATGATGGCATGATTCACACATTAGAACACAGCACAAAAGGGGTTTATCAAACATCCAACATCAGGGCACAGCGTCCTAAAAGCACTTCACTGAATCTGCGCCTTAGTACAGTTCTGAAGGCCATGAATATTTCTTTCCCTTTATTTTTTAATAAGTGCTTTTAAAAAAACCACCCTTCTGTCTCCAAAATAAATCATGTGTAAAAGTATTTGGCACTCGGGGACTCTCGCAGGGAACTTGGCGTTCTGTGTGAGTGTGATGGCTTCGCTGCCAAACAAATTGCATTTTCCATGCTACATGTCGTCTGCTTCTCTGACCTTGTTTCAAACATGCAAAGAGATTGATGGCAGCTCCCTGGGGCATTTAAGAAGTCTCATAGCCTGAAGTCTCAAACCCCCTGTGAAAATATTCAACCTCAGTTGCCTTGCTGAACAATCTTTGCTTGGAGATATCAATGAAATCATGAAAGGGGGTGAATCCTGGCTGCAGGTTGTGGGATCTGGGTCTGCACATTGGATGGCACCAGCTAGGAGAAATAGCTAGGGCAAGATCAGGGATCAGTTGTGCTTGGACACCCAACTCCCAACAGTTCCAGCCAGCATGCTCAGTGGTCAGGGACCATGGGCATTGTAGTGAAAGATTCGGGACAGATAAAAGAAAGTTCTTCACACAGCACACAATTAAACTATGAAACTCACTCCTAAAGGAGGTGACGATGGCCACCAATCGCCAGATGGCTTCAAAAGGGGATTGGGCTAATTTGTGAAGAAGAGGACTATTGATCAATGATGGGACATGTCTTGATGCAGGTGCATCATGATGCTTGATGCATGTCTAGGGCAGGTGTGTGCAGTGGGGGTGAGGGCAGAGGATGAATGGAGCCCACCACATCTGCCCAGCCACCACCACTACTGGAGCAACACCAGCCCCGAGTGGCATGGCTGTTGCACCCACCTCGTGTAGCCCTCCCCAGATCTGAGCCTTGCAAGGCTGCTCAGGGAGGGTGGTGTGGGGACGCGACAGCCTTGATTCTTCAATATCAACTTTGTTATACTGGTTGTGTTGTTTGGATGCCTGATAGAATCATAGAATCATAGAGTTGAAAGAGACCACAAGGGCCATCCAGTCCAACCCCCTGCCAAGCAGGAAACACCATCAAAGCATTCTTGACCTCTGCTTAAAGACCTCCAAAGAAGGAGACTCCACCACACTCCTTGGTAGCAAATTCCACTGCCAAACAGCTCTTACTGTCAGGAAGTTCTTCCTAATGTTTAGGTGGAATCTTCTTTCTTGTAGTTTGAATCCATTGCTCCGTGTCCGCTTCTCTGGAGCAGCAGAAAACAACCTTTCTCCCTCCTCTATATGACATCCTTTTATATATTTGAACATGGCTATCATATCGCCCCTTAACCTTCTCTTCTCCAGGCTAAACATACCCAGCTCCCTAAGCCGTTCCTCATAAGGCATTGTTTCCAGGCCTTTGACCAATTTGGTTGCCCTCCTCTGGACACGTTCCAGCTTGTCAGTATCCTCCTTGAACTGTGGTGCCCAGAACTGGACACAATATTCCAGGTGAGGTCTGACCAGAGCAGAATACAGTGGCACTATTACTTCCCTTGATCTAGATGCTATACTCCTATTGATGCAGCCCAGAATTGCATTGGCTTTTTGAGCTGCTGCATCACACTGTTGACTCATGTCAAGTTTGTGGTCTACCAAGACTCTTAGATCCTGATTATCACCTTCCAAAGCAACTTCTCTATTCTGAACTGAAAAGTGGAAAATGTAGTACTGGTGGTCAACAAAAGAGGTTCAAAGACTCTCTCAAGGCAAATATTTTTAAAAAACATGTAGTATAAACACTGACAACGGGGAAACATTGGCCTGCGAGCATTCCAATTGGAGAACAGCCTTTACCAAAGGTGTCATGGGTTTTGAAGATGCTCAAACTCAGGACGAAAGGGAGAAACGCACTAAGAGGAAGGCACGCTTGGAAAACCCTCACCGGGATCCACTCCCGCCTGGAAGCCTATGTCCCCACTGTGCAAGGACATGTGGATCCAGAATTGGCCTCCGCAGTCACTCATTTTTCAAACCGTGTTTATGGAAGACAATCTTAATCAGCTATGAGTGATCGCAAAAGAAAGAAAGAAAGAAAGAAAGAAAGAAAGAAAGAAAGAAAGAAGGAAGGAAGGAAGGAAGGAAGGAAGGAAGGAAGGAAGGAAGGAAGGAAGGAAGGAAGGAAGGAAGGAAGGAAGGAAGGAAGGAAGGAAGGAGAAAGCACCCCTCAATCCCAGCCTTGCACTAGGCTGGGGTCAAAGGGCTCACAGTTGTCACGTCCACACAGTCAGGGACTGGACTGAAGGGGACGAGATGGAGTAGGAATTGTAGAGATCCCTCCTTCTCCTGACGCTTCCAGAGGAGAGGGAAGCAGTATTGATTTACAGCAAGGGTTTGAGGAAGGTCACAGCACTGAGACAGGGGAAACAGAATAGTTGGGAGGTGTTAGGAGAAGGGGAAGCAGAGCCAGGAGAGACAAAGCAGCCAGCTGACACGTTGTCACTGGAGAGTATTTCTCACCCCCCCTTCTCCCAGAATTTGCCGTTCATTAAGGGTGGAAGAACGAAGGACCCAGAGGCAGCTGGCCACGAGTGGCCACCGTAACGGAAAATGCTGTTGCTAGGGAGGAGGGAGGAGGAGCTCACTTGGAGCAACGCCATTATCGGGGCTTACTGCATTCTTTTGTCTCTCGCTATTATGAAGGAATAAAGTCATTAAAAGGGGCTCTACCTTGTTTTCTCTGCTTCGTGATGCCACCAGGGGAGGGATGGAATTCCCAAGGTCCGACACAGCCGTCCACCCTTCAATCCCAGCCTTGCACTAGGCTGGGGTCAAAGGGTTCACAATTGTCGCATCCACACACTGCCTTCCCCAAATGGCTTTGCGAGGCTCAAATCTGGGGAGGGTCGCATGAGAAAGACATGACAACGATGTGCCTCGATCCCAGCCTCGCCAGCAAAGGGTGCGTGGCTGCCGAGTCCCTCTCATGCTGCCCTCCCCAAGTGGTGTCGCAAAGCTGTGTAGGGCTGACTCAGGGAGGGTGGTGGGAGCAGCGTGGCCTTCCTCAGAAGAATGCGCCTGGGGCTATCACCCTGGTAGACACCCCCCATGCCACACCCCTGCAATCAATGGGCCCTACCCCTGGTGGCTATGCTCTACCACCACAGCTGGAGGCAGAAATTCACTTAAAGACCAGTTGCTGGAAGCCACAGGAGGAGAGAGGGCTCTTATTCTTGAATCTGGTACTAAGGCCTTCTTCTGCAGGCATCTGAGCAGCCACTGTGAGAACAGGATGGTGGAGTAGATGGGCCATTGGCCTGATCCTGCAGGCTCTTCTTATGCTCTGATGTCCAGCAACATGTGGCAGTTCTCCAGCCCTGATCCACACTCTGGAAAGGGTTCAAAAAAACCTTCCCTTCCACCTCCATTTCCAACACTGGCATTCATCTCATAAACAAACCCTGCGGATTGCAATTTAAATGTTATTAATACGGGACTGTAATTGATGGAAGCCAGCCTAAAGATGAATCAATAAGGTATTAGATGTCCAAAGTTCTGACTAGGGAGCCTACAGCAAGGTAAAAATCAATGTGCACATGGTCGAGATTTTGCCAAGACAAATTTATTAGGCGACTCAACGCAGTCCTCGTTGTTTAGAGTCATTAATCTCCGAGCTTAACTCCTCTCTTGAATGACGTGCCAAAGCCATTTGGACACATTAGCAAGCCCTTTGGGTCCTTTGTGATGACAACCACAGGCAAGGATGGTGGTGGAGGGAAAAATAGAACTAATTGCACTGAGGAAGAATCTCAAGTGCAGGCTGTCTTCATTTTTTGAAATTAATTTTTTTAAAGATAAGGATACCAACCATAATAACAAAAGCAAAAAAAAATCCCTTCCCCATACTACGAAGGTAAGTAAATGCAAATAAACTTGATGGCCAGTGATCCATGTGATGGTTCTGTTTCTCATCCCAGAATCCCAAGGATAGAACCCCAAGGATACTGGCAACTGGGCTCCTATGGGAAGTCTCTTTGATTTCTAAGAGGGAGCTGCTATTGTGCTCCTATCTGCTTCGTTAACAGGTTTATTGCTTCTAGAACTAGATCAAAATTCCATACTTTATTTATTTCTTGGATATCTCCTGCATTTATAGCCCATTGTTTTCTCCAAGAAGCTCAGGGCGGTACACATGGTTCTCTACCCTCCTCACTGAATCTCCACAACAACCCTGTGAGGTAGGTTAGGCTGAAAGACAGCCTAGGCTGAGCTTCATGGCCAAGTGGCATTTGAACCCTGGACTCCCAGGCCCTAGTCTGACACCCTGACCGCTATAACACACTGACTCTGTTTCATCTTAGTCACTGTGTTCCCACTCTGGCCTATTTCTGGAGACAGAGGGGCACATTTGAGAAGGGATAAAACTTCCTAGAGCTTGGCTTGCTTACTCCAATCAACTGGACACCATCCCACTTGGAGGAAGGAATTGGGGAAGAGGTTGGTGGATACCAGCTGGTAATAAATAAATGTAAACTGGGCATGTGTGTTCCTCTCCAATGTTCAACAGAACTGCTTGACCGATTGCGTTCAAATTTTAACACAAAGTCAAATGCAGCTGGAATAGCAAGCTCATACCGTTTTCAAAGACAAATGTCACACCTGGGCCACGCATGCTGGGAAATAGAATCAGGAGACCTTGCACAACAGTGGCCTCTAGCGGCTACACTGGTACTGCAGGTAGGAAATCTTCCCACTCCACAGCAGCTCGGCAGACTAGGCCGAGTAGAGGTTTGCAGACTAGGCTGAATAGAGGTGGGGGCTCCCTTGGGTGGGGGAGGGGGAGGGGCGGGAAAGGTCATGGGTCATGACAGGGTGGGGCCGATCACAGGGATGAGCCCGGGGGTGGGGGGAGGAGTCAGAAGGGGGACTCTGAGGGCCCATTTAACAGACTAAGCCACAGCAACGCGTGGCAGGGCCAGCTAGTATATATACACACACACACATTCTCAAATAAAAGACATTTCAACCCCTTTCTCCCTGCAATTTTGGCTGAACTTTGGGTGGTTTGAAAGTCTGGATGGCCTTGTCTAGGGAATGTTTTTGGCCCCCAGGCTGGATAGCTAACTGTTCCCACCGCCCATGTGCCAACTTTCACAGGTGAGTGGGGCACCCCACCTTGTCAGTCACTTGATGTCATAGTGGCATCAGATGACTGACAGATGGATTGGATCCAAACAAAATTAGTTGTACCATTTCCAACAAAATGAATGAGACTTAAGTCATTACAATTGTTTCTTAATGGTTTAAACGGGACTTAAGTTCCACTGAGATGTAAGTTTGACTGACCAAATCAAGGGTCTTTAAGCCAAGCCTTATGAGGAAAGGTTGAAGGAGCTTGGTATGTTTAGCCTGAAAAAGAGGAGACTGAGTTGAGATAGGATAGCCATCTTCAAACATCTGAATGGCTGTCACATGGAAGATGGAGCAAGCTTGTTTTCTCCTGCTCCTGAGGGTAGGACTCAAACCAATAGCTTCAAATTACAAGAAAGGAGATTCTGACTAAACATCAGGGGGAAAAACTTTCCGACAGTGGAACGGATGACCTCGGGAGGTTGTGGACTCTCCTTCCTTGGAAGTTTTAAAGCAGAGGTTGGATGGACATCTGTCATGGATGCTTCAGCTGAGATTCCTGTATTCCAGGGTGTTGAACTAGATGACCCTTGGGGTTCTTTCCAACTCTGCAATTCTACGATTCTATGCTGTATATGACCCACTCTCTGCAGTTAAGTCTGGATGTCACACACAGAGCCAGGCAATATTCTCCTCAGGGTTTGCCACAGGTGGCGTATGGCATGCCCTGTTGAACACCTTCTTTAGTAAGCAAAGCTCCAAAGCACGTAAGCTACAGAACCATGTCTTCATTACCAAACACCCATTGCATAAACTCACATATTTGGAGAGTAACTGAGTAGCGCTGACAGTCCATAAATCACCAGAGCTTGAGCATGTGCCAGGCTTACTAAGTATGTCGCTTAGCTGTCTTGAGCCAAAGAGTTTGCATAGCGTGACATCAAATCTAAATTGGAGATTTGGATGTTTGGATGTGTCGATGATGGGACCGCGGGCTTGGCGGCATAACCCTTGCATCACCCATCACTGCCACCAAATCTGCCTTTAAACAAAGCTCTTCCAAAGCTGGTTTTCTACTTACAAGAAAGGAGATTCCAACTAAACATCAGGAAGAACTTTCTGAAAGTAAGAGCTGTTCAACAGTGGAATGGTCTCCCTTGGGAGGTTCTGGGCTCTCCTTCCTTGGAGGCTTTTAAGCAGAGGTTGGATGGCCACCTGTCATGGATGCTTTAGCTGAGATTCCTGCATTGCAGGGGGTTGGACTAGATGACTAAACAGGGCTGCCTTCAGATGTCTTCTAAAAGTCAGGCAGTTGTTTATTTCCTTGACATCTGATGGGAGGGTGTTCCACAGGGAGGGTGCCACTACCGAGAAGGCCCTCTGCCTGGTTCCCCGTAGCTTCATTTCTCACAGTGAGAAGAGGACCTCAGTGTCCAGGCTGGACGATGGGGGTGGAGATGCTCGTTCAGGTATACAGGGCCAAAGCCATTTAGGGATTTAAAGGTCAGCACTTTGAATTGAAGTGATGACTCCAATGAAATTGATGGAAATGGGGGGCATAGCTGCCAAGTTATCCCTTTTTTAAGGGATTTTCCCTTATGCTGAATAGGCTTCCTCGCGAGAAAAGGGAAAACTTGGCAGCTATGATGGGGGGAGGGAGGAGGAGAGCAAAAGACCATTTATCGTGTGGGGCGGGGGGGGGGGGGAGAATGCATCCTACTTTACAGAGGGTGGTCCAATGCCTCAATGACTGTCAGAAAATAGACCTCCATTTGAAAGAGATCTCTATCTGAACATATCTTAGAACCCTAAGACAGGGAAAGGGGAAGGCTTGAAGTGTGTGCCTCTTTAGAGCAACAATTTCTAAAGCGTTGCATTCGTATGAATTAGTATACATTGTTTTTATGCAAAACTTCATCCTCTTTTGCAGTTTTATTTAATGTTGATGATGCATGTTGGTTTTTTTGTTGGCCACCCAGCTTTAGAGCATAACCCTCCTGCGCCACCTAGTGATGACTTGTGGAAGAAGGCTGAGCCGGCACACCATGACTCTGGGCCCCCTTAGGAAGACCTGGGGGCTTTGTGCCTCAACAGCAGGGGGGGCCAAACTAAGGCCCAGGGGCCGGATACAGCCCAGTTGCCTTCTAAATCTGGCCCGCGGACTGTCCTGGAATCAGCATGTTTTTACATGAGTAGAATGTGTCCTTTTATTTAAAATGCATCTCTGGGTTATTTGTGGGGCATAGGAATTCGTTCATTTCCCCCAAAAAAATATAGTCCAGGCCCCCACAAGGTCTGAGGGACAGTGGACCGGCCCCCTGCAAAAAAGTTTGCTGACCCCTGCTCAACAGGGCCATTGTTGGGGAAGGGAGGAAGGAGGAATTGGACGCAGATTACAGGGCAAAAGGGATGCTGTCTTTCAGATTAAGTCCCCCACAACCCCAGACACACATAGATGATGGTGGGGAGCAGTGCTTTTTTCTGGGGGGGATGCAGGGGTACACATACCCCTAAATATTTTGCGAATCTAAGCTTAGCAGTATTTCAATATGAGTAGGAAAATGAGAAAATGAGAGAGCCCCTAAACATTTTTTTAAGGAAAAAAAGCACTGGTGGGGAGCCAAGTTCTTGCCAGACAAAATGATGCCTCCTCCCTCCCTGTTCTGGGGTTTCTTCCAACCAATTTTGGGGAGCACGGGGGAAGAAGGAGAGGAAAGCCCTGTTGCAAGAGCAGAAGTCCTTGCTTTGGCTTCTGCTGACGGGGCTGGTTAGGCAAATCTGCTCTTGGAAAGCAATTTGAGGGCATGGATGTCACACCAAAGCACATTTTATGAAACGTGGAAAGGTTGGGTTGCATTCAATGCTAGTTCTACTCAAAGCAGACCCATTAAAATGAATGGGCATGACTAACACAGTTTCATTAATTTTAGTGTGTCAACTCTGAGTAGGCCTTGGTTGGAGATAAAATGGCATTGTTTAGGGCAGGGGTCAGCAAACTTTTTCAGCAGGAGGCCGGTCCACTTTCCCTCAAACCTTGTGGGGGCCATACTATATTTTGAGGGGGGGAATATGAACGAATTCCTATACCCCACAAATAACCCAGAGATGCATTTTAAATAAAAGCACACATTCTACTCATGTAAAAAGACGCTGATTCCCAGACCGTCTGCGGGCCGGATTTAGAAGGCGATTGGGCCGGATCCAGCCCCCTGGCCTTAGTTTGCCTACCCATGGTTGAGGGTGCTAAACTAGGAGCTGGGAAACTAGGGTTCAAATTCCCACTCAGGCATGAAGGTCACTGGACGACCTTAAAACAGTTTCCTTCTCTCAGCCTACCTCACAGGGTTGTTGTGAGGATTAAACGGGGAGGCTGAGGACTGTATAACCACCTCAAGCTGTTTGGAGGAAAGGTAGGGTATAGATAAATACGTAAATACAAGGATCATTCCAGGAAGGAATGTCAGTGCAAGTGGTGTTTTGTTCCCCCTTAACATTTTAAGAACCTCCTGCAAAGGTTCTTCACAGAGCATAGAACTTAATTTGGAACTGTGAACAGAAAGAAGCACTTCTCTTAGGGCAAAGAACCACTGCAACTTTTTCATGTACTGTAGGTAGCATAGCCCAAATGTGTTGTGATGACCTTCTTTGTACACCAGAGAGAGCTCTTATCCCAGTTTTCAAATGCTACCTTGGGTAATAGTATCCAATTTTATTTTATTTTAGTTAATAACGATAGCTGCTAATGTGGCTACGTATAGGCTTTATAGAGTAATCAAGCTACAGTCGATGCTTGAACAGTTGTGAGTGTGTTGCGGTGTGTATGTGTCAGTCTCAATTAATGGCTGCAAACTCTGATCAGTAGCTGTGCACATGACTTGTACATTTGCTTATTTCTATGGCTGTTTGTGTACACATGAGTATGAATATTAATTATTTGTGTGTAGCAGAAGCCATGGAAAAACCCAAAATACATAAAACAGAGTGAATAATAATAATAATAATAATAATAATAATAATAATAATAATAATAATATTTATACCCCACCCTTCCCAGTCAAGAGCGGGCTCAGGGCGGCTAACAACAAGAATATCAAAGCAAGCATTAAAAAAAATTCAATTAAAATGCAGATTAAATACAATGTTAAAATTCAATTTTAATATTAGGAATCTACAAGTGTAACCTCATTTAAATATCTGTAGGAGGAAGCCTTAGGGGAGGGTAACACCAGGGTCAGACTGAGTCAGTCCAAAGGCCAAGCAGAACAGCTCCGTCTTGCAGGCCCTACGAAAAGATGACAACTCCCGCAGGGCCCTCATCTCCTGAGAGAGAGCGTTCCACCAGGTCGGGGCTAGTACTGAGAAGGCCCTGGTCCTGGTCGAGGCCAATCTAACCACCCGTGACTCGGGATCTCCAGTATGTTATTATTTGTGGACCTTAATGTCCTCTGCGGGGCATACTGGGAGAGGCGGTCCCGTAGGTACGAGGGTCCTAAGGCTTTAAAGGTCAAAACCAGCACCTTAAACCTGACCCTGTACTCCACCGGGAGCCAGTGCAGCTGGTAAAGCACTGGATGAATGTGATCTTGTGGCGAGGACCCCAAAAGGAGTATATCACATGGTACTCCCCATAAGGAGTATATCACCCCGTGTGAAGTGTATCACACGGTTAAAATGATTATTAAAACCAGGCATGCCTTCCGATAAAGAATTTGATGCCCTGTATACACAGAATCTGGTGGTTCTGATCCATTCAAGCTTATGCCTAAACTACTTGTGCATTGTCATCTTTTTTTTAAAAAAAAAAAGAAAGAAAGCCCACCTCTCTTTCTCTCTCTTCCTTTATCTCCCTTGTCAAAGATTGTCTGGCTGCAGAGGAATAGTGGGATCTAGGAAACCTAATCCCCAAGGGAAGAAGGCTCAGAGCCAGGGGATTGGTGGTCATGGGACGACATAACATCAAGTGGTCAAAGGGAGAAGAGGGAACAGACTCGGATGAGGAAATGTCAGAAGCTGAAAAGGTAACAGAGTTTATGGGACAGGAGGAGGCTTTGCCAGACGGTAGTCTAGACCCAGAGTCAGGAGAGGAGGAAGGCTAGGAGATAGAGATGAGACAGGATGCTGAAGAATCTAGGGAATCTCCCCCTCCTGCTGCGACCAGCTCCTCTCCCCCAATCAGAGGCGTCTTTGCCATAGGGACTAGTGGCACATTGCGCCAGGGCGCCAGCCTCTCCGGGGCGCTGGCGGGGCGCAACCAGCCACTAATCCCTATGGCTCCGCCGCCACCGCCGCCACCTTGGCTGCAGGAATCAGCAGGCTGTCATCAGGCAGTGGAGGAGGAGGCGGCACCCCAGAGCCTCGCAAGTGAGTGCAGGGTCCTGGCTGTCTGGCCAGGACTCCGCGCCATGCCTCCTTCTCCTTTCCCCCCCACTGTGTGCACGCTGGTGGCAAAGCCTCTCCGGAGGCCACGCTCTCCCCTTCCCGGCCCTGCAGTTCTCTGCGCGGCGATGGCTCAGCTGAGGCAGAGCCGCGAGGCCTCCCGGTGAGGGGGAGGCAGTGAGTGTGGCGGGCCTGTTGCGGGATGCGGTGACAGCGGGGAACAAGGCACCATGGTCGGGGTCTGGCAGGAAGGCGCACCGCGCTCCCCAGGAGGCTTCGGTGCTGCTCTTCCCCGGCCAAGGCAGCCAGGGGATGGGCCACGGCCTCCTGCACTAACCAAATGTGCACAGCTGAGGAAAGTGCAGGTGAGGCGGCAGGCGCGTGTGTGGGAGGGTGGGGGCACTCTAGGGGTCCCTGCACCAGGGCGCAAGATAAGCTTAAGACGATACTGCCCCCGGTCTCCCAGAACAAGTAGAGGAATGAAGAGAGCAGAGCAATGAGGGACTAGATCAGAGGTCAGCAACCTAAGGCCCATGGGCATGAGGGTCGCTTAACCGGCCCATGAGCCACCCCCGAACCGAGCGGTCTGTTCGGCGAGTCCCCGTGCACTGCGCTAAAGCAGCACAGCGCGACACGGCAACTCTCTTCCGCGGCATCCGAAAATTGTTTCTGCGCATGCCCAGACGCTGAAAATCGCTTCTGTGCATGCGTGATTTTCAGCATCTGGGCATGTGCAGAAGCGATTTCCAGCGCTGCACTGCGCCGGTCCAGCCCACGGAGGATCTCCACAGGAGTGAAGCGGCCCATGCCCAGTAAGCCTTGCCAACCCCTGGACTAGATGAAGGAGCTGAGATTGCTTTGGAATGACGTGGGGGAGGGGAGGAGTCTTAGGGAGCAGCGGGAAGACACAGACCTTCAGTCCTCGCAACTGCCTCATTCGGGCAAGACCTACTGGGAAGGGTTGCTGTGACCACTAGGCCTGAGCTGTTTTGTTTCCTGGAATAAAGAGTTAACTTCTTTGACATCGGGTCCTGGTTTTATTACTCCAGCTCCTGACATATCATGATACCTATAATACATGCTGTGTTTCTGTGTCATAATTTTAAATTAATAGACGCACATTTTTGTAGAGTTATATGAACTCTCTATTTAGGTGTTGGTTCATTAAGGAAACCTGGATATTTTAATATTATACGTATAATCACACATATGGCATGCAAGAATTGTCTGCCTTTTTAGTGGAACTGGGGTGGGGGTGAGGCTCGCTTTTTGTTGAGATTAAAGATTGAGCTGTTGGATCAGCCGGGGGCAAGGATGATCCCCAGGCATAATGCAGGAATGAATCCAGCCCGTCTCTCCATCAACATTCAGCACGCAGCTCTAGAGCGTTCCAACAGCCCTTTCCTGGCGATTTATTGCGACTCATGTCTTGGAGACACTGAGCACATATCCAGAGACCAGCAGAGATAAAACGCAGACGGAGCCAGGCTGAGGTTGTGTACTAAAAGCTACTTTATTAAGTGCAAGGCAGAACAAAAGGAAAACATGTCTCCTCTCACTGAGAGAAGTCCGAAGAAGAAAAAAACAAATGGAAACAGAATACAGCAAACATCCGCTCCCGTGCTTCCAACAATCGTTTCTCGAATGCATAACACAGGCATGTGACCTGCACAGTGAGAGGAATAGAAGCCTAGCATGAGCTAGGAATCGGGGGTGGGGGTGGGTCTGGGTTGATAAAGCACTTTATATTATCAAATATAAAGTGGGTTGTGGAAGGGCTGGAAGAGGACCCCTTTAGGTTTGGGCTGGGTGATTAGGCCTCACTAAAAGCTGAGTAACGGGGGGGCGTGGTTATTTAAATGAACGTAATTTGATTGGCGGGAGGGCCCCTTCTTATTATTAGTTTCTTTCGCTTACTGGTCACTCTTGCATTGGCGTCTGAATCTCCCTCCCACCCGCCGCTTTCTCCTACAGGTTTAGTCTGACCTTTCTTTGCCTTTTACGGGGTCGCCTGTCAAAGGGGCCCAGTAGGAATTTTGCCATTTGGCTGATTGGCTTTGCCACTTGGTTTTTGCCTACTGCTTAGCAAATCGTTAGGTTGGCGGTTAGGCTTTTGGTTATTGATTGGCTGGAAGAGAGGTGGAGCATCCAGGTGCCCACCTCCTTCTTAATGTTGCTCCACATAGAAGTATTCCGTTAAAGGAATCCCGGGGCTTACGCTCTAGTCCTTACATCCCCGCCATAGGCGGGGTTGGGCGGACCATTATGGAGTATGAGCCTTGGGGAACATTCTTGGCTGAGAGGGGAGAATGTCTGGACACAGCTTCCTCCTCTCCCAGGGGTGTTTACTTGACTTCCCTAATACGATTGGGGAAGTCGGAGCTGTTACTGTCCCAAGTGGACAGATTTGAGTCCTGTCCCAACTGGACAGATGAATTGAGCCCTGTCCTAAGTGACAGATGATTTGAGTCCTGTCCCACATGGACAGATGAATATGGTCCTTCATAGAGAAGGACGAGTGGTTAACCAAAAGCCTAAGCCAACACTCCAATTAATATGTATTTAAATAAAGTTGTGGCCAAAATGATGCCAAAAACCCAAACCTAAATTATTGTGTCTGTTGTGAGTTATTAGGGGAGGTTTTCTGTCAGCCTCGGTACACAAAATCAACATTGAGATTTTCAGAGAATCTCACCCCTTTCAGGTACTTGCATTTTGCTTTTCATTCTTCTCATTAGCCAGCTGACAAAGGGAATATTATTATCTGTTTTGTTTTGTTTAGTGCGGCCTTTGTTTTGTTACCTTGCTAGATTGTAGCATATTTTGTAGCATAAATTGTAAATATTTATTTACAATAAATATATGTGTTCTTTAAATTAATCATTTTGCATTTGTTTGTTTTTTAATTTGGAGGAGAAATAGAGGAGGGCTTGTATATGCATTGCAACAAACTCAGCATTGACCGCTTCCCTTCATTCACTCATTACGTAGGAACCTAGGAAGCAGCCTTCTGCTGAGCCAGACCATTGGCTTGCTCAATACTGTCTACATTGGCTGGCAGTGGCTCTCCAGGGTTTCAAGCAAGGAGTCTCTCCCATCCCTACCTGGAGACACCAAGGATTGAACTTGGGACCTACTGTGTGGGGCTTAGATGTTTAGTAGGAAACCACAAAGTATATTTTCCCAGACTATCTGTTAGTGCCAACCCTGCCCTCTGCTGGTCGGAAGGATGCAAGGTTGCTTATACAAAACACTTTCTCCCTGTGCAACATTGTTACCGTGTTTCCCACATTTTAAGACACCGTCTTATTGCTTTTTTTTCTCAAAAAACCACAGGGTGGCTTATTTTTGGTGGCATGTCTTATTTTTTTACGGTATTACGGTTTTTACAGCACCTTAAGGTCTTCTTGGCCGGGCCAGGCTGCTGGCTCGGGGCACTGCTGGGCTGTCAGAGCGCTGCTGGGCGCTTCGCGCGCTCCAGCAGCCGTTTCCGGGCGGCGGGATGGCGGCGGCCGGGTGGAGGCGAGGCCGCTTACTCTGGCGCTCAGCTCCGGGGCTGCTGGGCGCTCCGCGCGCTCCAGCAGCCGTTTCCGGGCGGCGGGATGGCAGCGGCCGGGTGGAGGCGAGGCCGCTGGCTCTGGCACTCAGCTCCGGGGCTGCTGGGCGCTCCGCGCGCTCCAGCAGCCGTTTCCGGGTGGCAGGACGGCGGTGGCCGGGTGGAGGCGAGGGCGCTGGCTCTGGCGCTCAGCTCCGGGGCTGCTGGGCGCTCCGCATGCTCCAGCAGCCGTTTCCGGGCGGCGGGGCGGCGGTGGCTGGGTGGAGGCAAGGGCGCTGGCTCTGGCGCTCGGCTCAGGGGCTGCTGGGCGCTCCGCACGCTCCAGCAGCCGTTTCCGGGTGGCGGGACGGCGGCGGCCGGGTGGAGGCGAGGGCGCTGGCTCTGGCGCTCAGCTCCGGGGCTGCTGGGCATTCCGCATGCTCCAGCAGCCGTTTCCGGGCGGCGGGGCGGCGGCGGCTGGGTGGAGGCAAGGGCGCTGGCTCTGGCGCTCGGCTCCGGGGCTGCTGAGCGCTCCGCGCGCTCCAGCAGCCGTTTCCGGGTGGCGGGGCGGCGGCGGCCGGGTGGAGGCGAGGGCGCTGGCTCTGGCGCTCAGCTCCAGGGCTGCTGGGCGCTCCGCATGCTCCAGCAGCCGTTTCCGGGCGGCGGGGCGGTGGCGGCTGGGTGGAGGCAAGGGCGCTGGCTCTGGCGCTCGGCTCCGGGGCTGCTGGGCGCTCCGCATGCTCCAGCAGCCGGTTCCGGGCGGCAGGCGAGGCCGCTGGCTCCGGCGCTGCTGGGCGCTCCGTGTGCTCCAGCAGCCGGTTCCGAGCGGTGGAAGAGCAGGTCTCCGGGTGGTGGAACAGCAGGTGCGGGTGGAGGATGCTGAAGGCGACGCGACTATTGTGGCTTGTGCGCTCAGTGGGGGGAAGGGAGCGCGCGCTGCCTGGCTAGCCGCGTCTTGTTACTGGCGATGCCGCGGGCTGCGGGCTGGTAGGCCTCCTCGGCCGGTCCAAGCAGAGACCCGACTGCTGGCTCGGCGCTCTGCCTGGCGCTGCTGCGCGCTCCGAGCGCTCGGTGCTGCAGCAGCCGCTGGGAGGCTTTAGAGTAAATGCCCTGAGCAGCATGAATTAATGCTACTGGCAATCAAGCAAGGGAGGGGAACTTTTTTTGGCTTGACAGACCCGATCGTTCTTCCCACCCCACACAGTGTTTGCAAAGCCACAGAGGCCCGGCCCCTGGCTCAGCACTCCGCCCGCGCTGCTGCAGGCATGGAGATACACTATGTCTTATTTTCGGGGTATGTCTTATCTTTCGCAAATGCTTAAAATTGCTGCCCTGGCTTACTTTATGACTACGTATTAAAAAGGGGGAAACACGTAGTTGGACCCACTGATAAGTCCTATTTCTTTTGGGTGAGAAACAAGGTTTCCATTGGAACCTGCATTAATGAATGTTTATGAGAAGGCGAGAGCTATTTCACTGCTCCTCTCCCCACCCCACTCCATCTTTCCCAACCCGAAGGGCAAAGGAGAAGTTAATCTTAATTGTAAATCCACATTTCAAACTGGATGAAAATCAAGCCCACATCTTTCCTGTGTTTGCTCCACTGTGAGTAACCCTGAAGAGGAAAAGATCAAAGGTGTCTGTGAACATCTTTGAAAGTCTTTTAAATATCAGCCTTGGGGGAAAAGACCAGCCTCAAAAATGCACTCTGGAATTGAGTGTTTATTAGCTCGCTAGGTTTTTGGAAAGAGCTCTTGCCTCTTTGAAATTTCCATGCAAGGTTGCAACTTGGAGATACAAACAAATCAAATAGTATTCATTCATTCATCAATTCATCCATTCATTTTATTTAGAAAATTTGTAAATTTATAAACCACTTGTTGGGAGCCGCCCAGAGTGGCTGGTGAAACCCAGCAAGATGGGTGGGGTATAAATAATAAATTATTATTGTTATTTGATCAAAAAACTATCCTAGCAGTTTATCAATTACCAGATTCTCTCAACCTCCATCAGTGGCCTCAACCATCCTTAGGATCACCACGAGAGTGTGTCAGCTCAAAGTTCAGAGTGGTTTTTTGTTTGTTTCTTTTTTAAAAAAAATATTTTTGCATTTTCAATTTTACAACCAACAAAAACAAAAAAGAAAAACAAAATACAAACATTCTATCCCCATTGTCCTAAAAATTACCCTTCAAATTCTGCTTTCAAGCAGCAGTGAAAACAGAAACTTACATTTTAACAGAAAATGCTGAACTAGAATAATAGAATTGTAGAGTTGGAAGGGACCCTGCGGGTCATTTAGTCCAACCCCCTGCAACTGACATTACATACTGAAATCCCCAGACCAAAGAAACATCTTTACCCGGTGCTGAAATGTCTACTCAGATTAGAAGTTGTTCTCCATGATCTCAAGCCGGAGTCTTTCCCAGCCCTGACACCTGAAATCCCTTAACGGACTGCCTATGTTCTTCTAGTGTATGGGTCAGCAAACTAAGGCCGGCGGGCTGGATCAGTCCCAATTGTCTTCTGGATCCAGCCCACGGACGGTCCGGAAATCGCCACGTGGATCGCCAGCGTATGCGTTCTTTCCCTCTCCCTCCCTCTCCCTCACACAGCGGCGCCGGCGCCTCCTCCCTCCCACCTCCTGGCTTCTGTCCGCCTTGGCTAGAGGAGGAAGGGGCTGGGCTTTGTTGGTGCCAGCAGCAGCAGCACTCAATTGGCTGCCATTTAAAGCAGCCCCTCTCTGGAGCCCTTTCATGCGCCGCCCTTACCTTCCAAGTCCCGGACTGCAGAATCCGGGACCGGCAGCCGTGTGACACCAGAAGTTGTGTCGATGCAACTTCCTGTGTCGCCCCGCCCATCTATGGGCACCAAAATGGCCGCTGCCGACACCGGAAGTCGCATCTACGCACTTCCGGTCATGCGTAGATGCGATTTTTGAAGCCGACGGCGGCCATTTTTTGTGCCCATAGAAGGGCAAATCAGAAAAAAATGGCTGCCGGCAGGAGAAAATAACGGAGAAAAACGGGAGACAAAGTGATACCGGGGACCACCGGGAAAAGGTAAGTAAAAACAGGGGTTTCCCGGGAAAAACGGGAGACTTGGCAGCTATGGCGCCGCCCATCATCCCTCCTTTTGACCGGTCTTATCCTTTTCTCCCAGTGGCCAACCAGAAACCCTCCCCACTTGGGGTTTCTAGCAGCAAGTATTCAGAGGCATAATGGCATGGAAACCTACCCATCATGGCTTTGATAGCCAGATGGTGATGATAATAATCACTGCCACAGATTTCCAAGTGCTGGGTTGTTTTATTAGTTTTTCTTCAAGCACACGTAGCTGCCTAGAAAAATGGTCATTTGCACAGCAATAGTAACAAAGCTCACTCATATCAACAGCAGACAATTAAGAAAGTTCTGCAGATAATTCTGCAGATAATAAGAAAACTGCATTTCAACCAGCCAGTCAGCCAATCACAGTCCATATAATTCCATAGGCACAGAGCAATAAAGCTATATTCTAAATTCTTCTTCAAATTAAAAGAAGATCTTCTTCAGGAATCATATCTCTGGGCATGTTCTCTGTGAATAACAAGTGCTACTGAGGTTTATTGGGGATGTTGAGAGTTGTAGTCCAGAACATCTGGAAGGACGCCAGCTTGGCAAAGGTTTACTGACTGAGATTAAAATGGAATCCTTAAATGTTGGAGCGTCATAGTTAAAAAACAACAACCCCAAATGCCTTTGTTTAGTTTTGCATTTCAGCTTTCCTAAATGTGGTCCAGGGATACATATTGCCACCACCTCGCTAAAGCTAAGCAGGTCTGGGTCTGGTCTGGAATCACAATGTATGCCACATTGAGTTCCATGATAAGTGTATTAAGCAAATAAACATTAATTATTATTATTATTTTTTCATTTGTACCAGATTTGCACCCTGTTCTTCTCAAAAGGCTCAGGAAAGAACATACGAGTTTACTTTCAAAACACCCCTGCAAAGTAGGTGAGACTGAGAGATGGGAACCCCTCCAAGCTCAACAAGTGAGTTTCACAGGCTGAAAAAAGAATCATCGGACAACCTGGATCTTCATTGTCCAAAAAAAACCTAACATTATATCCGGCCCAACCCTCTGAAAGCTTGAAACAGCTCTCTAAATGCTTGAAACAGAACAGAAAAGCTTGTTTCAAGCGCAGATGTCTTTAGTAGACCTGGAAAATATGGAGCAGAGGGGAGTACAATCAAATTTCCCTACCTAGAAATTGCTGGATGGTGGGGGAAATAATTTATTTCTATACTGTATATAAAATTCAAATTGAGCAGATTTTGAAACAAGCAGGCTTAGTTATCAAACTTCCTCCAAAAACGTTAACTTGTGAGAAATGTTGACCATGATCAGTCAAACGTAAGGACTTTCAAGTTCTCAGGAGAACACACACATGCAGAACATCAATGCTTTAATAAATCAGCTGGATTTTAAAATCTATGCTCGAAACAGCCCTATTCTATTCTCACATCAATTCAATCACTAGGGAGTTGCTAGTTTCGTTAATTTCATGGTCGGGGGTTATATGGACTGATCGTACTGACAAGGAACCATGCAGAAGTTTTTCTGCCTTAGCTCAGTCGGATGGGGGAAGTTTTCTGAGCATTTCATGCCCCCTTTGCTCACAAGGCTTGGAGATACCCTGCCTTTATCTGCCCATCTATCTATTGCATTGCCATCCCACATTTTCTCAAGGTGACTTCCATACTGCTCCTACCCATTTTATCCTCACAACAGCCCTGTGAGGTAGGCTAGGCTGAGAGGCAGTGATTGGCCCCTAATGTCTCCCAGTGAGCTTCATGGCTGAGTGGGGATTTGAACCCTGGTCTCCCAGATCCTAGTCCAGTGCTCTGACTGCTATAGCAACCCTGGCTCTCTCTTTTCTCCTGGGGCTAAAGGACTGCACAGATCTCCAGAGCCATTAAAACCTGCCCTTTGGCAGTTTTCACTCCTGCACATTTCCTTCCAATTGTCAGATCTTAGATGAAAAACAGGTGGGTAGCCAAAAGCAGAGGAACAACCAGAGGTGCTTTATGGAAATGACAAAACCAAGCACTTTGGAGAGACATTGGTTTTTTGTGGTGGTGGATAATACGACTGTTACTTTTCTCCTACACGAAATTAAAGGACTTTAGTGCCTAATGGGGGGGGGAGGTGTCCGTAAAGCATTGGGCATACAAGGAGGGCAATCGAATGGATTAATTCATTATGTCAGGACCTGCAATAAAATAATCTAGTGTATCTTTGCGTTCTAGCAAAACTGCTCCTGTTCAGAGATCTAGCCAGCAGCTGTGTCATTTCCTGGATACTCTGTCCCAGGGAGAGGGAGATAATGAAGAGAACTCTTAAGTTCTTTGCGGGTTTATTTATCTTTGGCCACCTTGATTCTTTTTAATAAACTTTTATTTGTACTTCTGCAAGCCTCAAGCTCCCTCTGAACACGCTGGTAGGAAGCCACCTTCTATCAAGTCAGACCATGGATCCATTTAGCTCAGCTTTGCCTACACTGACAGGCAGCAGCTCTGCATGGTTTCAGGTAGACTTCTCTCCCAACCCTACCTGGAAGTGCCATTAGGGATTGAATCTGGGACTTCCTGCATGCAAGGCAGATGCTCTACCTCCGAGCCACAACCATTCCCCACGTGGACACATTGTGACTCCATTCCCATCAACACTCACTCCTGAGTTTGCTATTAGGAGGAGGGAGTTATTTAATCCTTGGGCTGATAATTCTGCGCCACAAAAGGCTTTGTTGAAATCTACCAATAATACCGAGGCTGAAGTGATCGTGAATGTACATTCCCCAAGTTTTCCATTGGTTATTTCTGTTTGGGGAAGCAGTTCTTGAGGATATCTTGTAAGGGCTGGGTGGGACCTACAGCAGTCACCATTTCCATTATGTTGCACCTCCAGAGAAAGCATTAAACTTTCTCCCTGCCAGCACCTAGCTAGCCCCTTTTATTGTGTTCATACATTACAGGTTTACTTTGCTGCTAGAGGCAGGTTGAAAATCCCTGCTCCTAAGCAGCCTTGTTCTCTCAGACATGACCTTATCTCTGAGCCTCCAATCTCAATTCCTTTGACCTTCATACTGAAAATGAGAGTGCTAATTAGATCAGTGCACAGGAATCATATTGAAAATGAGAATGCTCTGGGTTGCTTCCGGACGACCCTTTTACTGAGCTTTCATCTTGATTTATTTGCAGTTCCCCAGCAACTAATGTTTATATTGAGCACTTGTTCTGGTCAGTTTGCACCAAGCAATTATTATTCCAATCTTTCCTTTACATCTCCCCATCCCTTTCCTTCCTGCAAAAAGCGGACTTGTTGCACAAACCCACCAAAGCCTCTTAAATTGTGCAGCCATGATTGGCTGGTAGCTGACTGAATCCCACCCGCAAATTAGCAACATTCTGGAAGCAGCCTAGATCTGTACACAGGAATTTAAAATTTGTATATTGCGTTCTTCTGTTATAATCAGTGATTTATTTCAGCTTATCACTATGGGGCTATAGACGTTTTGGCAATAAATAATGAAGAGAGGGTATATATTTGCATGTGTGTACGTGTAGCCAAAACAGCCAGTACCCACATGCATAAGGGAGGTAGAAACAGATTTATCAGACTCCCCAAAGTGCAAAACGTCCGTTGGAAACAAAACCCTTAAAGGGGGGGGCATCCCAGTGGGAACAGAGAGTGCCCATAGAATACTGATGGATTGCTCGGTATATTAGAAAATGGAGGGGAGAAGGGGAATGGGTTTAAGTATCCCAGAGACCATGGCTGGAACACCAAATTGGTACACTGTAAAATTCTGTTGCAGATCCTACTTACACTTAGAATTCCTCAAGACAGTGCTAGGCTGGTAGGCAACTGCCTGATTGGTATAATAATAGTAATTTTTTTAATAATCCACCAAGTGTGCTGGTGGGTGGATAATTTTGATGGGTCTTTGCTCCGTCTGCTTGAAAGACAGTTAGAATTTGTTGCCATTGCTGTGAAATGGTGTTCTTAATGGAGCAAGATTAGATGGCCATCTTTCCGCCCACGAGCCCAGCAGGAAAATGTCAGGTTCTTGGGGGAATGTCTCTAACCTTAGCTGGTGGGTGATTCTGCAAGCATTCATTATGCCTTCCTCTGACAGATCAAAACACTTAATGCAAACTTCAGTGTACCAGTCCAGAGAACTTTAAAGCAAGTGAGGAGTTTCCCAGTGAGTTGGAGAGGTTTTGCTTATTTATTTTAAATGTTTTAATGGGATAATGAACCTCATATAACCAACGTGCTTAAGTCTAATTAACGCATGAAGGGGTTAACACCATAGAGAAAGCTGTCCTGCCAGGCTTGTCTGGGTCACTTCTCCTCACCTGAGCAAGAAGAGTTATCAAGCTTTTGTTCTTTTCATTCCAGCATGTGAACCCTACCAGGAAGGAGGTCTTGGGAGGAACTAGGTAATTGTTCTTTCCTAGTCTACTAGAGGAGCTCAGCTTGTGAGGAGGGCTGAGCTGGTTGCTGCATGGCTCAGACCGCATGGCTCTTAAAAGCCACTCTTGAGTTTCTATACCAATAATTTGGAGACTTCCCCCACTGTAACGGAGCCACATTTTACTGCCCGTGCAACTTTTTCTGAATGCTGTATGGAAAGGCACATGACTCTGACCTTTGGAGAGTTTGTAAGTAAACCATTTTAAACTTACAAAACATGTGATCTTTTTCTAAGGCAAGGGACAAGGGGAGTTTGGGAACTCACAGGGGACTATATTTCCATGCTTTACATTGCTGCGATTCTAAATCTCTGACGGGGTTCTCTCACCAAAGAGTACTTGCTCCAAACCTGGATCTTGGCATCCAGGAGTTCTCCTTGTAATATACCCATATATATTTTTTAACTTACACCAACAGTTTTAAGTATGCTAAGGGGGTGTTAGGTTTGAAGCAGTATACTTGTGAATTACCTGAATCAATGACCTGGTTCACATGGTTTTCAGGAAGATGAATGAGATAAAGTTAATAACAATAAGTCAATGTGGTGTAGCCCTAAAGCATAGGCCCAGGGAGATGAGCTCAAATGAAGGCTCAGCCACAAAGCTAAATAAATGCCTGGGAGCTAGCCACCATCTCTCAGCCAAAGCTACCTGCCAGGGTGGTTATGAAAGTCCAAACTATGCTAAGTGCTGATTAGACTGCAAAGCCAGTTTTGTGTTTTTTTAATCTTTGTAAAATGCTTAGTTGTTTTAGGCATAATAGTAGTAATAGAAATTAATAATGTTGATCCTTTAGGTCCTTGGTGCAACAGTGATACACAAACATAATAAAAAACTTTTTAAAAAAAATACAGATATCAGGCTGGATTCACATTCCAGACTAAGGTAGCTGAACTTCAGTCCCATTGGAACTTTGGAACTCCCTGCCTGTTGACATCAGGCAGACGCCATCACTATACCACTTTTCAGTGTCTGCTAAGAATGTTTCTGCTTAGACAAGCCAACCAAGGCATGCAGAATGTTGACGTATGCGTTCTCAATCTGTTTTTTAGTTTAGTGCTGATTTGATTTCATTTTCTTTCTTTTTTTAAAAAAAATTGCTTCAAATACTTGTTTTTTTAACTGTTTTTACCGATAATTTCATTGCTTTCTTCCCTTTGTAATACTTCTTACTGGGTTTCGGGTTTTTTTGTTGTTTCTGTTTTACAGAAGCAAACGGTGTGAAAATGTTATGAAATATAATAAATGAATGAATAAATGGTGACCGATTGGTTTCAATAGGACCGAAATATCAGCTAACTTAGTCGGGGCGGGGCGGGGCGGGGCGGGGGGTGTACAGCATGCATGGTTATCATTTGTGGCGTCTGCCCTCTGTTGGGGATTCAGAATCGGAATCACTCTTTGATGCAACATGCTTGCTACGCCTGCCTTTTGCTTTAAAACATTGACAAGAAACATGAGCAGCTTGCTGGCTGTTTGCCAAACGGTTCTTTCCAGCCATTCCCCAAAATGAGTTCCTGGAGTCTCTTCACCCTCCTGCGTCTCCAGTCATATTTCACTGGAATGTCAAGTAGTTACTCACCGGGTTTCTGAAACCCCACCGTGAGAAACAGACAGCGCAATCCTAGCCGTGTCTACTCAGAAGTAAGCTCTGTGGATTCCAGCAGGGCTTACTCCCGCGTAAACGGGGTTAGAACGGCAGCCAGAATCTACAAAACATAGAAGCACAGCAGCATATAGTCATAGAGCATACATAGGAAGCGTTTCAACATCCAGCAGACCAACACATGAAAAAATACATCATCTCATCAAACCGGTTACAAAGAAGTATTTCCACAAGGAGTCTGTACAGTCAATGGTAAGAGGGAAAGCGTCACACATTTCCTTCTGTTCTGATAAACTTCTGCAGGGTTCTGGTGGGGGTTAGTGGTTGTCCAATGTCTCCTTTTTATGCTTTTGCGAGAATAAAAATAGAAATCGTTTTTCTCAGGCACTGCAAGGAAAAATTCCATTTCTTTCCCGACACATTACATGCGCTAATGGTGCTTTGAAGGGCCGTTTTGGTAAAGCAAAGCAGCAAGGAGAGGGGACAGCTCCGAGCAGAGAAGAGAGAGAGGGGAGAGCTTCACCCTTTCCCTGCCTTCTGCTTTCCACCTCAGTCTCCCCCTGAGCTGATTTCCTTTCCCCACAGAGTTCTACATGTATTTCACATTGAGAGAGGAAAAAAGGTGCTTGGAAGCACCCAGGGGAATTAACAGGTATGGGGTGCTTTGGAGCGGAACAACAGGTGGCGAGGAAAGGATCGAGCGCAGTGGAGATTGGATGGATAGCAGTAAATGTGTGAGGCTGCTGAGCAGGAACGCAGGGGCATCTGCTGGGGGCAGCCAGGGCATGGGATGGCTCAGAGGAGGCTGGCGTGATAGAGCTACCAGGGAAGAAGAATTTCAAACAGAAATGCAAAATTTGTTCCCAAAACCACAAAGCTACACCCATACCTATCATACCTGCCAAGTTGCTGTCGGAGAAATAAGGGACTAGGCGGAAGTAGCAGACCGGAAGTAGCGCTGCCGCCATTTTGGAACTGGGCGGAGCATGCTCAGAAGTGACTTTTGATGCTGCTATGCCAAGTTCCAAAATGGCCGCCGCGCCAGAAGTCGCACTGCAGCCATTTTAGAACTGGGCAGAGTGGCATCAAAAGTCGCTTCTGAGCATGCTCTGCCCAGTTCCAAAATGGCCGCTGCGCCAGAATTAAACCGGGGGGGGGAATCGTTTTTTCAGCTAGGAACAGCTGGAAAAACGGGGATTTCCCGGGGAATACGGGAGACTTGGCAGCTATGATACCTATCCCCCCAACTCTCACATCCTGCAGACTCCTGCAGAAGTTTCTGTCAATCTCCCATTCCGCAGCCTACCAACTCTTTGCATTGCTCAGCCAATTCCAAGCCAAAACTACTTCAATGGCTAAGTGTCCCTTCCCACCCACCTCTGGGCTTCAAAACCATCCATTATTATTTTTTAGCATTTCCCCAGGGCCTGCCATCCCCTACCATCAGGTAAAGGTGAGTTCCTGGAGGATGTCATCAACACCAGCCTACATCTGCACAGGTGCAGCACACCTGTGCAAGCCATCACCTGGTGAGGGGGGTGGGCTATCCTCTCTCTTCCTGCTCAGCCGCTGTTTATCACTTTCTGACAGCTCTCTCTCATTCTGGCCTCCACAAAGTGCGACCCCCACCACCTCACGTCTCTTCTCAAAGCTTCCTCCTTCCGAACCTGCTTTTCTCCAGGCAAAACAAAACAAAACTCCACCATGAGATTTTGCATGCCCCCAAAGTCGAGTGAATAAAAAGGGTCATATGAAACTCTTTTGTTTTCTAGTTCTAAATGATGTCCTTGAGGTTTTTTTGGAGCCTCTGCAAATGCTAAATCAATATATATCTGCAGGACGTTTGTGGCTCTTTGTTCCCTGAGCATTTCAGGGGCAAAGCAAACTCCCTCCCTCACCGTTCCTTTTGCAAAATGGGTCCTTTTTCTAATAGGAAGCCATTGAGATATTTGCATGGGTGGAACCTCTTGGGAACCTCTAGGGTGGTATTCAGCCTTGGCAATTACTCAGAGTACACCCAGTTGAAATGAACGAACATGACTAAATTAGGTCCATTAATTTCAATAGATCTACTCAGTGTAAAACCTGGTTGATCAACCACCCATTATGTCTCTGAATACCAAAAAACTAGAAATTAATTACTGGGCAAGTCCACCACCAGCCATCTACTGGGAGAGGGGGAATTAGAGCAGCATTATGGATCAGATCCAATATTCTTTTCCCACAGTGGCCAACTAGAAGCCTATGGGAAGTCCACAATCAGGCCACAGATGCAATGACACTCTCCCTCTTGCGATCCCTACGACTGTTAGCTTGAGGCATGCTGCCTCTTCTACTGGCAATGCAGCCATCATAGCTAGTATCCATTGATAGCCTTGATCTGGTTTTCCAAGCCACCCAACAGTTACTTGGCTGTGATCCACCAAGACAGCGATCGCCATGAGTTCCTATGAGTCAACAACGCACCACTTTGGATTCCCTGTTTCATGCCCATAATGAACCTGAAACATTTGTTCTTTCCACATTAAGACACTTGAATTGCTTTAATTGACTAAATGCTTCATCTCAGGTTTCCACCAGGAAACCTGCCTGGAATCCACATTGCAATATGAAAGGATAATTAGATTTAAGCAGCCCTCGGCTGTATGCTTGTCCTTAGGTACTCGATAGGCATAAGCACAGCAGCTGGTGCAGTTTATTGTACAGGGAGTACATGGAGCAGGCGGGAGGAGGGGGAGGGAGTGAGCTCATCTCTTCATTTTTCATCCCTTCCGTCGTCACTGCTCGAACGGATGCTTTGCATCTCAATGATGTCCCTTGATTTCATTCTAGCCATGCCCGTCGGTGGCTGCTGCTGCTGCTGCTGCTGCATTGCGAAAAAACCTTCCCGGGTACATTAATCAAAGTGATTAATATTTATCATCGCAGCCTCCTCTCGGGTTGCTCACTAGAGAGATTTTGCAGATGAAGTGAGGGTGCACTTTTTAAAAAACACAACAACGCGAAAGAGATTGCATTCTCCAACGCCAAGTAGGTCTTTATCATGTACCCATGCACCCATCCATTGAAAGTTGCATGAAGAGATCCTTCTGGATCTCCCTTGCTCGAGGCAGAAATGAATGGTGCCATCATGTTCTCATGAACATTTTGGGGAAATTTTTCCCTCTCAACGCCCTTCTGGGCTGTAGCTCCAATGAAGCTTGATTTTTAGAGCACATAGGAAATCCCCAGGCTATGCTTTCTCAATCGATTCCCTGCCTGCCTTATGATCTGTTGAAGTCACTCAAGCTGTACATAGTGATGAAATGTTCCTTGCCCACGTTGGGCATTGCCTCCTTTGTTTCAAAACAAATTGTCTCTCTCTCTCTCTGTGCGTGCGTGCGTGCAAAGCAAGCGAAGTCTACAGGACCTGTAGCCTTACAGAATCCAAGAGGCATAACCAAATGCAGCCTTGAGAGAGAAAGAAAAGTGTCAATCTGAGGTCACTTTTCTGTATCATGGTGAAATTGATGCTCTCATACGTTCTTCCTCCTGGCTGCTTGTGGGCCAAAACACTTGTACTTCAAAGAGCTGTTATCTGAGTCAACTCCGACGTGGGGGTCGTCGGGCTTTGCTGGCTGACAGGTACCATGGGGATTTCCACGCCTAGTCATGCTGGATTGTTAGTCCCATCTGAGTTCTTGCAGGCATAAGCCACATCCTTGGCAATACTGCACATGCGGTTGGACATCTGCAACTCCTTTCTGAAGGCAGACGGGAAGCAGAACTTCTTGAAGCAGGTCTTAAAGTTCTCGTCCAAGAAAGCGTAGAGCACCGGGTTCAGGCAGCTGTTGGTGTAGCCCAGGGCGGTGCAAAAGTACAAGATGGCCAGCTTGAACTCGTTGTCAGCCTTGGCCCCAAGGCACCGGACCAGGACGAAGATGTGGACGGGGGTCCAGCAGATGATGAAAACGGCCACCACCACCAGGACCAGCCGAGCAATGCGGCGGAGGTTCCTGTCCTTCTCCTTTGATCCGGAGAGAACACGGACGTTCTTCAGGCGCCTGATCATGAGGCTGTAGCAAATGGTGATAACCATGACGGGGATCATAAAGGAGAAGAGGAATATGCAGATCCCAAATATTGGGTCCCAGTAATTCACAGGTTCGGGGAGTCTGATCAGGCAGTCGATCTCTGCAGAGGCAAAAAAGGAAAGAAAGGGTTTGGCCATGAAAAGAAAAATTGTTATAGGGAGAGAGATTCAAACTCACTGTGGCAATAGGGGCATTTATAATCTTGGGGTGGAAGAGTATTACAATCAGCAGTGATACCATCTGAGTGTAAAGATCTACTAATAATTCTTTGGGGTCTCAGCTTTCAGGGTGAGGATGTCTGTCTAGATCAAGGGAAAATAATATTACTTCTCTCTTCTGCCTTGGTCAAACCACACATGGAGTCCTGCGGCCATTTTTTGGACACCACAATTTAAGAAGGATATTGACAAGCTAGAATGTGTGCAGAGGAGGGTGACCAAGATGATCAAGCCTTATGAGGAATGGTTGAAGGAGTTGGGTATGTTTGGCCTAGAAATTAGGAGACTGAGAGGAGATATGATAGCCATCTTCAAATATCTCAAGGGCTGTCACATGGAAGATGGAGAAAGCTTGTTTCCTCCTGCTCTGGAAAACTCACCCAAATCAATAGATTTAGTCAGGAAGGAGATTCTGACTAAACATCAGGCAGAACTTTCTGACAGGAAGAGCTATTCAACAGTGAAACGGACTCCCTAAGAAGGTAATGGACTCTCCTTCCTTGGAGGTTTTTAAGCAGAGCTTGGATGGGCATCTGTCACAGATGCTTTGGCTGAGATCCCTGCATTGCAGGGGGTTGGACTAGATGACCCTTGGCGTACCTTCCAACTCTACAGTTCTATTATTCTAATGCCTGACAGCCAGTGTTGTATAATGGTTAGAGTGCTGGACCAGGGCCTAGGAGACCAGTGTTGAAAATCCCCAGCTCTCACTTGAAGTTGCCTTATACCAAGTTAAGCCATTGGTCCATCTAGCTCAGTATTCCTCACACCGACTGGTGACCGTTCTCCAGGGGTTCAGGCAGGAGTCTCTTCCAGTCCTACCTGAAGATGCCAGGGATTGAAACGGGGACCTTCTGCATGCAAAGCAGAAGCTCTTCCTTTGAACTATTGTCTTCCCCCAACCCCTTGTGACTCTCAACAGTCCCATGATATGGCTGACATCCACCAAATCTGGAACATTTGCTGTAAAAGACAATGGATAATCACTGTGTTGTAGTGATTCTTGGCCAGTCACTTTCTCTCACTTTAACTTACTTTGCAGGGTTGTTGAGAGAACAAAAGGGGCGAGGGAAAGAAAGCTACATATTCCACCCTGAGCTCCATGGAGGAGTGCTGGGATATAATAATAATAATAATAATAATAATAATAATAATAATAATAATAACAACAATATAATAATAATAATAATATAATAATAATAATTCCGACTGGGTTGCCCCAGTTACTCTGGGCAGCTTCCAACATAGTACAGTATACAAAAGCGCAACAACAACAACAACAACAACAACAACAACACAATTGAACACCGCACATTAAAATCATCCTGATACAGGACTGCCTTCAGATGTCTGTGGAAGGATATGAATGTTATCAATAATTTTGAGGGAGCTAGGTAGACACACAGGCACACACAGGGATGAAATTTAGCTGACAAGCAGCAAGAGGACTAATCCACAGGCAAGTGGAACATCTGATGTTTGGGGCTTCATAAGCACTTGAACAAGTCTTCCCTTCCACCTTAATTCCCCAGATTGTTCTGGGAGCTCAAGCGATATGTCATGGGTGGCATTAAAACCCCGGCCAAGCCCATGTAAGCTCAAGATTACTCAGAGTTATTTCACACTTGGCAAGCAGTCAGGAAAGGAAACATGAGCCCCTCGCGTCTGACTAGTGAGCCCGGAAGATCATTTTGGTTTTGTAACTTGTTGTCATGCCCAGAATTGGGAGGGGGGGGTGCTGGCTGGCTGGGTTGGAGTTGCGTCTCTTTGCTAAATTTGCTGACAGGTGGACTAATAACTTCATGGCGCTCTGCTCCAGGGTTCTTCTGAAGATGCCGTGCTTTGCATAGAGACTTCCACTGCTGCATTTAAAGAATGATTCCAGCTCCACGCATCTGAAGCAAAGCTGGAATGGATTTTTACCATCTCCAAGCAAAATGCCCCCCCCAAGGTGTGGGGCAGCCTTCCCCAACCTGATGCCCTCCAGAATTTCAGGACTACAGGTCCCAACAGTCCCAGTCAGCTGCTCTGGCTGGAGACGATGGGAGTTGTAGTCCAAAACATCTGGAAGGGACCAGGTTGGAGGAGGCTGATATATGGGAATGCACCTGGGAAGTGGAGATGAATGTGCCAGGTGGGGGAGGAATTCAGTTTGGTTTGCATTTTGATGCCAAGCTCCCTATTTAGCAGTTCCCGAAACAAACACATGAGCTGAAACACATTTATCTTTCAAAATTAGCACTTTTTTTGGAATAATGGGATTCAGTTCTCCAGCTGAATAACATGAACTGAAATGTGCCTATATTGATGGAAAATACGAAGGAAAATGCTTTCTAGGGAAACGTGTTTGCAAAAAACGTGTATATCCACAGAAATTCACATGAAAATGCTGGTGAATTTTCATGATAACTCACCCTAAATGTAAGCTGAAATGGAAAATGATAAACTGAGAGAAAATGAAATTGGCAGATTCGTCCATACCATCCTAGATGAGCGGGTGTTTGTTGCTCACCCCTAGACACTCAAAGTCTTTCCTGACCTTTCCCTTCCAGCCTGTTAGGCATTGCTTTTAAGCATCGCCATTTAGAACAAAATACAAAATTAATTATACAGTGGGGAAATGATCCAAAATTCAATTGACACAAACAAAAAACAAGCAAAAACCCTAACACTGATTGATGGCATTGGAATCATAGAATCATAGAGTTGGAAGAGATCACAAGGGCCATCCAGTCCAACCCCCTGCAGAGCAGGAAACACCATCAAAGCATTCTTGACATATGCCTGTCAAGCCTCTGCTTAAAGACCTCCAAAGAAGGAGACTCCACCACACTCCTTGGTAGCAAATTCCACTGCCGAACAGCTCTTACTGTCAGGAAGTTCTTCCTAATGTTTAGGTGGAATCTTCTTTCTTGTAGTTTGAATCCATTGCTCCATGTCCGCTTCTCTGGAGCAGCAGAAAACAACCTTTCTCCCTCCTCTATATGACATCCTTTTATATATTTGAACATAGCTATCATATCACCCCTTAACCTTCTCTTCTCCAGGCTAAACATACCCAGCTCCCTAAGCCGTTCCTCATAAGGCATCATTTCCAGGCCTTTGACCATTTTGGTTGCCCTCTTCTGGACATGTTCCAGCTTGTCAGTATCCTTCTTGAACTGTGGTGCCCAGAACTGGACACAGTACTCCAGGTGAGGTCTGACCAGAGCAGAATACAGTGGTACTATTACTTCCCTAGATCTAGATGCTATACTCCTATTGATGCAGCCCAGAATTGCATTGGCTTTTTTAGCTGCTGCATCACACTGCTGACTCATGTCAACTTTGTGGTCTACCAAGACTCCTAGATCCTTTTCACATGTACTGCTCTCAAGCCATCCTTTATTTGTGCCTTTCATTTTTTTTGCCCAAGTGTAGACTGTGAAAGTTCTCTGCTAAGACATTTCAGCTTGAAAAATTGGAGGGTGGCAAGGCTTCCCCCAAGTTTACCTGATGCTGCTTTCATTCCATGATTTGCAGTTGTGCCAGGACTCTTGCCAAATCTGGCAGCTGAGATTTTTATTTTCCCCAAATGCCCCTTAGATCAAGGGCACGATATTTATGTATGGCAGTGGGGTGGCAGGAGTTGGCCTTGCTGGTTCCTGGATAAAACTCCTCTTTCACCAGTCAGTTTCACTTCCTCGGTGCTAACCTCTTGGCCCAACCCCTCAAAAATTTGCCCAAACGCCCCACTACCATCACACACACTTTTGAAGATTGCAAAATGGCAGAGGGGGGATTTTGATCCAAATGCACACAAACACACACCTTTTGACTGATATGCATTGCAAAATTGGATGGGGGCATTTTGCCTTGTTGAATATGTGTGTGTAGGTCTATAATAGGCATCCCCAAACTTTGGTCCTCCAGATGTTTTGGCCTACAACTCCCATGATCCCTAGCTAACAGGACCAGTGGTCAGGGAAGATGGGAATTGTAGTCCAAAAACATCTGGAGGGCCGAAGTTTGGGGATGCCTGGTCTATAATGAGTGGTATATATATATATTGCCGGCAGCTGATTCTACACAGTGAATCACTACAAAAATATATTGCTGCACCTAAGTTTACCAACCAACCCCATCAGAGCCATCTTACAACAAAGTAATATTTATCTACAGATAGATGAATTTGAATTGTTTGTATGCTCTGAAAAGCAAAGCTGATAGTCACAGAAGGTTGGGGAAACAATGAAAGAAAGAAAGAAAGAAATGTCCTTTCTTGTGACTTTCTCATCTTTAAAGCACTCCAGAAAGGACCAATATCCCTACAAGTGCACCATCTTCTATTATTTCTGGTAGATTTCTCATTCTTTGGGTAGGAAGTCATTCATTTGGCTCAATCACCAATAAATTAAGGAGTATCCAGGTCATGAGAATTAGTTTTTGAACCATGGCTTAAGGCCTTGCTGTCAACAGTTTTTGGCTATTTGGTGCCTTCTGGATGTAGAATCATAGAGTTGGAAGAGACCACAAGGGCCATCCAGTCCAACCCCCTGCTGAGCAGGAAACACCATCAAAGCATTCTTAACATATGCCTGTCAAGCCTCTGCTTAAAGACCTCCAAAGAAGGAGACTCCACCACACTCCTTGGTAGCAAATTCCACTGCCGAACAGCTCTTACTGTTAGGAAGTTCTTCCTAATGTTTAGGTGGAATCTTCTTTCTTGTAGTTTGAATCCATTGCTCCATGTTCTGGATTTTAGTTACCATCAGCCAATGGTCAAGGATGATGGGTATTGCAGTCCAGATCATCTGGAAATGATGTTCTAGTCTTTTTTCCCAGCCCAATATTGAGTGGTGTGTACCACCTTCCATTTCCTAATGACCCCTAACATGAAAATGAACCTTTTTCAAACCTGCTGCATGTTGGATCCATATTTTTTACCAGGCTGGCAAAGGCTGGCACAAGTTAAAGGTCCATGTGGCAGTTATGCATTTTAGGAAAACACTGGGGAGTATTCAACTGCATTTTACTCAGAGTAGAGCTGTTGAAATGGATGAACCAAAGTTGGATTGAATCCAACGCATTTGCTACTAGTGCAATACTAGCCATGTCTACTCATGCGTAAGTCCCCTTGAATCCAATGAGACTTACTCCTGGGGAAAGTGGCATTTAGGTTGCAGCCTGAATGAAGAAGTAAGTTTATAGATTTTAATAAAAAGGTAAAGGACCCCTGACAGTTAAGTCCAGTCGCAGACGACTCTGGGGTTGCGGTGCTCATCTCGCTTTACAGGCCAAGGGAGCAGGCATTTGTCCACAGACAGGTTTCCGTGTCATGTGGCCAGTATGACTAAGCCACTTCTGGCGCAAAGGAACACCGAAGCCAGAGCAGCGCACAGAAACGCCACTTACCTTCCTGCCACAGCAGTACCTATTTATCTACTTGCACATTTTGGCATGCTTTCGAACTGCTAGGTTGGCAGGAGCTGGGACCGAGCAACGGGGAGCTCACCCCGTCACGGGGATTCGAACTGCCGACCTTCCGATCGGCAAGCTCAAGAGGCTCAGTGGTTTAGACCACAGCACCACCCGCCACCCCATAGATTTTAATAATTACCTTCTAAAATAGACAAGCCATCTTGCATTCTTAACATATTTCATTTCACTCACCATCGTTTTCGTTCTCGGTCGATCCCATCACCATTACGGGAATGCCAAAGACGGAGGCCAAAGCCCAGATGCAGACATTGACGACTTTAGCCTTGTGGGGTGTGCGGATATCCAGGGCCTTGATGGGGTGGCAGATGGCAATATATCGGTCTACGCTCATCATCGTCAGCGTGAAGGTACTGGTGAACATGTTGTAGTAGTCAATGGAGATGGCAATCTTGCAGAGAGCATTTCCAAACGGCCAGGAACCTAGGAAGGTATCGGTGCCTTGGAAAGGCAACGTGATCAGGCACAAGGTATCAGCCAGGGCCAGGTTAAAGATGTAGATGTTGGTCGCCGTCTTCATCTTGGTGAACCTAGTGCAAGAAAGTGCAAAAATGAACAGATGTACGGGCCTGGTCTTCAGTGCGACATTTTAAAACTCTACTTAAAAAAAACATCTTGTTTCAAGGAATTGTAAAATCATTGCATTATTCAATACATAGAATCATAGAAGTGTAGAGTTGGAAGAGACCCCAAGAGACATCTAGTCCAACCCCCTGCAATGCAGGAATCCTGCCCCCCAAGGCTTCGAACTGCCAACCTTTTGGTTAACAGCCAGATGCGCTGACCCACTGCACCACCTGGAGAGTAATTTGCTAAGCTCCCGTCGCCTTTTAAATCCAACAGCCTCCACAATTAGGAATGTTGGAAGCAAAATCTGTTTCAGATTGTTGCAAACAGATTCCAACTAGGATGGGTTGGGAGAGCAGCAGAGATACGTTCTCAGTTCATTATCAACCTATTAGACACCCAGAGAGATCTTACTTAGCTCCAGTGGACATTTCCATGTTCCTTTCACACATACAGAGCCATTTTCCATTTCAATGTACAGTACAATTAAATAATTGTACTTAACCATGTCCTGATTTAAAAATATTATACTTTCCTTTTATGTATTCTCCACAACTGTGCTAATTTGCCATTGTTTGACGATACCATGAAAAAGTCTTTCACGTTTCAGGATTTAAAGATTTATTTATTTATTTTAAGAAGCAGGGGTTTCAAGATCACACTATCCCCTCTATGATCACAAATGCTCTTGTTCCTCTTCAGCTTCCTGATGGCGCTTTATGCGTGCAACTACCAGGTGAATCTAGGTGTGCACGTTGCTAAAATAATACAGCCAGTTATTTACTATTATTAAGTGAATCTTTACCATTGTTGGGGAAAACAGCTAAAAATATTTCCGTGTGTGTGTGTGTGTGTGTGTGTGTGTGTGTAGGGAAAGGGTTCATTGACTCCAGAATAAGAGCCAATCACTGCATCCATATATTTAAGCACAGAGGACTGCATGAGTCATCAGGCAAGAAACTCACTCGGTAGATGTGTTGGTCCAGAGAAAAGAGCATGTATATAGCTCAGTGAGAGAGGACATGTCTTGCACGTAGAAGCTTCCAAATCCAATCACCAGCAACTCCAATTAAGAAGATTTCGTGCGGCAGGGTTGAGCCAACTGGGCTGAGTCACCACTGCAGGTCTGCCGCCATCGCATGACGTGCGGACACTGCGGGAAGGGCCCCCCCTGCTGCCAGAACCAAATCCTCCACCATTGGGTCCCATTGCTGCTGCTAAAGCAACAGCCAGCAGGGACTGGAGCTGTGGGCTCCATGCCTAAACTAGCTGGCTTTGCCATTTTGATTTGGGAGGAAGCCATAGCTCAGTGGCGCAGCATCTGCTTTGCATGCAGCAGGTCCCAGGTTCAATCCCCGGCACTGTGAGGAACAACCTCTGGCTGAAACCCTGGAGAGCTTCTGCCAATCAGGGTAGGCAATACTGATGTTAGGGACTGGCTAGTTGAGGAAGAGTACTGGGTAAGGCCTGCCCAAGAGCCCCCCACGGGTGACACAGAAGACGATGACCTAGACCTCGGGTCGTGGTGGTGGGTGTCAGGGGTCCAGGTTCCCAGCTTCATATTACAGTAAGTGGAGGTAAATAAAAAGGTGGATTTATTGCAAAAACAAGCAGATAACTCCAGATGGCTTTGACAAAGCCTCCGGCATCATTACTCAAGATGACTCTTCTGAAGACTCCTTCTGGCATTCACAGAAGATATTAAACTCATGACTCTTACGTCTCTTGTTTTGCTTCCTATTTAGCAGCCCTCCCATTCACCAACTCTTCAGACTTAGTGGGTCAGCTCCAACCTCTTCCTGTTCTGAAAGGCTGAGTCTATTTGTGCCTATTTGTGCTTCCTGTGAGCTTTGGCTGTGTTCTATCCTGCTCTCAACTACTGCCTTATCAGCCTGCCCATCAAGGTCGGGAAGAGCCAAAGTCTGCAGCTGCTGGCTCTCCCCTGCTTTCTGCAGTTGGCTGCTTTCTGCATTTGGCTGCAAACCTTCGCTTGGAGCTGGCTCATTCCTGACAATGGGACACTGGGGAGCAATATGGGGAAGGGATGAGCTGGGAGGTGCTAGAACAGTGATGGGCAACCTTTTGAGCTTGATGTGTCAAAATTCACCAAAAAAAACAAGCATAACTCGGGTGGTGTGTCACTTCGAGAAAAAAACCATAATTTTGCGATATTTATAGTTTAAATAACAAAAATGTATAATTGTTTCCCCTTTAGAAAAAGGAAAAAGGAGAGGGGAAAAATCATTAAAGTTTTTTAAAAATAAAATTAAAAAATATTTTAAAATGGAAAAAATAAGGCAAAACCCAGAGGTCTTTCCCAGTGGGACTCTGGACTCAGGCCTTCTTCCAATGGGTCTGCTGCTTGGGAGGTGGGCTCGGGTTGGGCCAGCGGCATTCCGCCAGTGGCCAGAAGTGAGGTCTTGGCATGCGGCCGCGTGTCACCAAAAATGGCTATGCGTGTCAGTGCTGACATGCGTGTCATAGGTTCGCCATCACTGTGCTAGAAGCAGGGGGGGGGGGTTGAGTGATCGAGTTGGGTCAGATGAAGGAGGCCCTTCCAGGACAGGTGTAGAGGCAAAGAGTCACAGTGTGAGTGCAGACTCAGAGAGGAGTTTGCTACCCAGCAGATCCAGAGTGAGAACCTAGAAGGGAAAGGCATGCCCAGTGGTCAATCTCAGCAATGTCTCCAGTTGAATGAGATGAGCCAGAGGAACTCTTCTGTGTCGTTACTTTCTGTGAATAGAAGCTAATTGTATTTTGTTCCTCATGTTTTCCTGCCCTGTAGATGGCCTATGCTTGCCTGACAGCTCCTTGACAACTGAGCTAGGTGTACCCCATGTTCCTAATGGATCCCTAGGTTCCGAATTACACCAGCCCTGTATATGAGGTCCAGCATATTTGAAGCAGTTGGGCCAGTAAGGTCAGGCATGCTTGAATCAGTGGTATTGCCAAACTACCACATCACCGCTGCCAGGTGAGCAGGCACACAGACTGCCTGCCCGCAGCAGAAAGTGGCTGGATGCCGGGGTGGCCCATCGGCATGGCTCACTGGCCATGCACTTGAACTCCCCCCCACCCCGCTCTCTTAATGATGAGGATGCATAATTATCCTTGATTATCCTGACATTTGCATAGCCTCTGTGTCAGTGTGACACGAAACCAGAGTAGGTGTGAAAAGGACAGCATTAGGGATTTCACCAGGTGTTGCTTGCATAACAGCCTGCACCTGCTGAAAAGCCATCTTCTGCATCTTCTTTTGCATGTAAGCCCTGTGGCCAGACAGCAAAATGAAAAAATGAAAAAATGAGAATCACTGCACCAGTACTGAATCTTGTTGCAGCAAATTCCCAGAGGCCAAGAACTGAGAACTCCAACTTTATCCAGCATCTGTCACCCTATCATAGCTGCCAAGTTATCCCTTTTTTAAAGGGATTTTCCCTTATGCTGAATAGGCTTCCTCGCGAGAAAAGGGAAAACTTGGCAGCTATGCACCCTATCCATGTAATTGATAGGCAAATTGTGTTGATTACATGCAACTAAAGTATGCCAATTAGCATTGGCTCGCTTGCTTCTAATATTCTTTAGATGCACCGTTCATTGCAGAACATGTTGTCTCTGTGCTTGATCTAAATAAACAAGCGAGGCTTTTGCACCAGTCCGTCCAGATATGGGCAAGCTGATCTAGGATTCTCTCGCTTTATCACCAGCCGTCAACACATATTTGAAAGCTGAATAGGCTGACCTGTAATGCCTCCCAGAGCTAAATGGTTTGACCATGTCTCAACATCGGTTTGGGTGTCGTTAGGCAGCTGTCTCTTAATTGAAAAGCAGGATGGAAGGATTTATTTTTTTTACCCTGGTGGTGAAGGAGATTGTGAAGTTTTAGGACAATTGGTGAGTAGTTTTATTATTTTTATTCAATGTATATACAGCCCTTCATCTGAAGATCACAGGGTGCTTTACAGTATAGAAACAAAAAAATACATAACACCACCACCAACAACAACAAATGTGGCTCATGTAGTAGAAATTATGGTATATGCTTTGATAGCTACCCTACATGTGAAGAGATGTAAAAACTGAATAGAGAATGTGAAAGGATATTGTTAGAAGCAGTACTTCTTTCTGGAGGGATGCAGGGGTACACAGACCCTTAAACATTTTGTGAATCTTTGCTTTTGTCCATTTACTGTATTTATTTTTTTCCAATTTGAACTATAAAATTGTGATTTTCTTGAGTCAAAATGAGAGTACCCCTAAACATTTTTTAAAGGAAAAAAAGCACTGGTTAGAATAATCTACTTAGGCTGCATAAAGAATGTGCCAACACATGTTGTGTGTTTGATAATTGATCTGTTCAATTTTGCACCCCCTTGGCTCTGCACCCTGTGTGGGGGAACTGCCCGTACCACCCTAAATCTGGTGTTCCCACCTGAATCCACCGTTGGACATCTTTTGCAGAAGGAGTTTGCCTCTTCCCTGTCTTGTGGATGTATGTTTCACTGCCCTGTCGATACTCCTATATATAGCATGGCTTTTGATTACTCTGCACGAAGACATTGACTCAATGCTAATTACATTTGCATTTGACTTGCTCCACTTGCCTGTTGCAACTATGTGTCTGTGCACAAGGACTGAGATGCAGAGAAAAATGAAAAGCATGGGAGCACTTTGATGGGCTTCTGATAATGTACCTGCCTTGCCTTGCACTCAAATCTAATTTAATTTTATCCCTCCTATATGCAGCCAATTTCTTTTTGGTCATCATTAGAGATCAGATTATTGGAAGAATATTAACTTCATTTGTCTCTGTTTTCCTGCTGCTCACTTCCCTCCTCTGCTGCCTGTTTTCCTTAGAGGTCAGTTAATAAGGAGGCAAGAAAACAATTCTTCCTAAAGAGGAACAAGGCCATGGCCCAGTGTTCTCTGCTGCCTTGGTGGGGCATGAACACAATCATGATTGCACTACCGTATTAAAAAAATTCCTTCCAGTAGCACCTTGTTGTTGTTGTTGTTTAGTCGTTTAGTCGTGTCCGACTCTTTGTGACCCCATGGACCAGAGCACGCCAGTCACTCCTGTCTTGCACTGCCTCCCGCAGTTTGGTCAAACTCATGTTCATAGCTTCAATAATACTGTCCAACCATCTCGTCCTCTGTCACCCCCTTCTTCTAGTGCCCTCAATCTTTCCCAACATCAGGGTCTTTTCCAATGATTCTTCTCTTCTCATGAGGTGGCCAAAGTATTGGAGCCTCAGCTTCATGATCTGTCCTTCCAGTGCCCTTCATGGATCAATGCCTTGTCGTGGCGAAGGGGCTTGAATAACTCAGAGAAGCTATGAGCTATGCCATGCAGGGCCACCCAAGATGGACAGGTCATAGTGGAGAGTTTTGACTAAATGTGATCCACCTGGAGAAGGAACTGGCAAGCCACTCCAGTATCCCTGCCAAGAAAATTCCATGGACAAAGACAACAGGCATATAAAAGTAGCACCTTAGAGACCAACTAAGTTTGTCATTGGTATGAACTTTTGTGTGCATGCACACTTCTTCAGATACACGAAAGCTCATACCAATGACAAACTTAGTTGGTCTCTAAGGTGCTACTGGAAAAAAATTTTTTTATTTTGTTTCGACTATGGCAGACCAACACAGCTACCTACATGTAACTATGATTACACTAAATACTTTGTAGACCAGAAACCCCACACCAGGTGCAGCAGGTCCCATTTTGCCACCTGAGATGAAATGGAAAGGTCCATCCCCAAGGACGCCTCCCTTGCCTGGGTCATGAAGCAGTGGAGACAGTGGTTCTGGTGAGATTTCAGTGAGATACACCAGTGGGGGTAGATATATATATATATATATATATATATATATATATATATATATATAGGACCCACCCTGCTTTTGTGATTGTCATGTGGTTTTTAACTGCTTTAATACAGTGGTACCTTGGTTCTCAAACTTAAACTGTTCCAGAAGTCCGTTCCAAAACCAAAGCGTTCCAAAACCAAAACGTTCCAAAACCAAGGCGCTCTTTCCCATAGAAAGTAATGCAAAAGGGATTAATCCATTCCAGTAATTTAACATGAATTTTACTATCTAACGAGAACATTGATCCATAAAATGAAAGCAATAAACAATGTACTGCTGTCACACAATCAATCAGCAGCTGAACTGGGTTCCACACAGTCACAAAAATGAAACAAAAAACCCGCAAAAAAACCCCGCAAAGTAAATAGCAAAAACAGATAGACCTCAGCATAACACTCAAAACAGAAGTGTGGTACTCAAAATGGAAGTGTGGCACTCAAATCAGAAGCGTAACACTCAAAACAGAGCATGTTCGGCTTCCGGAAAAGTTCGCAAACTGGAACAGTTACTTCTGGGTTTGCAGTGTTTAGGTTCCAAGTTGTTTGAGTATCAAGGCATTTGAGAACCAAGGTACCACTGTATTGCGTCCTAATGTTGTAATCCACCTTGGGGTGAAGGGCAGGCAAAAAATAAATGAATGAATGTTGCAATGAAAGGGTTGGGAACAGGGCAGGACTTTGGCCTTTCAAATTTCAGTGGCACCCTGACCAGAATTTGATCACTCGTCTTCCATTCAATTCAATTCACTATGTGTAAGGGCGCTGTGTTGCCTTCTCATGAGTAACATGCTTCAAACTCCGTAACTGGTTTTTTACAGTTTATTTATATACATATGTACAAGACAGAGTGATAATGACCATGACCGTCTAATCAGAGTCAGAATCCGGAAGTGGTGCGCATCTAGATTGGCGCCAACAAAGGAACTTGGGAGCCCTCAGCTTCTGCTTTTGGTCGCAGCGTTTGTCCCCCCTGCATTTCTGGGGTGAGGGGGACTTTCCCTCCCCCCCCCCGAACTGCTCAACTGTTGAGCACGTTCTCTGGTCTCTGACACTTCTCCCTCCACAGCACTCAGGTCCGACACTTACAACCTTCCCCACTGCTCCTGTGAGCCGTCAGCATCCCCTGAGCTCTCCTCCCCTGCGAGAGCCTCAAAACCACCTTCGGGGCGATGCTCTGAAGCAGCAGCGTCTTGGAGCGCTTGCACCATCCCTCTGGGCTCCCTGCTGACCCCTAGTGGTCCCCTGACACTATGTCACAGTTACAACACCCTGCAGCGCCCCTAAAGACCAGTGTGACAAATCCAGTCATGCTGCCCTAAATCCGCTTCTGTTGGGAGGCATGGGAAACTCCATTTCTCACACTTCCCAGTGCACCCAGGCTCTAAAGATGGGGCTCGTTGCTCTCTTTTTCAATCCTCCCTGCTTCAGTCTCTCTTCTTTGCCCTGGCAAATTGAGGGAAATTCGTGGGGAGGGTCAGCACAGAGGTCCAATAAGCCTTGGTGATACAGTGGTACCTCGCAAGACGAATGCCCTGCAAGACGAATTTTTCGCAAGACGAATGCGTCTTGCAATCTGATGGTGACTCGCAAGACAAATTCGTTTTGCGACAAATTCATCTTGTGAATCTCGGTTTCCCATAGGAATGCATTGAAATTTAATTAATGCTTTCCTATGGGCAAAAAAGAAAAGAAATTTCAATGCATTCCTATGGGAAACCGTGATTCGCAAGACAAATTTTTCGCAAAACGAATTGACTCGCGGAACGAATTAAATTCGTCTTGCGAGGCACCACTGTACTGCTGTTCTCTGAAGAAACCTTAGAGAGACCCTCATTGGATATTTAAAGCTACCCCTATTGCTTTTCAGTCGGGTGTGCTTTAAGTCGGACCAGGAGTACGTGAGCCAAAGTATCTCCACTGAGGGTGAAGCGAGAAAACCTTTCACGAATGCATTCCGTTTGATTTGAAATGCACACAGGGCTGAGAAAGGCATGTCGCGCAAACAATCACACACAGCTACCCAGCACGTCATTGCAGAATAATTTTGAGCGGTGCTTCTCAGCAGGAGCATTCATCAGCCGGGTGGCTGCTTTTATTGCTACTCCCAAATAAGGATATTAAATGGAAGGCAGGGAGAGGAGAATGAAGCCAGCAGATTTGGAAATGCAGACGAATGGGTGAACAGGTTGATTTGGAGATGAAATGCACAAGCATGCGCTCATACACACATCTGAAATTTACCCTCTTAGTTTAAGAAAGCATGTAAGGTTCTTGGAGAATATAACCCCCCACAGTGCATAACTACAGACAAGTCTCAGGGTTTTTTTTTAAGAACCCCCAGGAGGCTCAATGATGAGACTGCTACCTGCTACCAAAGGAAGATTAACAGGTAGTGAACAGGGATCACGACTCCCTGGGTGCTTCCATTTAATTACTTTCCAGAAGTATGAATTGTGTGGATGATTGACTGGGCTATTAAAAATAGACATCTTCTTAGCAGAGGAAGAAGAAGAAGAAGAAGAAGAAGAAGAAGAAGAAGAAGAAGAAGAAGAAGAAGAAGAAGAAGAAGAAGAAGAAGAAGAAGAAGAATGAGAAGGAATGGACGGAACTGTCAGTTTCAATTTCACATTTTCTCCATCTTAAATTCAGTTCCCCACATCAGTTTGAAATTGGAAAGGGGTAAAAATCCTCTCCAAAATCTGCCAGCATTTTAATGCACTTTTCTCTTGCAGCCAATTTGACCGAATGGCATTTGAGTTCCCTTCCAACTCTACAATTCTATGATTCTGTTATTTTAATCATATAACTTAACTGCCCAATGGTTGTGGCCCTAGTGGACTGAACTTAAGTTAGGGTTGAGTCCATTTGCAGGTGACCTAGGACCTCTCAGTAGAGTTGCCATATATATTTCAAAAAAATGAGCTCCCCCCCCCCCCCCGGAATACCTCAAAACATCCCAAAAAATCTAGACCTATGGCAGCCCTACCACTCAGAGACCGTGCTTCCTACTTCTTCTTATATGGGCATATGGGGCTTCCTTTCCTATTCATGAAATTCTAATTCCACAAGGTGTAGAAAAACTGAATAGTGAATTGGAACTGGAAAATCCAGTTAGCCTAAAATAGAATGGGAAAATCTGTAAATAAGGTGTAGATGACATGCCTTATTATTATTTTTTAAGTGTTTTCATCTCAACTTCTAGGCTTACCTAAACAAAAATCTTTTCAGCAGGTGCCAAAAAGTGGATAATGAGGGCATGTGCCTGATTCAAAAAGCAGGGAGTTCCAAAGTAACACCTGAAACAGTGCCACTTCCATGGATAAAAGTGGTTGAGTAGCTAAGGAGATCCTTCAAACCAGTTTGTCTGAAGCGGTTATGCATTTTCTATGCTAACAGTAACACTTTGAACTTGTCTTAGTAGCAAACCAGCAACCAGCTCTGATCTCTAAGCCAGTGCTTTACCACGGAACTCTCTTGAGAAAGCTCAGTCAGCGGAGCATGAGACTCTTGATCTCAGGGTTGTGGGTTCGAGCCCCACGTTGGGCGAAAGATCCCTGTCTTGCAGAAGGTCAAACTAGATCACCCTCATGGTCCCCTTCTAACTCTTCAGTTCTATGATTCTATGATTTACATACACACTGATGTCCAGCACATTTCTGTGCCTAATTCAAAGTAAAGCCCTAAATGACTTGGGACCAGGTGACCTGGAGGACCATCTCCTCCCACATGTACCTGCCTGGATCCTGGGATTAACTTCAAAGGCCCTTTTCCAGGCTCCCAACCAAGTGAGGTACAGCAGGTATCTACAGAAGAAAGGGCTCCTAAGTGGTGGCACCTCAGTTATAGGATGCTCTCCCCGAAGAGTCTCTCCTGGCACCGTCTTCGTGGCATCTTCAGCATCTTTTTATATTGTGAACCTTTAAACCCACAGGCATTTAGATCTGGTGCTTGCTTTCAAAGACGCTGTGCATTTCTCTATACCGTCTTATGCCTTCCTGTAAAATGTTTACATTTAATGTTTCCCCTGGATTTGCATCCTATTTTATTGTTCTGGGGTTTTCTAGAATTGTAATGTTTTATTGTTTGCAAGCTGTCCAGAGACGATTTTTTTATCAGGTAGCCGACCATAAATGAAGTGCAGGCCTGCAGATTGTCACATCTTTTCCTGGAGTCTATGACATTTAGTCAAGCCAGAGCTGTGATCTCCCAAAGACTGGGTGACATTGCTAGACAAGAGGACATTGCCCTTGTGAAACCTGGGATGTTCTTGGGGGATCAGATATTTCAGATTACACCAGCCCCTTATCTTGCGGAAATCCACTACGTGGAATACCGTAGACTCCTCACAGCTGCTGGGCTAAATGTCCTAGAATTGGCGGTATTGTTGGGAAGGTACATATGCCCAGAGATTTTGTCATTATGCAGATCTTAGAAAAAAAACTCATAGCTCCACTCCTAGGCCAACTTAGCCCTGTAGCCAGAGAAAGACAGGTTTTGTTTCTGCTGAACAAGTTTACTGGAACAACAGCCTCCTTGGTGGCCGAATTTCTTTTTCTGGCCCTTAAGCGTCGTAAAGTCAAAATTGACAGCATTGGCATGGGTTTAAATGTACAGCCTACTTTTTGTTGTCGGTTTAAATTTAAGTTCTTTTAGATGTTTTAATTTTTGTATGGATAGATGTTTATTTCTGACTGACGGTCGAATAAAATCTGATTGATTGATACCAGGTGGCATATAAACAGTGATTTAAAAAAAACTCAGATAAAGAATGCATTTTCACTTCCTTCGGTTCATTTGTGCTTCCCCCGTCCCCAACATTTTAAAAAAACAAAACCCACTACCAACCACCAACACCCCACAAAAAACCCAGTCTTGAACTGACTGTGTATATATCTTTGCATCATGTTTCATTTTGTGCTCTGTGTTTTACCCATGCACAGGACATCATTGTACAGTATATATATCAAACACCCCACAGCAAGAATTTTGAGGCAACGGTGTGTATAGTTGCATCAAGAGTCCCCTTTTTGGCAGTGTTTTATGAATGCATTGGTCATGGAAATTTGATGCAATTGAAATGATGGAATGGACACCTGAAGCAAACTCCAGTTCTGGAATTAATTTAAGAATTTTCTTCTTAAAGGTTTTTTTGTAATGGGCTGTGCACTATTGTGGCAACATATCATTACTAAGGGGAAAAAACTAACCTGTTACATGAGGGTGACCATATGTTGATAGGACTTAAACATACATAACTGAAAACAGCAACAAGAATATTTGAAAATGCGGCCGTGTACATGGAATAAGAAAGCAAATCCAAGTTCATTCTCTTGTATATGATTCTAGCAGTGATGGATGGCAATGTGTGCTGTGCCTAGAAAACATGGGTCCAAGCAGTTTTCCACTTGTCTTGGGCTTTCTAGGCATGAGTCCGAGCTGTTTTGCCATTGCCCCACTGTGTCCCCACCCCCCCACCCCACCCCCCGGAAATCCCACTCTTTAGTATTAAATGAGAGCAAGCATCAATCCAGAGAAAACCTGGTGAATGTTTGCTCTGATCCAGCAGTAAACAGGGAGTTTTCCTGGTGGGGCAGGTTCTGGAGCAAGCAGAAGTGTGGTTGAGCCCTGAGATAACACTATCTCATCCAGGGCCAGCCTATGACGCACATGCCTAAGCAGGGATTGGTACCCGAGTTTCCCATGTTCAAACAAAGCACTCCATCTCCCCACAATGACCATACCGTTGGGACCCCACCCCCACCCCCATTAGATCATTCCAAGCCATTCCAATGCAGACAAATTGGCCTTCCAGAAAGTTACTCCAACCTGCCTCGACCTTCTGCCCTGTTTTGCAGATGTAAGCCACTTGTGAAATAGGAAGTCCTCAGTTCGAATCCACGGCAAGCATCCTAATAAATGAAGAACCCATTTGCTTATGAGGAGGGCTTCAGCAAGCCACGCTTCTCTCATGCGGCCAGCCCCCATTTGCAATACGGAGTTAATAATGCTGGCCTACTTTGCAGGGTTGGTGTAAGGATTAGAACAAGGCGATGCTACAGGGTGGGTTCTGAACAGTCCTGCACACGCCTCATAAAAGTGACTGCTTCAAGTTGATGGCGACGATGTCCTAGAAAAACCTCCCTTCTCTGTCACAAGACAGGGAGAGAAAGGAATCTAGCACATGCTCAGAGAAACCCTTGCCTTTATTGCCATTTCTCGAAGTCCAGAGAAGAGATTCTCAAAGGTAAGCAGTGATGATCTCTCCATCCAAGACAGCCCAGGCTGCGCATTCCTGGGTTAACCCACCTGCATGCTTGGCTTACCTGATGATGACATACATGACGGAGCAATTCCCCACCAGCCCCACGATGCAGACGATGGAGTAGACGATGACAATGGTGACCTTGATGCCCATGGGCAGGAAGCCATCTGCTGTCCCATTGTGGAACCACTCGCCCAAGCTGAGGTTCCAGAGGGACGAGTCGTTGACCAGCTTCCTCATATAGTAGACATCCTCCGCTTGGATGTGGAGAAGGGGGTCCATGCTGGATGCAGCAAGGAGGGAGCAGTGAAGCTCTGGAGGGGCAGAGAGGGTGGGGAGGGAGGAGACGACACAGGGTTAATCGCGGTAACCCAGATTTCTGGCACAGCTACACAGGGGGCAAGATTATTTTGGCGTGCGGAGGGAATGCAGCATCCCCGCAAAGGCACTGCATGCGTGCTAATCACATCATGCCTTTCTAACCCGCTTGAAGAAGGAGGTTCTGCCAGAGAGACTTGCAAAGGGTAGGGACTTGCAGCTGGGTTTTTTAAGACAGCCGCTGCCGCCGCACGCCCCTTTGCACAAAGAAAGAGGCTGCAGATCGGCAAGACACCCGCCCCCCTTTTCCGTGCATGCAGGGAATAATCTATCGCCTGCACTTGCTTTCTGCTGCAGAGAGAGCTTCCCTTCAAAGTGCATCTCGCAACGCTGGCAGGTGAACGATCGCAGAATGCAAGGCTGTAGGGCTGAAAGGGGGAGGGGGGCTTTTCTTAAAAGCAATGATCTGGGAGAAAACATCGTGCACGGTTTTGTTGCATCAAGTCTGGTCCCCCGAACCCTAAGAAAAAAAGGACCCAACACCAGGTTAACTTCAAAGGACACCTTCCCGCTTACCTCGGGGGACACGTCTTCTTTCCTGGAAGGCAGGTCTTTGGGGATGGGTGGTCTTCCCAAGGCTTTTCAACAGCGCCGTGGCCCAGGCATGACGTCCCCTGGAAGGGAGTTGAGCGAGACAAAGCCGACCTAAAAGAGAGAGCTCTCTCCCTCTCTCTCCTCTCTTTCTCGCAGGCTGCTTTCCCCCCCACGGCTCTGAGGAGCTGAGGCTTCAGCAATGATCTGGATGTGATGCGGAAGAAAAATCCAACTTGGAGAGGTGGGGGGGGGGGAGCGGGTTATGCCAAGAAGCGCAACACACACACTCAGAGGTTTCTAACCTAAGTGGTGGGAGTGGAGGAAGGGAGCTGGCTGGCTGGATGGGGGGGAGCAGACTTGCTCTTGCTACGGTAGTCATCAGGAGCCAGGGAAGGCAGGTCCAGCCACTGGGGCGGACGAGAAGCTCGTTCCAACGCAGACCTGTCTGGCTTGTTGTTGGAGAGAGGAGAATGGGAAGAGAGGCTTCGATTAAAGCGTGAAACACCTGTGGGGGGAGCGGGGCGGGGGGGGCATTTCTCTGCTGCTTTCTCCTTCCCCTCTTCTCTCCCGGCTGCTGTGACATCACCCGTTGTATCTCTGGACCAGTCTCACCCAGCAAAGTTGGGGGAGCAGCGATGGTGGAGGCAAAGGACGTGAGCTCCTTTTGCCAAGTCGTTCAGGTAACCTGCTGCACACCTTCTGCACACCCTGCCTCAGGGCAGGGCTGGATAATGGAGACCTTTAGAGGCCCTAAGAAAAGCCCACCCCCCACCCCCACCCCAAAAGAAGTCTTTTTTTATAAAAAAAAGAAGAAGAAGAAGAATGCTAAACCACAAACTATTTTTTAAAATATAAAATAGATAGATTGCAATGTATGTCAAGATCTGATTCCCTTGCATTATTTTGTTCTGCGTCAGAAGGATGAGCCCCTGGTTGAGGTGGGGTTAAGTAATAAAAAGAGATCAGAAATATATGCCATTTTATTACATTTCTATCCCACCTCCCCTCCAAGGAGCTCAAGTTGGTTCGCATTGTTCTCCCCCTGTGAGGTAGGTTAGGTTGAGAGGCAGTGACTGGCCCAAGGTCTCCCAGCAAGCTTCATGGCTGAGTAAGGACTTGGACCCTGGTCTCCCAGGTTGTAGTCCAACACTCTAACCACTGCTCCACATTACCTGGGGAATCAGGGAAGAGTATGTAGTGGAGTTTAAGAAGCCTAACGAAGTCCTGATTTCCCCCATGAGTACTACTTTGATGCTTTCCCTGAAATATCAAATGTCAAATTATTTCCAAAAAAACCCAAACCCCTCTCTCTTTTGGTGGTGCCCCTGCTTTTCTGGAGCCTTAAGCATGTCTGCCCATTGTGTAATTCGGTATTCAGCTGAGTGTCCCAGGAAGGCACAGATCTCGAAGCTACAGTTGTCTGGACCAGAGTAAAGTCACTACTTTGGAAGAACTACAGCAGAATTTGAGCCTTCTGAGTCTGGCAAAATAAGAGACAGCTGTTTGGTGCTGTACTGCCCAATTTAACGCAGAATGACTGGAAGGAGGGTTTTTTTGGGGGGTGTTCCATCTTTCTCAGGTCTACCTGGAGAACCTGGGAACGTTCTTCATGCACCTTCCCACTGAGCTCTCTCCCCTCCCCTGTCACAAGGGTTGCTCTAAACATAACAAAACCCTGTGTGCGGGAGGCTATGCACCAGCCGCGCACTGATCATTACACGTGGGTGTCTTCTGCATGTACGCGCATGCCTCAGTCCACCAGGTGGAAATGCACACATGAAGGAGAGCTGTCTATGCGCATAGGGAGCTGCCTCTTACGGAGTCATGCCATGGATCTGTCAAGCTCAGTGGGGCCTGTACACTGGCAGGCTCTCTGGGGTATCAGGCAGGGCTCTTTCCCAGCCATACCTGGAGATGTTCTGTCAGTGAGCTATGGCCTCTCCCAGGGCTCAAACCCAAATCCCGATTCTGTCTTACGCATAGGTGCCAAGTTCCGGATTGAAAAATCCGGGATCAGCAGTGCTGCGGCACCGGAAGTCACTTCTACGCACTTCCAGACATGTGTAGAAGCGACTTCTAGTGCTGCGGACATTTTGGAAATGGGCACAGTGGCATCGGAAGTCACTTCTACACGTGTCTGGAAGTGCGTAGAAGTGACTTCCGGTGCCGGCGCGGCACCAGAAGAACATGGCCGGTGGCAGGAGCTCTATAATCCGGGGGAATACGGGGTATTTTGCCATTCGGGACACCTGCGGAAAACGGTAAGAAAATACAGGGGTTTCCCGGGGAAAACGGGGTACTTGGCAGCTATGGTCTTACATGGCCTTGGCTACCTCTCCCAACCTGGTGCCATCTGCAAATTTTGATGCGCATCCCCTTGGTACCTTCATCCAAGTTGTTTATAAAGGCATTGAGCAACCATAGGCCCAGGACAGAATTCTGCAGCACCCCTACATTTCTCCAGGATGATGAGAAACCAATAGTGGGCACTCTCTAGGCTTGGTTAGTCAAACAGCTACAAATCCACCTAACAGTTACCTTGGGGCCATGGAAGCTTCAGCCCCTGCAATAAAATATTTGAGGGGGCCATGCCCCCACAAAGTTGAGGAGCATTGCTGTTCAAATGGTTTGTGTGCACTGTGTCATGTGATTGATTTATAGGAGCAGCGCTTACCTGGGCCCCCACCATATTTCATTCAAGTTAGTTAGTTTTATCATGCTTTTAATATTCTGTTGGGAGCCACCCAGAATATAAATTATTATTATTATTCTGTATCCCACCTGATACATTTGCTGGCGGACTGCTTGTTTCCACTCCACTCTTCCCCTTCCACAGCTGGAACATCAGAATGCCCTGACCCTCGGTTTTGGGAGCCAATAGAAGAATGTGCTTTCGGGGGTGAATGCCCCCCATCACCCATGATGCATGAATGACATCATACTTCAGGAGAAGCTCCCTGCAAAAAGGAGCAAACATGAAGGAGAGAGAGAGAGAGAGAGAGAGAGAGAGAGAGAGAGAGAGAGAGATTCAGGGCTCATCTTTTGCTCCATTGCTTTTCCTAGGAAAACTTGCTCTTTCATGCTGAATTGGAACAAATGGCACTTCGGGTTTTCTGTGGCTTGCTGTCTGCTCCAATTTGGCAGTAAAGAGCAGGTTTTCATGGGGGAAAGCACTTGGAAGAGGAAAACAATTATTGGAAATGGAACTTTAAAGTGCATTCCTGTGCCTAGAAACACAGCACAAAATTAAGTCTGGATGAGCCCTCTGTCAGGTGTTCAGATCAGCAGAGGGGACCCATTTAGTATTCACACACACCCCAGTGCCAACCTGTAGTTTGCAGCAAGTTGTCTTGAAATTGCCCCCCCCCACACCAAATAATAACCATGCAAAGCCAAGAAATGTTTCATGATGCTAAAGCACACACACCCTGCCCTATGTTGAATGCACTCAGCTTGGAGTTGTGTCGCAAAGCTCTGCGTAAGCCGATGTGTCAAGTAACCAGCAGGTCGGCTACGACTTTCGTTATCGGCAGGCTGCATCTCCAAGAAGGGTGTGGACAGCAATTGGCAGGGCAGAGAAAGGAGCATTGCATGGTGGGGGAACCAGTAATGGTGACAGGCTGAGTGGAAAAGATGAAAAAATGCTAACTGATAGTTATTTCTGCTCTTCTTGGCCACTTCCTGATATGACATACACCACCAGCTTTTTTGATATTCATTGCATGCAAATTTATGCAGCCGAGTCACTGCTACAGAGGCTATTTGTTTTGTGGCCCTTGTCTGTTCTGACTTGCACTGATACACAAGGTTGCAAATGGGTCGTGGAGAAGAAGGGGCTGGGTGCAAGATGCAAGTAGCTGGGATCTGCAAGAGGTCCCCCCAAATTCAAAGAGTTTCCAGGCCCAGAGAAGAGGGATGAGGGATGAAAATTTGCTTCTTCTTTTTTTAAATGCAAAACTACCTAATGCGCCTTTCCCAAAGGAAGACACAAACTTGAAGCAAATAAAACCTTTAAAGCAGAGTTTTACTTGCACAGCCCTTTTGGTCAGCGTAAATTCTGCTAGGTCGCCAAGTCACATGACTGAGCAGAAAAGAGGTTTGAAACTGGTGTACAGCACTCCTTGTCCCGTCCTGCCCTTGGCCCGCCCCTGAAACAACCATTTTTTGGGGGGGGATTAGGCCAGCATAAATTCTGACAGTTTAAATTCTGCTTGGAACAGCTGAAGATCCACCTGTTCTATACTTATACCCTCCAACATTCCTCTGATGAAAATCAGGACACGTGTATTTTAGTGCTGCGTTGTTGCTTGAGTTAGCTGCAAGAGCCAGCTCCTCCTCCTCCCTGAGCTTTGCAGGAAAAGGGACATTCCAGGATCAAAACAGAAGCCGGGATGGCTTCTAAAATTCCGGGAATATCCTGGGAAAATCAGAACATTTGAAGAGTATGTGAACTCCCTTTTCTCTGGAAATCAAATGAAAAGGTTCCAAGAACTCGGACCAGGAAGGAGATTAATTATGAATTCTTCAGACTGTTTTTTGCTTAAGGTAATGAGACAAATTCCAGTTGAAATTATTTTCAAATCCAGGACAAGGCCCTGTTTCATTTATTCTCCATCAGCTATAGTTTCACGGTCAAAGTGTACCAATTGTGTTTGCCTAGCTTGCTCAATCTGTTTGCAGCATTTGATGGATTATAAACTATTGCTAGTTGGACGTGGACTAATTCTGACAATATTGAATGATACTGCGCATTGTTTTTTTCACTTTTAAATGTCTTCAATTGTTTCTGGGTACCTGTCATATCTCGACCCAACGGCTATTCATAGAATCATAGAATTATAGAGTCATAGAATCATAGAGTTGGAAGAGACCACAAGGGCCATCCAGTCCAACCCATCCAGTCCAACCCAAAGTCACACTCAAAGTCTTTCCTGACCTTTCCCTTCCAGCCTGTTAGGCATTGCTTTTAAGCATCGCCATTTAGAACAAAATACAAAATTAATTATACAGTGGCGAAATGATCCAAAATTCAATTGACACAAACAAAAAACAAGCAAAAACCCTAACACTGAACGATGGCATTGGAATCATAGAATCATAGAGTTGGAAGAGACCACAAGGGCCATCCAGTCCAACCCCCTGGCGAGCAGGAAACACCATCAAAGCATTCTTGACATATGCCTGTCAAGCCTCTGCTTAAAGACCTCCAAGAAGGAGACTCCACCACACTCCTTGGCAGCAAATTCCACTGCCGAACAGCTCTTACTGTCAGGAAGTTCTTCCTAATGTTTAGGTGGAATCTTCTTTCTTGAAGTTTGAATCCATTGCTCCGTGTCCGCTTCTCTGGAGCAGCAGAAAACAACCTTTCACCCTCTTCTATATGACATCCTTTCATATATTTGAACATGGCTATCATATCACCCCTTAACCTTCTCTTCTCCAGGCTAAACATACCCAGCTTCCTAAGCCGTTCCTCATAAGGCATTGTTTCCAGGCCTTTGACCATTTTGGTTGCCCTCCTCTGGACACGTTCCAGCTTGTCAGTATCCTTCTTGAACTGTGGTGCCCAGAACTGGACACAGTACTCCAGGTGAGGTCTGACCACAGAACAGAGGCAGCCACCCTAAAAGCCCTTCTCTGAGCTACTGCAAAGAGGATTTCTGGGACCTTTGTTTCACACTCCAGGTGCTCAGAACAGCAGAAAGTCCCAAATTCCTGCCATCCCCACAATCAGAGCTTTTCCCCCGCAGGAACCTGCTGGCACTCAGTTCCAGCACCTCTCAGATTGGTGCCTTTGCCATTCTAAGAGAACGAGGGAGGCATTCCATGATGAGTTCGGGCACCCCTTTTTCTAGACGAATAGCACCACCTGCGACCAACAACCAAAAGCCTCAAAGAGGGCACTTGCGTACCAGAACAGGATTGTATGCAACAGCGCACTTCTAATGATCTGCCTATTTCCAAGGTGCTTTGGGAAAGAGTGAAGGCATAAGGAACAGCATGCCTGCAAGGACAATGATTGCAGAAGCGGAATCGTTGCCTGCTGCAGAGTCCAGCGAGCTTAGATCGCAGTAGGTGATTTCTCTTTCGCACGCCGAGAAAGCCAATGTAAAATGTACTTTTAACTAGAATTGCTGCAGCTCAAGTTCAAGGTGAATTTGGAGCAGGTCCAGAGTCAGTGGGGACCTGCCAAGGCCCATGATCAAGTAGGGGGCCCAGAGCAAGTGCCAAGGCTCAGCACCACTGGGTATCTGCTGAGGGCCCAAACCCCAGCAAAGCCAACACTGACTGGCAGCAGAGCTCCAGGGTCCCGGGAAGAAATCCTTCCTGGCCTGCCTGCCTGCAGATACTGGAGACTGATCCCATTACCTTTTGAATGGAGCAACAAGAAGAACTTTCTGACAGTAAGAGCTGCTCAACAGTGGAACGGTCTCCCTAGGGAGGTGATAAGACTCTCCCTCCTTGGTGGTTTTTAAGCAGACGTCGGATGGCCATCTGTCACAGATGCTTTAGCTGAGATTCCCACATTGCAGGGGGTTGGACTAGATGACCCTTGGTGGTCCCTTACAACTCTACAATTCTATAATTCTATGAAAGCAGATGCTCTACTGCTGAGCTACATATTTCGTGTTGGAGACAGCTGACGCAGAAAGCAGTCTACAAATGATGAGAAATAAATAAGGAGAATAAAAATGGACAGCCTAACTCAATGTGACTTCATATTGACATTGATCTCTTTTTATCCTCAGCTCTCCACCCCCCCCGCCCCAATTCCATCTCTCTCTGTTCTCTGCCATCAAGCTTCAGGGCTGAATTTTTGCTTTTGGGGTTTCTTCTCTTTTGATGGCACGGTATAAATAATAAGCCATATTAGCAACTGGATATTGCTTGTGCCCTATAAGGAATAAATATTTCATTCTAAATGAACGGCATTTCTTGCCCTGTGGGATGAACACGGCTAATAATTGGGCACATTGTGCATTTGCGTGTTGAGCTGACGAACATTTTTTTACAGGCTTGCGCCTGGTTTTTCTTCCACAGAGGCAAAGATGTCACCGGAGCACAGCCTTCCTTGCCACATTTAGCATCCTTTGCTGAGATGCTTAATCAAGGGAATCATGAGGGGAGAATTAATCTCCAATAGGTCATTTTTTCCCCCACCTGGTCTTGCAGAAGAACAATCCAATCAGCGCCTCGGCCACTGGAGTCATTTCAAGGAAAAGGTCAGGATATAAAGGCAGCGCCTGCACGGTGACAGCCAGCCGCAATCCCTTTTGAGGCATGCAATTAAAGAATCCTGCACTCCTGTAATAGCCTCTTGATAAAGGGTGTTATTAATCATCATTATTATTATCACCCATTCAGAGCTTTTGCAGGCGAGAAATATTTGCAGCAACACACTCCATTTCCTCCTGCAAGAGCTTTTCCTCCTGGTAGATAGCTGCCCTGGACACAGAATTGACCTGCACCTCCATGGACAGCTGTGAGTCTAAAATGACTCCCAGGCTGCTCACCTGTCCTTCGGGGGCACAGTTACCCCATTCAGGACCAGGGGGTCCCCCACACCCACCTCCTTTGTCCCCCCAAAACAGTACTTATGTAGACCCATTAATGGCCATGAAGCTAGGTCCACTAATTTCATTAGACATACCCTGAGTAAGCTCACTGGAAGGACAGATCGTGAAGCTGAGGCTCCAATACTTTGGCCACCTCATGAGAAGAGAAGACTCCCTGGAAAAGACCCTGATGTTGGGAAAGATGGAGGGCACTAGGAGAAGGGGACGACAGAGGACGAGATGGTTGGACAGTGTTCTCGAAGCTACGAACATGAGTTTGACCAAACTGCGGGAGGCAGTGGAAGACGGGAGTGCCTGGCGTGCTCTGGTCCATGGGGTCACGAAGAGTCGGACACGACTAAACGACTAAACAACAACAATAACCCTATAGAGATTGTGCCTTCTCTTGAATGGGAATGAATCTATGGACAAAGTGAGCCTTCTGAGGCTGGAAATGGGAAGTGGGGCTCTTGCCACCTGCCCAGAAGGAACAGGGAAGAGTACAGTGGTACCTCAGGTTAAGAACTTAATTCGTACTGGAGGTCCGTTCTTAACCTGAAACTGTTCTTAACCTGAGGTACCACTTTAGCTAATGGGGCTTCCCGCTGTTGCCACACCACCACCGCACAATTTCTGTTCTCATCCTGAAGCAAAGTTCTTAACCCGAGGTATTATTTCTGGGTTAGCAGAGTTTGTAACCTGAAGCGTTTGTAACCTGAAGCGTCTGAAACCCGAGGTACCACTGTATAAGAAAATGAGCCTGGAGGAAAAAAAGAGAGGCTAAATTAATTATCCACACTCCCCCTCCAACCCACTGCCTTTCCAACACCTTCCTAAGCTTATTCTCACACCTGCTCTCCTGAGGTTGAGAACGCAATAATCTGATGGATGTTCAGATGTACCTGCCAGGTGGGTGCCCATCTCCACCTGCCCTGCTTCCTTGCTCCCCTCGTGCAAACATCTTGCGGGTTTGCAGAAGCAGCCACAGTTATTAGACAATCAAACAATTTATTACAGAGACCCAGCTGGTTCCCGAAGCAGGACTTGACAGCAGCGCTCAACCTCAATTGATTCCTGGTTCCTACCCCCTTTGCAGGGCAGTAAATCAACCTGGCCATTTGCACATGTCTTGCCTACAATTTTGTCTTGATTTTTTTCCCTTCTCCTTTGAGGGAAAAAATAAATAAATCCACAGCTGCGGGTAAAAAACAAACAAAACATGTCTAGACCAGCAGAGCAAGAGTGTCAAGGAATGGAATGAGAACTTCCAATACTCACTCCCGCTAGTTTTGGATCCACCACTGTCAATGGCAGGCCAGCTGAGACCATCCTACTACCCGAAATCCTATAACAAGGGAGCCTGGGTGTTGATTTTGCAAAGCGCACACTGAACCAAGGCTAAGGCAGTGTGGTGCAATGGTTAGACTTAGAGATTTGGATTTGGACCTGGGAGACCAGGTTCAAATTCCTGCTTAGCTATGAAGCTCATTGGGTGACTTTGGGCCAGCCACTCGCTCTCAGCCTAACCTACCTCACAGGGTTAGTGTGGGGATAAAAGAGAAGGGAGAATTCTGCATGCCACCTCAAAGCCCCTTGGAGGACAGGTGAGCTGTTAAGGCAATAAATAAATAAAATATAAGCATCCAAACCTCCCCTTACACAAGACCCAAAATGGCGTGTTCAGAGGGCAGAGAGGGAGCGAGGCTGAGCTGGCCTGGGACCTGCTTGAACCCGAGCTCGTCTCACAGTCATTGGTGTGGTTGTATCAGGCTCAATCGAGACCTGATCATCCAGTCCCCCCAGCAATGGCTGCTCTGCTCTGCAAGGCCCCACTGGCAGGGGGTGGGAGTTAGGAATGTCCCCTAAATCATGGCCCCATTCAAATCACCCCACCCTCGTCTAAACCAGATTTTTCTTTTATTTATTTTATTCGGGAGAATTTGTCACCTGATAGCATTCATCTGTCTCTAGAGACAATGGAGTGCGCCTCTGGGGGTGACGTCCAACTGCTGTGTTAGCAGCACTGAAGTGACCTCTCTGAGGCTCAGGCGTCGGCTGTGTGTATGGAGCTGCCGGGCTGGCCAGACGACAAGACCCCCCTCTTGACCTCACTGATGTGGTCCAAAGGAAGCAGAGCAATATGTTTGGCACCGGCTTGGCTGTAGGAGTTACCAGAAGGCGGCATACAAGGCTCCACCCAACTGTCTTAGGGACTCCACTCCAGATTTATGTTGGGTTTACTCTGCAAAGCAGTGGAGGTTTAGGATCTGAGTTTTCCTTCTCCTTGTTTGGCTACCTTCCCAGGTGGGTGAGGCCCATCCACCCCTCACTTCCCTCTACAGAATGTGCAGGAACCACCTTCTTGACTGTTAGACCCACTTTTGGGACTCAGCTACATTAGTAAAGAAAAGGTGTTTTATTTGCCTTATAACACGGTGACACCAGATGGCACTGTGGAGTCCCGTCTTTCGCCAATGTGATTTCCCACTATGAGGGAATGCTTTTTTGATGTGTGTAGATCCAGCCTTGGTCTTATCTGCTTAATCGGTCACAGCCTGTCTTTTCATGCAGCCCAAAACACATCAGTGACCTTCGTATGGTTTTTTCCAGCCGGTTGAAGCTGTTCTTGGGGTGTGGCCACTGTTGCAGTCAAAAACCCCTAAGTGGTATACCTAAGATGTTTCAGACTGCAACTATGGGAAAGGGCTGCAGCTCAGTAGAAGGCAGCTTCCTATGCTGCTACAACACCCATCATCCTTGATGGTTGGCCATGCTGAAATTTGGCTCCTCAGCCTGCGTGCTCCTGTCGCTAGGGAAAGAAAAGCATTCTGTTTATGGATTGTTTGATTTCGGTTTTAATTGAAATGATCTGAACTACGGAAGCTAGACAGAAACCCTTGCTCATTGTACCTCCTAAATAGGAACAGAATAATTCAGCAAGAAATCGTTTGGATTCTATTTCTTAGTAAGCTTGTAATATACATTAATGATGATGTCTGGGCCCTCCTCCAGAGAGGATTGGGTAATGGATAAAATGTGTCTGCTGCTTATGACACCAAAGCCAATTATATTTAAATGCTGGCATCTTGCTCAGTTTTACTGACCAACATGCCTCTGTTTATTGGCATTATTAGTTTTCATCTATAAATCAAGCTTCCAATAACTGTAAGGAAACAAAATATCAATCGCATTTTCATTTTCTTTCTTTTTTTAATAGGACTAGTTGTCATTTCGAATTTTGCAAACTGGCGATTTTTCACCTGGAATCGAAGGAAGAGTGAAATGTTTTTCAGTCCGTCGGTAAAACTTGCCAATTCCACTCCAGGGTTTGTTTGTCATTTCTTACAATGTATAAATGGCAGAATTCAACCATTGGCCTGCCCATCAATGGTTTTCGAAAAGAATGCATTCCGGAAGTCGGTGCGACTTCCGAAACGTTCGGCTTCTGAGGCAAAGTTTGCAAACCGGAACATCTACTTCTGGGTTTGTGACGTTCGAGCTCCAAGTTGTTCTTGAACTAAGTTGTTGAGAAACCAAAGTACGACTGTACTAGCATTTCATCATCTGTCCCTCCCTCCCTCCCTTTTTTTAAGGCTCCAAAATTATCAAGTGCCATTTTATTTATTAAAATATTTCCATACCACCTTTCATAAATGGTAATGAGGCAGTATACCACCCCAATTCCCCAAAATACAATAAAGAATCTGACAGGGAGTCTTTAGCTGTGATTCCTGCATAGCGGGGGGTTTGGACTAGATGACCCATGGGGGTCCCTCCCAACTCGACAATTCTGTGGCTCTGTGACCAGGCTCCCTGGCCACTTGGTGGTATGATTTGACACTTCCTTGCTTTTCTAAATGCATTATTCAAACTCTCTCATTGATCACATCATTTGACTTCTTTCTCTCTCTCTCTCAATGGGCCAGAAAGAGATGGTTTTCTGCAGATGCAGCATTCCATTTAACAGCCCTATAAACTGAAATCAATTACAAGCCTGAGTGGGATGTCTGCTTTTGGGTGTGATGAGCGCAAGAAAAGAAACGGGATGTGATACTATGCAGAACTGGTTTCGCTAGCACTTTAGAGCCTTTGTTGGGCTGCAAAGGTACAGGAAGGGATCTGGGAGCCTGTGAATCCCTGTTCCCTGATGAGAAAGGTGGTAGCTCAGCTGAGGAACATCTGCTTTGCATGCAGAAGGCTCCAGGGTAGGGCTGGGATTGTTCCCACATCTGAAATCCCCGTGTAGGCATTGCTGAGTTACATGGACCTCTGGTCTGACTCTGTATAAGGCAGTTCCCTCTGTTCCAAAGGTAAGCCAAGTACAGTGGTACCTCGACTACGAACGACTCGACAACCGAATTTTCCAACTTATGAATGGGTGTAATGGCCGCGCACTTACGAATGTCTCGACATCCAGGAAAAAAACCCGTGGCAGTGAATTTTTAGATGGGGTTGCTTCAACTTACGAATTTTTCCGTTTCCAATTTATTCCTATGGGAAATCGCGTTTCCAATGGCGGTTTTTGACTTACACATTTTTTATTTATGAAGGTGCCTTCGGAATGGATTAAATTCGTAAGTCGAGGCACCACTGTACACAGAAACATCAGGTGAGGTGGTAAAATTGGGATGACTGAATACTATCAAAAGGTGATCTAGCCTAGCCTGTCTCTTGTACGCTAAGCTTAAAATATGTAATGACTTTGTTTCTTCTTCATGCTAGAGTGGTGCAGGCCTGGAAAGAGGTTCACTTTGCAAGATCCAAAGAACAAGGTTCGAGTCCTCATTGTGGCAGAGAGAACACTGTTTCCTGCAAAGTTTCCATTAGGACACACACTATATAGGCAAATATACAGCATCTTAGCTGTTCATCCTCTACCCATCTGCCTGCTGCCTCAATCAGTGCTTCATCACCTCTCATCCAACCACAGTCCTTAAAAACCCTTACTCAACCCCTTTTTACTGAATGCGTCAGAACCCTCCTTGTACCTTATATGGAGTCAGCCATTGATTTCCTCTTTCACTGGTACTTACCACCCTTGCGGTAAAGTCACATTCTTGCATACATGACAGAGGCCACAATAATCATGGGCCTGACAGTAATCCCACCTCAGTTATTCAAAGCAGGTTGTAAACTTTGAGATTCCTTTGTTCCTGCCACACCCTGAAAATGGCGCACGTATGCACAATCGTGCCCAACTGACACACACACGAGTGGAAAGTTGCTTGTTGTCTGCCTCGGGAGGTTGTGGACTCTCCTTCCTTGGAGGTTTTTAAGCAGAGGTTGGATGGCCATCTGTCATGGATGCTTTAACTGAGATTCCTGCATTGCAGGGGGTTGGACTAGAAGACCCTCCAGGCTCCCTTCCAGCCTTTCAATTCTATGATTACAGGATAGAGTCTGCAAGAGCATTTCCATTAAGACACACACTATATAGGCAAATACAGTGGTACCTCAGTTTAAGTACACAATTGGTTCCGGAAGTCTGTACTTAACCTGAAGCGTACTTAACCTGAAGTGAACTTTCCCATTGAAAGTAATAGAAAGTGGATTAGTCCGTTCCAGACAGGTCCATGGAGTACTTAAACTGAAGCGTACTTAACCCGAAGTGAACTTTCCCATTGAAAGTAATGGAAAATGGATTAATCCGTTCCAGACGGGTCCGTGGAGTACTTAAACTGAAAGTACTCAAACTGAAGCGTACTTAAACCGAGGTATGACTGTATAGATCATCTCACCCAATCACCTTCCTCCATCCCATCATCTCTCATCCAGCCTAGCTTTACTCTCTGTGTTAGAGCCCTCCTACCTTATATGGAGCTGTTTTTCACTTTAACATTCAGCTGTTTGGTTCCCCCATAACAGCTCCATAGAACAGTTTTGTGGTCAGGTCACATACATAACACTGGCCTTGCTGCTATTGAAATCCCATGTCACCTTGTAGCTCTCCCACAGGTGTGAAGCTTGGGCACATCATAACCAGAGGAGGAATAGCTGGCTTCATTTGCGTATCATTAATCCTGGCCACAACAATTATCTACCAATCATCCCTTTGTTCCTTCCTCTTTGTTCTGGTACTCCAGAGCTTGTTTGAGAGAGAAGGAAATTTTCCTGGCAATCTCTTGCTGCTGGCAAAATTACCAAGGACCCCTCCAAACTCTCACTCACGATCTCCATCGGCTTTGATTGTTAGGATAGGGGAAGCTCTCTCCTGGCAGGCACTTCCTATTCATACAGAAGAAGACAAAGAGAGGGGAACAATAGCTGAGCAAATAATTGAAACAATGGGGACATAGGAAAACACTAATCAGCTGTTTTTTTAAAAAAAAATACTATTTTTACATATCAGGTTATGGCTATGAGTCATACTGAGACTGACTGGAAGCTATGAATCTTTCTTTGGCAGCACTGAAAAATATATCCCTTAATGAGCAAGTTTTCAGAAGAAGTGGAGTTATGCCTTTAAAATGGTCTCAGTTGCCCTTATTCTCAGCTGGCTTCTGGTGGCATTATGATATACCAGGGGTCTCCAAACTAAGGCCTAGGGGCCGGATGAGGCCCAATCGCCTTCTAAATCCGGCCCGCAGACGTTTCCAGCAATCAGCATGTTTTTACATGAGTAGAATGTGTCCTTTTATTTAAAATGCATCTCTGGGTTATTTGTGGGGCCTGCCTGGTGTTTTTACATGAGTAGAATGTGTCCTTTTATTAAAAATGCATCTCTGGGTTATTTGTGGGGCATACGAATTCGTTCATATTTTTTTTCCAAAATATAGTCGTCCCCCCCACAAGGTCTGAGGGACAGTGGAGCGGCCCCCTGCTGAAAAAGTTTGCTGACCCCTGTGATATACTGTAACCAAATATGTTCTTCCACCTTCAGAGTACCAATTTGCTGAATACCAATTTGAAGAATCGAAAGCAGGGAGAGTGCTGTTATGAGCTCAGGTTCTGCTTAGAATAATAGGATCATAGAAATGTAGAGTCGGAAGGGACTACAATAATAATTATTATTATTATTATTATTATTATTATTATTATTATTATTATTTATACCCCACCCATCTGGCTGGGTTTCCCCAGCCACTCTGGGCGGCTTCCAACAAAATATTAAAATACAATAGTCTGTTAAACATTAAAAGCTTCTCTAAACAGGGCTGCCTTCAGATGTCTTCTAAAAGTTTGGTAGTTGTTTTTCTCTTTGACATCTGGTGGGAGGGCGTTCCACAGGGTGGGTGCCACTAAGCCCACCTAGTCCACAGAGACATCAGGTGATTCATGAATCTTTTGCCTAAGGTGGGGCTCGAACCCATGACCCTGAGATTAAGAATCTCATGCTCTACCAACTGAGCTATCCCAAGAGGCTTTGTGGGCATCTGGTTGACCACTGTAAGAGCAAGACGGGCCATTGCCTTGATCCAGCAAGACTCTTCTTATCTTTCAGTTTATTTGCTGACGAAGGCTTGGCAAACATGGATGGCTTTGAAAGAGGATTAGAAAAATTCGTGGAGGACAAAGCTATCCATGACTGCTAGCCGCAGTGACTATGTTCTACCTCCCCTGCAATTTCCCCCCAAAATAATGCAATTTTTCATCTGTTATCTTTGATTAATACATGCATTTCTGTACACATATTTCAGCTAGGGAACTGCAAGTTTCAGAAATGTGGAAATTTCAAAGGGCAGCAGAATTGTGGTTAGCAAATGGTTGAGGGAAATGGACCGTGCGTACATCCTCAAAACACACGTCCCTACTTCTGAGTAAACACACACGCTTACCTTCCAAGTCCCAGACTGCAGAATCCGGGACCGGCAGCCGTGTGACACCGGAAGTTGCGTCGACATAACTTCTGGTGTCGCTTTGCCCTTCTATGGGCACCAAAAATGCCCGTCGCCGGCTTCGAAAGTCGCTTGTACGCATGTCAGGAAGTGCGTCGACGCAACTTCTGGTGTTGCTCCGCCCATCTATGGGCACCAAAAATGGCCGCCGTCGACACCGGAAGTCGCGTCTATGCGACCATTTTTTGGTCGCGACCATTTTTTGTGCCCATAGAAGGGCAAATCGGAAAGAAAAAAAAATGGCCGCCAGCAGGAGAAAATAACGGAGAAAAACGGGAGACAAAGTGATACGGGGGACCACCGGGAAAAGGTAAGTAAAATCGGGGTTTTCCCGGAGAAAACGGGGTACTTGGCAGCTATGCACATGCGGTGGTGTGTTTACTTGTTTCTCAATACAGTTCCTGGCCCTGAGTCTCCAGGAAGGTGGGCCTCGGAATCCAAACAAAAACCCACACCTGAGCTTATATTCCGACCTGATGCCAACAGGCAGCTCTGCCACCGAGTGAGCAATTGCCAAATATAAAATCAAATCCAGCACACCTCCTGGTGTAGCAAATTAGGCTCCCGCCAAGGTAAGATTCATCTGTTTGCCTCCTGCGGTGGGAAAAGGAAGCCATATGATCTCTGGGTGGCGGTGGTGGTGGTAAACATAACCAAGCAAACACCATTTCACACCTGTTAAGTTCTGCCCAGAGGCCGGCCTGCTACTGTGAGCTGAGCTTTAAATGGACTTTTTCTCTCCAGGTGTTTCACTGCACCTTTTCAGTGTGCTGGATTCTGACGGCTCTGCGCTTGAGGATACCCGCTAATGGACAGGCGGTGTCCGTCCAATTAAATCCCTGCAGGAGACAGTCTGAAAGAACCAGCTCCACAACACTTAACCAGCTTCCTTGTCATAAAATGACCTGCACCCACACTGGAGAACTGCCAATGAAATCATAGGGCAAATTCGTCAATTTTGGTTTCAGTTTCTCCTTTTATACAAAATTAAAAAATTCCTTCCAGCAGCACCTTAGAGACCAACTAAGTTTGTCATTGGTATGGGCTTTCGTGTGCATGCACACTTCTTCAGATACGATCCTTCAGATATGATCCTTTTGTACAGGCATCCTTTCTCTACCTTTCAAGATCAGTTTGCAATTTTCCTTGTTTTTTTTTTACAGTCCTCGTGAAGATCCACCAGTGTTTTAGTGTGAATTCTTCCTAGTATACACTTTGCATGCAAGTTTGCCTAACGGGCACATTTTGGGGATGCAAATTGCCCTGGTAAAATGCATTTTGGTGCCATTTTCATTTGTATGTTTTCTTGGGCACATTTTACCACAATATATTCTGTTTAGGCACGTTGTTAGTGTTTGATGTTTTATTGTGTTTTTAATATCCTGTTGGAAGCTGCCCACAGTGTGGCTAGGGAGGCCTAGCCAGCTGGGCAGGGTATAAGATAATAATAATAATAATAATAATAATAATAATAATAATAATAATAATAATAATAATATGCAATTCATGCACAATACATGGCTAAAGAACTGGGTTGCCAAATTAGGAAAAGTGTGAATGCTTGGGGGTGGGGGGAGAGAGAGCTCTGCTATCCAGTATCTAGCCCAGTACAGTCAAACCTCAGTTTTCGAACTTCTCAGCTGTTGAACGTTTCGGAAGCTGAACGCTGAAAACCCGGAATATAATAATAATAATAATAATAATAATAATAATAATAATAATAATAATAATTTATTATTTATACCCTGCCCATCTGGCTGGGTTTCCCCAGCCACTCTAGGTGGCTTCCAACCGATATTAAAAACAGCACAGCATCAAACATTAAAAACTTCCCTAAACAGGGCCATGTTCAGTTGTCTTCTAAAAGTAAAATAGTTGCTTATTGCCTTGACATCTGCTGGGAGGGCGTTCCACAGGGCGGGTGCCACTACTGAGAAGGCCCTCTGTCTGGTTCCCTGTAACCTCACTTCTTGCAATGAGGGAACCACCAGAAGGCCCTCGGTGCTGGATCTCAGTGTCCGGGCTGAATGGTGGGGGTGGAGACGCACAGAAGTGAATGCTTCTGTTTTCGAACGCGCCTCGGAAGTCGAACGGCTTCCGAGGCGCATTTCTCAATTTTCCCCATTGAACTTGTAGACAGCCCTTTGATCCTCGGTTTTTGAATGTTTTGGAAGTTGAATAGACTACTGAAAGGATTATGTTTGAAAACCGAGGTTCCACTGTATCCTGTTCTTACAGTGGTCGACCAGAAGCCCCAGGGAAGCCCATAAGCATGACCTGCCCCTGACTCTCCCTGCTTGCATTTCTCCCTCCTCGTAGAATCATAGCATCATAGAATTGTAGAGTTGGGGTATCACGGGTCATCTAGTCTGACCCCCTGCAATGCAGGGATCTCAGCACACAGTTGCCCATCCAATCTGAAACTATGCCAAAGCAGGGAAGGGGAGGAAGCTGCTGTTCCCAGTATGGTTGCTCTGTCAGCTTGGTTTTTCCAACACTTCATCAAAAAAAACCTAAACCCAGTGAACCTCCCTTGACCCCTGCCTACACCTGTGGTTCTGTACTATCCATCCCATTGCTCACTCTGATCTTGACATATCTGCCAGTCTTGCATCTGCAGCCTTCTCAGGTCCAACAGGTAATGACTAGCAAGTGTGAATCATAGATCAAACACGACAATAGGCAGGACTTGAGCTCAGACACAATGTTTTGCAAAGGATTCTGGAGTTTCCTCGTCCCCTGACCCAGGAAGTGGCATGGCGGATTGCACTGGCTTCAGAATCACGGCTCATCACAGCCACCCCTTACCCTTGGTGCAAAATTGTTGGCATCCGCCTGTCTCGGGAGACAATGGAGGAATGCACCTTCAAGGTGAAGTCATACTTTGGAGAGTTACAGCGCCTGCTGTGGCTGTAGAAACCGATACAGGAGAGACATGCTTTTATTGCACCTGGGGCAGAATGTGACCAGTGGCGGAGGAAGCTGCTCGGGCACCCAGAGTAGCAAACATGACGGGCACCCATACACATGCGGCGTATGTAGCAACGCTGCACAAGCGCGCTACGTAGCAGTTTGCTGGCGACAGGGTGCCGGGATCCTCTGCTCGCGGCTGCAACCGCGAATGGAGGGTCCTCCACATGCGGCTGCAGAGGTGTGATGGCTACTTGCGCCATTGTGGTGGGGCGCCATCTTGTCACCCCCCAGAGACGTGGCACCGGGAGCGCAGCGCGTGCGCCCCCGTTGCAATGCCACTGAATCTGACAGCCAGATTTCTGATGGCAATGTGACACCATTGTTACAACATCTTGTGTTAATTTACAAAGTCCTGAACAATTTTGTTCCAGGATACCTGGGGGACCCCCTGAACCATTCTATCCCAGCTTGATCTCTGATATCATTTGCAGGAGCATTGTTTATCATTCCCTAAATTGGTGAGGTTCACTTGACAACAAGAAGGAACCAAGCCTTTAGTGCCATCCGCCCAGTCCTGTGGAACTCTCTGCCACTAGATATTCAGCAGGCAACTTCTGTGCCAACCTATGTGCCGGCAATTAAGAATACACCTTTCCACAATGGTTAATTGATGTCTGCTGGTAACTTTTAAAATGTGGTTTGCATTGCAATGTTTTATTCGCAAATTGCAGTAAACTGCTCTGATTTTTTTTTTAATGAGCCAGCAGTATACAGTATAATTTTTTAAAATACCGGTAGTTAAATAAAAATAAATAATAGCCCAGACACAGGTGAGAACCTGGCCTAGTTGTGTCATTTTCTCTCTGCTGACGAACCTCTACAACATCACTGTTTTGGGGGTTTGTTCTTTTTAGAAACCTGATACGCTCTGTGTGATTTGTTGCTCAGCTTTCAGCTGCTAGGATTAGAATGAGCTCAGCAAGGGATGCCATTACCTCTGCGGCTGGGGCAGTTTCCAATGATGGCTTCCAAAGTTAGAAGCCTTGTAAAACCACATAATAGAATGTGCATCAAATATTCACACACACACACATATATATAGGAGGCGAAACTACCCAGACCTTTCAAAACAAGTCTAAGATGTCCTATTTCTGATGGGGAGGGATGGAGGTCAATGCGAGTGGAGAGCGTTTGCATACCCCCCAACATTCCTCAGACGAAAATATAACTCGCCCATCTGGCTGGGTTGCCCAAGCCACTCTGGGTGGCTTCCAAAACATAAAGGTAAAGGACCCCTGACAGTTAAGTCCAGTCGTGAACGACTCTGGGATTGTGGCGCTCATCTCGCTCTACTGGCCGAGGGAGCCGGCGTTTGTCCGCAGACAGTTTTTCTGGGTCATGTGCCCAAGAGGCTCAGTGGTTTAGACCACATCACCACCCGCGTGTAAAGGTAAAGGTCCAGTCGCAGACGACTCTGGGGTTGCGGTGCTCATCTTGTAGGCCGAGGGAGCTGGCGTTTGTCCACAGACAGTTTCTGTGGGTCATGTGGCCAGCATCAGGGCCGCCCCTAAGGCAAGGCTGGGTGGCGCAATGCGCCAGGGCGCGGGCCACCAGGGGGGTGCCGTGCTGGGAAACAGGGCAGGGGGGGCGCCGTAGGGATCTTCGCACCACGGCGCCAGATATGCTTAAGATGGCCCTGGCCAGCATGACTAAGCCACTTCTGGCGAACCAGAGCAGCGCACGAAAACGCCGTTTACCTTCCCGCCAGAGCAGTACCTATTTATCTACTTGTGCTTTGACATGCTTTCAAACTGCTACGTTGGCAGGAGCAGGGACCGAGCAACGGGAGCTCACCCCGTTGGGGGGATTCGAACCACCGACCTTCCAATCGGCAAGCCCGAGGCTCAGTGGTTTAAACCAAGGCATAAAAACATAATAAAACACCAAACATTAATAGTAACAATCTGATCCAATATAAAATTAGGAATAAACATTAGGATCCAATAAACATTAGGAAGAACTTCCTGACAGTAAGAGCTGTTCGGCAGTGGAATTTGCTACCAAGGAGTATGGTGGAATCTCCTTCTTTGGAGGTCTTTAAGCAGAGGCTTGACAGGCATATGTCAAGCATGCTTTGATGGTGTTTCCTGCTTGGCAGGGGGTTGGACTAGATGGCCCTTGTGGTCTCTTCCAACTCTATGATTCTGTGATTCTGTGAAAAGTCACAATAACTTTAAAATAAACAAGTTACATGTTTAAGGGGGCATCATGTTCAATGTTGGAGAATATGCAGGAGGAGTGCAGGTAACTAAGCTGGAAGGAAGGCAAAAATGTTATCCATGCACTGAGGATTTAGGAGAGGATATTTATTAAGACCTTTTTGCTGGCACTATAGGACTTAAGGGTGGGCATGCCACGAGGGCCACCTGCTCTGTACACCACCATATTATCTGCAGTCACATGTACTGAATAGTCTCTTAAATCCACAAGTGATGACTCATTTCACAGCAGTGAAAAGGAAAAAGATAAGATCATTGCCGTCTTGTTGTCTGACACCTTCTGTGCTTGGTGTAGCCAGCCAATCCGTTGCATTTGCAGCTGGAGATTTTAGGAAATTTGAAGAGGCAAATTAGGCCTGCTCCCAACTGATCACTTAAGAGCCCATTCATCATATAATTATTTTTTCAACCCTCCACTGAAACTACATCGGACAATGGTTGAGATGACTCACTTCCAATATCACATTTAAATATATTTTGCATAATTTCACAGGTCAAGCTAGTCTTCAGATAAAAGATTGTGTCACAAATGTGCGTACCAGTTTTTTGAAATATCTCAAAATTCACAGCCTGGGAGAATTGTATTACAGAGATTTTTTTACTTGCTCCCTATCCTACCCCTTCCCTCCTGGGTTGCCATGTGTCTTCTTTTTCCAGGACACATCCTCCTTTTCATGGGTGTGTAAAATGAGAGCCGTCATAGCGATCCATGAGTAAAAGTCGGCAAATGTGTCCTCTCTTTTGCCCTTCAAAATATGGCAACCCTAGATTTGGTTGACTTTCAGACTTGTAATATTGAAATGCATCTTGGATAGGCACATCAAATTTTATACTGCCTGTAATAGGACCAAGCTGTTTTTCAAACCTGAAATATAGAATTATGCCCTGTACATGGAAACTAAATTACATTCTGATATTTCATTGCTCAAGAGGGGGGGGGTCATTGATAACAAGCAATAGATTTGAAATGGGGAGTTAAAGGAAAGATTCACATAATTTGATGAATTTAAAGCAATCTTTCATTGCAACTTCTGCAAAAACACTTCTAGACACCTACCCCCCTCCCCAAACTTTTATTCTAATATCCTCATCTTTAACATTTACACCCTTAGATTTCAAGGCACACACACACTACTTTTTCATCACTTAGCTTTTTTTTTTAAAAAAAAAAATGACTGCACCAAAAATTGTAGAAAATTCTACCTAGATTTCTTCTAATATGCTTTTTCATGCAATTTTTCCTAATGTAATTCGTTTTTGTGTCCTGTATTCCTTTGTAAAAAATTTTTTTTGGGGGGGGGGGTTCAGCTTGGAGAACAGCATTGCAAAACCCAAAGGGGTAAGAATTTCTAAGGACACCCGCATTTCAGGAAATACATATAAAGGTAGACTTTCATTAAAATGTGAAGCAAAGAAATTTCTATCCCATCCCTGGTAGGGAATGGAATGAATAATCAAACTGGCTCATCAAAGCACTGTACATTTGTGAACTGAGAAAGTGCAACGAGACATGTGCATTGTACATTTATGAACTACATTTTCATTAGAAAAAAAAAGGAGCCAGCAAGATTATTTTCCTCCCAAGCGGCAAAAACGCCCTTCGGAAAAGGCTGATATGCTTTCACCATTGAGCCTCATAGTGTTACTTTACTGTAAGTTACTCTGAAAGGCAGTTCATCAAAATAAATGGAACTGAACTGGTAAGTGTTCTTCGGGGGAAGTCGAAATTACTTGGCATTTTGCTCCTGATGAGTCACAAAGGCAACTGGGACACATCAAGTGTCCCAGGTACCTGTTCACATTGGCCTGTCAACGCTGCTTCCCAATTACTGAACATTGTAAGACTTCCTTTGGGCGACAGGCAACCCAGTTCGTAGAAGAAGAAAGAGCCGGTGGAAACTAAATCCGGACTAAATGGAGGCAGCAAAGATTTGTGGGTCCTGTGTTCTGGAAACACTGAGGACGCTTATTGGCGATGGCTTCCAACCTAATAATAATAATAATAATAATAATAATAATAATAATAATAATAATAAATTAATCTGGTTGGGTTTCCCCAGCCACTCTGGGCAGCTTCCAGCAAAATATTAAAATACAATAATTCATCAAATGTTAAAAGCTTCCCTAAACAGGACTGCCTTCAGATGTTTTCTAAAAGTCAGATAGTCGTTTATTTCATTGACATTTGGTGGGAGGGCGTTCCACAGGGCGGGCGCCACTACCGAGAAGGCCCTCTGCCTGGTTCCCTGTAACTTCACTTCTCGCAGTGAGGGAACCGCCAGAAGGCCCTTGGAGCTGGACCTCAGTGTCCGGGCAGAACGATGGGGATGGAGACGCTCCTTCAGGTAGCCATGTTACGGATTGGTTACAGTACCATCAGTTACATGAAATGTTTAAATAGATAGGGGGGGGAAATGGTTTTCTGGATTAAAGCTCACAATTTGAAAAATAACTTTTACAAAACATAAGCCCAGGTCTTTCCGGACATTTTAAACGGCTGCCGAAATTTATGCCCGGGTGTGGCTTTCGGCAGCCCAATCCTGCAATGCTGCTTTTGTTGCTTTCAGTTTGCAAACGATACACAACTGACAACTCCCCTGCCCCCAGTTTGCATTGCATTCTCTTTGCTTTGAAATGAATAGGATGGAATAACGCAGGCATCCCCAAACTTCGGCCCTCCAGATGTTTTGGACTACAATTCCCATCTTCCCCGACCACTGGTCCTGTTAGCTAGGGATCATGGGAATTGGAGGCCAAAACATCTGGAGGGCCGCAGCTTGGGGATGCCTGGAATAACGTAATGACAACATAAATGTATCATTTATGTCATTTCACCACAGCAGACAGCAAGATGAATAACATAGCTTTTGCCAGAAGATGAACTGCAGTGGAATAGAAACAGAGCTGCGTGCAATGAAAAATGATGCTGTCTTACATCCCTATGCCCAAGCCACCTTGACCACCCTTAAAATGCAGCATCAGCCTTTCCCTTGGGCCAGTTTTTTTTCTTTCATGGGGCACGAGCAGCCAAAATCCTCGTAAAATGGAAAGAAGCTGCAACATGTTGACATGGGCCCCTCTTCCCCCTGTGAAAGGTCACCTCCTGCCCCTGGGGCGTGGGGAACCATTCGAAGTTAAAATAAGCCAGCTAAGGATTCAAGCAGCAGCATCTGGAAAATGAAACAGGCATGAATCAGGAGAAATTTCAACAGGGAGACAGAAAAGTAGTGAGGCTAAATCATATTTGGATTACCAGACGCTGCCAAAAAGATTCTCCTTTAAATTCACAGCCATACTTCCAATTGCTCAGCTTCTCTCCTGAACAGGTCAATCTATAAAGCCATTACAGGAGCCTGTGCAGAAAAGGGAGCGAGCTTTAAAAGTGAATGGGCATTAATTACATTGCAGTCCCAGAAGCTGAGTTGTTTCCCACCTGCAGATCACCAAGCCTGCCTGCTCCATTTCTTTCTCCCACCCCCTCCAACCTCAACAGCAACAGACTGCTCCATTTCTTGCCAAGGAAATAATGGGTAGTCCTGATTCATGGAGGACCCTTGAGATGGTGTAGGTGCATCATATGGGTTGGCTAGCTCCATTTGTCAGTCTTTTTTTCTTTTTCTAGAACAGAATTCATGCACAGATGTTCAAAATCTAGCAGATTCTCTGACCTCTCCCATTCATATTTTGCATGAGAAATTTTGCCATTTGGATGTGAGATTTTCCCCTTTTTGGGTCTCATGTGTATAAATATGGGAGAATCCCCATTGCAGGGTTTGGCTCCTAAAGGCCAGCTGATGCTAGAAAGATGATAGAGGGACATGGGTGGCGCTGTGGTCTAAACCACTGAGCCTCTTGGGCTTTCCGATCAGAAGGTTGGTAGTTCAAATCCCTGTGACGGGGTGAGCTCCCATTGCTCGGTCCCAGCTCCTGCCAACCTAGCAGTTCGGAAACACGCACGTGCAAGTAGATAAATAGGTACTGCTGTGGCAGGAAGGTAAATGGCATTTCCGTGCACTTCCGTCATGGTGTTTTGTTGCACCAGTGTGGTGTAGTGGTTAGGAGCGGTGGACTCATAATCTGGTGAACCAGGTTCGCATCCCACTCCTCCACATGCAGCTGCTGGGTGACCTTGAGCTAGTCACACTTCTCTGAAGTCTCTCAGCCCCACCCACCTCACAGGGTGTCTGTTGTGGGAGAGGAAGGGAAAGGAGATTGTGAGCCACTTTGAGACTCCTTAGGGTAGTGATAAAGTGGGATATCAAATCCAAACTCTTCTTCTTCTTCTTCTTCTTCTTCTTCTTAGATGAGCACCACAACCCCATAGTCACCTTTGAGTGGACTTTAACTGTCCAAGGGTCCTTTACCTTTTACCTTTTTTGAAAGATGGTGCAAGGTGAAGCAGGGAGGAAATGTGAAGGGGACCCCCTAGATGAATCTGCATTCTCATTTTCAGCAAGCACCAAGTCTTCCAATTAATCATTGCTCCAGTCTTCCAATCTGCAGCCAACGAACAGCATGAAATTCAGCAAGCTGCTTTCTGTTCTGAGAAAGCTTTGATCCTACCTTTGAAATCAGCACACACCTCATCTCAAATACCAACTGGAATCTTTCCTATGTTGCTCGAAAGCAAGGGGCAAGTTATTTTTAACCAATGTGGAAACTTGGAAAAGATTTGTTCGGCAGTCAGAGAGATTAGGCAGAGAGATAAATTAAGTGAGGAAGGAGAGTGACCAATTCATGACAACACAGAGATGCACTATTGAAAGCAGGGCCAAGGGGTCAATCACAACCTGTAAGGACTAAGCTTCCGAGGCCTTTGGTATCGGCTGAATGGTGGAAACCTATAATAGCCGGCTCTGTGCAATTTGTGAGCTGCCAAGCTGAGCACAGTCCACCTGTCATGGACTGGTTGGACGCAGTGGAATGGTGGGAGGAACCAGCTGGGGAACCACCAAGGGAAGAAGGCTCAGAGCCCAGAGAGAGGTGGTGGGACAATGATGAGTGGTCAAAGGGAGAAGATGGGGAAGAGGAGGTGTTGGAAGATGAACAGGGCTTAGTGAGCTGGGAGAGTCTGCGGCAGAGAGAAGCCCAGAATCAGAATCTGAAGCAGGAGACTGGGGTGAGGGAGGCCAAAAGGCAGAGTTGAGTCAGGCTGATGAAGAGTCATGGGTGTCTCCCCCTTCTGCTGTGACATGCTCCCCTTACCTCTTGTCTCCCAGAGCCAGAAGAGGCATGAAAAGGGCAGAGGAGACTTTTAGCTGCTTGCAGGCACAGTCTCTGGTTGCTTAGAAAAAGCCCTGAAGATGAGGGAACTGTGGATAGCTCTGAGGAGGGGGTGTGCTTTCAGTCTCAGCAGTTGATTTTCATGGAGGAAACCAGCAGGAATGAGCTGCTCTGCTCATTAGGCCTGACGTTCAACCAAGTCTGTAGAGACCGTGTTTTTGCTAATAAAGAGTTGATGCCATCTTTGAACTGTGTAATTACTGACCGGCGTGCTCCTGTGACACCACCAGCTCTGTATGACAGTCGTCCATGGGAGGTGATGCGCACCTGTTTTTCACAACCTGCTTGCAGAAGTTCTGTAACATTGTAGATCCCAGGTTGTATAACAAGGCCATAGCTCCGTAGTAGTGTGCACATAAGCCTTGCATTCAAAAAGTCTCTGGTTCAATCCTCATCGTCTCCAGGTAGAACTGGGGAAGACTCCAGCCTGAAACCCTGGAGAACTCACATCAGTCACTATGGATTAGAGGTGGGGAACTAGACCTGACCAGTATTCCACATCCTTATTTCCCCCCACAATAGGCCAATATGGACATGTGAGTGGGGTTATTAATCTGTCAATAACCTGGCATCACAAGAGATGGCAGATAACCTATTTTTTGCATAGACTGCGCATGGAAGACCAAGGATCAGCAAAACACATTGCTCTCAAAGCCCCAACCACCACCTGATAATTGCTGCTTTGTGCAGGTCTCAACAAGTACTATCAATCAGCTGATTAATGGTGCTTGCAAACTCATTTTTGGCCCCGCTGTGTCTTTAGTGGAACGGACTCCCTCTGGAGGTTGTGGACTCTCCTTCATGGAAGGTTTTTAAGCAGAGGTTGGGTGGCCAAGGATGCTTTTGTTGAGATACCTGCATTGCAGTGGGTTGGACTAGATGACCCTCGGGGTCCCTTCAGACTCTATGATTCTTCCAGCAAGTGTAAGGCAGATGGGCATGGCTTGGCCTTAATATACATAGGGTTCCTAGGTTCCCCACTGCTGGCAGAGACAATTCTGAGTGAGATGAACCAGTGGGGTTGCCTGGGTAGAAGGCAATTTTTTTCTATGAATTTCTGGAGTATAGAGATATTTTGCAGAGGAAGGCAAAAAGGAAATGAGTTTCTCTCTGGGGCCTACAGAAGTAAGACACCCCCATGTATTAGACGACTCCTATTTTTTCAAACCCAAAATTAAGAAATTAAGTTAATTAGTTTTTTGGGAAGTGGGAGAGGTCACTTCCGCCAATCGCTCACCCACCTGCCTGCCACTGCCAATCGCACACCTCGCCACAGACACCAATTGTCTGCCTGCTCACTGCCACCCACAGCCCACCTGCCCACTTGCCGCAGCCATTGATCACCTGCCCAATTGCCGCAGCCACAGCCAATCGCCAGCAGGCCTTGCTGCAGCCACCGATCACCCACCCAATCGCCACTGGCAATCTCCTGCTTGCTCCTCCCATTAATCGCACGTCCCCCCTCTGCATTCACTATCCGTTTAAAAGACGACACCCAATTTTTGCTTCATCTTTTTTTTTTTTAGCAAAAAGCATTGTCTTATACACAAAAAATATGGTCATCAATCCTTGCAGTGGAATGGGCTAGCATAGTGAAGAAGTACTATGTGACCTGATTTTGCTAGGTCTAGAGGCAGGAATGACTCAAACAAACAAACAAGGAGACATGGGACAGCTCCCCACTGTTTCACAGTCAAGCGGAAAAGGAAAGGAAAGCTAGGAAAGATCCCTTCTGTAAGGGACCATAGCCTGCAAACATCTCCAAAAGCTGACTGAACACAGCTGCAAAAATTCATATACGAAAATATTCTGGTAGTTAGTTAATCCTGTATGAAAGAGGCAAGAATGAATATGTAGACTGAATTCCAATCAAATAAAATAATTATTCTTGCATTGCAGGGGGTTGGACTAAATGACCCTTGGGATCGCTTCCAACTCTACATTTATATTATTATATGATTGTATATGGAGGAGAATGAGTTGTTCTAGATGTATAAGACTCCTTTATGTGCAACCAGCTGGTTGCCAAATTAAGCATCTCTTCTTTTTGACCTTGTCTTCGGTCCTCCTGCTGGGTTTCAGATAGATCATTCCTTCTGAATGATACATTTCTTATTCTCTGCTTTTTGCCTCTTGTTGCTTCTGTTTCGAGATGGGGGAGAGTTTTGATTTTGTCTGCATTTTAATGAGCGACTGCATACACTTTTCGTGAATCGATATGCAAAGTAGGACACAATTAACCTTTGAAATGGCATGTTTTTGTACATTAGTCTAAATTGCTTACAAAAATGTATGTACGAAGTGAAATTTGCGCTGAAATGTTAATGGATTTTTATGAAGACCTTTAAGAAAAATCCCAAATTGTCATGGAAACATAGAGAACTGAATTTAAAATTGGGAAAAGGAGAAAGTGAGAGAAACCAAAATGGAAAGGGTCACCCACCCATACTTCTGTCTTTTTTCCTTCTCCCAGAAACACAATTTCTCCTCCCAGATCAGGGCTGTAGCAACAGGAAGCTTCTGGGGAGGGGCTGACCCTCTATTCCAAAACTCCTCCACGAACTTTTAGTTTTAAAAAACTAAGTCTATTCTCCTTTTACTTGTAAAGATAAAAATGAGGAGAATGCAGACAACGTGCTACCCATTTGTTCACCAGCTAATGCAATTAATAGTGAAATCCTATGCATCTTTGTATAATGTTATAAGCCTCCATCCATAGTTCTTCAGGCACTCTGTCCACCAAATCTAAATCCTTAAACATGTTCCTCACTTCCACTGTGTATTCATAAGGGATTTGATTTAGATTGTATCTTACTGGCCCAGTGGTTTTTCCTACTTTCTTCAGTTTAAGCTTGAATTTTGCTATAAGAAGCTGATGATCTGAGCCACAGTCAGCTCCAGGTCTTGTTTTTGCTGACTGTATATTTTAATGTTTAATAGATTACTGTGTTTTATTTTTCTGTTGGAAGCTGCCCAGAGTGGCTGGGGAAACCCAGCCAGATGGGCAGGGTATAAATAATAAATTGTTGTTGTTGTTATTATTATTATTATTATTATTATTTATAGAGCTTCTCCATCTTTGGCTGCAGATAATATAATCAATCTGATTTTGATGCTGCCCATCTGGTGACAGCCATGTGTAGAGTCATCTCTTGTGTTGTTGGAAAAGAGTATTTGTGATGACCATGGACTGCAAGAAGATCAAACCTATCCATTCTTAAGGAAATCAGCCCTGAGTGCTCACTGGAAGATCAGATCCTGAAGCTGAGGCTGCAATACTTTGGCCACCTCAGGAGAAGAGAAGATTCCCTGGAAAAGACCCTGATGTTGGGAAAGATTGAGGGGACGAAAGAGGAAGAGATGGTTGGACAGTGTTCTCGAAGCTACGAACTTGAGTTTGACCAAACTGCGGGAGGCAGTGGAAGACAGGAGTGCCTGGTGTGCTCTGGTTCATGGGTCATGAAGAGTCGGACACGACTAAACAACTAAACAACAACAACATGCATGTCTACTCAGAAGTAGGCCCCACTGAGTTCAATGGGACTAATCCAGAGGTAAGTGTAAAGCATCACAGCCTAAGCTAAAATGCTATTGTCCTGGACTGGCTGGATGCAGAAGAGTGGTGGGAGGAAGCAGCTGAGGAACCCCTAGGGGAACCCCCAGGGGAAGAAGGCTCGGAGCCAGGAGAATGGTGGTGGGATGACTATGCGTGGTCAGAGAGAAAAGAGGGAGAGGACTGGGAGGAGGAGGTGGCAGAAGCAGAGGAGGCAACAGAGTTTAGTGAGCAAGGAGAGGCTATGACAGAGAACAGTCGAGAATCAGAGGCAGAAGCGGAGGCTGGAGAGGAGGGGGAGCAGGCAGCTGAAGATGCCAGGGAGTCTTTCCCTCCTGCAATGACTAGCTCCTCTGCCCCCTGGTCTCCAGAACATGGAATGAAAAGCATGGAGCAAAGAGAGACAAGGCGAAGGAGTCCAAAATTGCTGGGGAAGGAACAGTCCCAGCTTAGTATAAGCTAAACAAGCTATAGCTTAGGGCTCCCAACACTTGGGGGACCCAAAAATTTTTTAAAGGAAAATAAACTGGATGTACATTTCCAAAATATAAGATTAAAAAACAAATAAAATGAAACTTACATACAGCAACAGTGTTTTGTGTTGCTTAGGCCCCTATTATGTAAGTCATGGGCCCTGCCTGCTAGCCTGCTCCCTAAAATACCACTGGTTTGCTCATTTCTATATATAGGGTGCCTACATTCTGCATGGACTGGTTGCATACAAGCCCCTGTGTTGTGATATTGCTGGACTGGTTGCATGGCAAAACGTGCAAATGGCTTTAGATACCTATTGGGTCCATAAATTACCATTTAGCATATATTCAACAAACAAAAAAACAGTGACAATTTGTTGTTGACAAAGGGCAGCTGGACATATAAAGGGCCTTATTACCTTCAGTAGCTTAGGGCCTCATTCCAACCTAAAGGACGCAGAGGAGGAGTCTTAGAGAGCAGTGGGAAGGTGGGGACCTTTGCAACTGCCTCATTTGGACAAGACCTACTGGGAAGAGTTGCTGTGACCACCAGACCTGAGCTGCTTTGCTTCTTTGAATAAAGAGTTAAATTCACTGACACCAGGTGTTTTCTTGAGACCTGTTCCAGAGTCCAGCTCCTGACACCTATATACGTTTACTGGTGAGTAGACGTTATAGGTTTGCATCTGTAATTGCTTTCAACCTATCGGGTCACATGCATAGATGGGCAGGGTATAAATAAATAAAAATTATTATTATTATTATTATTATTATTATTATTATTATTATTATTATTATTCCAGGTGCTCTTGAATAATCCCCTGCATGCTTAACCCCCTTACCACAACACTGCCTTTTGCCCACAGGACTGAAAAAGGATGGTTTGAATGTAGGACGTTCACGGAAGCTAGGAATTTTGGTTTCATCATTTGGATTCCTTCCTCCTGGAAAGACCTTAACACTCATAGAGCTTCAAGGGCATTAAACCAAGAAATCGTATCAGAATCTAGGACAATGTTCTTGCAATTCAATCCTGGCTTTTCTACACCTAGTCATTAATTTTGCACATAATTCTTGCACACAAGGCATTTTCTGCAGAGAACAAAAAACAAAACAAAAAAACACTGGGTAAGGAGAGATCCAAGCTCCAGGAAACTTTGGCGTGATCAAAAAATCCACAGAACAGTCGCTGCAGCCCCAGAAGCCCGGGGAAATCAATAATAGAGGAGGTCTGGATGCTGTTTGCCTGGGCCATGTGATACAGATGAGCTCAAGCTCCTGGAATTTGCAAAGTCTTTAGCTAGAGACCTTTGAATTATTCCCTTGGGGGAAGCCCTCCTTTCATGTGTTGGGATGAAGCTAAAGACCCAGAGATGGCTTCCCCTGGTCTAAAGGCACACTTAATGCACTCTTGAGAATTCATTGCACTTATGCTAAATCAGGCCAAAATGTCGGTCAAAAAATTTGAGGTCTTTGGATTTTGCTGCTGGCAAAAATGGGAAATGCTGGTTTCTTGCAATGCTGCATTCATTACTGTAAGGGGGAGAGAGTACAGAGTACCTCCCCCTATCATCAAGAGTAGCTCCTCCCCAAGCAGCGAAGGAAGCACAGGCTCGGGGGAGGGAAGTCAGGACACGGAGAGAGAGAGTGCCCGGGCTCAGGCAGGATGAAAGAGCCCAGACTCCACAGACGGGAGGAGAGAGAAGGGGGAAAGGGGGAGAGGGAAAACATGGAATGCATACCCTTTCCTCCGGTTCCGGAATTACGTAAAAGAAGAAAGGGGAGGAGATTCAGTGTCCCGCGACTTTTATGTTGGGGACGTTTGCGCCGGGGGGCACTTCCGGATTCTGCATCGGAGTAAGAAGAGATGTTTTTACACCGGCCTCACTGTACATAGCAGCACCAATAAACACATTATGGAAAAGTAACCTGAGGAGCGTCGTTACTCTAGAGTAGTCACAAGAACTCCCTGACAATTGCCATGAAAGTAGAAGATTGCATGGCTGTGGAACTGGAAGCCAGGTGTGGCTCACTTAGCCTCTCAGTCTGAACTGCCAGCCACTCAGCTATGGAAGGAAGAGTCCATCCATTCTGGATCCCTCAGTTTCCCATTTTTCCCCCCACCTTAAATTCAGTTCTCCACATTTTGCAGCAATTTGTAATTAAAATGTTTTAAGAAAAAAAACACCATGAAAATTTATCAGCACCGCAGTGCAGATTTAAGGGCAGTTTTGATATTTTTGCAAGCGTTTCCCCCTGCTGTGATGCACATTTGTATGTTGCTTTCACTAACACCTGTGTTTTTATGCGCACATTCCCCTAATACATGCATTTTGGGTAAGCATTCTTTGGGCGCAGAACTGCAACATAAGTACATCTGCTGGATCAGACCAGCGACGGCCCATCGAGTCCAGCATCCTCTTCTCACGATGACCACGCAGATGCCCATGGGAAATTTGCAAACAGGACCCTGAGCACAACAGCGCTCTCCCCTCCTGTGTGAATTTTGAAGAATATCTGTGGTTTGGTTCGCAAGTTGTTTCGGAATGTGAAGGCAGTTTCAGGGCGAAATGCACACAGAATTGAATTTATCCTCCATCCCAGACTGTCACCACTCACGCTCCATCTCCTGTGGCAAGAGCCTGTCTTCACTGCAAGCACATTCCGTCATGTTTGCAGAGGGAACTGAGAACACATGAAAGGCAGGATTCGACCCAGGAGCTCACTCTGCTTCTGGCAGCTAGCTTGAAAGCCTTCCTCTTTAATTGAACATGCCTCCTTGGTTCGCTCCTTAGATGCCCTCTAAGAACTCTTGAGACGTTTTCTCAACCAAATACATTGCTGGCTGCAATCCGTCTTGTAAGAGTTACAAATGCCGACAGCTGCTTGCAAAAGGTATGTACAGTTACAGGCTACTCACTTGATACTCTTAGCTGGCAAACAGAGCAATGTGCCGCAGAGTGGGAACCTTTGTGTTTTGTGGATGAAAGGGAAAAAAAAGATCTGCTTGGCATATAAAGGGTTGGGGAGGGCAGAGGGGGTAGATTTACGATTTTGCAACCAGATTGTCAGCCTCTATGGAGGCTAAGAAAATTAGTTGTCTTCTCTGAGAGCTAGGGCAGGAGATAAAAGAGAGGGGAGTGCTGCTTGCTGCCACAATTCTTAGCATGCCATGATCCACTGGGAGAAGAAAGGAAAATGCATGTCCAATGTGATGTGTTTCAAGAAATAAATATTACAGAGGGAAAACTGGACCCAAAATGGCTGTCCCCCCCCCCAAGCAGCAAACCTGTTCTTAGTGTTGCATTCTTCCCTTGCAAATTCCACCATGGGTTGAGCCTCACGTTCCCTGCTCCTTGCAATATTATGATCTTGACGTCTCTTGGGTGAAGGGGGAGTGTGCAGGCAGCCCTGAGAGTTCAGAGACGAGTTTTCTTCCCTCACCCGGAGTCTCAGATATGACATCTCGGCTGAAATATATTGCCTGATTTTTACATGAAAGGAGATCTGCCGGTGTGTTAAGTGAAGTTCAGCCTGGGCCTTATTTATCACCATTCTTTTTGTCATAGAAGCTGACAGCTTGCTTGTTGAGATTTATGGAGCCCCTGGAAGATGCACTGTGGCACTTTCATGCTTGCCAGATGTCAGAGATTCTCCGGGGGAGGGAAATATATATATTCATCTCTGTGCTTCTCGGAGTACTGAAGAAGAAATTGGAAGTGCTGTGCTTATTATCAAAGTGAGGGGATGGCAGTATCCCATGGGGTTAGGGAGGGGGGGCTCACTGTGGGGGGGAACCTTGCAGTTGTCTGCCCTCTTGGCCGCCAAGACCATATAGCACCAGTCCTGAAAGACCTACATTGGCTCCCAGTACGTTTCCAAGCACAACTCAAAAGTGTTGGTGCTGACCTTTAAAGCCCTAAATGGCCTCGGCCCAGTATACCTGAAGGAGTGTCTGTAACCCCATCGTTCTGCTCAGACACCGAGGTCCAGCTCCGAGGGCCTCTGGTGGTTCCCTCCCTGCAAGAAGTGAGGTTGCAGGGAACCAGGCACAGGGCCTTCTCGGTGGTGGCACCTGCCCTGTGGAATGCTCTTCCATCAGATGTCAAAGAAATACACAACTATCTGACTTTTAGAAGACATCTGAAGGCAGCCCTGTTCAGGGACGTTTTTAATGTCTGATGTTTTATCAGGGGCGGTTGTATTCTGTTGGGAGCTGCCCATAGTAGCTGGGGAAACCCAGCCAGATGGGTGGGGTATAAATAGTATATTATTATTATTATTATTATTATTATTATTATTATTATTATTATTATTATTATAGGGACCCCTGACTATTAGGTCTATTAGTAAAGGGACCCCTGACTATTAGGACCCCTGACTATTAGGTCTATTAGTAAAGGGACCCCTGACTATTAGGTCCAGTCGTGACCGACTCTGGGGTTGCGCGCTCATCTCACATTATTGGCCGAGGGAGCCGGCGTATAGCTTCCAGGTCATGTGGCCAGCATGACAAAGCCGTTTCTGGCGAACCAGAGCAGCACATGGAAACGCCGTTTACCTTCCCGCTGGAGCGGTACCTATTTATCTACTTGCACTTTGATGTGCTTTCAAACTGCTTGGTTGGCAGGAGCTGGGACCAAGCAACGGGAGCTCACCCCGTCACAGGGATTCGAACCGCCGACCTTCTGATCAGCAAGCCCTAGGCTCAGTGGTTTAACCACAGCGCCACCTGGGTCCCTTTATTATTATTATTATTATTATTATTATTATTATTATTATTATTATTATTATTAATGAATTAGGGAAGGTGGTTCTCCTTCTCTCCATTAAAATATACATGGAGCTGAGGGAGACAGTTGGAAGGGCGGGGCTCCCTCTTCATCTCTATGTGCTTTTTCATAACTCATATTAATACTACAGGATTTGATTTTTGCACAGATGCCTTCAGAAAGTGCTGTGTGTGTCCGTGTGTCCCCTTACTCTCTTTCTGTCTCTCTTGACAGTGGGAAGGGGAGAAAAGTGACCAGAGAAGAATGGCACCCACAGCACCCACTCAAAAACCCATTTGTGTCCGCAGGCCTTGAAAGGTTGGTTTTTGTGGGATACTTACAATGCAGTCAAACCAACAATGCCGGTTTGCCAGGCAGGCACATGATAGGAGCTGGAGCTCAAAGAGTTCTCCTGTAAGTTTTCTAGAGAGAACTCTGAGCGCCATTCCCGCTGTGCCTTGACAGGGCGAAGGCGCAGTCATATAAAATCTCCTCACTTGGCTGAGCACTTTCTCTTTGCTCTTTGCTCTTTCACTTCATTCCAGCAATGTAGAATATATGTCATGTCTGAGCCACAGCTCAGACTCCATCTTAAACTAGACTTTGTAACTGAATTGCCATTTTTAGCCTGCCTGAACAAAAAAGTTTCATCTGTTACTCTTCAACAAGTGTTCTGAGTGAGTAAATGTTATATTTTTACCTATTGCAAGACTGTTTCTGTTATCATTGTTTTAAGGGGGAGACATCAGGAAATTCCAGTCTGCCTTGAAGCATCCTGGATTGTTGTTGTGTTGTTGTTTAGTCGTTTAGTCGTGTCCGACTCTTCGTGACCCCATGGACCATAGCACGCCAGGCACTCCTGTCTTGCACTGCCTGGATCCTGCATTATTTAAACTAAAAGGCTAAGATTGGCCAGTCTAAGCTTCCTTTTAAGGTGCAAAGGGTTGCTCTCACAAACATAAGGAAGGAAGCATAATATCTAATAAGTATGTCCTTTCCTATCATCTTCGTAGAAACATCCCTACAGATTTCACCATACCAGCTCTATAATAGAGCCCACTCAATGTGGTTTAAAGCCATTGAACATCAACTCATAGCTACTAGGCATTGCACCCTCAGACACAAGAAAGTAGCCACCAGCCATTGTGATGCATCAATTGCACCATGACCATCAGCTTGTGAGATATTCAATGGCTATGTCACACCCATATGGGTTGAATCATTGGGTGTTCTTTTTTTTTTGAATCATTGGGTAATACCATCTAATTTTGAGTGCACCTACCTTTGACTACGCAAAAGCCTTTGACTGTGTCGACCACAGCAAACTATGGCAAGTTCTTAAAGAAATGGGAGTGCCTGATCACATACCGCTTAAGCAGCCCAAATTGGGAAATACAGAGAAGCCAGCCCACTAGAGATGCCCGGTGGGGGAGGGGGGTGGCTCTAAAACCTGTAACCAGCACTGGGTAGGGACTTCCCGCACGGACCTAACGAAAGGGCAACTTTCACTCTGAAACCCCAAACATCACGAAAATCCATCGGAGCACCAGATCTGAGACAAGTACACAACTGTCCTCTTGTTTTCATCTATGAGATGCTGGGTGATAAAGAGTTGCTGCTCGGCTATAACCAAGCTGCTCTAATCTGTGGCTTGAGCTGCTAACGTCTGAGACGTCTCAAAGGAAATCAATTAGGGAACATAATTTCGCACGAGCCGTAAAGGTATTCACAATTGGCTTTTCGCATCCTGGCTACCATTACGGACTGGGCATACCGGGGTTGTTGTTTAGTCGTTTAGTCGTGTCCGACTCTTCGTGACCCCATGGACCATAGCACGCCAGGCACTCCTGTCTTGCACTGCCTCCCGCAGTTTGGTCAAACTCATGTTCGTAGCTTCGAGAACACTGTCCAACCATCTTGGTTGGTCCCTACCCAGTGCTGGTTCCAGGTTTTAGAGCCACCCCCCTCCCCCACCGGGCATCTCTAGTGGGCTGGCTTCTCTGTATTTCCCAATTTGGGTTGCTTAAGCGGTATGTGGTAGCTGCAGTAAATTCTGGCTTGCAATATGCCTGTCAAGATGGGGTTAGGAATCTCATCCTGTGATTTTCCTATCTGCATTCGCCGCTGGAGGTTTTCTACCTCTGCACTGAGAATGTCAAAGGTAGGAAGGGAAGTTTAGCAACTAAAACCCTTATATTAATAAACCCTTTCATTTCCACCCCACCCCCACCCCAATGCTTGACCACAGTTCTGCATGCCTTGGCAAGTGTAGGAAACTGCTGATACCACATCAGACCACTGGTCCATCCAGCTCTGACTGGCAGGGGCTCTCTCTACAGTTCCAGGCAAAAATCTCTCCCACCCCTACCTTGAGATGCTAGGGACCGAGCCTCAGTCCTTCTGCATGCAAAGCAGATGCTCTACCCATGAGCTGCAGCCCTTAATCTCAAGGTTGGTGTGACGGATTGGGCTGGCTTGAGTAGAACTGCAGGGTGTTAAGTGTTAAACCCAGCCTCTTAGTTCAGTGTTTCTCAACCTTTTTTGGGCCACGGCACACTTGTTCCGTGAAAAAAATCACGAGGCACACCACCATTAAAAAAGTTAAAAAATTTAACTCTGTGCCGCCCTATATTATAATTATGACTGCAAGAAACACTTGCCAAATATTGCTTTCCGGCGGGTCAGTGCAGTGAATTGGCGGCCGCCAGGCACGTGACAATGCAAATCGCCCTTCTCGGCGCCGCACGTCGCGGCACACCAGCCAGCGTCTCACGGCACACTAATTGAGAAACGCTGTCTTAGTTGATTGACGGATGTGAGGGACAGGGGATATCGCGAAGTCCCTCCCCTCCTGAGTTCAAGCCCATCCCCGAGCGCAGGGGAAAGCAGGGAGAGTTCCGATTCCAGTGGGGAAGCAGGAAGTCGTGTCCGAGGCTCAGACAAGGTAGCGGAGCCAGGGTCCCAGGTGGGATAGGAAGGGGCAAGCAAGGGGGGGAGACCCATCCCCCCAACTCCGGAATTGCGCAGAAAGCGGAGAGGGAAGAGGATGGGTCTACCAAAGTTGTTATGCTGGAGAAAAACGCGCCAAACGCCATTCGGAGGTTCTGATTCAAGCTGAGAAGATGTGTCCTTGTAAATAGCATTGCCTTCAGCACTGTAAATACGCAGCACCAATAAAAGATAAAATGAAGAGCTGTGTAGAGTCGTTACTCTGAAGTAGCCCACTCCGGCCACTGTGACAGCGGCATTCCATTCCATGAGGGGCAGGGCAGCCACGGGTTTAAAGAGGATGGGTAGCTATTAACTGAGAGAGAGAGGGTTTTGGGAGTGGGAGCGTGTGGGAGGTTGTGGTGTAGATTACTAGAGCAGGTGTGGATGAGGAATTGGTTAGGTTTGCAATTATATGATAAACAAGAACAGTGCTAATGAAACCACAAGCTTGTACACATGAAACTTGAACGCAACCGTTAAGATTTTAAGACATTAAATGTTATGTTAAAGTGCCATTTAAACTAACGTAGGTGTGATCTTTCCAGCAGAGGTATCTATTGCTCATCTGGTGGGGATACTCATTAAAAGGACAAAACCCCTATCTAAGGCAGAAAGGATAGTTTGTTGTCCCTTGAGTGCACCGAGAGGAGGAGGAAGAGGAAGACTGGTTCAAGGGTGACACAAAGTTTCCTTGGGAGGGAGGAAAGCTTCACAGTGGGGAAAGCTCAAGTGAGGAGAACCCCTTACTGGTGTGTACACTAAGAATAGTCTCTTATTCACCCCAGAGCTTAAGAAGATACCGGGCCACGTTTGGGCTGGAAAAGTACTCTCATTTTATTTGTAAAACCCACAAGGGACAGGGGGGTTACAATAAGGCTATAGAGAAGAGTGGAGAGGTTTGGTGTTACCTCAGAAATCCCTATTAGTGCTTTCTATAATTTGAGAGGTTTGAAAACAAAAGGCGTAAGGTGGGGACCACTTACGTCACAGTTGGATTACTGCAATGTGCTTTATGTGGGGCTACCCTTGAGGTTGGTCCAGAGGTTGTTGCTTGTGCAGAACTCAGCAGCTAGGATGCTTGTGGGGGCAAACTACTGCCATAGAATCCTAGAGTTGGAAGGGAGCCCGAGAATCATCTAGTCCAACCCCCTGCAATGCAGGAATACGCAGCCGTCCCATGCAGGGGTTGAACCTGCAACCTTGTCATTATAATCAGCAGGATCTGGCTGGTCAAATCAGGCTAGCACACGTCATGCAAAATCCTCAACAGTGCACTAACACTAATCCCTACAGATGACCATAGTGCCTGGAGGCAGACAGGTCATGTATCCACAGCTATGACCAGAGAAGGAAAGACCACTGGGAGGAGCGCAGAGAGAAGAAATGTCAGGCTGCATCTGCATCAGCACAACCAGACACCTTCCTCTGCCCCAGCTGCTACAAAACATGTCGCTCCCATATCGGTCTCTACAGCCACAGCAGACGCTGTAACTCTCCAATGGTTTGACTCCACCCAGAAAGGCGCACTCCTCCATTGTCTCCCGAGACAGGTGGGTGCCAAAAAGCGCTAACACTCGCTGATTCCTGCAATCAAGTTTCGAATGTTCTCGGCAGCAACCCAGTAGAACAGGAAGCAAAGCTTAACCAGGAAAATCCACAGACTCGGGGCTGGGTCTGGGTCAAATCACTCAGTCTGTTATTGCGTGAAGCTAAATGGAATTATGAAATGCTACTGTGAAAGCTTACAGCACTTATAGAGAGCAGATTACATAAAATGCATGGTTTGAAAATAAAACAGCTCCAAAGCCACTTACATGGGATGACATTTGAAGCAACTTAAAGCAAATTGACATAATTTGCACAAAGCAAATTATTACTAATGGTGTGAACTCCTCCTAACTCCTTCAAACCTTTCTGGTTTGAAAACAGTTCTATGTTCCTCAGCATATTAGACCAATAAACTCCGTGTGGCCATCAGCTACACAAAGCATGGCAGGTGTCAGGCAGGAAGGAAGGGGAAAAAATCAGCCACACACACATCCTAAAATAACAAGTCCCCAAAGAACTGCACACACCTTTTATTCTGATCAGCACCTGGACCAGGGGGCTTCATTTTTCCACCAATTCTCCATTTATTCCAGTTACAGGTAGGTAGCCATGCTGGTCTGCTGTAGTTGAAACAAAATAAAGAAATTCCTTTCAGTAGCACCTTAGAGACCAACCAAGTTTGTCATTGGTATGAGCTTTCGTGTGCCTCTGAAGAAGTGTGCATGCACACGAAAGCTCATACCAATGACAAACTTGGTTGGTCTCTAAGGTGCTTCTGGAAGGAATTTCTTTATTTTGTTTCCATTTATTCCATTACTCATGTGGTCAGACCCACATAAAACATAGTCCATGAACTACCTGGATGTGGGACAGAAGAAACTGCACCCTCACTTCTTCGCACAGGGCACTGTGACTGGATTGCCGAAACAGACAAGGCTCGTGCTTTTGTTTTGGTTTCATCACAACCATTTCCTGTGACTCTTTTCATGCTGCCTGAAATATACTCGGAGTCGAGAGTGAATTTCATTCTCTTTATTCAGCTCATAGTCATCAAGGAGAAGAAGAATGGCTCTTTCCCCAAAGGTCTCTCTCACCTTCAAAGGTCTCTCTCACCTTACAGCCTCCATCAGGCTGCATTTCAGCGTGAGGCTTTTCCTCCTGGATAGACTGATCTGCACATCTTTCTCCCACTGTGCCAGGGAACAAAAGGCAAAGGCAACTCCCTTCAAAATGGTGATTTGCAAAATGATGGTGCATTAACCATGCGACCTAAGGTTAAACACTCACGTGAAAGAGCAGAGAACACCAACAGTTAATCATTAACCCAGCTAGAAGTTCAGAGAGCTCCCTTTTACATACCACAATGGAATTTTCCAATGTTAAACCCTTCAGCAATATACATACAGGCATTCTTCATTTCAGCGCCAATTAAACAATTATACTTAAAAATAACTGCTGAGCGTGCAGGCCTAGTAGGGGCCAGAATAACAAGGGGGATGTGGTGGGGAAATAGTATCAATCTCCAGGAAACACTGGGGTGGGGGAAATGTCACCACCCAGAAAGGACCCTGTTCCCCTAAGGGTCAATAGTGAGGGTGAGACACTGCCCCACAAATGTATTTTTATGGGCACAATAGTGATCTCTCCATTGACTTGCCTACAGGAATGCATAATGCTATATTTAAAACAAGCAGGTTGTAACCTTCCCCTTTAACCACAGCCAATACAGTGGTACCTCGGGTTACGAACTTAATTCGTACTAGAGGTCTGTTCTTAACCCGAAACCATTCTTAACCCGAGGCTTGCTTTCACTAATGGGGCCTCCCGCTGCCACCGCGCCGCTGGCGCACGATTTCTGTTCTCACCCTGGGGCAAAGTTCTCAACCCAAGGTGCTACTTCCAGGTTAGTGGAGTTTGTAACCCAAAGCATTTGTAACCCAAAGCATTTGTAACCCGAGGTGCCACTGTAAAGGGGAGGTTTAAAATCTGCTAGTTTTAAATATAGTGGTGCTCTGGGAAAATAATTCGTTGAAAGAGGCCCACCTCTCCACCCGCTCCATTCTCAAGCTCTGTGTGTGGTTTCATTTCGGGTGGCAGACAGCCATTTGCTTTTTTGAGATATGGAGTCACAGAGCCACTTATCGAGATGCCTTGTTAATGGTACAATCCAACTCGAAAGGACGAGAACCTTCGCCCGAATCGTACACCCCCTACTCTGTAACCCTGAGTATGATCCCTCCCCTCATATCAGGGAGCACATACAGTTCCATCCTGACATTTTTCAGACTTGCCTGCATCGAAGTGAGCCTACGCTTAAGGCCCAGTTCATGCATGGATATCCTTGACTTGATTGTTGAGCAAATATCAAAGACAGACCTTTCAGATTGCATCAAGTGCTCTCATTCAGCTGCGCCTTCATCAAGGTCGGAGTAAGCAAGTGATGGGCACAGCTTTTTCAACCAGATCCTATAGGGTTGGGGGACAAAGGAACGGCAGTCATAGAGTTTAAAAAAGAATTTGATTGAATGGGGTGTTATGTCCTCGAGGCACTCGGGGCTATTGTCCAAGGGAAATAGCTCAACAAACGGAATTTTCTCCCAATGTTTCATTCTGGTATACAGAGGTGGGCTGTGGAAAGCAGGGATATGCTAAGATCCTGGTGAGTAACAGATGTGTGGAGGCAGCAGGGCCAAGATCCAGAGAACTCTGGGAAATTAGTTCAATGGGTTTCAGGGATGGGCTAGCATTTCTCATATGCCAACATACCGAAATAGAAAACAAATAAGTGGTGATATAGTGTTCGGGAACAAAAATGCCAAATACCCCCTCCCTTCCAAAAAAACCCAACAGCCCTCAAACATGAGTGCCCACAGGCCCTGTCCCTGCCTCCTTCCACCTGGTCTAGGGCGGGGCCTGGAAGGCCTCATAAAGGACTGCTGCCGCTGCTCTGCTGCTGGTGCTGCCCAGGACTCTCTCCTGCTGTGAGTGCCCACAGGCCCTGTCCCTGCCTCTTTCCACCTGGTCTAGGGCGGGGCCTGGAAGGCCTCATAAAGGACTGCTGCCGCTGCTCTGCTGCTGGTGCTGCCCAGGACTCTCTCCTGCTGTGAGTGCCCACAGGCCCTGTCCCTGCCTCTTTCCACCTGGTCTAGGGCGGGGCCTGGAAGGCCTCATAAAGGACTGCTGCCGCTGCTCTGCTGCTGGTGCTGCCCAGGACTCTCTCCTGCTGTGAGTGCCCACAGGCCCTGTCCCTGCCTCCTTCCACCTGGTCTAGGGCGGGGCCTGGAAGGCCTCATAAAGGACTGCTGCCGCTGCTCTGCTGCTGGTGCTGCCCAGGACTCTCTCCTGCTGTGAGTGCCCACAGGCCCTGTCCCTGCCTCTTTCCACCTGGTCTAGGGCGGGGCCTGGAAGGCCTCATAAAGGACTGCTGCCGCTGCTCTGCTGCTGGTGCTGCCCAGGACTCTCTCCTGCTGTGAGTGCCCACAGGCCCTGTCCCTGCCTCCTTCCACCTGGTCTAGGGTGGGGCCTGGAAGGCCTCATAAAGGACTGCTGCCGCTGCTCTGCTGCTGGTGCTGCCCAGGACTCTCTCCTGCTGTGAGTGCCCACAGGCCCTGTCCCTGCCTCTTTCCACCTGGTCTAGGGCGGGGCCTGGAAGGCCTCATAAAGGACTGCTGCCGCTGCTCTGCTGCTGGTGCTGCCCAGGGGAACTTGAAACAGCACAGAGTCCTTTTTAAAATGCCTTTTAAAGAATTTTTAATGTTTTTATCTTCCTTGGGGTGGTAGGTGGGAGGGATTTTTAGTTGGGTGTGGGAATCTGTTAAATTTTAGTGTATTTGTAATTTTTATTGTTTTTGGTTTTATTGTTTTATTGTGTTTGGGGTGGTAGGTGGGAGGGATTTTTAGTTGGGGGTGGGAATCTGTTAAATTTTAGTGTATTTGTAATTTTTATTGTTTTTGGTTTTATTGTTTTATTGTCTTTTTTGTGTTCTTCTTTTGTTGAGTTCTTTGCTGTTTTTTAGAGGTTTTATTTTGTTTTTAAGGGGAGGGGTCAGGGCTGCCCGGGAGGGGGTCCCAGCAAGCAAAATGGCTGGGGCAGATTCCACAGGGGGGTGTGCACTGGAACAACCGATCTCAGTGGTCACGGGTAGGAGGAGGAGTTACGCTAAGACCAGACCATGTCATTACCGAGGAGGCAGACTTAGTCGTTGTCTGAGGACTATCCCTGCCTCCAGGTCTGGTCCTGACCGGACGGATATTGGAATCAGCAAGGGATACCCACATGACCTGAAGGTGCTGCTGTGCAATGCCAGGTCGATGATGAATAAGACCACCGCCATTCACGACCTGATTGTGGATGGAGGATTTGACCTGGCATGTGTGACAGAGACCTGGTTGGAGGAAGCCGATGGGCCCGTTCTTGGCGCTGCTTGCCCACCAGGTTTCTCTTATGCACAGCAACCCAGGCCATCTGGGCGGGGAGGGGGGGTTGCAGTGATTTTTAGGAAGTCATTAGTTTGCACCAGGCGTCCTATTGGGAAGACCCAGTTCTCTGAGTGCATGTTCTGGAAGTTGGGCAATAGAGGCAGTACAGGATTCCTTTTGGTGTACCGACCTCCCCGCTGCACCAAGGATTCCCTGCCCGAGCTGCTTCAGGTCGTGTCGGATGTGCTCCTGGAGACACCTAGCTTGGTTGTCTTAGGGGATTTTAACATCCATGCCGACACGACCTTACAAGGAGCCGCTCGGGACTTCGTGGAAAGCATGGCCACCATGGGGCTGTCCCTGAATAAGTCTGGCCCAACTCATAGCCGCGGACATGCCTTGGACTTGGTGTTTACCTCTATGGATGTTGGTGATCTGACATTAAGTAAAAGCGAAACAAAAGAAGTGCCATGGTCAGATCACTTTCTGGTGCAACTGGACTTCTCCGCAACCCTTTCCCTCTGCAGGGAGGTGGGACCGATTCGGATGGTCCGCCCCCGCTACTTAATGGATCCAATTGGCTTCCAAAGAGTGGTAGGGGATGTTTTATCCCATGTCGATGGCCTTTCAGCTGATTCCCTGGTGGCCCGCTGGAATGCGGAGTTAACCAGCGCTATTGACTGTCTGGCTCCGAAGCGCCCTCTCAGATTGCATGGAGCCCGGACAGCCCCGTGGTTTTCCCCGGCGCTGAGGGCAATGAAACAGTCGTTGAGACGGCTAGAGCGCCGGTGGCGGAAAACTCATTTTGAATCAGACCGGACACGGGCTAGAGCTCAACTTCGAGCCTACCAAGTGGCAATGGCGATGGCGAAGAGGACCTTCTTCACCGTCTCCATCGCATCTGCAGAAAACAGCAGCAGGAGACTCTTCCAGGTGGTTCGCAATTTAGCGGAACCACCTGCTCCATCCGGGCCCAGTACGGGCCACATGATCTCCTGCAATGATTTTGCAAAGTTTTTTGCAGATAAAGTCGCTCAGATTCGGGAAGAGGTAGACTCCACCGTGGGAGCAGGGCCGGGGCGGGGGAGTGCTAGAGTCCTGTCTAGTCAAGTTTTGTGGGATCAATTTCAATCTGTTACCTCCGAGGATGTGGACAGGCTGCTTAGACGAATGAAACCAACCACCTGTCTCCTTGATCCTTGCCCATCCTGGCTTATAAAAGCTAGCCAGGAAGGGCTGGGCGATGGGCTTCGCGGGTTGGTAAATGCTTCTCTCCATGAGGGAGCCTTCCCAGACCCGCTGAAAGAGGCGGTTATTAAACCGCTTCTTAAAAAACCATCTTTAGATCCGGCCAATATGGCCAACTATCGCCCAGTCTCAAATCTTCCATTCTTGGGCAAGGTGATTGAGCGAGTGGTTGCGGAACAACTCCAGGCACGCCTGGAAGAAGCGGACCATTTGGATCCCTTCCAGTCAGGATTCAGGCCTCATCATGGGACTGAAACTGCCTTGGTCGCACTGGTCGATGATCTCCGGCGGGCTAGGGACAAAGGTAAGAGCTGTTTCCTTGTTCTGCTGGATCTCTCAGCGGCTTTTGACACCATCGACCATAACATCCTTCTGGACCATCTAGAGGGCTTGGGAGCTGGGGGCACTGTCATGCAGTGGTTCCGCTCCTTCCTCCTGGGCCGTGTTCAGAAAGTGGTGGTGGGGGATGAGTGTTCAGACCCCTGGGCGCTCACTTGTGGGGTGCCTCAGGGTTCTGTCCTCTCCCCCATGCTTTTTAACATCTATATGCAGCCACTGGGAGAGATCATCAGGGGGTTTGGGCTGGGTGTCCATCAGTATGCTGATGATACCCAGCTCTACCTCTCTTTTAAATCAGAACCAGTGAAGGCGGTGAAGGTCCTGTGTGAGTGCTTGGAGGCGGTTGGAGGATGGATGGCGGCTAACAGATTGAGATTGAATCCTGACAAGACAGAAGTACTGTTTGTGGGGGACAGGAGGCGGGCGGGTGTGGAGGACTCCCTGGTCCTGAATGGGGTAACTGTGCCCCTGAAAGACCAGGTGCGCAGCCTGGGAGTCATTTTAGACTCACAGCTGTCCATGGAGGCACAGGTCAACTCCGTGTCCAGGGCAGCTGTTTATCAGCTCCATCTGGTACGCAGGCTGAGTCCCTACCTGCCCACTGACTGTCTCTCCAGAGTGGTGCATGCTCTAGTTATCTCTCGCTTGGACTACTGCAATGCGCTCTACGTGGGGCTACCTTTGAAGGTGACCCGGAAACTACAACTAATCCAGAATGCGGCAGCTAGACTGGTGACTGGGAGCGGCCGCCGAGATCACATAACACCGGTCCTAAAAGACCTACATTGGCTCCCAGTACGTTTCCGAGCACAATTCAAAGTGTTGGTGTTGACCTTTAAAGCCCTAAACGGCCTCGGTCCGGTATACCTGAAGGAGCGTCTCCACCCCCATCGTTCTGCCCGGACACTGAGGTCCAGCTCCGAGGGCCTTCTGGCGGTTCCCTCATTACGAGAAGCCAAGTTACAGGGAACCAGGCAGAGGGCCTTCTCGGTAGTGGCACCCACCCTGTGGAATGCCCTCCCACTAGAGGTCAAAGAGAACAATTACCAGACCTTTAGAAGGCATCTCAAGGCAGCCCTGTTTAGGGAAGCTTTTAATGTTTGATGGATTTCTGTATTTTAGAATTTCTGGTTTTTTTTGGAAGCCGCCCAGAGTGGCTGGGGAAACCCGGCCAGATGGGCGGGGTATAAATAATAAATTATTATTATTATTATTATTATTATTATTTTAGATTTGCACCTACCTTGGGAACTTAGTCTAGGTCAGGCATAGGCAAACAGCCCTCCAGATGTTTGGGGACTACAACTCCCATCATCCCTAGCTAACAGGACCAGTGGTCAAGGATGATGGGAGTTGTAGTCCCAAAACATCTGGAGGGCCAAGTTTGCCTGGTCTAGGTGTCAATGGGAAGTTCGATTAGCCTTAGTTGTTCACAGAGGCCCATTTCTCTTAGGTGCGTCCAGGAATTCCCTTTTCCCTTCCTTATCTCCCTCTTCTGAAAGCTTTTCTGGTTCTGAGAGATGCTTCTCACCTTGCATATGGCAGTGACGATGACGAAGGCATTCCGAGTGATTTCCCCCTCCTCCACCACCACTACCCTTTATGTGAACATAGGAATAATGAGTTGTGGAGGCACAGCCACGACTCCATGAATCGTCCTGGCTGGATGTTTGTTTACATGGGAGTTCCAGAAGTTATCGTACATGGTGGTGGCTGTCCATGTGTGTCACCTTTGACTCTCCCATCCATAACAAAAGAGAGAGGACCAGGAGGGAGGGGAGAGAGAGAGCAATTCAAGGAGTGGGTCATTACTACAGATGGGTGAATCTGTTAGTTTTTCTTTTTCTTTCTCATTTTTCCTATCTGAAGTTCACTTCTCCACATTTTCACATCTGTTTGCACTTGACAGAGGGCAGGGAGGAAGTCCTCATGAAAATTCTTCAGCGCTTTAATGTCCATTTCTCAACTTAATTTTGATTTTATTTTCTGAATGTTTTAAAGAGTGGTTTTCACCAACTTTTTGTTTTCATTTTTTGACTTCTTAAATGCGCTGAGTTCTCTTAAACTCAACCGGTGTACAAGTTTTGCGGAACAAATGTGAAATAAATAAATAAATAAATGGAAGCAGAAGTAGGGAAAATGGAAGCCTCTTTTCGAAAACCTATGAGAAATTGGCAGAAACTTCACACAAACAGGCAACATGCATATATATATATATATATATATATATATATATATATATATATATATAAAGGTAAAGGGACCCCTGACCATTAGGTCCAGTCGTGACCGACTCTGGGGTTGCGCGCTCATCTCGCATTATTGGCCGAGGGAGCCGGCGTATAGCTTCCAGGTCATGTGGCCAGCATGACAAAGCCGCTTCTGGCAAACCAGAGCAGCACATGGAAACGCCGTTTACCTTCCCGCTGTAGCGGTTCCTATTTATCTACTTGCATTTTGACGTGCTTTATATATACACATACAAAGAAAGGGAGCCATCATGGCATCTTCACCATAATATTTGTCTGAACCTGCTTTGTCAAAAAGCCCCTGTGTGTCTCTGGTGGAAAACAAAATGTCTACGGAAATCAATTCGGGATTGTTAAAAGTCATTCCCTTTTCTGTTTGTTTGACTTTATGCATTTCATTTCATTTACGAATTGCTTCCCATAAAACATCCAAAAGCAGTATAACAATTAAAAGCATCAATGACAGAAACCAGTTTCTTTTTTAAAAAAATGTTTTTTATTCATTTCAATTATTAAAATCATACATATACATACACAACATTACTTTTCATTTACAAAAAGAAATCGGGGGAAAAAAGACAAATTATTACAAATATTTTTCATCTCTATAATAAAAATAAAGATAAGAAAAAGAAGAGAGAGAAAAAACAACAAAAAACAAAAATAAAATAACAACAACCTTCCAATCATATCCTATGCAATTTATATGACTCCCTCTTATTGTGCACAAAAGAAAAATTTCTCTGTTTTCCCTCTTTTTAACATTTTAACTTGGTTCGGCTCTGATCTGCCTTGGGATTTGGTTACTTGATTGTTTTTATATACTCGTCAAAAATCCTCCATTCCTGTTTTATTTTTTGTTTTGTTTGTCCTCTAATTCTCCCAGTAACTCTAGCTAGCTGTGAATATTCTTTCATTCGTCGTCGTTTAGTCATTTAGTCGTGTCCGACTCTTCGTGACCCCATGGACCATAGCACGCCAGGCACTCCTGTCTTGCACTGCCTCCCGTAGTTTGGTCAAACTCATGTTCGTAGCTTCGAGAACACTGTCCAACCATCTTGTCCTCTGTCGTCCCCTTCTCCTAGTGCCCTCCATCTTTCCCAACATCAGGGTCTTTTCCAAGGATTCTTCTCTTCTCATGAGGTGGCCAAAGTATTGGAGCCTCAGCTTCACGATCTGTCCTTCCAGGGAGCGGTCAGGGCTGATTTCCTTAAGAATTGATAGGTTTGATCTTCTAGCAGTCCATGGGACTCTCAAGAGTCTCCTCCAGCACCATAATTCAAAAGCATCAATTCTTTCATTAGTATTTGCCAATCTGTTATGTTGGGGATGTTCTTGCTTTTCCAGTTTCTCGTGAACCAGTTTCAATTCCTATACAAACAGTTGTCTTATACTGACACCACTGGTTCACCCAGCCTCTGTATTGTCAACACTGGCTAATAAAATGAAGAGGGAGAGAATCGCTTTTTGCTCCTTGGAGGAAAGGTGGGGTATAATAAAAAATAGTAGTAACAACTCCACATTCTTCTTTTTCTTTCCTTTAAGAAGCTGTTGTGATTCTGAACAGACTTCCGGTTAGCTGCGAGGTTGGGAAGGAAGCCGGGATCGCTATCGCAGCGAACCAGCTGCTGTTTTAGGAGTTTGGGGGCATATCGCAGGCAGCGTACAATTTTCTGATTGATTGTGGCCGGGAAAGTTTGCTGTCTTCCTTGGCCGTAGCTCCGAAGCTGTATATCTGGCAAGACCTTCTTTGACTCTGTCACATGCTGTTGCATTATGCTACCAACCGCTGTTTTAATCTGATAATGCTGGTCCTGAAAATTGCAGCAGCTCTTCTCGCACACGAATAGCAAGAACCACTGGAAATTATGGATCCATGTGAGCAAAAAAAAAAAAACGCAAAACAAAACTCAGCAGCAGAGTTAGTGTCACTTCCCATTTCTTCACCTTGGGCAACACGCCAATCTCAATTTTAAAAGGCAGCCAGAATGAAGATCTGGAAGAAAGTGTATCGATTTAATTTGATTCCATGACATCTCTGACAAAGCCATCATGGAGCCTGGAAGGTGGGCCAAACATATTAACAAAGGAAGAATCAAGCCACCCTCTTTTCAGCTCCAGAGTTCCTTTCCCTTGCATGATTAAAGTACATTGAAATTAAATTTGTTTAGCTGGCAGTTTATTGAAAATGGATCGTCACTGCTGGGCAATGCATGCCCGTCATTTATAGTAGAGTGCAAATCCATTTCCCCATCTCATTTGTGCAGAAAGTACACAGATAATGAAGCAGATAGATTATTCTGGAGAAGGAGTTACCTTTCCCAATCTACTTAATTCTAAAACAACATTACTAACTCTGTGTAACTCCCTGTGTAGAGGGGCTGGTTGTTAAACCACTCTGAACTGTAGCCTCTGGAAGGGGAACGGGGGTCTCCTCTTGCCAACTCTCAGAAACTACAGCTCCCAGAATTCTTTGGGGGAAGCCATGACGGTTGAAAGTGGTAGCATGGTGTTTTAAATGTATGGTGTGAATGTGGCCTTTGCGAATGGCATCCAGTTTGGGTCTGCACTACGATCAGTGCTATTTTTCTGAAAAAAAGGTGCCAGAACTCACCACCTTGTTTTCTTATAATGGCAATGGCACCCATCTAAGAGGTGCCGGAACTGAGTTTCTGTAAGTTCCAGTTAAAATAATAATAATCCCTGACTTTGATCCTTTCTGTAGCTGTAGCTTACAACCTTAAGAAGATGCAGAACTCACCCCACCCCCACCCCCAAAATGCACTAGCCTTGCCAGAATCTGTTTCCCCCACTACTCCTAAAATCCCTCTGGCGTTTCTCCTCAAACATGATCCCCCTTATTTGCTTTAAATTTTTTTCGTTTTCAGCAACATCCCACAGCAATTCTGGGCCCAGGTCTTATCACCATCAATGGTGGGGTCGACTCCTCTGGTCAGGCTTGGAAGTGAGTTCAGCACTAGCCAGTGGTCAGAGATAATGGGAGTTGCCGTGTTTCTCCGAAAATAAGACACTTTTTTTTTATCCTCGAAAAAACCACACTGGCTTATTTTCAGGGGATGTCTCTTTTTTTTCCTTCCTTTTTTCCTTTCCTTTTTCCTTCCATTGCTGCTACGCCTATCACTATGTCTTATTTTCGGGGTATGGCTTATATTCCTTGAATGCTTAAAAATCCTGCTACGGCTTATTTTATGGCTATGTCTTATTTTTGGAGAAACAGTGTTGAAGTAACAGCAGCAAAACTACAGGGAAGAAGCTCAGATCATATATATGAGTGACACCCTTCTTTGGAAATTAAACCAAACCATTAACATTCAAAAACTTTACTTGCAGAAACTTATCGATGAATTAAACATAACATTTACAATCACATTCTTATCCAAGCATGGGCTTACAGTCTCTTCTTCTAACGTCTAAGCAACCGTATTTCCCTTCCTTTCCAGAGCTCAGCACTCACCTTTCTGTATCTCAATTAGGCCATGCCTTGCAGCTCCTAGAAGAGATTTCCACTTTTACCTTCTCCTGCAGTTTTGCTCTCTTTCAAGCAGAGAAGAAGCGCTCCAACACTCTATTCAACTTAGCAGTGTTCACAGTGGATTCTAAAACATCTTGCTTCACCTAAAATGGAGTCTCTCCTTCACTAGATACCTCCCTTGTGACCAATGTTAGCCAATCACACGGGAACTACTAGAGAACTCTCTAGAATTCAGTTACCAACCCATCAAATTTAAGTACATAGTAATGCATACAAGCATTCACAATTTCAGTGAATTAAATTTCTATGCTTAACATTGTAGTCCAGTAACATTTGTAACTCAAGGTCTCACTTCTGCGATGGGGAATCATGTACTGTAATATCCCTGGTGTTTTATGGTGTGTGTTTGAGTGATGCATAGCTGCCAAGTCTCCCGTATTCCCCAGGAAACCCCTGTTTTTCCAGCTGTCCCCAGCCGAAAAAACAGATTTTTTTTGTTTTCCCCCGGTTTATTCTGGCGTGGTGGCCATTTTGGAACTGGGCGGAGCATGCTCAGAAGCGACTTTTGATGCTGCTTTGCCCAGTTCCAAAATGGCTGCAGCGTGACTTCTGGTGCAGCGGCCATTTTGGAACAGGGCAGAGCAGCATCAAAAGTAGCTTCTGAGCATGCTCCGCCCAGTTCCAAAATGGCGGCAGCGCTACTTCCAGTCTGCTACTTCCGGTCCAGTCCCTTATTTCTCAGGCCCGAACTTGGCAGCTATGGAGTGATGGTACTCACCAGTATAGAGAACCACCAACTCTCCTCTTCCTGCTGCCCATGGCAGCCATTTTGTGCTGGTACCCATAGTGCTTTTATCAAAATATGACTGCTGGCACCTCATTGCTTTACCCCCCCCCCTCCAAAAGAAAAGCACTGACTATCTCTGTTGATGATTACATGTTCCCATCAATGAAAACATATTCCCATTGAGGCTACTTTAGAAATATCAGCCGCATGAAACTTGATCATGAAACAGCAATCATGATGCCTCGTGTACCTTCCTAGCACAGTTGCTTGCTGTGTGAAACTTGTCTTTTCCTCCTCTCCAGGAACTGAAGTTTTGGGAAGTAAAGAATATGTATCTCGAGCTCTGCTGGAAATCTAATAGTCTTTCTATTGTCTTCTTGGTTCTCAGAGCCACAGGGAAATTCTCCATATATTTTTTTTACATTCACTCTTATTATCACTACACTCTCGAATCTAACCCAACGGCCACGCTTGTTGAACGAGATTTGTGTCTATAATAGAGGCTGTCGCTTTTTCTCATATTGAATCAGAATGGAGTATTGTCTCACTCTTTTCCCAATGCCATCTGACATTCCCCCTCTACCGCGGCATGCATAGTACATTCTATTCTTTTTGTAATTGATTCTAGGACTTTTTTATAAGAAAAAGAAAAAGAAAAGCCATGTTTTCTGCAAGTGAACAGCGCTGAGATGACAAAGCAGCATGCTCAATCCAATAACACATAGCAAACAGAATCTGAGCAGCCAAGTTAATTGATTTTTCTTTTGTGGAGGGTAATTAAGCTCCCTGCTCCTTCTCAGGCCTTGGCGTCTATTCAAGAAGGTGAGAATGGAGCAACAACACAATGAAAGGAGTGCTGGTTAACATAAGGTTACCAGATGTCCCCGTTTCCCGGGGAAAATCCATTGAAGTTGAAAAGTGTCCCCGGATTCCTTGAAAAAAAATCTGGTAACCTTAGGTTAACAACCCAAACTGCAGAATTTTCTACCAGAACCTGCAGGAGAAGAGACAATACATTTTTGGCTTATGAAAAACCTTTCTATTCATTTTTGCAGCTGTTTACATCTTGGAAAACATTCCAGGTGGTTTTCTAGTTTAGGGATCAGTCTGGATAATATCTGATGGAATGACTCCCCTACAAAGAAAGCTTCTACCGTTGGGGACATTTCAGTTTAGAGTAGTAGTAGTAGTAATAATAATAATAATAATAATAATATTGCAACATGACAATGGTTTTTATAATTGTGCACAGCATAGAGATAAAGCTCTTCCCAACAGAGCCTCTGCATACCCGCCAACATTTCTCTAAAAATATAGGGCCGTCTTATTCTATTATTATTATTATTATTATTATTATTATTATTATTATTATTATTAAATCGGGCTGCTCCGACCCCCTCCTCCCCCTCCGCAATAGGCAGGGGCGAGGGGGCGCCAGGATCAGCCCGAAATCGGGCTGCTCCGACCCCCTTCTCCCCCTCCTCGACCAGCAGGGGCGAGGGGGCGCCAGGATCAGCCCAAAATCGGGCTGCTCCGACCCCCTCCTCCCCCTCTGCGATCGGCAGGGGCGAGGGGGTGCCAGGATCAGCCCAAAATCGGGCTGTTCTGATCCCATCCTCCCCATCCGCGATCACCGGGGCGGGTGGAGGGAAAGCTGGCTTTCCCTCCACCCGCCCCACAGCCAGCAAGGGAGAAGGGAGACGTCCCTTCTAGCCGGCTGGCTGTGGGGTGGGTGGAGGGAAAGCCCCAGAGCCGCGCAAAGCGTTGGCCTGGCTTTCCCTCCACCCGCCCCACAGCCAGCCAGGGAGAAGGGAGACGGCACCGGGCGGCGGCAGGCAGCGGGGCAGGCTGGCCACAAGCGGCCCTGCTTCTAGGGGGGGCAACTGCCCACTCCTGCCCCCCTGCCTACGCCCAGGTGAGTCTGACCAAACTGCGGGAGGCAGTGGAAGATAGGAGTGCCTGGCTTGCTCTGGTCCATGGAGTCATGAAGAGTCGGACACGACTAAACAACAACAAAGGAAAAGTAGGACATACTGGGACAGCTTTTGTAAATCCAGGACTGATGCTGGAAAATAGGGACACTTGGAGGGTCTGCCTCCTGGGTGCTAAGATAGGTCCAAGGTGCCCTCTTAGTTATTCTTCCACCCCGAGATGCTTGGCAGGTTGCAGCCCAGAATAGGGTCTTCTCTGTGGTGGCCCCTAAGCCTTACCTTCCAAGTTCCGGACTGCAGAATCCGGGACCGGCAGCCATTTTACACCGGAAGTTGCGTCGATGTAACTTCCGGTGTTACTTTGCCCTTCTATGGGCACCCAAAATGGCCGCCGCCAGCTTCAAAAGTCGCTTGTACGCATGTCAGGAAGTGTGCCGATGCAACTTCCGGTGTCGCTTTGCCCATCTATGGGCACCAAAATGGCCGCCGCCAACACCGGAAGTCACGTCTATGCACTTCCGGATATGCGTAGATGCGACTTTTGAAGCTGGCGGCAGCCATTTTTGGTGCCCATAGAAGGGCAAATCGGAAAGAAAGAAAATGGCCACCGGCAGGAGAAAAAAATGGAGAAAAACGGGAGACTAAGTGATACGGGGGACCACCGGGAAAAGGTAAGTAAAAAAGGGGGTTTTCCCGGGGGAAACGGGAGACTTGGCAGCTATGCCCTAAGCTGTGAAACTCCCTCCCTAAAAAGGTGTGTCTGGCACCTTCATTATACAATACAACTGCTGGTGAACGCTGAAGATGCACCTCTTTTGACACTCGAGATGTAATTTTAAGTTGTTTTCCCACTGTTTTTAATATTGTGTTGTAATACTAATGGCTTTTTTAAAAATTGCTGTAGCCCACCCTGGTGCCTTGGGGGACCCAGGTGGCGCTGTGGTTAAACCACTGAGCCTAGGGCTTGCCGATCAGAAGGTCGGCGGTTCGAATCCCTGTGACGGGGTGAGCTCCCGTTGCTTGGTCCCAGCTCCTGCCAACCTAGCAGTTCGAAAGCACATCAAAGTGCAAGTAAATAAATAGGGACCGCTCCGGCGGGAAGGTAAACGGTGTTTCCGTGCGCTGCTCTGGTTCGCCAGAAGCAGCTTTGTCATGCTGGCCACATGACCCGGAAGCTGTCTGCGGACAAACGCCGGCTCCCTCAGCCTATAGAGCAAGATTGAGCGCCGCAACCCCAGAGTCGGACACAACTGGACCTAATGGTCAGGGGTCCCTTTACCTTTACCCTGGTGCCTTAGAGTGAACGGTGGGTAATAAATTAGAAAAATAAGAATTATGATAATAATAACAATGCAGCACACCGTAATTCAGCAGTAGCGAACATGTGAAGCCATGATCAGCAGCCATCACAGGAAAACAAAGCCAGCTTAATGGGTCGTTGTGCCCCATTCAAAGCGCACAATCGTCCCAAGGAACACCATGGAGACAGCAGAACATCACATCCATTTGCTTTCAAAAGCGCAGAATGGAGACCACTGGAGGTTGAAATATTGCTGGAGATCTCATCTACAATTGTCCTAATTGCTAATCAATCTGCATTCAGAAACAGAATCTCTTGCAGCTGGTTAATGAGAATCATTTTGGGGGGGGGGTATATTTCATCATTTGTGTTGTTAGGCTGCCAGGATACCAGGATACCAGATACTAGTGTGTGGGGCGGGCGGGGCGGGGAGAGCTTCTAAAGTGGCTTTTGTCCAGACACCAGGAAAATGTTCGACAACCTGGTGGCCCCTTCAGAACACTTATCTGCAGAGTGTGCTTTTCCTGTGAAGAGGAGAAATGCCTGGCATCCCATGTGTTTTCTGGGAATCAAAGGATGCATTTTGTGAAATGAACTGCATTGTAAACATGGGTCCGACAATTTTTTAAAAAATCCTTCCAGTAGCACCTTAAAGGTAAAGGGACCCCTGACCATTAGGTCCAGTCGTGACCGACTCTGGGGTTGCACGCTCATCTCGCGTTATTGGCCGAGGGAGCCGGCGTACAGCTTCCAGGTCATGTGGCCAGCATGACAAAGCCGCTTCTGGCAAACAAGAGCAGCGCACGGAAACAGCGTTTACCTTCCTGCTGTAGCGGTACCTATTTATCTACTTGCACTTTGATGTGTTTTCGAACTGCTAGGTTGGCAGGAGCTGGGACCAAGCAACAGGAGCTCACCCTGTCACAGGGATTCGAACCGCCAACCTTCTGATTGGCAAGCCCTAGGCTCTGTGGTTTAACCCACAGCGCCACCTGTGTCCCTACACTTCCCCTAATATAGGCTTTTTTCGAAACACATTTTGGGTTGGAGTGCTGCATTGCAATGGTCAGAGAAGTGCAGATGTAGGCAGATAACTGTGTATCTAATCACATATTCCTTGAGCAGGTGCAAATTACATAGGTTTACCTTAAGATGTGAGCTCCACTCCATTTCTTTTCCATCTCTAAGCAGGGTGGGGGTTGATCTTAACCCCTATTCCCTGCCCCTGAAATCCCAACTATGTCATCTGACTCTGAGCTTCTGTCTTCGAGAAACTGCCCCACCCTCCATCCCATAAATAATGTTGGGAGTCTGCACTCAATCTGCAGTGTGTTTGCTTAAAAGCTCTATAAATACATGGTGAGCATTATGAAACTCCAAAAATCAATTCTTTTCCCTCTAGAAACAGCTACTGTCCCAAGGCACTAAAAGAAGAAAAAAGCGGGGGATATCAAAATTTGCTAAATGGGTCAGGAGAGAAGTCCTCAAGGACCCAAGCAAGGCAGCAGGGAAATAAACAGTGGCTGACTTTAACACTTGAAATCTCCTAGAGGCACATGGAGGAGAGATGTTTCCTCTTCGGCTCTGAGAATCATCTCTCCAAGCAACCCAGGTCGGATGTTGCTTCCTGAAGCCAAGCATGAAAATGAAGCCTTGGAAACGTTGGTTGCTGAAGACTCAAGGGTAGAAATATTGGGCAGCAGGGAATAATAACACAGGCATGAATCACATCGCTTGAGAATCAGCTTAACTCACAGAGAGAAGCAGAGTGATAAGAAGGAGAGAAAGGAGGGGGGAGAGATCCACATCACTTTAGTACAGTTTGCTACTTTGGGTGGTATGAAGTAAGGGAAGTAAGGAATGTCCCAGTTTTGGACTACAATTCCCATCATGCCTACCTAGCAGGACCAGTGGTCAGGGATGATGGGAATTGTAGTCCCAAAACAGATTAAGACCCAAGTTTGGGAAACCCTGGCCTATACGAGTCAGGAATTGCTGGATCTGTGCATGCCTCCCATATGTGGTGACCCACTGAACTAGTGACGGCAATTTCTCAGCAAGTACTTTCATCCCGGCTATTGGATCCTCTTGGTCAAGAAAGAGTTCAAGGAGATATTTCAGACTTGCCTGAGCAATAAGGTGCTCTTCAGCTCTGGTGTGTACCTGCATCTTGAGCTATTCTATTCTACTGTCCTGCTTCTGCTTTGCTGTTCAGTTCTGGCATGCTCTTCCTTGTTGGCTTCTGGTTTGCTCTTGACTCCTTCCTTCCTCCCTGGTAGCTTGCCCCCCCATCTCCTGGGTTCCAGCCCTGGAGATTTGTTAAGAAAAACTGCATGCAAAAGGCCATACCATGTCTTAATGGGCTTCTCCTATTCACTGTGGCTCCTGGATTATTCAGAGGCTGCTGCTCTCCTGGAAGGAAACACTTGTAATGGAAGACCTCTCAGGCGTGAAGTTCTTGTTAACATCACTCCCTCTGCTGACCATTTGGGCAGATGGGAATATGCTTGGTTAAGCTACAAGCAAAGATTTTTGAGCTGCACAAGCAGGAAGGGTACCTAAAAGCCATTGGACTCAAGATATGGCGGAAAGAAGATCAAAAGAAAGCATGAGAAGTCTCTGATAATATGTGGTTGTGTTGCAGAGGCATTTTGTACATACAGGTAGGGACACAGAAAGCTGCTTCATACTGAACCAGAACATTGGTCTGTCTAGTTCAGTACTATTTGCACTGACTGGCAGTAGCTTTCCAGATTTTTCCAACCCCTACTTGGAGATGTTACAGACTGAAACAAGGGCCTCCTTCCTAAGATAAAGTTGAACTGAGAAATCCATTTATAGGGGGTTCTCCATAAATGATCGATATGCCCTTAAAAAAAGAATCATAGAATTGTAGAATTGGAAGGGACCCCCGGGGTCATCTAGTCCAGCCCCCTGCAATGCAGGAATCTCAGCTAAAGCATCCATGATAGATGGCCATCCAACCTCTGTTTTAAAACCTCAAAGGAAGGAGAGTTCACAAGCTTTCAAGGGAGACTATTGTACTGTCGATTAACTCTTACTGTGATGATCTAGCCACCTCTTGTTTGTAGCTTCTCTGCCCAAGTTAACTCCACCCTGAAAAGTTTTGCCTTTTCTGTTTGTTCTCTTCAGACACTTGTTGTTGTTTAGTCGTTTAGTCGTGTCCGACTCTTCGTGACCCCATGGACCATAGCACGCCAGGCACTCCTGTCTTGCACTGCCTCCCGCAGTTTGGTCAAACTCATGTTCATAGCTTCGAGAACACTGTCCAACCATCTTGTCCTCTGTCGTCCCCTTCTCCTAGTGCCCTCAATCTATGTCTGCTATTTTCTCTCTCTCATCATCTCCAATCACCCTGTAAATAGTTCCTGCATTAATAAAGTCTTTGAACTCCAGAAGCTGTAAAAGATTGCTTCAATCTAATTCATCCAAGCTGCAAGGTCTGCTAACAATGTGAAGTGTAGACATCGCAGGAGAGGTGCCCCTTCCTCTTCCTCTGCCCCCCTTTTTCTGATTGAAAACTCCCCACCAGAGAGTGTTCCAGATGTGTGCTTGCCCCAGTACAAATACATTCGGGATTCACGTGAATAGCGGAAACTGAGAAACAGTAATAAGGAAAGGGGATAAGCATCCCCTCCCTTCTGCTGCTCTTCCACTTCACATTACCCCCTCTTGAAGATTCCCCACCTCAAAGAGTCTTTAATGCAACATATCCAGTCTGGTCCTTCGAGAGCTCCCTGTGTACTTCCAGCCCACACAGCAGCAGTAAACATCTTTAGCCAGTTTGAAATGCTGTCCTCATTTTTAGAGGAGGGAAGGCTTTCTTTGTGGAAGCAAAAGGTCACAGCCTTTTTTCCAAGAGCAGCAGATGGATGTAGCAACTGTTTCACTTGGTCCTTCTCTTGCACAAGGCAGAGGATCTGGTTCAGCTCCCCTCTCACCTTGCTAGGCTTGTTTGTCTGTGCACAGACAAAGTGTCTCAGCCAGGATAATGGAGAGAAATGGGTTATTCTGTCCTCGTTTTGATGGAGGAAAAAAAAACACAAAATAGCCCTTGGAAAAGAAAGAGAATTAAACAGCCTTCCAGGTGTCTCTGCTCCCAGAAGCTTCTCTCACTCTCCCCCTGGTCAGCTCAGTCACTGTTAAAACATGCCCCTGTTCTTCTGCCCAGCCTGATGGGTTTGGGGGCGGGGGGGGGGCTTTTGTGACCATGCCAGAGGGAAGTGGTTGATTGGCAATGGAGTGCCTGACAAAGGGGGTTGTGATGGGAGGTGTCATAATGACATGGCAGAAGTTTATAAAATGATACATGGCATGGAATGTTGGATATGGAACAACTGATTGGTTCAAAATTGGGAAATGAGTACGACAAGGTTGTATATTGTCTCCCTGCTTATTTAACTTATATGCAGAATTCATCATGCGAAAGGCTGGACTAGATGAATCCCAAACCGGAATTAAGATTGCTGGAAGAAATATCAACAACCTCAGATATGCAGATGACACAACCTTGAGGGCAGAAAGTGAGGAGGAATTAAAGAACCTTTTAATGAGGGTGAAAGAGGAGAGCGCAAAATATGGTCTGAAGCTCAACATCAAAAAAAACCCAAGATCATGGCCACTGTTCCCATCACCTCCTGGCAAATAGAAGGGGAAGAAATGGAGGCAGTGAGCGATTTTACTTTCTTGGGCTCCTTGATCACTGCAGATGGTGACAGCAGTAACAAAATTAAAAGACGCCTGCTTCTTCTTCTTCTTCTTCCCAAAATAAAAGCAATGACAAACCTAGACAGCATCTTAAAAAGCAGAGGCATCACCTTGCCGACAAAGGTCCGTATAGTTAAAGCTATGGTTTTCCCAGTAGTGATGTATGGAAATGAGAGCTGGACCATAAAGAAGGCTGATCGCCGAAGAATTGATGCTTTTGAATTATGGTGCTGGAGGAGACTCTTGAGAGTCCCATGGACTGCAAGAAGATCAAACCTCTCCATTCTGAAGGAAATCAGCCCTGAGTGCTCACTGGAAGGACAGATCGTGAAGCTGAGGCTCCAATACTTTGACCACCTCATGAGAAGAGAAGAATCCTTGGAAAAGACCCTGATGTTGGGAAAGATTGAGGGCACTAGGAGAAGGGGACGACAGAGGACAAGATGGTTGGACAGTGTTCTCGAAACTATGAACATGAGTTTGACCAAACTGTGGGAGGCAGTGCAAGACAGGAGTGCCTGGGGTGCTATGGTCCATGGGGTCATGAAGAGTCAGACATGACTAAACGACTAAACAACAACAACACATGGCATGGAGAAAGTGGGTATAGAAAAGTTCCTTGCTCATTAATAACACTACCATTCATGGACGTCCAATGAAGCTGAGTGTTTGCCTATTCAGGATAAATTAAAGGAAGTTAAACGATGGAACTCACTCCTGCAGGAAGAATCTATGGCCACCAAGTTGGGTGGCTTTAAAAGAGGACTGGGCAAATTCATGGAGGAAAAGGCTACCAATGGCTACTAACCAGGATGGCTGTGCTCTGCCTCCACAGATTAGAATGGATCTCATTACTTCCATGTAAGTTGTCTGCCTGGCCCAAGTCCCATTGGTCGTAGAATGATAGAATCATAGAATTGTAGAGTTGCAAGGGACCCCCAAAAGTCATCTAGTCCAACCGCAGCAATGCAGGAATCTCCATTAAAGCATCCATGACAGATGGCCATCCAACCTCTGCTTAAAAAACTCCAAGGAAGGAGAGTCGACCACCTACCAAAGGAGTCAATTCTACTGGCCAACAGCTCTTATTGTCAGAAAGTTATTCCTGATGTTTACACAGAATCTCGTTTCTTCTACCTTGAATCCATTGGTTCAGATCCTACCCTCCAGAGCAGGAGAAAACAAGTTTGCTCCTTCTTCCATATGACAGCCCTTGAGATATTTCAAGATGGCTATCATATCTCCTCTCAGCCTCCTCTTTTCCAGGCTAAGCATACCCAGTTCCCTCGACCCTTCCTCTTAAAGACCTGGTTTCCAGACCCTTGATCATCTTGGTTGCCCTCTGCACATGTTCCAGTTTGTCGATATCTTTCTTAAGTTGTGGTGCCCAGAACTGGACCCTGTATTCTAGGTGTGGTCTGACCAAGGCAGAATAGAGTGGCTTGGTTTCCAGACCCTTGATCATCTTGGTCATCTTCTTACATTCTTATATTCTTACCCCAGCCAGGCGAAGGCATTCAAGGAAGGTATGGCCTGTTGAAGCCCAGTAATGTCTAATCTGACCAGGACTGACTCTCAGTGTAAGCCTTTCCAAACCCTTCTCCCTGTAGCTCTTCATGTGAAGATGCTGTAAGCCTGAAGCTAAGTCTTCATCCATCCATGGCATGATCTCTCCTACCGAGACATGCACTGCTCACAAGTGATTCCTGGGTTGGTATGCCATGCAAGCCAAACCAAGCCAGATGGTTTGATGGCTTCATCCACACCTGTTTTGCACGAGCACTACCAGGCAATTCTGCAACAGGATCCTCATCAGAGATACTGCTGAGCATTGATTTAGCAGTTGCAGGATGCCATTCACTTCTGCCAGCACTGAAAAAACTGGTCTTTGTGTCATTCCTATGCAAATTCCTTTCATTCTCAAGCCTATTTTAAGAAGAAGAAGAAGAAGAAGAAGAAGAAGAAGAAGAAGAAGAAGAAGAAGAAGAAGAAGAAGAAGAAGAAGAAGAAGAAGAAGAAGAAGAAGAAGAAGAAGAAGAAAATGTGTCTGCATTCAGCTATGTGATTTCCTGCAATCAGAAGCCTTTAATTCATGTTGTTCCCTGTGATTCCATCCTCTGCTGCCCTGACCTCTCTCTTCTCCCCCTCCAGGGCGTGAAGTCAAGAGCTCCGCATTTTGAGAGGATAATTAGCGAGGAGGAAGCCAGAAAGGACTGAGGTTCTCCTTGACCTCCCCCTCTCAACAACCTGTTAGACTTTCGAAAGGGCTGGCAGACTGTGGCTTACAGCGAGTGAGGGAAAGTCACAGGGTGTCAAATTGCCGCCTACGGGAGAGTGGCTGGGAAATTGTGGGCAACAGATCACTAGGAAGGCAGGAATCAGCAGAGAGGGGCTGCTGTTGGCAGGTGGGCAGTGGCAGCGTTCCGTTTCGGGTGCTTAGAACCAAACTCCGTCTGGCACCATTCGTGGTTTTCAAAAGTTGCTAGTGTGAGAGTCCAAATCTGGGCTTGCTTATGTACCATGGGCCCTACTGCTCATTATGTGCTGCTCGTTTGCATTATGGCACGGGTGGCGCTGTGGTCTGAACCACTGAGCCTCTTGGGCTTGCCAATCAGAAGGTCAGCAGTTTGAATCCATGTGACAGGGTGAGCTCCCGCTGCTCTGTCCCAGCTTCTGCCAACCGAGCAGTTCAAAAGCACACCAGTGCATGTAGAAAAAATAGGTACCGCTGCAGCGGAAAGGTAAACAGCGTTTCCACGCGCTCTGGTTTCCGTCACGGTGTTCCGTTGCACCAGAAACAGTTTAGTCCTGCTGGGCACATGAACCAGAAAGCTGTCTGTGGACAAACGCCAGCTCCCTCAGCCTGAAAGCAAGATGAGCGCCACAACCCCATAGTCACCTTTGACTGGACTTAACCGTCCAAGGGTCCCTTGCCTTTTTTTATCTTTTTGCTCATTGTGTGCTGGTCATTATGCATTATGTGTTCTTGTCGATTGCTTATTATTATACATATTTTTATGTGCCTGTTGTCTTTGTCCATGGAGTTTTCTTGGCAGGGATAATGGAGTGGCTTGCCAGTTCCTGCTCCAGGTGGATCACATTTAGTCAAAGCTCTCCACTATGACCTGTCCGTCTTGGGTGGCCATAGCTTCTCTGAGTTATTCAAGCCCCTTCGCCACAACAAGGCAGTGATACATGAAGGAGAAGGATGGTTGGACAATGTTCTCGAAGCTACTAACATGAATTTGATCAAACTGCGGGAGGCAGTGGAAGACAAGAGTGCCTGGCATGCTCTGGTCCATGGGGTCACGAAGAGTCGGACACGACTAAATGACAACAACAATACATATTTTTACTTACGGCATAAAATTTATACACTGTAGAAAAGCAAACAAGCCTCAAAGTCATTTACAAAGAGAATGAAACAATAAGGTTACTGGTGAAGATGGTTAAAAACAACTATTAAAAATATTTTTTCCAAAAAAACCAAACCAACCACACTAAAATCAGCAAGAATCTAAAACCAGATTGAAACACATTCCAGGGTTCTTCATATCTGGGTAGGGTTGTCTATAGAAAAATGTTTGTTTTTTTTAGCAGCTGCCAAAAAGAGTACAGAAAAGGTGCCTGTCTGGTGTCAATGGGCAGGGAGTTCCAAAGTGTAGAACTGACCGAGCAGGGAGAAAAAGGGGCGAGTCCTCGGCCACGGGCAGTTTAAATAGCCAGCGCCACACTCCCGGACCATCCGGATTGGACGGCCTAGGGATGACGTGGCCGAGGACCCTTCAATGGTGCAGGGGCTGTCTTGCCCCATGCATGTGGGGAGGGCTTGTTCCCAGCCCACAACGGGAAATGGCTTTGCCTCACTAAAAAGTTCATTTCTTATATGGCAGCTCAAGCCATGCCAGTTCCACCAATCAAAGTGTGTGTGTGTGTGTGTGTAACTTTTTGTATTATATAGTTACTATATTCTGCATTTACATTTACTATGTATTATCTAGCATTGTGCATTAATATTTATTGCTATAGTGCAGGCTTCCTTAAACTCGGTCCTCCGGATGTTTTGAGACTACAGTTCCCATCATTCCTCACCATTGATCCTGCTAGGTAGGGATCATGGGAGTTGTAGGCCAAAAACATCTGTAGGGTTGAGTCTGGGGAAGCCTGCTATAGTGTTTTGCTTTTCTGTATTGCTTTGTATTGTATTCTGCATTTTACATCTTCTTCTTTGTTATGTTACTGTGCTGTGAAGCACTCTGTGGCCTTTTGGGCAAGGTAGCATAGAGACGCCAAAAATAAATTAATAAATGAAACGCTTCTTTCATTTATGAATTGCTTCTCGTGAAACATCCCAAAGGGATCGGCCATAAAAATATCAATAAACACTTCGACAGTGATAATGTATATAAAAGCAATACAGATCCAGACTTGGATAAGAGTCTCCACTTAAAAGACTTGCTGATAAAGGAAGCTCTCCTACAAGCGTCAAAATGCAACAGACATGGCAATTGTCCAATAGGTTGCATAGATGGGTAAATAAAGTATATATCATAAAGGCACCACAGTCTCTGCTGTCCCTCACGCCTAAGGAAACACAGACTGGGCAAATGCCTGAAACCCTTGGAATCTCACACCGCTTGGAGATTGAGGATGTATCTGGTGGGATCTAGACACATATAAAAAAGCGCTGTGAAAATGCTTTTTTAAAAAAGTTTTAAAAATATATTGAATTTCCCATCAGCTCACAATTGCCATCTAGTGTCACGTTTGTATACTGCACTTGAAACACACTTAAAACCTTATATTTGCAGCGGTATAGCTGAGTCCTCTCTCTTTTTAATAATAATTGTTATTAAGTTTCAAAAACTTCACAGATTTTCTTCCATTCAGATACCTACATATCCTAAATTGATTTCCGACCCTCTCACCTACAGTGTTTAAAAACCAAACATTTTTCTACTGCATTGTATTTCACACCTCCATCACAAAAAGAAATCCTCTAATATCTTTCCGTCACCTTTCCCTTCCGCCGCTCATTTCTCGAATCCAGCCAGCAATTTCATTTGACTGTGATTTTATTTTATTTTTAAATAGTCCACAAAAGACCTCCACTGTTCTACAAAAAGTTCACCCTTTGGGTCTCACATCCATTCCTCCTTCGTTGGAATCATCCCTTCTTTCCATTTTTGTGCATATGAAATTCTAGCCGCTGTCGTTACATGCATAAATAGTTTAATCAACTTCTCCAGAATGCCTGTTCCTATTATCCCAATAAGAAATGCTTCGGGTCTTTTGGGAACAACGCACTTAAACGTCTTATTCGTTTCGTTATATACCAGAATGTATCTCAAGCCATATTCTGAATATTTCACTCTCCTCTGGTTCATAAAGAGGAGAGGGGATTATTTTTCATGCAGTAGCTGAGACAGGGAGGTCCAGTGGGGATTGACAGTAAAATCAGCAATAAGCCAACAGTAAAATCAATAAACCAGCAGTAAAATAAGACAAGCCTGAAATGGATGCTCACTCTCAAAGCCTTTATTTCGATGCCAGGACAGAGGAAGATGGCAAGATTTCAACTTATTGTGTCTGTCCTTAAGAAAAGAAACATGATTATTGCGAGGGCCCACCCCAATGTCTGTGTTCAGGATTTTTACCTATTTCACAGTTGGCCGCCAGACAAGAAGATAACATCAGAAATTCAAAAGGAAAAGACATTACAAGCGGAGCCATCTGCCTGATTTTTTTCCTTGCCAGTTTATAATATGCCATTCGGCTGTCCTGGACACCATTGTGTTATTTGGGGCTTTTAGAGAAATTAAAACTCTGCTTTCTGCTCAAAAATGCAAAGCTGGGTCTCTTAAATCAGAGCCAAATCAGTGCTTTATATGTGGGGAGGGTTTCAGACAGCCATTAATATTCATCTCCAGTTATCACAGCCTGACCACAGCGATCTGATCGTCACAGCCAGGCTGATGCACCGCAGCCAAGGGAAAAAAACAACCATTTAAATTCAAAAAGGGGGAAACAAAGCCAGGTTCAAGAAGACCTGGCTCCCTAGAACATCCAGCGATAACCTGCATGCCGTAGGGTTGCCATACATCCTCTTTTCCCAGGACACGTCCTCTTTTTCATGGGTATGTAAAAGGAGAGTCGCCATAGCCATCCATAGTTAAAAGTAGAAGTTGGCAAATGTGTCCTCTGTTTTGCTCTTCAAAATATGGAAACCCTATTTGTGAATGGTGGAGTATCACCAATATAAAAAAAAGATAAATAAGGAATGTTAATAAGAGACTCTAATGATGATTGTTTTGTGGAAGAATGGAAGTCTTTTATGGACTACTTTAAAAAAACACTACAGTATGACGAACTCATGAACAGGATTTGAATTATGGGCAACAGAAGGGACTAGAGGTTATTGTATTGTTGTTATGGTATAATAGATAGAAGACAGGGTGAGAAATAAAAAAAACACCATGGAAAATGGGGTGGGGATTCAACAAAACAAAAGAAATATATATATATTACGTATTGGAGTGTGAACTTCTGAAAATTTAATAAAATATAACTGAAAAAGATAAATAAGGAATGTTTCAGCAGCACTTTCTCTTCTTTTCTGTAAACCTCTTGGAGGTTTTGTTGATCAAGCAGTATGCAACTCTTAAATAGAATAAAAATGCAGACATAATGGAACCCAGGAACTTGCTTTATACTGAGTAAGGACACCTGTCCATCAAGCTCAGTATTGTCTGCACTGATTGGCAGCAGCTCTCCACGATGTCAGGCAAGGATCTTTTCCTGCCCTTCTTGGAGATGTTCAGGATCGAACCTGGGACCTTCTGCATGCAGAGCAGATGTTCTTCAATTGAGCCATGGCCCTTCCCCGTTGAAGGAGTCCATTTGCACAACATAATAATAATAATAATCAACAACAACAACAATTTATTATTTATACCTCACCCATCTGGCTGGGTTTCCCCAACCACTCTGGGCGGCTTCCAACAGAGATTAAAATACATTAGAATATCACACATTAAGAATTTCCCTAAACAGGGCTGCCTTCAGATGTTTTCTAAATGTCAGGTAGTTGTTTATCTCTTTGACATCTGATGGGAGGGCATTCCACAGGGCAGGTGCCACTACCGAGAAGGCCCTCTGCCTGGTTCCCTGTAGCTTTGCTTCTCACATTGAGGGAACCGCCAGAAGGTCCTCGGAGCTGGACCTCAGTGTCCAGGCAGAACGAAGGGGGTGGAGACACTCCTTCAGGTATACTGGGCTGAGGAAGTTTAGGGCTTTAAAAGGTCAGCACCAACACTTTGAATTGTGCTTGGAAACATACTGGGAGCCTAAACAGCTTCCCTAAACGGGGCCACCTTCAGTTGTCTTCTAAAAGTCAGATAGCTGTTTATTGCTTTGACATCTGATGGGAGGGCATTCCAGAGGGCGGGAGCAACCACCAAGAAGACCTACTTGCGCAGGGTGGTTTTATAGCTGTTTTCCAAGAACATGCTGGACTAGTTGGCCATGATTACCAATTGATTTAAAATACAAAAAAAAAAGTTTTTTAAAAAATAATATTTTATAAACCCAGGAAAATAATTTTCAGCACAGTACAAAAATTTAAAGCATTCCACAGTAATTTACTGTGGAAAACATTCAGAATATCACTACTGTTGTAATTAACAGTAGGAAATGATAGCTGAGTTGTTGTTTAGTCGTTTAGTCGTGTCCGACTCTTCGTGACCCCATGGACCAGAGCACGCCAGGCACTCCTGTCTTCCACTGCCTCCCACAGTTTAGTCAAACTCATGTTGGTGGCTTCGAGAACACTGTCCAACCATCTCATCCTCTGTCGTCCCCTTCTCCTTGTGCCCTCCATCTTTCCCAACATCAGGGTCTTTTCCAGGGAGTCTTCTCTTCTCACGAGGTGGCCAAAGTCTTGGAGCCTCAGCTTCAGGATTTGTCCTTCCAGTGAGCACTCGGGGCTGATTTCCTTCAGAATGGATAGGTTTGATCTTCTTGCAGTCCATGGGACTCTCAAGAGTCTCCTCCAGGACCATAATTCAAAAGCATCAATTCTTCGGCGATCAGCCTTCTTTATGGTCCAGCTGAGTAAAGAACCATAATTTGGATTATAAAAAAATTATTTAAGCTGGCCAGGAAAGCAGTAGGACTGCTAACTGGCAAAGTTATAAGGGAAGAAATTATAGCAAAACATAATGAATTTGTTGCGTCTTCATGACAAAATATCAAGTAATATCAAACCCAATTCATTTTTTCCTTGAGTAATATATCACAGCAGTCATCCGAGTCTCAGATGCATTCTCTAAAGTAGTTGTAAGTAAATTAGAAAGTTTTCAACTACAGTGGTTCCGGGAGTCTGTACTTAACCTGAAGCGTACTTAACCTGAAGCGAACTTTCCCATTGAAAATAATGGAAAGTGGATTAATCCGTTCCAGAAGGGTCCGCGGAGTACTTAAACTGAAAGTACTCAAACCAAAGCGTACTTAAACCGAGGTACGACTGTACAGTATTCCGAAAACCAGCTTATGTACTATGTAGTTAGAAGATTTCCGGAATCATTTAATATGGACAAATTGGCCAATCATATGTCTTGAAATGGTAAAAGAGATTTTTATATACAGAATTAAGGATGTGGAAAAGCAGCCATGCTGAAAGATCATCGGCATACCTTTCACCTTTTACCTGCGGCAGAAATGCTTCATCACGGAGCTACAGCCTAGATAGAACCTTATCTGTGCCATGTTTCTTCGTGCATAACTTTGGCTGGATTCTTCCCAACATAGTGGACCAGAACAGGTGAATCACCTGTGCCACCTGCAGAGCTTTCCCCTCCAAGCTTTATGCAAGGCAAGCTGTTTGTGCACCTTAGATAATGGATGCTCTGGAGCGGTTTCCAAGCTGTATGGGTCACAGTTCCCTCGGAGCCCCCGATCCTCAGCTAAAGAGCCTGTTTTTCCCGCACACGGAGACAGGTGTAAGGATAATGCCGTGCCCTGCAGTGAATATTGTTGAACCCATTTAAATCTCTTTCCCTTCAGGAGAGCGTGGCAAAACATGCAGTGGGCCGAAGACAAATTGTTTTCAAAGCCCTGTGTCTATCCGTTTTCCCTGAGCACACTCTGTTCCGCCATAAATTGTTTCCCTTGGCTTCTTAGACCAATATCGCCTGTGCAAGAAAAAGAAATCGATTTTAGCTTTTCCTGCAGTGCCTCTCGAAAGGCGGTAATAAATTTGCTAATTGGAGAAGGTGCACAAGCAAAAGCAAAACGACTACAACTCACCTGCTAGGCGGTAGCTTTTTCGAAGGAGACAGTGGGATGGCCCATTTCAGAAAGTAACATTGTGGGGAAGACATAGATGTCCTGAGGCTGGCAGGTGGCCTGTGAGCCACCAAAGAAAGTCTCCGACAGGGGTCTCCTGTGGCCAGACTTTGGGACTTTTGCTTCCGCACCAGCAGTGAGCTCTGGACTTCCCACCAGCCAATCAAACCAGACTCCATGTAGGGCTGGGTTAGCGACCCATTGCCGGTGGGCGGGCCAAATGCTTCGGGTCCTGCCATGCAACATTCTGAAAGGCTACCCCAACTTTCAATCACATGACATCACAGGTGACTCCTTTTCTTCACCCTCTATGGTTTTGCAGACTGATCCCCAGCGAATGCAAAGCCCATTTGCATTCAGGGAGCTGCATCATCGCCTGACATCAGGTGTAGGGCAGGTGGGCATGCCTTGGGCCCACAGGCCAGGGGTGTCCTACCACTGATATGAGGCAAAGGCACCATCTAGGCTACAGTGTTGGTCTGCACTGAGCACAAACCCATACTCTCAAACACCATAGCGAGGCAAATTGGGGCACAACCTTGATGGAGGCTGCACCCCCACTCACTCTGGCCTCACCCCTCTCTCAGCTCCCTCCCTCCCTCCCTCACTCCTTCACCTGACCCTGACCCTGCCCCTCCCACAGTGGCCTCTGTTGCTGCAGCAGCTACTAGTGGACTTCCAGAAGCCAGTGCCAATTCCAGAAGTACATGCAGAAGAAGGAGAGTGGGCGGAATGCAGGTAAGAGCACATTTTTCAGCACTGTCTTTTGGTCCTGCACTCTGGCGCGAGCCAACTGATTTGCACCAAAGTATAGGGTCCCCAAACACGCGTCTTTGGGGTTTTTGGTGGATTAGAAACTGAGCTGGCTTCTCTAAATCCAGGGTGTCCCGCTTAAAACAGAGCCGTTGCAAGGTATGCACAAACTCCGGAGCCTGAATGCTACGTGACATCCTTCTGAGCTGGTCCAACAGTCTGCACAATTTATTACATTGAGTAAGCAGGCTAACTACCTTCTTAATTCAGGATTTGGGCCAATGGGGGGCTAGCACAAGACATCCACTCACTGCCGCTTTCCTTCTCTCCTCCTTCCCATGGCTGCTGCTTATTTGCTATTGTTTTGCCAGCATATTAGGGGTAGCAGCACTAGTGGGCCCCCCATCTCTTCTCTCCCATCTCATTTCTTCCACCTACAAATTTTCCCTTGCAAAGCGGGTTGCTGTAGACACTGGCTACAAGTAGGGGACTCATCCGTCCGCACTGTTCCTCTGCCAAGTATCCACAGGGAGGTGAATTGTTGGTTTGTGTTCTGACATGTAATAGCTCCTCAGGGATCCTCTGCAGCTTTGGTTAAACTCCTGGGGGAGAGAAATCTGTCCGTTTCAAAAAGGTGACCTGATGTTGGCTGTAGCCTCTTCCAGGAGGCTGCTGACGTCCATTGTGAAGTATGCTTTTCTGCGAGAGTGCCTTGCTGAATTCTTTGCTGCGGTTCTGTACACTATCTGATTTGCGCCAGTAAAATAACAGTCATAATCCCCTGCTGCTCTTTTCACACCTCTCTCCTAAGGAGCTCGCAGCCCTTTGAAAACATTAATTAAGAGACACAATACCCGGCAAATAAAGCAAATATTATCGCTTCCTTGCAAGGACGAGGAAAGGTAGGGGAAAGCTGAAGTCAAATGCGACCGAAGGTCTTCCTGTGAGTCATCAGCAGAGAGAACCAGCAAAATTGCTGTAAAGGTTCTGCCTCTGATTCCTCCCCTTTCCTTTCATGAGCACCATAATTATGGGAGCACATGGAAATAAAAAGCATTGCTTTTGTGAAGTGCGCAGGTGTCTCTTCCGACTGTCAAACAAATTCGCAGAGCTAAGTGGCCTTACTAACTGATTTCTCTTGATTATTTTTATTGCATTTTAAAACTTCTAAAATTATTATTGGAGAAGATGAATAACACCCAAATATAATATCTGACTCATTTAAAACGACCCAAAATCAAATACGTACTTGCAGTCAGACGTCATCGATTTACTCATCTCCCCATGTTGTTGGACTACAACTCCCATCATCTCTGACCATCCCCTGCATGGGGCTGATGGGAGTCAGAGTCCAACAACATCTGGAGGGCAACCAGGTTGGATAAGCTATGCAAAGATTTAATCCAAAGAGGGATGTGCTTGGTTGCAGTCCTATAATGATATTTCATGCATATTTGTCTTGCATACCATTTAAGTTAAACAAGTCCTACAAGATCGAGAGGGCAATCTGCTGGAAAGATTCAGGACAGCCAAAAGAAAACCCTTATTCACACAACACATAGCTCTTTCTTTCCAATGGAACACACCACTGCCACCATCTTGCGCCGCCCTCCCTGCCTTGAGTGTACGCACCTCGAAGCACGGTGGAGAGCGATGACGATGCCAGCACCACAAAGCACAGTGGGAGAGCCAGTGTTGCTAGACTGCCCATCCACACACAAAAAAAGCAAAAGTATCACAGCCAGACTGGGTGTGGGCACCCTGCAGCAAACTGACAGGCCTTCTGAGTCAACCCAAAAAAGGCAACGGCTGCAGCCACAGAATAATCGATGATGAAAGAGTGAACATTTTACCAATCAGAAACAGCTAGAGGTGGGCGTTTGGGTGGGGCGGGAGCTCCTTCAGAAAGGGGGTCAGGAGCTAATCGAGAAAGGAAGCTGCTGGCCACTGGGCTGAAGTGAGACAAGTGTGGGCAACCCCGTATCATCCGGCTAGGAAGGGATGCGCTTACTGTGTTACGCAACCTTTCTTTTTTGTGGCACACCGAAGGAGGTGGAGAGGGAGGCAAGGTAGGGAAGAGTATGTACATGCCATGTTGTTGGGAGAGCACTCTGGGTGCAACTCGGAGCCTTTGATCTGGGATGCCTTTAAATCTCCTCCACTGAAATCAGGGTGAGCTAAAAGTGCTTCACTTTGGCTGGATCATGCCCTTGGGAGATGCATACCTACCAAGTTCCGGCCTGAGAAATAAGGGACTGGACTGGAACTGGCAGACCGGAAGTAGCGCTGCCGCCATTTTGGAACTGGGCGGAGCATGCTCAGAAGCGACTTTTGATGCTGTTCTGCCCTATTCCAAAATGGCCGCCGCACCAGAAGTCGCTCTGCAGCCATTTTGGAACTGGGCAAAACAGCATCAAAAGTCGCTTCTGAGCATGCTCCGCCCAGTTCCAAAATGGCCGCCGCGCCAGAATAAACCGTGAAAAAACAGGGGGGCAGCCGGAAAAACGGGGGTTTCCCGGGGAATACGGGAGACTTGGCAGATATGGGGAGGTGGCGAGTCTGGTGCACCGTGACTAATTTTCTGGAAATCAACCCTTGCACCCATCAGCAAGTTGATGACATTAGAGGATATATTTGTCTTGAGTATTGCGGGTTTTTCATGTTTGCATTTCTCTCTGTTGTGATGAAAAGGCAAATCAACAATAAACTGAAGTGAGAACACATAAAAGAAAAGAAAATACAACTCTAGGCCAAGTGGCCAGTTTGAGCAGGTGGTGTTTATTCAATCGCCACTCAAGACAGATTCAAGGAGACCTTTGCCAAGGCGTTTCATCTATGTCATTTGTTCCTCTTTCCTCTCTCGATATCATGTCCTGCTGCGTCTCCCCCCCCCCCAGCCAGATGCTAACTCTGCTTATGAAGCAATAGCTAGACAAACACAGGTCCTGCTTGGCAGGAAGTTTCTCTAGCAGCGGTCTTCTTGAGAAGCAAACAGCCGCAGAGAGCAAAAACATCATGCTAAAGGGAAAGATAGGACACTAACCAGCCCAGCACCTGAATGCAACAGATGATTCATTTCCTTTGGAATACAGACAGCTGCTGCCCAGAGATACGGAGGCAGGTTGGCGAACTCTTGCACTCGATCAGCTTTTCTTCATGTTAAAGGGCAGGCGAGCCTTCAAAGATAACATCAGCCTTAGCCTGAGGCTGGTTTGCCCAGACATTGGTGGTGACTTGCATGTCTCATTGGGTCATGGCAGATACAATCCCACAGACAGAACTCAGGCTGGGCCTGCATATGTAGTGGAGTAATGGGGCAGCGTGAACTGCATCTGCTCAGGCTAAAGGTGAGGGTGGCATTTCTGAATGCTGCTGCCTCCAAACGGTCACTATTTTGTGGAAGGGATTTGAGCACAGACCAGAAATTCAGGTTTGTGCAATTAAAGCACTCTGTTGGTTGCCCTAACACAACACGTTCATTTAAAAAAATGATGGATAGCAGGTATGGCGAGCAGCTGCAGCGAAGCAGCCCCCTCGAATCGGCGCAGAGGCTCTGAGGCGCGCTGGCGGTGGCCGCCTGGCTGGCTGGCTGGCTGACAGGAGAGCGCGGAAGCCTGCTGAGTCTCGCCCCCACTGCTTTCCCTTGCAGCTCCTCTCTCCCGCTTGGCCAGAGGGCAGGCTGGCCAGCGCCCCCTCCATTTTGGCGCCCTAGGCAACTGCCTAGTTCGCCTTAATGGACGCACCGGCCCTGTTTGTGAGTTCCAAAGCTTCCCTCTTCCCCTAGTATACTGTGGGGGGGAAAGACCATACATTTTGTAGAGTTGCCATATTTTGAAGAGCAAAAACAAGGACACATTTGCCAAGCTCTACTTTTAACTATGGCTCTCATTTTACATACCCATGAAAAAGAGGACATGTCCTGGAAAGAGAGGACATATGGTGACCCTAATTTAGTAAGTTAAAAAGGGTTTACTTGCAAACTCTCCAAAGGTCAGATTCATGTGCTTTTCCATGCAGCATTCAGAGAAAGTTTCACAGGGAGTAAAACTTGGCTTAGTTGCAAAGTGGTGATTCTATCACCTCAAAGTCAGGATTACAATATCAGTGGATATAAATTCATTTCAGCTTTAGTCCAGGGCTTCCAAAAATGTGGTCCATGAGCTTCATCTGGTGGTCCATAGCAGCAACTCTGCAGAGCATCATAGCTACAGGGGTGTGAAGAACATGTGTGTTTGAAGAACGATGGGCTCAGTGGCCACTCCATCCTTCTTAGAACCCAGTGGTCTGCTCAGAAGGTTAGCAGGATGGAGAGAAAGGCACAGTAATGTGAGTGAGGCCCTGGCTCCCCCATAGGAATAAAGACTTCTCCCCAGTGGGGAAAAGAGGATGAGAGACACTTGGAAGGAGTGGAGAGTCAATACATAACAATTGTTAAACAACTGGTTGTGGTCCAACAGATAACATTTTCAAACGGTCCTGTGGGTGTGGAAACCACTGCTGTAATCATTATTCCCTTGCATGCGAGTTCACATTTTCTCAGTGAAAGCCACAGGATTAAGAATTCTCTGCATTTAGAGTGTTCAAAGAGCATTTCAGAAACACTGAGGATTTATTACAGCAGACCTGAAAGACGGGGTCAGTGTTTTTATAGCTAACATTGCAAATCGGGATGTGGTGGGCAGTGGTATTGCGGCCATCCTAAGAGCGATCTCTAAAAATCTCACTTCATTTGAACCAGACCAGAGTCCACGTGAGTGAGATCCCATGGTCGCAAATACCTCCAAGGGAGTCCAAGACGGATGGAAAGTTTCTGAAAGGTGAAATCCTGAAGGCCCAAATGCAGCCAGTTCCAACAAGAAAGAAAAGCGGGAGGCATCTAAAGAAATGGGAGTGGCTGCATAAGGAGCTTACAGTTGAGCTGAGATTAAAGGAGGGCTGGTCTAAGAAATGGAAGAAAGGGGAAATCACAAAGGAGTATACACGAGTAGGCAACATTTTCAGGGCGAATGTCAGGCAAAATAAAGCTCAAAATGAGCTCAGGTTTGCAAGCCCCCCACCCCCGGCTTAGGTATGAAAACTAGAGAAGGGGGTATGCGGCCAAATTGCCTTCTCAATCTGGCCCGCGGACGGTCCGGGAATCAGCGTGTTTCTACATGAGTAGAATTTGTCCTTTGATTTAAAATGCATCTCTGGGGTATTTGTGGGGCCTGCCTGGTGTTTTTGCATGAGTAGAATGTGTGCTTTTATTTAAAATGCATCTCTGGGTTATTTGTGGGGCATAGGAATTCGTTCAGGTTTCCCCCCAAAATATAGTCCGGCCCACCACAGGGACGGTGGACCGGCCCACGACTGAAAAAGGTTGCTGACCCCTGAACTAGAGTCAAATAATGAACTACAATGTAGAACAGTGTTTCTCAACCTTTTTTGGGCCACGGCACACTTGTTCCGTGAAAAAAATCACGAGGCACACCACCATTAAAAAAGTTTTAAAAATTAACTCTGTGCCGCCCTATATTATAATTATGACTGTAAGAAACACTTGCCAAATATTGCTTTCCGGCGGGTCAGCGCTGCCGAGTTCTTAAAAGATCCGGGTTTCTGATCCACCCCACCCGACCCCGCCGTCCCGTATCTTACCCTGTGCGTGTTCTCGGACTTGTGAGAGGACGATTTGGTCTTCATGCCTCCGTGAATTAGCAACAAACTACCTTTTGAATGATGGAGATTGAATATTTTAAAAGTAGCTACTTGAAGTCCGCTCGATTTTCCAAAAAAGAGACACACGTGCGGCACTATTAGCTGCTGGGGGCTGCCATCTTGGCTAAAGGATTCTGGGATGATCCTGTCACATGAGGCATGGGGAAAATGGAAATAATGAAAGCTGATTGGTCTGTGGAAACTAGAAGGGGCGAAGAAATAGGACGCCCAGGGAGGTGGAGTTTGCAGCTGCAAAATTGCCCTTCTCGTCGCCGCACGTCGCCGCACACCAACCAGCATCTCGCGGCACACTAGTGTGCCGCGGAACAGCGGTTGAGAAACGCTGATGTAGAAGTAAGTAATTATTTGGACTGTTCCACACACATTTTTTTTACTATCACTATGGTTATTAATATTTTGCTTCATGCATTTAATGAAAAAGATGTGCAGAGGAGGATTCCCAGGATGATAAAAGGTCTGGAAACCAAACCTTATGGGGAATGGTTTGAGGGAGCTGGGTGTGTTTAGCCTGGTTCAGATGAGACTGAGATGACTTTTGGGGGGTAATAGCTGCAAAACAGTGTAATAGACTTGCTCAGAACGTGGTGGGCTCTCCTTTATTAGAGGTTTTTAAGCAAACTTCATGATTTATGCTTTAGCTGAGATTCCTGCATTGCAGGGGGTGGACTAGTTTGCCCCCAGGATCCCTTACAACTCCATGATTCTATGAGCTTTCCAGAGCAAATTCTCTCTCCAGCCATAACAGAGAAATGATTGTGGATGCCTCACCATATTAATCAGCCTGAATGAAATATTTTGTTCTGCGTTTGTGGACTAACCCAAGCCAATCTCTTCCTCTTGGATACGCAGAACAGCTTGAATTCTCAACAGACCACCAATGTTTGCATTCCCGGCTGAGTGCCTCATTCTAAAGCTGAGGACTGTTTGGAAAGGGAGAGGAAGAGAGAACTGTTTGGCAAAGGAAGAAGCTTTACACCCGCGGTGCCCCCAACCAAAGTGTTCTTTAAAGTGCTGGCAAGTTTGTATCTTCAGTGGAGCCAATTACTGGAGAAGATGCAGCTTCCAGGCTGTGTCGGGGCCACAAAAGCACACAGTCGATCTCTTCTCTCACACTTTCTTAGAACAAATGGCATGCTCGGTGAGGCGACCCCCTGGAAAGCTTTCAAGGCAGAACAATCACAGCACCCCAGGTCTGCTGCTTCGCGCCGTTTCCCCAGACTTTCCTTTCCCTCGCCTGCGAGGAGCTGCCAACCGTGGTTTGATGAGCTCTGATGGTCTTCGGCTTGGCAGGCAAACAATGTCCCAGCTCTTGGAGTTTCGAAAACAATGGATGCCTCTCTTTCACAAACATTCTATGAATATTGCATTGCTCCCGGGGACAGTTGCACAGATAAAACAGCCATGCAGGCGTGTTTCTGCAGATCGAGGGAGACTCTCCACATTGCAGCTTGGCAGCCCTTTAAGAAGAAGAAGAAGAGTTTGGATTTGATATCCCGCTTTATCACTACCCAAAGGAGTTGCAAAGCGGCTAACATTTTCCTTTCCCTTCCTCCCCCACAACAAACACTCTGTGAGGTGAGTGGGGCTGAGAGACTTCAAAGAAGTGTGACTAGCCCAAGGTTACCCAGCAGCTGCATGTGGAGGAGCAGAGACTCGAACCCAGTTCCCCAGATTACAAGTCTACAGCTCTTAACCACTACACCACACTGGCTCTATAAGAGCATGGGCCTGTTCTTCACAAGAAACAGGGCCAGTTCTACCATTGGGTAGATGCTGGGGGCAGCGCCCCCTGGCTATTCTTCCTAAGCCCTTCCCCAATCATTCCCCTTCATTGTCACACAGCCTGTATTCGACCTCTTCATCTGGCGGGATGCCTTAGATGTGTTAGATCACTAGGGATTGGGGGAGGAATTCAATTCAGTTCACATTTAAAGGCAAACTTGAAACAGTGCAAGAACCCAAACACAGCCATCTTCTTTCCAGTGGCTGTCTCACATGGCCCTGTCTACCATCCAGCCCACAATGACAGAGGTGCTTACTTGAGAGTAGCATCAGGAAAGGTGAGGGAAGTTGCTCTAGAAGCCAGGAGCAGTGGGCCAAGCAGAAGAAGTCCATGATTGGGATGAGGAGTTCAGAACTGTAAGGAAACAACAGAGGCCATGTTCACACCATTGATTCAAAGTGCTATGATACCATGCTAAACACTCATGGCGTCCCTCAAATAGTTCTGGGAGCTGGAGTTTGTAAAAGGCTCTAAGAATTGTTCAGAGACCCCCCTATTCCCCTTCCAGAACTACAATTCCCAGAGTTCCCTGTGAAGATGGATTGATTGTTAAACTGGGAACCATAGCTTTGAGGGGGAATGGCAACCCAGTTCAACCCCCCCCCCAAAAAATAATGCTCAACAATCACACTCATAAATGCTGAGCCAATTTTGGTGAGGAGCCAAGGATTTGCTCATCCCTAGTTTTTGCTGCATTCAGCCCAAACTGTCTACATATTCTAATAAATTCTCGCAAGTTTTCTCCCCCATCCCGCCCACACCCATATTGTTTGGGCGCTTTCAGACTGAGGTTTTATTGCAGTCTATTCTGCAACATGTCCCTGGCACAATAATACTGTGCTAGTGGTGGATTTATTGTGCTTTAACTTGTTTGGGATGCTGCCCCCATGCTATCGCGTCATTGCACCCAGAGGGGCTGCAGTGCAACGAAAATAAACCAGAACATTTATGGTATAAAAAGTTAATGGGTTTTCGGCAGGACGTTGTGGGATGCGCACTGGTTGGTAGTGAAACTGTGCGACTTCCCTGAAACCATTGCAGCTGCAAACAGTATCGGTATCGCGTGTGACTGCTCTGATAGCATCCTGAACACCAATGACTGTGAAATAAAAAGGATGTCCGGGGTGTGTATGTTCTTTTCCGGCCTTGTGCCTTGTCGTTTTGGCAATGGCTCCCGGCAGCCCACCTGCCAAATTGGACTTTTGTTGTTGTTGTTTAGTCGTTTAGTCATGTCCGACTCTTCGTGACCCCATGGACCATAGCACGCCAGGCACTCCTGTCTTCCACTGCCTCCCACAGTTTGGTCAGACTCATGTTCATAGTTTCGAGGACACTGTCCAACCATCTTGTCCTCTGTCGTCCCCTTCTCCTAGTGCCCTCAATCTTTCCCAACATCAGGGTCTTTTCCAATGATTCTTCTCTTCTTATGAGGTGGCCAAAGTATTGGAGCCTCAGCTTCACGATCTGTCCTTCCAGTGAGCACTCAGGGCTGATTTCCTTCAGAATGGATAGGTTTGATCTTCTTGCAGTCCATGGGACTCTCAAGAGTCTCCTCCAGCACCATAATTCAAAAGCATCAATTCTTCGACGATCAGCGTTTTTTATGGACTTATCTGCCCGCTAATGCTGCAGAGGAGGAGATGGTGTTTGATAATGATATATTTAAGAAGGGAGCAACTGCAGGCAGCAGAATTCTGGGTGATTGTCGCACAGTTGGTAATAGCATCATTAGACACGACTCAGCCGGCATTAACTATGTTTGCCTGTTCAGGCAGATAAAGATGTCTTTTGCTGTCTTCTGATTTGTTCACAAACAGCCTGTGCGCAGTTATTTTCTTGCGGATCTATATTTATTGTATAGCAGTAATTATGAGGAGATACATTTGGAGCGAATTTCCATGCTGTTGCACCTGTTGCAGCCAGTGGAGCCTCTGTCCTTCTCAGCCAGCCGCGTCCAATGGTGTGGTGGTCAGTGCCGAAGAACAGGAGCTCATCATGAGAGCTCAAATAGCAGAAGTTGCAGGTTCACCCATGGCATCTCTGTGTAAATGGGAGTCAGGGAGCAAGGATGAAAAAAATCCTTGCCAAAGATCATAGAACTATTGAGTTCTAGGGGGGACATGTCATGCTAACTCTGAGGTAGTTTGTTCATCTTTGGTCCCCATCCTAACCTGGCTGCTTTGCAGGGGGAAAAAATTCTTGGTCATCTACTGGATATATGGAGGTCTCGTACACCTCAGGTAGTGTGGTTGCTGACCTTGAGCCAGACATCTTGGAGAGTGAAGTCAAATGGGCCTTAGAAAGCATTGCTAATAACAAGGCCAGTGGAAGTGATGATATTCCAGCTGAACTATTAAAAAATTTAAAAGATGATGCTGTTAAGGTGCTACACCCAATATGCCAGCAAGTTTGGAAAACTCAGCAATGGCCAGAGGATTGGAGAAGATCAGTCTACATCCCAATTCCAAAGAAGGGCAGTGCCAAAGAATGCTCCAACTACCGCACAATTGCGCTCATTTCACACGCTAGCAAGGTTATGCTTAAAATTCTACAAGGCAGGCTTAGGCAGTATGTGGACCGAGAACTCCCAGAAGTGCAAGCTGGATTTCGAAGGGGCAGAGGAACCAGAGACCAAAAAGCAAACATGCGCTGGATTATGGAGAAAGCTAGAGAGTTCCAGAAAAATGTTTACTTCTGCTTCATTGACTATGCAAAAGCCTTTGACTGTGTCGACCACAGCAAACTATGGCAAGTTCTTAAAGAAATGGGAGTGCCTGATCACCTCATCTGTCTCCTGAGAAATCTCTATGTGGGACAAGAAGCTACAGTTAGAACTGGATATGGATCAACTGATTGGTTCAAAATTGGGAAAGGAGTACGACAAGGTTGTATATTGTCTTCCTGCTTATTTAACTTATATGCAGAATTCATCATGCGAAAGGCTGGACTAGATGAATCCCAAGCCGGAATTAAGATTGCCGGAAGAAATATCAACAACCTCAGATATGCTGATGACACAACCTTGATGGCAGAAAGTGAGGAGGAATTAAAGAACCTTTTAATGAGGGTGAAAGAGGAGAGCGCAAAATATGGTCTGAAGCTCAACATCAAAAAACCAAGATCATGGCCACTGGTCCCATCACCTCCTGGCAAATAGAAGGGGAAGAAATGGAGGCAGTGAGAGAAGTCACGAAATTAAAAGATGCCTGCTTCTTGGGAGAAAAGCAATGACAAACCTAGACAGCATCTTAAAAAGCAGAGACATCACCTTGCCTACAAAGGTCCGTATAGTTAAAGCTATGGTTTTCCCAGTAGTGATGTATGGAAGTGAGAGCTGGACCATAAAGAAGGCTGATTGCCGAAGAATGGATGCTTTTGAATTATGGTGTTGGAGGAGACTCTTGAGAGTCCCATGGACTGCAAGAAGATCAAACCTATCCATTCTGAAGGAAATCAGCCCTGAGTGCTCACTGGAAGGACAGATCGTGAAGCTGAGGCTCCAATACTTTGGCCACCTCATGAGAAGAGAAGAATCCTTGAAAAGACCTTGATGTTGGGAAAGATTGAGGGCACTAGGAGAAGGGGACGACAGAGGACGAGATGGTTGGACAGTGTTCTCGAAGCTACGAACATGAGTTTGACCAAACTGCGGGAGGCAGTGGAAGACAGGAGTGCCTGGCGTGCTCTGGTCCATGGGGTCATAATAATAATAATAATAATAATTTATTATTTATACCCCGCCCATCTGGCCGGGTTCCCCCAGCCACTCTGGGCGGCTTCCAAAAAAAACAGAAATTCTAAAATACAGAAATCCATCAAACATTAAAAGCTTCCCTAAACAGGGCTGCCTTGAGATGCCTTCTAAAGGTCTGGTAATTGTTCTCTTTGACCTCTAGTGGGAGGGCATTCCACAGGGTGGGTGCCACTACCGAGAAGGCCCTCTGCCTGGTTCCCTGTAACTTGGCTTCTCGTAATGAGGGAACCGCCAGAAGGCCCTCGGAGCTGGACCTCAGTGTCCGGGCAGAACGATGGGGGTGGAGACGCTCCTTCAGGTATACCGGACTCATGAAGAGTTGGACATGACTAAACGACTAAACAGCAACAACTGGGTATATGATTTGTCGTTGTGAGAAAACAAGAAGTGTTGGATCTGGCCTGTGGCCCATCTAGTTCAGCATCCTGTTCTCACAGTGGCAAAGTGGAAAACCCACAAATAGGATCCAAACACAACAGCACTCTCCCTTCCTGGAAGATGTCGTGATGGGCAGCAGATCGCTTTTTTGCTCTTCTAGATGTCCTGGTGAGCACCAGATTCATGAGGATTAGACCAATTCCTGCAAGATGAATTTCTTGAGGACTTACCGTAAGTTCTGCCTTCCCTGTTAAGAACATAAGGAAAGCCTGCTGGCTCAGGCCAATGGCCCATCTTTTCCATCATCCTGTTCTCTTAATGGTGAACCAGTTGCCTGTGGGAAATCTGCAAGCAGGACCCAACCACTATCTCCCCTTTTTTTGCAGTTTCCAGCAACTGGTCTTCAGAAGCATTGCTGTCTCCAACCGTGGAAGCAGAGCAGAGCCATCATACCTGCCAAGTCTCCCACTGACAAAGGCGGGATCAGCAGCGGCACGGCCCCGGAAGTTGCGTAGAAGTTTGCTTTGGCCCAGTTGTCTAATCTGTTAAGGTCATTTTGAAGTGTGATCCTGTCCTCTGGGGCCACCCCTCCCAATTTGGTGTCATCTGCAAACTTGATCAGGACGTCTGTATTTTCATGGGAAAAATGTTGGAGGGTATGGAGTTGTTCCATCCCCTTCAACAGGCTGCTGGATTAGGTGGGCCTCAGTCAGGCCCTCCATCTCTTCTTAATTCCTCTCCCTTTTCTTTGTGTCTTTCTTCTCCCAATTAGCAAAAGGGAATGCAAATTGCTAAGCTGTCAACACACCCATTCTTCCCCGAATGTAAACATTAATTTCTAATTGGGGAAACCATTGAGAAACGTACAGCACCCGCAACTTCTTCATGTTCAGCTGTTGAGTCACCTTCGTGGAAGTCTGTAATTTGGAATAGTGTGCCACCCGGTAAGAACAGGCTTCGCTTTATCAGCTATGATAGCCTTCGCACACTCTCATTCCAAGTGCGGGTTGCAACTTCTCAGCAGCGAAGGACGCAGCTCGTCTCGACTGAAGAAAAGAAAATCTTCTAGCTGGGGAGATATATGTTATCTGTCGCGTCGATTGCATACAGCTTTGTGATAATGATTTGAGGCGTCTTTGGCTGTTTCCAGGAGACAAAAGCTCATTGGCATATGGTTTTATTTCTCTGGAGGCATCCCAAGGTTCTTTGCGTAATAAAAGTTTGCATAATAAAAGTTCCACGGTGGAATGAATAATATATCCCCTCAGGAAAATGGCAAAGCCGTCTCCGGCACTGGAAAGACTGCTGGAATGTTACACTAGCTGTCTGCATTGGCCGGAATACCCTGGAAGGGCTACTTCCAGGCAGGAGATGATTTTGGGATTGGTGTTCCTCATATGTGCAAGGTTGTTGTCGTTGTCATTTGCAGTGTTCACAAGGCACTAAGGGCTCGTTCTGTTTCCCCTGCGCTTTCTAGACATGGGTCGGTGTCAGGAATGAGCCAGCTCCAAGCGAAGGTTTGCAGCCAACTGCAGAAAGCAGACAGGAACAGAGAGGCTTGGATGTTAGCCAGGCAGTGGAGAGTCAGCAGCTGCAGACTCCGGCTCTTCCTGACCTCGACAGGCAGGATGATAAGGCAGTTGCTGAGAGCAGGCTAAAACACAGCCAAAGCTCACAGGAAGAGGTTAGAGCTGATCCGCTAAGTCCAAAGAGTCGGCAACTGAGAGGGCTGCTAGACAGGAAGCAAAACAAGAGAGGTAAGGGTCGTAAGTTCAATTTCTTCTGTCGACGCCGGAAAGAGTCTTCAGAAGGGTCACCTTGAGTAATGATGCTGGAGGCTTTGTTAGAGCCATCCGGAGCTATCTGTTTGTTTTTGCAATTACCTACACTCCTTTTTAATTACCTACGCTCACTGCATTACCAAGCTGGGAACTTGGACTCCTGACAGTCAGAGAGGCTTTCCATCTTCCCTGCCTCTTTCTCCAGGAAACCCCTCTGTTTACTGCTGAATCGTAACCAATGTCAATTGGGTTTTCTGCGGATTGGCATGTGTTCTGATTCAGCTGTAAGCAGTAGGTTTTCCAGGGGAAAACATCAGGGCAACATGTGGGAATTCCCACTAGCAGCAAGAGAGCAGCTTTAGCCGGCTCAAGTGGAAAGCAGGTAAAACCTTTGCTATTGCCCCCCCCCCCCCGAAATGCTGGACCTTCCCGGAGGACACTGGAGTCATTCACCGTGGATTTATAACAGCTTGCCTTCTGGGTGCAGTGGGGAGCTTAAAGGGGGGGGATTGTTGGTTTGATTTGAAATATTTTTGGGACTGTGGGGGAGTTGAAGTTCTGTTTACTGTATTTTTGTTTATTTGCTAATTAGTGGGTCTGAGTATTGCTTTGTTTATTATTTGAGTATGGTGTGGGTGTGGGTGTGGGTGTGTTGTGTTGTGTTGTGTTGTGATGTGATGTGATGTGATGTTGTACGAAATAGTATTATATGATTCCCCCCCTTTCCCCCACTATGGTAATATGTACCGTATAACTTTTTCTTTTCTTTTCTGCAAGTTGCTTAGAGACCTTCAGGTGACGAGTGACTAATAAACCTAATAAATGAATGAAATAAAAATGATATGTTGGACTAGATGGGCTACCGGTCTCATTCCGCAGGGCTCTTTCTCTGTTCTTATGACATTACTGGCATCAAAAATTCAGCCTGTAAACACACACACCTTAATTCCAGACTTACCCTTTCCAGGGGGAATCTATTAAGCTTTCTTGTTTTTGTAACGCAACCTGTTGCCACCCATGTATAATACCTCATTTCTGTGTTGCAGTGGGTCACTGCATCTGGTCCGTAACCTGAAGATCAGTTGTTTGAGCCTACCCAACAATGGCTGTGCGCAGGATTCCTGCGCTGCATGGGGTAAGGCTAGATGACCCTCGGGATCCCTCCCAACTCTACAATTGAATGATTCTATGATTTCCCCCCCCATTGGTTTTAATGTATGTTTTAGGGTTGTTTTTTGTAAAGTCACTTTGAGTTACCTGTGACTAATAAATTTAATAAATAATAATAATGGAATACTTCTCCCCCTACCATCTATCGGAAATTTGACAGGTATGATGGTGTTACTGGTTAATCAAAAGATTTGCATGCATATGTGAATTGTCCATTACTTGCCTGTACCTTTTAGCTAGGCATTCACCAGGAACATGGTGAATGCATCATCCGAATTAGTGTTGTACTGAAAATATCTCTCATTTAAAAAAGGAAAAGAAAAGAAAAGAAAAAAATATTCTTCATGAGTGAGGCTCCATTTCCATGATACCTATAAAGCAGCCTTTCTCAACCTTGGGTTCCAAGATGTTGCTGGACTACCAGTCCCATCATGCATGATTGCTGCCCCTTCTGGCTATGAATGTTGGGAGTTGTAGTCCAGCGCCGTCTGGGAACCCAAGACCAAGCATCCCCAAACTGCGGCCCTCCAGATGTTTTGGCCTACAACTCCCATGATCCCTAGCTAAGAGGACCAGTGGTCAGGGGTGATGGGAATTGTAGTCCAAAACATCTGGAGGGCCGAAGTTTGGGGATGCCTGCCTAAGACTGAGGAAGGCTGCTATAAAGCATCGACACACAGCTTTAAACAGTCATGGGTGCTATTAAGGGTGCTGAGAGGTGTACTGAGGCCCTTATTCCCCTCACTATTCCCAGAATGGTTCAACAGTCAATCCCTCTTTCCAGAGAACTCTGGAAATGTAGTTCTGTGCAGAGAATGTTGTTTAGTCGTTTAGTCGTGTCCGACTCTTCGTGACCCCGTGGACCATAGCACACCAGGCACTCCTGTCTTCCACTGCCTCCCGCAGTTTGTCAAACTCATGTTCGTAGCGGGGTCTCCTAACAACACCTTTCACACACTATAGTTCCTGGGATTCTTTGCGGGTAGCCATGATTGCTTAAAAGTGATCTGATACCATGCTTTGAATGCATAGTGTGCAGATGGAGCCTGAGAAGAGAAAGTGCATTTGAAAACTACTGAAGGGGAGAGAAAATCTCATGGAGGGTGTTGCAGGGATTTTGTTGAGCTTATCTTGCTTTCAAAGTGACCAAGGGGTGTTTTGTGAGTATCCTTTCATTCATTCATTCATTCATTCATTCATTCATTCATTCTTTCATTCTTTCATTCTCTGGTGACCCCCTATCACATTCCTAGTGGCCTGCAGTTCCTGAAACCCTTATGATGTCTTCAGCTGGTAAAAACATAAGAAGAGTCTGCTGCATCAGGCCCATCTCATGAAGGATCCTGTTCTCACAGTGCCAAATGCCTGTTAGAAGCACACAGGCAGGATCTGAGCCTGAGAGCCCTCTCCCCTCCTTTGTTTTCCAGCAACTGGTATTCAGGAACATTGCTGCTCTCCAACTGTGGAGCCACCAATGGCTTGAGAGCAGTACATGTGAAAAGGATCTAGGAGTCTTGGTAGACCACAAACTTGACATGAGTCGGCAGTGGGATGCAGCAGCTAAAAAAGCCAATGCAATTCTGGGCTGCATCAATAGGAGTAGAGCATCTAGATCTAGGGAAGTAATAGTACCACTGTATTCTGCTCTGGTCAGACCTCACCTGGAGTACTGTGTCCAGTTCTGGGCACCACAGTTCAAGAAGGATACTGACAAGCTGGAACGTGTCCAGAAGAGGGCAACCAAAATGGTCAAAGGCCTGGAAACGATGCCTTATGAGGAACGGCTTAGGGAGCTGGGTATGTTTAGCCTGGAGAAGAGAAGGTTAAGGGGTAATATGATAGCCATGTTCAAATATATGAAAGGATGTCATATGGAGGAGGGAGAAAGATTGTTTTCTGCTGCTCCAGAGAAGCGGACACGGAGCAATGGATTCAAACTGCAAGAAAGAGGATTCCACCTAAACATTAGGAAGAACTTCCTGACAGTAAGAGCTGTTCGACAGTGGAATTTGCTGCCAAGGAGTGTGGTGGAGTCTCCTTCTTTGGAGGTCTTTAAGCAGAGGCTTGACAGGCATATGTCAAGAATGCTTTGATGGTGTTTCCTGCTTGGCAGGGGGTTGGACTGGATGGCCCTTGTGGTCTCTTCCAACTCTACGATTCTATGATTCTATAATAGCCCATGAATTTGTCCAGTCTTCTTTCAAAGCCATCTAGGCTGGCAGCCATCACTGCCTTCTGTGGGAACGAGTTCCATAGTATAGCTATGCACTGAGTGAAGAAGCACTTCCTTTTGTCTGTCCTGAATCTGCCTTTAGCAAGCGTCTTTCTCTCACCCTGCCCTCCTGCTATCAAACTGCAGGCTTTCCTTGGAGAGTTGCTGGACGACCAAGATGTTGTGCTTGAAAACACTTTGAGAACTTTCAAGGGGCACGCAATGCCAAGTGCTGTTCTTAAGTTTTCCATTTCCAGCGTTTGAACTCTCTGTTTCAGTACGGCGTGGAACCTGATGCCCCCCCTCGGCTTTCCCTCCTGCAACCTCGATGCTCCGAACCAAGAAATCAATTTCTCCTTCCTACGCTGGAGATTGCTGTCTTGCTCTCATCCACGTAATTAACGGATCTCGCCCATGGAGACTTTGCGAGGGTGGTTGATCCGTGTGGCCTCCTCCTCGCAATCTCCGGCAGCGCCACGGCAACGGCCAACGTGAAGATTCAAACAAACAGAAACACCTCACTAAAGAGGCTCGTTCCTTTCCACCATGATGTGTCGATGGTCAAGCTCCAGTTCAGGGATAGGAGACAATTGCCCCCAGGGCAAGCAGACTGAGTCATCCACTACCCCACGGCCACCGAATGACGAAACAAGCTTGCATTATCGGAATAATAATAATAATAATAATAGAATCATAGAGTTGGAAGAGACCACAAGGGCCATCCATTCCAACCCCCTGCCGAGCAGGAAACACTATCAAAGCATTCTTGACATATGCCTGTCAAGCCTCTGCTTAAAGACCTCCAAAGAAGGAGACTCCACCACACTCCTTGGTAGCAAATTCCACTGCCGAACAGCCCTTACTGTCAGGAAGTTCTTCCTAATGTTTAGGTGGAATCTTCTTTCTTGTAGTTTGAATCCATTGCTCCGTGTCCGCTTCTCTGGAGCAGCAAAAAACAACCTTTCTCCCTCCTCTATATGACATCCTTTTATATATTTGAACATGGCTATCATATCACCCCTTAACCTTCTCTTCTCCAGGCAAAACATACCCAGCTCCCTAAGCCGTTCCTCATAAGGCATTGTTTCCAGGCCTTTGACCACTTTCGTTGCCCTCTTCTGAAAACGTTCCAGCTTGTCAGTATCCTTCTTGAACTGTGGTGCCCAGAACTGGATACAGTACTCCAGCTGAGGTCTGACCAGAGCACAATACAGTGGTACTATTACTTCCCTTGATCTAGATGCTATACTCCTATTGATGCAGCCCAGAATTGCATTGGCTTTTTTAGCTGCTGCATCACACTGCTGACTCATGTCAAGTTTGTGGTCTACCAAGACTCCTAGATCCTTTTCACATGTACTGCTCTCAAGCCAGGTGTCACCCATCCTGTATTTGTGCCTTTCAATAATAATTTTTTTATACCTCAGCCACTCTGGGTGGCTCCCAACAGAATATTAAAAACACAATAAAATATCAAACATTGAAAACTTCCCCAAACAACTATAACCGCGGCTAGGACTTTATTAGCCCCATAATGGAAATTACATGAGATACCGACGATTGAGGAGTGACAGACGAAAATGATTGACCTGCAGGATCCGAAACCAGGGAGAGACAAAGTTCCAAAAGGAATGGAGTAAATTCGTGGACTATATGGAGAAGAATTGTAGATGTTTAAAGACACTAGCAGGACTGAAATAAATCCTACAAACTGACTTTAATTAGATGGACTAAAAGGAACTGCGAGATAAGATTGGGAAAGAAAACCGAATGATGGGAGGGAGGGAAGTTAAAGCTCGGCAAAGAAAAATGAACTAAAATAGGTGAACAGAAGAGAAAATGAAAAAAAATGTTTGTTGTTTGTTGTTGTCGTTTGTTTGTTGTCTTTGTTGTTGTTTGGTGTTGTTTATTTGGAAATTTAATAAAAAATTATCTTTAAAAGAAAAAACTTCCCCAAACAGGGCTGCCTTCAGGTGTCTTCTAAAAGTCAGATAGTTGTTTCTTTCCTTGACCTTTGATGGGAGGGCATTCCACAGGGCGGGCGCCACTACTGAGAAGGCCCTCTGCCTGGTTCCCTGCAACTTGGCTTCTTGCAATGAGGGAACCGCCAGAAGGCCCTCAGAGCTGGACCTCAGTGTCCGGGCAGAACGATGGGGGTGGAGACGCTCCTTCAGATATACAAATTTCAAAGGATAGCCATACTTTGGTTTGCATATTGCTTCAGAAAGTGCAAATTGGAGAAGTTCACCTTTAAATGAGGGCAGAATTTATTTATTTTCCCCCTTTCCTATAGGGCCCAGAAGGGAACAGTATTTAGGCAGATCAGCAAAAAAAAAAAAAAACCAGATGCACTGATGTGCAAAAGAGGAAGCATTTTCCACCAAAGAGGGAAGGGAGTGGTGGAGTAGAATCACCACTAGATCCAACCTATCTACATGAAGCCGCTGGGAGAGATCATCGGGGGTTGGGCTGCGTGTTCATCAGTACGCGGATGACACACTGAGAGCCAGTGTGGTGTAGTGGTTAAGAGCGGTGGACTCGTAATCTGGGGAACTGGGTTCGCATCTCCGCTCCTCCACATGCAGCTGCTGGCTGACCTTGGGCTAGTCACACTTCTTTGAAGTCTCTCAGCCCCACCCACCTCACAGGGTGTCTGTTGTGGGGGAAGGAAGGGAAAGGAGATTGTTAGCCGCTTTGAGACTCCTTCGGGTAGTGATAAAGCGGGATATCAAATCCAAACTCTTCTTCTACCTCTCTTTCAAATCAGAACCAGTGAAGGTGGTGAAGGTCCTGTGTGAGTGCCTGGAGGTGGTTGGAGAATGGATGGCGGCTAACAGACCGAGGTTGAATCCTGACAAGACAGAAGTACTGCTCTTGGGGGACAGGGGGTGTGCCTGTGTGGAGGACTCCCTGGTCCTGAATGGCGTAACTGTGCCCCTGAAGGACCAGGTGCGCAGCCTGGGAGTCATTTTGGACTCATAGCTGACCATGGAGGCGCAGGTCTGTTCTGTGTCCAGGGCAGCTGTCTACCAGCTCCATCTGGTACGCAGGCTGAGACCCTACCTGCTTGTGCGCTGTCAGACCAGAGTGGTACATGCTTTGGTTATCTACTGCTTGGACTACCGCAATGCGCTCTATGTGGGGCTACCTTTGAAGGTGACTCAGAAACTACAACTAATCCAGAATGTGGCAGCTAGACTGGTGACTGGGAGCAGCTGGTGGGACCATATAACACCAGTCCTAAAGGATCCATATTCGCTCCCAGTACTTTTCTGAGCACTATCCATTTTGGATGTGAATAACCTCTGGCTAAGGGAGATTTATCACAATTTCATTTCCACCTTAATAAAGACCTGCACCTGTCCTTTCCTTTCCTTTCCTTCCTTTTTTAACCTGGTATTTGGACAGCTGCCCAGCTGACTGAGACCATAGAAGCAGCAGAAATAAACAGCGCATCAATTACAGTCCCCATTTGCCTTCTACATTTTTATTGTACTTTTCCCTCTGGTCCCCTGTTCAACATCACACTGTTGCTCCCTGATTTACTGATGCCAGTGTGGCTGAGTTATTTTCCCCAAGGTGGCCAATTGTTCACCGAAAAGAAGGGAGGAAAGTGGGGGGAGGGTCAGCCCATGCTGCTTATGAGCCTTGGAGGTGGTACATTGCTAGGAAACAAGGAAGAGGTGTTAAAATCATATTCACTGCAGCCCTCCAGAATCTGCAAATTCTCCCGGAGAGATGAGCATGATAATCTCAGCCGTATCCATCATTTGCATCAGTGGTTATACGGTGCCGCTATCACCCATGCAGTTTAGCAGGGCTGTAAATATAACCTCCTTTGATGAGGCACAGGAAAGAGTTGGATGCAAAATGCAGGCAGGAAAGTAAATAGCTCCCTTGGAAAAGATGCAAGCGAGTGGAAACCCTGTGACCCTAATTAATCAAGGCACTGTTGCAAATTACAAAGACAAATGCTCTGCTATCAGGGCAGAAAAATACAGCTGCTGCTAGAAGTTCCAATCCTTCTCTTTACTGAAAGTATATCAGGAACAGATCATAGAATTGTCGAGCTGGAAGGGACCACGAGGGTCATTCAGTCCAACCCCCTGCAGTGCAGGAAACTTTTGCCCAACATGAGACTCGAACCCACAACCTTAAGGTTAAGAGTCTCATGCTCTACTGACTGAGCTGACACAATCTGCAGAAGCAATGGTGCACAAATATAAGGTGGACAGCACCTGGATTGCCAGTAGCACATGGAAAAATGATCTTCTTACCACAAGTTTAAGATGATGCAACAGTGTGATGCAACAGTTTAAAAAATGCTAATGCTGTTCTAAGCTGCATCAACGAAAAGTCTAGTGTCCAGATCAAGGGAAGTAATATTACAGCTCTATTCTGCCTTGGTCAGACCACCTCTAGAGTATTGTGTCCACTTCTAGGTGCCACAATTTAAAAAGGATGTTGGCAAGCTGGAACATGTGCAGAGGAGGGTGACCAAGATGATCGGGGTCTGGAAATCAAGCCTTATGAGGAACATTGGAGGGAGCTGGGTTTATCCTGAATCAGAGGAGACTGAGAGGAGATATGATAACCTTCTTTAAATATCTCAAGGGTTGCCACATGGAAGATGGAGCAAGCTTCGAATTAAATGCTTCAAATTACAAGGAAGGAGATTCTGACTAAACCTCAGGAGGAACTTTCTGATGGTAAGAGTTTTTTGACAATGGAACAGTCATACTTGGGGGGGGGGGTGACTCTCCTTCCTTGGAGGTTTTCAAACAGAGGTTCACTGGCCATCTTTTGATTGAGATTCCTGCATTGCAGGGGTTGGACTAGATGATCCTTGGTCCCCCTTCCAACCCTACAATTCTATGAATGCTCCCCCTGCCCCCCAGACTGTCTTCTCACAGGTGAGATAGATGATTGATTGTTTGAATGTTCTTCCGCAACGTCATCAGCAACCAACCCCGCTCATAGAAAGACATTGTCTCAGGGATAATCTTTCTCCCTAACATATTACTTTTCTGTGTGCAGAAAAGAAGGGTTTTCTGTGGGAGAGCTTTAAATGCAAAACAGCCCAGTTGTGAGCTGAAATGCTGGTTTCAGTACCAAGGACAGAGCACAAAGAATCTGGATTCCAGAACGTTGCCTGACATAGAATCCTAGAATCCTAGAATTGCAGAGTTGGAAGGGATCTCAAAGGACATCTAGTCCAAGTCTCTGCAATATGCAGCTGTTCCATATGGGGATTGAACCTGCAACCTTGCTGTTATCAGTATCACACAACTGAGCTATCCATAAGGATGTTCTAGGAATGTGCATCAACTTTGATACAGATTTGTGGGTTCTGACACACTTGAGATTTATTTGTGTTGCTCATTTAACACTGACCCTACCCCACATTGCACAAGATAATAATCTGCAAATATATGCAAATATATACATAAAAAGCACATCTAAGCACACAAATCCACAAATCACGTGCACATTGTGCCATAATGTAGGGTTACAGTACATGATAATGGGGGGAATGAATGGGGAAGCATTTTTTAATCAGCAGCGTAGAGACAAATTCTGAAGTGTCTTCATGACCCTTCCAGCCATGCCCCTTCACAGCCTCGTGCCCTTCTGAGAGTCATCCTTCTAAGATTATACTGTAATAATAATAATTAGGAATGCATTGCAATTATCATTGCAGTTCTCCACAGGAGACCAGGGCCCTGCAGGACTTAATATCCTTCCACAGGGCCTGCAAGAGGGAGCTGTTCCACCTGGCCTTCAGTCCGGACCCAGTTTGACCCCCCCCCCATGGGACCCTGCAAGTTTCCTCTTTGGCCCTTTTATCGGCTCATGTGGGACCAACATGGATACCTGGCCCTGATGAATACTTGAGGTTCCCGGCCCCTATGGTCATAGCTGCCAAGTTATTCCTTTTTTTAAGGGATTTTCACTTATGCTGAATAGGCTTCCTCGCGAGAAGAGGGAAAACTTGGCAGCTATGCTTATGGTTGTAATTTCATGGGCAGTCATTTAATCTTATCCTGATTCTAATTTTTAAGCTGTATTTTAATCAATTGTTTGATTGTGTTTTAATGTATTCAGCATTTGATGTTAGCCGCCCTGAGCCCATCTTAGCCGGGGAGGGTGGGGTATAAATAAAAATTTACTTACTGGTACTTACTTACTTACTTACTTACTTACTTACTTACTTACTTACACATGTTGCCTTTTCAGCTGGAGCTACTATTTTCTGCGAATGCAAGTGATTTGGAGCGCTCCAATATCTTCTTTCGGAGTGAACAAGTTGTGTTTTCCTTGAAGTTCCATGATATGTAACAGAACTTATAATAATTTTTTATTATTTACATCCTGTCCATCTGGCTGGGTTTCCCCAGCCACTCTGGGCAGCTTAGAGCATATATGAAAACCTAGTAAAACATCAAGCATTAAAAACTTCCCAATACAGGGCTGCCTTCAGATGTCTGTAACTTTGCTTCTCACAGTGAGGGCACCAGCAGAAGACCCTTGGAGGAGGATCTGAGTGTCCAAGGCTGGATAAAGGGGGTGGAGATGCTCCTTCAGGTATACCGGGTCAAGGCCATTGAGGGTTTTAAAGGTCAGCACCAACACTTTGAATTGTGCTTGGAAATGTACTTGGTTACACCCCATTCTTTTGAAATGGAAGCACCTTGTGTTTTCAATGTTCCTAAGCTCTTAGCTTTGGAGTGTATGGCACTCCCACCCACTTTCTCCAGAAACAGACAGAGGCAGATGTCCCCTCTATGAAGAAGCTCGAAGGGAGTTCCTGGATCCCATACTGGTGAGGTTAGTAAGCCTCCCGGAAAAGCAATTATACAACTTGCTCCTGCAAGGCAAAGACCAGAAGATAACCAGGGCGGTCGCCAGATTCTGTGCCCAAATATGCAGACACAGACTTTCTCCCAAGTCCGTCTGAATTTCCCAAAATATAGTACCCCGAGCGAGCTAGGCTCAGTTTTCTGCAGCTTCTATTTTAAGGGTTAAATTTTTTAGCATTGTATATATAATTAACAATTTATTTTAAATGTTGTTCAAGGCATCATATATACGTTACGCTCCCTGAAATTGTTCTTTCAAAGGGATTCATTTTGTTTTGTTTTCTTTTTTTCTTTTTATATGTTATTTTTAAGAGCTGGTCCTTGACCGTAAATAAAATCATATCAAGTGGCAACAAACAGAGGAAGATCTTCCTCTGTTGTCAATTGGGAGAATTCTGCACAGGAGATCTCTGTAAGGAACAAAGTTGTCAGAGGGCCTGGTATGGCTACTCTAGAGTAACGACTCCAGCATGGTCTTTTAAGGCTTTTATTAAGTGCTGATTATTTACAGTGTTCAGAGCAGTAAAAATGCATCCTTAAGGTGAGGTGTCAGAACTCCCGAATGGCGATTGGCGCGTTTTCTTCCAGCACCACAGCTTTGGCAGACCCAACCTCTTCCCCCTACGTTTGCGTCGCAATTCGGGAGTTGGGGGGATTGGCCTCCCCCCCGTGCGTCCAACTTCCTGTCCCACCTGCGGCCTGGGCTCCACAACCTTGCCTGAGCCTCGGACACCACTTCCTGACTCTCCGCTGGAGGCAGAGCTCTCCTTACTCTCTCCAGCGCTTGGGGATGGGCTGGAACTTAAGATGGGAGGGACTTCCCTGTATCCCTTGTCCCTCACATCCACCCCCCTCCCAGGCTCCTCTCCCTCCCTCCCTAGTGGCTCTCTGCTTGCTGGGGACGAGTGAAACCCTAAGAAGTCTGTGGCATCCGAGCCTGTGGGTGTAAAAATTTCCCCCCAATCCTGCGATCTTTCTCCTTCCCCCTGAGAAGACGGGAATCCCAAGAAGTCAGTGGCGTCAGAGCTGGTGGGAGTAAAAATGTTCTGCCAGTCCTCTCCTGCCTCTGACGTCGTCGACCTCGGTGAAACCCACACCTCTTCTTCCGTGTCCTCAAATTCCGCTTCCCATCTCCATGGAGAGCTGCTGCCTGCTATCCCTTCCTCCTGCCCCTCCCCCTCTCCCTCCCTTTCCATGTGCCAGGGCTTGGGCCTGTGGGGGAACAGGGCGTGGAACTCTTCCACTAAAAATTCCTCAGGTACTTCCGTGGCCGGTATCCACTCATTGTGGGACGGCGGAGTGTCCTCCCATGCTATCAGGTACTCCAGCCCTCTCACCCCTCTCCTTGAGTCTAAAATCTCAGTTGCCTCATTGAGCTGTCGGGCGTCTCCCGTCTCCCCCCCTCCCTCTGGAGGCTGATCGCTGTCCCTGAACCTGGTACTTTCCCTGTACGGCGACAGCAGTGATCTATGAAACACTGGGTGCACTCTCATGTCCTCCGGCAGTGCTAGCCTGAAGGCTACCGGGTTGACCTGTTGCGTGACCGTGAAGGGGCCCAGCCTCCTGGGTGCTAACTTTTTGCATCGCCCCCTGGTGGGAAGACCTTCCGAGGATAACCAAACCTTGTCCCCCACCCTGATGACCTCTCCCGGTCGCCTGTGGCGATCTGCCCCCTTCTTGTACGCTTCCTTGGCCCTCTCCAAGTGTTCTCTGAGCTGCTGGTGCACCGTCTCCAGGTCCTCTGCCCAATCCTCTGCCTGTGGGCCCTCCTCCTCCCCCTCCCCCTCCCTCTCTGGGAAAGATCTGAGGTCGCGCCCGTAGTTGGCCTTAAAGGGCGACACCCCTGTGGAGACGTGCACCGCATTGTTGTAGGCAAATTCTGCCAGTGGCAGGCGATCCACCCAGTCCGTTTGCCTCTGGCTGACGTAACATCTCAGGTACTGCTGCAGAATGGCGTTGACCTGCTCCGCCTGTCCATTTGTTCTGCGGGTGCCGAGCCGTAGACAAACTGACCTCCACCTGCAGGAGGTTCATTAGCCGCCGCCAGAACCTGGAAACAAATTGGCGGCCACGATCCGAAATAACTCTTAAAGGCAATCCATGCAGTCTGAATACGTGGTCAACAAACAGTTTGGCCGTCTCTTCTGCCGAGACCGCCCTGGCACACGGTATAAAGTGGCACATTTTGGACATGAGGTCCACCACCACCAACACTGCGGTCTTGCCCCTGGACGACGGCAGGTCTGTGATGAAGTCCATAGACACTACTTCCCACGGCCTGTGCGGTGTGGCTAATGGCTCCAGCAAACCTGCTGGTGGCGCTCTGACCACCTTTGCTCGCTGGCAGGTGTCACATCCCCTTACATAATCCCGAACATCCTCCCGCACCCCTGGCCACCAGAAGTGTCTCATGACTAGGTGAGTGGTTTTGTCCCTTCCGAAATGACCCGCCGTTGGGTTGTCGTGCATCTGCTTGAGGGCCTTACCTCTCAGCTGTTTGGTTGGCAGGTACAGGGCTCCCCTGTAAAAAAGCAAACCCCTCCTTTCCTCAAAGTCTTTGGCCTGCTCCCTCCCCCCTCTCAGTTCTCTGAAGATGCGGGTGGCAAATTCGTCCGCTGCTGTCAGTGCTGTGAGTTCTGCCTCGCTCACCACTGCTGCTCCGCATGACCATGCTGATGGGGGGAAAATGTGCCTGGGCGCTGGTGGCAACTCCTCCTCCATGTACTCTGGCTTGCGGGAGAGGGCATCCGCCCTGACATTCTGCTCCCCCGGGATGTAGTGGATGGAGAAGTTGAAGTTCGAGAAGAACTCTGCCCACCGTATTTGCCGCTGGTTGAGCACCCTGGCAGTTCTCCAGAACTCCAGGTTCTTGTGGTCTGTGCACACCTGGATGGGGTGCTTGGCGCCCACCAGGAAGTGTCGCCAGTGCTGGAACGCAGCGTGGATCGCGAGAAGTTCTCTATCAAACACTGTGTAGTTGCGTTCTGGCTGGGTCAGCTTCCTGGAGAAGAAGGCACAGGGTCTCCACTCTCTGTTGGCGTCCAGTTGCAACAGAATCGCTCCCAGAGCCTTGTCCGAAGCATCTGTCTCCAGGCGTAGGGGCGCATCCTGCACCACGTGGAACAGGTGCTGGTCTGAAGCGAATACCCTCTTGAGGCTTTCGAACGCTGCTTGCGCCTCTGGTGTCCACCGGAACTTCTGCTTGCCTCTCAGGCAGTCGGTGATAGGAGCCGTGACACGAGAGAAGTTCTTGATGAACTTCCTGTAGAAGTTAGCGAAGCCTAGTAGGCGTTGGGCATCTTTGCGCGTCCTGGGGCTGTGCCAGTCCAGGATGGCCTGCACCTTGTCCTTGTCCATCGCCAGCCCCTTGTCTGACAGCTTGTAGCCCAGGAAGTCCACCTCTTTGGTGTGAAACTTGCACTTCTCCAGCTTCACATACAGGTGGTTGTCCTTCAGGCGCTGCAACACCTCCCTGACATCCTTCACATGCTGCACTGGGTCATTGGAATAGATAAGGATGTCATCTAGGAAGACCAAGCAGTTCTTGAAGAGGAGGGACCCCAGGACGTGGTGCATGAAGGCCTGGAAGCATGCTGAGCCCCCTTGCAACCCGAAGGGCATCACCAGATATTCAAAAGAGCCCAGAGGCGTGAACATCGTGGTTTTCCATTCATCGCCCTCCCGGATCCTGATCAAGTTGTACGCCCCTCTTAGGTCTAGCTTGGTGAAAATCTTGCCCCTGCGTGCCGCTGTCAGGAGATCATCCACTCTGGGCATGGGGAAAGCCACTGGCTCTGTCACTGAATTCAGTCGTCTAAAATCCACCACAAGACGGCGCTGTTGCGTGTCTTTCTTGTCCACCCAGAAGACCGGGCTGCCCCCTGCTGCCTTGCTTTCTCTGATGAACCCCCGCTTGAGGTTCTTGTCGATGAAAGCGCGCAGATCCTCCAGTTCCTGATCTGACATGGCGTACAGCTTGGCTGGGGGTATCGTTGCCCCTGGCACCAGGTTGATCTGGCAGTCAAAAGGCCTGTGTGGGGGTAGGTGGTCGGACTCCGCTTCGCTGAAGACCTCCTGCAGGTCCCAGTACGGCTTGGGTATCGCCTCACCCCCTTTGACATGCATGGTGGCCACCGTGGCTATCGGAGGCCCCTCCCCTGGTTGGTGCTGCATGCAATGTTCCAGACAAAAGTCCGACCCAAACGTGATGCATCTCTGGTGCCAACTTATGGAGGGGTCGTGGCGCGCCAGCCAGCTCATTCCCAAAACGATGGGGGGGTCTGAGATGGTTGTGACGTTGAAAGCCAGTGTCTCTGAGTGCCTTCCCACCGTCATTCTCATGGGGGGGGGGTTGATGAGTGATGGCCCCTCCCAGCAACTCTCTGCCATCAATGGTGGCCACGTGCAGGGGAAAGTCCAGCTGCAGAAGCTGGATCTGGTGCTCTTCTGCAAAGTTTCTCGAGAAGAAGTTCGCTGACGCCCCACTGTCAATTAAGGCGAGGACTGTCAAGGGATAGCCATTTGGGAGCGTTAGCGTGACTTCTAGAACCACTCCTGCTCTGGGAGGGGTGGGCTGGGGCTGTTGTCTGCTGACTGTGCCTGGCTGCTGCCCCTTGTCTCCTGCAGCCAGGCTGTCTCGTTTCCCTGTTGTGGTGCTGCGTCAGCGGGGGAAGGTACAACCGTTCCCGCCTTTCCTTGCCACTCTCTGCGATGAGGGCAGTCTCTGACGCGATGCCGGGGGGAGTTGCAGAGAAAGCAATTCCCGCCTCTTCCCTCCTTGCGTCTTGGCGCCGCCGGGGTTTGAAAAGCCCGCGCGCGCGCTCCCCCGATCTCCATCGGTTCCGGCTCTGGGCTTGGTCTGGGCGGGTCTGGGGGCGGTCCCTGGGGTGGGGTTTGGTGATGTGGTCTGTCCTGGGAGCGTGGGAATCAAGGTTTTGCTGCGCGCGTCGCTTGTTTGTCATACCATCTGGATTCCTGTCTCACCCCCACCGCTAGCGCCGCTTTGCTTAACTGATCCATAGTCTGCGGTCTAGGACCTCTTGCCAGCTCATCCTTAACGTCTGCGTGCAAACCCAGGTAGAAGGCTGATTTCACTGGCTCACTTTGCAGATCCCACCCCAGTTTGTGCACCAGCATGGTGAATCTCGCCCAGTAGTCCCTAACTGTCGATTTTCCTTGTGTTAAGTTATGAAGCTCCTGTTTAGTGGCCTCCATTTCACTGTCGCTAGCGTACATTATTTTTAAGGCTTCTAGAAATAATTTTGCGTTCTTCATGCAAGGATTTTTTTGCGCGATGAGCGGTCTTACCCATTCCCGGGCGGCCCCCGTCAAATGCTCTATGATAAAGGAGACTCTGTGCGCGTCATCTGGGAATTCTGCTGCATGCAATTCCAGCGCATAATTTATTTCTGTCTCGAATCCTAGGTACTCCCTAGGGTCGCCGCTGAACTTGGTGACTAGGCTCTGTCCCCTTCTCACTTGGACTAGCTGCGGCTGGGGCGCCCCCCCACCTCTAGCGGCTTTCTCCTCTTCCAACTTTTTCTGCAGGTCCAATACCATCACCCTTAGCTGTTTCTCAGTCTCCTCTTTTGTCCTCACCTGGTCCACCAGCTTGTTCAGCTCCTCCTGCGCCCCTCGCGCTTCCTCCTGAGCGGCATGCAATTGCTGCTGTGCGTGCGCTGTGAGGTTCTGCAGCTCCTGCTTCGCTGCTTCGGCCTCCAGCCTCCAATGCTCAGCCTCTTGAGCGCTCATCGCTGCACTCCAAAGTAGCCAAAAAAAAGATTCGGGAGTTGCTGTCAGAGGGCCTGGTATGGCTACTCTAGAGTAACGACTCCAGCATGGTCTTTTAAGGCTTTTATTAAGTGCTGATTATTTACAGTGTTCAGAGCAGTAAAAATGCATCCTTAAGGTGAGGTGTCAGAACTCCCGAATGGCGATTGGCGCGTTTTCTTCCAGCACCACAGCTTTGGCAGACCCAACCTCTTCCCCCTACGTTTGCGTCGCAATTCGGGAGTTGGGGGGATTGCCCCCCCCCCCGTGCGTCCAACTTCCTGTCCCACCTGCGGCCTGGGCTCCACAACCTTGCCTGAGCCTCGGACACCACTTCCTGACTCTCCGCTGGAGGCAGAGCTCTCCTTACTCTCTCCAGCGCTTGGGGATGGGCTGGAACTTAAGATGGGAGGGACTTCCCTGTATCCCTTGTCCCTCACAAAAGTGAATAAGCATGGGATTGTAAATATATTCTTCTCGGTTATATGTTTATGAAAGTAAAGTTCTTTTGAACATAAAGAGTCTAGGCATTGTGAACTCTGAGAATGCCTCTTGCTCGCCTGGATGGAGGTGATGTGGCCCTCAGAAGGTTGTGCAGCACTGAATGTGGCCTCTGGCCTGAAAAAGGTTCCCTTCACCAACCTAAACCTTCCCTGAGCAACTCTTCCTGTGCTCTCTGAAAATGTTGCATGCTCTAGGCATACTGCAGGTTTGTTTTTATGCATATATATGAGATGTATTTGTATGCAGAGCCATATCTATTTTTGTGTAATCCTGCAAGAAGCTGCTAGGCTGGTGGGTGGATAAAAGGAGGAGTGATATGTTATGCCTGGCAGCCAGCAAAGCACATCCTGCTGGTGGGTTGATAATGACGCTTGGGGGCAGGCATAACTAACGGCTACCTGAATCATCTACCCATCACTCAGGCATCCTCCCGAGGGCCTGAAATATGGAGGCTGGCCGACCTCAGGCAGTGATGGCTTATGCTAAACATGCCTTTTCCTTTTATTATTATTGTTTTGGGGGGGAAATAATGAACTCCTGGTCCTCTTTGAAGAAGCAGATCAAAGCTGTGCCTAAGACCTTTGATGCGCATGATATAGCACTGCATGTGACAACTTCCAAAAGACAGCGGATGGGCATGCCCATACACAACCTCATGGAAATCTATCCACTGGAGCCCCTCACCCGCACCCTAAAATCTCCTCCAGAGGGTTGGGAGAGCCTCCACAGCAGATCTTTTGCAGGAAGGAGAGCATGGGGAGAGGAGAGCAGAGGAGGAGGAAGTCCTGTTGCATGGGTGAGGCACTGCTCACTCAGCATTGGATACAACCCTGTAACTTTCAGGATTTGTCCTTGAGCTTGCTTTATTTGTCCTCCTCCCTCTCACCCCCCTTTCCTTGTATGTCACAGTTCCTTATGCTGTAAACCAGAAGGCGGGGCCCATTCTAATGCTGATTTTTGTAAGCCACTCTGAGAAACTTTCTGGCTGCAAGGCAGAGTGCAAAAGTATAAATAAATTAGATGATAGATAGATGATGGTTATAGATAGATAGCTAGATAGAGAGAGAGATAGAGAGATAGAGAGATAGAGAGGAGGGAGGGAGGGAGGGAGGGAGGGAGGGAGGGAGGGGGAGAGAGAGAGAGAGAGAGAGAGAGAGAGAGAGAGAGAGAGAGAGAGAGAGAGAGAGAGAGAGAGAGAGAGATGGATTTAAGTTACAGGTGGCTCAATGGCTCAGTGAATCTGGCTGTTAACCAGGTGGTTGGTGGTTCGAGCCCACTCAGGAAACAGCTGTGTGTGGTATGTCCGCATTGATGACTCTCAGGGTCCCTTCCAACTGTATGATTCTAAGAAAGGAGATTCCGGCTAAACATCAGGAAGAACCTTATGACAGTGAGGGATGTTCAACAGTGGGAGAGTCTTCCTCAGGAGGTTGTGGCCTCTCCTTCCTTGGAGGTTTTTAAGCAGAGGTTGGACGGCCACCTGTCATGGATGCTTGAGCTGAGATCCCTGCATTGCAGGGGTCAGACTAGATGACCCTTGGGGTCCCTTCCGACTCCACTATCCTATGATCGTAGCGACTTGCTGCCTGGTTCTTGTGCACCAGCTGGAGTTTAGAAGTGCTTTAGGCACCAGATCTTCAACATCACACTGAGACTTGATGATTAGGCTCAGGCAGAGGGCTGAGATACAGGGCGCCGGGGGAGATGTGCCATGCCATAGACTTACTCTGGGCTTCTGAGGCTTCCCTGTTCCTGACTATTCTCAGAGGGACTCTGGAGAGTCAAGCTTGGACTCTGCTGCTGTTTTGAAGCTGCTGTGTTAATCGATGGTTCCGAGTCCCATCAAATACACTTCTCTATTCCCCTCTGATACTTCGGAGCTGCCAGCATACCTGAGAAAGCAGTGGCTCATCTTTGCGGGGAGAAGTCTAAGGCGTTCATTCATGACTTCTGGAATGCCCACCTGAATTTCAATTCTGAGGCTCTGAAAAGGATTTCAGAACCAGGGAAGCTGATTTACGGTTGCTGGCTGTGCACCTGAGGGAAATGTCAAATCCTCTTGTAAAGGGTGTTTTCTCTCCTACCTTTCCAAACAGCCGCAGCTTAATCTCATATCACCTTCAAAGGTAAAGTACTTAATTTCTGCAATGTTCGCACTGCCTCTTCTGTAGCGATTAAAACACCCCTGTTCTACTTTGATTTGCCCCCATGCAGAGAAGGGAAGAAGCAGCTTTCTCACTTTTTTTACACCAAGAAAAGAGAAGTGGAAGCAAAACGAACGCACTTATCTCTGCAGATGGCTGGAGCCTGTCCCTTCGATTCCCCCTCCACACATACTTCCAGCATGTTGACATTGTAAACTAGGGGTACTTATCCACAAGACTAAATGGGGTTTGCAGTGTTTATCCAAATCTTATTGTACATCACATATGCATTGCTTTAGGACACAGAAAACTATAGATCACATGCCCCCCAGTAGAAAGCATCGTTTCGATGTTGGGAGTTAGTAAGGCAGGCCTGTAAGTGAACTTTTCTGCTGCAGATTTGGCTCCCATGCAATCTGCAGCAGCATTTAATTCCCAGTTGTGCAAAGGCCCTCTTGGTTGTGCCGCAATCTGGATTGACAGCAATCAGTGGCAGGGCCTTCTCTGTGGTGGTCCCTTCCTAGGGGATGACCTCCACTGGGAACGCCAGCAACAGCAAATGATGGTGGTATTTCAAAGCTTGTTAAAGATATACATCTGCACTCAAGCCTTTTTTGGTGTTTAATGTCGGGAATTAATTAATGTTATTCTTGGGTGATCTGTTGTTGTTGTTGTTGTTGTTGTTGTTGTTGTTGTTGTTGTTGTTGTTGTTGTTTACTGCTTAATGCCAAGCCGGCTTCTAAGTGGTTTACAGAATACAAAAACCAATGACACAACACCAATAAAATAAACAGTAATAATTTAAAATGCACTGTGATTAAAATATAAATGTCTATAATTAAAACATGCAATAAAACCATCACATTGAAACAACACTGCAATTAAAACTGGAGGCTAACCAATGTTTTTAAACAACAGGTTTTATATGATGGTGATTTTACTGTTCAACCATTTTCTTATTATTTTAGTTTGCACACACTGCCTTGAGAAGGCTTAAAATAAGCAGCATACAAATAGTTTTATAAATAAATCTCCCTTCACAAATCAGAGGCTAGAAACAAATCGAGGGGGCTAGAAACAGAAGTGGAAAGCAAACCCCAATTTGAGCTTGACTGAGATGCACAGGTTTACCACTACAGTGAAAACTCAGCTCCAGTGAATGAATTGAGTTGTTTACATGGCTAGGTTGATACTTTCCACTAAGTGAACATGATCTGATGAAGTTGCTGTTTGTATGTGCTCCCCAAAGACATCTCTACTGAATAGTTTATGAGGCTAATTTTATTCAGAGTGTTAACTCTTAAGGCAAAATAAAAAGCCCCTCAGTTTTTTGTTGTTGTTAAAACAACATGAATTTTGCAAAGTTGGTTCACAGGACACTGTTTGATCAGAGTACATCATTTTGACACAGAGAGGATAAATTGAGGTCACAGAGGCACAGACTGCAGTTCTCTCCTGTAACCAGGTACAATTGGGTAAAAGCAGGGATGTCGGAAAACTCAGACGAAAATGGAGAGGTGAAAAGAAATTGGCGATGTTTGCTTATTTGTTCCATGTCCAGAATTGAAATTGATCCAATGAATGCGATTGGTACTAGCTGTTGTTGCTTTCAGTCTGCAGGCAATACACAATTGATTACACTCACCCCATTTCCTTTGCACTGAAATGAATAAGATGGAATAATATAATGACAATGTAACAGGCAGTGGCGTAGCAAGGTCAGGTGGTACCCGGTGCAGAAAATTTCTTGTCAACCCCCCACCCCCACCCCGCACACACACACACACACACACACATTGAATTTTAAATTATTATTTTTTTGCCTGCAAAAATGGTTTGACTTTATCTCACAGATGTTGAGTGCCACACACCATTTTGTCACCCCCCCTCAGAGGTGACACCTGGGTCAGACCGCACCCACAACACCCACCTTGCTCCACCCCGATAATTTATGTTATTTACGTAATCGTTGTGCCTTCTTACAACACTAGGTGGAAGGTTCTCATGGATTTACTACCTGGATCCAAATGAGGTGATGGAACACTCCAGTACCATGAAACTACATGATCAGCAGATGCTGAACCTAAAAGAACTTCCTTGGCTGGACTTCCAAGAGCTTCCCACAACGTTATGGCATACATTATCTTTTAATTTCACAGTCATCCTTGAAATCCAGATGGAGTGGGAGAGAGGTTTGTTTCAGTTTGCATTTTAGTGCAAAGCTTCTCCGTTTGCAAAATGGTACATGGACCGAAACTCAGCTGTTCTTTGAAATTTGCACTTCTCTGAATTTTGTGATGCAGTTCTCCAGCTTTGGAAGAAGAAGAAGAAGAAGAAGAAGAAGAAGAAGAAGAAGAAGAAGAAGAAGAAGAAGAAGAAGAAGAAGAAGAATCAGTACAAAACTGTCTATAGAGAGGGACGGTGTCATCCAATGGCTTTCCCAAAAGTGCATGTGTTCGGAGATGCGTGCATTAAAACACTGCCAAATTATTCTGAGGTCTTTTAATAAATAAATAAAATCGGAGGTGTGCTGAACTTGAGACATGAGAAACCGAGAGAAATTGAAATCGAAAGATCCATCCATCCCTAAGCATAAGATGGGCTGCTGTGAAGCTGAGGATAATTGCTGGTTTGTAACTAGCAAGCAACAAAATCCACCTGCAGCATGAGTGGGAGAGAGGAAGGTTGTGTTAATCTAGTCATGGGGGGGGTCCTTGTCCTCCTTGGAAGTTGTTGTGATCCCTGTGGAGCTGTCATGAAGGTGTGGGTGGATCCCCAAAGAGATGGAGGCAGAGAGTTGGAGCTAGGCGACCTGGAGGAGGGCCTGAGCACGGTGAGGGTTGCAGCGATGGCACCTCGAGAAATGTCAGAACTGGCAGAGGGAGCTGTTGATGAGGAGGTTCAAGAGGGTTGCCAGAGAGATGTTCCGCCCCTTCCACAAGGGATGTTGCTGACCCAGCTGCCACCCCCCGCCTGCCCCTCCTGTCAGTAAGGAATTGGGAGAGAGCTGCTGCTGTCTGATCCTTTTCTTTAATGTGTTTTCCAGTGCGTTTGCAAAGACACGGGGAGGATATTTGGGTCTTTTCGAAATGGTTGCTACAGCTGCTTTTGCTTTGTGTAGTAAAGATTTCCTCCTCCAAGTCACACTCACACCTTAAAATCTTTGCATCCTGATCTAGATTTTGACCAGCTCGGAATCCTTTTGCCATCTCTACACTTGTGTAAAGGGTGAAGCCATCGCTCAGCTGCTTTCTTTCAGAAATCCCTTTATTTAGAATTCCAAGCACCAATCTCTCTCTCCCTCCCTCCCTCCCTCCCCTCTCATTTTTCCTCTTTTTCATCAGCAAACACCTGTTCAGCCGGGGCCTAAACAAATGACTCAACTTTCCCAGATGTTGTGTGTTTGCAGCCCTCTTCAGAAAGGATATTGAAGCCCAGCTGGCTTCTTTCCCCATAGAAGACACTAGTATTCCACCAGGTCTTCCCAAAAGGATAGTGCTGGGCTATTTATGGTTCAGTTTGGAACATTGTAATAAGGTTACCAGACGTCCCCGTTTCCCAGGGACAGTCCCTGGATTTACAAATCAGTTCCCTGATAAAATCCATCTATTGGTAGGAAGTTGAAAAGTGTCACCAGATTCATTGAAAAAATATCTGGTAACCTTACATTATAATGTTATTCTAATGGGTTTTTATCTGGTACTGTACTAATACTGTATATTGCATTGACTTCTGTTTTGTACATTGCTTTGAGGTCCTTTTGACTACAAAGCATTAAGAAATACTCTAAAGAAATAAAATGGCAACACCAGGACATAACCCACTAACTTGTACTCAGAGTAGACCCACAGAACTTAATAGATCTGTGTTAGCCATGTTGATTAATTTCTTTTCTTTTTTCCAAGACATTTTATTAGTTTTACAAATAAAATGTACAAATAAACACACATTAATAAAGTCATATTGTATGTGGACATTCTCTGAATCTCGCAACTTCTCCCTTATTATTATTATTATTATTTGTTACTTATACCCCGCCCATCTGGCTGGGTTTCCCCAGCCACTCTGTGTGGCTTCCAACAGAATTAAAAGCACCATAGAATATCAAACATCTAAAACTTCCCTAAACAGGGCTGCCTTCAGATGTCTTCTAAAAATCAGATAGTTGTTTATTTCCTTGACACCTGATGGGAGGGCGTTCCACAGGGTCGGCGCCACTACCGAGAAGGCCCTCTGCCTGGTTCCGTGTAACTTTGCTTCTTGCAGGGAGGGAACTGCTAGAAGGCATAGCTGCCAAGTTTTCCCTTTTCTCGCGAGGAAGCCTATTCAGCATAAGGGAAAATCCCTGTAAAAAAGGGATAACTTGGCAGCTATGCTAGAAGGTCCTCGGGGCTGGACCTCAGTGTCTGGGCTGAACGATGGGGGTGGAGACACTCCTTCAGGTATACTGGGACAAGGCCATTTAGGGTTATCAAGGTCAGCACCAACAATTAATTTAAATGGGTCTACTCAGAGTCAGATTAGCATTGACTGCATCCTACTGGAAGCTGTTTTACATTGACTTAGACTGGTCCTTCTTGCTCAATACTGCCTGCACAGACTGGCAGTGGCTGTCTAAGACTCTGGCCCTTCCCAGGAATAGTGCAGAACTTATTCACACTATTCTCTCACCTTGTGGAGCCCCATGTAGCAGAAGAGGGAAAGATCCCCGTCTTAAGACCTGGCAACTGATGCTGTCAGTTTCAGTCAACAGTCCTGGCCAGGTTGGCCTAGTGGCCTGACTCAGGATTAGGCCCCTTTATACATCCAAGGAGAGATGCCACATCATTTTAAAACTGCCCAAATATTTGACCAGGTTTAGGGGCTCTCCCATCCTGCCTCTCCCTCTATTCAATCTGGGTTGGACTCCAGACACCCTAGGGTCAACATCTGGTCCCAAAATGAACCTGGATCTCCAGTGAAATTCACCCAGAAGCGCCAACAAGCAGGGTGATCATGTCTGTTGGCTTGAGGAAAGCAGTATCCAATCCAGCTTGCCAAAGGATGAGATAATGGGCTACCTAGTTGCACCTGTTGCCTCCATCTGCCGCTGAGTCCAATGGCCCTGCTGTGGATTTTTAATAAACTTTCATAGAACAACTGCTTCCCATTAAAAGCTTATTATTTCACAGCTTGGGTTGGGGCGTGGAAGAAACTGAGGCAGGAATCTGAAAACATCCCCAAATCAGACTTGTTTAGAATTCTCCCCAAACCCAGCTATGATTTGTTTAGGGATATTACTTTATGTTTTGATTTGCAAAACCAGGGCATTCCCCCTGCCCACTCTTGCCTCTGCGTATTTCTGAGAAACCCGAAGCGAACATTTCAAGTCAAAACAGAAGCTGGCCGGCATGAGTGAGTCTACACTTTTTTCTTTTAGATCTGTGATTCCACCTAGCTCCTAGCTGCTCCTAGCCACAATTGGTCAAGCTACGGGGCAGGGCAAATTTGTATTCCCTTTTCTTCAATCCATCTCTCATGTAGCGGCAGCAGGTTTAAGTTTCCCAGCCAGGCCGCTACCATTGCACATGAACGGTCCGAAGGAAGGGGGTCAGACAAGCAGATCTGCCCCAGGCTGGTTTCAGAAGGAACTGAAATTCCAAAGTCCAGGCAGATGGAAATACCTTTCTGTTTGCCTAGCGAATATAGGGAAAAGTTGCTTAGTGACAAGAGCATAAACAGAGTCCTATAGGGAAATTGCCAAAAGTATGTAGACAAAGCTTAGATTGTGCTGATGCATACCATTTCCACCAATCAGGGGGGTCTGGAGGGTGCGACAATGGGTATATCATAACAGGGCCGTCTCAAGCACATCGGGCGCCCGGGCGCCGTCTTGCGGAGATCACTCCGGTGCCCCCGCCCTGCTCTGTTTCTTCCATGCAGCGCCCCCCTACCAGGCCAGCGCCCTGGCGCCCTGCGCCACCCAGACTACCCCTAGAGCCGGCCCTGTATCATAAGTGCAAACTATATATTGTGCATTGAAATCTGTATTCCTCACTTAGTTCTTCCACTGGGTCGTTGATGTTGCAACTTCAAAATAAACTCTCTCTTTCCACTTACTGCCTCCTTGTCATTGGCTAAAGGGGAGACAGTGTGGCGGGGAGTTCTGCGGGTTACAGAACCTTCCAATTTTGCCTCTGGCCCTGCCCATCACTGGCATGCAGGCCTCACAAAGTTTCCCATAAGAAACAGGTCCCTTGTGCTGATAGATATTCCTCATCTCTGCCAGCCGCTGCCTCGCCTGCCTTCTTCGCTCTGTGCCTATAGGGGAAGATGCTTTTTTTCCAGGTGGGGACCCCGCCACTCAAACTGCCAAGACAGACCTGTTCTCTGCTGGCTGCATTTTGCCAGAGGCTGGCAGCAGTGTGCACCGATAGCAATTCACCTGCTGAATTATGCAAGGCCTGAAATCTGGGGATTCCCGAAAGCAAGAAGAGACCAGAAGACCAAAGGAAATCATGAACATGGGCGTACCCAGGATCAAAACTAGGGGGGGGGCAAGGGGAGGGGCCAAGGCACGGAAGGGGAGGGGCCACAAAGTGGGCGGGAACAGCGAACTCGCGCTCCGCCGGGCTGTGCCCCTCCCTAGAAGCAGGGCTGGTGGGCGGAGGCGGAGCCCAGCCCAGCGGAGCGCGAGTTCAGCGTTCCCGCCCGCCGCGCCGCGCTCTCTGGTTCCCCGCCGCGCTTGGCCTTGCCAGAGGGCGCGACGGGGAGCTGGAGGGAGGGCGCAGCGCGGCGGGCGGGAACGGCGAACTCGCGCTCCGCCGGGCTGTGCCCCTCCCTAGCAGCAGGGCTGGTGGGCGGAGGCGGAGCCCAGCCCAGCGGAGCGCGAGTTCGGCGTTCCCGCCCACTGCGCCGCGCTCCCTGGTTCCCCGCCGCGCTTGGCCTTGCCTGAGGGCGCGTCGGGGAGCTGGAGGGAGGGTGCGGCGCGGTGCGGTGCGGCGGGAATGGCGAACTCGCGCTCCGCCGGGCTGTGCTCCGCCTCTGCCCACCAGCCCTGCTTCTAGAGTAGGGCAGCTGCCCTAACTTGCCGCATGGTGGGTACGCCCTTGATCATGAAACAAACATCAAGCGCGAATCCTCCAATGAGGGCAAGGGGAGACTTCAGATCTTACCCAAAGAAATTCTCTCTGCTTCTCTAAAGAACCTCTAGCAATCGTGTTGGGAATTCTGGTTTTCGTCGGGTTCACATGTAGGGGTTGTCTGGTGGCAGATTAAAGCAAGACAGTGGTTCGAGGGAAAGAGGTTTGATAAGGAGATTTGGAGGTAAAAAAGCTCGCGTTTGACTCATGCATGTATGTAATGCAAGGTTCTTGTTTTCTGTTAGGGTCCGATCTTCTATTCTGGCCTGAGCAATGTGTGTGTCAAGTGGGGAGGTGGGTGGGCTGTTTGCTTGGAAGAATAAATTGCATGGAAGCAACTGAAATGTGAACCACATTCCCTCCAACATCTCTCTGATGAAAACAGGGGCATCTTATTCAACAACAACAACAACAACAACAACAATTGTACCCCACCCATCTAACTGGGTTGCCTCAGCTACTCTGGGCAGATTCCAACATATATAAAAACATAATAAAACATTAAACATAAAAAACTTATTGTATTGGCCTGAATATAAGCCTCACTTAGGAGTATAGCATCTAGATCAAGGGAAGTAATAGTACCACTGTATTCTGCTCTGGTCAGACCTCACCTGGAGTACTGTGTCCAGTTCTGGGCACCACAGTTCAAGAAGGAGACTGACGAGCTGGAACGTGTCCAGAAGAGGGCAACCAAAATGGTCAAAGGTCTGGAAATGATGCCTTATGAGGGACGGCTTAGGGAGCTGGGTATGTTTAGCCTGGAGAAGAGAAGGTTAAGGGGTGATATGATAGCCATGTTCAAATATATAAAAGGATGTCATATAGAGGAGGGAGAAAGGTTGTTTTCTGCTGCTCCAGAGAAGCGGACACGGAGCAATGGATTCAAACTGCAAGAAAGAAGCTTCCACCTAAACATTAGGAAGAACTTCCTGACAGTAAAAGCTGTTCGGCAGTGGGATTTGCTACCAAGGAGTGTGGTGGAGTCTCCTTATTTGGAGGTCTTTAAGCAGAGGCTTAACCATGTAAAGTTAAAAGTGTGGCTTAAATTCGCGGCCTTACTAAATTGACTTTTACGATATCGCTGCTGAGACAGACATACGGTAAAACGGAACCGGTGTGAGTGCCGGTGGAATTTTAAGGGAGTGGCTTATATTCGGGTAATGTCTTCCCCCCCCCCCTTGAATTTTAAAGTTATGGCTTATATTCGGGTGCGGCTTATATTTGTGCCAATACGGTACATACACAGGTCTGCCTTCAGGTATCTTCTAAAGGTTGTAGAGTTACTTATCTCCAACATTTCTCTGATGAAAATAAGGATATCCTTTTTAAAAAGCAGGACATTCCAGGATCAAATCAGAAACCTGTCATCTGTAAATCCGGGACAGTCCCTGGAAAATAGGGATGCTTGGGGTTGATCTAGACACAGGGGTAAAAAAAACCCACTATAAACAAGTCAGAAATTGGAACGTTATAACAAAAGGGGGGAAATCTCTATGGGAAATCACGGTTTTAAATTTCCTGCTCTCTGGTGCCATCTGGTGTTGCATGTTTATAGCACATTCAAATTGCTGTTTCTTTACTAATGTGAGTCCTTGGAGGGTCTGGAACCATGTGGGGCCTTTGTGCATGTGTGGGTGCTTCCTGATCATGCCCCTGCAAGCTCCTTCTGAATTCGCTCTGGAGGACTTGGGCTAATATTATTGCTCAAACAGAGTTGGTTCTGGGAAGCAGGGGACTGATTCTGTGAGGCAAGTGAGCTGAGGTCCAGAGATAAAGGGCAGCAGATTCTTCAGTAGCCCTGCTAAGGTGAGTGAGCATCTCCTTCCCAAAGGAAAGCCGCTCTGCATATGCTCAGGGGTCCTTTGCCCTTGGGTCTTTGAAAAAGACATCAAAGTGTTTTGGGTCCTAGGTGCCATCCTCTTTTGAGACAAAAGGTAGGAATGATGCAATTCTGCATGCAGTGCGTGTCAGACAATTGTTGTGTCAGCATTTCCAGTTGTACTGTGATTTTATGAGTTTCCATCTAGGCTTAACTGGCTGAATTATTTATTGCCGAGTTATTTTTACATCCCTGTCCACACTAGCTAATGAGGTTTTCAACGTTTGGAGAGGCAGGTTACTAATCTTCAGGGCCCAATAAAAACATCAGAAACCTCTTACATGCTACACATTGCTCTGCTCCACTAGTTCCATAATTGCAAAGAGACTTCTTGATGCGCTGGAATGACAAGACGCGAGATTAATTCCTTCTTGCTCATCTTAGACCTGGGTGCTAAGAGACTCGCGGAGTAATGATGATGAAAGGTGCCTGTTTCCGTTAGGTCAACAGTGACCCAGATGAAATGATTTACTGATCCATCCTAAATATCTTGATCAAATTTACTTGGAGAGTTAAAGGGGTTCGTGGAGGTGATGGGGAGATGCAAAACATGTTAAGAAACTTGTTCATCACTCCCCGAAGCTGGCTGCGTTGCTCCGTCTCAGGTAGGCTGTATTCTGAAGCATACTTAGAAAACAGCCTTATACACAGATAAACTACAGCATCTGTTCTGAGTGCAGAACGTCCCACATTCAATCCCCAGCACTTCTAAGTAGGGCTGGGGAAAGGTTTGCTGTCAGAAAACTTCTAAAGCCACTGCTAGTCAGTGTGGAGGACTGTTATGTACTAAGTTTGGATCCTAGAACAATAGGCAAGTAGGACCTTAGAATGCAACAACTGATTGGCTTGCAGGAGAAGACCAATCAGGCTCCAGGAGGGAAGCAGAATCAGCCAATCAGATGGGACTCATTGTGTAAATAATGTATGTAAAAGCCTGAGGTTTGGGGGACATTTCATTCACTGTTTTACAAGGTGCAATAAAGAGCATGAAGTCACTACTGGGCTCCGAGTATATATCAACTACATTGATCTAGGGTGGACTAATGATCTAAATCAGTATGAGGTCCTATGACAATGGGTCCAGCTAACCTGGTGTGGTGGTCTCCTCTGACTTGCAGTGCTCTCAGGACCTTTGGGCACTACACACACACACACACACACACACACACAATCATAGAATTGGAAGTGACACCAAGGGTCCTCTAGTCCAGGCATAGGCAAACTCGGCCCTCCAGATATTTTGGGACTACAACTCCCATGATCCCTAGCTAGCAGGACCAGTGGTCAGGGATGATGGGAATTGTAGTCCCCAAACATCTGGAGGGCCGAGTTTGCCCATGCCTGCTCTAGTCCAACCTCCTGCAGTGCGGGAATCTCAGCTAAAGCATCAATGACAGGAAGGAGAGCCCACCACCTCTCGTGGGAGACCGTTCCACTGTCGAAAAGCTCTCACAGTCCCGATGTTTAGTTGGAATCTCCTTACTTGTAACTTGAAGCCGTTGGTTTGAGTCCTAGCCTCCGGAGCAGGGAAAAACAAGTTTGCTCCATCTTCCATGTGACAGCCCTTGTGATATTTGAAGCCTTGATCATGTTGGTCACCCTCCACTGCACACATCCCATCTTATACTGCACATGTCCTTCTTAATCTGTGGTGCCCAGAATTGGACACAGTATTCCAGGTGTGGTCTGACCAAGGCAGAACAGAGTGGTACTATTACTTCCTTTGATCTGGACACTAGACTTCTGTTGATGCAGCCTAGAACACGCACACAAATATAAATATAAAAACAGTTTCAAGCAGCAATAACATAAAATCAATTCCAATCTAAGACGCTATAGATTTTAGAAGGCTTGTTGATAAAGAAACATCTTCATCAGGTGCCAAAAAGACAATAGGAAAGTTGCTTCAGGTAATATACGTTCTTTGGTAACCAGTCTTCCTGGTTACATAAGATTGCTTTAGAGAAGAGATGTGTAGTCATGGAAATATATTAACAGCAATAAAACTATCCTTCCGCTCTCATTTTCCACTCCAAAAATCATTATCCCTTCCCCATTTGTTTTCAGGTTGGGGGTTTTGCTGGCAGATACTATTGGATTTAAGCCAGCTATCCTCTTTTTTACATCCAGGCCTGACTCCCCATCAAAGAGTTATGAATTCTTAAAAACGAGTCAGGTTTCCCTTCCTTTCTCTTCCTCAACTTAACTGCAAATTTATTCCTATTCCTCCAAGACAGGAGCAACCAGCAAGAGGTAATTTTGACCTTTTAATGGTTGTTCTTCTCGAGCTCCGGTATTTTTTCTGACTCCGAAAAAAAAGGGGGCAGCTCTCTCATCTAATACTTCCTAAAATAAAGGAATTTCTTTGTCACTTCTTGTACTTCTCTGATGTTCTCTCACTACGTGAGTTCTGCAGAGAATGTCCTCATTCCCCTCATTTCACTACAAAGAACTTGTAAGCCACCTACTCTCAGCATCTAGGAACATCCTAACTAGAGGAGGGAGGCAGGCCCATCTCTAGGCCTGGGTCCGGTGGCGCAGGGCGCCAGGGCGCCAGGCCACCAGGGGTGCCACTGCGCCCGCTGAGAGGCGCGGCTGAAGCGGCCCCAGGCACGCCTCTCAGCTGTTCAGCAGCTTCAGGCCACTCTCCGGAGGCACGCAGGCCTGGGGCCGTCTCTGCCGCGTGCAGGGGCATCGCAACAGGGGGTGGGCAGTGCCCCCTGGCCCAGGGCCGGCCCTACGGCCAGGCTTGGTGGCGCAGGGTGCTGCGCCTGCCCGCCCGCCGCACTGGGAAACGGGGCAGGGGACGCCAGAGGGATCCGTCGCACCACAGCGCCAGGGCGCCATGTATGCTTAAGACGACCCTGGAGGGAGGGAGCATGGACCCCTAGTACAACGGAAACAAAAGAAGAAGCCTTCACCCTGGTGTCCACAGCACAACAAGCCAACAGCAACAGAAAACCCTGACTCTTGTCATACTGTTGTAAGCCAAAAATGGCTTATCTTCTGAGTTAGCCAATAAAACTCAGAGACAAGAGGAGTTAGGAGTCCCTTTTGTTTATTGCAAAGCAATAAGGTTACAGTCGAATCTTTTCGGAAAACTGCAACCCCGCCCAAAGGTCGGGCAGGAATTTATAACATTTCAGACAAAGGATTTTGATTTAACCAATCACATAAAGCATTACATCATTTAATATTTAATATCCATCACCTCATTTCATATTTAATACGTATGTCATACCTAATCTAGGACTAATTTGACCCAACGACCTTCAAACAAGGAAAACTAAACTCACTGCCATCAACTGAAGGCAACCATGCCCACAAAAAAACATTCTCTCTCCGCCAACGAAAATCAGCTCTGCAATTCTCTGAATCTATTTGAACAGTACCTACAGAGTCACGTTCAAGTCCTCCATTCTCGTCTTGACATTCATTATTACACATCCGAACTGTGTTGGCTTCAAGAGGATCCACTGGCAGCCAGGCTAATTGGTCGGTAACGAAGTAACAGGTTTCGGCGAAGAGGCCTTCATAATGGGCCTTCTGTCACGCTCCTGCTTCTTCGAGGCAAGCAGCCGAGACTCATTTATTTCCAGCTTCAGCTGCACCCGACGTCTGTGTCAGTCTTTTGAATGAAGCCGCAAAACTGCCTAATCGCTGCTCTGCTCTGGGCGACCGGCTCTGAGCCACAAAAGAGCTTGCAGCCCGAAAAACCGTCTTGGAAAGAGCTTGCAGCCTGCAAACAGATCCTAAAGAAGGACAAGGCTATCATAGATGGCTTGCTTTGACTTCACTGAAGGAGGCCGCAATGCTTCTGAATTAACCACGGGAGGCGAAAATGCTCTCGTGCTTGGGTCCTGCTTGCTGGTTTTCCATGAGCACCTGGTTGGCCTCTGTGATAACAGGATGCTGGGTGATAACTAGATGGGCCATTGGCCTGATCCAGTAGGCTCATCTTCTGCTCCTAAATCAATGTCCACAGTATAGTAAGGTGTCCGGTGTATTGCTGTGCTTTCCTTTGGACCACATCAGTGAGGCCGAGGATTAATCCCAAACCGGAATTAAGATTGCTGGAAGAAATATCAACAAGCTCAGGTATGCAGATGACACAACCTTGGTGGCAGAAAGCGAGGAGGAATTAAAGAACCTTTTAATGAGGGTGAAAGAGGAGAGCGCAAAATATGGTCTGAAGCTCAACATCAAAAAAACCAAGATCATGGCCACTGGTCCCATCACCACCTGGCAAATAGAAGGGGAAGAAATGGAGGCAGTGAGAGATTTTACTTTCTTGGGCTCCTTGATCTCTGCAGATGGTGACAGCAGTCACGAAATTAAAAGACTCCTGCTTCTTGGGAGAAAAGCAATGACAAACCTAGACAGCATCTTAAAAAGCAGAGACATCACCTTGCCGACAAAGGTCCGTATAGTTAAAGCTATGGTTTTCCCAGTAGTGATGTATGGAAGTGAGAGCTGGACCATAAAGAAGGCTGATCGCCGAAGAATGGATGCTTTTGAATTATGGTGCTGGAGGAGACTCTTGAGAGTCCCATGGACTGCAAGAAGATCAAACCTATCCATTCTGAAGGAAATCAGCCCTGAGTGCTTCCTGGAAGGACAGATCGTGAAGCTGAGGCTCCAATACTTTGGCCACCTCATGAGAAGAGAAGACTCCCTGGAAGAGACCCTGATGTTGGGAAAGATGGAGGGCACTAGGAGAAGGGGACTAAACAACAAGTGAGGCCGAGAGGGGAGTCTTGCCGTCTAGGCAGCCCAGGAACTCCGGACACACTGCCCAGGATCGCACCCGGGGGAGGGCACTTCAGTGCTGCAAACGCAGCAAAATCAACGCAGCAGCTACAAGTTACGGGTCTCTGCTGCTGCAGCAAGCGCTGTGATTCTCCAACGGCTTGACTTCACCTCCGGAGGTACACTCCATTGTGTCTTGAGACCAGACGGATGCCAACAATACTAAGGTGCAGTCTTGGTGTGATTTTGGATCCTAACCCTTGGCACAATCACGTTTCGTAGGGTTGCCATATCTTGAAGAGCAAAAAAGAGGGCAGCCCGAGCCGCTGCCAGCCCAAGCTGGGGAAAGAAGTGCATGGGGCCACCGCTGCCACGCCCACGTGCTTCTTTTCCCAGCTCGGGCTGGCAGCAGAGCAGACCAAGCCCAAGCCTGAGCTGCTGAAAAAAACCCGGACCCAAAAACCCAAGACATTTCCTTTAAAATGTAAAAATCCACCTGGATGGGAATGATGCCCCCCCCCCCAAAAAAGAGGACATGTCCAGGTTTTCTCAGACATACAGCAACCCTAATGTTTGGGCAGCTTTGCTCCAGTTGTGACTTATGCTGGTGCATAAATCAGATAACAGTGGTCCATTGACTTACAAATTTAATCCGTTCCAAATGCACATTCGTAGGTCGAAAAGTTTGTAAGTTGAAAAAAGCGGTTTCCCATAGGAATGCATTGGAAACGGAAAAATTCGTAAGCCGAGTAAACCACATCTAAAATTCGTGAGTCGAGAAAACCCCATCTAAACCACAACGGTTTTCCTTTCGGATGTCGAAAAAAAGTAAGCATGCGGCCATTTTTTTTATTCATAACTCAGAATTTCATAAGTCAAGTACTTCGTAAGTCGAGGGACCACTGTATTAGCTTGGAGCATGATGAAGAAAGAGGAAGCAGCCCAGACAGGAAGTTGGCAGCACTACAGCTTCCTGCCAAGGCAGACAAAGGAAGTGATCTCACAGAGTTCTCTCTAGAAAATTATCTAGCAAAATGTGAATCATTGGTTCCACTGTAATAATGTCCCACAATTTGCTGGAGGGTTTTGCTATGCGATGGCCGGCAAAGTATTTTGTGGTTATTAAGATAATCCTGTTCTCATTCATTTGCTTGTTTGAATTTGCACAGCTTTTAATGTGGGCCCCCAAACAAAAGGGTCCTCATTAAAGCTGCTCTTTAATGCTTAGTTTCAGTCTTTACTAAGGCTGATTACAAGACCTTTCATACTAGGAAAATAAACAAGGATGCAATTACTGCTCAGAAGAGTCAGGCAAAAACTGACCCCCTTATTATCTGATCTTTCAGAGTAGTAGCTGCATCCCTATTTATTTTTCCTGGTATTAAAAGCTGGGAAATATACTAATTATCAAAACCAACCATATCGGTAGTGAGTTATGGAAATAAGCAGCTCAGTTCCCACCATGAGAGAAGTGAGAAAGTGGGAATATAATCCACAAAATGACTTGCTCCAAAAGACTGGAACCGAAACAGACATTTTTTTAAACGCTGGTATATTATTTATTCATGCATATATTTATTTGTTTTAATGAAATGCTGCTTTTTGTTTTTAAAAAAGACTGTAAAGGTAATCAAGCAAAATCAAATGCAATATATAAAAACCAAATTAAATACATTATACAAAACGACATTATGCTACCAAGCCAAGTTCAAGTTGTTATTATTTGTATACAAAGCCCTTAACAACATGGTTCCAGATTACCTGCAAGATTGCTTCACACAGTAGAATTGACACTGGTATGAGTGTCACATAATACCCATTCCATCTTGGTAAGAACTCAATCATTTAGTGTGGCAGCATTTACACTTTGGAACTCCCTGCCTATTGATATCCAGCAGGCACCTTCTTCCCTGTGCTCTTTTCAGCACCTGGAAAAACATTCTCATTTGGACAAGCATGCCTGGATACTTAGAAACGCTGATGTGAATTTGAATCTATTTTAGTACCTTAATGTTGTGTATGTTTTAAAGCAGGCACGTCCAACAGGTAGATCGTGATCTACCGGTAGATCACTGGACGTCTGCGGTAGATCACTGGTAGATCATTGGCTCCCTCCAAAGAAGCTGAACAACTATGGCTCCCCTAAAAAAGCTCAAACATTTTACCTCCTCCCTGAAAAAACTCAACAACTTTGACCCCCAACCCACCCAAAAAATGGGCCTTCCTACTTCCTAAAAGGGGGGGGTAGATCACTGCCAGTTTTTAACTCTGTGAGTAGGTCACAGTCTCTTGGGAGTTGGCCACCCCTGTTTTAAAGTATTGCCTTTTTTAATTTAAAATATTCTTGTTTTTCTCTTTTTGTAAGCCCCTTTGAGGGTTCCTTTCACCCAGTGGTGCATAAACCCTGTGAAACAAAGGAAGAAAGAAGCAAACTATGAAGCATCAACACTGACAATAGCCCACTCACTCAATACCTATATAATTTACACACACACACAGAGAGAGAGAGAGAGAGAGAGAGAGAGAGAGAGAGAGAGAGAGAAATGCACTCCTTCCTTTCTCAAACCACATTCACCCAAACACATGCACACACAACACACTCCTGCACTCTTAACAATTACCAATGCCAACAGTAAATATAAAGAGCGTCACGCCCCCGGGACACACCCCAGCTACGCCACACCTGCTCTCCGCCCCTGGGGCGGGAGCATGAAGCTCCACCACTGGCCGAGACCACATAACACTGGTATTGAAAGATGTACATCCAAGCACAAGTGTTGGTGCTGACCTTTAAAGTCCTAAATGGCCTCGGCCCAGTATACCTGAAGGATCGTCTCCATCCCCATCGTTCTGCCCAGACACTGAGGTCCAGCTCCGAGGGCCTTCTGGCGGTTCCCTCCCTGCGAGAAGCGAGGTTACAGGGAACCAGGCAGAGGGCCTTCTCGGTAGTGGCGCCCGCCCTGTGGAACGCCCTCCCATCAGATGTCAAGGAAAGAAACAACTATCTGACTTTTAGAAGACATCTGAAGGCTGCCCTGTTTAGGGAAGCTTTTAATGTTTGATGTTTTATCGTGTTTATTCTGTTGGGAGCAGCCCAGAGTGTATGGGGAAACCTAGCCAGATGAGTGGAGTATAACTATTATTATTATTATTATTATTATTATTATTCTCCCTCCCTCAGGAGGCAGTGACGGCCACCAACTTGGATTGCTTTAAAAGAGGATCAGACAAATCCATGGAGGAGAGCCACAAGAGCTATGCTCTGTCTTCACAGATGGAGGCAGCAAGGCTTCCAAACACCATAAATTCATAAAACTGTAGAGTTGGGAGAGTCCGTAAGGGTCATGTAGTCCAACGCCCTCCAATGAAGGAATCTGTTGCCCAAAATGGGACTTGAACCCATGACCTTGAGATTAAGCGTCTCATGCTCTTCCATCTGAGCTATCTCCAAGCAGTTTCTGGAGATCACAGGAGGGGAGAATGTTCCCATGCTCGGGTTCTGTTCCCTTGGTTTTTTCCCTCAGGAATCTGCTTGGCCGCTGTGAAAACAGGATGCCATTGGCCTGATCCAGCAGGCTCCTCTTATATTCTTATGGAAGGGCCGTAGCTAACGGAAAGCCAAGAAGCATCATCAAAGCTCAAGGAACCATTCAACCAGGCAAAAGTACTTGAGGGTGTGGAGCATTAGCAGGTGAGGTGAGGTGTATGTTTGGGAGAGAGTTTGGTGGGCGGCACTTGCCTTGTGGGCTGGAGGTTTATCACCCCTGTTGTCTCCACCATTAATTGTATTTAGACTATGTCTATTGAATCAATAGACTTAGTAACTTAATTCCATCGATTTTGATTTGGATATCCCTCTGACTACTAAAAACACCAGTACACAAAGACCCACTGGAAAAAGCTAAACGGAAGAGAAAACAAAAATATTAGGTTGGAGGAGGAGGAGGAGGAGGAGGAGGAGGAGGAGGAGGAGAAGAAGAAGAAGAAGAAGAAGAAGAAGAAGAAGAAGAAGAAGAAGAAGAAGAAGAAGAAGAAGAAGAAGAAGAAGAAGAAGAAGAAGAAGAAGAAATGCTTTATTCAAGTCTGCTTGGAATCTTCCAAGATCCTTTACAATCTCCAAGGCCCCAAGTCTGGCAGCTGCATTCTGTCCACCATTGCTTATTGCTCAGGGAAACCTGAGAAGTCTCAGGGGACCGTATTAAGGATAGGCTCCTTGAGTTCTAGCAGGAGGATAAACATCTGTTCTTGTTAAGCTTTAGAGCCAATCCCCATAGGTCTCAATGACTCGTTTTCAGTGTCCATTGAGCTCCTTAATATTCTGTGAGCTCCAGGTTCTTCTCCCTAGTCCAAGACAGAAACAAACAAACAAAAAAGGAGCAAAGAATTCTGGATTCTAAATTGGAAAAAATAAGCATTAGGCAATCAAAACAGGGTAGGTCGGTTGGTTAGAACATGGTGCTGAAACGAGCGAGGTCCTAACCAAAGAAGAATGGCAACTTAAGTTGACAGAATATGCCCAGCTTGCAGACTTAACATATAGAATAAGAGAACAAGAACATTCTTTTCAAGAAGACTGGAAAATGTTTATTGAATATATGGAAACTAATTGTGTACAGCTGAAAACGCTGGCAGCCTTAAGATAAATTCAGCAGTGTAAATAAGTTTTGATGGATGTAATCATGGAATATTGAATGGTATAGTTTTTGTAAAATATGCAGGGATTTATCATATGCAAAATGAACCATGGAAAGTGAAGAAGGGAAGTCACTGATATCTTAAGGATGTAAGAAGGAGTACTTTTAATTGTAAACCAGAAAATTTACACACACACACACACACACACACACACACACACACACACACACACATGGTGCTGATAACACCAAGATTGCAGGTTCGATCCCTGTATGGGACAGCTGCATAAGTCCTGAATTGCAGGGGTTGGACTAGATGATCCTCAGGATCCCTTCCAACTCTATAATTCTATTAAAATACTTCCTACAACTTATGTCACATAAATTAGCATAGCTTACAAAAAATATTCAACACACAGAATTTGAGACCCTACTTGAAATGTTTCCCAACAAGGCATAGTTGTGTATAGCTCACCAGAATCATGAGGGTCTTTGCTTTATTATTATTATTATTATTATTATTATTATTATTATTAGTTTCCGGAAACCATGGTTACAATTGTAGGTGTGTACGTACTAAAAAGATGGAGTGCCTTTCCATTTCTGTAAGCTAGGGATGAATAAAACCTCACAAAATATGTTGAGGAGGAGAGCCAGTCCCCTATTAACCAGCCACTAATGTTTAAAATAGTCATGATTTTGATCTCACGTGGCTAGTCAGGATATCTCTCGCTGACCACTAGGTGCTTCTCTGCCCCAAGGTTTCCACCCCTCTTAATTCATCACAATCTTGGTTGCCAAGTCATCTGGAAGCAAAGTGAGGAGCAGTCGGAGGAACATTTCGCCAGGTGCAGACCTGAAGTATGAATTGAGTCAGGCCATCAACTCTGAAAAGGCTACGGAAACAGACCCGAAACTGGTTCACTCCCAAAACCATCCATCAACCGATTTGTGGGTTGTGTTCCTGGTAAACTACTTTGCTATCTGGTCTGTATCAATTTTTCATCTGCCTGGACAGGGAATAGAGAGCTTTTAGCCATTATTGAATTATGAAAGGGTGAACTGCTTCAGTACTGCTGTTTCCAAAGCAGGTCGGAGGTTTGAGCACAGACGTTCGACAGCCAGAAGGTTAATCGGCTTTCCAGCAACTTGCTGCCTTTTAATTATCCAACGGCCGCCCATTTCAATATTTCAGAGGTGGCATTCTGCAACTCAAGGATCCAGGACTGGGCTGAGATATCTGAATTTCCAACCATCTTGAGATATAGGCTAAGGTTTGAAATTCTAAGGGACCCTTTAAATTCTGAAAAAGCAGAAATTGCTCCTTTATGTTAGCAAAGATGGGTGCATCAGTTGCAGTAAAATGTAGGACTCCATCTCAGAGGATGAAAAGCTGCATCAAAAAATTAGTTGAGGAGGAATATTTAGGCTTAAGCCTTTTTACATTGTGATCCTATAAAATGTAGCTACTAGCTATGATGGCTGCCTCCACAATAATGTTTCTGAATTTCAGTCGCTGCAAACCAACAGGATGGGAGAGGGCTCTTGAGTTCCAATCCACAACTTGCTGTGAGGAACAAGATGCTGAACTAGATGAGCCATTCGGACGATCCAGCAGGCTCTTAGTGCCATAGAATTGTAGATTTGAAAGGGACCCCAAGAGTCATCTAGTCCAACCCCCTGCAATGCAGGAATCTCAGCTAAAGCATCTATGACAAATGATCATCCAACCTCTGCTTAAAAGCCTCCAAGGGAGGACAGTCAAACACCTTCCAAGGGAGACCATTCCACTGTCAAACACCTCTTACCATCAGAAAGTTCTTCCTGTTTAGTCAAAATCTCCTCTCTTGTAATTCGAAGCCATTGGTTCGAATCCTACCCTCCAGAACAGGACGGAACAAGCTTGTTCCATCTCGGTCCAGTATAATTGAAGGAGCGTCTCCACCCCATCATTCTGCCCAGACACTGAGGTCTAGTGCCGAGGGCCTTCTGGCGGTTCCCTCGCTGTGAGAAGCCAAGTTACAGGGAACCAAGCAGAGGGCCTTCTCGGTAGTGGCACCCGCCCTGTGGAATGCCGTCCCACCAGATGTCAAAGAGAAAAACAACTACCAGACTTTTAGAAGACATCTGAAGGCAGCCCTGTTCAGGGAAGCTTTTAATGTTTAACAGACTATTTATTTTAATATTTTGTTGGAAGCCGCCCAGAGTGACTGGATGGGTGGGGTATAAATAATATATTATTATTATTATTATTATTATTATTATTATTATTATTACCCATGTGACAGCCCTTGAGATAATTGAAGATAGTTGAGATAAAAGCCCTTGAGATAATTGAGATAGATGGCTATCCTATCTCTTCTCAGTCTCTTTTCTAGGCTAAACATACCCAGCCCTTTCAACCATTACTCATAAGGCTTGGCTTCCAGACCCTTGATCATCTAGATCAGGCACCCCCAAACTGCGGCCCTCCAGATGTTTTGGCCTACAACTCCCATGATCCCTAGCTAACAGGACCAGTGGTCAGGGATGATGGGAATTGTAGTCCAAAACATCTGGAGGGCTGATGTTTGGGGATGCCTGATCTAGATTGCCCTCTACTGCACACGTTCCAGCTTGTCGACATCCTTCTTAAATTGTGGTGCCCAGAACTGGACACAGTATTCTAGGTAGGTGTGGTCTGACCAAGGCAGAATAGAGTGACTTGGTTTCCAGACCCTTGATCATCTTGGTCATCTTCTTATGAACTTATATTCTTATCCCAGCCAGGCGAAGGCATTCAAGGAAGGTGTGGCCTATGGAAGGGACAAATCGAGCTCTAGAGAGTCACATTTCACCCTCAGGCCCCCTACCCCTGTTCTAGATTAAGCTCTACCTCCACCTTAGCATTTCACACTTCAAGTTTTTTTACTGCGCTGTTTTATACAGTGGAACCTTGGTTTACAAACACCTCGGTTTACGAATTTTCGGTTTACGAATGCCACGGACCCGTCTGGAACGGATTAATTCACTTTCCATTACTTTCAATGGGAAAGTTTGCTTCAGTTTATGAACGCTTCAGTTTAAGTACTCCACGGACCCATCTGGAACGGATTAATTCACTTTCCATTACTTTCAATGGGAAAGTTCGCTTCAGTTTATGAACGCTTCAGTTTATGAACAGACTTCCGGAACCAATTGTGTTCATAAACTGAGGTACCACTGTAAATGATGACTTTAGCACAGCGGTGTCTGAGAGCTGAGTTTGACGTGCTGATTTCTGTATGCTTTGGACTTCCTTTCAGGTGAGAATCCACGTAAGCAAGCATCAAGCACCCACCCACATCATCTGGAGCCACGAACACATTGTTTCAGGCTAGCAAAGCAGAAGTTGGTGCCATCTTCTAAGCCGGGGTTGATTGGTTTCCTGCGGAGGAGGAGGGGGCCACGAGTTCAGGAAGTGGAACATAGCATATCATTTTCCAAGAACACTTTAGGAGAAACTTAAGTTCTCTGAAGTGCTGAGAACTGAGACGTAAACACTTATGTGACAGTAATTTTTGTAATCGCCCTTTTGAATGCACAGAGGGAGGGAGGGAGGGAGGGAGGGAGGGAGGGAGGGAGGGAGGGAGGGAGGGAGGGAGGGAGGGAGGGAGGCTACATACACACACCCATCCAACTACATTGTAGGAAGAACTGATAAAAGAGTAATAAGAAATGGGAAGGAGAGGCTTTTAAAAGGGAGCAGCCGGAAACCAATATGATCCAATAATGATAATTCGCCCTGACCACACAACTATAATTGGCAAGTCAATAATTGGGGAAGGAGCAGAGCTCAGTGGTGGAGCACCTGCATTTCATGCAGGCGGCCTTGGGTTCAATCCCTGGTGTTCCCAGGTAGGGCTGGAGACCTGCCTTAAAACCCTGGAGAACCAATGACAACCAGTGCGGGCAGACAGGGCTGAACTAAATGGGCCAATGGTCTCATGCACTACAAGGGTGCACTTCAATTGTGGGTATCCAGACGTTCGTGGACAAAAACTCCCATCATCCTCAGTAGCATACCTGCCAAGTTCCTCTCTGAAAAATAAGGGACAGGACCGAAATTAGCATACCGGAAGTAGCATGGCGGCCATTTTGGAACTGGGCGGAGCATGCTCAGAAGTGACTTTTGATGCTGCTGTGCCCAGTTCCAAAATGGCTGCCGCACCAGAAGTCATGCTGCAGCCATTTTGGAACTGGGCAGAGCAGCATCAAAAGTCGCTTCTGAGCATGCTCCGCCCAGTTCCAAAATGGCCGCCGTACCAGAATAAACTGGGGGGAAACAAAAAAAATCCGTTTTTTCGGCTGGTGACAGCTGGAAAAACGAAGGTTTCCCGGGGAAAACAGGAGACTTGGCAGCTATGCTCAGTAGTCTTAGCTAATTGCCAGGGATGATGGGAGCTGCAGTCCAGCAACGTGATGCCTAGCGTACCGGTAGTTTGAATGCCTTTGTTTGTTCCGCCTGTTTTGTTCAAGATATACAGAGTTTTCCTTGTCTTTATACTGTATGACTATATTGTTGCAACCCGCCCTGGGACCTTTAGTTAGCAGGCAGGCAAAATATTATAAATACACTATGCAGAGCCACAATCCAAACTCCGCCCCCCCCCCCCACCGCTGGTGGGGATTTTCAGAGCAGTGGACATAAGAACATAAGAAAAGCTTTGCTGGATCAGGCCAAATGTCCTGTCTAGTCCAGCATCCTGTATTCGCAGTGGCCAGTCAGGTGCATGTGGGAAATCCACAAGTGGGACACGAATACATGAAGCCTCTCCCCTCCCGAGGTTTCCAACAACTGGCATTCAGAAGTGTCCCTGTCTCCAAGTCCTGGAGGCAGAGCCAAGCCATCATGGCTAGTAGCTTCAGTTTATGGGCCCTCATCTCTCCCATTACTGAGCTTCACCAGACTTAACATGGACACTGGTACCAGAGCCTGCAATAAACCCAGATGCCAACTTTGCTGCCACATACACCCGGACAACATCATTACTGGCCCCAACAACATCCAACATACCACCTCAGGACTATTTAATTGCATGATCATTATGCATGATCTAGCTTTCTTTTGTGCCTCATTATGCATGATCTAGCTTTCTTTTGTGCTTTGCTTCCCCCCCCCCCCCGCAGGACCAATTGCAGTCATCATCAGTCGTTAACAGCCATCAACAGGTTCACCACTCCTATCAGCCCATCACCCATTCCCACACCCCCACCCTCTGAATATAAATAAGGGTCTGGTTGATTCTGTTTCAGTGTATCTGACGAAGTGTGCATGCACACGAAAGCTCATACCAAAATAAAAACTTAGTTGGTCTTTAAGGTGCGACTGAGGGAATTTTTTTTTATTTTGCTTCGACTCAGACCAACACGGCTACCTACCTGTAACTGTTACTGAGCTTGTGCAATTCACAGGGGTTTTCTTTGTTTTTAATTTTCCAAATCCACTTCTGCTTCATATATCTTGGCCTTGGTGCTGTTCCTCAAGCAGGCAATTATTCACAGCCGACTCTGAGACTAAAAGCCTTTCGGGAATTCTTTTCATCAGCCTCCCCTTTTGCCGATTCATAATTCATTTCGAAAGGAAGGAGGAATGCATCAAAGGTAAGAGGTGCTATGTCAGTCTTGAGTAGCAGACAGCCGAAGAAATGAAAGAATGTGCCCTTGCTCGGATGCATCGCTGACTACTTGTTCCTATGCTCCTATGCACAAATGAGTGCTTGGGCGCACTGATTCAGTGCCATCCTTTATGGGCCTTCCATCCTTATCTCTTCTGACTGGCCTTTCCATTCTGCCAATATGCATCCAGCATACATTACATGCCTGCTAAGTAAGGGAGTGTTGCAACAATAAAGTCATAGAGTAAAAAAAAAAAAACAAGCAAAACTCTGTATAAATCAAACACAACAGGTGAAACAAGCAAAGTCATTCCAGCTGCGCTAGTCATCACCTTTCTGCATTTCGCCTCATCTGATTTTCAGAGCTCAATGGAGCATCTTTTGGGAGGGTATTCATGCAGTGCCTGGTTCTTTGAAGGCATGTTTAGTGGACTGGTTTCATAATATCACTTCCAAATAAAGCGAGAGATTTGGCTGGCTTCCCAGCAACAGCCAGACAAGTGCAAGGTAATGAAATATCTTTAGCCATTTTCCTCTCCTTTTGTTGTGGCTGTCCTGCCGTTTTGTCTTTGTTTTTTAATCAGTGCACAAAGGGCCTCTCTAGGAATTCTGTACTCTGTAAGGGGACGGGGGGGGGGGTGTCCCCACTTCATTGAAACACCTCCAGGAGGAGGAAAAATCCTGCAACAGCCAGTTGGCACTCACTCGTGGATGTCCACAGGTGGGGACAAGGGGGTCAGTCCCCCACCCCGATGAAAAATAACCCCAGATTCACAGTTGTCAGTTTTCAAAGAGAGATAAGAGGTGAAATGTACAAACACTTTTACTCTCATTTGGGGGTCAAGAGAAAGAAATTAGCCTGATCTCCCCTTTCAGTACATTTTTTACTTTGCCACTTCCCCTGGAGGGGACAAATCCTGTGGATGCCCATCAGCAGAGGAAGCTTTCTCTCTCTCTCTCTCTCTCTCTCTCTCTCTCTCTCTCTCTCTCTCTCTCTCTCTCTCTCTCTCTCTCTCTCCTCTGCTCCACCCAGCGGCAGATTTAGGTGAGTTTGACGACTTCCGTCACACTGGGTGTGCACCTCGGCAGGGTGGGGAGTGGGGGAACAGGGGCTGCTGCAACTATTATTTAGAATGGAGTATGAGAGCCGGAGGGGGAGCCAAATTTTGGCATTGCACAGGGCATCGCTGCCATTTGAGATCCCAGAGATTGACACTGTACCACCCAAGAAAAAGAAAACCACTTTTCAGAATTTCTTTTTTCCTCGGAGATTTCCCCAACACCTCTCCCCACCCACCCCACCCCAGTATACTCCACAGCGCTTGGAACTTGCAGCACCCCAAGGTTTTAGGGGGTTGAGCAGCGGCGGAGCAAGACGATCGGGCACCTGAGGCATTGCCCGTGTCCTGTGCCCAGGGGCAGGGCCAGCCACCCGTGGGGCGGGGGCAGCCGGAACAGGACGCTCCATGGGGCCTCCAAGCAGTCTGCCTGCCCCTCCCACTAAGCCACCCTACAGCTGGGCGGGAGGCAGTGGACAGGCGTTTGGGGCAGTGTGGAGCCTGCGGGTGCCCAAGCCACTACGTCACTCCCAGGAGAGGCGCGTGGCTTGGGCATGCTGCAGGCCCCACAGTGAGTGCCGCCCGGCATTTTGTTGCCGCCCTCAGGTTTGCCAAATGTGCCTTCCTCTTAGCACGTTTCTCCCTTTCGTCCTGAGTTTGAGCATCTTCAAAGCCCAGGACACCTTTGGTAAAGGCTGTTCTCCAATTGGCGCACTCGCAGGCAAGTGGTTCCCAATTGTTGGTGTTTATACTTTTTTAAAAAAAATTGCCTTGAGACAGTCTTTAAACCTCTTTTGTTGACCACCAGCATTACACTTTCCATTTTTAAGTTCGGAATAAAGTAGTTGCTTTGGAAGATGCTAATCAGGCATCCGCACAACATGACCAGTCCAACGGAGTTGATGTTGAAGAATCAGTGCTTCCACACTGGTGATCTTTGCTTCTACCAGTACACTGGTATTAGTTTGTGTGCATTAGCCCCTTGCAACCATGATCAATATATCACAGCTTTCAACAATATATCACAGCTTTCATAGACAGCTAGTTCCTAATCCATTGAATACATGATGTGTACAAACTTCAAGAAAGAAGATTCCACCTAAACATTAGGAAGAACTTCCTGACAGTAAGAGCTGTTCGGCAGTGGAATTTGCTGCCAAGGAGTGTGGTGGAGTCTCCTTCTTTGGAGGTCTTTAAGCAGGGGCTTGACAGGCATATGTCAAGAATGCTTTGATGGCGTTTCCTGCTTGGCAGGGGGTTGGACTGGATGGCCCTTGTGGTCTCTTCCAACTCTATGATTCTATGATTCTATGATTCTATGTGTACAGGTAGATGCTCAGTTGGAGTGCTCCTGTTTCCTGCTGAAACAACGTCTCTGTTCCCTCTGCCCATTCCATTTCTCTCAGGCCCCTGAGCAGCTGCCTCTGTGTCATCCTCTCACCTGCGGTGACTAGAGAATTGCTCCTGCCAATGTTCCTGTTCAGCACCTGGACAGCTGCCTCCTTGCTTGCAACAGAGCATCAAAGAGAAAACATCTTTCTCCATAAGGAGGTGGGGGTGATTTGATAGAGGAGAGAGGTGCTTGGTGTGCAAACCATCCTTCCTGCTGTTCCGACTTTCTGCAGATGCCTTTGGGCATGTAGAGATGCCACATGGTAAACAAACAGGAATCCATCTGCTCAAAGCTGATGTAAGATGCCAAGGAGCTCTCTCTTATTTATCTCTCTGTTTTAATTCCCATTCTTGGCTCGCTTGCTCTCTTTTTTAAAAAAAAATGCAAATACCAAGAAACATGGTCAAAATGTTGTCAAAAAGATATTTGCTGCACAAGGTGATGCACAATTCAAATTGATATTGTTTGAAATGGGCTCATGGTTTGCGTCCTGTTGCTCAGATTTATGTTATATGATTCCATTATTTGTTATTTAAATTGCTTTGTAATAATGAACTTGGAAATGGATATTAATTGAAAATATGTAGTTCTGAAGTACTGACAAGCTGAAGTCTATATACTTTACCTCTCAATCTCGATTTTCAAGGAGACTTGGAACATGATTAAAACACAACAAGATAAATCCATTCCAAGCTGGTCATTTTAACTTATAACCAATTTTACAATGTATTCAATAATTCATAAACTTAAAAAATAATAATTCACAAACTTGGTTCACTTCCTTCTGGCAGATTTCACTGGTGTAATTAAAATTGTCGCCATTTTCTTCACCCAAAAAGTCAATCTGACATAGCTAATTAAGGGCTAGCTCTTGATTTTTCATGCAATTATCATAAGCATATCTGCTTTTTTATTTTTCCAGTGCTAAGCTACCAACACTCTCGCTGTCATTAATGAATAATGAATCAATTCAATACCACAGCCTGGTCCTATGCTTCCCAGGAGTTGTAACAGAATAATTAAAGGCTGTGATGAAATTTCCAATCCTGTAGTCAATTAGAATTAACAGTTTCTGTGGCACTTAATTCAGAGCATTGTCACTGTTGATGTTGCTGCTGTTATTGCATCAGCGTTGCGGCAGGTGCTATAGATCAGTGGTAGAGCAGTGGATACAACCTCTGGCTTTATCATGTTCCAGCTGTTTTCCAAACCATGAGATCTCCAAAGACTGGGAGCAGCATACTCTCCAAGGAAGCCCAGAACCCCAGGGAGCCCAAGGGAGCCATTATTTCTGAAGCTTCAGGTGCCAACATTCCAGCTGCAGAGCTGGCGGGGGGGTCTTCCTGCTGGTTGCCTCAGCTCTTTCCTAGATCTCAAACCTGCATCTCTCACCATCCCCAGGGCTACGATGGCAAATGAGATGATGAACCCAGCAAGTGTGAGTAGAAATTCCCTTTGGGGGTTCATTGCGGGAGGTCACACCAGATTCTCAGACTTTTTTTCAGTAATGCATTTCCGGGGCTGTGGCAGGTGGCAGAAGAAAGCCAGCGATAAATCCCATGGAACAAGTGAAGTTCACTCAGCAAAACAAGGTCTGCTTAGGAATGCAAGGCCTAATGGCAGCAGCAACTCCTCTCGGTAGGTCTTGTCCTGTCCTCGTGGGACAGTTGAGGAGACTGAAGGTCTCCATCTTCCCACAGCTGCCTAAGTCTCCTCCTCTCCTAGGTTCTTCCCAAAGGATCTGAGACTATGTTGACAAACCTGTCTTTGCTTCTCCTCCCCTGTTCCTGAGAGTCCAGTGGCGAGGGCAGCTTGCCTCAGCAGGAGGGGGGCACACCCATGCCTCATCGCCAGCCAGCTTCTTGGCTTCCCTTCTCCTGCTTCCGCTTCTGTATCTCATTCTGGACTACTCTCTGCCACAGATGCTCCCTGCTCACTAAGCCCTGTTGCCTCTTCAGCTTCTGACACCTCCTCCTCTCAGTCTACTCCCTCTTCTCCCTCCGACAACTCAACGTCATCCCGCCAGCAATCCCCTGGCTCTGAACCTCCTTCTCTTGAGGTCCCCCAGCTGCTACCTCCCAACACTCCTCTGCATCTCACCAGCCAGGGGCTCTGAAGAGTGTTTAGCGAAGGCAGGGGGCCAAGGGAATGGCTTAGAAGAGGGGATCAGTGATTTATGGGGTTTGCTGCCACCTGCAAGGCAGGAGCCAGGGAAAGGGAAAGAGGAAGAGTCAGGGTGCTCCAAGACAGAGGAAGACCCGCAGGATGTAGGGGAACAGGAATAGCCTGTTCCGCAACAGGGGAGTCAGTAGGCTCCCCACCTCCCCCTGCCCCTCTGCCTCCTAGAACCCGGAGGGGCTTGAAGTAGGAAGGGCAGCATGTTCCCCCCTCCTCCTGTAATCCCAGCAACAACAACCTTGTGAGGTAGGTTAGTCTGAGAGGCAGCAACTGGCCAAAGGTCACCCAGCGAGCTTCATGGCTGAGTGGGGATTTGAACCCTGGTCTCTCAGGTCCTGGTCAGACACTCTCACCGCTTACACCACCCTGGCTCACTTCTCTCATTTGAGAACTTCGCGATTTATGCTTTAGTTGAGATTCCTGCATTGCAGGGGGTGGAGTAGATGGCCCTTGGGGTCCCTTCCAACTCTGTGATTCAAGCTACAAGAGGAAAACAGGTCTAGAAATCAAGCTTCAAAATAATAATAATAATAATAATAATAATAATAATAATAATAATAATAACTGGGGTGGAGAAAAAGGCTTGTCAGTGAGTTGGGAGGTGGGATTGAAAAGGCAGGTGCTGCTTGGCTAAGAAAGATTTTGGGGGAACCAGCTTCAGTCTTATGCCCAATTTCTGCACAAGTAAACATGATATTTCTTACTTTTTGGTGGCAGAGGAGAGAATGGAGGGTGGCTCTCACCCTTCCCTGCACCGCCAGCTCCATCCTGCTGCGCTGAGCACCAGCGGCTGGAAGGAGGGAGGGCACATTCTAGCTAAAAATACCAACTTAAAAGCAATGCAGTAAGCCTGTCCCTCTGTTACTATGGTCTCCCTCAAGTGCTATCTGCCCTTTCGGAGACAGGTAACGCAGAAACAAAGGAGCGGAAAGCTGCCTTCAAAAGAAAAGAAAATGTGTTGTCTCTGGGAAAATGTATCCTAATTATGTCATTTTAAAAAAAATAAAATAAGAGTCTTCTTTGTTGTTTGTAATTTAGAAGCACAGCCACGCAAGGGGGCAAAGCTGCATTGCTTGAACTTCCAGAAAGATTGGATCTGGACCTCTTTCGTGGGCTGAGTGGTACAGTCCCTTGCAGAGTGGGACTGTACCACTCCAAGGGGTGGGAGACTGCCCTATGGACGTACCCCAGCCTGCTCCACCACGTGGATGAAAACAGTGGTGCAATGGGTGTGCTGCCAAGCCCAGTTCTGCAGCAAGGAGGGTCCCTCATCCAGCCTTTGGCCTAATTTCAAAAGCCCTCTGCAAACGAGCAATTGAGGCCTCTGTCAAGAACCAACAGTCCATCTGCCAGCAGCTCACTGGGCACGGATGAAGCAGGAGAGATGGAGGGCAGGTGTCAGAAAAACAGAGAGAAAGGGGAGGTGAGAACAAGAAAGCTAAAAAGAGACAAGGCAGTGACAGAAAGACAGAAGAGAGGCGGCAGACGGAGACAGGGGTGGCCTCACCCACTTTCGGCTCTGGCTTTACTCACCAAGGACTTCAGCACTGCGCCACCTCACATGCATAAATCTGTCACCAGAACCTTACCAGAACTTTCTAGAACATTCTGGTGCTTTAGCTGTCTCTAAGCTTCTCAAATGACAGCTGGTGTTTCCCAGTCTGTGTATTATCTGAACTTCAAGGCCGCTGCTCCGGGACAGAGTATATCTGATGCCTGCTGAGCAGTTCTGTTATTCTGTCTTCCTCTTCTTCTTCTTCTTCTTCTTCTTCTTCTTCTTCTTCTTCTTCTTCTTCTTCTTCTTCCTCTTCTTCTTCTTCTTCTTCTTCTTCTTCTTCTTCTTCTTCTTCTTCTTCTTCTTCTTCTTCTTCTTCTTCTTCTTCTCCTCCTCCTCCTCCTCCTCCTCCTCCTCCTCCTCCTCCTCCTCCTTCTGCATTCTACATCTCTTCCTTTCGTTTGCAATATTTTTATCCTGTGTATCGCTGGATATTTTATCCTGTATTGCTGGAAACCGGATTTGCTCTCAGGAGCCAAGTTTTGAACCTGATGAAATTCAGCAAGAACTGCATGCTTTGAAACCTCAGTATACAGTTACTGAAGGGACACGGGTGGCACTGTGGGTTAAACCGCAGAGCCTAGGGCTTGCCGATCACAAGGTCGGCAGTTTGAATCCCCACAACGGGGTGAGCTCCCGTTGCTCGGTCCCAGCTCCTGCCAACCTAGCAGTTCGAAAGCACGTCAAAGTGCAAGTAGATAAATAGGGACCGCTCCGGCGGGAAGGTAAACGGCGTTTCCGTGCGCTGCTCTGGTTCGCCAGAAGCGGCTTAGTCATGCTGGCCACATGACCCGGAAGCTGTCTGCGGACAAACGGCGGCTCCCTCGGCCTATAGAGCGAGATGAGCGCCGCAACCCCAGAGGCAGACACGACTGGACCTGATGGTCAGGGGTCCCTTTACTTAAACAGTTACTGAAGAATTTACTTATGTCCGTGTGTGTGGTTTTTGAACTCATCCCGGTAATTGCTGTCCACGTGTCCAATATGCTTCTGCTACTCTGCTGATACATGGAGACGGGGGTATCTAGGGGTTTGGGGGGGGGAGGCGCCTTACCCCATCAATATCTCCAAGGCTGGCAGGGACTGGCAGGATGAGGTGGAAGGAAAAGCACGGAGGAAGAGAATTTGGATCCAGGCTCCTGGTGGTGATAAACCTGGTACACTTCAGAGAAGGTGGAGAGCTGGGAAGTACTGGAGGCTGGGAGCTTACACAGGGCAGGGAAAGGAACCATACTTGGCAGCTCCACCACAGAGGCACCCTGACAGCTTCTCTGCTGGCAGCCTGCAAGCCCCAGTCCCACTCCCAGAACAAGGTTTCTGTTGCATGTTGCCGAGCAGAGAGCCAGACAGTGAGTGTCCCTTGGGGCTTGCCGTAGACAGAGGGAAGGGCCTGACACAGAAGGATAGGGAGTGAAGGGAGAGTTACAACCCAGTATCACTTGGGACGTGGGTGGCGCTGTGGTCTAAACCACAGAGCCTAGGGCTTGCTGATCAGAAGGTTGGCGGTTCGAATCCCCGCAACACAAAAAGCAGGGACAATTTGTTGTTGACAAAGGACAGCTGGACATATAAAGGGCCCCCTTACCTTCAGGAGTTTAGAGCCTCATCAAACCTAAAACCGGCCCTGGTAAGGGGTTCCACAACTTACGGGCTGTCACAGCAAATGCCCTCTGTTGGAGGTTGATGGAAGAATTCTAGGACAGAGTAGCTGGGCTGCTCCCTCCATAACTCTTGCCATCTTCTCTCATGCTTCTTGAAAAAAAATGTATTGGATGCTTCCATTTAACTCACACAGCAATCGCAAGGCAAGAAAATTAAATACTATTAAGAAAGAATTGCCTGGCCTGGCAGGGGAGTGGGTAGCAGGAGTTGCTATTATTCCCAGAAGAATAATCTGCACCTAGAAATCTTGATTTCTGAGAACCTTTCTGTACTTGAAAAGTAAGACCACCTTTGGCTAAAGGTCTTTCATTTTAATCTGTGCCTGGGAATCTCAATTTCTAGGAATCACACTGTACTTTATTATCCAAGAACTAAGTGGGTGGCTTCGCGTTCATTAACACGATGTAGGATTAAGCATCCATGGCAAAATTGTTGTTTTCTACTACTGCTTTCCTCTTTACCTTGCATTTCTGTGTTTTGAAAAGAGACTGGGTGAAATGTTGCACTTTCTTTCCCTTCTGGGAAATGCTACGTTTTGCGTCCACAGTTGCATCTCTACCTGCCTCATACCTGAGATCAAATATGGTGCCAGGTGTAGGATGAGAGGGGTGTGGTCTGGCGGAACAAAAAAGCAGATGCCAGCTGAGCCAAATTTGGCCCATGGACCAGAGCTTCTCCGCTCCTAGTCTTAGCCTTTGCTCTGGGCTGAATTACTTCCTTTAAAAAGTTTCTTCCAAATACAGTGGTGCCTTAGTTTATGAATTTAATCCATTCCAGAAGTCCGTTCTTAAACCAAAGCGTTCTTAAACCAAGGCGTGCTTTTCCATAGCAGTAGGGGACTCAATTTACAAATGGAACACCAGGGCCGTCTTAAGCGCCCCTGGCGCGGTGGTGCGGCGGGTCCCTTCGGCGCCCCCCCCTGTTTCGCAGCGCAGCTGCCACAGGCGCTGCTGCATGGCGGGCGGGCAGGCACAGTGCGGTTGCCGTGGACGCAGCTGCGCGGCGGACTGGCCGGCCAGCGGGCGGGCGGGCGCAGCTTGCGGCGCTCCGCTGATGGGCCGGCGCCGTAGTGCCCTGCGCCGCCCAGCTTGGCCGTAGGGCCGGCCCTGTGGAACACACTCAACAGGAAGTAGAACATGTTCTCCTTCCAAGACAAAGTTCACAAACCAAAACACCTACTTCCAGGTTTGCAGCATTCTTAATCCAAGTTGTTCATAAACTAAGCTGTTCTTAAACCAAGGTACCACTGTACAGGCAAGGAGCCTTAAGCAGACTGGAAGGAAAAGGGGGCATCACTTAGAAAACCATCCTAACATCATTAACAATCAGCAGTCCTTTTAAAGGCAGCTAATTACTCCAGTAATGATTTCTTGAATGAATCATAAAAGGCCATTGCCATAAAGTGACCACCAATGAAAACAAACTAATCCGGCTATACCATGGCTCCAAGACAAGCATTAGAGAAGGATGAGCTATAGGGAGAATTTGGAGAGGGTTTCTGAGGAGGGAGGAGATGGAACCAGGACATGAGTCATACTTTGCATTATAGTACGTGGCTCTGAAGCTAGTTTGGCAAAAAGATGCCTTGAAGGCAAATCTTCCCTAGAAGCATGTCAGCTCTGCCGGCAATGGCTTCTTCCACGGGATCCTCATAACTGTCATTGGAATATCCCTTCATGGATCAATGCCTTGTCATGGTGAAGGGGCTTGAATAACTCAGAGAAGCTATGAGCTATGCCATGCAGGGCCACCCAAGATGGACAGGTCATAGCGGAGAGTTTTGACTAAACGTGATCCACCTGGAGAAGGAACTGGCAAGCCACTCCAGTATCCCTGCCAAGAAAACTCCATGGACAAAGACAACAGGCATATAAAAGTTATGATGCTGGAAGATGAGCCCCTCAGGTCGGAAGGCGTCCAACATGCTACTGAGGAAGAGCGGAGGACAAGTACAAGTAGATTCAGAGCTGACGAAGCGGCTGGGCCAAAGCCGAAAGGTCGCTCAGTTGCGGGTATGCCTGGAAGCGGAAGGAAAGTCCAATGCTGTAAAGAAAAATATTGCATAGGAACCTGGAATGTAAGAACCATGGATAATGGTAAGCTGGATGTGGTCAAAAATGAGATGGCAAGAATAAATATTGACATCCTGGGCATCAGTGAACTAAAATGGAAGGGAATGGGCGAATTCAGTTCGGATGACTATCATATCTACTACTGTGGGCAAGAATCCCGTAGAAGAAATGGAGTGGCCCTCATAGTCAACAAAAGAGTGGCAAAAGCTGTAATGGGATGCAATCTCAAAAATGACAGAATGATCTCGATACGAATCCAAGGCAGACCTTTTAACAAAACAAGACAGGAGTGCCTGGTGTGCTATGGTCCATGGGGTCATGAAGAGTCAGACACAACTAAACGACTAAACAACAACAAGTTCATTGTCCCTCACAAACATATAGGTCTCAATAAGAGATCCCATCTATAGTAGGGACGCGGGTGGCGCTGTGGTCTAAACCACTGAGCGTCTTGGGCTTGCCGATCAGAAGGTCAGCACTTCGAATCCCCGCAACGGGGTGAGCGCCCGTTGCTCTGTCCCAGCTCCTGCCAGACTAGCAGTTCGAATGCACACCAGTGCAAGTAGATAAACAGGTACCGCTGCGGCGGGAAGGTAAACAGCATTTCTGTGCGCTCTGGTTTCCGTCACGGTGTCCTGTTGCGCCAGAAGCGGTTTAGTCATGCTGGCCACATGACCTGGAAAGCTGTCTGTGGACAAGCAGTGGCACCCTTGGCCTGAAAGCGAGATGAGCAGTGCAACCCCATAGTCGCCTTTGACTGGACTTAACCGTCCAGGGGTTCTTTACCTTTTTTTACCTATATGGAGCCATCGTGCTTGGTCCGGAAGCTGCCATTTGTTCAGTTTACCAGTGAGATCTCCTGTAATACCCGTTCCACTTTAGGAAAATCTTAATTGTTTCATGTGACAGTACCTAGCCTTTGGAACTCCCTGCCTATTGAGATCAAACTGGCACCTTCACTGCACTCTTTTCGGATGCCTGGTAAAAACATTCCTGTTCAGACAAGCCCACCCGGATGTTTAGAAAGCAAAGATAATTTTAATCTGTTTTGGCATTTTAACTTTTGTATGTTTTAAAGTAGGGTTGTAATTTTCTCTGGATTCTTCTGTTTTATCTTTTGTAAACAGTTGCAAGGTTCTTTTTTTCTTTCAATCAAGCAGTGTATGAATTTTATGAAATAAACAAATAAACAAATATAAAGGCGAACTTACCTAATTCATGCTTTCCGAAACATGATCCAAAACACAGCTGTCTGTATTCTACAATACCTGTATTCTACAATAGAGTACTAAATGCAAGGAATGTGTACAAAAATCCACATAAGGGAGTAAAATGTGGATGGAAATGGGTATATTCGTGAAAATAACACACACAAATGTGTCCTATTAGGGGATTTTTTTGGGGGGGAACAGTCCTTATGAGACAAAATGCCATGCAAACACGTAAAAGGAGGCTTCTGGACTATCCTGATGAATTTTCATGAGGCCTTAAAAAAACACAAACTTGTCCCTAGCAGAGAAAAATGGCAAGCTAAGCTGATGGACTGTGCTGAAATGGCAAAGCTGACTGGAAAACTCAGGAACCAAGAGGACAAAAACTTTTTTTAAAGAATGGGGGGAAATTATAAGTTATCTAGGAAGCCGCTGTAAGCAGATGGAAACGTTCACAGGATTTAATTCCACTTGTAACGTAACAAATACCATGGATAATATGGGTTGATATAAAATTTAGAGTATGGAACAGGGGTCAGCAAACTTTTTCAGCAGGGGGCCGGTCCACTGTCCCTCAGACCTTGGGGGGGGCGGACTATATTTTTTGGGGGGAGAATGAATTTACTGTCCCTCAGACCTTGGGGGGGTGGACTATATTTTTGGGGGGGAGAACGAATTTATATGCCCCACAAATAACCCAGAGATGCATTTTAAATAAAAGCACACATTCTACTCATGTAAAAACACACTGATTCCCGGACCATGTGCGGGGCGGATTGAGAAGGCGATTGGGCGAGATCCGGACCCTGGGTCTTAGTTTGCCTACCCATGGTATGGAAGAATATGCAGTTGTAAATGTTGAGAACCCCATAGAGGGCTTGGGGTGGAGTTGTGAGATTCAGCGTAATCTCTATATGTGGATATGTATTTGGACTGTTATAATTTTTTATTTGTAAAATCAAATAAAAATGATTTTTAAAAAATAAAAAAACACCATGAATTCATGTGGAAACATGGAAAACTGAACTTGAGTTTGGGAGAATGTGAAAGTTAAAGAAAGGGCAGTGGGCCTTTCTTTAAATGGCCCATCCTTAGCTGCCACAGCTTCTAGATCAGGCATCCCCAAACTTCGGCCCTCCAGATGTCTTGGACTACAATTCCCATCTTCCCCAACCACTGGTCCTGTTAGCTAGGGATCATGGGAGTTGTAGGCCAAAACATCTGGAGGGCCACAGTTTGGGGGTGCCTGGTCTAGATGATGCTGGTCTCCCCCATTGCTGACCGTTGGCTGTGCTGGCTGTGGGGTAGATGGAACTTGGAGAGCAACAACCTATTGAAGGCACCGTGCTGGCTGCCCTTAGTATCACATCATATTGGTTGTTTATATTATTCTAGGAGATAGGCACATTTATTGACAAGGAGGTAGGCAATCTGTAAAGCCCATTTTTGGTGAAAATGCCACTGTCACTTTGCAGGATTGCAGCCTGGCCACAAAACTGGTGGAACCAGTTTAGGGGGGACCTAAATGAATGCTGGTGTGAAAAACAATTCCAAATAAGAGACAGGGAGGACTCTGCAATTACAGTTTAAAAAGGGGGGGGTTAAGTAAGTGCTTCCAAGGGCTGGGGTTGCATAAGAGATAATGGAGTTATGGAGTGGCAGAAAATGGTTGTGGAGAGGATGGAACAGCCAAAATGATACATTCTTTTCCTATATAGCATGAACCGGAATTGAACGCTCTCCCAAAATCTAGGCTCTGCCCAGTACAGTGGAACCTTGGCTCTTGAATGCCTTGGGAGCCAAACGTTCCAGCTCCTGAACAAACGGAAACTGGAAGCCATTGTTCCATTTTTCAAACGTTCTTTGGAAGCCGAACACCCCGTGTGGCTTCCACGGCATCTGATTGGCTGCAGGAAGCTGCTACAGCCAATCAGAAGCCACACCTTGGTTCCCAAACTGTTTCGGGAATCGAACAGACTCCCGGAACAGATTAAGTTCAGGAACCAAGGTTCCATTGTAATGTATTACTGGACAAAGTCTGACCAACTGGGAATTCCCTACCCATTCTTCATATTTATTTCATTTCTGCTATATCTCACATTTAGATCTTTAAAAAAGATATTCTGAGTCAGTACCAGTCCAACGATTCCTTCCTTCTCTTCGCTCTTGCATCCTCCATTCTTGGCGCATCAAATTGTATACATATATATACCCTGCTTAAGTCTCTGCGTTGCATGGCGATGCTAATGACAGACAATTGCGAGCCTTTGGCTTCTGCACAAGGGATGAGGTCATCCTGTGGCGTTTTTCCATTTCACCCCCAGCTACTGCGGCCTGCTCCATTAGGGATGGGCTCCAGGCAGTGATTTGACACAGGAGGGGTGTCAGAAGGAAATGAGATGAAGCATGACTCGGAGCATTAATTTAGCGGCCTGCTGGCTGCCTGCCTGCCTGCCTCATTGCAATCAAAGGTGTCATGAATGGCAATGGCAGACCCTGCGTACTGGAAGGAACCAAGGGTTTCTGACCCCGTCCTCCCTAAAACCAACGTATGGGTCGATCAGGAATGACAGAGGTGCAGATCTCAGCACATAGGGACAAGCCTAAGATATCCAGACCCACAAGCCCATCCGGATCCTCAGCACACTATTCTCAGCTTCCCCAGAAGGAAGGGACACAGGATCGTACTAAACAGCTGCAACCCTGGAGAAAACGCTAACAATTTGGAGTCCCTTTTGCTGACTTGGTTCTGGCTGGATCTCCTTGCTAAACAGAAGCAGCTGTTCCTGATGCTAATTCACTGTTTAATGACAGCTAATTAGCCTGAGTAAAGTTCAGGATAGTGAGTACATTTCCTCCCGGCTCTCCCAGTTCCCTCTCAATGCCCACCTTCTGCCATGCTCTCTTCCTGTCACAGTGAGTTCTGACATTCCATCTGTAAGGGAACTGGAAGTCAAAGCCAGAGGCGGAGCTAGCTGCTCCAGCACCCGGAGCGGCGCACATGCTGTGCCCCCAGGGGCGGGGCCATGGGGGCGGTGCAAGCATCCCACGGGGGTCAGCGTCCCAGGGGGGCGCCGTGGCAAGCTTCCCGGGGGCGAGAGGCACATGGGGGCGGAGCGAGCCACCCATGGCGACCTGCTTCCTGGGCGAGGAGGAAGGGAGCCGAGCCGCTTTGCCAGCAGCCTTCCACCCTTCGCTCTTCCTTTTGACAGCTCAGGGGAGGCTCCCCCTCCAGGAAGCAGCCCGGGAGTGGGGGGCAACGGCGCACCGCCCACCCACAACTCCCAAGCCTCCCTGAACTGTCAAAACGAATGGGGAAGGGGGTAAGGCCGCCAGCACGGCGGTGCAGCTCCGCCCCTTCCTCCGATCGCTCGGGGTAGGCTTGGGAGTCACGGGCAGGCAACGTGCTGAATGTCATCCCCCCTCGGTGATGACACCCAGGGCGAACCACCCCCACCGCCCCCCTTCCTCCGACCCTGATTACAGCTTTGCTTCTCTGTTGTCTTTTACTTCTCCATGAGTAACTGGGGCATGTCAACACCTAGAATTTCTTGCACAAGTACGTATTTTTTGCTTCATAAGATGCACCTGACCATAGGACGCAATTAGTTTTTAGAGGGGGGGGAAATAAGAAAAAAAATATTCTGTATCAATGTCGCTGGGAGCGGCAGCAGCGGAGGGAGGAGCAGCCCGCTTTTCGGACTGCTCATCCCTCCGCCGCTGCTGGGAGCCATGGATCCGGCGGCAGAGGCCTCCCTCCGCTCGAGGGATCCTGCTGCCATCCAGTGCTTTCGCTCCATAAGACACACAGGCGTCTTATGGGACGTTTTTAGGAGGGGAAAAGTGAGTCTTATGGAGTGAAAAATACAGTGGGTTTCTCTCTTTTGCACCACAACACAAGAAGCTCCCTTATGTGAGATCATTGGACTCTACATCAGAGCTCTCTGCCTGGACCTCAAGCCACTGAGAATCAAGTTTGCTGCTCCTTGTTTAGCTCCACCCCTTCATCTGCATATCCACACCCTGCTTTCGGTCAGAGATGTTTGAGCATTGCTTTTCTGCATATAAATCCTGGGCTCTGCACTCCCCTGGTAGAGGAAAGGCATGTAATTCTCAAACGAAAAACATCAACGTTCTGACTAGAAAGATCTTGTTTTTTAGCAAACAGAAACCCCACCAAAACCAAAACGGAATGACCAGAATGAGAATGAGCTGGTCTTTGAGAAAGCTGCAAATGAGTAAATAAACCATCTCTTCTTCCTCTATAATTTTCATAACTGCAACTTGTAATTTAAAACAGAAAGAAGACACTGGATTTCAGAAACAGCAGTGGTTCTCTGTGCTTTGTTTCTGAAAGAGTGGCTGAGTGTTGGAGCAAACAGAAAAATTAATAATAGATTTTAGTAGGTTATGTTTATTTACTTATTATTTATTTATTCTATCAATCTTTAATTGCTTTCAATTATATATTTTTTCTGTGTTTTTAGCTGTTCTTATATTTATCTGTAAGCCAACCTGGGACAGCTTTTGAACATGGAATGAGCAGGGTGAGCCCCCAATTTGTCTTTTGCCTTGGAAAGGGCTTGGATTGGCCTGGGAAGGATGAGCAGAAGCTTATGCATTGCAGATTATGATACAAGGCATTTTTTAATACAGATGGTGAGAAGGGAACGGCCTGCAGGAGCCTGAATCGCTGAAGGGCTGTGACTCCAATGAAACAAAACCACTGAAGTGTTTGGGAAGCCCTGGATCGAAAACATCACCACTAGGAGGCAGTCTGAATGCAGTTATAAAGAACTCTTTCTCCTTAAGGACCAGCAAGGCAAATAAGCAAAATTTTAATCTATTGCCTCCTTGTCAAACCAAGCCTCTCTTTTTTGTGAAATTGGCTGTGGGTAGAAATGGAGGCAGTGAGAGATTTTACTTTCTTGGGCTCCTTGATTACTGCAGATGGTGACAGCAGTCACGAAATTAAAAGACGGCTGCTTCTTGGGAGAAAAGCAATGACAAACCTAGACAGCATCTTAAAAAGCAGAGACATCACCTTGCCGACAAAGGTCCGTATAGTTAAAGCTATGGTTTTCCCAGTAGTGATGTATGGAAGTGAGAGTTGGACCATAAAGAAGGCTGATCACCGAAGAATTGATGCTTTTGAATTATGGTGCTGGAGGAGGCTCTTGAGAGTCCCATGGACTGCAAGACGATCAAACCTATCCATTCTGAAGGAAATCAGCCCTGAGTGCTCACTGGAAGGACAGATCCTGAAGCTGAGGCTCCAATACTTTGGCCACCTCATGAGAAGAGAAGACTCACTGGGAAAGACCCTGATGTTGGGAAAGATTGAGGGCACTAGGAGAAGGGGACGGCAGAGGACGAGATGGTTGGACAGTGTTTTCGAAGCTACGAACATGAGTTTGACCAAACTGCGGGAGGCAGGGGAAGACAGGAGTGCCTGCCGTGCTCTGGTCCATGGGGTCACGAAAAGTCGGACTAAACGACTAAACAACAACAACACTGGTAGCGACTCAGTTGACAATGCACAATCAGGGAACTTCAGAGTGTGCTCACAATTGTGCATTGGCAAGGGGAAGAAAGCTTGTGTTGCTGTTTGTTGTTGCGTTGATTGTGCTTGCTGCAACGCAAAGATGGTGTCTCAGGTGTGCCAGAACTTCCATGCTGACTGCCAAGCTGCTGTAAACCAAATGATTAACCTGGAGCTCCATGCTAGCTATGTCTACCTGTCCATGTCCTACCACTTTGACCATGATGATGTTGCCTTGCACCACATGGCCAAGTTCCTGAAAGAGCAATCCCAGGAAGAGAGGCAGCATGCAGAGAAATTCCTGCAGTACCAGAACACGCGTCCTGCTGAAGGGCATCAAGAAGCCAGAGAAGGATGAGTGGGGAAGCAGCCTGGATGCCCTGCAGTCTGCTCTGGAGCTGGAGAAGGTGGTGAACCAGGCCCTGCTGGATCTGCACAAGCTCGCAACGGAGAAGGGAGACCCTCATTGGTGTGACTTCGTGGAGACGGAATACCTGGAAGAGCAGGTGAAGGCCATCAAGCTGCTTGGAGACCACCTCACGAACCTGAGGCACCTGGGGGTGCCCCAGAATGGCACGGGAGATTACCTCTTTGACAAGCGAGAGAGCAGATGTGCGGCATCTTAAAATGTGATAGCTAATGATGGTGTTAAAAATAATAAATTATTGTCCTAAATGCAATGCCTGCTGCTTTGGGAACCCCTTGCACAGTTGATGCCTGCAAACAGCAGGCTTTGGCTGCAATGCCCATCAGCTGATATGCAGCGGTGGAAGAAGCCTCTTGGGCATCTGGGGTGCCACCCATCCAGTGGCGTCCATATGGATTGGACGGGGTGCAAAGCGCCCATAAGGAGGGGTGGGGTGTGCGGCACCCGTAGGGGTGGGGCGGGGCGCTTTAGCCGTCTTACAGCTGGGGGGACGCAGTGGACAGACAGCGTGGAGCCTGCAGGCGCCCAAGTGCATGGCTCAGGCGTGCTGCAGGCCCAGCAGTTAGTGCTGACCGCCATTTTGTCACCCCCCTCAGTGGAGACACCCGGGGTGGTCTGCCCCCATCCACCCACTTGCTACGCCCCTGCTGATATGAGAGGGAAACCACACTGGATTGCCTGCAAAGGGCTTGCAAACCAGCTGTTGGGCACTTCGGAACCTCTGTGTAAAGGATTTTAATTGGTGGGTGGAACCTACCGGTCAATCATGCCTCAATGTCACCATGTGATTTAGCAGGTGTGTTCTCCCACCTACCTGCCAATGTCGGCCCACAGCTGGGGACAGATAAGGATCTGGCCCGTGAAGCCGAAAGATTTCCCCACCCCGGTCCTAAATTTCCAACTGCTGCAAATTCTGGACAGATTTATAATAATATATAATAATAATAATTTATTACTTATACCCCCGCCATCTGGCTGGGTTTCCCCAGCCACTCTGGGCGGCTTACAACAGAAAAATAAAACACAGTAATCTATTAAACATTAAAAGCCTAACTGAACAGGGCTGCCTTCAGATGTCTTCTAAAAATCTGGTAGCTGTTTTTCTCTTTGACATCTGATGGGAGGGTGTTCCACAGGGCAGGCGCCACCACCGAGAAGGCCCTCTGCCTGGTTCCCTGCAACTTGGCTTCTCGCAATGAGGGAACCATCAGAAGGCCCTCGGTATTGGACCTCCATGTCCGGGCAGAACGATGGGGGTGGAGACGCTCCTTCAGGTATACTGGACCAAGGCCATTTAGGGCTTTAAAGGTCAGCACCAACACTTTGAACTGTGCTCGGAAACGTACTGGGAGCCAATGTAGATCTTTCAAGACCGGTGTTATGTGGTCTCGGTGGCCGCTCCCAGTCACCAGTCTAGCTGCCGCATTCTGGATTAGTTGTAGTTTCCGGGTCACCTTCAAAGGTAGCCTCACCTAGAGCGCATTGCAGTAGTCCAAGCAGGAGATAACCAGAGCATGCACCACTCTGGCGAGACAGAGATTTACCACTAGTCTGATGTTCCTGCAAATGTGCAGGACCTGGGGGCTGCCTGCTGGTGAATTCTACGTTTCAGATCATCCCATGGAGCCTCACAGTTCCCAAACAGATAGTTTGGAGAATGTGAAGCTGGTCGGTCGGCTATAATTAGAAATAGCTTTGGTTTCCCACTGGCAAATCGTGCAAGAAGTTGGCTCTTGGCTGGGAGATATTTGGACCCGATGTGGAGTTGCTTGTTTATTTTTGTTCTCCTCTTTTGAGAATGTAAACCTCGCTTTGTTGGATCAGGCCAAAGCTCCAGCATTCCATTTCAAAAGGCAGTGGGCCAAACCTTCTTGGGTCTTTAACAGCAAGATCTGTCTCCTTGGCAAAGGGCAAGGCTGGCATCAAAGTGTAGCATTTGGGGGCATCTGCCAAGCTCCCTTGCCCCAACTCCCAGAGCCCTAGCTCTCATGACTGCAAAATCGGAGTATGGAAGCAGTGACGAGAGAGCGGTGAAGAAGATGCATTCTCCCTTTGTCTTGTCCCCTCCAAAGGGGTCCAAAGTGGCTTTAGGCCAGTGATGGCGAACCTATGACACGCGTGCCAGATGTGACACGCAGAGCCCTCACTGCTGGCACGCGCCCCATTGGCCCATTCGCGCTGTTGTTGTTGCCCCCCCCATTTGTTCTCCCGCTCCTCTTCACGCTACAGCTTGTCTCCACTGTTAAAACCCGGATCCTTTTTTGTTCTTGTTGTTGCGGTAGCCAGAGATTTGTTTTTAACCCTTTCTGTGTTTTTTTTCTGGTGCTTTGGCAGACTATGATTGAGTGTAACAGCGTTTGTTTTTTAACCCGTTCTGTGCTGGGTTTTTTGGTGCTTTGGCAGACTATGTCTGTGCTGTGTGTTAGTTCCAGTGAAGGTAGTATTTGCCATTTATTTCTGTTCTCTTCCCCCCCCCAAAAAAAAGCACAGCAGCTTTGGGGTATCCCCCCAAAAAAAGCAAAGCAACTTTTGCACCCCCCCAAAAAACCTCCAAAACTTTGGTTAGCAGCTTCCCCCCAAAATGCTCAACAACTCTGGGCACTTTGTGATAAATACTGTACTGTATATTCCTGCGTATAAGACTACTTTTTATCCCAGGAAAATCTTCTCAAAAGTTGGGGGTCGTCTTATACGCCCAGTCATCTTATATGCCGGAATATATGGTAAGGGGTTTTTGGTTTGGTTTGGTTAAATAATTAGTTTTTGGTTTATTAAATACAGTTATATATTACAATTATACATTTTTGTTATTTAAACTCTAAATATCGCGAAATTATGGTTTTTTTTCTCATAGTGACACACCACCCGAGTTATGCTCGGCTTTTTTGGCGAATTTTGACACACCAAGCTCAAAAGGTTGCCCATCACTGTTTTAGGCAGAGGTGGATCGGCCGTGGAGACAGTAGCAAGGAGAAGATGGGTCTACTTGGAGAAGGCTGCACTAAACAATGATTTAGCATCCCTTCCCAGTGCAGCTATGTTTTTATTATTTATGCATTCTGTAAATGGAGATACGTATTGTTCTAGATTTGAGGGGGATCCACCCCTCGCCAAAGAAAATCCTAGAAATAAATAAATGGCAGGATTTGTATTAATGGGGTTATGGAGGAAGGTACAAGCTGCAGAACTGTGCCAGACAAGGAATCCCTGGGCTCTCTTATGCAAACCAGCAAATCTGTTAAAATGACAAAAGGGGTTGATGGGCCATGTGAGAGTAGGGTTGCCATAAGTCCAGAAATTCCTGAACGTACCTGGAATACTGCAGTCGGAAGCAGGGTCGGCAAATCGGCAAAAATGTTTGGGGAAATCCAGATGTATGGCAACCCATGTCGGCAGTGTCGTTTTTGCAGATTTCCCTGAAAGATAGCTCAAAAGCATCTCCTCCCATCCCATTTTTCACTTTTTGAAATATGGCAACCCTATCTGAGAGGACTCCCTTTGGCTTGGTAGACAGATGTTGCCAATGTGATAGGGTGTATGTTTGAAGTGACAGGAAAAGAAAGTTTTAAGCAAGGTGTTCCGGGAAGAAGATGGAAGAAAGACTGGGCTCCATCTTGGGCCGGTTGGCTGAAGGCTGGCTGGGAGAGATGCCTTGGACTCCATGGCTGTGGGGTACAAGCCCCTCTTGAAATGACCATGCGGTAAGATCTTGACTCCCTCCATGCAGACTGAAGGTGTCAACAGGTGAATAAACCATATTTCTTAATGCTACAGCAGTCTCCGCATGTCTCAATTCTCCAAGTGAGTTTCTGGGCGAGTGCCTGGAACCCCCTGGGGTCTTGGCAGAGAGTGGGGTTGGCACCCAACTTTTGTTACAATATAAACCCTTTGCAGGATCCCTTCGATATGGACTGGCCACCCCACACCTCACAGAAGGCATGGATCACCTTCACAACGGCAGTGTCCTCTAGATGCTTACCCCTGATGGAGCAATTATGTAGCAGAAAGTGAGAGTGTGTACTCAAGAATCCCGTTGTCCTGAGGAATGAACCTGCCCTTAGTTCCAGGTGGCCACAGCCATTGAGAATCCAGCTTGCTCCAATCTGCACAGTCTCCCTGTATATCTACATTGTGCTATCCTGCCCGCTACTTCTTGGTCACACAGGAGTGTGACAGAATGTCTGGAGTGGCTTTTTGTCTGAGAGCAAGAGAACAATAGTAACAGTGTCACTGAATGGCAAAGGATGAGTAGAAGCATCTTTGGATTCTTCTTCTGATGAGGCTTCGGGTATTAACGTTGCGTCTCATCTTCAGATCCTCCAAAGTCTGCTAAGTTCATCGGGGAATTGCTAATCAGCCAGCCTCGTTTGACTTGAATCCCACTGCTGCTAAAAACTGTGAATTAACAGCGCTCATCAGTGTCAATATTTGAGATAAATCAGCTCAAGCTGTTAAACTGACTTTCAAGGTTGAACAACAGACTCTGTGTGTTGAAATCCAATATGAAAACGGTAGCTGGGGCTTGACTCATCTTGTCTAACGCATTGCAGTAAATTTCAAATCCAGGAAATTGAGCTGATTTGAATGAGACTGAGGGTGCATTCAGATGGGATGGTTAAAAGAGGAATAGCCAAAATCGTGGAGGAGAGGGCTATTGAAAGCTACTAGCCATGATGGCTGTGCTCTGCTTCCACGATCAGAGGAAGAAATGCTTCTGGATGCAAGTTGCTGGAAGCGAGAGTGCTTGCGTTCTTGTGCTCAAATCCTGCTTGCTGATCCCCCACAGGCACCTGGTTGTGAGAATGTTCTTTTTTAAAAAAAAAAATATTTTTATTAATTTTCCAATTAAAACCAATTATATCACATTCAATATTTCAAATTATACACATATATATATCAATCAAACCGAATGTTATGCCAAATCATCTAAAGAATTTTTTATTTGGGTTCCCATGCTTCAAGAAATTGGGAATTCCTCGCAACTGTCCACTGCCGTCTTTTTTCTAAAGTTCAAATCGTCCTCCAAGTTCATAATAATCCAGATCTTCCCCTTACAGTCACATAGATGTTTTCCACTTTCATCCGATTGTTTCCCAGCTGCTGAGATAAATATCAAACAAAGTTTCACAGATGTTCTTTCTCCTGTGTGAGTTAATCAGTCCAGCCTCCCCATAAATCTTCTTAGTGGAGCTCCCTGTTGCGTCGAAGCAGTTCAAAGCAGCGCCATCTTAAAAAGCTCAAATCACTTTCGTTTTCTCTCATAGCCATGAAGATTTACAATCTTTATAGAATTTACAGCTTTTCCAGGCAGGAGACCCAAACATCAAACCATAAACTCTTGGTAAATTAATGGATCTCCTTGCCCTATAGCTGAACTTAGCTTCAGGTCGCTGCTCCAATTTAAGGTGCGTCACAGCTCATAAATCCTCCGAACGCGTCCAGAACTCCTTCCGTCTGACTAGGGGGGGGCTTTTCTCATCGGCAACTCCACATCTTTAAAAAATATGCTCAGTAACAACAGTTATAAAGTTCAACTCACACAGTCTTTTGCTTCTCTTTCACTCCAAACAAGCCAGGACATTGCGTCCGGGAAGGTACGAGGCAACATATATGAAGAAAAAATAAAAACTCACTTCCCTTATCGCTCCGTCCCCATCAATCCTTCTTCCAGATGCAGTACAATCTTTGACTCCTCTCCCTCAGCAGCATAAATTTCTCAGCAGTAAACAGCGCTTCTTCCCCTCCTTCTGAAGTATGTCCATAGATTTAAGCCTAATTATCTTCTTTAACCATGGAAATCCCCGCCATGCAGATTAGCGTCCGGGAGTCCTGGCCCTCGTAAGTGCTCAGCCCAAGCTCCCCCCACTCCAAAAACAGTCGGAGTGGGTCTGGGGGCATCGCGGGCCAGCGGCCCCTCTCCGTAACCCCCGGAGAGGGTAGGGGGTTGCCATTTACTCCCCTAGCAACCGCCAAATTCCTTACGAAGGTCAGAGAGATGGAAAACAGGTCCGCCATTCCTGCAGGCGGAAACCGGAACCTGGTTGTGAGAATGTTCAGGGTGGCAGGAGAGGATATATTGTTTATTAATATCCTTCCTAACTTGCGCTAGCAAGTTCCTTTACTTAGCAGAGTGCATTCCCCTTTACACAGCAGAAAACTAGTTGCAAACTTGTGTAAGTTTCTTAAAACAACACGCAATTCAATCTGGCTTGTCCAGATTGAAATGTGTTCTAATATCTTCTTGGTAAGACCCCTTGAATCCCTCCTAAAAGAATAAAGACACCACAGTCTTGTTCATAAGCAATATTTACTCATGATCAGGCAGAGCATAGTGTGATCCCTGAAGGCAGGCTTAAGGCTTAAAGTTACAAACATATACAAACAGGTTTACTCCATAAGGGAGATTTACCTAGTGACTGCAGGCTAGCAGTCCAGCAGCTCACAGGATGAAAGGAAGATGGAAAAGAGAGAGAGAGGCAGCATGCCTTGGCCTTTTACCAGATCTGGAAAGGTCACGCCCACCCACTAATAATAATATAATAATAATAATATTATTATTATTATTTATTATTTATACCCCGCCCATCTGGCTGGGTTTCCCCAGCCACTCTGGGCAGCTTCCAACAGAAATATTAGAATACACTAATTTCTTAAAGATTAAAAGCCTCCCTAAACAGGGCTGCCTTCAGATGTCCTCTAAAAGTCTGGTAGTTGTTTTTCTCTTTGACATCTGGTGGGAGGGCATTCCACAGGGCAGGTGCCACTACCGAGAAGGCCCTCTGCCTGGTTCCCTGTAACTTGGCTTCTTGCAGTGAGGGAACCGCCAGAAGGCCCTCGGCACTGGACCTCAGTGTCCGGGCAGAGCGATGGGGATGGAGACGCTCCTTCAAGTATACTGGACTGAGGCTGTTTAGGGCTTTAAAGGTCAGCACCAACACTTTGAATTGTGCTCAGAAACGTACTGGGAGCCAATGCAACCCACTAGTCACATACAAGGAAGGATGCTCCAGCCAGGAGGAACAGGAAGTTTCGACTGGCTGGACCAAACATTCCCTTGCATGTCCACTCTAGGAAAACAAGGAAAGTTGTATTTGACTGCTCCCAGTGGATTATATCCCACACTGGTTGGCCACTGTGAGAGCAGGATGCTGGATTAGATGGGTCACTGGTCAGATCCAGCAGGAACTTCTCATGCTCTTGTGTGACAATCAACCCCAAACTGACAAGCTTCCGCTCCTGATTTCTGCAACTCAGTTGGATGCTAAAGGCACAAGAGGCGGCCCAACTCCCCTCCCTCCCCTCTGGTTAAAGCACATTGAAGAAGAAAACATTTATCCATCAAAGGCCATTCTGCAAGAATCTGCTTCTGTTCTGCTAATCCTCATTAGCAGGCAAGCTCAACAAGCGATAGCCATCTCTCTCCACCTGACCCACAACAAAGGCAGCCTTTCTGTCATAGTGTTTGTGTTCTCGCCCCTCGACTTCCCCTGGGGAACTGAACTCTGCTGCTGTGACACAAATGACTGAAAGAACTTAAGCGTCTTACATTAAATCCAGCTAATGGGATGGCGGCAGTAGCCAAAAATGTTCCCAATGGGTGCATGCCCCCCTCCCCTCAAAGTGCACATTGCATCAGTTTGGTTTTCAAAGTTGGCCAGGTAGCTCGGCTGCCTTGAGGGTGGACCTGATAAGGACAAGGCTGAGGGTCAGAGTCCCACGAGGGATCACAGAATCTCAGAATTGCAGAGTTGGAAAGGAACCCAAAGGTCTTCTTGTCCAACCCCCTCAAAAAGCAGGAATTTCAGCTAAAGAATCCCTGGGAGATGGCCATGCAACCTCTGCTTAAAAACCTCCAGGGAAGGAGAGAGTCCACCACCTTCCACTATTGTTCCACTGTCAAACAGCTCTTATACCATCGGAAAGTTCTTCCAGGTTTGAGATGGATAAGGTTCTCATGGCTGCCCCCTTTGGATCCAGCCGTTCCTCTCACTGGCCCTCTAGAGAAAAGTGTCCCATCCTTCCTTTATGTTTCTAAAATGATGCATGGTCTGGAGAAAAGTGCTAGATTTTTTCCCCCCTTGTTTAATACTAGAATGTAGCCAGGAGCAGAATTGGTGGGGTTGTGGGTATATTCGGTCTTTACAGGCCTCTCTCATATCCTCTGAAAACAGTTTTTCATTCCCCATTTCTTTTTCAAAGCTTCATCATTCCTATTATGAAAATGCTGGTCTCCAATATTATTCACCTCTTAGGAGAGCATTTAGGGACGCAGGTGGCACTGTGGGTTAAACCACAGAGCCTAGGGCTTGCCGATCAGAATGTCGGTGGTTCAAATCCCCACCGATGGGGTGAGCTCCCGTTGTTCGGTCCCAGCTCCTGCCCACCTAGCAGTTCGAAAGCACGTCAAAATGCAAGTAGATAAATAGGTAAACAGGTAAGTAGGTAAATAGGTAAATACAGAGGGAAGGTAAACGGCGTTTCTGTGTGCTGCTCTGGTTCACCACATGACCTGGAAGCTGTACGCCGGCTCCCTTGGCCAATAACGCGAGATGAGCGCCGCAACCCCAGAGTCGGTCACGACTGGACCTAATGGTCAGGGGTCCCTTTACCTTTACCTAGGAGAGCATTTAAAGGGGGGGAATGGAAAAGGAACAAAGAACTAGTATAGAACAGTTTGTTTTTTACAAACATATTAATAGTTTGAAGTCGTGAGTTGCAGGTCCCAGCATACTTTAACAATGACCCTATGGAACCGCTAAAAATCACAGCGGCAGTGCTGCCAGGTCCCCCAAATTCCTCTCTTGATCTGATTTGCAACATCTTCTGCTCTTCTGGTCTGGGCTTCCTCTTTAGAGACCCCCAATATGCAGAAACCTCCCACCCACCCACCCATCCCTGTGAGGTCAAATTATCTCCTTCTCTGCCACTGATCCATTGCCCTTTTAAAACGTTGGCAAGTTTTCCCCTCCACTTAGTCTTTTAGTTTTTTTTTAAAAAAAACCCAGTGTCACAGGCGCGGTAGCGGCTACTCTAGAGTAAAGACTCCTCACGACGTTGCCTTTTCATGCTTTTATTCAGTGCAAACTATTTACAGTGCAGAGTCAGTACTATGTACATGTTGTCAGTCTGGGTCAGAACCTCCGAATGGAGATTCCCGCGTTTTCCTCCAACAAAGCAGCCTGGGAACATTGAATCTCTGCCCCCGTCGCTTTTTGCGCAATTCCGGGGTCGGCGGGAGCGGTCTTCTGATCGCGCCTTCCCTGCTTCCCACTTCCTCTCCTGAGCGGATCAGTGGCTCTGCTACCCTACCTGAGCTGTGCTCTCTACTTCCTGATTCCCCGCTTGAGACATCCCCCTCCCCGCTCCCACTGGCGCTGGGAGATGAACTTGTGCTTAGGATGGGAGGAGGCTGTCTGTAGCTGCTCTCCCTCACATCCAGCTTCTTTGCTTTATTGCTGCTTTTGCATATATATTTTTATTTATAGAGTGATTGAAACTTTACTTATTGTTGATGTTGCAACGTGCTTTTACATTCATCATTAGTTGCTTGGACATCCCCATTTGGCAATTGCAATTGCGCATTGCAATTTTTGTGTGTCGATAAAAACCGGGATTCATGGGTTGTTAGGGGAGGGGGGTATTACCTCTGATGGGAGACATGTCATGCTCCTTCTGGGGTCGTTTGTCCGCCTTTGGTCCCCACCCTGCCCTCAGCTCTCACCTGTAGCTCCATGAGACAGCGGCCAGAAGGGAGGGCTAAAAGCATAAGAGGTTATTATGTGTGGTGGCAATGTAAAATTATTTAAAAGGCCTGGGGGGAAACATATAAAGATCTGAAGAGAGTGTGGGAAATGATTGTTGTTTTAAAAAAATTGAAGTTATGATATTGAGAGGTAAAGGACTTGATGGACTTATTGAGCGAAAGACTTTGTTCCTGTATTTGAGAGTGGGTTCCAAGCCAAGACCAGCTAACTCCTACAGAAGGAAGAAACCTCCGCCAAAGAAGAAGAAGATTGGCAAAATAAATTATTGAACTATGCAGGACAAATCAGCCAATTTGAAAGAAAGAAAGAAATAGGACTTTGATCTTTAAAGAAGGGGTAATGGTTTACTGCATATTCTTCAAGCTTTGTGTATAGACTTCTACATTAGTATAACTTTTAAAACTCATTTGTAATAAGATAAATCAGGTTTAAAAATTGGATTGTTAAGAATATAAAGTTTTATGGACATACATGAACAAGTATTAAATAATGGGACCATGTTAAAGTCTGAGAAAGTAAGGCAGCTTTGGAGAAGCAATTAGAAAGCTGGCAAGTAGCCAAATTGGCTGGACTACCTGATTAAAGTTTGCCCAGCAACCTAGAGGCTTAGGCTGTGATTGGATGAAAGTTCTCTAATAAGCAGCATGATATTGCAAGGTTGCTGTTGGGGAGTTTTGAGAGAGTCTGGTGATAGTTGTGTGTGTTAGATGAGAGAGCTGTGTATGGTAGCTTGTAAATACTTTGGTTTTGGTTTTGCTCTGCTGTATATAATAAAAGCAACTGGAAGTCAAGTTACTGTTCCTGAAGTTCTGTTCCTGAACCACTGCACTGGGCTGCACAGTCTTGCTGGGTCCCTGTCCGCTGCGGGAGGATCGGCATAAGATCCACCAATAAACCAAGAGGGGGAGTGGAGGGAAGTCAACCAAAAATTATGCTTCAAAAATTGGTTTATGATGGGGTTTGTTTGTTTGTTTTGTTATTTTTGGAAAAGTAATAAAATGTTATAAGAAAAAAAGCACGAGACAGCAGCCACACCTCAGGAACCAGTAGCTTGTGGTGATTTTTTTGTGGGAGAGCAATTAGGGCAGAGGAGCCAGCTTGGGAGGGCAGTGTGTGGCGATGTCGCAAAGGTGGGTATTGTGCCACCTTCCCTAAGCCAGGCAGAAGCCTCCCAGGCTTTGGGAAGGAAGTGCCAGGACGCTGACAGGATGCTAGAGAGCCCTGCTGCCTCCTTCCCAAAGCTGGGAGGGCTTTGGGAAGGTGGTGGAATGGCTCTTGGACTCGTTGAAGCATTGAGCATACCTGCCAAGTTGCTGTCAGAGAAATAAGGGACCAGGCCGGAAGTAGCAGACCGGAAGTATCGCTGCCACCATTTTGGAACTGGGCGGAGCAGCATCAAAAGTCGCTTCTGAGCATGCTCCGCCCAGTTCCAAAATGGCCGTCGCACCAGAATAAACCGGGGGGAAACCAAAAAATCAGTTTTTTCAGCTAGGAACAGCTGGAAAAACGGGGATTTCACGGGGAAAGCGGGAGACTTGGCAGCTATGGCATTGAGCCACCCCCACCCCCCCTAAGCTGAGCAGAAGCTTCCTGGGCTTTGGGAAGAAGGCACCAGGGGAACATGTAGGGGACTGGCCTAGTTCCCCTAGTCCTCTGACCGCACACCACTGCCAGGAACAATTTCGACTGTGTGCATGCACACGAAAGCTCATACCAAAATAAAAACTTAGTTGGTCTTTAAGGTGCTACTGAAGGATTTTTTTTCTATTTTGCTTCGACTCAGACCAATACGGCTACCTACCTGCAGCTAAAGCAGGTGAGGGTAGCCGATGGGTCTCAAACCCTCAGTGAGTTGGGGACTTCCCCTGTGTGTGAAGACAGGCTCCAGCAGACTGAGAACAATAGTAGGTCCAACGGTCAAGAAGATTGGCTTCTGCGTGTGCCGTAGAAGGAAGTGAGAGGTAGTTGGGGCTTATCAACCTGGGAAGGGAGTCCATCTTGAAGAAGGAAAACTCTGGTCCTAAATCTCCGCTGCCTTGCAGGACATCTTCAGGAGAAGAAAATGTTAAGAAGTAAACCCGACACAAATCCAGAGTGGAGTCACTAAGACTGTTGCATGGCACTTTGTACGCCTCCTTCCAGCAACTCCTGCAGCCAAGCTGGTGACAAACATCTTGCTCTGCTTTCCTTTGGAACACATCAGTGAGGCAGACCTCACTGGGGGGGGGGGGATCTTGTCGTTTGGGCAGCCCAGGACTTCCATACACCCTGCCCATGCTTGTGCCTCAGGGACGTCACCTCAGTGCTGCTAATGCAACCATTTGACATCACCCCAACAGCAACCATTAGATAGAATTCTTCTTCTTCTTTTTAAATGAATTGTAAACCTGCTCCTGACAGGACCCAGGTGGAGCTGTGGGTTAAACCACGGAGTCCAGGGCTTGCTGATCAGAAGGTCGGTGGTTCGAATCCCTGCAATGGGGTGAGTTCCCGTTGCTCGGTCCCAGCTCCTGCCCACCTAGCAGTTCGAAAGCACATCAAAGTGCAAGTAGATAAATAGGAACCGCTCCGGCGGGAAGGTAAACGGTGTTTCCGTGTGCTGCTCTGGTTCACCAGAAGCAGCTTTGTCATGCTGGCCACATGATCCGGAAGCTGTCTGCGGACAAATGCCGGCTCCCTCGGCCTATAGAACGAGATGAGCGCCGCAACCCCAGAGTCGGGCACGACTGGACCTGATGGTCAGGGCCCCCTTTACCTTTACCTTTAAACCTGTTCCTAGAAGCCCCAGCCTCTAGCCACAACCTCTAGGTATTCCTGCCCCCATCTCCCTCTCTATTTTTTAAAAAATGATTTTTATTGGTTTTACATATAATCATCTTACGTAACATCCTATCCTCTTATTTTATCTCTTTGGCTCAACTGAGCCTAACGACTTCCCTCCCTCCCGCCTGATGGTTTACAAAATTAAACTTTGCACCGTTACATTTCACTTCGTTTCCTATCCTTGTTACATCATTACCTAAAATATTCAATGACTCAACCTGAATAGGTAGCAATTTCATCTTACATATCTTCAGATAACCCTGCTAGTGATGTTAATTGCTAACAGTTGTCTTTCAAATATAATATGAATTTATTCCAGTCTCTTTGGAATGCTTGGTCTCACTGGTTCCGGGTTCTTCCCATCAGTTTCGCCAGTTCTGCAAAGTCCATCAACTTCACCTGCCACTCTTCTTTTGTTGGTATTTTATGCTGTTTTCATCTTTGGGCTAACAAAATTCTTGCCACAGTTGATGCATATAAGAACTTTTTTAAAAAAACTTGTCTCGGTATCTTTTTACCCACTATACCCAATAAAAAAGCTTCTGGGTGTTTTTTTAAAAAAACAAAAGTGTATTTAAACGTTTTCTTTAACTCACCATTTCCCTCTCTGAGTTTCAGTTCAGCAGGCCGGCAAGCAGCCGGCTTGCTGGTCAGTGCATGTGTGTGAAGGCTGGGCAGACTGGGAGGGCATGGGAGCCTCCTTGCCATTGTCTGAGTTGCCTGGCAGCTGGGTTACCATGGAGACGTTTGTACGCTGGAGGCCTGGACCAAAAGGACAGACCAGTACAAGGCCCTGAGAGAGGCAGGAGAGGATGTTGATTGGCAGGTGAGAGAAGGGTTGCAATGGGAGAAACTGAAAAGTGGGGAGGTTTGTTTTTAGGGTAAGGGCAGGCATCCCCAAACTTCAGCCCTCCAGATGTTTTGGACTACAATTCCCATCTTCCCCGACCATTGGTCCTGTTAGCTAGGGATCATGGGAGTTGTAGGCCAAAACATCTGGAGGGCCGCAGTTTGGGGATGCCTGGGTAAGGGGGAGCCTGAGTCAGGCTAGCAGGAGCTCCTGGGGGCTCCTGGCCAACAGCTGGCACCAACCCCAACTAGGAAATTCGCCATCAAGGTCACAGGTAACCTGTCCTGTCATGTCCACTTTTCCCATCATGCACCCTGGAAAGCAAAGCATGACCTGGTGCTTTTCTCTTTTGACCAACAGGGAAACTATTGTCTTGCATTGTATCTAAAGACTTGCTAATTGAGACTGAAGTTTTGTTCTCAACGAAGTGGCTTTTAAAACAACAACAACAACAACACACACACACACACCATTGAATTTCCCCAAAAGGTAAGTGTCATTACAAAGGGGTGTGTGAGTGTTTAACAGCAATATTTGCCCAAGCTTAAATGTAGTAAAGGCTTACCTTCCAGAGCTGGGGTGAGTATTAATTAGCACAGCAATGCTTAAGGAAAGCGCTGGACAAGTGGCAGGTAGGATGATGCATTTAACAGAACAAGATAACAGGATTTATTTCCTTTGGGGAGTAAGTGCTGGAAGTAAGGTTGCCTTTGCCAATGGCCGGCAGGAATGTGCCATGGGGCATGTGGGGAGCATCAGCGTGGGGAGCCCAAACAACTCAACCGGGTGTCATGTAGTGATGGGCCCTGGCCCATTCAAGAACCTGCATGGAGCAGACAGAATTACATTCTGGACCTTCTAATTCTGTGATCTACACAAGAGGTTCTCTGTGGTTGGCTTCTCCCAACCAAATGTTCCAGCAGTACTTTTTTTTTTAAAAAAAAAATAATGTTTCCATTCTTGGACAGGGTTTTGTAAGAGCAACACCCCCTGCAGCAAATCTATGCCTGCGTCCATCTGCGAGTTGCGGTTGTGAGCCATCACGCCTTCCAGCCCAAAAGATGCTTGCTGGGCGAGACATGATTCATCAGAAGCCAGGCAGAAAATGCCACAGGCGCTGACTTGGCACTGAGGAGTTGTCCGCTACTACTGTAGCTTGTGGCTGAAATTCTAGTTAAAAGGCTCTGGTATCACCCATGAAACCGCTTCCTCTTTCTTATCAGAAACATCCTGTGTAATTTCCTGCTAGCAGGCTCAGGAGACCCCGGCGATGGGGAGCGTTTTCCTGTTTTGACACGTCTTTCTATTTTCGTTTTCTCTTCTCTTCCCTTCGTAAATCTGTTGTGGAACACAAACATGCACGGCGTGGTTTTAGGATGTCCAGCCTTTCAGCCAAACCCTCGAGCTGTGCCTCTTTTTTTGCTGTTCGGCTTGATCCGAAACTGGAAGCAGGGGATACTGTTTGCTTCCATGCCATGAAAGCAAAAGTGGGCAGGGGAAAATAGTGAGGGGGGCTTGGTCAGGCCCCTGAACTGGGCATTAGACACCCCTGATGTACAGAGTTGGAAAGCGTTTCAAATAGCCTTGTGTTTTCCCATGGTCAAGCTGTTTGGCCTTCCTCTCTTCCATAGCCCTCCTGCCGAGCAGCATCCAATCCAAGTCGGCGAGATAAGCAAAGATGTCCAAGGGCGGAGCTCTCCAGAGAACTAAGATGACAATGCGACACCCGAAGCGTTCGAGCGCCAGTGAAGCAAACAAGATGACTCCAGCGCAGATGGCGCGCTACTTGGCCTTTGCTGACCCCAGTCAGCCCAAGGTGAAAGAAATGCTGGCTGCCGTCCTCATGAAGGACAGGAAATTGGTGCCGGAAGAGGAAAAGGTGGCAGAACAGAAGAACCTCATCGGGGTCCTGAAGGCCACCGAGGCTCGGAACCGCCTCCGGAACACTAGGCTCCAGTACCAGAATCTGAGAGTGAGTTTGTATGGGGTTTGGGGAGGGGGGCAGCGATGTCAGGGGCAGGCTAGATGAGGAGGAGAGCTGGAGACCGCCTAACCGAGAGGCAACCATATTTCTCCTTTCTCTCAGCCCTATGGGGTAGCTTAGGCTGAGAGTGAGTGACTGGCCCAAGGTCACCCAATGAGCTTCATGGCTGAGCGGGGATTTGAACCGCAGTCTCCCAGGTCCTAGTCCAACACTCTAGCCACTATGCTAAATCGGCACGTAGTATCACAGAGTACTGTGCACCCTGACTTCAGTAGGGTGGGGATGTTTACTACTCTGCTTCCAGCAATAAAATATCTTTGGCTGACCCTGCTTGCCCTGTGGCCTCTAGCTCCCGACACTCATTTTCATCTCACCATAGGGGCATCTACTTCATCCTGAGAACGGCAAAGAGGTTGGGAAATGGAGGCACCGTTCATGGGAACGTAGCCAGAGACAGCAAGGGTGTGTGTGGCAGAAACAGCCCAGAATTCCTGGTCCATGCACAGATTTGTTTTTTAGGGGTTGGGAAGTGTTATCGCATGCCATTCCTAAATGCAAGCCCTGGGAAAGCTCCATCGAGACCTATTGGAATAACCTGCCAACGCAGTATCAATGCCTCTCCAACTTTCCCTGTGTAATCCCCGTGAGAAAGCTAGTTCTGGAAAAGTTGCTTATTTTAGACCAGACATGGAAGATATTTTCTCTCTCTATAATCCCAAACAACATGATGTCATAACTTGGCTCCTGCTATAACTCTGGGCTTGTTATTTACAGCTCCTGCCATAAAATATGCTATAGTTAGCAAGCTTGGAACAGGACTTTGCCGCCGCTGCTGCTGCTGCCGCCACTGCTACTGTCAAAACAAAGCCTTTCCTCTCCTTCCAAGGCTGGGGCTATTTTGGCCAGTGAAACAAAGCATCTCTCTTGGGGGTCTTTAACTGGCAATAAACAACGACCGCCCTTTGCAGGCTCCCAAAAACTTGGCAACAAGCAGCGTAATATGTACACAGAGATGCCTCTCCCAAATAAACCCAGTGGCTTTTCAGGGATTGTGCCTGGGTTGACGGTCAGATTCAGGCAAACGGACGTGAGAGGGCTGAGGCCCCGACAGACGGGTGTTTGTGACACTGGAGAGCCCAGGGGTGGAAGAGAAATCCAATGCTATTTGCATTTAAAGGCAAACCTCATTTGCACTTTCTGTAGCAACACTAGCACAAAAAAAAAACACAGCCATCCTTCAGAATGTGCACTTCTCCGAATTTTGCAATGCTGTTCTCCATTGAAAGAATGTGTCCAAAACTGCACATGTTGGGATAAAGTGTTCAGCAAATGGCATATATTCATGTAAATCGCATTGCAATATGTATTCTGTTAGGGAAAGCTGGTTTGTGGGGCGAGTTGATCTTCACCCTTTCCTCTCCCAAAACAATCCTCAATTCCGCCGCCGCTGCCACCAGCACAACAGTTAGCTTTAGAGGGAAAGCTCCCATTGGTGGCAATGGGAGCTTTCTCTGCTTCTGAAGGCTTCTTGCAGTGCAGGTGGGGTTTTGCTGGAATCACAGTAGGGGAGGGCAAGGATAAACCTCCCTCCCCATACACTGTGGTCCTGATGAAAACCCTCCACCCTGAACCTACTACTATTTTTTAAACTTACGTGTGGTTGCCAAGCATGAATAGGGAGCAGCTTTCACCAACCGGGCGCCCTCCAGATGTTCTGGACTGCAACTTGCATCAGCCCCAGCCAGAACAGGTGTGCTGATGCAGGGCCGGTGCTAGGGCTTTTTGCGCCCTGGGCAAAATCACCTTCTGGCACCCCGGGCACATGCGTCATGCCCCATGCACAACGCTGCTGATGCCCCTGCGTCCCCTCCATAGGCGGGAGGAGCGCAAGCCAAAAGGAGAGCTCAGCACCCTCCCGCCTATGGAGGGGATGCTGTGAGCTCCTCAGCGGCTACAGTGAGTGAGCGGCAGCAGCAGCAGCAGCACCCATAGCTGAAGGTTTCAGCTACGGGAGCTGCTGCCACTCACTTGCTGCAGCCGCTGAGCGTCCCCTCCATAGGCGGGAGGAGCGCGAGCCGTGGGAGGGCGGCGGTGGCGCGGGGGTTTTGCGGGGCAGGCTGGCCAGCGCCCCCTCCATTTGCGCGCCCTAGGCAACTGCCTACTCCGCCTAAATGGACGCACCGGCCCTGTGCTGATGGGAGTTGTAGTCCCAAAACACGAAGTATGAATTGGCGAAGGATGAACTAGGTTGGCGAAGGATGAATTTAGAGTACCACCTTGTTTGGCCCTCAGGTCTCAGGATTGGGAGAGAGCGCTGCCATTCAGAGTAGACAGCACTGGACCAAAGGTCTGGTTCAGTCTAAAGCAGCTTCAGTTCTTCATTCATTTCATTCTCTTTCGACTCCAGGCACAAGAGATCAACTTCCTGATCTCCTTCCAGAGGAATGCTAAAGGTGCTGTGAGGCTCGAGGTCTTCCTCCCGCCCAGGAAGAACCTTAGAAAACTAGCAGACTGCATGAACACAGTCCAGGTATGTTGAATGCACAAACTCTCTGGCAAAAAATTCCTTCCCACTGACATAGCTCTCCATTTCCCGGTTCTGAAAGGGGGGCCCATCAAGAAAGAAATGTGGGGCTGCGCAGCTCCCTCTGCAGACAGCTTGTGCATGTCACTGCAGAATATCAAGGAGGCCCGGCCCCCTCTTTTAATTTTTTGGGGGGTCCTAGACCCCTCATGCCCCCCTAGATGGCGCCCCTGATTCATATGGTGGACCGTTTCCTGGGAAGTCGAAGTGAGGACCATCCTCTTCAATGGTTCTTTAAAAGCATTCAACTAACTCACTGTGGCTGGATCCATTGATAGTTAAGAACATAAAAGGAGCCAGCTGGGTCAGACCAGTGTCCCATCTAGTCCAGCACCCTGTTCTCACAATGGTTTACTAGATTTCTGTGGCAAACCAGCAAGCAGGACCTGAGCACAACAGCCCTCTTCTCAACCCCATGGATCCCAGCGACTCTTATTCAGAAACATTCCTGCCTCCAACTGTGGAGGCAGAGCCAGGGGCGTAGGAAGATAGGGGCCAGGGCCATCTTAAGCGCCCCTGGCACGTGGAGCGACGGATCCCTCCGGCGCCCCCCGCCCCGTTTCCCAGCGGGGGGGGGGGCAGGCACAGTGCAGTTGTCAAACCGGCGGACCGGGCGGGCGCAGCTCTGTGGTGCCCTGCGCCACCGGGGGTCTACCTAGAGCCGGCCCTGATAGGGGCGGTATGGGCGGGCCGCCCCGAGCAGCGGACTCCAAGGGGTGCCATCGTGGGCACCCGCCCCCGGAACACGTGCCACGGCCTTCTGGGAGGTGCGCCATGCCCCCAGGAGGCGTGCCACGGCTCTGGAACGTGTGTCCCGCACCCTCCGGGAGGCTGGCCCCCGGCCCCAGTGCCGCCATTGGGCAGAGCCACCACAGCTAATAAATAGCCTTCTCCTCTGTGAATTTGCCCAATCCTCCTCCTCCTCCTCCTCCTCCTCTTCTTCTTTGAAAACTTTACTGAGTACAGTGGTCCCTTGGTTCTCAAACTTAATCTGTTTCATAAGTCTGTTCCAAAACCAAGGCATTTCAAAACCACAGAAAGTAATGCAAAACGGATTAATCCGTTCCAGACTTTGAAAAACAACCCCTAAAACTCCAATTTAACATGAATTTTACTATCCATTGATCCATAAAATGAAAGCAATAATCAATGTACTGTACTATAAAATAAATGAGACAGTGTTGTAGATGACAAAAAATATTATCCACACCGTCATAAAAACAAATTAACTTAAAAGTCCTCAAAAACAAAAACGCAAAATAAATAGCAAAAACAAAAGTGCCAAACTTAATACATTTCGGAATTCCATTTGACTTCCAAAATGTTTGAAAACCAAGGCGCAGCTTCTGATTGGTGCAGGCATCCTGAAAACAATAGCCGACAACTGCATCGGATGTTCGGCTTCCAAAAACATTTGAAAACCAGAACGCTACTTCCGGGTTTTCGGCGTTTGAGAACCAAGGCGTTTGAGAACCAAGGTACCACTGTATCTTAAAAACAGTTACCAAATTCATTTGTCTTCCAAGACAAATACATGCACTGATGCGAAGTCTTGCGTGCTGCCATTCACAAGGCATCAAAACAAACTTGGAGAATCTTTTACATTACAAATTCAGCTCACAATCCATAGGGTGGACTTGAGACAATTTCTTAACCGGTGACTGCTGCGACTGAAATGGACACGGGATTGCTGCTGTTACTATTGTTAATAAACAATGCGAACCGAGACCATCTGCACACTGTTTCCTTTCCTTTGCTTTACAGAGAAGCCGGATTGAAGAGATTCTGGAAGATGAAACTGGTGAGATCTATATCAGAAAGCCTTGAAACCCCACATAGGACAAGGCAGTAAAAGGGGAGGAGAATATGCATGGAAGCCAGACAGGGACCAAATCTCTGGACAGCTCCAGCTTAGAAAAACTATTGCTGTTCAATAAACTCCATGGATTATTATCCATGACTTAAAACAAAAAACAAAAAACCTCATAGTTAGGGATGGACAAATCTATTTCAGCTCCATGTTATTTTTGCATGTGTTCACCCAAAAGTCTGTTCCATCCCATTTTTTTCCATTAATCTTCGAGATCTCCAAATATATCTTGCATTTAAATATGCATTTTAGGCTGCAGTGGGACCTCTCAACAGTTGTGTGTAAGGCTGCGCGGTCAAAATGCAATTTTGAAAACAGTGCATTGTTAAACATGTAGGATACTTTTTAAAAGAAACGATGTGGCTAAACATTCAGGAAGTACAAACAGCTGGCCAATAACTTAACTGGTGCAGATCTGCACCGTGGTCAGGGAGGTCCTGATCAGCCAAGATGGGATTCTCTCTCCAATTTGCAGTTCTGCCTTTCAAATCAATGTGCGTGGTACAGGGCCTAAAGCATCCTTTGCCGATCTGGCGCATGGCTCTGCTTGCTGAGGCTGACGGGAACTGTCATTCAAAACATCTGGAGGGCACCAGAGTGGGAAAGGCTTGCTAGAGCGTTATGCCTGGGATGGGAGATGCCAGTTGGAGGAATGCTGGACCTGAGATGAGTCATCTCCTGTTAAGAGACATGCCTTTCAGTTTGGTACGGAAGACTTGTCCTTTGGAAGCTTCGTATTTGGTGCAGTCCTCTGCCTAGTTAGCAAAATATCTGAGCATCAGACTTGCAGAATCTGCTGTGCTCTGTAGAGACTGAATTCCTTCCATTTAAACCCTGTGCAAAGCATGCAATCCTGTGCATGCTTAGCCATGAATGTGGGACTCACAGCATCCTCATTCCAGTGGCGATGCATGTGAAACCACATGATAAGCAGACACGGGCCCCAATCCCCATCTGTCCCCACCACCTTGCTACCTGAAGGCAGCCCTGTTTAGGGAGGCTTTTAATGTTTAATAGATTATTTTATTTCATTTTTCTGTTGGAAGCCGCCCAGAGTGACTGAGGAAACTCAGCCAGATGGGCGGGGTATAAATAATACCGCAAATTATTATTATTGTTGTTGTTTAGTCGTTTAGTCGTGTCCGACTCTTCGTGACCCCATGGACCATAGCACGCCAGGCGCTCCTGTCTTCCACTGCCTCCCGCAGTTTGGTCAGACTCATGTTCGTAGCTTCGAGAACACTGTCCAACCATCTCGTCCTCTGTCGTCCCCTTCTCCTTGTGCCCTCAATCATTCCCAACATCAGGGTCTTTTCCAAGGATTCTTCTCTTCTCATGAGGTGGCCAAAGTATTGGAGCCTCAGCTTCAGGATCTGTCCTTCCAGTGAGCACTCAGGGCTGATTTCCTTCAGAATGGAGAGGTTTGATCTTCTTGCAGTCCATGGGACTCTCAAGAGTCTCCTCCAGCACCATAATTCAAAAGCATCAATTCTTCGGCGATCAGCCTTCTTTATGGTCCAGCTCTCACTTCCATACATTATTATTATTATTATTATTATTATTATTATTATTATTATTATTATTATTATACCTTGCTTCCTCCTCTGTCAGTTTTGTATTGTCTGCCTCCCCACCCAGCAACCATATAGCCTGTTAACAACTACTAGGCACTCTCTCCATTCCAAAATAAAGCAGGGGGTCAATATGCAGCCAGGTGGTCCCTGGTCCATGAGATAGTGTGTGTGTTCCCCCCCCCATCTGCAGAGAACGTGGCTGACAGGAGTCATTGCATGAATGAGATGCCTTCACAGGCTTCAAATGCTTAGAAAATGTTCCTATATATGCCTGCTTCTAAGGTTTAACAATACGAAAGTAGATTCTACCAGGCTCATTAAAAAGCATAGGACATGTCTAAACTGCACCGCTTCGTAGGGTCATAGAATTGTAGAGTTGGAAATCTCGGCTAAAGAATTCCTGAAAGATGGGCCCTCCAGTCTCGGTTTAAAAACCTCCAGTGGAGGGGAGCCCGGCACATTTTGTGGCCTTCCGTTCCACAGCTCTTACCGTCAGAAAGTCCTTCCTGATGTTTAGTCAGAATCTCATTTCTTGTCGTTTGCATTTGTTTGTAATTTGTGTTGTGTTGGTTGGTTTTATGCACTGGTTTCGCTTGCCATGCCTTCCCGGGAAGAATTCTGGGGACTGAAGTTTCTCGAGGTGCCAAGGATTCTTTTTCTTCTTCCCCTACAAAGCTACAGTTCTCAGCATTCCCAGGGGAGAGGGGCTTTTGCCAAACCATGTGAATGGCATAATATATATATTATATATATGCCCGAGGGGTCAAGTTCATATATCTTTTGTGCAGGGAGGGACAGAAAAGGCTACTTCCAAGTCCATATCAGTTTCAAATGTGTTCATTGCCTATCTCCCTTCCACCTTCCTTTCTGCATTATGCTTATTTTTTTAAATAAAAAAATCCACATGAAAATTGGCATTTAAACCGATGTTTGGCTACGTATATTTTCGCCACATATGTGAGGGTGTCTCAATGTAGCCAACCCATATATTCCTCTGACATGCACATTTTTAAAATCAGTGCATCTTGGTTCTTTCTTGAGCCGATGACGTCACTGCGCAATTCGGAGAAGTGCGAAATCCGAAGGAGGTTATGCAAATTGTGAACAGCCCTGAGACCTTCGGGTACGGGGCGGTATATAAATTCATTAAATAAATAAATAAATGAGATAAGTAAATAAATATAACCCACCTGCCCTCCACACATGTGTGCATGTTGCATCTGAAACTGACTGGGCCAGCCATTGTAATGCTGGGAACTGTTGCGAGGGAGAGATGGAAACTTCTCCGCTTTGCAAAATCTCCAATTCTCGGGAATCTTATGGGAAAGCCATGCAAGATCCAGGGGTGGGGAACCTTAGCCCCCAGAGGCCTAATATGGCCTCCTTAAACTCTTAAGAATGCCTCTTTTCTGGCCTGGGTGGAGGACCGAGAGGGGTTTGAGTGTACGAACGAGCCTACCATACAAAGCTGAAATTTGCATCCATTGCTCTGCCCATTTTGGCCTCTGGTCCTGACGCACTTCTGGCATGTGCCCTCCCCCCAAAGCTTGCCCAGAAGGGAACGTGGCCCTTGAAAAAGGTTCCCCGCCCCTGATAAATCAAATCTGCATTGTTAACAGCCAATGACCAGCATTCCCCTGGTATGACCTGTCTTTTGAAACTGGTTCTCAAGTGCTAAACGTTCTGTGTCTGCTCTCTTTTGCCACTTCAGCGAGATTCTAGGGCAACCACCCTCTGGAAATAGGTTCTCCATTTCCTTTGCCACAATCAGGGCTCTTGGCGATGAGCGCTTGGCCTTGTGCTGAACCAAGGGGAGTGTAGCTGCTCAGACGTCTGTAGAGCCTCTAAGCTTGAATAGGTCGCTTTTTCGCATATGTAAAGTTGTAAAGATGTAAAGATAGTCACCATGTATATATCCATGTTCCAATAAAGGCAACCGACCCAGCCAGGAATTTCGGCTTCTATGTTATTTCTCCTTTGCTCACTATTCTTTCTGTGAGGTTCACCAGGGCTGAGCCACCATGATGTTCCGCAATTCACCACCCCAGTTTGTCCTGACCACCATGACTCTCATGTACCCAGGAGCATTGTGTGGGGAGGGCCAGGGGCCCCCTCTCCCCCTCATTGAATGGCCACCCAGCCAGTGTTGAGGGAATGTGTCCACAAAAGACCGTGACGGTCAACAGGTCCCCCCAGCGCAGGCAGGCAGGCAGGCAGGCAGGTGACGCAGCGTGGCCCCATGAACCCTCTGTGTCCCAGAAGACACCCAGGAGAGAAAGTTCTCCAAGTGCAATCTGTTGCCCAGTGCATTTTGGAAACAATAAGTTCCTCCTCCTCCCATTATTATTATCATCATCATCATCATCATCACCCTGCCCTTCACCCTAAGGTGCCACAGCAGGTTTCAACATTAAAATGCAATATTAGAAACAGTTTAAAACAGGCATCCCCAAACTGCAGCCCTCCAGATGTTTTGGCCTACAACTCCCATGAACCCTAGCTAACAGGACCAGTGGTCAGAGATGATGGGAACTGTAGTCCAAAACATCTGGAGGGCCGAAGTTTGGAGATGCCTGGTTTAAAACAACCTACAATCACAAAGATAAGGTGGATCGGAAAAATAAACAACTCCCTTCCTCCAAGACATTCCCCTGCATATATATATATATATATATATATATATATATATATATATATAATGACACACACACTCCGTATTGGCCCAACTATAAGTCGCACCCGCAAGTAAGCCGCACATTTAAAATTCAAGGCTTATTTGTGGGGGCAGCCCGCCTCCTGGCACTACCGCCCTGAACGGGGGGCGGCCTGCGCCCGCCACTCTGCTCCCAAGCCAGTGTTGTCACTCGGCTCCAAATACAGTATATGCCACACTTTAACTTGGCAAAAATAAAAATAAAAGTGCGGCTTATATTTGAGCCAATACGGTATATATTTTACTGCAGCTTCCCCCTTTACGAAGCATGGGCAATAACAAAAGATTTCGGACACATTCATAACTTTTTCCTCTCTAGGTTGTTGTTTTGCTGCATTCAGTGCCTCTCCCCCTTTTCCCGCAAATTGTGCCGAACAGTGTCCTTGTGAGGCCAATCCCCTCTCCAGCTCCATTCTCAGGAGGAGACGTCTGGTAGCTTGTGCTACCTGGGCCATAGCTCCGTGGCAGAAAGTCCCGGGTTCAATCCCCAACCTCTCCGGGTAGGCTGGGAAAGGGTCCTTGCCCGAGACCCTGCCAGTCATTGCGTTGACAACGCTGAGCTAGATAGACCGATGGTCTGATATAGCATAAGGCAGCTTCCTGCGCTGCAATGCTTAAAATGTACTGGCAGTGTAGAATAGTTTTAGGGCCCAATCTGACACTTTGAGCCACAGTAGTTTTCTGCACAATCTAGAGTCTAGACAATGGAAGATCTTATTTCTAAGGGTTGCAGTCCGCTAACTGTTCCTTTGAGTACGGTAGATACACTGAAATTAATGGCCATGACTAACTTGCACCCGCTGATTTCAATGGTTCTACTCTGAGTAAGTTTGTTGTTGTTGATGATGATGATGTATTATTATTATTATTATTATTATTATTATTATTATTATTATTATTATCTGGATGGCTTCCACAACCCTTCACTCTTACCTTAGCAGCAGCTAACACACATTGAATAAAAGGGGGGTCAGAAATCAATTCATCGTTTTATTCTTGGAGTCTCTGGATAACCACATATTCCCCATGCTGCTCAAGAGGAAAAAAAATACTCACTGCTCAGCCAGGTTCCTAAAACACAAGTGGAGCAACCTCCCTTGGGCTATCATCCTGCTTCTGACTCCGTTTTTCTAACACTGTGTTATATTTTGCTATATTCCAAGAGAGAAGCAGGAGGTAGCATAAAATTACACACAGACATGTTTTTATTTATTTGTACCCAGCCAGATGGACAGGGTACAAATTATTATTATTATTATTATTATTATTATTATTATTATTATTATTATTAAATGGCTCCTCCATCCTTTGCTCCTTCCTCCTCAACCAGCACAAAGTCCTCTGAAGTACTGTGCTTGGGAATTTAAATGCCGTGGGCCAAATAAAGTCTAGGGTTTATGAAATTGTAGGCAAGCATATTCCACCTTTTTAATACCTTGGCCTTTACAATTTATTAGTTTTATTATTAACATGCACTCCCAGGGTCCTGAATTTCTTGGAAATTAAATTCTGCATTGTTGCTTTTAAGATTACTTCTTCTAAATTTGTGTTTTTGTGGCGGGGGCATGGGGGGGGGGTACTACGTGCTTTGGGGCATAATCTCATACATGCTTACCTGGGTGTGAGTCCCACTGAACATAGCAGGCCTTACTAATGAGTAGACATGCCTCTAAGATTGCACCGTTATTGTGAATAGGGAAGCATTGTTAGGAACTGATTTTGTTGTGTGGCTAACCTGATTGGATTTTGTTTTGTTATATTTTGATAACTCCTTTGTTAAACAGCATTGCTGTTTAATACCTTGCTGTTGAATAAATAAACAACCGACTATAAAATATGATATATGTATGATTGCCTTGCTGTTGTAAGTGACTTATTGCATTATCCTAGATATTTCAGATTGCTTTGTTTGTTGTTGTTCATCTCTTGTATTATTATTGTTTCAATGTAAATGGTCTTAAGCACTTCATATGCAAAGATAAATAAACTGGAAGCTGAGTTCAATTACCTGTGGCATCTCTGACTCTTCTTTGCTGTCCAGAGCCTTGACTTCCCCCGGACTCGGACTATGCAGCCGCCTTCAACCTCTCTGAGCAGAGTAGAAAGGCTGAACCTTGTGTGATTTGAGGAAAGACTCCTGACGGAAATCCTGGAAAACACCTGCCAGCCATTAGACCAGACTTCCTCAACCTCGCCCCTCCAGGTGTTTTGAGACTACAATTCCCATCATCCCTGACCACTGGTCCTGCTAGGGATCATGGGAGTTGTAGTCCCAAAACATCTGGAGGGACGAGGTTGAGGAAGCCTGGTGTAGACAATATTGAGCTAGATAGACCAATGGTCTGACTCTAGTTTCCTATTTTTTTCAGCATAAACTACTTCACAGGGTTGTTGGGGGGATCAGATAGGAAGGGGGGATCTGTATATGCTACTTAAGCTTCCAGGAGGAAAGCCAGGATGTTGTTGTTGTTGTTATTGTTGTTGTTGTTTAGTCGTGTCTGACTCTTTGTGACCCCATGGACCAGAGCACGCCAGGCACTCCTGTCTTCCACTGCCTCCCGCAGTTTGGTCAGACTCATGTTCGTAGCTTCGAGAACACTGTCCAACCACCTGTCGTCCCCTTCTCCTTGTGCCCTCCATCTTTCCCAACACCAGGGTCTTTTCCAGGGAGTCTTCTCTACTCATGAGGTGGCCAAAGTACTGGAGCCTCAGCTTCACGATCTGTCCTTCCAGTTTTCTTGGCAGGGATACTGGAGTGGCTTGCCAGTTCCTGCTCCAGGTGGATCGAGTTTAGTCAAAACTCTCCACTATGACCTGTCCATCTTGGGTCCATCACAGCTATTCAAGCCCCTTTGCCACGACAAGGCAGTGATCCATGAAGAAACCTGGGGCAAGTCCGGTGGAAACTAACTGCTCAGCAATTGTCACCCCTGGGCACTTCCCTGGGTGGGGTGTGTGTGTGGTGTGTGTGTGTGTGTGTGTGTACATGTTCTCACAGGAGGTGGCAGGGAAGAGTCCTTTCCCCAAGGGCAAAATGGCGTTGGAATGTGTTTCAATTGGCAAGGGGGTGTGTGTGATTTATAAAGCTAGGTATCTTCCCTGAGCAGTCAAGTCGAAAGGATACATTCAGGCATAATATTTGTAACATTCAACAACCCCATAGATGTGCCCCACCCCCATAATTTCCATAACACCTGGGATCTCCAAGGGTCGCTTAGGGCAACTCCCTGCAATGCAGGAATCTCAACTAAAGCATCCATGGCAGGTGGCCATCCCAAACTCTGCTTTAAAACCTCCAAGGAAGGAGAGTCCACCTGCTCCCGAGGGAGACTGTTCCACTGTCAAAAAGCTCTTCCTGTCCGAAAGTCCTTCCTAATGTTTATCCTGAGTCTCCTTTCTTGTAACTTGAAGATATTGGTTCAAGTCCTGCCCTCGAGAGCAGGAGAAAACAGGCTCGCTCCATCTTCCTTGAGGCAGCCCTTCAGATATTTGAAGTTGGCTATCATCTCTCAGTCTCCTTATTCAGATAAAGGTCCAGAGAATCTTGTGAAACTCCTATATTGGAGGAGACTATCCCATGCAGACAGAGTCTCTGTGCACATCATGCATTTAAAGCACATTTAAAGCATGTGCAAAGAATCCTTCGCTGAGCTACAATTCCCAGCACCCATTACAAACTACAGTTCCCATTATTATCAGGGAAGACATGCGCTTTAAATATATGGCTTGCACGCTTTCTTCTGGCACTGAGCAACATAGTGCAACATCATATGGGATGTGTCAGCGCTGGATTGGTGCTCCAGAGCTTTCTGCTATGTACATAAAAATGTAATGCTGTCATCACGCTGCCCCAATTGGAGGATTTGTTGAGTCACATCACAATGCTGGATTTGCATAAAGCCAGAGCACAGCCTCCCATTGGAAGATTTGCAGTGCCTCATCAAGGGAGGGGGAATGGGAGGGGAGTTGGCAAGTAAATTGAAAAATAGGCAGGAGAGCCATTCTTGCAGTGAAGGACTATCTACTGGGATTTTATTTCCTTTCTAAGGCATACATAACAAGCCTAGAGGGAAATGGAAGTAATGGCAGCCAAGTAGTATCTCAAAGGTATCTGCTGCAACACTCAGAATGGATCCTTGAATAATTGTTCCCAAAAGAAAAGGTGGCAGCACAGAGAAGAATACTTGAGACTCAAGAGGAGTGGAGATCAGGAAATTGAAAAGGATAAAGGTCAGAAGGATGTCAGAAGCAGAAAAAAGGCTCCATGTCTTTTCTTCCTAAGAGCAACATCTCCAATGCAGCGTCAGAGTTCAGCAGAACTCGCTCCCCTGAAATCAGATGTAAGCAAAACATTACATTTGCAAGTTGTGGTCCTCCAGTGTAATTGGAAGCATTAAATAAAGCTTCAGGGGGATTGCCGCAGTATACAAGCCATACATGTGATATCAGTTCCTTTAATGTAGGGTTCCAGACGTCCCCGGTTCCTAGGGACAGTCCCCGGATTAACCAATCTGTCCCTGAAATGTCCCCGGATTTTAATTAATGTCCCCGGCTTTATGCCTGCGAACTTCCGGCGAGGCAACATGGTGGGCGCCATGGCAGTGAGCAGCACCGGAGGTCCTGGCCACATCAAAATTCCAGCCAGCCAATCCGCTGGCTGGGGGGGGCATTTAAACCGAGGTGCGAGCCAGAGAGCTTCCTTCAGTGAGGCACTGAGGCGGTGGAGAACAGGAGGAGAAGCATAGAAAAGAAATGTGCCGCGTTGCGAGACAGAAAGAGACAGAGCATGGGCGTACCCAGCATGGGGCAGGGGGGCAGCTGCCCCCCTAGAAGCAGGGCAGCTGAAGAGGACAGGCAGGGACGCTGCCTGCTGTGCTCCGCCTCAGCCTGCTTGGCTGAAGGGAAACAGCAGCAGCAGCAGTGAAGCTGCCTCCGTTGAAAAAAATCTGGACCTGGACCTGGGCTAACTTCAGCCCACACTCCTTCAAGTCACAGCGAGCACAGCACAGAAAGTGCTGCCCCACAATGCTCCGCGGCACCTCATTTGCATACATGCACTCGCTCTCCAGTGGTCTCCCTGTTATGGGAAGCTGGTGTCTTGTGTGTGTGTTTTAATGCGTGTTTTCCCAAGACCAGCGAGCGCCTTTACTTGATCTCTCTCCCCCACCCCCACCAACCTCTCTCTCTCTTTCTCTCTTTTGGTGTTTTTGTAGATAGGCTTCTCTGCTTGCCTTGTGTCAAGGTGTGCGCTCGACAACTTTGGGGCATCCCCCCCCCCCCAAAAAAGGTCAAGAACTCTGGGCAACCCTTTCCTAAAATAAAGCATTAAATTAAAAAAAAATTAAAGTGTCCCTGGATTCCTTGAAAAAAATCTGGTAACCATAATTTAATGTTGTGGTTTTCAAAGGGTGTTACGGGAACCCCTGAGGTCCCTTAGAACAGGCTTCCTCAACCTCGGCCCTCCAAATGTTTTTGGCCTACAACTCCCATTATCCCTAGCTAGCAGGACCAGTGGTCAGGGATGATGGGAACTGTAGTCTCAAAACATCTGGAGGGCCGAGGTTGAGGAAGCCTGCCTTAGAAGATTACCCAGAATTCCCCAACGAGCAGGAAAGAGAAGCAAACTTTACCCAAAGACAGCTTTCTCCAACCCCATTTGTTTATTTAAACCTCTTTTGTTGACCACCAGCACTACGCTTTCCATTTTTAAGTTCGGAATAGACCAGTTGGTTTGGAAGACGACAATCAGGCATCTGCACAACATGACCAGTCCAACAAAGTTGATGTTGAAGAGTCATTGCTTCAACACTGGTGATCTTTGCTTCTTCCAGTACGCTGACATTAGTTCGCCTGTCCTCTGAATGATGTGTAAAAATTTCCGGAGACACCGTTGATGGAATCTTTTGAGGAGTTGGAGATGGTGTGGATAAGTGCTCCATGTTTCACAAGCATACAGTAAGGTTGGTAGTACAATAGCTTTGTAAACAAGCATTTTGCTTTCCCTGCGAATGTCGCCTGTGCGCGAATTTGTTTTACGAGTGTTCTATCATTCTACCCCTAGGAAACACGACTAGGGAGCTTTGTGTGTTTATCAGACTGGTGAGATCCAGGACGAAGCATGCGGCAAGGTCACAGAGGCAGAGGGGGAAGATTTGACATATTTGTGTGTCATCTTTCACATGTCAGTTTTGATCTCAATCTTTGGCTGCAGGAGTGAGCGTGTGGCTAGCAGGAAACAAACGGTGTTGTGGGAGGGTGAGACGGCCAGAGAGAGAGAGAGAGAGAGAGAGAGAGAGAGAGAGAGAGAGAGAGAGAGAGATGGGTCTGTCCTCTGGTGTGGGCCCAGGAAATCGAGTTCCCGATTGCTGGAGTTGGGTGGCACCTACTGGATGAGCAGAAGAACACAGCTCAGAAGGAAACGCCGAGGAACGGGGAGAAATTAATAAATAATACAGTAATAATACAGTAAGCTCACATTCCCTGCTTTAACTGCTTTACGGGGGTTATTTTATTGTGTGCTTTAATTATGGGTGCTTATATTTTAACGTTACAATGGTTTTGATTTCAATGACTACTGAGCTTGACAGCTATGCCCTACCTCCCCTGTCGGAGACAGTATGCTTCTGGGTACCGGTTGCTGCAAACCACAGAGGAAGAGACTGTTCTTGAACTCAGGTCTTGCTTGCCCCAGGACTGAAGGTTCCCACACCAGTCACATGGCTTGCTGGCCAGCTCTCAGAGACACAACCCTTCTCTCTCTCTCTCTCTCTCTCTCTCTCTCTCTCTCTCTCTCTCTCTCTCTCTCTCTCTCTCTCTCTCTCTCTCTCTCTCCCCCCCCCCAGAGCAACAGAAGCTGAGGAGGCAGAGAGCCAGATGGGATTTTCAGAACAACCACAGAAGCCCAAACTCTTTGCTTGCAGAAGCGCTGGGGAGGGGGGAGTGGACGGCGGAAACTGCCTTCTACCGAGCCAGATTGACTGGTCCATATAGCTCAGTGCTGCCTACACTGACTGGCAGAGGCTCTTCAGGGTTTCAGGCATGCGATCTCTCCCAGCCTTGCCTGGAAACGCTGAGGATTAAAGCTGGGAGCTTCTAAGTGCAAAACACCATCGATCTATGGCCCTCCCTGGCAAAAGTGGAAACTCAGGCATAGCTCAGGGCCTGACTGAGAGCCAGAGCGTAAGCAAAGCTGCTGGATCTGTCTTTTAAAGGCATCCAAGTCTGTGGCCATCCCTGCCTCCAGTGGGAGTGAGTTCCATAGCTTCAACTATGCGCTGCCTTTCTTTTTTCTGTCCTGAACCTCCCAACGCTCCGCTTCCTTGCATTGTCCCTCCTCAATTAGAGTGTGGTGAGAACGGGAGAAAAAACTTATCTGCATCCAACACCACCCTTCAAGAATTCTGGGAGCTGTAGTCTGTTAAAAGGGTGCTGAGAGCTTTTAGGAGGCGCCTGTTCCCCTCGCAGAGCTACAGTTCTCAGAGAGAGGGAGGGAGGTGTCTCTCGAGGGAAAGATACAGAGCCTTCCCAGCTATAGGAGAATTGGCTGATAATACTATTGGGTGAGATGGCCAAGTTAACGTGTTTAATTAGAGAAAAATCATTCCTGACACTTATTAAGGCTTGGAAATTTCTTGTGGAGTTTTTGCGCGAAGTAGAAAATGAACTTGTCATAGCTGAAGATTGAAAAAAATACTGGTTTATAGAAGAGAGAATGATTGGATCTTAAAATCATAGCTGCAGGACAGAGAGCTGCAAGTCCTGTTATCCTTATTTATCTCTCTCTAATCTCTTTCTCGCCTCTCTGTTTCTCTCTCTTTAGGTTTTCCTTTTTCAAATTCTTTTCTCCTTTCTGCCTTTGTTCTTTTTTTAGACTAAGTAGCTGTTTTATATCATTACATTACATTACATAAAAACATACTTTGTGATGGGTATGTATGGAACAGCCGGAAAAGCAAAACAGAAAGCTGGGGAAGGGGTAGCGAAATGCTCCAGTCGAGCTCCTTGCAGCTTATAGTGCCTTGGAGGGAGACATGGGTGGAAAGTCGGAATCCTGAAAAAGAGCGCCCCTGCAGGAGGGGAGGACACACTGCAACGTGTTTCGCAAGCCCCAAAGGTCATGCCGCTCTGATAGGCCTACCCTCCTCTATGAATTTATCTGACCTCCTCGCTAGCCTGTCTAATCCAGAGGCAATCACTGTATCTTATCCCATCAATCCTGAAATGGAACCCCTGGTAAGAACCCCACAGGGCTAATGCAGGACAATTTCAATTGATTCCAGCCCATGACATCTTTGTTTCTCTTGCAAGTCCCGAAGATCTCAGAAACTCCCTCCGCAGTAACTCTCAAACTTTTGTTAAAAGAAAAAACTGCTCATTTTCCCTCATGGGTTACCCAAGAGCCCGTATACTAGAGTCCTTATGCAGGTTCTCTATGGGTAGGAGAAAATAACAGAGGCCAACCAGAGAATATTGAGAATCAAAACAGCTAGTAAGCATGATCTTTATTAAACTGTTGCAACAGGGTGCTCACCCCCCCCCACACACACATGCAGGAAGGAGGAGGGGAACTCAGAACATTGGTGCGCAAGCTCTTATATAGACTTTTGAAATTGCCTACCCTGTAGCTCAAGACCACCCCCCAAAACATCATACATACATCACAGGAAGAGGTGGTCCCCAGCAGAAATTTGAGTGTGTTGCTTCTCTCCTGTCTGCCAGGATACTGTACCTGATAATGCCTTATCTGTTTCCCTTTTCTGGGTAGCCTGGCCATTCCTTTGAGATGGTAAATACTTAGTTCCTGAATCTCTTATGCATACTGATAATGTGCTCAGCTTAACAGATACTTGTCAGACTGTATTTACAGGGAGGTATAAGCCCCTAGGTGACCCAGGTGGCGCATAAGGGACCCAGGTGGCGCTGTGGTTAAACCACTGAGCCTAGGGCTTGCTGATCAGAAGGTCGGCGGTTCGAATCCCTGTGACGGGGTGAGCTCCCGTTGCTTGGTCCCAGCTCCTGCCAACCTAGCAGTTCGAAAGCACATCAAAATGCAAGTAGATAAATAGGAACCGCTACAGCGGGAAGGTAAACAGCGTTTCCATGTGCTGCTCTGGTTTGCCAGAAGCGGCTTTGTCATGCTGGCCACATGACCTGGAAGCTATACGCCAGCTTCCTCGGCCAATAATGCGAGATGAGCGTGCAACCCCAGAGTCGGTCACGACTGGACCTAATGGTCAGGGGTCCCTTTATAAGCCCCTACAGTTCAAATACAACTAGAAAGCTTTTCCCATTTCCTTCCTCCTTACAGAGAAATATTTGTACTATTTCAGGCACATGGTTTATATACTTCTTCTTTGGCAATCAATCGTAGCCAAGTAAGATTGTCTTCCATAAACACGGTTTTAACAATGGGTCCGTAAGTGACTGTGGAGGCCAATTCTGGATCCACACGTCCTTCCACAGTGGAGACATTGGTTTCCAGGCAGGAGTTGATCACGGTGTGGATTTGCCAAGCATGCCTTCCTCTTAGCACGTTTCTCCCTTGCGTCCTGAGATCGAGTTTCTTCAAAGCCCATGACACCTTTGGTAAAGGCTGTTCTTCAACTGGAGCGCTCACAGGCCAGTGTTTCCCAGTTGTCAGTGTTTATACTACATTTTAAAAGATTTGCCTTGAGACAGTCTTTGAACCTCTTTTGTTGACCACAAAAGCATTACACTTTCCATTTTTAAGTTTGGAATAAAGTAGTTGCTTTGGAAGACGATCATCAGGCATCCGCACAACATGACCAGCATGTCACAGCCGTTGTAACATACCGCTTGTTATCATCTGCCTGTTCTGCCATTGAGGACTTCTAGGATCATTCTTTGTCTAGCTCCTTCCCTTTGACCTTACCGCCTTGGGTGACCCCGCTGGGAGTACGAGATTCCCGACGGCTTCGCTCACAAGGGTCATAAGAACACGCAAGCCCACTCACCACCACAAGGTGATGATCCAGCGAGTAGGGTTACATACTTACATATATGTTTGCCTGGTACATTTATGAACATTTACTTTATATCTTAGACCTTATAATTCTCATAACACTTTCTTGCACTGAGAACTGCTATTCTGTTGTGTTTATTCTTTGCAGAAATTCCTTGTGTTGTTTTATCTTTTGGCAACTACGGGAGAGGATAAAGACTAAACATTCAAACTCATACATTAATTTGCCCTTTGTGGCTGTGACCAGCAATGTTATATGTATGCATGGGGGGGGGATATTACAATATACTGTCAGGTTTGTTTGTTTATTGTATTCATTAAATTTGTGTACCACCCTTTATCCGTAGATCTTAGAGCGGGTTCACAGCATAAAAATACAAGATAAAAACAAACTATATATTCATGAAGAGGCAAGCAGTATTTCTATGAAGTGGCTTGCCTCTTCAGCACAAGGAAGATACATCACAGAAACTTTCATCACAGATTATCAGCAGTTTCTTCGGTCACTTTCCTGGTCGCCTTGGCAACCAGCCCGAAAGCTGTTTCTCCGCAGCCTCTGTTTAGCAACCACTTCTCTAAAGCATTTAAATAATGAACTTATGACAATAAAGTTCACTTTTGAACATTTTCTGCCCTACCCTATGCATAAAAGTCCCCCCCCCCCAAAGTTCAATAGGACTTACGCCCAGGTAAGTGGGTATAGGATTGCAGGCTAAGAGCCTACCCAGAAGTGAGTCCTTTGAATTCAATGGGGCTACCCCCCAGGTGAGTGGAGTTAGGGGTGCATAGAATCATAGAATCGTAGAGTTGGAAGAGACCACAAGGGCCATTCAGTCCAACCCCCTGGCGAGCAGGAAACACCATCAAAGCATTCTTGACATATGCCTGTCAAGCCTCTGCCTAAAAACCTCCAAAGGAGGAGACTCCACCACACTCCTTGGTAGCAAATTCAACTGCCGAACAGCTCTTACTGTCAGGAAGTTCTTTCTAATGTTTAGGTGGAATCTTCTTTCTTGTAGTTTGAATCCATTGCTCCGTGTCCGCTTCTCTGGAGCAGCAGAAAACAACCTTTCTCCCTCCTCTATATGACATCCTTTTATATATTTGAACATGGCTATCATATCACCCCTTAACCTTCTCTTCTCCAGGCTAAACATACCCAGCTCCCTAAGCCGTTCCTCATAAGGCATCGTTTCCAGGCCTTAAGTGCAGCCTAAGTGGTTTTAAAAAATGGCTCCCTCTTTACTGTAGGAATTTTTTTAAAACGCAAATAAAAGGGAGACTTAAATCTTAAACATTTAGAATCATAGGAAACTGCCTTAAGCCGAGTCAGACCACTGGTCCATCTAGTTTAGTACTGTCTGCACTGACTGGCAGCAACCCTCCAGTCTCCCAGTCCTACCTGGAGATGCCAGGGATCGAACCCGAGATGTTCTGCATGCAAAGCAGGTGCTCTGCCATTGAGCTGTGGCAAAGGTATCCGCATTTGCCACTGGAATAATATTCACCGGCAATGCCCACATAATATTCTGCTTCATGATGTGCTGGAGTTCCCTGGCTGGATGTCTCGCCGTCTTCGAACTAGTTTGCCGGAACAGATCAAAGATTGGTTCTCGTGAAGCGTCAGCTCTAACAGGGAGGAACAACATCTGGCAATCAAACAGACGCTGCCCCTTAATGTTAGCAGTCATTGCAAATAGACAATAATCCGGCAACCTACTTTACATTAATGTGTCTAATTTGTTTCTAGCATGAACTGCCCAGTTTCAGATGAAGGGTGGTTTATATAAATGTAAAAATAAATAAATAAATCTAATAAAGGTGTATATTTTTGCCCAGGCTTTCCCTGACCCATAAGAATGGACTCTCTTATTACTGAATTCCTGCATTTTATAAACTCTGGGTTTTTTTCAATCTTTAAATATAAAAAGACTGAGTTTATTAAGCAATAAAAGGTAAAGGTAAAGGGGCCCCTGACCATCAGGTCCAGTCGTGTCCGACTCTGGGGTTGCGGTGCTCATCTCGCTCTATAGGCCGAGGGAGCCAGCATTTGTCCGCAGACAGCTTCCGGGTCATGTGGCCAGCATGACAAAGCTGCTTCTGGCGAACCAGAGCAGCGCACGGAAACGCTGTTTACCTTCCCGCCGGAGCGGTCCCTATTTATCTACTTGCACTTTGACGTGCTTTCGAACTGCTAGGTGGGCAGGAGCTGGGACCGAGCAACGGGAACTCACCCCATTGCATGGATTCGAACCGCCGACCTTCTGATCAGCAAGCCCTAGGCTCAGTTATTTAACCCACAGCGCCACCTGGGTCCCTTTTAAGCAATAATAAACCCTTTAATCAATGGATTGATGGCATGACAACAGCTGCAACATATGAATGGATTGCTGATAGCTGCAGACTTTGTTTGGATAAATATGTTTATACATTGGAACGAGTTTATACAGAATACATAGGTTATTTATAATCATATATATATTGGGACAATAATATTACTTAAATATCTATATAATAATGTATAGAAGTGAAACTGACTATACTTAGTGTACTATGTTATATCTTTTTACTTATTATTTTTTTCTTATTTATTTGCACTTTCTCATTTTTCTCTATAACTGAAATTCTCATAATATTAATTGAGAAGAAACACTGCTTTATTGTTTTCCTGTTGTAGTTCTGTATACCACCTACACACACACACACCCCTCCCCATCTGAAATGAAATGAATGGGCCTAAGTTACCCACGTTCATAATTTAAATGGATCTTCTGCGAGTAAGGCTAGCATTGGTACAGCCCAATGGGTGGGGGAGTGATTAGATGTCATCAAGTCCAAAACTTCCCCCCCCCCAAAAAAAAACCATGATTAGCTTGTCCTTAGACTGTACAATCTAAAACATTTGCCAGCTGTTATCTATGCGAAAGGGCTTTTTTCTGGGTCAAAAGCTGTAGGATTTGTGACCGGGAGGATAGAACAGTTTAACTCATTCCTACAAACAGAAAGATAGCTTTCCAGGATCAGCTCACAGGTCCACGTAGCTCTGCAGCTCCTTGCCACCCAGAGGTACCAACTTGAATAAAATATTCAATATTTTGAATAAATATCACATACAGTGGTACCTTGGTTCTCAAACGCCTTGGTACTCAAACAACTTGGAACCCAAATACTGCAAACTTGGAAGTAAGTGTTCCGGTTTGCGAACTTTTTTTCAGAAGCCGAACGTGCTTCGTTTTGAGTGTTACACTGAGGTCTGTCTGTTTTCTCCATTTATTTTACCTTTTTGTTTATGTGGCTCTTTTTTGTTTTGTTTGTGCGACTGTGTGGAACCCAGTCCAGCTACTGATGGATTGATTGTGTGACTGCAGTACATTGTTTATTGCTTTCATTTTATGGTTCAATGTTCTCATTAGATAGTAAAATTCATGTTAAATTGCTGTTTTAGGGGTTGTTTTTAAAAGTCTGGAATGGATTAATCCATTTTGCATTGCTTTCTATGGGAAAGCATGCCTTGGTTTTGGAACGCTTTGGTTTTGGAACGGACTTCCGGAATGGATTACCGTAAGTTTGAGAACCAAGGTACCACCGTATCGCGACACATGTGCACCATTTGAATGGCAATGCCCATTAACCTGGGGGGGGGGGCAAGATAAAAGAGCACTCAAACATGGAGGTTTAAGGTGCAGAGGAAAGGCAAGTGAGAATAAGCCACATTCTTTCCAAACTAGGTATACTTTTATAGCCCCACCCCCACCCCACTTCTCAAAGGCTCCCTCCCTCTCACACATGCATGAGATTCTTGATATAAAATGTAATTCAAGGTGGAGCGCTGCTCTTGCAAATAGCAAAATTCGCTCTGCAAAATTCGTTGGTCTGCAAAAAAAAAAAGGTCTCGGGTTCAATCCCCAAAAACTCCAGGCAAGGAAGGTTGGCAAGAGGCTCCCAGAAATTCCTGGAGAGCCACTGAGATAGATGGGCCATGGGTCTAACTCATGGGTAGGCAAACGAAGCCCTGCGGGCCGGATCCAGCCCAATCGCCTTCTAAATCCGGCCCGTGGACGGTCCGGGAATCAGTGTGTTTTTACATGATTAGAATTTGTTCTTTTATTTAAAATGCATCTCTGGGTTATTTGTGGGGCCTACCCAGTGTTTTGACATGAGTAGAATGTGTGCTTTTATGGAAAATGCATCTCTGGGTTATTTGTGGGGCATAGGAATTTGTTCATATTCCCCCCCCCCCCAAAAAAATATAGTCCAGCCCCCCACAAGGTCTGAGGGACAGTGGACCAGCCCCCTGCTGAAAAGGTTTCCTGGCCCCTGGTCTAACTCAATCGCTCTCACCACCAATGAAAACTAGGAAATGAATAGGAAGAGAACCTTCCCGCAAAAACTTCACACAAACACTATGGAAATGAATGAAAGTTCACTACCCCCGATCTCTCTCCCCCCCATCTGTCTCTCCCCCTCTCTTCTTCACCCAACCCTCCTCCTCCTCCTCCTCCTCCTCCTCCTCCTTCTTCTTCTTCTTCTTCTCCGGAGATTCCTCGTAGCCGAGTAATTATTGTGTTCCATAAACACGGTTTTAACAATGAGTCCGTAAGTGGATTGTGGAGGCCAATTCTGGATCCACACATCCTTCCACAGTGAGGACATTGGTTTCCAGGCGGGAGTTGATCAGGGTGTGGATTCGCCAAGCCAGTGTGGATTTTTGTTTTTTTTCAAAAAGTCTGGCCCACCACATGGTCTGAGGGACGGTGGACCAGCCCGCAGCTGAAAAAGGTTGCTGACCCTTGGTCTACAACAATAGTGTCTCACATAGAATATAACTGATCTGTAGAAAGGGCTCTCATGAACTGAAAGTTGACTGTATGGACTCTTGTAGCTCAATAATATCTTTAATAAAAACTTTTTTTAAAAAAAATAGAAGGCAGCTTCCTACGGTTTTCAGGGAGCAGAGCTTCATCTCCAAACTGCTTTGCATTCATCTGCATTCTACACTGTTATGATTAGATCCAATACGTCCCTTAATATCTGTTCTGCACCACTTTCTCCTGGAATCAAAGTTTCGCCTTGTTTTGTATCGTGCTGTTTTCTCTTTTTAAGCCTTTAGATTTTCAAATCCAGTCCAAATAGCAGCATTCTACCAACTTGTCTCCGACCCACAGAAATAATTTTTATTGTGCCTTCGGGAGAATTTGCCCTTGCGATAGGTATTGCGGTAGTTGTACACAATTAGCTTTCAATATTGTTAGAACCTGCAAAGGTTTCAGAATAAATACTACTCCGGTTCCAATTGGGGCATTTCCTGGTGGCTGAAATCTTTTAACTTTTAATGCCATAGATCAGGCATCCCCAAACTTCGGCCCTCCAGATGTTTTGGACTACAATTCCCATCTTCCCCGATCACTGGTCCTGTTAGCTAGGGATCATGGGAGTTGTAGGCCAAAACATCTGGAGGGCCACAGTTTGGGGATGCCTGCCATAGATGTTCCATGGGAGGTGGGTGGGTGCTTTCATACCCTCCAACCAGGGCACAAAAAAAAACGGGATTTGCATCTTCCAGGGCTGGGCTCCCGTGTGAATCACATGACGTGATCATGGCCCCAAAAGACAGGCTTGGGGCGGCACCATGCGAGATCACGGCTCCCCCAAAAGTGTCTAGTGTGAGATTGCGGTGCCCAAATTGGCCACCATGCTCTCGTGCGAAACAATGGGATATCCTGATTTTTACCAGGGCACTTGAGGGGGTTGCATCGTAGCGCAACTTTTGCTGCCCCTACCTAAAGAAAAGTCAGGGCAAAAGTCGAGATGGGTCCTTAGAAAACTCTGCTCAAATACAGGAACAAAACCCAAACAATATTGCAGTCGCTCCTTCCAGATCTGACAGTGTGAAAAAAGAGTAAAGGTCACTACCGTTGCCTATGGCAATTGCTGGATAATAATAATAATAATAATAAATTCATACAGATAAACTGCATTAACCACATCTGCTGAAAATCTTCCAGAGAGTGCCCCCCCCGGGTTTTTACATATGTGCAGAGTTCCTATTTAAAGATGAATTTATCCAATTCACACTTTCTCGAGTACCAAAACACAGCCATTCTATGAAATTCACACTTACCTGACCTTTGCGGTGCAGTTCTCCAACCAAACGATTTGACCAAAATGCCCTTAATGGGGAAAAGCATGTGTAAAAAGGAATATACTAGTGAAAACAACAATATATATATACATACACACACACACACACACACACACACACACACACACACACACACACATATTGCATGTAAGGAAATTGCTTGAAAATGGTGTGCAGGAGTCAAATCTGCGTACAAAAATGTGCTTATTGGGAGAAAATGGCACAAAAATGCTGATGAATGTACATGACAGTTGGGTTTAAAACAAAAACGTAAATTGCTGCAGATCTGTAGAAAAATGAATTTGACATTGGGGGGGAAATAGAAACTGAGCAGAACAAAATCGACAGTTCCTTCCATCCCTATAATAATAATAATAATAATAATAATAATAATAATAATAATAATAATTTATTTATACCCCGCCCATCTGGCCGGGTTCCCCCAGCCACTCTGGGCAGCTTCCAACAAAACATTAAAATACAGAAATCCATCAGACATTAAAAGCATCCCTAAACAGGGCTGCCTTAAGATGCCTTCTAAAGGTCTGGTCATTGTTGTTCTCTTTGACCTCTGGCGGGAGGGCATTCCACAGGGTGGGTGCCACTACCGAGAAGAAGAAACCCCAAACAACTGACAAATATTTTCCCCCATGATAGAGCTCAAAACCAGGAAGAGCCACCGACCAATGATGCTTTGTGTCCAACAAGTCTCATGCTTAATCCCCGGTAGAGATGGAAAAGGTTCTGTCACTGAAACCATTGAGTCTTTGCCAATCAGTGTAGACCAGGCATGGCCAAACTTGTCCCTCCAGGTGTTTTGGGACTACAATTCCCATCATCCCTGACCACTTGTCCTGTTAGCTAGGGATGATGGGAGTTGTAGTCCCAAAGCACCTGGAGGGCCAAGTTTGGCCATGCCTGGTATAGAGACCATGGTTAGGTACCAACTACAGCTCCCATCAGCCATGACCATTGCCCATTCCGGCTGGGAGGTGATGGGAGCCCAATATGAGAAGGGTACAGGTAAGCCACAACACATTAAGGCAGGGGTGGGGAATGAGTGGCATTCCAGATGTTGTTCCCATCTGGAAATTGGACTATAATACCTCAAGGACCGTCTCCCCCCATATGAACCGCCCCAGACCCTGAGATCATCACCTGAGGCCCTTCTTCACGCGCCTCCTCCGTAAGAGGTACGGAGGGCGGCAACATGAGAACAGGGCCTTTTCTGTGGTGGCTCCTCATCTTTGGGATGCTCTCCCCAGGGAGGCTCGCCTGGCGCAATTGTTCCATATCTTTAGGTGTCAGGCAAAAACATTCCTTTTCTCTCCCCCCTGCCGGCCTCTGGCTAATTAAACTACCCATAGAGGGTTTGTTGTATTTGTTTGTTACCGCGTTACATATTTTTGTGTTCATAAACTGCCCTGTGGTCCTCGGATAAAGGGTGGCATATAAAATAAATAAATAAATAAATAAATAAATAAATAAATAAATAAATAAATAAATAAATAAGACAACCATCCCGGATTCAGGTACCGTAGTCTGATGCAGTTGAAATAAAATTTTAAAAAATTAAAAATTGTCCAGTAGCACCTTAGAGACCAACTAAGTTTGTTCTGGGTCTTCAGTATATCTGAAGAAGTGTGCATGCACATGAAAGCTTATACCCAGTACAAACTTAGTTGGTCTCTAAGGTGCTACTGGACACTTCTTTAATTTTTTAAATTCATTTCAAAACCATCCTCGATCATTGGTCACTCTGGCCGGGCTGATGGAAGCTGGAAATGTAACTACATCTGGATGGCTGTTTGTTCCCTGCTCCTGTGTTAATTGTTGCTAAACACAAACAGACAGCATATTGGAGAACATCACTCAGAAGTCTCTGCCACTTTCCTTCCCACTGCTGTGCCACAAGTTGCAAACCACAGGTGTTAGATTGCAGTGCCCTTTACATCTGGGTCAGTGGTTCCCTTCCCCCCCCCTCCGACAACCAAGGTTTGCTTGGCGTGGGGTGAGCAAACTACGAGTCCAAGATTGGAGGACATGACAAGTTAAGGTTTGGGCCCAGACCTGAAAGATCCGGGTGTTAAAATCTCCAGGTGAGCACGTTCTCTGGGTCTCATCAACATCAGAAGCCCAGCTGGGGGCGGGGGACACGAGGGAGAGCCGAAAAAAGGTTGCCCCTATTTTGCGGGTTTCCTTCCTAAGTGAGGATGTGATGGGCTCCCTCTTTTTATCCTTCCTCCAAGTTTACTGAGACAAGCCTTCGGAATTTAAGGTGCATATGATGTTGAGCATAGGGCTCCTTTCAGGGCAAACTGGATTTTCACTTTGGCACTGGAAAAGGCATGCGAGAGATTTTCACATTTTCAACCCTGAAGGCAAAGAAACGGGAAGGTTTTGGGGAAAACGAAAGCGGTTGCCGAGCTCGTGCAATTTCTACACCAGTTTTTTCTCTCGATGGATTCCAACTTTTACATGAAAGGAGCGTTAAAGAAATTCATGGAGGAGAAGGCTCTCAAAGGCTACTAGTTATGATGGGCTATACCAGGGGTCAGCAACCTTTTTCAGCCGTGGGCCAGTCCACCGTCCCTCAGACCATGTGGTGCGCCAGACTATACCGTATTTTGAAAAAAAAAAATGAACGAACTCCTATGCCCCACAAATAACCCAGAGATGCATTTTAAATAAAAGCACACATTCTACTCATGTCAAAACACGCTGATTCCCAGACCGTACGAGGGCTGGATTGAGAAGGTGATTGGGCCGGATCCAGCCCCCAGTCCTTAGGTTGCCTACCCCTGGGCTATATGTTGTCTCCAGGATCAGAGCTCTATAGTATTCCTCTTGGATATCAGTCGCTTGGGAACAAAGCTATTGCACTCAAGCCCTGCTTGTGGGATTCCCATTGAGAAAGCTGACTGTCCACGGTGAGACTAGATAGGCCTTCGGTCCAATCCAGCACGACACTTCCAAGGTTATTATGTGAATACATTCCCCCTCTTATTCATAATGAACTCCCATTAGGAAGAACTTCCTGACAGTAAGAGCTGTTCGGCAGTGGAATTTGCTACCAAGGAGTGTGGTGGAGTCTCCTTCTTTGGAGGTCTTTAAGCAGAGGCTTGACAGGCATATGTCAAGAATGCTTTGATGGTGTTTCTTGCTCGCCAGGGGGTTGGACTGGATGGCCCTCTTGGTCTCTCCCAACTCTATGATTCTATGATTCTAAGTCTTAGCACATACAGCCAATTGCAAATGTTCAAAGCTCGAAACATACTCGATCACCTTAATCCTGACAAACCAGCCCTGTAAGGCAGGCCAGTATAATTAACCCCTTCCTGCAAGTGGTTGAGGCTGTGTGTGTTTGTGTTGAGGCTAAGCCAGGCACCCCCAAACTCGGTCCTCCAGATGTTTTGGGACTACAATTCCCATCATCCCTAGCTAACAGGACCAGTGGTGAGGGATGAAGGGAATTGTAGTCCCAAAACATCTGGAGGGAGAAGTTTGGGGATGCCTGGGCTAAACAGAATAGTCCCCTGCCTTAAGGTTCCTTAGCAGCTTGTGGCTGCAATGAGATTTGAACTATGGTTGTAATGGACTAGGACCTGGGACACCAGGGTTCAAATCCCCACTCTGCCATGAAGCTCATTGGGTGACCTTGGGTCAGTCACTGTCTCTCAGCCTTGTCTACCTCACAGGGCTGTTGTGGGATTAAATGGGCAGGGGAGAATCCTGCAAGTCACATTTGCTTCTTGGAGAAAAGGGTGAGCTATAAATGTAATAAAGACCTCTCCAGCATTTCCTCGAAGAAGCGGTAGGATATGCGCAGTGACCACGCGTCCACTGGGCGGCAGGTGAGAGACCTGGGGAGCCACCTCTGCCGCAGGGTCTTCGAGTTCCCCTTCGGACATGACCCACTGGGAGCGTCAGGAAGTGGGGTGGCAACGACCCGGCTTCCGCGCTATCCAAACTTGCGAAGGAAGGGCGCTTTGCACGTGCTCAGAGGCACTCCTGGCACTCCACACCTGCCCGTTCCTTTCGGCAGCGTTCTGCCCTGAATCCGAATCCCATCTCAGATTAAACTTCCAACAAAAATAATGCTAACAATAATCAAAGCAGTTCAAAGAAAAGCGCGTGGCGAAGCGCCTGAACTTTCTCACGCGCGGAGCCCCTAAAAAAAACCCCCACCCACCTCAAAAACCCCACCCACCCCCCAAAATACTACTCCGCTCTGCAACTTGCGCCGTCGGCGGATGCAATGCAGATGACGAGCAGGTTCGATTTTCTTTCTCCCATTTGCAAGCCTCTCTCTCCCTGCTGCTTGAGCGGTTCCTTTGCACGGTGCAGCAGCAGGCGCTGGGTTTGCAATGCATGCATGCACCCGGGAAAAGGTGTGTATGTGCGCATGCATGGGTGTGCATGAGCTGCGGGTGGTTTGGCAACCCCTACTGCCCGGTCCCGGGAAGAGGGGGGTGGGGAGAGAGAGAGAGAGAGAGGAGCGGGAAGGGGGCTGGTTGGTTAGCTCTTGACGCGAGGAAGTGCAAAACAGCAGTTGCTTTAGGAAGTCAATCGCTGGGGCTGGGGGACGCGTGCGCAGTGGAGACCCTGCCAGCCAGTATTTTTTTTCTTCTTCTTCAAAGCTTGCTTTCCAATTCTCTCTTCGCCTCCTTCCTTCCCCCCTCCCTTTCCTCAAAGGGTGTCGATTCTGGAGCTTTAAAATAAGAGGCGAGGAAGAAGCAGTCCGGGGGGAGGAAGGCAAGCAAGGCAGGCAGGCACGGATGTGCTCCAGCCGGCGGGGGGAGGCTGCAGGGGCCTCGGATGCAGAGAACGTGAGTAACCCCCACTCTTTTTCTTTTGCAAAAATATATATATTCTCTTATCTACGGAAAGACAGACAGCAGCCACTCTCCATGGTCCTCGGCGCGGGTGCAAAAGAGAAGCGATCGGGCCGGGGGTGGGGGTGGGGGGCAGAGGAGGGGGTGTTTCCTTGGAGGAGGGAAGGGAAAGAGCAGAATCGGAGCAGACCTTGCAAGAGAGAGAGAGGAAAAGCCCCTCCGCCCCTCCCCGGTCCTCTTCCTGTCTTTGCATCGCGTTGCAAAAGAGAGAGAGAGAGAGAGAGAGACGAAAAACGGCTTTCCTGAAACTGCCGCGCGGGGAAGCGAGCGAGCCTCTTTCTCTCTCCCTCCCGTCTTCATAAATGCATCAAGTGTGCCACTGGGGTGGGGGGGTGGGGGCAGGGAGAGAGAGATCCACTTGCAATGGACTGGGAGGAGATGGGCAGCCAAGGGTGGAGGTGGAAGGAAAGAAATAAGCCAACACACACACACACACACACCCCAGCTGCTTAGTGCCTGCAAATTTCTGGACTTGGAGGGGAAGGAGGCAAAGCGGGTGCGTTTGGAGGGGGGGTGGCCGCGTCCCGTTTTGCCAGCTGAGCGAGGGTCTCTCTCCACACCCCCTGTGCTGAGGCGGGGGGGGGGGCATTGCATTAAAAAAAACACACACACCCGCCGTATGGCCCTTTTGAAATCAAAGCCATGTGCGGTGGTTTGCATCCGATTTGAGAGAGAGAGAGGAAGCCTTCTCTATGCGTGGCTTTTGCTCGGAAGGGGACTGGAGAAGGGGATCCTGAATGGGAGTTTGCATCGCTTGCAACGCAGCCGGTTGCCAGCTCGGGTGGGGTGGGGGGTTCTTCCCTTTTTGAAGGTGCAGCCAGGGCAGGAGGCTGGCGCGCGCCCTCTCGCTTCCTCCTCCTTGACCCGAGGATTTGCCGGGCGTGTCGCGTGGCGAGTGATGCCCGCCAGCCCTTGCACGAGTTGCTCGGAGCAAATGTCTCTCTCTCTCTCTCTCTCTCTCTCTCTCTCTCTCTCTCTCTCTCTCTCTCTCTGTGTGTGTGTGTAAAAATATATATAACATGCACTTAAAAAATAAATAAATCAAGGATGCGTTGGAAAGCTCCTTCAAGAGGGCGCTCCCAGCAGCCTTCCTCGCCCCCCCTCCCCCGGCTGGGCTGCAGTCCCTTCCTAGCTGGCATCCATGCCTGCCTGCCTGCATTGCAAGAGTGTTTCCCCCACCCCGCCCGCTCTGCTGCATCCTCGCCCTCCCCTGGACGGTGGAGGGAAGGGAGGTGCAGGGGCTTTCCCTTTCCAGAGTCTGCGGTGGGGGTTTCCCCTCCTCCTCCTCCTCTTCCTCCCTGCAAATATTCTGTCTGTCTCTCTCTCTCTCCAATTCCTCTTTCCCCCTCCCCACTTTTCAGCCCCACCCTGGAGAGCTGGCATCCTCTGCCGGAGCAGGGAACCCCTGCTTTTGCACAGGGAGAGACAGCCCGCAGCAGAAATCTCCCCCTTTTCTAGAGCAAGGAAATGTGTGTGTGGGGGGGGGGAGTATTCGGCTGTGGGATTTCCCTGTCTTTTAATTCCGGGGCTTCCCAGCGGAGAGAAAACCCGGCCTTGCCGAAGGAAGAGCTGCGAATTGCCTGGCACCCCACCGCATTACCTCCGAAAGCCCAGTTTAGTAGTGGCTCTTCTCCGGCATCCATGCTCTCTTTGCATGCAGAAATCCCCACGGTGGAATCCTTGGGGGCAGGAAATCTCTGCCTTGGTGAAGGACAGCTGCCAGTCAGAATAGACGAGCCACTGGACAGGAGGAGCCAGACAGATCTGCTTCAGTTACAAGGGACCTTGTTTGTTTGTTTTTTAACGACTGCCTGCTAAAAGTACCGTGGCGATATACGTAGTTTTGGCCTTGCTCGGATTCGATCTCATGACAACCCTGTGATGGAGGTCATTGCTAGCTCCCGCGTTGCAGATTTTGGAAAGAAAAAAAAGAAAAAGCAAAGGGTGCAAAAGAGCTTCAGGCTAGGGAGGGATCTGAACCCTGGGTGGCTTGGATTTTTATATTCATTTTATTGCTTTTTTATCTTACATGGTTCTCCCTTTCCTCATTCAATCCTGTGAGGTGGTTAAGGATGAGAGGCAGTGGCTGACCCAAGGTTACCCATTGAGCTTTGTGAATGAGCCAGGATTTGAACCCAGGTCCCGGTTCGGTTTTGCTGTCCTCCTGGTAGAACCCTGAGTTGCCTGCAGAATGTCCAGTCTTTGTAGATACCGCCTCTTCTCTGTCTTTGAGAGCCAGCGTGGGGTAGTGGTTAGAGCAGGGGTCAGCAACCTAAGGCTCATAGGCCAGAAGCGGCCCACGGAAGTCGTCCTGAACCGAGCTGCCTGCTCGTGTGTGGCGCTAAACCAGCACGGTGCGGGGACTCGCTTCTGTGGCACTGGAAATTGTGTCTGCGCGTGTGCAGACGCTGAAAATTGCAGGGGGAGTGCGTGATCCGGCCCACAGAGGGATCTCTGCAGGACCCATCCGGCCCAGGCAAGATAAACCTTGCTGACCCCTGGGTTAGAGTGTCGGACTAGGACCTTGGGAAGTCAGGGTTCGAATCCTCACTTGGTCAGGAAACTCACTGGTTGACCTTGGGAGTCGGTCACTCCTCGTTAGAAACTCAGATGTATAAGCTTAGGTGCTAAATAGCTCCTTAAACCAGGGTTATAGTCGCCGAAACAGAACGCCTTGTTGCCATTTTGGGGCCGGGCAGCTCAAAAGTCATACGTTTCAACGTGAGTTTTTGGTTCCTGAAATTCGTTCCGATTGTGCAGATAAAGTACAATGGGTGGAATTCTACAGGGTGTGTTGTTAGTGTGTGAAAACAGTCACAGTCCGAAGACACCTGGGCATGTGCCTCCAGATGGTGGAGATGTCAGACACCATTCCTAGCACCTGGGCATCTTCACTTGGTCACAAGTGGCCGGTATCCGGGTGCAAAATGCGCCTGGCAAATTTTGAACTCGCTGCCTCTCAGCCTAACCTACCTCGCAGGGCTGTTGTATGGATTAAATGAGTAGGGATAGAAGCACGTTTGCCACCATGAGCTTCGTGGGGGCGGGGAATGTGAGATGCAAATGCAAGTAACAAATATATCCCGTTAAAGATGAGGAAACATCTTTTTCTGCCAATCAGAGAGGTCGGGCAGACCAGTGGAGTCTGCCTAAGGCATCCTTCTGCTTTTCTGTAACTTTTTTTGTTGAATTCAGGAGGAATTGGTGAAAATGGGTGTAGCATTCGGCTACGCCTGTGTGAATTGCAATTTGTCTCGTCCAGCATTTGGGGGTATCTTAAGCCCAGTGGCTGTACCTATCGATCTGGACGGGGGACCGTTCAGATTGCAAAAACAAACGGCTGCTCCCTCCGTTTGTTTTGCTTTCCTGGCACGGGCGACGCGCAGCTGCGGTTTTGCAAAACGGAGAAACGTCAAAATGGGAATGATGCGAGAGTCAATTAAAAGATCATTTATAAAACCACATTTATTTATTTATTTATTTATTTATTAAAAAGGACTCCCACACTCGCTGCTTGGAGCCTAAGCTGCTCTCAGCTAGCGCCAACGAAGGCGGCGGCACAATTTGCCAGCCAGGTGGGGGCGGGCAGGTGGCGTGTTCCCCCCAGGAGGGAACCTGAGCAACATGCAGGAGCCTCTGTGCATGCCCAGCACCCAAATGTGGAAGGGATCCCCAGAGGGGATGGCAATACCCCTTGAGAAACAAATACTGCACCTATCCAGCCCACCCTCTCATTCTCCAAAGCAGTTTCCTCAATGTGGCAGCACCCAGATATTTTGTACTACCGGTACAGCTCCCAGTTGCACGCCAAAACACCTGTGTGTGTGTGTGTGTGTGTCGTTTTGCATTCGCATGAATTAAGTATTTTAGTGTGCCAGAACTTTGGAACTCCCTGTCTCTTGATCTCAGGCAAGGGCGCCTTTGCTGTACAGTACTTTTCTCGGCAGCTGCTACAAACATTTTTGCGTGTGAAGCCTCTCTGGGAATTTAGAAAGTTGTTGCGAGTTTTAATCTGTTTTTTAGTTTACTGTTATTTTAATGTTGCAAAAGTCTTAAATGTTGCCGATTCTCCTTATTGGTGATTTTATTCATTTTATCTTTTCCCCCGCAAACTGCTTTGAGGTTTTGTTTGTTTGTTTGCAACCAGGCAGTCAATCAGTGTTACGAAATAAATAAAAATAAATCGATTAGGATGAGCTGCTTGATGCTGACCGATTTAGCTAAGTATGGTCCACACTCCACTGGCTGGCTGTGACTCTGCAGGATTGTAGCAGCTAAGAAAATGAATTTCAACAGGGACAAATGTCAGGTTCGGCACTTAGGCAGGAAGAACCAGCTGCACAAATATAAGATTGGGGGGGGGGGCAACCTGGCTTGCTGGCAGTACACGTGAAAAGGATCTAGGGGTCTTGGTGGACCACAAACTGAACATGAGTCAACAGTGCGATGGATTATTTTGAGAGATTAGCTAATTTTGTTTGAGAGAGAGAGAGAGAGGATTCCCTTCTTTTCTTTTGATAGATAAGTGATGTCAGACTAATCTGATCTCATTTTTTGACAGAATTACAAGCCTGTAGATGAAGGGAACGCTGTGGATGTAGCCTATCTTGATTTCAGCAAGGCCTTTGACAAGGTGCCCCATGATATTCTTGTAAAGAAGCTGATAAAATGTGGGCTAGACAATGCTACCATTCAGTGGATTTGTAACTGGCTTACTGACCGAACCCAAAGGGTGCTCATCAATGGCTCCTCCTCATCCTGGAGAGTAGTGACTAGTGGGGTGCCACAGGGTTCTGTCTTGGGCCCAGTCTGATTCAATATATTTATCAATGACTTGGATGATGGGCATCCTGAGCAAGTTTGCAGATGACACCAAATTGGGAGGGGTGGCTAATACCCCAGAGGACAGGATCACACTTCAAAATGACCTTAACAGATTAGACAACTGGGCCAAAGCAAACAAGATGAATTTTGACAATGAGAAATGTAAAGTACTACACTTGGGCAAAAAAAATGAAAGGCACAAATACAGGATGGGAGACACCTGGCTTGAGAGAAGTACATGTGAAAAGGATCTAGGGGTCTTGGTGGACCACAAGCTGAACATGAGTCAACAGTGCGATGGATTATTTTGAGAGATTAGCTAATTTTGTTTTAGAGAGAGAGAGAGGATTCCCTTCTTTTCTTTTGATAGAAAAGTTGTTTCTGTGCGTCAGTAAAGCCTGGGGCTTTTCCAACTGTACTGATGCTTTGATCTTGTTACCTCGTGTTAGGTGAATATCCTGGTGACATTCACAAGCTGAGCTTTCTATTAGGAAGTGTGTTGCATATCACCGTCAGCACGCATGTCTCTCTTTAAAGGTCCCTGCCCCAGAGAGCCTACAATTGAAGATCTGACTGTGGGAAGCCTAAGGGGGACGGAGGAGAGAAGGGTGAATGGAAGGATATGTACCCTGTTCAGTTACACGTACTCGGGCTTTGTTTCCATAGCGAAGAGATGGAGCGTTTTCCATTCAGCCCTGTACTCGTCACATGCAGCACTGTTCCCATTCTGCTGCGATTCGCCTTCTGCCATAAACAACACTTTTTGTCTCATTTTGTCTGCTGCGGCAAAAGTACGTAATTCGGATCAGTTATGTTATTCCACCCCATTCATTTGCAAAAGCAGGTGGGAAGGGAACGTGATTGTTTGCAGACTGAAAGCAACCGGGACAATAGCAAATCCTCATCGTATTGGCCAGGTGGATTTCCGTTCCGGACAATAGACGGGTATGCCGACTACGGCAGATTGCACCCCTGTTTCCATTTCTGTTCGAATTCTCCAACGTGGCATCCCTAGTGAGGACTAAGAGGCTGTGCCAAAAGCTTTATAGGAAGAATGGCTCTGGGTTGTATGGATGGAGAGAGAAACGGAGGACAAGGCCCTAGAATTAAGGATGAGGGGAGATAATAATAATAATAATAATAATAATAATAATAATAATAATAATAATAATAATAATGACTTATTACCGTGTTTCTCATATTTTAAGGCATCCCCAAAAAATAAGCCATGACAGGATTTCTAAGGGTTAGTGAAAAATAAGACATACCCCGAAAATAAGCCATGTCGTGTAGCCCCGACCGAGCGAGAGGCGAAGGCGCGGGACCCAGCAGGAGCTCCCTGCCTGCTTCCCCGAGCCGTCGCGCATCGGGGGACAGAGCCGAAGATCGGCGGGCGCTCCTTGCTGGGCTTGACAAGCCCGGGAAACAGCGCCCGCCGATCTTCGGACCTGTCCTGTGTGACAGGCGGGGGTGGGGGGGGAAGCGGAGATCATGCTCCGCTCTCCCCCCACCCCCGCCTGTCACCGAAGATCGGCGGGCGCTGTTTGCTGGGCTTGACAAGCCCGGCAAACAGCGCCCGCCGATCTTCGGACCTGTCCTGTGTGACAGGCGGGGGTGGGGGGAAGCGGAGATCGTTCTCCGCTCTCCCCCCACCCCCGCCTGTCACCAAAGATCGGCGGGCGCTGTTTGCTGGGCTTGACAAGCCCGGCAAACAGCGCCCGCCGATCTTCGGACCTGTCCTGTGTGACAGGCGGGGGGGGAAGCGGAGATCGTTCTCCGCTCTCCCCCCACCCCCGCCTGTCACCAAAGATCGGCGGGCGCTCCTTGCTGGGCTTGACAAGCCCGGCAAACAGCGCCCGCCGATCTTCGGACCTGTCCTGTGTGACAGGCGGGGGTGGGTGGGGAAGCGGAGATCGTGCTCCGCTCTCCCCCCACCCCCGCCTGTCACCAAAGATCGGCGGGCGCTCCTTGCTGGGCTTGACAAGCCCGGCAAACAGCGCCCGCCGATCTTCGGCCCTGTGCTGTATGACGGGCGGGGGTGGGGGGAAGCGGAGATCGTGCTCCGCTCTCCCCCCACCCCCGCCTGTCACCAAAGATCGGCGGGCGCTCCTTGCTGGGCTTGACAAGCCCGGCAAACAGCGCCCGCCGATCTTCGGCCCTGTGCTGTATGACGGGCGGGGGTGGGGGGAAGCGGAGATCGTGCTCCGCTCTCCCCCCACCCCCGCCTGTCACCGAAGATCGGCGGGCGCTCCTTGCTGGGCTTGACAAGCCCGGCAAACAGCGCCCGCCGATCTTCGGACCTGTCCTGTGTGACAGGCGGGGGTGGGGGGGGAAGCGGAGATCGTGCTCCGCTCTCCCCCCACCCCCGCCTGTCACCAAAGATCGGCGGGCGCTCCTTGCTGGGCTTGACAAGCCCGGCAAACAGCGCCCGCCGATCTTCGGCCCTGTGCTGTATGACGGGCGGGGGTGGGGGGAAGCGGAGATCGTGCTCCGCTCTCCCCCCACCCCCGCCTGTCACCGAAGATCGGCGGGCGCTCCTTGCTGGGCTTGACAAGCCCGGCAAACAGCGCCCGCCGATCTTCGGACCTGTCCTGTGTGACAGGCGGGGGTGGGGGGGAAGCGGAGATCGTTCTCCGCTCTCCCCCCACCCCCGCCTGTCACCAAAGATCGGCGGGCGCTGTTTGCTGGGCTTGACAAGCCCGGCAAACAGCGCCCGCCGATCTTCGGCCCTGTGCTGTGTGACAGGCGGGGGTGGGGGAGAAGCGGAGATCGTGCTCCGCTCTCCCCCCACCCCCGCCTGTCACCGAAGATCGGCGGGCGCTCCTAGCTGGGCTTGACAAGCCCGGCAAACAGCGCCCGCCGACCTGTGCTGTGTGACAGGCGGGGGTGGGGGGGAAGCGGAGATCGTTCTCCGCTCTCCCCCCACCCCCGCCTGTCACCGAAGATCGGCGGGCGCTCCTTGCTGGGCTTGACAAGCCCGGCAAACAGCGCCCGCCGATCTTCGGCCCTGTGCTGTGTGACAGGCGGGGGTGGGGGAGAAGCGGAGATCGTTCTCCGCTCTCCCCCCATCCCCGCCTGTCACCGAAGATCGGCGGGCGCTCCTAGCTGGGCTTGACAAGCCCGGCAAACAGCGCCCGCCGACCTGTGCTGTGTGACAGGCGGGGGTGGGGGGGAAGCGGAGATCGTTCTCCGCTCTCCGCCCACCCCCGCCTGTCACCGAAGATCGGCGGGCGCTGTTTGCTGGGCTTGACAAGCCCGGCAAACAGCGCCCGCCGATCTTCGGCCCTGTGCTGTATGATGGGCGGGGTGGGGGGAAGTGGAGATCGTGCTCCGCTCTCCCCCCACCCCCGCCTGTCACCAAAGATCGGCGGGCGCTGTTTGCTGGGCTTGACAAGCCCGGCAAACAGCGCCCGCCGATCTTCGGCCCTGTGCTGTGTGACAGGCGGGGGTGGGGGAGAAGCGGAGATCGTTCTCCGCTCTCCCCCCACCCCCGCCTGTCACCAAAGATCGGCGGGCGCTCCTTGCTGGGCTTGACAAGCCCGGCAAACAGCGCCCGCCGATCTTCGGCCCTGTGCTGTGTGACAGGCGGGGGTGGGGGAGAAGCGGAGATCGTTCTCCGCTCTCCCCCCATCCCCGCCTGTCACCGAAGATCGGCGGGCGCTCCTAGCTGGGCTTGACAAGCCCGGCAAACAGCGCCCGCCGACCTTTGCTGTGTGACAGGCGGGGGTGGGGGGAAGCGGAGATCGTTCTCCGCTCTCCCCCCATCCCCGCCTGTCACCGAAGATCGGCGGGCGCTCCTAGCTGGGCTTGACAAGCCCGGCAAACAGCGCCCGCCGACCTGTGCTGTGTGACAGGCGGGGGTGGGGGGGAAGCGGAGATCGTTCTCCGCTCTCCGCCCACCCCCGCCTGTCACCGAAGATCGGCGGGCGCTGTTTGCTGGGCTTGACAAGCCCGGCAAACAGCGCCCGCGTGCACTTTATTAAAAAATAAGACATCCCTCAAAAATAAGCCATGTCGTGTTTTTTTGAAGAAAAAATTAATATAAGACATGACTTATAATATGAGAAACACGGTATTTATTCCCCAGCCACTCTGGGCAGCTTCCAACGGAACATTAAAATACAATAATCTAGTAAACATTAAAAGCTTCCCTAAACAGGGCTGCCTTCAGATGTCTCCTAAAAGTCTGGTAGTTGTTTTTCTCGTTGACATCTGGTGGGAGGGCGTTCCACAGGGCGGGTGCCACCACTGAGAAGGCCCTCTGCCTGGTTCTCTGTAACTTGGCTTCTCACAGCGAGGGAACCGCCAGAAGACCCTCGGAGGAGGACCTCAGTGTCCGGGCAGAACGATGGGAGTAGAGACGCTCCTTCAGGTATACTGGACCGAGGCCAGTGTAGGGGTTCAGTGAGATGCAGGGGTGCAGCCTTTCTGTGACTGAACTGCGCTGCAGCGCAGTGGTTAACGCAACTGGTATTCAGAAGCATTGCTGCTTCCATCATCATCAATATTATCATCATCAATTTAATTTGTTTACCCCCTCCATTCAAAGATCACTGGGCAGTACGAAATGAAAACCCAGGATAGCTCAGTCGGTAGAGCAAGAGACTCTTAATCACAGGGTCATGGGTTCCAGTCCCATGTTGGGCAAAAGATTCCTGCATTCCAGGGGGTTGGACTAGATGAACCTTGGGGTCCCTTCCAAATCTGCAAGTGTACCTATAGAGCACAAAAGACATGGGTGGTTGAATCTTCATACTACACTTCAGTAAAGTCTTGCCTTAAAAAGCATTCCATTCATTCAAAGAACGTAAAAGTAGCCGTTCTGCCCCTGCCAGTGCTCACCCAAATTTCCCTACTTTCCTTAATTGGGAAAATTGAGGGAGAAAGTCCTTAGGGGTGGGTCAGATCTTCTTCCCCCCTCCCTCCAGTTTCCTCGGCTCACAGACTTCTAGGTAGAAGAGGTGAATTGGCTCCTGCTGGATAATAACGACTAGCTAAAACCTTGCAGAAATACTGGAAAGCATTTTTCAGTGCATATGGTGACGGAAGAAGCACAGTCTCCGAAATGTGCCACGGTGGCTCCTGTCACAGTTGCTGCAGCCTATAAATGTATGATTGGGGGTGAAGGTGAGCCTCCTCTAGGGATCCATGAAGCTGTCTGGAAAGCCAACAGTTCTCCTTAAGCAGCTCTGTAGAGCCTTCCAAGAGACCTTGGCAGACATCAGGTTCTTTAAAGAGGCCACTGGCAGAGTCTGACGTTTGGCTGCTCTTCATCTCCCCTCCAGACTAAGTACCGTATCCACACATCCCAAAACAGACCAAATCTCCTTGTTTTCCAGACACCTGGAGTTCCTTGAACTCCGCTGGCCAGATGGCATAGGTCTGGAGTTCCCCTTGCGCTTGAAAAATTGTTGCGTTTATTTTACAGTGGTACCTTGGTTCTCAAACTTAATCCGTTCTGGAAGTCCATTCTGAAACCGGGGTACCACTGTATTTGTTTGTTGGCAACTGTTTGTCTCGGGAGAGACAGTGGAAGAGCGTGCCTTTGGGGCTGAAGTCCAACCGTTGGAGAGTTGCAGCGCCTGCTGTGGCTGTAGAGACCGATATGGGAGAGACACATTTCGTTGCAGCTGGGGCAGATGAAGGTGTCCTGCTGGGCTGCTGCGGAGGCACCATGGTTTTTCTTTTATATTTATTGCATTTATATTCCACTTTTGTTTCCTCCAAGGAGCACACATGGTTCTCCCTTTCTTCATTTAATCTCCACAATGACCCCTGTGAGGTAGGTTAGGCTGAGAGGCAGCAACCGAACCGAAGTCACCCATTGAGCTTCGTGGCCAAGTAGGGATTTGAACCCAGGTCCCAGTCTGACACTAACCGCTATGCCACAGTCTCACTGCCATGATGCTTGTAACAAGGTCCACCCTGTTCCATATACACCTGTCTGATCACCTGAAGAAGCCTTCCTGGTTGTTCCACAGTTAATTCACTTTCGTATAATTTCTTTGTGACGTGAGGCTTTTATCATAGTAATTTGAGGTCCAGCTCTGAGCGCCTTCTGGCGGTTCCCTCATTGCGAGAAGTGGGGTTACAGGGAACCAGGCCGAGGTCCTTCTCAGTAGTGGAGCCCTTCAGATGTCAAGGAAATAAACAACTATCTGACTTTTAGAAGACATCTGAAGGCAGCCCTGTTTAGGGAAGTTGTTAATATTTGATGTTTTATCATGTTTTTAATATTCCGTTGGGAGCCACCCAGAGTGGCTGTGGAAACCCAACCAGATGGGTGGGGTATAAATATATTATTTATTTATTTATTTATTTAGTGTTCCTATTAAAATCAGACAGGCACCTACAATTCTGGTTGTTTGTCGCCATCTGCAGAAAATTTGCTTTGCCAGCGTTTTTGGAGAATTAATTTGATTGTTTGTCATTTGTTCTGTATTTTATGATCTTGTAATTTTTCTCATTTATATATATATACAAATATTACACACACACACACACACACACACACACACACACACACACACTTAGACTGCTTGCAAAGGATATAAGGAAATATTTGTCTCTCTCAGATGGTTTTGTCTGCCTGTGAAAGTGATCCGCCTAGTATATAAGGAGAGACCACCCTCTTGTCTTGGTCAACTTTTCGGCCTCCAGACTGTCGAAAAAATATATAATAAAAATAAAAAAGAGGTTGTAACCAGTGACTTGAAATGGATTTGCTGTCCCACTCTCAACTCTGTCTGCTGCTTTTCCTTACTTGTGGTCTCAAGGCATTTTCAGGTGCAAAACTAGGAGATGTCCAAAGGCATGCCTTTGCAAAATGGGAACAGGCAAGACTGCAATCTTGAAATCTTGTCTCCTCCTTCATAACCAAAGTGGAAATTCCATGCACAGGGGTAGTGTATCATTCAATGGCACAAAATTTGGGGGCAAGGCAGGTTGTGTGGTTTCTCGCCTCCCTGGAAGCAGGGAGCCCTGGTCAAAACAGAAATGGTCAGCAAGGCAATTTTCACGATTATGCATGTGGAAAACATGGGGAGCCAAAGTGTGGCACTGTGTACATACAGCACTGCATTTGTGAGAGCCAAAGAGGAAATTTGTGCAGTGCTATTTAATCAGTACCTTAGGAAGGTGTGGAGTGATGGAGGGTAGGACGTGTTGAATTCTCCAACTTTCAGCTTCCAAAAACGAGGTGTGCTAAAAAGTTGTGACATGACCTGGGAATTCAAAAGATATACACTCAAATGTAATGTGCACCTTTTTTTGGCCAAATTACATCACAAAAATTAGGGTGCACATTAGATTTGATTGTGCATTTACATTCACCAGCAAAAAAAAAATTTGGTTTTGAAAATTGAGGTGTGCATTGGATTCGATGTTGCATTAGATTCGCGTCAATACGGTAAAATGTGTGCAAAGTGGGATAGAAATCATTAGAAATGATTGCCAAGTACTTGCAGTTAAATTATGTATTGCTTTTGTTTTTATTTTTTATTGTTATTAAGCATTGCCTGACATTTTCAGAAGGTAAAATTAAAATTCTTTGTTTTTCTGAAAGCAATTCCTGTGCTTATAATATCCTAGAATTGGAAAGGGACCACGAGGGTCATCTAGTCCAACCCCATGCAAGGCAGGAATCTTTTGCCCAACATGGGACTCGAACCCACAACCAACGCTGAGGTTAAGAGTCTCATGCTCTACCAGCTGATGATTATATTAAAATTATTAGATGCCAAATTTTTGGAGCTGCCATCAAACACTTCCAGCCTCAACAGTCCATTGCTGGTGTAGAATTGGGAACAACTTAAAAATTAAAAAAAATCTCCAAGCATGTCGATGGAGCATTATTTTTAGTGCTTTGCATAATTTATATTGCATGCTGAATTTAGACTTCTTTCTGGCACGTTAGGGCACCTTGGCAGAAAGTGCTATGAGCAACCTTCTCCTTGCAACAGATAAATACCCTTTGCCTCCCACCTCCTTTCCTGTCTCCTTTCCTGCAAAGCCTTTCCACTGCACTGCTCAGGAATGCTTTCCAAAAGGGGGGTTAGGAAATACATTCCATTTTGTCTAAGGGAAATGCTGATTAAATAGCTATTGAGTCTTCTTAAGCTGTCTTTGATAGAGCTTTAACTAGTGATTAATAGGTGCTTATCTGCCCCTGGGTTGTCCGTCCCTCTATAAATTCGCTATTTGTGCAACAGCACTTGGCCGATGTAAATCTTAAGGCTTGGAAGGATTATAGAGATATAACACTAAAGGGAGCCCTTGTATTCTTTTGTGGTGAAAAAACTGATTTTGGGTGTTGTGGAAAGGGTACGTATTTATGTGCATCCACCATAGGAAGAAGAAGAAGAGTTTGGATTTGATATCCCACTTTATCACTACCCGAAGGAGCCTCAAAGCGGCAAACATTCTCCTTTCCCTTCCTCCCCCACAACAAACACTCTGTGGGGTTAGTGAGGCTGAGAGACTTCAAAGAAGTGTGACTAGCTCAAGGTCACCCAGCAGCTGCATGTGGAGGAGTGGGGAAGCAAACCCGGTTCACCAGATTATGAGTCTACCGCTCTTTACCACTACACCACACTGGCATCTTAAGGAGGTTAGAAACCTCCTTGAGTACAGTAAGAAACCGAAACTGAAAAAAACAGTTGTGAACGATACAAACAGAAATAAGACAAAAAACCCAGCACAGAGGTTTAAACAAGCTGAAAACAATTTTTAGCAGAGGAATAAAGACATTTTCTCCCTGTCTTATAATACTCGGGGACGTCCAATGAAGCTGAATGATGGAAGATTCAGGACAGATAAAAGAAAGGGCTTTGGCCATGCCTAGTTAGACTGTGGAACTCCCTCCCACAGGAGGCAGTGGTGGCAACCAACCTAGATGGCGTTAAAGGCAGATCGGACAAATTCGTGGAAGTGAAGGCTGTTGGTAGGTACTTTCTGCCTCCAGTGTCGGAGGCGATATGCCTTTGAATACCAGCTGCTGAGAATCACCACTAGGAAGAGTTCTGTGACACTCAGATCTAGGGTGGATTTGATTTAAATCAGGATTTAAATCACTAGTCAGTAAGACGTGATTTAAATCACTAGTCAGTAAGACTTGATTTAAATCATTTTATTTTATTTTTACAGAAAGTCTCATTCTTGCTGGTATAATCTTAATATTTACAACCAGATGAAGGTTTCATTTTTGGAATAATAAATTTTCAGAGTAGTTTTTACAGTTATATCAAAAATTACCGATTTGGTTGTACTATTAGAAATACATAGACAGATAATGACAAAATTATTCTGAGGTTTAATAAGTTAACTGTTTATATTTGGAAAACTTTTCTGCAGTACTTTATTGGAAGGAGAAAAATAATCATTTCCTTAATAACAATTTAAACAATTTATTTAACTAAAGCGATAACATTGTTATGTATCCATGTTTGTTAACTGATGTGGTTAAACTTTTTTTAAAAAAAAAAACTTAGACTGTTTTAGCACACATGAAAAACTTAAAACAAATCCTTATTTCCTGATGGATAGCCTTTGGACTATAATGTAGCCTAAATAGAAAACAATCTTTAGAAAGATTTTTCCTCCAAAAGCATTTTATTTTAAAAATCCGATTTAAATCAAAAATATCTGATTTTTAGATTTATTTATTTTAAAAAAATCTTTGATTTTTTTTTTTATCCACCCTGCTCAGATCCCTCCTGTATCTGTTTGGTGTCTTCTGGGCATAGCTGCCAAGTTCTGGATTGAAAAATCCGGGTCCAGCAGTGGCATGGCACCAGAAGTCGCTTCTACGCGACTTCCGGACATGCGTAGAAGCAACTTCTGGTGCCGCGCTGCCCATTTCCAAAATGTCCGCGGCGCCAGAAGTCACTTCTACGCACTTCCGGACATGTGTAGAAGCGACTTCTGGCGCTGCGGCCATTTTGGAAATGGGCAGAGTGGCACCAGAAGTTGCTTCTACGCACTTCCGGACATGCGTAGAAGTGACTTCCGATGCCGCCGCCGCCCAATTTCCAGTGCCCATACATGGGCAGAGTGGCACCAGAAACCTGGCCGCCAGCAGGAGCTGCTTTCCGGGGGATTTACGGGATATAAATCCATTTGGGAGACCAGCGGGAAACGGTAAATAAATACGGGGTTTCCCGGGGAAAACGGGGTACTTGGCAGCTATGCTTCCAGGATGCAGAGAAGGGAAACTCTGATCCTAAACATCCACTGCCTTGCGGGATATCTTCAGGAGAAGAAAAGGCTAAGGAGTAAACCCTACACAAATCTGGAGTCAAGTCCCTAAGACGGTTGGATAGCGTCTTGTCCATCTTCCGGCGACTCCTGCAGCCAAGCTGGTTCCAAACATCTTGCTCTGCTTTCCTTTGGACCTCGTCAGTGAGGCTGAGAGGGGGGGTCTTGTCGTCTGGGCAGCCCAGGACCTCCCTGCACCCTGCCCAGGCTTGCAACCAAGGGAGGTCGCTTGGGGGCTGCTAATACAGCGGTTATGAATTATGAATTGTGCTGGAGGATACTCTTGAGAGTCCCATGGATTGCAAGAAGATCAAACCTATCCATTCTGAAGGAAATCAGCCCTGAGTGCTCACTGGAAGGACTGATCCTGAAGCTGAGGATCCAATACTTTGGCCACCTCATGAGAAGAGAAGAATCCTTGGAAAAGACCCTGATGTTGGGAAAGATTGAGGGCACTAGGAGAAGGGGACGACAGAGGACGAGATGGTTGGACAGTGTTCTCGAAGCTACGAACATGAGTTTGACCAAACTGCAGGAGGCAGTGCAAGACAGGAGTGCCTGGCGTGCTCTGGTCCACGAAGAGTCGGACACGACTAAACAACAACAAAACAAATACAGCGGTTGGACTTCACCCCTGGAAGGTCATATATATATATATATGTGACCTATAACATGATTGCTGGCCCAGCGAGCTTCATGCTCAAGTGTGGATTTGACCCCCCCCCCCGGGTTCCCAGAGCCTATCCCAACTTTCTAGCTCCTACGTCACTGTGTTATGGTGGCTTCTGTTTCTCAACGTGTCTGCTGGACGGGACATTGTGATTTGGAAGGAGATAAGAGCCATATAAGTAGTCTTTAAAAAGATATATATTTCTGTTTAAATGCAGTGCATTTCCTCCCTAAATTTTACATAGCCTACCTTTCTTGTCAATCACAGGTTTGCCCAGGCTTGCAAACAGCTGCTGGCCCAGTGGCCATGCCCTCTAAGCATTCGTTGATAAAAAAATATAAATCGTTACAAAAGCTTCATTCTCTCCCTGCTGCTTTGAAAGTCACAAATGACTATTTGTGGGCAGGCAGCCAGTAACACATTTTTTTTTTGTAGGCTGATCCATACCTTGCAGACTTATTTGCAAAGCTGAGTTTGCTAAACAGGAAGAACTACCGCTTAACAAGGAAACACACAGATGGCATCTTTGTAAATGCAAACGAATCTCACTGCTTAAAAAAAGGGCTGGGGGGTGGGTGGGAATGAACCAACCCCATTATGATTCAGTAGAAAAATAATCCGCTTCAGTTAGTGAAAAGGTGTCATCTTGATTGGTGACAAAACCGGTGATGTCACCTAGAGCCAGTGTGGTTTACTGGTTAGAGTGTCAGCCTAGGACATGGGTAGGCAAACTAAGGCCCGGAGGCCGGATCTGACCCAATTGCCTTCTAAATCCGGCCCGCGGACAGTCCAGGAATCAGTGTGTTTTTACATGAGTAGAATGTGTCCTTTTATTTAAAATGCATCTCTGGGTTATTTGTGGGGCATAGGAATTTGTTCATCCCCCCCCCCCAAAAAATAGTCCGGCCCACCACATGGTCTGAGTGGACCGGCTCCCTGGTGAAACAGTTTGCTGACCCCTGGGCTAGGATCTGGGAGACCAGGGTTCAAATCCCAACTCAGCCATGTGACACTCATTGGGTGATCTTAGTCCAGTCTCTGCCTCTCAGCCTAACCTACAACACAGGGTTGTCGTGCAGATTCCTTGAGGAGGGAGAGAAGAACCATGAATGCCATCTTGAACGTCTTGGAGAAATGCAATAAATGATGCAGATTTTCTCAGACTTAATGGCGTTTTAACCTAACTCAGCCCTAATTGGAGAAGTCCCATTGAAATTATTGGAACTGTTATTTTTATTAGTTGCTTTCGTTACAGAAATGATGCCAAGCGACTTGCAAGTCCTGTCCATTAATTTCAGTCGGTCTACTCTGAGTAGGACTCGCTTTGGTTGCAACTGAATCTCAGGGCTTTCGTTTACTGGGGCAAACCGTGTGTTTTGCGAACCTTTTGTGTTTGGAAGGGGCTCGCCCTTCAACCATGAGACTCAGTAGGTGATCTTGGACCAACTAAAATCTCATGACCTAGCCTACCTCGGAAGGTTGCTGTGAAGGCAACGCTGGGAGCAGGTGGGGTACAAGAACAACTTCGGAATAAGGGCAGGGTGAAAATCCAACCAATAAGCACAGTGGTTGCCGATATGATGTACGGAGTCAGGCCTCGTGTGTTGCAAGAAGTCCTGGTGGGATCCCTATCCCTAGAGACTAGACCTGCTGGATCAGGTCAAAGATCCCATTTAGTTTAACATCCTGTTCTTGCAAATGACTCCTCACTAGTGAGTCTCAGCAGCTGGGATCCGGAGGCATCCTGCATCTCATCCGCAAGGATGTGCTCTATGGCAAGCACCCCCCAATCTCGGCCCTCCAGATGTTTTGGGACTACAACTCCCATCATCCCTAGCTAACGGGACCAGTGGTCAGAGATGATGGGAATTGTAGTCCCAAAACATCTGGAGGGCTGAGTTTGGGGATGCCTGCTCTATGGGGAGGTGGTTTGAGGCACTAGGCCTGTTGGCAAACCGACTCTGCATTTCAAAGATGTCTGCAAATCAGGGTGGAATTGATTTAAATCAAATTGATTTAAATCACTAGTCAGTAAGACTTGATTTAAATCATTTTTTAACAGAAAGACTCATTCTTGCTGGTATAATCTTAATATTTACAACCAGATGAAGGTTTCATTTTTGGAATAATAAATTTTCAGAGTAGTTTTTACAGTTATATCAACAATTACTGATTTGGTTATACTGCTAGAAATACAAAGACAGGTAATTATGAAATTATCGTTTATATTTGGACAACCTTTATGCTGTACTTTATTGGAAGGAGAAAAATAATCATTTCCTTAATAACAATTTAAACAATTTATTTAACTAAAACAGTAACATTATAGCATATGTATCCATGTTTATTAACTGATGTGGTTAAACAATTTTTTTTTAACAGCAACAACTTAGACTGAGTTTTGGCACACATGAAAAACTTAAAACAAATCCTTATTTCCTGATGAATAGCCTTTGGACTGTTGTTGTTGTTTAGTCGTTTAGTTGTGTCTGATTCTTTGTGACCCCATGGACCAGAGCACGCCAGGCACTCCTGTCTTCCACTGCCTCCCGCAGTTTGGTCAGACTCATGTTCGTAGCTTCGAGAACACTGTCCAACCATCTCGTCCTCTGTTGTCCCCTTCTCCTTGTGCCCTCAATCTTTCCCAACATCAGGGTCTTTTCCAGGGAGTCTTCTCTTCTCATGAAGTGGCCAATATACTGGACTATACTGTAACTTAAATAGAAAACTATCTTTAGAAAGGTTTTTCCTCCAAAAGCATTTTATTTTTTTAAAAAAATCTGATTTAAATAAAAAAATCAATTTAAATGAGAAAAATCTGATTTTTTTGATTTTTTTTCTTTAAAAAGCATTTATTTTTATCCATTCTGCTGCGAACATGACATGAAGGAAAGCACCGTCAACCCCCTCATATGGGAATCCCTTGCAGACAGACAACCGCAGTGTAGAAAGTCCTGAGCTATGTTGACCAATGGCCTAACTCTGTGTCCGGAAGTGTTCTTTGTTCCTAGCCTAAGATGTGGTGGACAGGTCTTTCTCTGCATCCCACTCAAAATGGGAGTGTGGCCAGTGGTGGCTGGAGACAGGGTCTTCTCTGTGGTGGTACCCAAGTAATAGAACACTTTGCTGTTTCCACAATCCCAAAACCACCAGAATGCCTATATTACGCAAATCCAATTGGAAAAAAACACATAAACGCAATAGGCCGTATGGTAACAATTGCAAAGTTATTTACTAGAAACTACTTCTCAAAAATTAGATACAGCTTCTCATAATGTCAAAATCAACTTCCTGACATAAGATATTACAAAGTAGCTTTTCAGTTGATCACCAAGTCCAGTACAGTATGTACAAAATACAAATCCTACATTCTTTTCTAAAAAATATATTTTATGTCACAAACTTGATTTCGACATTGTGAGAAGCTGTATCTAATTTTTGAGAAGTAGTTTCTAGTAAATAACTTTGCAATTGTTACTATAGGGCCTATTACATTTATGTGTTTCCACAATCCCAGCACATTTGCGCTTCTGCTTGGCGATGCCTATGCTGGCTTGGTCATGGCCACAGAATGGAAGATGGTAGGTTCCCTAAGGGCGTGCTCTGTGGGGAACTGTCTTCAGGCACCAGGCCCATAGGCGGACCAATTCTGCATTACAAAGACGTCTGCAAACGAGACACGAAGGCTGGCAACGTCAACCCTGCCCTGCGGGAATCCCTTGCAGACGACCGCAGTGCTAGAAGATGGGACAGTCAGGTTGTGCATCCATCGCAGTGACCGGAGGAGGGATGACTGCCGGGAGGAGCACCCCAGCTGCAACAAAACATGTCTCTCCTGTATTGGTTTCTACAGCCACAGCAGGCGCTGTGTAACTCTCCAACGGTTTGACTTCACTTCACTTCACAGACAGATGCCAAGCAAACTGAGAGGAGAACTCAGCCATTGTGGCTGGTAGCCACCGATAGTATATATTGAAGGAGAAAAAATGAACGAATTCCTATGCCCCACAAATAACCCAGAGGTGCATTTTAAATAAAAGGACACATTCTACTCATGTAAAAACACACTGGTTCCCGGACCATCCGCGGGCCAGATTTAGAAGACGATTGGGCCGCATCCAGCCCACGGGCCTTAGGTTGCCTACCCCTGCTCTGGGATGTGTTTAATCCCCCTGGAGGGAAGAGGACTGAGGAGAGAGGCCCTGGAGGCTGGAGGGGAATCCTTTAGTAGGGCGTTGGTTGTCATCCAGTGTGCTGGGGCACCCTGGGGAGACTTGAGGAATGACTAGGGAATCCCAGGGGGGGGGGCGTCACTTCATTAACTTGCAGCCTGCGTTACCTCTCGGTGAGGAACATTCAGGGGAGTCGGGAGAGGGGGCAGAACCGGTCAGGGTGGGGACTGAATGGGGGGAATCCCCATTTAAACACATCCTGTAACGGAACCCTGGTCTGAGTGGCTCCCAGAGGGAAGCCACAGAAAGATTGTGGTTAAGTCAAGGGAGCTGTGGACTCGAAAAGGTTGAAAACCACTGGCAGAAGCCCCCTCCCCCCAACAAAAATCCCAGATGCAGGCAATGTTGAGCTATGATCTGGCTCAGGGATGTAGGAAGGATTTTGCCTCATGCCGTCTCTGTAACCTGCACCGGTTAACCTGCATTCTGCACCCGCTGAACCCAGCACTCTCGAAAGGCAGCCCTGCTTTGAGCTGCATGTTTATTTCCATAATTGCGTCCTTAAAGACAATTCCTGGGGAATTTGCACGGCTTAAAAGGCTTGTTGAGAAAGGAAATTCCTCCGCATGCGCTAAGAAGGCAACCGAGGCGGCCCCTTTTCTTAATATTCCAGGGGAGGGTAATATGCACAAATGTCACTGCTGCTTCCTGTAGTAAAACATTCGTCGTAACAGATTTCTGCATGCATTTCTTCGTGGCTTGGCTGATCTACCCGCTGCTTCGAAAGTGAACTGGAGCACGATTCTACTGCCGTGTTTCTTTTCCTGAACCTTCCTAACCTAGAGCAGTGGTTCCCAAATCTTTTTTTGCGCCTTTGGGTTCCTTAAACTCCTTCCCAGTGCCCCCTACCCTATAAATAGCTTTATTCAAAATAGTGGCTTGCACTGGCCACTCAGGAAGATAATGGCACAATGAAATTCAAAGCAGGAACCATTAATTGCACATTTATTTCAAATCCAATTAAAGCTATTTAGTTTAATGAATTTGGCAAAACTGATGCTCTTGATGCTGTGATACCAGCTTTTCAAAGGGGCAAAGTGATCTGGAGCTTCTGAGAATTTGTTGTTCAGAAGTAACCTTGGGCACTCTTAACAGACAGCAATAAGATCCACCTTGGCGGCGGCAACAGGGGTGCTTTCAAAGAGATCTTCGAAATTCTTTTCTCCACAATTGACCCATTTCTGACACCCGCCTTTTTCCCTGTGGGGCTGGGCTTCTCTCATGTGGCGGTGACTCCCAGATCAGGATGCATGTGAGTAAGTGAGCTCTGCTTCAAGGTTTCAACGGTGCAAAGGTCAGTGAGGAACTCCGGTTAGACTGGGCGGTCAGTCAATCGGTCAGTTGGGCCACTGGCTCTTCTGCCTCTGTAGAGCAGTTTGATGCATCAACATAACTGGGTCGCCTCTCTGTCAACGCCTGGCAGAAGACATGAACTTAATGCTGGCATGTTGGAAGTACAGTACATTCCATAGGGCAGGTGCTACCACACCAAAGGCCCTGGCTTTGTTGGACAAAAGATGAACCTCCAGAGCAGGCATAGACAAACTCCGGCCCTCCAGATGTTTGGGACTACAATTCCCATCATCCCTGACCACTGGTCCTGTCAGCTAGGGATGATGGGAATTGTAGTCCCAAACATCTGGAGAGCCGGAGTTTGCCTATGCCTGCTCCGGAGGGAATGAAGTGACCAGGCAGGGGTACATGGTTTTGGATCCTTGGAGATAACCTAGGATGCAGCTAAAGGCAAAGGTACAGGACCAGAAGCGGCTTAGACATGATGGCCACATGATCCGGAAGCTGTACGCCGGCTCCCTCGGCCAATAAAGCGAGATGAGCGCTGCTACCCCAGAGTTGTTCACAACTGGACCTAATGGTCAGCGGTCCCTTTACCTTTACCTAGATTCCTCCCTAGTCCCATATTGTCCAGGGCTGTCAAAGCTCCTGCCCAGAGAAATACCATGCAGAATCCAAGTTGGGATATACTGTACACCCCTGCTGATGGCAGTATGCAGTGCATGAAAATGCTTTGGATTTAAACTGGGTTTCAAAGGGGCTTTAGAGACAGCAAAGGAGCCACATAGAAGTTGTGATTTGGAAAGCAGAGAGAAGCCAGTTCTGAAGCAACTTGCATTTTGAAAACCAACCAAAAAAAAGGGTTGTTTTTTTAATCATGGCAGTCGTTTGACTCCGTTAGGGACATAGCTTATTTGGCAATGAGAGCTGCAGTGAAAATGTATAATTAGTTAGTGGGTTTCACCTGATTTTCATATTTAATCACAGCCAAGACTAAATATAAAGCAATTCTCTCAACTTATTTGCTCCTTCTGCAATTCAAGGGATGCAGAATAAAGGCCCCAAACTGTAAAAGCTCATATCTTTTGCTAGTGGAAAACATATTCTGCACAGCATCTGCCCATATTGTCTGTGTTTTGTTGGAATGTTGTGGGGGCTGTGTAGCCTTGATCCTGTGCAGAAGTGTGTGGGCCCGGTGGGGCTTACTTGAAAGAACCTGTTCACAGAATTGCCCTGAAACTCTGTTGGATTGAGGTTAAAATCAGCAACACATTTATAGAAAACTATTTGGTGTTACTTGCTTTTGTTGAAGTACCCTTGCTGTGTCACTTGGCTACATTGAAATTATTCTTAATTTCATTTATGAATCCCTTCCTTTAAAGCAGGCACCCCCAAACTTCGGCCCTCCAGATGTTTTGGACTACATTTCCCATCTTCCCCGACCACTGGTCCTGTTAGCTAGGGATCATGGGAGTTGTAGGCCAAAACATCTCGAGGGCCGCAGTTTGGGGGTGCCTTCTTTAAAGCATCTCAAGGCAGTTGTCACAATACAATACAATACAAACCACATACATTGCATATATATATAAATAGTTTGAACAATTAGCATAAATGAAAAGAGTTCATAAAGCAGTTTCAGATACATTCAGATAACGGCTGGGACATACATAGTGCTTAGTTCATAGCGTTGGAGTTTGTCAATCCCATTCTGAAAAAAAAATATTGTGCAAGATGGTGAGTGCTATAATGCAGGCTTGCATTTAGCTACTAGCCTGGTACCCACTGGTAGGCATGCTGTGCAGGTGAATGAAAGCCTTCTGGGGGAAAGAGAACTAGACACCTGGAAGGAGACTACTCAAACCTTCATTGGAAGAGTGTTCCAGAGCTTGGGGGCTGCCCAGGAGAAGACCCCCTTGCCCCACGGAGGCTAAGCCATACTTTTTTGTTGGATGGGGTCTGTAGGTGAACCTCCCCAGAAGGTTTCAAGGGCTGGAAGGGAGGGCAGGTTCATAATCGGACTACAGATACCGTAATTAGGACCCAAGTTGTTTCAGGATTTAGAGGTCAGACATAGGCAAGGGATGTCATTAGCATGCAGAAGGTGTCTGGTTCATTCCCCGGCATTTCCTGGTAGAAATGGAAATATCCCCTCCTTGAAAAACTGGAGAGATGCAGCTAACCAGTGTCAGCAATACTGGGCCATCTGGACCAGTGGTCTGACTCTGTATAAGCAGCTCCCTGTTTCCTGTGTTCACATCACTTAGCAAGCCCTTTGTCTCATTCTGCACCAGCTGCAAGTTCCAGACATTTCGCCCCAAAGGCAGGCTCTGCATAGAATGCCTCTCAGTCGGCAGATCTGGAAGTTGCATGTTCTGAATGAGAACAGCCTGGTCTCTGTCTTCCTGTGGCACTGAAAGCAGGCATGTCAGCCAACACTGATAAAATGCCATAAGCTGCCACCTGGGATTCCAAGAGCTCAACCGCATTGCTTGGGCCAGCAGATCCAGATCTTTTGCAATATATATTTTTTTAACCAGCTTTGGCAGTTAGGTTAAAGCACTTCCATAATTGCAAAAAAAATATGTGCTTATTTTCTGCAATATTTTTGCAATATTTTAAAACCAATGTTGGTAATTAGATGAATGCACCTCCATATTTGCAAAAATAATAATAAAATGCTTATTTTTTGCAATATTTTTGTTGAAGAGTTTTGCGGCGCAGCAAGAGAACATAACATGGAACACACACACTCTCTCTCTCGTTCCAAACCCTGCCGTTCTGTGCCTCCTCCACACTTTTTCTGGTTTTCTCAACCGCTTCCTCTCTTCATTCTCTGCACGGCCACCAGCTTTTCCTGTCTCTAGGAAGCCTTCACAAGAGATCTTCGCTGGCCGGGGCTTTCCCAAAAAAGGGCTTTAGCGTTGCATTAGATTATGCCATTTCCTTTGCCACTCCCTTTCCTGTGAAGTAACAAAACATTCACTTCCCCTCTCCTCCTTTTTTTGTGTTCTATCACCCCTCGAGTCTATCTGCCTTTTTTCACCCCTTCCTTTTTTGCAAAATGTGTTGTTTCGTGCCCTGCAAGTAGACATCAGTCTGCTTGGAGAGACCTCAGGATGGCTAGATGGAATCCTGCCAGCCACGGAACAGGTAGGGAACCTGTACTAACCTGGAACCTTTTTTTTACCATGCTCTCAAGGTTGACTTCTTCTGATTTGGGGCAAGGTTACAGGTAGGTAGCCGTGTTGGTCTGGATCGAAGTAAAATAAAAAAATTCCTTCAGTAGCACCTTAAAGACCAACTAAGTTTTTATTTTGGTATGAGCTTTCGTGTGCATGCACACTTCTTCAGATTTGGGGCAAGATAGCCTTTTGCAATGGGCTGGTGTGTCTGCAGCTGCCCAGCCCCAGCAGCTTTTGCAAACAGAATCCACTTGTCCACAATGTTTGGGCTTTTTTTGTTTTTAACCACCTGCCCACAACTTCATGTGTCTGTTGCCAGAGGGGGAAAAGAACCAGCTCCCCCCCCCCTGTTTGCAAAAGATTCCCTGCTTTTATTACGAACTGTGTGCAAATGAATATCTACCTGTCTGCCTCATTTAAGGGTCTGCCTGTCAAAGCCATATTCTAAAAACTTCAGTGCTATGCTGTAGTTCATTCCCAGATAATTTCCCTTAATAGACATTTGTATTCCGATGTATTCAAAACTAGGGGGATTTCTGCTTACTCAGAAGCTTGGTGTTTCGGGAATATTTGTGCTCAGAGCTGGAAAAAATATTTCATATCCTGTTTCACGCTGGTGTGACCTGTCCTTGTCTCAATGCTTTCTGCTCGTTCTCTTCCATTTTCCTCTTCATATCCTCCCCACCTCTTTTTCATCCCATGCCTTTGTTCCGCTCACTACTTTTTAGCTGCTTCTGTCACCTCTGCTTCTCTCCCCCCGCCGGCCGCCAACCTCCTCTTTCGGGGATCATAAATGCATAGATGTTTAAGTGGATTATCCTATTGATGCTTCGGTTCAAGCTTATGCGCCGCATCTTGGTCGGCGCATAGAAATAAGCCCTCTTTGAAGCGCCGTGCTCATGCCTCCATCGCTCCTCGGAAGACAACAATCGTGTGGGTGCCTCTCCTGCGTGGGAAGCTGTTTGCACGAAGCGGTTCCTGTGTGCGGTGTTACTGCAAACCTCGCTCTTTTTGCAGGGGGGCTTCGGGGCTGGGGCCAAAGATGGCGCTCGAGTCATTTGGGTGTCATTTCACCACAATGCGTTCCTCGGGTGCAAAGGCAACCACCCAGTTTGCCATCTCCTTCCTTCATGTTGGCAATGAGGTCACCCTGAGAGGTTTCGCACCTCTTCCAACAGCCGTTGTGGGTGCGTAGATGAACTGGGAGACACCCAGTTATGCCACGTTCTCCCAGGAACTTTTGTCCGAATCCCACATTGCCCTCTTTCCAGTAACTGGCAACTCTCTGTTTGTTTTCTAAGCCCATAAACTTCTCCCAGAACATATTAATCTGCTTTAATCTGTTTCATTTAAATATCCATACGCCGTTTCACATTTTAGGATTCCTGCTCCAGATTATTTTCATTTCCCTGTTCACGTTAACTCTATTTCAAGATGGGGTAGTGGCAGAACACATCATACTGTCAGGTTACAATTGTATTTTATTATATTTTCTGACCAGGATTCGGCTACATAACTTCAACATCCAAGTAGTTTGTTTTTTATTATTATTATTATTATTATTATTATTATTATTATTATGTATTTTGTGTTTCTGTATTGTGATTTTATGTTGTAACCGCCCTGAGACTCGCAGGTATAGATACAAATTAAAAAATATTTATAGTTTGTGAGTTTCCTGAGGCTATTTTATTCCAATTGTCCCTCTAGCTTAATAGTATATTAAAGGCGGTAAGCGAGTTTCCTTTCTGCTTGGATTAGTCATTGTTTTGTGTTGTGATGGAGGGGCTTCCTTTTCGTTGCCTGCTTTTATTTTATTTTTATTTTAAGAAGACCCCCCAGGTGGTTACAAGATCTGACAGGAGTTGCCATCCCAGCAGAATGATTTCCACCTACATATCAAAACTTCCCCTAAAATCCCACCATGTGCCCCCCCAGCTCCCAAATCTACTCCAAGAAGGAAGTTTTTAATGGTTGATGTTTTATTATGTGTTTTAATATTTTGTTGGGCAACCCAGTCAGGTGGGGGTGGCATATTAAATAACAAAATTATTATTGCTTCCCCCCCCCAAAATGGGGGGATTGCCACAGCAGATGGGTGTGTGAGGAGAGCGAGGGGAATTTCCACAGCACTGGCAGAAGTCATTCGCAACTTTGTGCCATATACGATAAACCAGTGATGGCCAAACTTGGCCCTCCAGCTGTTTTGGGACTACAACTCCCATCATCCCTAGCTAGCAGGACCAGTGGTCAGGGATGATGGGAATCGTAGTCCCTAAGCAGCTGGAGGGCCAAGCTTGCTGATCACTGTTATAAACATTCCTCCCCCCCCCCAAAAAAAAATCCTGGGAAGTATAGTTTGTTCAGGGAAACCCCCTATTCCCCTTCACAGGACTACAGTTCCCAGAGTCGTTTTATAATCATCCTGGCCACTCTCAGCACCCTGAACAGATGACATTTCCCAGGATTCTCTGGGGGAAACCATGACGGTTTAACGTGGCATCATTGTGCTTTGAATATATGGCGTGATTGTGGCCTTTGGGCTGGATTCAAACCCTGTGGTTTTCTGTGTGAGAATTAGTCTCTGGTTTCCAGGTGGTGAAAATATCCCAAGTACATAGTGGGCAAACATGCCCAGGAAATTCGATGAGAACTAGGCCCGGTCCTAACGTTAGGCCGGAAGAGGCGGCCTACCTCAGCTGGAAGTTTCTTGTGGGGCCAGGAAAGAATGGCAAAAATTGACAATTAGTTAACCAACATGTATTTTTACCACAGTTTTGTGGTAGGAGAGGTGAATGCCATTTGGATATGCCATCGCCAAAATGTTTTGGGCCGTCTCTGGATGTGAGGCAACTTTCCTGGGAATCTTTTTGCCCATTGTGGGGCTCAAACCCACGACCCTGAGATTAAGAATCTCATGCTCTACCGACTGAGCAATGTGGGTGTTTTTGTATATATATATATATATTGCAAATTCATATACTGCTTAATAGTAAAATACCGAAGCAGCAAACAATGCCAAATTCTCTTTTTAAAAATAATAATAATTAAAAGACACAATAACAAATAATCTATCACTGGGTCACACTCCAGGGAAAGCTTGTAGAAATAAATTGTAAACCGTTTGTTTGTTTGGTTTTTTGCATGACTTTTGGCCGTTCCAGTGGAATATACTATAGTCGCCGTTCCCCTTGGAATTCCAGTTTTTAAAACTTAATTTGTCTGGCATAGGGCTGGCTCCTAGTGACCCCTTTGAACATCACACTGCCTCATCACCAAGCCACAATTTGGAAACCGGGCGGCAATGACTCTTGAACTGCGCTGTTGTTAAATCTGTTGCGTACGAGTCCAGGTTCCCCAGAACAAAAGGGGGGAGCCACCCCCTTTTCAAAGCAAAGAGACGGGTCCTTATTTTGTTGTCTTGGGAAATTTCCGCATTTTCAAATTGTTCCTCTTCGCAATTAACACACTCTCTCTCCTTCCTCTTTTTAAAGGGCGTTTTGAGATAAACTGCTGGTATTTTAGCTACCCAAAATGAACTTCCTCCTTTGCTCTGCTGCTGGGCAGAGCCTCTGCAGATTTTCATGTGCCCTCGATAGGCCAGGTCTGCAGAGCTTGCAATCTGCAAAGCCACATTCACCCCACTGAAAGTGGATGGTGGCCTTCAGAAGCCTCCTAGGGAACAGAATTAGGGCCCGGCAATTTTTTGTAATCATAGAATTGTAGAATTGGAAGGGACCTTGCGGGCCACCTTCTCCAACCCCCTGCAATGCAGGAATCTCACCAAGCGCCCTTCTCCTCCCAACTCTCGCTGTCTCACACTTTCTCCTCTCTAAAATCTGGAGATTCTCCATTCTCTGGAAACCCCAAAAGAAGAGCCAAGGGGTGTGACCTTTTTCAGACTGCGGCCAATGGGTTTGAACTAAAGGGACCCGGCTGATAACCGAAATAACTTGCTAACTGCCCTTGCAGCCAGGCATCCCCCCCCCATTTGTTTGCTTAAGTTGATCCCGAAGAGACAAGACGTTACTGCTGAGCTTCAAAAGCAGCTTGTCTTCGGCATTAGAAGTTGCTTAAAACCACAGCGCCTTGAATTGCAGCCCCAAACACTGGTTGAGCAATGTTGTAAGTTTCAGAGATGGTGTGATTAATCGCATCGAAGGGTCTCTCGTACTTTGTTTGTTTGTGTCCACTAATAAATCACTTCTGGGATTTCCACTTGGTCAGCAGATGCCAGTCCGAATAAACCATCCTTCCTCAACCTCTGGTGTTTTTGCACTACAAACTAACCACCATCAGATGTGCTGGCTGGGAGCTGTAATCCAAACTATCTGGAGGGCACCAGGTTGGGAAAGGCTGGAATAAACCGTATTGAGGGGCAAGATGGGCTAATTGACCTGGGATAAAGCAGCAGCTTTGTCTGTTTCCATGTTCATGCAGAGCCTCCTTCCTTTGGGATTTCCACTGAAAGCATCTGCCAGTGCATGTTTATTAGGCATAAGATATCCCAGCAGCTGGGAAGGAAGATTAGCCACCAAAAGAGATCAGCGGGGAGAAGCCCTCGCCAACTGACAGCTCCCTCCTCCAGCAAAGAGCTGCTGTGCTTGCTGAGTGCAAGTCCGGCACAGCTTCCTCCTCCTGTGAGCACTGGGGAAGTCAAGGGGCAAGGCAGCGCTGAAGCCTTTCCGGCCTTCCTTCTATGCTGGTAGGGGCAGCATGTGGCCAGGAGTCGTCTGTGTTCAACACAAGCGGATCAAAATTGCTTGCACACTCAAGCACTGTATCTTGCAGCCTTGCAGCCTGGCTCTCGGAGTTTAGCGTGAGTTACAATATTCTTGGTGTATGTGTATGAATGTAGATCTTGGGGTTGTATCGAACGAAGCCCTCCCATTTGCTCCTGGACTTACATTTGTGCAAGGCAACGTCCCCTCGCCTTCCCATGTTGCCCCCAGATCCTGGGGGGGGGGGCAGAGCAAGAGGGGAAGTTCTGCTGCACAAGCTGAAGTCCTTTTTGCAAAGAGGATGACTTTGTTCAATCCATTATTTGTTTCTTATTTGTATTGAATATTTAGAGTTGAGATTAAATAAATTCCTATGTGTATTTTTTAAAAAAACAACTCAATTGAAAGCAATGCAGCGAACCTGGCTAGCTTCTTTCCCCTCTCTTTCCCCTCTGTTTGCATTCTGGGAAAGGTGATTGTGCAAAAGAACTTCCTGACAGTAAGAGCTGTTCGGCAGTGGAATTTGCTACCAAGGAGTGTGGTGGAGTCTCCTTCTCTGGAGGTCTTTAAGCAGAGGCTTGACAGCCATATGTCAAGAATGCTTTGATGGTGTTTCCTGCTTGGCAGGGGGTTGGACTGGATGGCCTTTGTGGTCTCTTCCAACTCTATGATTCTATGATTCCATGAAATGCTCGTGTGAGCCTCATCTCTGGCCAACGAAGCCCAAAGTTGCATAGAGAGGCTCCTGAATGACAGGAAGGAGTTGCCCAAATGGTGAGACCAGATGCTCATCAACAAATGTAGAGTTCCCAATCCTGCATTTGCCTCTAAAGCGTCCTGTGGAAGTGAAGGAAGTGGAATCTTTTGTGTTATGTGTGCTTAACCCTTCCCCTGCAGCAACTTTCCCCATTTCCCTGGGAAACATGGCCTTAGAGCTCAGCTAGAGTGAGGAACCGTTTCAGAAGACCAGTAATGACAGAGGGAATAGTTAATTCCCTGGCCCTCCTGCACACACATACTGGTTCTTCCCTGCAAATGACCAGCCCCCCGTTTTTTCTCTCTCTCTCTTCAAAGGCAAACACAGGTTTAGTAACCCTGTTCCATGTTTTATGATGAATCACTAGTTCTGGCCTCAAGTTAGGGATGGGTGGTTTTTTATGCACACTTTAGTATATGCATTTTTTGGACACATTGCTTGTGTGGAGAACTCCATTGTGATATTCAGAGAAGTGCACATTTCAAAGGGATGCCTGTGTTTTGGTTCACACATTGGACAGTGCAGAATAGCTACCGGTAGATTCGCCTTTCAGTGCAAACTGAATCAGATTCCGCCCCCATCCCTACTTCAAATGCACTTTAGAAATTTTTTTTATAATGTTTTTTATTGAACATTTTTTCAACAAACATACAAAATACAAAACACATCAAAAACATCAAAATACAAAAATACAAAAATCAAACAACATATAACAGAAAAATATATCATTTCTTATCCAATTTAATATTCATTGTCTTCAGGCTTCCCCAATTCCCTACTATCTGATTTTCATTTTTATAAACTTCTATAGCAGTTTCTAAATCATCCTCTATCCCATCATATAGTCCCTTTAAAATTTCCAAATTAATTCATCTTCATATCATTTACCCTAATTTCAAACTTCTAATCTTCTATTGTTTCCCTAATGCCTTTACCTCTTTACTTTCCTGGATATTCAAACTCTATTTATCGAATACATTCCCTATATACATTTTAAATTTCTTCCAGTCCTTTAAAACTTTGTCATTTGTCTGGTCCCGGAGTCTTCCTGTCAGTTCTGCCAATTCCATATAGTCCAGCATTTTCATTTGCCATTCCAATGCACTTTAGAAATTTTGGTTGGAAGAGGCAGGGCCAGTCTTGGTTTGCAGCAGGACACATGCAGCTTTCCCAACCAAAGCAGCATCACTTCTCCAACCGAGGCAACAACAGTGGAGGCTCCCTCCTTCCTAGTTTCTACCTTTCCACATCGCTCTGTACATTCCATCTTCCCCAATGCCTTCTGCTTCCAGAATGGGTTGGGTAAAGACTTGTGGGGAAGATGGGTGGATGAAGACTCATGATGGATAGCTCACAAGCATCTTAATCTCAGGGCCGGGGGTTCGAGCCCCATGTTGGGCAAATATTCCTGCATTGCAGGGAGGTGGACTATAGATGACCCTCGTGGTCCCTTCCAACGCTACAATTCTATGAATTACGGAAGGTTGCATATGTCTGCACTCCTTAACTCTGTAAAGCTTTCTAGGGCCTCCTAGAAAGACATCTGTCTTTCCAGACATTTATTTTTGGGAAGAAGCTGTCACTCAAGCCATGGTGCACATGCTCTGCATCCAGAAGGTCCTCTGTTCCATTTCCCCCCTCCCCACCCTGCAATCTTCAATGAACAGAGTCAGAAGTGGCAGATCAGATAAGAGCACTGAGTGAGCCCCTAGAACACTTGAGGAGGAGGAGGAGATCAGCTACTGTACAGTGGTACCTCGCAAGACGAATGCCTCGCAAGACGAATTCGTTTTGCGAAAAATTCATCTTGCGAATTGCGGTTTCCCATAGGAATGCATTGAAATTTAATTAATGCGTTCCTATGAGCAAAAAAAGAAATTTCAATGCATTCCTATGGGAAACCGCAATTCGCAAGACGAATTTTTCGCAAAACGAATTGACTCGTGGAACAAATTAAATTCGTCTTGCGAGGCACCACTGTATTTTATTTCTGTCTCGACTGCTGACCCAGGCAGTATTACGCCTCCCTCCCTGTTATGGTCCCAGGGCGTCCATCTCCTCTCCAAGCCTGCAATAAATTATCCCCGCCTGTGCCACTGGATGCCCATCGAATGGAAAAAGCCAGGACTGGAGAATGAATGACTCTAAGGGCCATTCTTTCATTTTACGCTTTAGTTCAGGGGTCAGCAAACTTTTTCAGCAGGGGGCCAGTCCATTCTCCCTCAGACTTTGTGGGGGGCGGACTATTTTTTTTGGGGGGGTGAACAAATTCCTATGCCCCATAAATAACCCAGAGATGCATTTTAAATAAAAGGGCACATTCTACTCATGTAAAGATGCACTGATCCCTGGACCATCCACGGGCCAGATTTAGAAGGCGATTGGGCCGGATCCGGGCCTTAGTTTGCCTACCCATGCTTTAGTTCAACCGGGCTGCACTGCTACACTAAAGCATTTTTGCTGCCATTTTTTTATTCAGTGTGTACTTTTCGTTTCCGTTCTCTCTTTACCCCCTTTCTGTAGCACTGACTCTGTCCTCTTTCTACAGCCCATCTGAGTTTCATCCCCACCCCATTTTGGGGAGTTGGTGTTTAAATGCGTGGCATAAGTTGGAACTTAAATCACTGCTCGAGGGGCACACTGTGCAATCACACAGAGACTTTTGAGTTTAGGACAGTGGTGTCCAAACTTTTTTCAAAAAGGGCCAGATTTGATGAAGTGAAGGGCCGTGGGGGCCAACCAAAGTTGTTGAGCTTTTTTTCGGGTTGGAGTTGTTGAGGTTTCTTTAGGATTTTACCCCAGGAAATAAACTTCCACAGGGACCAGATTAAACCAACCGGCAGGCCAGATTAGGCCCCCGAAACAGACTTTGGACATGCCTGGTTTAGGAGAATGAGAAAGCCATGTTTATTACAGGAAATGCATGTTGGTTGGGAAAGTTCCCTAAGGTGGAGTCGCCTTGAGCTATGCATCTCTTCAGGAGAGAGACACAAAGATGTCTCCTCTCCCAAGGTGAGGATGAAAAAGGAGGAGGTAGGAAATGATGCTAGCCACCCAGGAGTATATCAGTCAGTCTTGCACCTGAGGGAAGGTCAACACAGGTTAGGCCAGGAAGGACAGGAGGTTCCTCTCTCCCATGCAGAGGCACCAGCCTCCAATGCAGTTTCAGCATTTCCTCCATGCAACAAGTTTCTGTGATGCCATTGCGCAATCCTCCCCATCCTCCTTTTTTTCTCTCCCTCCAGCCTCCTCTCCCTGTCTTTCTCTCTCAGCTCCATTTCCTCCCCCTTGTGTCTTATCCTTGCCTCTTCCTGCGTTGCGGCACAAAGGGCTTTCGCTCCCTCAGCAAACCCTCACACAGGAGAGAATCTCAGGTGGCCTCTTGCGGTTCTTGCTGGTTGCAACAGGCTGGGAAAGCGGTTGGCAAGTCGGAAGGTGCAGAGGCATCGTTCGGGGCTTTCTCTTACCCTCTTTGCTTTCTCGCAGGGCAACACAAGCACAGGAAATAAGGTTTCACGTAGAAGCCGCAAGCTGCGTCGGCAGAGCCCATACGCAGCATGACACTAGCTACAAGCTGGGAATGGCTGTTCCAGAGCATTGTTCCATTTTCCAGGGCTGGAAAAATCCCAGAAAATCCTGTTGCATCCTGGCAAGGGTTTCCTTGTAACTGGAATGGGCATCTTTGGAATAGAAATGGCAAGTTTTCCTCCGTAACGGCTCCTATTGCTGTCTTGGGTGCATTGAGGTTCTTTATTCCACAGCTGTTCCAGGGAGATGATCCCAGACTTTTACAGCTCTGCTAGTTTTTTGTTCCCCCCCCCCAAATCCCAATATGATTTCTAATTGCCATCATCTGTTTCTTCGGGTGTGGTCTGGCTAATCCCCCCCCCATTTTCTCCCAGCTCACATCCTTGTGCTTGCCGAATTGGCCTGGTTTCCAGCTTCTCGCTGTGTGGTGTTAATATATTCTGTGAGGGAAGCACCTGGGATTCATGGGAGCGTGTGTCTGGTTTTGATATTAACGTAGTCGCAGAGGGAATCCACAAAGTTTGTCATCCGCTTGGCAGATGTTAACAGAATTGCATAACAGGATTCTGAGCTAAGCCTTTTTATCCTAACATTTGGTGGCACGGGTCTTCTTTTTTCCTTCTTCTTCATTTATTCTGCAGATTGAAGTTTTCTCATCCAGCTGAGAGTCGTCCCCTGAAACAGCCCCGTTCTCAGAAGCCGATGCCGTGAATAGATAAGGTTTACCATAAGGTGCCTGAGTTAGGTGATCTTGACATCCTGTTTGTTTGGGATCCAAGCGGAAGCGTGTCTTGTCTTTGCCAACAGCCGTTTTGCATTTGTCATTGTAGTTTTATCAAGCACCCTTCAGTGCTTTGGCAATGTTATTATCTCATGCGACAGCCCTGCGAGGCGGGGCCAGTATCATTGACACATAGTGCAAATTTTGGGAAAGAGGCATTTGTCTGATGCCCTGAGCTGCAGGGCCAGGGTGCCTAGAGGAGATGTTTTGGTGAGGATACAACAATTTTTTGATGGGGTGGTGGTGGAATTCATAGGTATAAACTGAGCACCTTAGCCACCGATTCTGGGAGCAATGGAAAAGTTCTTTGGTAACAGTTTACAGAATAAGGAGGGCATTAACACAAAAGCATGTGAGCGATCTTTGATGCGGTTTCAGCCCTTGATGCTGCCATGGGCTCGTTTGGGAAGAACAGCAGGATAGAATAACTTTAATAAATCAATAATAATTTTCGGAAGACAAGGGGTGCATCCTGAGCGATGGTTCTTTTGGGGAGGGGGCGGGGCTTCAGTGCTCTGCCTTGTTCCCTTGTGCATCTCCCAACTCCTTGCATGCTCACTGCAGATGGTGCAAAATGACAAAGAGTGGCTCAGTTTTAACAAATGTCAACAGAGGAATTTGGAATTTCTTGGCAAAGATTTGGTGGGGAGGGGGGGTGGATCATAGAACTGTAGAGTTGGAAGGGACCCTGAGGGTCACACAGTCCAACCCCCTGCAGTGCAGGAACGTCAGCTCAGGAATCCCTGGCAGATGGCCACCCAACCTCTGCTTGAAAACCTCCAAGGAAGGAGAGTCCACCACCTTCCGAGGTGCTGGCAAGGCCTGGACAGAACCTTCAAATATGAAGGTGGCAGTTGACTTCCATGCTCTCCCCTCCGTGCTGAGGTTACTGGCAGGATGTTGAGGAAGATGCAGAACACCAGGCAGGTCCCGTGTTTGACGCCCTCAGCCTGTGCTGCATTGTGTAAGTAAGAGAGTCTAGACTCAGCTTTGGAGTTTCTGTGTCGCGGTGGCTCTGGCTGTTTTACAGATTGTTTGCATGAAAGGGAGAGGCAGTGGCAAGAAGGCTAGCATTGAAATAGGAGGAAAGCAGTTAGTTTCTCTCTCCCCGCCCCATGTGCAAATGCAGTAGAGCTGGGAAATGCTCCACAGCCAGCTGTTCATACCAGGGCCATGGCTCTCTGGCAGGACATGTCCCTGTCTCTTAAAATCTCAAATAGAGCGCCTAGTGTATCCAGCTCTAAGGTATTGGCTAGCAGGTGCCCCAAGTGAAATGCTTGGGGGGAGATTTTGGTCAGAGTATCAAAGAATTGTAGAGTTGTAAGGGACCCCGAGGATCATCTAGTCCAACCCCCTTCCAATCCAGGAACTCCAGCTGAGGAATCCCTGGCAGATGGCCATCCAACTTCTGCTTAAAAACTTCCAGTAAAGGCGAGTCCAATTTCAAGACAATGAAAGGTTTGGAAACCAATCCTTATGAGGAACAGTTGAGGGAGCTGGGCATGTTTAGGCTGAGGGGAGATATGATAGCCATCTTCAGATCTCAAGGTCTGTCCCATGGAGGATGGAGCAAGCTGGTTTTCTCCTGCTCCAGAGGCTAGCACTCAGTGTGGTGTGGTGGTAAAGAGCGGTAGACTCCTAATCTGGGGAACCGGGTTCGCGTCTCCGCTCCTCCACATGCAGCTGCTGGGTGACCTTGGGCTAGTCACACTTCTCTGAAGTCTCTCAGCCCCACTCACCTCACAGAGTGTTTGTTGTGGGGGAGGAAGGGAAAGGAGAATGTTAGCCGCTTTGAGACTCCTTCGGGTAGTGATAAAGCAGGATATCAAATCCAAACTCCTCCTCCTCCTCCTCCTCCTCCTCCTCCTCCTCCTCCTCCTCCTCCTCCTCCTCCTCCTCCTCCTCCTCCTCTTCTTCTTCTTCTTCTTCTTCTTCTTCTTCTTCTTCTTCTTCTTCTTCTTCTTCTTCTTCTTCTTCTTCTTCCCAATGGCTTCAAGTTACAAGAAAGGAGATTCCGATTAAACGACAGGAAGAGCTTTCTGACAGCGGAACAATCTCCCTCGGGACATGGTGGTCTCTCTCCTTCCTTGGTGGTTTTTTAAACAGAGGTTGGGTCGCCATGTGCCATGGATGCTTTAGCTGAGAGTCATGTATTGCAGGGGGTTGGACTAGGTGACCCTCGGGATCCATTCCAACTCTTCGATTCTATGATTTTATGACCATTTAGGGCAAGGAATCTGTGACCTTCCAGAGGTTGCTGGATTCCATCTCCTGTCATCCCTGCCCATAATGGCCATTCTGGATGGAGTCTGGCCACATCTTGAGCGCTGCACATTCCCTATTCCCAGTGCTACATCCAGGTTAGAGAACCTCTAGCCCTCCAGGTTCTGCTGGACTCTAGTTCCCACCATCCCCAGCCAGCATGGCCAATGGTCAGAGATTATGGTAGTTGTAGCCCACGTACATCTGGAGGACCACAGATTCCCCACCCCTAGTTCAGGGCTTTTCTGTACGTTGCTTTACTTGCCAGGGCCCTACACACTTCACAGGAAGCTTCATTGCAGGGGGTTGGGCTAGATGACCCTTGGAGGTCCTTACCAACTCTACAATTCTATGATTCTGCTAAATCGGACACTGGTGCACAAACCCATGTTTCCAGACAAACCTGTTTCTTTCCCACATTGCATTTTTAGACCCGTGCTCAAAAACTTTAGGCATATTTATAAAATATCTCATATATGAAATGCCTTTTAGTCTGGCTCAGCAACCGTGGAGCCTCCATCTGTCAGTATCACAGAGGCAGGGAAGGAGTTAAAGGGACCGACATTGACCCCAGCTTCTTTGGTGGCTGACTGATTCGCCTTGTCTTGTGTGGTGTGCAGCTGCAGCAAGCCACTTGAAGTTTTCGTTCTTTATCTTCTTTTAATCAGCAGTCGCAGGGGCTGGCTTGCCCCGCTGCTAACACGGTTCCCTAGTCCCATGCAGATTCTGCTCCGGCATGCACAATCCAGTGATTGCGCCACTCTCTGTGGCACAAGGTCATGCAGCGAAGTTGCAGCAGAGGGCGTCGGATGTGCAAACGGCCCACGGAGCTGATCAGGTTGCGCGATTGGTGCTTAGGCCCACAGATTTGTGCTCCTGGGGAGGAGGCAGCTGAAATGGTTAGTGAAACATCCTGCCCCGAGTAGTTTTCTGCAGTGCCCCTCTTCCCCCCCCCCCCCCAATTACCCTTTAATGGGAGGTTCTTTATGGAAGACCATCATTGCAACTACCTCATTTGTGTGTGCAACCCAGAAGTCTTATCTCTCTAATCAGCCTTGCCCCATTAACACAGGAGTGGGAAACTCCCAGATTTCCAGATGCCTAAATTTGTAGGAGCCTGATTCTGTCATGTAGCTTTGTGACTTCTCCAAACACCGTCTTGCTTATTATTCCAGTTCTGTGTTGGTCTGAATCAGCAAAGAACATGACAGCTTGCTTCTGTTAAAATGCTTCGTATCTGAGGCTTTGAGAAACATCTCTCTGTGATGACTTCCACACCTGCAGGTCATCAGTTATTTGATGGTGAAGAATGTTTGCAGGGGAAAGAGTCCCCTTCCATTGCTGTAAGGCTGTCACACTTTTCCGTTTGTGCCAGTGTTGTGCATGAAGGGCCTGCGAGCATTTACCTAGCTCTATTACTGCAATGTGCTTTACATGGGTCTGCCATCAAGTTTTGAGCTTCCCCACTTATGGAGCAGAGGCCACGGATGTGGCTTTATTTCTCTTTGCGCATAGGCAGGCGTGGGAAACTTGTGTACCGAGTTGGCCAACAGCCTTGGCCAACCGCAGTTGCCTTGCCAGGTTCCTTCCGCCTCCCTTCCGCTGCCACTTGGCCAAGGCTGGGCAGAGGCAAGTCACAGGTTCGATCTCTCCAGGCAAAGCTAACAAGGACCCCTGTCTGATACCCTGGAGAGCCTCTGCCACTTGGTTTACATGATGCAGAGCTAGGTGGGCCAATGGTCTGTCTCCGTGTAAGGTAACTTGCTACGGTCCTAAGTTCCTCTGCAGAGCATCAGCCACTGAAATGCCCCACCTCCCTTTCTTCCAGGAAAGACATGGAGTGTGCCAAGCCAGTCATGGCGTCCTCTTTCCAACCTAAAATGTTTGGAGGGGGGCCACCACACTCACATACCCACACTTCTGTAGGACCAAGACTTGAAGGAAAGCTCATCATGTTCGCCGGAGGGTAGAAGAACACTATCTGTGGTGAACATGGTCAGCCAGGGATCATGGAGGCACCTGTGGCCTTCCGGGTGTGGTTGGATTGGAACTCTTGTCCGCCCCAACCAGCTTGGCCAAAAGTCAGTTTGGCGTTGGAGTCCAACAACATCTGGAGTAGCCACAGGTCCCCTGCCTCTGTGATGAAATGCAGGTGCTTTCTTTGGTACATCGTACCAATCGTAGGTTTAAATTTAAAAGAGAGCTTCTGTGGACAAGTCTGTAGACACCTGAAAGATTAAGCCATGTGTGCCCAGGAACAGAGGCTGCTTGTTGCCCGGGGGGGGGTTGATGTTGAGGGTGAATATAGTCAAACTGATGGACATTTAAAGGTAAAGGGACCCCTGACCATTAGGTCCAGTCGTGACCGACTCTGGGGTTGCTGCGCTCATCTCGCATTATTGGCTGAGGGAGCCGGCGTACAGCTTCTAGGTCGTGTGGGCAGCATGACAAAGCTGCTTCTGGCGAACCAGAGCAGCGCATGGAAACGCCGTTTACCTTCCCGCTTGGAGCAGTTCCTATTTATCTACTTGCACTTTGCCATGCTTTCGAACTGCTATGTTGGCAGGAGCTGGGACCGAGCAACGGGAGCTCACCCTGTCGCAGGGATTCAAACTGCCGACCTTCTGATCAGCAAGCCCTAGGCTCAGTGGTTTAACCCACAGTGCCACCTGCGTCCCCTTTACACCTTTAGGGAACCAATATTTGTGATATGACACATAAGCAGAATGTTATAATAATACTGTGCTATGTACATTCTTTCCCACCAATTCAGCTAAGGAGACCTATATTCGTGAGCAGACATAGTGGGTGTGTGTCATTTTGGATTGGGAAGTAGATTGCGAATTGGGAGCATATCCAAGTGAGGATGTAGTTTAGCAGTGTGACTTTGAATAGGATGTTCATTCCAATGAGCATCCGAATCCATGTTATTGCACACCAGACAACATGCTAGCACCTTTTTTTTCTCTTCTCTTCTCTTCTCTTCTCTTCTTTACATGTGATGAGCAGGATCATCAGTTTCTTTGGTTCAGAGGTTCATTTTGTGTGTGTGTGTGTTGTGGTTTTAAAATTAACCCCCCGCCCCCAGGCATTAGAGATAAGTTGAGATACTAAAAAACGATAATACGCTACTGTACTTCCTTTTCTGGTATGCGAGGTTCAACTCCCTCGGCAAAGAAACTGCATTGTGATGACACTGAAGGGCTATTGCCTTTGTCTTCCGACAGGTGCCATCCCATAAACTGCAGGGGCCCTAGGAAGGGCAAGTGTCAACGGGACGTGTGGCCAGCCCTTGGCCAGAAAAAACAGCCACGGTGGGCCAGAACGGCAGAGCAGAACTGCCCATGCCGGCGGTTTATGAAGTGGGGAAGCAGGTGAGCTTCTGGTTTTGTCTTACAGGAAGGTCAGGCTTGGGGTTAATCTGAGAACCTTGGGAAGTGCTGCCCTTCTAGAGGTTTCTTTCACCCCTTCGTTGCATCGAAAGGGGGTATTCAAGAGTGAGACAACGCTTCCTGAATTGGTCACACGGTCTCGGGTGACATCAGAGCACAGTCAAATCTGATTGGCTAAGTAGCACCTTGACGTCATAACTTGATTTGAGTGGGAGCATTCATGCCACTGACTCGGTTTTGGGGGAAATGTTTAGCATGTTGCCACATGACGTCATTATTCAGCTAGTACTCCAGAACAGTATAACGAGGGGGAGCTTTTTCTTCTTCCATTTGAAAAATCTGACTTTTGTGAAAGAACAGGAATGGATGCTCAGTATTTTTTATGGCATGTGTATAAGCATCTTCCCACTTCCTGTGTGGAGTGGGGGTTGGGATTGGTGGATCTGGTTTGGAAGGCATGTGTTTCCTACCACTTTCCCTCTCACTGGTGCGAGCTGCAAGTTTGTGGCTCAGTTCAGAGGAGAGATGTGGCAGATCAAGCTGAGAGTCCTGAGTCAAGAGTGCTGCCCATGACAGCAAACATTAGCTGGAGACAACATTTCATCACAATCGCCAGGTTTGTCAGACAGACACATAGTTCCTCTTCTAATCTCCTGTGCTCCCACAAGATTAGAATTCCGGAATACTCAGCATTGAATAAAATTTTGAAAGGCTGCAGAAGGGCTATTGCCACATGCATGTTAAAAACTCTTGACTTCTGCGGACTGAAGGAACACAATTCAAAGTGTTGGTGCTGACCTTTAATGCCCTAAATGGCCTTGGCCCAGTATACCTGAAGGAGCGTCTCCACCCCCATCATTCTGCCCGGACACTGAGGTCCAACTCCGAGGGCCTTCTGGCGGTTCCCTCACTGCGAGAAGCAAAGCTACAGGGAACTAGGCACAAGGCCTTCTCGGTAGTGGCACCTACCCTGTAGAATGCCCTCCCACCAGATGTCAAAGAGATAAACAACTACCTGACATTTAGAAAACATCTGAAGGCAGCCCTGTTTTTAGGGAAGTTTTTAATGTGTGATATTTTAATGTATTTTAATCTTTGCTGGAAGCCACCCAGAGTGGCTGGGGAAACCCAGCCGGATGGGCGGGGTACTAATAAATAATAATAATAATAATAATAATAATAATAATAATAATAATAATAATAATAATAATAAGGATGTGATGTGAGTACAGCCACAGATATATTTATTTTTTCCAATTTGGGCACAACCCATCATTACCGTACAAAGGAAAACCCTTTGCCCCCTAATAGCAGTAACCTATGCCCAAATGTGCAGGCAGTCAGCTACAAATTCACCCTCAAAAACATTGGATCAAACGGCGGTTGTGCCACTATGAATGGTAAGTTTAGAAAGCCCCAGAGGGTGGAATATGAGTGCTATCATACGTACCATTCTATTCAGCGCTGGTGAAGTTTTGGCAAGAATTGTTACCACCTAGATTTACAGGAGTCAGACCAATGATTCATCTAGGCTCATACTGCCTATGACAAATAGGCCCTAAGAATACATTTAAAGCAGTATTTAAACTTTAAGCCACTTTAAACAGTTGTGGCTTCCCACAAAGCGCTTTAAACATATGGTGTGAATATGATCTAAGTGTCTGTGGGAGCAGGACAATTTCTGCTTGCACAGTGGCACTTCCCCTTCTTATCCTACTCCCATGTTTACCCCACAAATCCCCCCTCCCCCCCAAAAAAATCAGCTCTGGGGGCTCCCACAACCCTTCCCAGTAGATTAGGGAGTCCATTCCACCTTTAAACGGCTCTTACTGTCGGAAGGTTCTTCTCGATGTAACTTGTAACTTGAATCCATCGGTTCGAGCCCTACCCTCCGGAGCAGGAGAAAACAGGCTTGCTCCATGTGACATCTCACGCTCCTCCTTCTGCTTCCTTCCCTAGTACCCGGAGCCAGAGTACGCGGGGAGACCCCTTCCAATGTCCCAGCATGAGACCTCTCCGACAGTACTGCGACGCGCCAGCAACCACCGACGCAACAACCCCTGCTGCTTCTGCTGGTGCTGCTGCTGCAGCTGCTCGTGGTACGTGGAACAAACTGGGGCGGGTTGGGGGGGTTGGACGCTGCCTGCCTGTGCCTGTGTCTTAGGGCCTGGGCCGGTGGAAGCTGCTGCCCATTGTGGTTAGCAGGAGTCTAATCATAGCATAGGTGGTGACCGAACCAATGATGGGCAGGGTCAGCTAATTTTGGTTTGAAACTATGGAAGATGAAGACGATAGGTTAGAATCATAGAGTTGGAAGAGACCACAAGGGCCATCCAGTCTTTCGTTAAGAGAAAAGGCGAGTAAAATCAACAACAGTTTATGAAATAATTCATGGCACAGAGAAGGTGGATAGAGAAGTCATTTTCTCCCTCATAACACTATTCATTTACAGTATTTGACTTATTAGTCACTTGTCACCCAGCAGATCTTACACTGAAGAACTTATATACATAAATACATTCTGAAACACAACAGGGGGGAAATAAACATTTAACATCCCATACAGCATATTTTTAAAAGCTTCTTCAAAGACAGCTTTTAACTGAACCCATCCTATTTTGTCAAGTCATGCAGTGACATTCTGTTCCAGCAGTGATGCCCCACTGCTTTTAACAACCCAAACACACAGCAAAAAATAAAATAAAAATTGCAGCCTTCAGAATGCATTCTTATATTACATATTTGAAATTACATTTTTCAAACGTCTTACCTAGCAAACCTGCTTGGATACTTAGAACAGTGTCAATGCAGTCTAATGCAGAGTACTCACAAAAAGCAAAATACGGAAGGTTAACTCCTCTAGAACGCTAGAACTTGGGGAGACAAATTCGTAGAAGGGAGGGATGTTGATCACTATTAGCTGTGGTGGCTCTGTTCTGCCTCCATGGTCTGACGCAGTAATGCTTTTGAAAAGCAGCTGCTGGAAACCACAGGAGGGGAGAGTGCTCTTGTGTTCAAATCCTACTTTTGGGTTCCTCACAGGCATCTTGCTGGCCACTGTGAGCACAGGTTGCCGAACTAGATGGGCCATTGGTCTCTTCTTATAGGCAAGTTTTGGAGGTTCCCTCTCCTTCCGCTGCCTGATGTTCAGCTGCCGTGTTTCGGAGGAGCCATGTGCTTAAGCTTTGTTTATAGCTGGTGGCTAATTGGAGGAGTATTTAACAAAGCAAGGGTAAACACCATCTTGAGCAGATGGTCTGGTATTTGTGCCTCACAGAGTGTGGAGGCCCTTGGAAGCATCGGATGTTCAGTTTTGTTTGGGTTCGGATGCGTGTTTGTGTTTTGGATTTAGGATATTCTGCACGGCTGATTTTCCCCACAATCTGTTCTAGGAAATGCTGCTATTTCCTAGTCTGTGCTCAAAACTGAGCCCCGTCTCCCATTTGCATTGTGTTTATCATTGTTAGATTCACATGCAGTACAAGGGCCACATTCCCTTCCGTGCAGTCTTCTGGGGGCCACATGCCAATAATGGGCAGGGCCAGAAGCAAAAGGGGGGAGCATAGCGCCGAATGTGAAATTTAGCTTTCTGTAGTTGGCTGCTTCCTACAGACATTTGCACACTTCTGTCCTCTGTTCCAGGTGAGCAAGAGGTATTGTCAGAGTTCAGGGGCACATTTCAGCCAGGTGAAAACACTCAAGGAAGGGTGCAAAGCAGGGCTGGTGAAGTGTGTGGCCTGGGGAGAGGAGTGTGGCTTGGAGAAAATCCCAAGGGCCAGATAGAAAAGCCTGGAGCATAGGCATAGCCGGGGGGGGGGCTGCTGCCCTAAGTAAATCAAGTAAATTAATAAAAAATACCAATCAAGTCGCAGATTGTTGGTTCTGCCCCCGCCTTCACAAAGGTCCTGCCGCCCCCTCAGCAAAAATCCTGGCTATACCCATGGCCCGGAGGACTGTATTTTGCCTCCATACAGTGTGATGCAGCAGCAAAAAGAAGCTGATGCTATTCTAGGCTGCATCAACAGAAGTCTAGTGTCCAGATCAAGGGAAGTCATAGTACGACTCTATTCTGCCTTGGTCAGAACACACTTGGAATACGGTGTCCAGTTCTGGGCGCCACAATTTAAGAAGGATGTTGACAAGCTGGAATGTATGCAGAGGTCAACTAAGATGATCAAGGGTCTAGAAACCAGAAGGAGTTGGGTATGTTTCGGCTGGAAAAAAGGAGACAGAGGAGATATGATATCCATCTTCAAATATCTCAACGGCTTTCACCGGGAAGAGGGAACAAGCTTGTTTTCTCCTGCTCTAGAGGGTAGGACTCAAACCAGTAGCTTCAAGTTACAAGAAAGGAAATGCCGACAAAACGGCAGGAAAAACTCTCTGACAGTAAGAGCTGTTTGACAGTGGAACAGTCTCCCACAAGAGGTTGTGGACTCTCCTTCCTTGGAGGTTTTTAAGCAAAGGTTGGGTGGCCATGAGTCAGGGATGCTTGAGTTGAGATTCCTGCATTGCAGGGGGTTGGACTAGATGACCCCTGGGATCTCTTCCAACTCCACAATTCTATGATGTCTCCCATCTCAGAATTAAAGAGGCCCAAATGCTGCAACTTTTCCTCAGTGGGGAGTGGCTCTTTATGTGAGCTTTTAAAATTCAAATGGTTCCCTATTTTTAAACCCTTTGGTTAAACCACATTCTATCCGTGTTCACCGGTTCACAAACATGAGGCCTACCCAGAATTTCTCCCTCTTCTCCCAGTGTGGAGCAGCTGGACCCTTCCTTGGGAATTTGTCCCCAGGAATTTATTTATTTGATAAGACAATTGTTGTTGTTGTTTTACCATGCCCTTCTGATGCATATGGATTACTCAAAGCAGCTTGCATCACTTAAAATTGCAATCTTGCAATAAAACCGCAGCAGCAGAATAGAACAGAGACAGGCACAGCAGATTAAAAACACATCTTCAATTCACAAGATTATTTACCTGTCAAGGCAAATCTCTGCCAGAATAGGGAAGTCTGTACTGTACTGTTGTTGGCATACTTCTGTCTCGGGAGACAATGGAGGAGTGCGCCTTTGCAGGTGAAGTCAAACCGTTGGAGCGTTTCAGTGCCTGCTGTGGCTGTAGAGACCAATACGGGAGAGCCATGTTCTGTTGCAGCTGGGGCAGAAGAAGGTGTCTGGTTTTGCACCATGACCTTTCTTTTCTCTGCGCTCCTCCCAGCGGTTATTCCTCCTCTGGTCACTGCGACAGATGCACAACCTGACTGTCTCCAGGCACTGCAGTCATCTGCAAGGGATTCCCACATGGTGGGGTTGGTGTTGCCAGCCGTCGTTTCCCGTTTGCAGGCATCTTTGTAACACAGAGTTGGCCTGCCAACACACCTGGTGCCGGAAGCCAGATCATCAGGGAGCACATCCTTGGGAATCCTGCCATCTTCCATTCCGTGGACATGACCTAGCCAGCGTAGACGTCGCTGAGACAGGAGTGCAAACATGCTGAGAACATGGAAGCAGCAAGAGAGGGAGCCGCCCAAATCCCATGGGGCAAAGTGTTCTATAACTTGGGTACCACCACAGAGAAGACCCTGTCTCCATCCACCACTGGCCATACTCCCATTTTGAGTAGGATGCAGAGAAAGACCTGTTCACCACATCTTAGGCTAGGAACAGGGAACACTTCCTTACACAGAGTTATACCGTTGATCCACATAACTCAGTGCTTCCTGCCCAGATTGGCAGCCGCTCTCCAGGGTTTCAGACTGGGGACACTCCAAGCCCGAACTGGAAATACTGGAAATTGAACTTGGGACCTTCTCAGCCATTGCTGCAACAAAGCCCTTCACCTCCAGGCTGCATTATTGTTATTTTTATTGATTGATTGATTGATTGATTGAGTTCATATACCACCCTATACATGGAGGTCTCAGGGCAGTTCACAGAAAAAATAACAACATATTTTGTTGTTGCTGTTGTTTAGTCATTTAGTTGTGTCCAACTCTTCGTGACCCCATGGACCAGAGCACATCAGGCACTCCTGTCTTCCACTGCCTCCCGCAGTTTGGTCAAACTCATGTCCGTCGCTTCGAGAACACTGTCCAACCATCTCATCCTCTGTCGTCCCTTTCTCCTTGTGCCCTCCATCTTTCCCAACATCAGGGTCTTTTCCAAGGATTCTTCTCTTCTCATGAGGTGGCCAAAGTATTGGAGCCTCAGCTTCACGATCTGTCCTTCCAGTGAGCACACAGGGCTGATTTCCTCAGGATGGATAGGTTTGATCTTCTTGCAGTCCATGGGACTCTTAAGAGTCTCCTCCAGCACCATAATTCAAAAGCATCAATTCTTCGGCGATCAGCCTTCTTTATGGTCCAGCTCTCACTTCCATACATCACTACTGGGAAAACAACATATACAATCAGAATAAAAACAACAACTCAGTTAACACCCCCCCCCCCCCCCGCGGGGAAAAGAGCCACATTTGAAAAGGGTTTAAGGATGTAAAACAGATCAACCAAAGGCCTGGTTAAAAAGGAACGTTTTTTGCCTGGCACCTAAAGGTTTATAACGAAGGCGCCAGGCAAACTTCCCTGAAGAGAGCATTCCACAGATAGGGAGTCACTGCAGAAAAGGCCCGTTCTCATGTTGCCAACCTCCGGACCTCTCGAGGAAAGGGAACATGGAGGGCCGCAGAAGATGATCTCAAGGTTCATTTGGAAAGAGGCAGTCTTTGAGGTATGGTGGTCCTGAGACATTTAAGGCTTTATAGGTCAAAACCAGCACTTTGAATTGGGCCCGGAAACTAATTGTTAGCCAGTGCAGTCGGACTAGGATCTGCCACTCTGTCTGCCTCTCCCCCAAGTCCCAGCAAGATAAGCCTGTGGTGGCATTTGGACTCAGAGTGGCTTCCTTTGGCAGCAGCATATCTTCGTGCTAATTCTTTTCCTGTATAGTTGATGCCCTCAGACCGCTGGGCAGAAAGGGGGTGAGAAAAAGATGAAATTTGCGCACCAGAACTGCTGTTCCTGTGGGGCTTCGAGCGAAAGTTCTTTTTCTTTTCTTTTCTTTAAAAAAAAGGAAGTTGAAGCAACTCAGGCCTACAGTTGCTTGCCTCGGGCACAGAGGAGGCTGCTAACATTGATCTTTTATGTTTGAATCAAGGATGCAAACTTTAATAGGTGAAATGTCTAGAGTGTAATTTTTTATATAAAAGAAGACTGACTAGAAAGATGCTCAGATTAATCAGGCAGTATATGTTTTTGAGTGTGTGCTAAGGGGAATGTAAGTTGAGCAGCTAATGTGCATAACACCTGGCCATTATGCACATTCACTGAGCCTCATGGAGAAGGTGCAGAGAATCTGTCCGTGGAGAGGATATTATGTGCATTTCCTGGCCATTATGCACAATCCCCAACAGGCCTTGGGGAATGTGCATAATATCTGCTGCGTCTTGTGCATTGTCTGGGCAATATGCACATTCTCCAGCCACTATGCATAAACTCCAAAGAACATACTCCCCCCCCCCTATTTCTTGTTCAGAAGTATGCAACCTGTGCTCCCTAGGCTGCTTCTTGCCCACTGCCTAATCTTACATGACCCACAGCATACCCTCCCCCTGATGAGCCAAGCAGGAGGGGTTGGTCCAGATAATTTTTCATTAACTTCATGTCCCATGCTTCTTCCAAAAGAGTCCCCTTTTCTGCAGTGCAACCCCACTCTCAGCTGTTCCCTGGTCAGCACAGAGAGGATTGTGCTGAGACTTTAACACTGGAGTTGAGCTTGAGGTGATGCAGAAGAGAGCAGGGCTCATTGTGTAGGTAGAAGAGGGGATTTTGGCAATTGAAGGTTTTCCTACCCCTGCTTTTGAAAATTCTGCCTTGTACATAGCTGCCAAGGCACGTGAACATCGTAGGTGAACGGCTGAGAGTAGGACTGGACAGCAGGAAAGGGGGCTCTTGGAATAAGCTTGGGATATAAATATAATGAAAAATAGGAATCTGGACTGTATTGTCCACACTGACTGGCAGCTGCATTCCAAGATTTCAGACACTTGTCTCATCCACCAACTTCTAACAGAGTTATGGTTCTTGCTTGTCTTCCTTTGGCTCTGGGCATCACCTCCAAGCCAACATAGCGGTTAAAAGTAAAGTTTCACTTCCTGGAGCAGGGTTAAACTTCTTTTATTTGCTAGTGAACCGTTGCCTGCTTTAACTTTGAGAGAACACTGACCTCTACTTGTCAGCTTTGGTAAAGACTGCTGCACATTTCCTTCCCTAAGTTTCCTACAAGCTCTTGAGTCTCAGTCTGCCTCTGATGTGGAGTTTATCCATTCTTTACTCTCTCTCTGCTTCATTCTCAAAACACAGCAGCCCGGACGTGAGCTGCATCTTTGCAGAAGGGTGCAAAGTGCTTAACCCTTCCCTCCCTCGTCATTTTTCAGCTCAGAACGGACCTCCCCTGGGTGCTTTTGCACTTGTTGGGGAGAAAGATAGAGGTGCTCTTGAACAGGAAAGCTGTAGGAGTGGAAAGAGGTTAAGCAGCTTTTCCCAGTTAGGTTTGGGTTTTGGGGAGGAGGCAATGCATAGAATCAACTCTGATTAACATGTAGTTTGAACTTTACTCATAAGGTGGGGTGGTGGGGAGCATGAGCATATGCTTAAAGCTTCTCCATAACTTCATTCTTGATGCTGTACACACCCTGCCCTATTTGCAGTGTTTTCATTTTGATACTAGGAATGAAGATCGTGAGCGGGCATGGAGGGCATCGCGAGACACCAAACTGGAACCCATTCCAAACTGTGAAGCCTGGTGAGTTCACTCTTTGCCGTGGTTGCAGCTCTTGTCTACTCAGAATTTTCACCATCAACCTGTCCATAGCAAGCCATGCTGAGGACTTGCCAGGACAACGGGCAGGGCCTTTTTGGTGGTGGCACTCTCACTGAAACAATTTACTCCCCAGATAGGCAAGTTCAACAGGTCTGTCTTTCGGCTTGTTTGTTTTTCTGGAGATATGAAAGAATCCACTGGCAAACGTTTGGGGAGCTAACTTTAGTTTTCTGAGATTCTGATTTTTATAGGGTTTTTAGTGGCTGTGGCACTGTTTGCTGGTTTTTACGGATGCCTTTTAGTGATGGGTTTTCATCTGTTGTTAGGTTTCTTCCGGGCTCCTTTGGAGCCATGGGGAGAGAAGGTAAATCTCTACACAAAAGATTCATGACCCAGCTAAAGTGATGATGTGCCTTCCAAATTTGATCACTTTCAGTGGGAGAGTTAAGTACTGTTCACTGACATCAAAGAACCGTAGAGCTGGAAGGGACCACAAGAGTCATCTAGTCCAACCCCCTGCAATGCAGGAATCTTCCTGCCCAATGTGGAGCTCGAACTCACAACCCTGAGATTAAGAGTCTCATGCTCTTAACGACTGAGCTATCGTGCATAGGCTAATAGGGTTTTTTTACAAGTGCTTGACTTGTCCCTCTGGAAGCAAAGGAACATAGGAAGGTGCCTCACACCAATTTATCCATCTAGCTCAATATTGCCTACACTCATTGCAAGCAACTGTCCCATCCCTGCCTTTGAGACCCCTGCATTCAAAGCAGATTCTGTACTGCTGAGCTACAACCTTCCCTCAAATAAATTGGTATTAGCTTGGAACACAGCCTCCCCCAATGTGGTGCTGGTTCCCCAGTGGTGCCAGCCGGGACTGGTGTGAGCTGTACTTGCAAACATCTGGAGGGCACTAGGTTAGGGAAAACAAACTTCTTTTTTTATTACAGACTTCATTGAATCTTTTAAGGACAATTGCCAAGCATCAAGCTAAAGCACAAATGCATGTATAGATGTTAAGTCTTGTATGCAGACTCACTTTTTTAAAACAAAATAAAAAAATTCCTTCCAGCAGCACCTTAAAGACCAACTAAGTTTTTATTTTGGTATGAGCTTTCGTGTGCATGCACACATCTTCAGATACACTTCAATTTTTAAAATAATAATAATCAGAGTGAAGCATTCTATGTTTGGTTTGTTTTTTTGTTTTGTTTTTTAAAGCATGTTTCTCGTCCTTAATAAGCTCAAAGGTGGGTGCATGATGAAATCTCAGAAACCAAAAAGCAATGTTTGGAGTCGGGGGTGGGTGGGATAGGGCCAGAGTTCAGCTGATCAGAGAGGGTGAGGTTTCTAGATCCTTTGTTCTTTCCATTTTAATTTTCAAGGCTTTGTCTTGCAGTTAAAATAGCAATCCAAATTCTCTTTATGAAATACACAAAGAGAGAGAGAGGAAAGAAGCACAGGAGACATGGGTGGGGTGTGTGTGTGGAATATCTCTGCCCCTTTTGCACATTAAAAAGCCATAAATGGATCTTCAGAAAGTCAGTGGCCATGTGTGAGCTTGCCGTAACTCAGGGCCTAGTGCAGTCCTGCAAGCTCGTTTTTCAGAACTGTAGTTAAAGCATAGGAAGCTACCTTACACTGAATTAGACCCCTGTTCCATTTTGCCAATGGTTTCCCAAACTTGGGTCTCCAGCTGTTTTGGGACTACAACTCCCATCATCCCTAGCTAGAAGGGCCAGTGGTCAGGGATGATGGGAGTTGTAGTCCAAAAACAGCTGGAGACCCAAGTTTGGGAAACCCTAATGTGGCTCAGTGCTGTCTATACTGACTGGCAGTGGCTCCTACCAGTGGTACCTGGGGATGCAGAGGATTGAATATGAGGCCTTCTGCGTGCAAAGCAGAAACTTCACCTCTGTAGCCCACCTTTTTCCCAAGAAGCTCAAGAGGACGTACATAGTTCTCTCCCCAACCCGTTATATCCCCACAACAACCCTGTGAGGTAGGCTAGGCTGGGAGTGAGTGACTGGCCCAAGAACACCCAGCGAGCTTCATGACCGAGTGGGGAATTGAACCCTGGCCTCCCAGGCCCTAGTCGAACGCTTTAACTACTGCTCCACACTGCCTGTCAGCAGTCTCAGTACCTAGATCCATATTGTAGGCCAGGGTTCCAGGCAGGGGACCTTTCTGCCTACCTGGAGATGATAGGGATTCAGCCTGGGACCTGCTGCATGCAAAGCAGAATCTCTCCACCTGAGCTATGGGTTTTCGCAGGCGGCAAGCACACTGGGGGAGACTCTTGAGAGCAGGCCAAGGGGTCTTAAGTAACTCCTTTTCTCCCCTATCTTGTTCCCTGTGGCTCCTCCTACGCTCCCTTTGCCTCTGCCTGGTGGGAGGGCTGCCCCTTCAGCGCCAAGCCGACAACTGAGGAAGTCAAGGGCTGGTCCCAGTCTTTTGACAAGTTGATGAAGAACCCAGCCGGCAGGAACGTGTTCCGGGAATTCTTACGGACTGAGTACAGCGAGGAGAACATGCTCTTCTGGCTGGCTTGCGAGGAACTCAAAAGCGAGTGCAACAAGCATGCCATCGACGAGAAGGCTCGGATGATCTACGAAGATTACATCTCCATCCTTTCGCCCAAGGAGGTACCTGTCCGTTTGCAGCTAGAATTGTAAAGTTGGAAGGGGTCCCGTCCCGAGGGTCAGCTAGTCCCACCCCCTACAGTGCAGGAATCTCAACTAGATCATACATGACAGATAGCTACCCAACCTATGCTTAAAAACTGTTATTTGATAATGTACCTTATTATCCCTCCCCCGGCTGATGTTTCCATTTCCCCTGTACTCCCCAGTAGGGCTGGGTGATGTATCGATACGTCATCCAAAATTGGTTTGAAGTCCACATCGTGATAACGGTTTCATAATATTTGACATGGCGATATTTCGTGAATCATATGTGTGTGCTATGTAAAAAACCATGATATGGGGGAAAACAGTCATCCCTTCTCTTGTGATTCCTGCTGCCCCTGTTGCTCTGCACTACAAAATAACAGCTGTAACAATTTGTTAAAGATAAATAAAAATGTGTCGCTTTTAGACCCCTAAGTAGGAGCAGTTTCCGGGACATTACCCCCTTTGCTTCTACATAGTTAACATCCTTATTGCAGACATCATGAAAAATCAGTATATCACACTGTTTAGCTGGTGAAAACCAGACATCGCTCAGCCTTTCTTCTCTCCAGCAGATTTGCTTCCCGTCTTTCCCCTAAAAGGTGTGTCGCTTCTCTCGCCCACCTGTCCTTCAGGTCAGCCTGGACTCCCGCGTCCGCGAAGGCATCAACCGCAAGATGCAGGAACCGTCTTCACACACCTTCGACGATGCACAGCTACAGATCTACACGCTCATGCATAGAGACTCCTACCCCCGTTTTCTGAACTCAGGCGTATACAAAGCACTGCTCCAGAGCGTCTCTCGGTCATCCTCGGAGTCCTAAGCCCCTTCCACCACCGCCATCACTGGGGAGGGTGGGGAGAGAAGCAAAATACGAAGTGACGGTTCACCTTTCATACGGCAGGTGTTAACTTTGGGTATATATGGACCTCCCACTTGGTCTTACAGAACCAAGGGACCTGAAATGGCATTCCGGGCCAAATCCCACAACACTGCCTCGGTTCTGAACAGCAAGCTGCTGGGTCCAACTTACTAGGAAGTTCGCTCCATGCAAACCTGCCCTGTCTTCTTCTGCCAGAATGGTGGCGCCTGCCGTCACGTGAACCTCAAAACTCAGGCCTCTGCTTTTACTACTGAATCCGTGTTGGCAAGCTAGCACATGCTGACCACACAGAAGAACTAAAGTACAGAAGGAATTGGCCAATTGGTGCTGGGAGGGGTGGGTGGGGAGGGGGCAAGAGAATCCTGGGCAACATGGCGAAAGAAAGAAAAAAGGCCAAAATCCACATCTTCTGAATATTGTTCTTCCTGTCTTTTTTCTGTTTTGTTCAGTTAAAAAAAAAGAGCTGTTTCCGTGGCAGATCTCAAATGGTTCTGGTGGAAACTTCAGTCAGACCAATATGGGTGTAGCATAAGAATATTCTGAATTGCACAGGTGTAGGTGGTGGTTTTTGCCAGAGAAGAGTCCCGTGCAACTCAAAGGCTTTCTCTCCCCCCCCCCCAAGTTGCATTTATTCCAGCTGGGGCCAGACCTCGGGAAGGCTTCTGTCATCTCAGGGATGTGGAAAAACTGAGCAGGGCTTGGCCTCAAAGCTCTTGGAGGGGGGATAGGTAGGGTTGTTGAGGAGTTCCACTGAAAGCAGACCTCCCTGGTGCAAATCATGGTTTTTCCCTTCCCAGAAGCAACCCGGAAGTAAACTCCAAATTTCCTGAGATCCCAGAAGTGTACTTCCACGTGATAGACCCCCGTGTTATCAGCACAGGGGAATTCATAGTACGATTACGTGTTTGTCCTACAAAGATTCAGGAGGCCTTCGGTGGTGGAGATGCTTATTGGAGCCCATCAGATTCTAGGAGGTGTGAGGCTCTGGAACGGAGAACTGGTTTTCGAAAGGTAAAGGAAGTGTTTGGCAGGTGGCCACCTTATTCTTTTGGGAGCAGACTTGGATGGAGAAGGAAACTTTTCCGCCGGGCCACAGCAGAGTTCCTCAGCACTCTGTGGCACAGCAGTCATGCCAAGATGAGGCCTTGAGCCTCTGAAGGCTGTTGCTTTCATGTCCTGCTTGTGAGCTTCCTAGAAGCATCCGGTTAAGCAGAAAGCTAGAATAGATGGACCATTGGTTTGATCCAGCTGGTCTCTCCTCACTGCACATGCTAGAGCAGAATGGAGTAGCTCAGTCATGCCTGTTGGAGGAAGACAGAGCACCTCCTCTCTCCAGCGACTCAACAGCAGAAGTAGGCTGAGTGAGTGAGTGAGATAGGACTATGGGGTATGGGATGGGGTGGTGTGTCTCAGAGGCTGGGTTGCTTAGCAACAACCTATAAGGAAGTCTAAAGGTCAAGGGTGTCACACACGCCTCTCAGATTTGCAGAGTTGGAAGGGACCCTGAGGATCATCTAGTCCAACCCCCTGCAATGCAAGAATCTCAACTAAAGCTACCAGGACAGGTGGCCATCCAACATTGCTTAAAGGCTCCCAGAAGGAGTCCATTCCACTGTTGAACAGCAGTCGCCGTCAGAAAGTCCTTCCTCCTGTTTAGTCAGAATCTCCGTTCTTGTAACTTGAAGCTGTTGGTTTGAGTCTTATCCTCTGGAGCAGGAGAAAACTAGCTTGCTCCATCTTCCATGTGGCAGTTCAAGAGATATTTGAAGATGGCCATCATATCTCCTCTCAGTCTCCTCTTGAGAAGACAGGCATCCCCCCCAGATTCCGTTTCTCCCACCATACTGTTGCAGTTACAGGAGAAGCTGTATCTGCAAAAAGGGACAGAAGCTCCTTGGCAGAAACTCCTTGCATGGAGTGTGACGGCTGCCCTTCTTGTTCTGTTCATGCAGAGTTTCTGCAAGCAAAACCCTCACCTGAACTATGCCAAGTCGCAGAGGGCATCTGCCTGGGGCAATGCCAGTTTGTGGGCTCTTCCTCACACTAGATGCGCAGCTGGTTTTGTGTCTTCTTCCATCAAAGATGGGGCATCGTCCTTTTGTTCTCCACCCCGCCCCCTTTTCATGATCTCAAAAGCTTATATTGTTTGATGCTGGGTGCCAAAGTTGTAGCTAGTGTCATGAACCGCAGCCTGTTTGTCACAGCCTCTTCCGAAAGATGGGTGTGGGTGTCTGTTGAAATCATGCTTTCATCAAGCCACGATATGCAAGGATGTTGAGGCCTCTGTATCTGTGTCGCCGCCACCCCACACCAATGTTGGAGAGCTAGTTGGGTGTCCAGTAAGACTTGAGCTCCCTCTCGACCGTCTTTTATTTGCAGTTCTCTCGTTTCTGCCTAGTAACACCTGCACTTTGCGAAACTGGCCTTGGAGAGTCTTAAAAGGACCAGTTGGGTTTCCACACAGAGGGCACACATTCACATCATGGCAGGCTTCACACACACACACACACACAACAAACAAACCCTTTTTTGACCTGTGGAATTCCCTTCCACCAGAAGTAATAAAGGCCAATTGTGTCAATTGAGGATTATTCTTTTTTTTTACAGGTGCGAGAAATGTGAGAGTAGCTGCAAGTGACCTCCAGTAATTACAACAGTGTGAATAGGCTGAGTGTCCTTAATTCTGGAAAGAAAGGAAGCGGCACTTTGTGAGAGAGTACTGTAGCTCTGTTAGGATACATCCAGGCCCGTCCTAGCCATAGAGACAAGTGGCGCGGAGAACCACGGCGCCGGGCGCTGGAAGAGCGCCAAGTGACCGCAGGGTTCCGGCGACCTTCCAGGACTGCGCTCCTTCTCCGAAGACTCCGCGCTGCGCCTCCTCGTTTCCCCAGAGCTGGGTTCTGCTCAGTCGAGCTTCGCCACCAGCGCACGCACAGCGCCCAAGCAGCTCTTGCTGGTCCCGCGGTGTGCACGCTGGTGGCGAAGCTTGACTGAGCAGAACCCATCGCTGGGGAAACGAGAAGGAGGTGCAGCGCGGAGTCCTTGGAGGTGGCCTCCCGCTGCTGCCGTGGTCCGCTTGGCACTCCCGGGCCCTTGGAGAGGCTCTGGAGGGGGGCGCTGGAGGGACCTAGCGCCCGGGCGCTGGATGGGCTTAAGACGGCCCTGGATACATCTTTCCTGATTCAGACTGGAGAGATCAGTGCTGACTCTTGCATTGATATGGACGTAGTGATGTAGATCATTCTTATTTCCATTTCATAAATTGAAAACTCAAAACAACGCAGCAAATGCCTCACCAGCACCCAACTCTCTTCATGGGCTGCAACAGTTGTGGTGCTTCTGTGGGTCTTGTCCCTTTGGGTTAAGGAATATGGCTAGTGTTTGTGCTGTGCATTGAGTGGGAAAGCCGAGGCAAACTTGTGTCACAGTAACTATAGGGGCAAATAAAATTCCCCTGTGGGTGATGTTGACTCAATATATAGAGAATTTACCTTGGCAGCCACCTGCCAGATCCATGCAAAAAAAAAAAAAAGGCCCACCTGCCACACTCATTTTGGAGAACAGGCAACAAAATGTGGGGTTATGTTCCATGTTCTGGGGTGGCTGTTATGCTGCTTTGAACGTGGAGGTGATGATTATCTGAGTGCTCCACCAAGGAACGAAGATACAACCACACACACCTTGCTTCTTAATGCTGTTTTGTGATTTTCTAAAAGCAGCAGAAATGCATCTGGATTCCAGCACTTTTTTGACCAAAGCTTTTCCTGCAAGCATGGGTCAGGTGCAAGGTCTGTGGATATAAGGGATCTGGTTTGTGTATGAGAGAGAGAAATGTTTGGGGGGAATGGTCAAGAGATCGCCCTGCTAATTGTACCTGCTGGAAAGATGTTGGGATGGGCGGATCTGAGTAGGAAAAAAGCTGGAGGAGAAAGGGTTAAGTTGCCTCTCCCCACCCAACCTTCCAATTGGGCCATTTTCAATTTAAAAAGAAGCATAGCACTCTAATGTGATGCCAGACCAGGGGTGGGCAACCTAAGGCCCATGGACCGGATGCGGCCCAATCGCCTTCTCAATCCAGCCCACGGATCGTCCGGGAATCAGCGTGTTTTTACATGAGTAGAATGTGTCCTTTTATTTAAAATGCATCTCTGGCTTATTTGTGGGGCCAGCCTGGTGTTTTGACATGAGTAGAATGTGTGCTTTTATTTAAAATGCATCTCTGGGTTATTTGTGGGGCATAGGAATTCGTTCCTCCCCCCCCCCAAAATAGTCCGGCCCACCACATGGTCTGAGAAACGGTGGACCGGCCAGTGGCTGAAAAAGGTTGCTGACCCCTGGGCTAGACTATCCAGTGCTCGGCATGGAGAGCAGGTTTTGCCACAGGAAATCTCCCTATGTGATTTCTCCAATATTAAGGATGGGTGTTATTCACTGGGGTGAATGCGTAAAGAGTCCTGCCTGGGGCATGGACAAAATATTGTCCCCAACCTTTTAGAATCAAATGTGCTTCCTACACAGCTCCGTAGGACTGAAAACTTGAGGTGCATCACAACAATTGGGGCAAATGGCTTCAAAAAGGAACAAGCCTGCATTGCATGATAGATATTTTCCAGTTAGCTGAGTGGGATAAGTGCGTTTTCTCAGGAAGAGAGATACGGGCTAAATTTGAAGAGCTTTCAAAGCCTCTGCCTGAAGCTGCAAGGATTTTAATTTTTTTTAACCTTAAGCAAAGCTTCCACATGCACTTTTGCACATCTCTGCCACTCTGGGGAAGGACCCATACAAATTATTCCAACTGTGAGCTGGGCAAAGTTAGGTAATGTATGGAGCTGCATGTTACTGAGCCCTGTCAGTTCTGACTGGGCGCTTAACAATGACGTCTCCCTCCTGGGATATTGATTTGGGTTTAAGATCCCCAGGTGAACATACAAGATGAAACAGTCTACAGTGGTACCTTGGTTCTCAAACTTAATCCGTTCCGGAAGCCCATTCCAAAACCAAGGCACACTTTCCCATAGAAAGTAATGCAAAATGGATTAATCCATTCCAGACTTTTAAAAACAACCCCTAAAACAGCATTTTAACATGAATTTTACTATCTAGCGAGGCCATTGATCCATAAAATGAAAGCAATAATCAATGTCCAGTACTATAAAATAAATAAGACAGTATTGTAGAGGATAAAAAATATCATCCGCACAGTCACAAGAACAAATTAACAGAAAAGGCCTCAAAAATGCAAAATAGTAAAAACAAAAGCACCAAACTTAATCCGTTCCGGAAGTCCGTTTGACTTCCGAAATGTTCGAAAACCAAGACGCAGCTTCTGATTGGTGCAGGTGCCCCGGAAATAATAGCTGACAGCCACATTGGATGTTCGCCTTCCGAATAAAGTTTAAAAACCGGAACACTTCCGGTTTTTGGCGTTTGGGAACCAAGGAGTTTGAAAACCAAGGTACCACCGTACTTAAAACATCACATTAAGCAGGTAAAGTGGTTCAAGCACCCAAATATTCATGCCCTTTCACAGACCTTCAAATGCACACGTGAAAATCTCTCCCAAATTGCCAGTGAGCGGGAGGTTGGGGGGCAGCCCCTTTTGTGGAGTTTTACCAATGGGAGGGTCTGCTGCAGAAAAAGCCCTATTGCATGACACAGACCTGGCCACAGCATCAGGTGCAGCCACCAGTGGAAGCAAAGCAACAAGGCCCAGCCTGGCAAGTAATGGAGAGTAGCTCCCAGTGAGTTCTTTGGTCCCGACTCCCAAGTTGTTAAAAGACAACACCTTGTAGCAAATGTCAGTGAGATCTGTCCAATAGCTACAACTGAGAGAGCCCTTTTCTCTGGGCTTCCAATTTAATTGTTTAGTCATGTCCAACTCTTTGTGACCCCATGGACCAGAGCACGCCAGGCACTCCTGTCTTCCACTGCCTCCCGCAGTTTGGTCAAACTCATGTTGGTAGCTTTGAGAACACTGTCCAACTTGATACCCTCCAACATTTCTCCAATGTGGCACAAAGGGCGGGAGAATATGATCAAAAGGTACATGCAATCTTTGGGACGTGGGGGAAGTTTATCGAATGCATGGTAGGCAAAGCAGATTGATGATTCTGTCCAGAGCACTAGAACTCTGGGTATCCCAATGGATTTTACTGGGAGTGGATTCAGGACAGACCAAAGTACTGCTAACAAAGCAGTATGTAATTTTTGTAGATTTGGAAGGGATCACCAGGGTTCATTTAATCCACCCCCCTGCAATGCTGGAATCCAATGTGGGGCTCGAACCCACAACCCTGAGATTAAAAGTCTCGTGCTCTACCAACTAAGCTATCCTAGCAGTAGATCACTGCCACTGTCTTATCTGGTTTTATAAAAAGAAAATGTGTGGAGGGCAGCTCTGTGCAAAGCTACTTAGCCATGCTGGTGAAGTGGAATCTCCGTGTTTTCAGGCAGCCTCAACCCCAACACGTGTTTGTGGGTCATGTTGGTTTGTGAATTTCCCAGAGGCACCTTGGCTGGCAACTCTTGGAATTTGGTTGCTTGGCTATGCAGAGCGCCTTGGTTTCTAGTCCTCATGTTCTCTTGTGCAACTTTCAATTGCTGTAACGTATCTGCAAGGGGATTTTCTGTATAGTGTGCCCATGATGCAATGCATAGAGAATCCTATTTGCAGGGCAGGGAGTAGGACTCTTATGACCTTCAGATTCACCTAGCTCTTTTTACGCTTCAGCTTGCTATGAAGATGAGAGCAGGAAAGATGCGGCCAATCAAAATGATTCCTTTATATAGTATCTGCATTTTAAAATTGCAGCACCGTTTCCCTAAAATTAGGTTTTTAGTTTACTTTTAGGTAAAATAAACGATCATGAAATGCTATTTTACAGTGGATCTTATATTGCACTCATTTTGGATTTTTTTGGGGGGGAGGGGGGGTCTGTCCCCCCCCCCAAGAAAATCCTTATTCTATGGATGCCATGGAAACAGCAGCAAATACCTAGCTGAATGCACAACAGTTGTTTCTCCATATCAAGCAACTCCAGCAGGAATGGAAATATGTTGGGGGAGGAAAGAAAATTATGTTTATTTTTGCAAAACATAAAAGGTGGAGCTTGGAAGCGGATCGGCAGGCTTGCTGCAATATTTGTCATATTTAGTCTGTTCTCCAACTGGCAAAGGTACAAAACAGCTATGGAATCCCAGCACACGTGGCAGGCTGCCTTTTCAGATCTTGTCAAATCCTTTCTGTCTATCTGACCCATCCCTCTACCAAAAAACCCTTTATTTTTTTATTTTTTTAAATAAGTCTCCCCCACCCGAACCGATTACGGCAGTGAGTTCCTGGTGTCTTTAAGTGATGGTATTTTAGAAGGAAAGGACAACAATGAACATGTTTTTTATTTTATTTTATTTAAACGACCTTTGTTGTTCCACTGCTTGGAAAGGGAGAATGAATGTTCACATCCATGGATATCCCAAGATCTTCCTGTGCCGGCAGGCTAGAAAGATTCTACTAAACCAATTCAAGGAAGCAAACGTGCCTGGCTGTTGTAAGTGGTTTCCCCTTTCACCTACTGGATGGCTATTTTATTTATTTATTTTTTTTAAAAAAACCAAAGGCAACCAGTGGGATTTCGCTCTCACCTCTGCCCTCTTTAGAAGGAAATCCTGCTCGACCTAAATCTATGAAAATTATGCAGTCATTTGGCCCTGTGGCACTGATTTCTAAAGAGGGACTTTGATGTTTTAGAATTGCTACCCGGGTGCAGTGCATGAAGAGCTCATGGCCTCATCTTTCTGTTAGGAATTTTTATTACTTTGTTCCTTCGCAACTGTGCCTGGAACATACCAAAAAAAGCAGGTGGGGAGGTGCAGCAAAGGGCAGGAGGTGCAAGCCAATCTGCCTTTGCCAAAAGCTGTGCCATCTCCCCTCCACTTCTCTGCATTTTCATGCTCACAGGTGCTGCCCTACCTTCGAGCTACATTGGCGGCCTGGGAGTGATGGTGCAAAGTCCGGATTCAAAAGCCTTTCCCTGGGATCGAAGTGGGTGCTGGCTTTTCCGCCATCTAAAAGCCCAAGCCAGCCATGGCCTTCCCCACTCCTTCCACCCACTTGAAATGTCTTGAGCACAACACCTTCCCCTTGCCAGGGACCCACCGGGCCTTTCCCTCGGCGGCTGTTGCGTGCCCAATCTCACGTTCGCCAGCAGATTCTTCTTTTCTTGACCCTTCCGCGTTTGCATCTGCTGGCCAGGTCATTCGCTCCATGCTGTAGCGGTCTTGCTCTCCTTTCTGTCGTGCACCCAGTGGACCAGCACAGACACCCCCACAAGAGCCCAACTGGGAGATGGGCCCCACCGCTTCCAAGATCCTCCTGTGTGGGTGGCCGGCAGAGGGCAGGGGGGTTTCTGCTACTCACGAGGCCAGCAATGTTGCTACCCGCTAAGGAAGGCAAGGGAATCTCGAGGCACGAGTTCTCAGCAAGCCTGACAAATGTCAATTCCCAGATTTCTTTGCCACGACAGGTAAACTATTATAAATGTGTAGTGGAGATAAACCCCAAAAGGTTCAGTGCACAGCATCAAGTGGACAACCAGGAAGTTGGAGGGCAAAGCACGAGAACGAAGCCTGACTTTACCCCCTCTCCGGTGTCAAGCACTTCCTAATGGAGGTAGTCCTCATGAGGTTCTTATTCGGTATGCTTCGTTGCTCTGAATCCATCCCCCTCACATACCTTTCTTTTGCGACACCTTTTCTGAGGCGTCTTGTCGTACTGCCTGGTTCTGGGAGAAGATCTGCTTTGAAACTGGTTTCATTGTCACCCCCACCCCAAAAGGAACTCCTTATGGGTTGTGGTCTGGCAAGCGTGCGGAGGGGTCTCAACTAAGAATTGCCCATAGAATTTTATTCCATAGACATAAGCCTCGGTTGCAGCGGCTGCAAATGTGGCTTCCTACGTCTCCCCTTCTCCTGCCTCTGTGCTAACAGAGTGAGGCAGACATTCGTTTGAGCTTTTGAGAGAGGGCACAAGAAAGGGGTGTCAGAAGAAGCTACCGTATGCTCAAGACGAGACACCTGGCCAAATTTCTTTTTAAAAAAACCAAAACCAAAAAAAAAACGTTTAATACTGCTCCAGACCCTCACAAAATACTGATTCAGGATGAGAAACTCCAAAGGTGGTCAAGTCCACACAAATTCTCCATCTGGCCCCCTCCCAGCCTCCAACCCCGGCTGCTGCTCTTTCCAGAGGTGTGCAGGCAGCTGGGACCTCCTCTCCTCTGGATGATGTAGAGAGCACAAAGCAAACTCGGCGACAAAAACAGTACAAAAGTTGCTGGCGGTGGTGGGGGAATGTATGGCAGAGATCCGGCCCAGCGCTGGCGGCTGCAGCTGATGCTCTGGTCCGGGACATCTCAGCAGAACTGCAAGAAGTTGGTAGGATTGGAAAGACTCAACCAAGACACCTCTGATTTTACCCCAAAAACACAGAAGCAGCAAAGACTCTTTGCAGAATGACCAGATTTGATTTTCTTGCTGCTGTGCAGTATTGGCAAGGAAGGGAAGGGACTCGGGAAGACAAAGAGGGCTGACAGGGCAGGGAGACTGGCCTGAGAGTTGTGATTTTTTTTAAATAACAAAGCCACACCCTGCCTGCTAGAATCCCACTGCAGCCATTACATGTCATTGACTACAAACCTTTTTGGCTGCATGCGGAGGTCAAACTGAACACAGTACTTCTATCTGCCAATGTGATGCCTTCCATATGTTGGACTACAACTCCCATCATCCCTGAGCACTGGCCGTGCTGACCTGGGGCTGATGGGAGTTAACAGTCCATCAATGTCTGCAGGGCAAGGCATTGGCTAGCCTGCTGTAGACAGACAGAAAGAGAGGCAGAGAGTCCTCCATTAAAGATAACAAAGAGACCAGGCCACAGGAGCTCCATTAAAAGTGGTCTCGATATGAACATTACTGAAAATACAAGTTGGAGACATGGTGTAGCAGCAAACACGGGCCAATGGGTAAACAACAATCCAATTCAGATGATAGAGTGCGTGTGAAGTATAAAACAATTATGCAAAAAGCACGGGACAAGATCTATATCGGGCACCCCCAAACTCGGCCCTCCAGCTGTTTTGTGACTACAACTCCTATCATCTCTAGCTAACAGGACCAGTGGTCAGGGATGATGGGAATTGTACAGTGGAACCTCGGTTTATGAACACCTCGGTTTACGAATTTTCGGTTTATGAACACCGCGGACCCATCTGGAACAGATTAATTCACTTTCCATTACTTTCAATGGGAAAGTTCGCTTCAGTTTATGAACAGACTTCCGGAACCAATTACACCCATGCTTCGGGTTAAGTACGCTTCAGGTTGAGTACTCCGCAGACCATCTGGAACAGATTAATCCACTTTCCATTACTTTCAATGGGAAAGTTCGCTTCAGTTTATGAACGCTTCAGTTTATGAACAGACTTCCGGAACCAATTGTGTTCATAAACCGAGGTACCACTGTAGTCCCAAAGTTTGGGGATGCCTGATTATATGATCTATGCCTATTCTCCAAGTGTCTGAAGGAGTGCAAAGCAAGACGGGAGAGCTCAACCTACGTTGTTTGGAGAATTGTTTTATTCTTCACATGTGCCATTTCATCTGGAGAAGAGGTTGGTGGAAGACGGCGTAATGGAACTGCAGGTTTTGCCCTTAGGTCAAATCAATAAAGGGAGTCAGGCGTGCTTACCTTCCAGCGGTTCCCACACTCATTGCACACAACAAAAGTGGTCATTGGCTCATCTGAACTGCGGGTTTGCACCTGTGGGAAGGAAGGAAACACCTGAGGAGGAGTGAGGCCTGTACTGCCTGTCTTTCCACATTGCCTCCCATCATGCGGGTGTGGAGGACTCCCTGGTCCTGAATGGGGTAACTGTGCCCCTGAAGGACCAGGGGCACAGCCTGGGAGTCATTTTGGACTCACAGCTGTCCATGGAGGCGCAGGTCAATTCTGTGTCCAGGGCAGCTGTCTATCAGCTCCATCTGGTATGCAGGCTGAGTCCCTACCTGCCTGCGGACTGTCTCGCCAGAGTGGTGCATGCTCTGGTTATCTCTCGCTTGGACTACTGCAATGCGATCTACGTGGGGCTACCTTAGAAGGTGACCCGGAAACTACAATTAACCCAGAATGCGGCAGCTAGACTGGTGACTGGGAGCGGCCGCCGAGATCACATAACACCGGTCCTGAAAGACCTACATTGGCTCCCAGTACGTTTCCGAGCACAATTCAAAGTGTTGGTGTTGACCTTTAAAGCCCTAAACAGCCTCAGTCCAGTATACCTGAAGGAGCCTCTCCACCCCCATCAGTCTGCCCGGACACTGAGGTCCAGCGCCGAGGGCCTTCTGGCAGTTCCCTCGCTACGAGAAGCCAAGTTACAGGGAACCAGGCAGAAGGCCTTCTCGGTAGTGGCACCCACCCTGTGGAATGCCCTCCCACCAGAGGTCAAAGAGAACAACAATTACCAGACCTTTAGAAGGCATCTCAAGGCAGCCCTGTTTAGGGAAGCTTTTAATGTTTGATTTCTTTATTTTAATGTTTTGTTGGAAGCCGCCCAGAGTAGCTGGGGGAACCTGGCCAGATGGGCGGGGTATAAATAATATATTATATTATTATTATTATTATTATTATTATTATTATTATTATTATTATTATCTGCACTTGCTTGTTTGCCCGCCACTCGTTTTAGAATGGAAAACTGGTGCTCAAGCCAGTAGCAGCTCCACAGAAACTTGTTCTGAGGATTTTGGGGGGTGAGAAAGCTCCCCCGCTATTGGCCTTAGCAAAGCTACCAATTACAACCCGTCCTGATGTTGCCAGAGATGGAAGAAGACCCAAATAATCCTCTTTCATTTCCATCAGTAGAAGTGGACGGCTGTATTGTCCTTTCCCTCAACTGGCCTGGTACAAATCTGGACTCAATCCTGACGGAACCGATCCTTCCAAGGAGAAGTTGAAGACCCTCACATCTTTGTGGAATGAGAGGGTGTTCAGGACCTCGAGGAGGGTGCCCTGTGCACACCTGGAGTCTCACCTGGGTGTAGGTGCAGTTCTTTTTCTTGCACTTCCCGCAGGTGAAGAGGTCAGTCTGGGTCCCTCCCGTCTTCGCCATCTGATGCTCCCGGATGGCCTCCTTGGTCATGGCTTTCCGGATTTCTTTCAGCTCGTTGCTGGCCATTTCCTTTCAGGGAAATAAGATAAGGGCACCCGCTCAAGTTTGGCTTTCTCAATTTGCACACTAGCGAGCTGCATTTCCACTAAACGTGTTCAAAGGCACTCTATAATGAACTTTTGTCCCGCACGGTCATCGGAAACCGTGGAGCAAATGAGCTCCCCCCTGAAAGAGCTATGATCTTAACCTTTTTTGGTTTCACGGGCCAGTTTAAATACAGCAGGAAGAGACGGGGACTGAGAGGGGGGAAGCGGCAGTTTTAAACAACAACAGAAGCTTGAATAAAGCAGAGTCGGGAAGACACTGGCGGTGAATTTAATTTTAACAAGGAGAAATGTAAGGCACTACACTTAGGCAAAAAAAATGAAAGGCACAAATACAGGATTGGGTGACACCTGGCTTGAGAGCAGTACATGTGAAAAGGATCTAGGAGTCTTGGTAGACCACAAATTTGACATGAGTCAACAGTGTGATGCAGCAGCTAAAAAAGCCAATGCAATTCTGGGCTGCATCAATAGGAGTATAGCATCTAGATCAAGGGAAGCAATAGTACCACTGTATTCCGCTCTGGTCAGACCTCACCTGGAGTACTGTGTCCAGTTCTGGGCACCACAGTTCAAGAAGGATACTGACAAGCTGGAACGTGTCCAGAAGAGGGCAACCAAAATGGTCAAAGGCCTGGAAACGATGCCTTATGAGGAACGGCTTAGGGAGCTGGATATGTTTAGCCTGGAAAAGAGAAGGTTAAGGGGTGATATGATAGCCATGTTCAAATATATGAAAGGATGTCATATGGAGGAGGGAGAAAGATTGTTTTCTGCTGCTCCAGAGAAGCGGACACGGAGCAATAGATTCAAACTACAAGAAAGAAGATTCCACCTAAACATTAGGAAGAGCTTCCTGACAGTAAGAGCTGTTCAGCAGTGGAATTTGCTGCCAAGGAGTGTGGTGGAGTCTCCTTCTTTGGAGGACTTTAAGCAGAGGCTTGACAGGTATATGTCAAGAATGCTTTGATGGTGTTTCCTGCTTGGCAGGGGGTTGGACTGGATGGCCCTTGTGGTCTCTTCCAACTCTATGATTCTATGTTGGGAAGAGGCAGATTAAAACAAGTTTTGAGTATGGCACAAGGGGATCAGGAAAGACTGTTGTGTTTAATTCTGCATTGTTACCATCACTGCTATTTCTTCTTGTTAAAATTGTTTAAGATGCACACGCACAACCAATCAGTGTCTCTCCTTCCCTGCTTTACTCAAGCTTCTGCTGCTGTTTAGAACCACTCTTCCTCTCAGTGGGGAAATGGTCACACACAGAGGGACCCTTCTTCCTTGCCACCAAGGCCTTCCCTTAAACCCCCTCCCCACACTTACAGCAGACGTGAGCTTCCTCCTTCCTGCCCCTTCCTCTGTCCCCTGCCTGCCTTTAGAACCTTTAGAAATGGACAATGAAAACAGAACGACGCTGGACCCAGGCAAATACAGTATAGAGACAACCCAAGGAGAATAAAACACAGAGCGAGAAATTCAATGTGCTGCTACAAACATCCCATCAGTACAAGCCTCTCCGCTTGTCATATGGAGCCCTCTCTTCTCCTCCCCCTGCATGCAGCTCTGGGGATCCTCCCACCCCAGAGCTGGGGGGGGGGGCGTGCAGAGGGAGGGAGGCGGAAAGGCCGACTAGGCTAGCAGAAGTCCTTGCAAGGGCTTCCACTAGTGGGACCAGTAAGTAGAATCCAGGCCCGAGCCTCTACTGTGAGCCCCACACCTTAAAATACATACTTTATCCTTTTAAGGTTTTCTCCGGAGGATGCATGTCAGAGCTGGCCCAAAGCATTTGACCCCCTCTGCAAAGGCCTTTCCCCTCTGTTTACAGACAGTAATTTTAACCCTACACTGGATATTCCTCCTTGTCAACGGCAGCTGTTTAGAATTTTGGTAACAGAACTACATCTTTGAAAGATCAGGCTATTTAGTAGACTGGAGCAAGTCTCACTGGGTTTTGCTAGGCAACCGTCCATCTCACCTCCGAGGTCATCACCGCAATTTGCTCTGCAGTGATCACTCCACACAGGACATTCTTTCGGAGGTCAGGATTCTTGGAGTCCTTGAGGTTGGAGAGGCGGCTCCTGACCCGGTTCTTGTACTTCAAGTCTGTGTTCTTGACATCTTGGTATATAAGTTCAAAAGCCATTAAGGAGCACCACCATCAGGTTGCCTTTGCCCCAGCCCCAAACATGTTAGCCCGACAGTCTAAACCAAGGTTTGGGTATCAGGGAGAGCTCTGCATCAGCAGAGGAGTCCTAGAACCCTGACGATGGAAGGGATCACCTTGGAAGCCCCTCTGCCAGGCACCTTCAAAGATTAAGAGGAGGAAGACTGCCAAGTGACCATGAAACCTTCATTCCCTGCTCCTGAGGTTTCCTAGCCCACATTCTCCTCTCCGGGAGCTCTCTCAGCACCTTTACTACAACACCCTTCACAGGACAATAGAGAACCCATAGCCCAGGGACTGGGAGCAGGATCCAGCCTGCAGCTCAGACCCTTATTTCCGCTAACCCCCATGGGCCAAATTTGACTACCCATCTGTCAATCGGCTGATATTACAATGATGGCAGGTGACGCAGCACTTTGGAGGCCTGACAATCAGCTGATTGTTACTTGAAAGAGTCATGCACACCTCTTTGCAAGCCCCTTACTAAAAGCCCTGCACTGCCTCATGAAGTCCCAACAATCAGCTGACAGTCTGTGCTTCAGAAGGAAGGTGTGTGATGCTTCTGCAGTGCCACCAACCGACTGATCATCAAGACTTCGGAAGCACTGAACTTGGGATCAGCTGGTCTGGGATCTGAACTTGGGATCTGCAGCACTTCCAGAGCCCCAGCCCAGGTAGTTTTTGAGCTGCCCACATGACACCAGGTGATTGGCTGGTGGGTGTGGCATGGTCAAAATGGCTTGGTGGGCCAAATTATTATTATTATTACATTGTAGTTGACCGGCCTCTCAAGTTAAGCTCTCCTGCTTAACTTATTCTTATCTCTGGCACCCAGAGTGTCCGGCTTGTGGTGCTCCACTGCCGTTCTGCAGTCTTGCCATTTTCTTAAATGCGAGGATTCTTGGTAACCTCAAAAACTATCCAGGATTCTTTGAGAGAAAGCCCTACTAAACTGCTTTTAAGGGTATCATTGCATGGAGAGAGTTTAAAGTGTGAGGATTGGGAGTTTGCCTTTGAAATAATGGCTGCCCAGAAATCCCCTACGCCTCCTTTCCAATGCTACAAACAAAGCAAGGATATATTCTTCGATCTGGCCTGCAAGCTGCTCACAGTCGGCACCGATGGCCACATAGTCATCTGTGAAGAAAGAAGAAAACAAAAAGGTAGCCTAGTGGGTTAAGGACCAAGACTGCATTCCCTAAGCAAGCAGTTGCCGTCACACTTCGGCACCAGGTTCCCGCTGTACTGAACCAGAGACTCACATTTAAAGCAGAGTGCCCATCTGCGCCATTTGTCTACATACAAAGTTATAGGGTTGGACTAGATGACCCCCGTGGGTACCTTCCAATTCTATGATTCTGTGAAAGCTCAGAATTTACTAGTTCTTGGTATAAACACCAGCAAACATGGGCTGTTTGGAAAAGGGCACAGACTCAGGAATGCAAGGAAGACAACGCTGATGGAAAGGAGAAGAGGGGAGGGGAGGACTCGCTCCTTTGCTCCTTACTGTCTGTCTGCAGAGCGGAAGTCAGCATTTCTCTGCATTTGTTGCGCACCGTGTCGCATGTGACAGGCACTGGTGGGAAGGTGGTGATCTTGGGTGTGGTGGGGGTCTTCGGCAGGTCCTGCCTTTTGGCGGAGCTGGAAGAGAAATGAAGCTGGTCAAAAGGTCTCCGCTCACTTTGCAGAAATCAAATCGTGAAAGTCCAGGAGAAAGGTGGGCTTGCAGCTGGTAAAGGTAAAAGGTAAAGGACCCCTGGACGGTTAAGCCCAGTCAAAGGCGAATATGGGGTTACGCCGCTCATCTCGCTTACAGGTCGAGGGACCCGGCGTTTGTCCACAGACAGCTTTTTCTGGTTCATGTGGCCAGCATGACTAAACTGCTTCTGGCGCAACAGGACACCGTGACGGAAACCAGAGCACACGGAAACACTGTTTACCTTCCCGCCACAGCGGTACCTATTTATCTACTTGCACTGGAGTGCTAGGTTGGCAGGAGCTGGGACAGAGCAACAGAGATTCGAACCACCAAGAGGCTCAGTGGTTTAGACCACAGTGACACCTGCGTCCCGGTTGGAGGGGGGGCTCTGAGTGAGAATTCAGACCAGCCTTTGACGTCCTTGATTGCATCTCCCTGACTGGGGCTGATGAGAGTTAAAGCACTGGTTTGGCAAAGGCTGATTTTGAGTTCCATATATCAGTTCACACAAGCTTCGAGCAATCCAAAACCTTGAGAAACCAGTGCAAATAGATGTAGAGTTTCTTAGCTGCTAAGCTTTTGTCCGCATCCACTGGTCAAACAACTGCCGAGTTCCTTTATGGTTGCGATGTCCATTCTAGCCTCTTAATTTGTGCTGCACTAACTGTACTTCCAGACACAGCACAAGCGTAGCCTTATTATAGCACAATATTACAAGGTAACCAACACCCGCATTTCTGGAACTGGAACCAGTTCAGAACATGCACAGCCTCTCCTGATTCAGACATTGCAGAAAAAAATATTGCTGATGGCGTCTCACCCCAAATCTCCTAATAATAGCTTTCAATGATTTTATCTAGATCAGGAGTGAGGAATCTTTCCCCCTAGAGCTTACACACGCAATTGAGCATTTTCAATCATGAACAGGTGTTCTGGAAACAGCGTGAAGCATATTTCTAAAAATAATTTTATTATTTATATGCCACCCATCTGACTGGGTTGTCCCAGCCACTCTGGGCAGCTCCCAACAATAAATATTACACACACACACACACACACACACACAGTTTTTTAAGAAGAGCATGGGTGGCCATGTGGGGGGGTACCCCAGGGCTAGGGATGGGATTGCTGAGTTTCTGCACCCTCTTCAAACTATTCCCAGGAATTCTTGGGGGATGGCCAGGTTCATGGCATGCTGCTAAAAATGACAAGGGGCTCAGAGGTACCCTCCAGCCAACTGTATGACTTGCACTGAAGCTTTCCGTGCACAAACCGAACAACTTTCCGGCTGCACAACAGAACATCACCTTCCCCATGCAGTTCCTCCTGTGCCCTTAAATTTGATCTGGAGAATTCAGAGACTCCCATCAAGCAATTTTGGTGGTGCACGGGGTGTGTGTGTGTGTGTGGAGGGGGACTGTAGGAGGGAAGCGAGTTCCTGTTGCAAGAGCAGAAGTCTGCTTGTGCAACGCTGGATTCTGCCCTCTGGGTATATCTGCACCACAGATTTCTAAGTGACTTAATGAGCATTACTTTGTCCCAGGGAGTCCTGGGAAGTGGAGAACTGAGCAGGTCTATGGAAGCGATTGCAGAATCCTCTCCATGCTCATCAAACCAATTCCCAGTATGAAACCAAAGCAGTCTCCTTGGCAGGTGTGCTCTGCGATTCCCTCCCCCACTTCTGCTATAGCCATTTTTGCTTTGTTTCATTCCTACAGAAGGCAAGAACGTGAATAAAGGTCTGTATGCATTTATCCCTCTTGCCAAACCATGTCAAGAGCTCCCAATCTGGGGACCCCCTCCCACACTTTCACGGCACCTGGGATGAGATTTAGAACACCCCTGATATGCTTATTTCCTCGTGGTATCAACATTAGCTCCAATCCTAGAAACATGAGAGTTGGAAGGGACCCTGAGGGTCACCCAGTCCAACCCACTGCAATGCAGGAAAATGCAAGCTATCCCTTACAGGGATCGAAACGGCAACCTTGACATTATCAGCACCATGTTCTAACCAGCTGAGCTACCCAGTCGCGTTAATCTTTCCATTCATCGGGTGTCGTATAGTTCCACCTTTGGCAGTGAAACAAGCACAACAGGTTCTGTCTCTGAAATCTCCAGACAGGTTTCAGTCTCCCGTCTGAAACTGCAGAGAGCTGTTGTCAGTTAGTGTAGGGACGCTTTGGCTTGCAGGCCAGATGTAGCCTTCAGAGTTTATCCTCACTCCCCACACCTTGAACACCCCCCCTCCACTGTTTCCTGCTGGTTGCAGAGGGATTTCTCTCCCAACCCCGCCAGCCAACACAGAAATGCAGCAAATTGCAGGCGCAAAGGCCTAATCCTGATCAGGATCATTGCCTGTGGGGAGGTTTTGACTCTTTAGCCCCCAGAAATTTGCACTGCGATGAGAGACAGAGAAACTCATCATTGCAGGGCTTGCTACCACCACCGATCAGCAATGGCAGAAGCCTTGCTTGTTGCTTAGCAGCCGCATCTTTACCTGTACTATACCTGCCGTCACACGTCAGGTGTGGGCCAGGTCGGTGTGGTTTGGGCAATAACAGATTCGGAAATTTAACCCTGCCAGGCCTAATTTGGCCTGTGGGCAAGGCTTCCCACTGTTGTTGTAGAGCAGGTATCCCCAAACTTCAGCCCTCCAGATATTTTGGACTACAATTCCCATCATCACTGATCACTAGTCCTGTTAGCTAGGGCTCATGGGAGTTGTAGGCCAAAACATCTGGAGGGCCGCCGTTTGGGGATGCCTGTTGTAGAGGGTAATGTCTCTATACAGAGGCCTCTAGTAACTGCTGCCCATAGGCTAAAGGTAAAAGGACCCCTGACCATTAGGTCCAGTCGTGACCGACTCTGGGGTTGCGCGCTCATCTCGCATTATTGGCCGAGGGAGCCGGCGTATAGCTTCCAAGTTATGTGGCCAGCATGACAAAGCCGCTTCTGGCAAACCAGAGCAGCACATGGAAACGCCGTTTACCTTCCCGCTGTAGCGGTTCCTATTTATCTACTTGCATTTTGACGTGCTTTCGAACTGCTAGGTTAATAATAATAATAATAATAATAATTTATTATTTATACCCCGCCCATCTGGCCGGGTTCCCCCAGCCACTCTGGGCGGCTTCCAACAAAAACATTAAAATACAGAAATCCATCAAACATTAAAAGCTTCCCTAAACAGGGCTGCCTTAAGATGCCTTCTAAAGGTCTGGTAATTGTTATTCTCTTTGACCTCTGGTGGGAGGGCATTCCACAGGGTGGGCGCCACTACCGAGAAGGCCCTCTGCCCGGTTCCCTGTAACTTGGCTTCTCGTAGCGAGGGAACCGCCAGAAGGCCCTCAGCGCTAGATCTCAGTGTCCGGGCAGAACGATGGGGGAGGAGACGCTCCTTCAGGTATACTGGACCGAGGTTGGCAGGAGCTGGGACCAAGCAACAGGAGCTCACCCCGTCACAGGGATTCGAACCGCCGACCTTCTGATCAGCAAGCCCTAGGCTCAGTGGTTTAACCACAGCGCCACCTGGGTCCCTTGCCCATAGGCTACACCACTGAAATATGGTGCATCTGCACTGGGCAAACTAAGCTCTTGGACAGCACTTTCTTCCCAGTGAATGGGTAATTTAGAGGAACAGTCAACATACTGTGACTAGTGGGACTGCCATCTCTAGAAACCAGGCCTTCTCAGTCACAGCACCAACCCTCTGCAATAATCTCTCAATAGATATTTTCGAAAATCCATCTGTTGGGTATCTCACACAAACCAAATTTTTTTTTTAAAAAGTTACAGAGACCTATTTGGATACTTGAGAGAGTTATCCTCCTCTGTCTGTTGACTAGCAGTTTTAAAAGATGGCACTTTTACAATATATCCATGGTATTCGCCAGAAGCGGCTTTGTCATGCTGGCCACATGACCTGGAAGCTGTACGCCGGCTCCCTCGGCCAATAACGCGAGATGAGCGCCACAACCCGAGTCGGTCATGACTGGACCTAATGGTCAGGGGTCCCTTTACCTTTATTCTGACCTATATTTGCAGTGTTTCCAGTTTTATTCACGGTATTTTGATCTTCTGATTTCCATAAACTGCTTAGGAATGTTTGCCGGAAATGTTAAGAAATATGTACGGTAACTTTCTAAATAAAATGCACAGGGGACATCACTACGACCTCCCCATATACAAAAAAAAAGCCTCCACTCTCCCCTATGTCCCACTGTAATCTCTCCGTAATCCATGGCCCCATGCTGAGATAACAAAGTTATACAGAGATTGTTTCGATGGCTGAACCACAATCCATGTGCTTTGAAAGCAATTGCCGGGCAGCTGTAAGGAAAGGCTGCAAGAGATCTCCCAATGGGAATGTCAGGTCCCAGATTACGGCCACCCGAAGGCAGTAGTTTTCACATCGCTTTCCCTGGTGCCGTTCCAATAACTTGGCTGGAACCTATAAATTCTTATTATAACATCTTGCCACCTTCTGCTAACTCAAGTCAGCACTGCTATTTGAATGTCCGTAAAATGATATGCTCAAGGAAGCAACACAAGAATGGCTGCCACTGGATTTGAGTGTTAGGCCAGTGTAGGAGTGGTTGATGCTTTTGAATTATGGTGCTGGAGGAGACTCTTGAGAGTCCCATGGACTGCAAGAAGATCAAACCTATCCATTCTTAAGGAAATCAGCCCTGAGTGCTCACTGGAAGGACAGATCGTGAAGCTGAGGCTCCAATACTTTGGCCACCTCATGAGAAGAGAAGAATCCTTGGAAAAGACCCTGATGTTGGGAAAGATTGAGGGCACAAGGAGAAGGGGATGACAGAGGACGAGATGGTTGGACAGTGTTCTCGAAGCTACGAACATGAGTTTGACCAAACTGCGGGAGGCAGTGCAAGACAGGAGTGCCTGGCGTGCTATGGCCCATGGGGTCATGAAGAGTCGGACACGACTAAACAACAAGGACTAGTACTCCAGCTCCGAGCATGAAAACTTTTGTTGCTTCTCAAGGACAGCCGGCCTACTCATAAAGTTCCGACCTGGTCAGAAGAACACTGCTGCATTGAAGACCAGTGTAGTTAGGCTGGACCGTCCATAATGATCTGGGCAGGATGCAGAATCCATCTGCCTACATCGCAGTTTAAAATGTCTCACTACACTTTATGCAGAAACGCAGTAGATGGGTGTGGCTCTTCAGTTTATTTGCTAGTCGCAGTCAGGGCTTGATCAGACCAGCGAATGACCCTGGGTTTTTCCACCAACCTCTTTTGTTTTGGCCTTCCTCTAACGCTGCTCAATTAAGCTGCTCTATAAGTGAGCTCCCATTGCTCCTGTCAACCTAGCAGTTTGAAAGCAGGTCAAAGTGCAAGTAGATAAATAGGTACCACTCCAGCGGGAAGGTAAACTGTGTTTCTGTGCGCTGCTCTGGTTTGCCAGAAGCGGCTTAGTCATGCTGGCCGCATGACCCGGAAAAACTGTCTGCGGACAAACGCCGGCTCCCTCAGCAGTAAAGCGAGATGAGCGCCACAACCCCAGAGTCATCCGCAACTGGACTTAACAGTCACGGGTCCCTTTACCTTTTATAGGTCTCGTAATTTGCACTTCCTCTCCACCAGGACTGGGCGTTTTGGCTTTTCGACACTGTGATTATCATCAGCCAAGCATCATGATATAGTGACACATCACAATGTTGAAAAGCAAAGGGAAGAACAAGCTGCGTCAGCCCCAGAGCCTGTGAGGCACCAGGGTGAAACCACCTCAACTCCCATGGCAAGAGTGGCGGCAGTTTCACCTCCAGGCGCTGGCAGCGGAGGGACTTGGGAGCGACGGTGGTTTCACCAGCGCCATTGCACTCTGGTCCTCAAACCAGTCCAATACATCGCCCAGGCCTACTCGCCATTTATGGCACCCTGATCCTCATTTGATTGGAAGGTGGCAACTATACAGAGTAGCAGATGGAGCTTTAAGCCCCATGGTTCCATCACAGCCAACAGAATCAATGTCTTTTTCCCCTTGGTTTTACAGCATGCAAGTTTTAAACCAGGCATCCCCAAACTTCAGCCCTCCAGATGTTTTAGACTACAATTCCCATCATCCCTGACCACTGGTCCTGTTAGCTAGGCATCATGGGAATTGTAGGCCAAAACATCTGGAGGGCCGCAGTTTGGGGATGCCTGTTTTAAACAAACATTTCCTAACACTTCAAGGCACATGGGAATCGGCGTTCACTGGCGTTCAGAGGAGCTATTGTTTTTAATTAAAGTAACTGGGACAGAGGAAAACTCAAAACACACAGCTGCATTTTGTCTCAAGAAAGCCCGGTGACACTATTCCCCTGAAGAAGGCAAGTAAGTAAAGCTAAAGCCCGAATGATAGGTGCAAGTACAGTCGACGCTTGGTTTGCAAACGTGATCCGTGCGGGAGGCACGTTCACAACCCGCAGCGCCGCGTCTGCGCACGCGCGGGTTGCAATTCAGCACTTCCGCGCATGCGCCGAAACCCGGAAGTAACCCGTTCTGGTACTTCTGGGTTTGGCGCAGTGTGCAACCTGAAATCACACAACCTGAAGCGTCTGTAACCCGAGGTATGACTGTACTGAGAGTGCTGCTACCCTACAGACCAACATGGGAACGTAATTCAATGAGGCTAGTTCAGTGAAGTGGCTCCCCCTATGGTTCCTCACCAACACAAAACAGAAAAGGGTTACTTACACTAAGATAGTTGGGCATGCTCAAACCTCATGAGAGTCATGTCCTTCTACAACTGATGTCTACCAGTATGAACCTAGCCTAGACATCCTCTTCATATTTCCCAACCCGACAAACTAGGAAATGGAGCAAAATAATGGAAATCTTCTTTCCTTCTTTCCTTCCTGGTTAAAGAAAATTAAGGTTCTACCCCCTGTCACTGTGGAGTACAGTCTTTAAGCTATAAAATCAGTGTCAGATAAAGGGTCAAAATCCAGAGAGGTTTACAGAAGGCACCCAATGAGGAAGCAACTGCCAGTAGCTCTGAAGGCTGCACGTCTCGTGTCCAGGAAGAAACACACCACCCCTTACTGCAAAAGAGTCACTTGAGAATGGGCCACATATGGAGGGCTGGTCATTGCCGACCCCTGGCTATTAGGGCTGTGTGCTGGATTTGAACGAGGCCAGAGTCAAATCAGGCATAGGTGTCGGTCCTTAGGCGCTGGGAAAGTCATGTAAAGACAGCCACAATTTCCACAGGTCAGGTTGGACTGGCCCAGTGTGATCTGTGGTCGGCAGGGGAGAAGACCTCAGGCAGGAGGAACAGGCAGGTTGGGCACAAAGCCACATGAAAGAGGCCAGGACCTACACTGGTTAAGGTGGGCCCAGCACCACAGCTCTCCTTCCTACTTGACATGACCCCACCCCCACCTATGCAAGGTCAATGCCTCTGTTCAACAGTTGTTGGGTGGAGGCATAGATCCTGTGGGGTTCAGGTGCTGCTTAGCAAGAGACTTTCCTGTGGGAATGCAGCAGCACCACACAGAATCAGATCCTCCCGCTTACCAGCTGTTAAGGGTAGGATCTCATCCTCCCAGATCCAGTCCTGTACGGTGCCATGCGCCACCACTTTTAAAAGGTTTCTTATGGGATTAAAAGCCCATAGTCCCGCCCCCACCCCCAAACTGCTTGGGGATGATTCGGGGGGGGCTCCTGAGGCAGGGCAAATCACCCTGATCCAGGGGCCACAGGGCAGATTGCTATTAACAGTCTGGAGAAGAATGGTATCAACATAACCTGGAGCTGAGAAGCCGAGGGATTGTTGCATGACACACACTTTCTATTTAAATAGAATTTTGTCCTGTTGCTCTGCTGCAGCTGAGGAAAAAAGGACTACTTCTCATTTGGTGTCAAAACTAAGTGGAAAGTCAAAACAGGAAAGAGTCTTGTGGCACCTTAAAGACTTAACAAATATTCATGCATCTTTTTTATTTTATTACTTGTATATATTATACGCACACATCTGCTGAAATGAATGGTAGTCCATGAAAGCTCATGCCATAATAAAATTTATTAAGACTTAACAGTGCCACAAAGCACTCTGTTGCTTAAGCTGCAACAGCCTAACACAGCCACCCCTCTGAAGAAGTGCACTTGGGGGAGGGAGGAGAGTACAGGTTAATACATGGGGGAGGGGGGCAGAACCCAAACAAAATAATCAACAAAAACGGAAGTGATGTTTTTATTAATAAAGAATGAGCATGAGAGAGAATAAAGGAGGAATGAAGGTGAATCAAATAATAAACAATGGTAATCAAAATAAACTCACAAAAGCCACTGTGTTTTGTAGACATTTATTTTTTTCCGTTTACAACTATAGCATTAAAAAAACACGCACAACATGATACCACACTGATAGTTCTATCTGCAACCACTATTTTCTATTTCTCACCATCATGAATTAAGGGCAGCCTTAATTTGACTATACCAAGAGCAAAAAAGTTTCCCATTCCAACAGGCAAAGTAAAGGAATCAAAATTAATACCCAAAATGGAACGTTGGGGGCGGGAAGGGGAATACGAGGCGCAAAAGTGCCACCTCTGGCCAACGGGAAGCATTATTACCTTTGGTCTCTTGAGTCGCCACTCTCCTTTGAGGAGGAAGTTGGCAAGGAGGAATTCTTTTTCTTCTCGTCACTCTTATCCTCTGAGGCATCTGAATGGGGCAATGGCAAAGGAAGCAAGAAGTAGAAAAAGTTAAATCAAGAGGAACTGCAATCTTCTCTGCATGGCATATGCTCAAGGCTGCCTGGCGTTTGATCACCCTTAAGTGAGCTTCTCTAGTGGCCTGGCCCTATAGAGTTCTAAAGCAACTGATCCTAGGACAGTGTGACTACTTGATGTGGCCGCAAATCAGATCGCCCTTCCCCTTCTGTTCCAGGACCAGTCATCTGTCACATGACCCTGCTACACAAAGCAGCTGCTAAGACCTCCGACCTCTCCTCCCATGTTTCCTCCCGAGATGGCACACTCAGAAAACAGCTTTAAATTTTAGGAGCAGGGCAAATGCTGTGACTCAGCTTACACTCAACTAGCGCAATTATGTTCTATCAGCTTTCCCACTGCTTTTGCTGCAGGCATAATAATAAATAATAATAATAATAATAATAATAATAATAATAATATATTGCTTATACCCCGCCCATTTGGCCAGGCCTCCCCAGCCACTCTGGGCGGCTTCCAACAGTATATTAAGAACACAATAAAACATCAAACATTAAAAACTTCCCTAAACAGGGGAAGTTAGTGACAAAGGTAGTTTTGTGAGCCCCATGCCCCATTGCCAACTACATGCTCATTTCCGCAACCCATGAGCCTTTATGGGTTCAAGCAAAAAAAAGGAGAGAGAGAGAGGAGTGGGCTGTTGCTTCCCCCCCCCCGGTAGGTGATTGACCACTAATGGCCACAGATAACTGGGGTAGACGAATCCTTGCTCCAGTCTAGGAGGGCTTATCTTACATTCTTGTGAATCTATCCAAACACGCTTATTCCCTCACCAAGGAGTTTCTTCCAGGCCTTGATAAGCGATTTGGCAAGTGCGATCACATCTTCGTCTGTGCTTTGCTTCCGGAGTGCATTCACAGACATCCCTATGCGAGTGGACTGCAGATCGTGAAGGAAGAAATCACCAGTTCATCATATGACCAGCTAGACAGAAATCTCCACAAGGAAACTAGTGCCCCCCCAAAAGCCGAAGCAGCAATAATGAAAGGCTAAGGCCAAATCTCAGACAGGTTACACTAGCTTTACTCCACGAAACAGTAGTTGTAATGCTGTGTGCTTTATAACCCTTATATCATTCATCACAGCAAGATTTCTCCCCTCCCCTCCTTACCGCATAGGACCTTGATTTTTTTCTCCACGACTCTGGGACATCAAGGACTTCTTACAACTAGAGACAGAACACTGTACAGCATAGTCCAAACACTGGAGCCGAGAGAGTCATGCAATTGAACTGATAAGCAGCAGGGTCAGGACAAAAGAAAATAAGCACTCCTTCATGCAATTTCTAGTTCAGTTAAGGAATTCATGGCCACAGGATGAAAACTAGGAGATGGGACTTTTTTTCTATACAGCTCAGGGGAAAAAGAGAAGTCTAGTATTGGCTTCTAGGCATAGCAGACACAAGGATAGTCTCCATGATCAGAGGTAGGATTCTGAGGGACTGCTGCTGTTGGGGGTGGCAGTCACTCTCATGCCCCGTGGGTGGACTTGATGGGCCTGGTCTGATCCACAAAGGCAGGTTGTATTATCAGCTACCAAAGACAGAGATTGTCACCCTTCTTTTGGCCCAAGGGATGCAGTCGCCAGTAGCCAACCATCCAGGGATATCATGTCAGAGCCTCCCGCTCCTCCTCAGCTGACCTTTGTTGAGCGGACTGGGCCAGGGGGTGGGGTGTCATGGTCTCCTCCTAACTCATTAAATCCAATGTCTAGGTAGGGAGCAGCTGAGCACCTTGCCAACTACGTTTTTTCTTTCTTTTTGTTGAATCTACCAAAATTGGGAGAGGATCTTGGGGGGGGGGAGGGACCAAATTAGGCCCCTGGGTCACACACCTGGAGATGGGAGTGCTTAAACCTAAGCTATGGTATTCCAGTATGTGACCGTGCAACCTACACGAAACAGACTAGCAGGTGTAGAGGGAGAATTCACGCTGGCAGCAGGGTAAAAGCCAAATGGCATCCATCAGCATGTATTACCTGCAGCAAATCCAGAGTTATTGGCATACTTTTCAGCTCCTTCAGCAAATCCATTGCCCCTTCCTGGAAGGAAAAAGAATTCAACAAATGAACAGAAACTGACAAGCGAATTAAGTCCAAATGTGATCATCAGAAAACAGGCACAGCAAATTAAGAACGGAATTCCTCAAAGAGGTCAGTTGCGTCTAAAATCCTTTCTCGAAAAGAAAGATCCCCAGCCGAAGCAGCAATTTTTGCTGCGGATGTCTGCAGCTGTAAACTGTGTAACATTTCACAAATCAAGATAGATTCCAACTTTTTCCACTGTGAGGGGATTTTCACTCTGGCATGGATCAGTATGTGGCTGCAAATGCAGCCATTGCAGCGTAGGAGAAAAGCATGGTTCAGATATTCATTACATGTATGTAATTTAGAAAATACTTCCGCACCAGCAAAACAACCTGGAGTTTCCAAACCCAAAGACTTTTGCATCTGTCTGGATGAGGAGAGAATCACCAATGCCAGCTAAATAGAAGGCTGGATCCACAAAAAGTGCAGGGTGGAGGCTCACAAGTACCAAACAAAACAGATTTAATGAGCTGGTGGGGCTGTGGGGAATTTTTTAAAAAAGCTCTGAAATGATTTATAGAAATTTAGAAACTGAAGTTAAATAAAACCAGAGATTGTAAATGATCTTTAATAAAGCAGTGCAACCTGGTACCCTTGAATCTGTTCCTCCGCCTCTCAATTGATGAAGGAATCTGCACAGGCTGATTTTTTTTATTTTTTATTTTGCAGTGCTAACCAGACACACATCAGGCTGGAATCTATCAAGACTGGTCAGCAGCTCCTCTGCCCATTCCATCAGACAGGGGCTCAGTTGCTCAGTTCAAAGAGTAAATATTCTGTACTCCTGGAAAAAGCAAGCTCTCTAGTGACCAACTGCAGAGGCAGAGAAAGAGGCCTAACCTGACAGACTCACTGGCTTTTGATCTCTTACTCTCCATAAAGAGGGTCTGTTTCATCTCTGAAAGGGTTGCAATTGCCAGAACAATCTGACAAGGAAACAGGCCATAGAGAGCTCGATCTGAGCAAAGCTGCAAGGACCAGGAACTACAGCAATATCCAGAATAAACAATCTGCTCTTTAACAAAGCTCAGTCCCTTTTCAGCTTTCTGAAAATCCATTCGAGCCAGGCCTCCCAGAAAAAACACAGGGAGGGCCAAATTCTGCTTTCACTGAAGGGTTTTTAATCGCTTTTTTGAATAGCAGTATGGCCAAGATAACAGTAATATCCAAGAATTGGCTTTATCCATTCACCATGGGCCATTCTGAAAGACAAAGGCTTTTTTTGGCCCCAGAAATTAGGCCAGCGAAAGATATATTGGATAAAGCTATTTTAATCATCTTTGTGAAATACTACATGTATTGCAAGAAAATGAAAACTTATTGTGACTGTTTGTATTTAATAGTTTAAAATGTTTGTTTTGTACACTGCCCTTGAATCAAGCCTGATGAAGAGTGGTATATGAAAATCATTTAAATAAACCAAGTCAAACAAAAACAACTCAGTCTGATTGCTACCAAGCCAGCAGGAGGACTCTCTGCTGCTCTCAAGGAGGCAGGAAAGACTGGGAACAATTAGTGCTGGAACAGTATGCATTCCTTGTATAAAGCAGTTGTCTGGGAGGGGGGGAATCTGCCTTCTGCTCTCTGCATGGAAAGGAAGGAAATTCTAAAAAGTGGGGCTCCCAGAAGACTATGACAAGAGAAAATGGGGTGTCTGTCCACTTTTAGTTCTGGATCTTGGCTTCAGTACTTTCCTGCCTAGCCCGCCACTTGTTACCTTGAGGGTCTAGGGCTCTCAATAGAAAGAAGGCTCCGCAGCCGTAGGCTGGCTGTTTTAAGAAAAAGCTAGCGCACATTTGACTCACCGCCAAATCTATACAGTTACTCACGTTCTTTTCTCATTCATAAATGACTGCCAATTGTATAAATCAACCAACTTTGGAATGATCAGTGCTGCCCAATCAATACCATAGCCTGGAGTCGAGACACCCAGATGTAGCCCCTTACATCTAGAAACAGCTCTTTGCCAAACCTGCTAAAAAGTATGCCTTATTACTTGAAGAATGGGTTCAAGTGGAAAACGACTGCTGAGAACAGAGAAATGTTGGTGCCCAGAGATGGGCATGTATGGATTAAGGTAACTTACCTCAGGCAGCTCCATCTGCCATTACTCATCTATGAAGACGTACAGGTCTTATTTCAGAAAGCGCATCATATGCACGAATCTTTTTCAGTCTGTACCTGAAAGTCAGTCTCTGCTTCAAGGCATGCAATAAAGGGCTGAAAGAGATCTGTGTATTTCCTCTCTCTTTACAAGCAGGATTGTGCACTACAAGGTGAAGAAGTGGGATTGCTGAGGTGGTGAGAGCAGGCACAGTAGCCCTCACCCTGTATGTACTGCTTTAAATCAACAGGAGCCGCCTGTGGCCCCTTGACATGTCGTGAGACTACAGTTCGCATCTGCCCAACCAGCACAGTCAGTGGCCAGGGATGATGGGAGTTGTAGTCCATGAGCACCAGAGGATACCACTGTCTCCTTTTTAAAAAGTAGTGCATAGGAGCCTCAGGCACTCTCCCAACATCAGAAACCTTGAAAAGAGAAAGGGGGTGGGATTTTCTAGGTGGCGCTTACAGCTGAGCAGAGTTGTACCACTTCAGCTGGGGGGGGGCGCTCACCTCAGTGAAAGCTCACCTATAAAAACTCCCTCTGCTTAACACCTACACATAAGCAAATCCTAGCACTGCCTATACAAATTAATTTATTTTTGTAAGGGTAGAGTGTTCCATCTCAGGAGCCCCCCCCCCACAAAACCTGAAGTGGTACAGCCCACACCGCTTGACCTCTCTCTTTAGCCTGACCTACCTTGCAGGGTTATCACAAGGTGGAAAAGTTGCACAACAGCCAAGGATGGGCAGGATACAAATGTAACAAGCCAGCATAAAATGAAATGAGCATATGCCAATGAGCACTGCACAGGCTATTACTAAGGAAAAGGGGGCGTGGCTAAAAGCAGCATGCAGAGCAGGAGGCGGGCGCGAGGACCGCATGGGCGGAGCCAACTGCCGAAGAGCGCGAGCAGCAGTGGGCGGAGCCTTCAGTACCTGAAGAGGGACAAATGGCGATGCGGGCTTCGGGCGGCGGGGCGGAGCTAAAGGCTGGGAAGAAGAAAGCGAGGGAGCGTCGGGGAGGCGACATGGGCGGGGCTAACTCCCTCAGGGCTGCGAAGGGAACGTTGTGGGCGGGGTTAAAAAGCTGAGGGATGGGGAAAGCCGCAGGGGAGGGGAATGCAGAGCGCGGAGGCATTGGTGGACGGAGCCAATCCTTCACGAGACGCGAGTGGACGGTCGTCAAGGAGACCAAAGGGGGGGGGCAGGGCGCCCGCTCGCTGGTCTACGGCAAAAAAAAACGGAGGGGGGGAGAGAGACGTTACCTGAGGAGGCGAAAGGCGGGGCTTTTTTGAAAAAGGCAAGGGGAGCGCGCGCGACCCACCGAGGGGCGGGGCCACGATGCCGTGTGTGTTTGGGGGGAATCTTTCAGTCAGCGCCAAGTGGCAGAAGAGGCTCACTCACCGCGCTTTTCTTGGCGACCATCTTGTCCAGCCGCTTGGCGATGCGCACGACCTCCTCCTCCCCGCCCATGGCCGCCGGCTGCTCGGCTCGCCTAGGGCGCGTCGCGATGCGGCTGAGGGAGCCGTGCCGCAGTCCGGCGGGCCGTGGTGAGGAGCCGACGAGCTCGCACGCCGCCGCTGCCTGATTCCGCCGTGCGCGCCGGCCCGAGGCACGACGGGAGACGTAGTCCCGGCGCCCCCCTGGGGCCGCTTTAAGAACATTGCTCGGCGCGGGCCGGCTGCACTACTGCTCCCAGAAGGCAGCGCGCGCGGCACTGTTTTGGTCCGTCAAGCATTGTGGGAGGTGTAGTTGGGCGCTTGGCGGTCCCCCGTGGTCGGCCGGTGAGAGGAGGACTACAAGCCCCATCAAGCTCCCCGGCGCAGCGGCAGCTCCGAGCGGGTTGTGCGAGACTGAGGGGAATAGCAGATGGAAATATTTCGGGCGAAGACGACGTTGCTGTGTTTAATTTATTTTGTGTGGATTTCTGCGATATGTTATACGACCAATAAAATTATTATTATTTTTAAGGAGAAAGGGGGGGGGGAGAAGAAGCCCAGGGAGAGGGGTATGGGAACGAAACGTCCGTGAGATAAAAACGTGAAACTCAGCCCACAAAGAAAACACGAAAAGGCATGAAAGAAAAGCACGGCTATAAAACAATAGCACTAAGGAAAAGGTGGTCGAGGGCCGCTCAACCTGACGGGTTTTTTTTAATTTCGTTTCGTAAAATGTAGCTACCGCTTGTATATTGTTAAAAAACACAGGGGCGTAGCCAGGATCAAAACTAGGGGGGGGGGCAAGCCATGGTCGTTCAGGGGCGGGGCCAAGGCACAGAAGGGGAGGGGCCACAAAGTGGGCGGGGCTAAAGGCCAACGGGCCTGATGACATCGTGGCGGTGGCAGCAGCGGCCACCTTGTGCTTCTGGGGCTGGTAGCGTTGGCGGCTACCCTGCTTGGCTGGAGAGGACGGGAGGGTCGGGCAGGCGAGAGGGGGTGGCAGGGCGGGCGAGGCAAGACACGGCCGCAGCCACGACGGCTCCGAGGCGTTGCTGCATATCAGCATAATATTTCAACCATGGTTCAAGCCCCACCTTAGGCTTGATGGGCTTTCTATGTGGGGCTTATCTGCCCCCCCCCCGTATTTTATTAAGGATGGAAGAGGGAGGGAAGGAAGGAAGAAATAGAGAGATAACTCATATTTGTGGGTGTCTCTGGATGACGCTGTGATGCTGGAACTCTGCAGCAAGAGGACAGGAGGGTCGGGCAGGCAAGAGCGGGTGGAAGGGCGGGCAAGGGCGGGGCAAGGCATGGCCGCAGCTACGACAGCTCCGAGGCGTTGCTGCATATCAGCATAATATTTCAACCATGGTTCAAGCCCCACCTTAGGAAAAAAATCCTGCATTGCAGCGGGTTGGACTAGATGACCCTTGTGGTCCCTTCCGACTACAATTCTACGATTCTATTGATATATTACCATACCATATGCATCGTTCTGCTTTCTTGAATTGTCCTACTCCTAGGCATAGCAGCCAACTCCTAGAGGCCTAGGTGCCTCTCCCCCCCCCCAATTACTGGTAAATACCGTATTTGAAAGAGTCATCCCCCCATGTTGATGGGCTTTCTATGTGGGGCTTATCTGCCCCCCCCCGTATTTTATTAAGGATGGAAGAGGGAGGGAAGGAAGGAAGAAATAGAGAGAGGGATAACTCATATTTGTGGGTGCCTCTGGGTGACGCTGTGATGCTGGAACTCTGCATGTACAGGAGCCTTGTAAGCAGCTTTCTCTCTGCTTGATTTACAGCAGGCACGTCCAACAGGTAGATTGTGATCTACCAGTAGATCACTGGATGTCTGTGGTAGATCACTGGCACCCCTAAAAAAAGCTCACCCAAAATTTTCCTCCTCCCTCAAAAAAATTGAACTATGACCTGAAGCCCTAAACAAAAATGGGCCTCCCTCCCTCCTAAAAGAAGCTCAACAAGTTTGACCTAAACCCAAAAAAACAGGGCTTCCCTTCCTTTAAAAAAAACTCAACAGCTTTGACCTGAACCCCCCAAAAGGGGGTAGATCACCCCCAGTTTTAAACTCTGAGTAGATCAGAGTCTCTTGGGAGGTGGCCACCCCTGATTTACAGTATACAGATGCAGGAGGAGGGGCAGACTGGAACACCAATGCTTTTTATAAACATCACTGTGTCTGTCAAAGCTACAGCCCCCCCCCTTTCTTATTCACTTCCTTTTAGCCTTGCAGAGCCACCTTAGTCAAATTGAATCCTCTGAGTCTGCACCCTCATTAAATCGCCAATAGAACTCTTAATGCTCCTGAATGCTCATTAACAAGTCCCACTTAAGAACAATAGGGTGAAATGGTCAGCTATCAAATCTTGCCTGGGGATATATGCTCCATTGTCTTAACTGCTTAACTACTGGTAGCCACTTTGCTTTATTTATTTGATGTGTTTTTGTTACTGCTGTGCCCCCCCCCAGCAAGCGGAGACTTAGCTGCTCTTGCTAAAGCAAAGCCTTTTCCACTTCAGTTTTGGGAGGGGAAAAGTGCTGGTTATGGTCTGTAAAATACATTATTTTTTTTGCTTCTAGGGGGGGCAGCTGCCCCCTCCTGCCCCCCTGCCTACGCCCATGAAAAAACACAAAATGATTAGTAAAAACCCATTAAGACATGCAGAAAATTAAAATCGGCTGTAAGCCAAGAAGGCATATATCCTCCATTCTCAGGCATGCCAGTGGTGGAGGGATCATGAATAGGCCCGGCTGTTTGGCCTGAAAAGCATTTTGAGCACTCGGGAAATTCAGAACATTGTGAAGACGCAACAACAGTGAGGTGCCTGTTGGCAGCCAGAGCCGGGTCCTACTCCCGGCGAAGCTGTGTTGGAAGAGGAGCCCTTTTGAGAGGCACCGGAGGAGCCCTGGCTACAGGATCAGGCCACCATCCTGTCCTCTCAGTGGCCAACCAGATGCCTGTGGGGAGCCCACAGCACTATTCCACGCTCGTGGATTCCAGCATGTGGTGTTCAGGTGGAATACCAGGGCCGGCCCACCCATGAGCTGAAGTGAGGCAACAGCCTCAGGCGGCAGGATCACCAGGACAGCGGATCGCCATGTCAATCTTTCTTCCCCTCTCGTTCCTGATGTAGGTCTTCCCTCATCCCTTCTTCCCAGGCGAGGGGAGGGATGCCATTTTGGGGTCCGCCTCAAGTGTCCAAATGCTTTGGGCCGGCCCTGAGATAGAATGTACCCATTGCAGCTAGTAGCCATCAATCACCCCATCCATGAATTTGCCTAATCCCAGCTGGTGGCTATCACCTCCCATCCTGAATCTTCCAACATTCGGCTCCTTGTATTATGCAAGAGGGGGAAAATACCTTCGTCCATGAAGTTCCCTACATCATGTTTTTCTTGAATAATCTAATGGGATGTTTATTCCCCTACCAAATATTTTAGAAACTGACATGGGCAGTTTGGGGGGACATTTTGCTTGTTGTTGTTTAGTCGTGTCTGACTCTTCGTGAATTGTGTCCGACTCTTGTGGACATTTTGCTACCACAAGCCAAATCCCAATATGTGTTGGAATAACAAAATGTCCTAAAAACCATATACGTTGTATTAGAAGATGGGCACTTCTCTGCTTCCTTGGGGCATTTTTTTTGTTTGCAAAACCAGATGACTCGTGGGAGAAGAAGGAGGATATTAATCATTTATGGGATATTTTTGCCTCCCACACTTTTTATTTACAGTAAGAAAACCATATTGTAGGAGGCTAAAATCTGGCGACATTGTCCACCACTGTGATGGTTTCAGTTTGTTAGAGGGAAGCAGACAATATGACCCTTTTGATATCCTGTTGACGTGACCTGTGGTGGGGCGGAGTGGCAGGCTAAAGAGTCAGCAAACTAAAGAGAGGGTCATGGCTGATTTCTGTTTAAATCCAGAGCTGCCTCTATGGGAGAAGCAAGATCCTCTTTGAGTGTTAATGCTGTGAGCCTCTCTCCAAGTTCAGGTTGTATATGTGTGTGAATAAACGATATATCATAAAGACACCCCAATCTCCTGGTTAAGCATGCCTGGAAACCCTGGAATATCACACCACTCAGAGATTGGGGTGGCGTGCACAATATGTTCCCTGACAGCCTTACCTTTTGGACAGCCCTGTACCCTTAAACAAGTCTCATCCTTTTGCACCGTGCACTTTGTATTTGGAAATGGTGGCAGGAAAAATCAGCCCTATTTATGTATCTCCCCAGTGATTCCCAGTGTATATGACCCTGCCATCTACAATAGGCCCAATCGCCTTCTAAATCCGGCCCGTGGACGGCCCGGGAATCAGCATGTTTTTACATGAGTACAATGTGTTCTTATATATGAAATGCATCTCTGGGTTATTTGTGGGGCATAGGAATTCATTCATATGTTTTTTCAAAATATAGTCTGGCCCTCCACAAGGTCTGAGGGATAGTGGACTGGCCCCCTGCTGAAAAAGTTTGCTGACCCCTGTACAATAGGGATAAGGAAGAAAAGTTTAGGCTATGGAAGAAGATGGTGCTATATTGAATTTCTTTCGTGGAACTAGACCCGTCACTAATGACCAACTTAAACAGAAATCAGAACAAATTGGTTACAGCACAATCAGATGCTTAACTTAATAAACCAGGAATTTGTTGAAAGTACTTCATACCACAACCAATTTTGAAATCCTGGTTTGAAATCCAGAAAAAGGTGCCATGGGATTAGTGTCTACAATTTATGCTGCATTGCCAGATGTCCCCCGCCTACTCTTAAAATAACCTGGGAGGCAGATATCAGGAGAGAGAGATTGGTTAAGAGCTGGAATACTGTTTGGGACACAGTCTCAGGATATGTTAAAGAAAATTTCTTGGAAGCCACCCACAGTTATCCCACATGTTCCAGAGTGTTAGTCCTGTTAGCTACTGGGATTGTAGGTCTACGGCCAGAAGCAGGAGCCTGTACTACAAATCCCATCATCCCTGACTATGCTGGCTGGGACTGATGGAAGTTGGAGTCTAACAGCCTCTGAAGGGCCACGGGTTCTTCATAGACTTATGGGAGACATAGATTTATCTTTTATGGGAACGTGAATTTGTTGCTAGGTTTTGGGAAATCATTTAACTGAAATTTTAAACATATGTGAAAATGTGTCACTAGTGCCATATTGAAGATATTTGATGAGGGCAATGCAAGTATTCAAATGAAATAACAGACCTTTATCTATGGTTTTAGCTGCCTGTCTCACTGAAGCTCATCACTGGAAAACAGGATTCACTCTCCATGGAAGATAGCAGTGCCTGAGAAAATAACTGAAGGTCAGGATGAACCAGACTCATTTTATACAGTTTAGTATCCTTTGCAACTATACATCTCAAGAAGCTTTTACAAAAGAGCCTTTTACATGCTGCAGTCAAATCTGACAGAGCTTTTGTTATTTGCCCACCTGATGGAAGTCTTTTGTGTTCAGTTTCTGTTAATTGGTTAATTGGTTCTCATGGGAAACTTACAGATTCTGGCTTCACACAATTAACTCAAGGCAGTGTCAATTTACTCTTGGCAGAAAGCCAAGGTCTGCCTGACCTAGAAACTACTCTCTCTGATTGGTTAACGACCAGCACTGAACTCTGTTATCTAGGAATGCTAGCACAGTTGGTTTTTGTTAGGTGTTAGGAGTAGAAGTGCTGTGTATATGGTTGGAGAGAGAAAGAGTAAGGTCTGCCTGAGCCAAGGTCTGCCTGACCTAGAAACTACTCTCTCTGATTGGTTAACGACCAGCACTGAACTCTGTTATCTAGGAATGCTAGCACAGTTGGTTTTTGTTAGGTGTTAGGAGTAGAAGTGCTGTGTATATGGTTGGAGAGAGAAAGAGTAAGGATTTGTTTTGCTTTGCTTTGTATGCAGAAACTCTGCTGCTTTTATTTTCTTTTAATAAATCCTGTAAATAGTTATTCTGTGTCTAGCCGACTAGTCATTTCCACCTCAACTAGCTTCTGCGCTGTGCAGGAAAACTCTGCTACGTTTGGGCTAAAGCCACTAGAGCTATGCCTGACACTTCAAAATTCTAAGATTTTGGTGGACTCCCTATGATTTTGTCCTTATTCACTAATGATTTTGTTGATATACAGAAGTGTGGCACTTGTTCACTTGCTGGCATAATGTGCTTTGGCGCCTGTGGAAGTGCGGAAAGCAGAAAAATGATGAGCAGTGCCTATCCTTGCCTGGGCCTCACTTATATATTATGTTTACTTGAGTTCTATATGTTTCCTATTTTGTTTATTACATCAAATCAATGTTATTGAAACAAACAGGGATGCTTGTTTGTGTTAGCAGTCAGAAATTAGTGCATATACGGTACATTATTAGGCATTTGCCGACATCTCGAGTTCTTGCACTTCTCAATCCCATAAGCAATCTCCTGCCAATAAGGGTAGGGATGGAAGAATGTGCCAATTTTGGTTCCAGTTTCTCATTTTTCCAATCTTAAATTCAGTTCACCCCATTTCGGCATCAGTTTCTAATTTTAAAAAACCACATGAAAATCAGTATGCATTTTCATAGCCATGTTCCTTAATACAATGCATTTTTGTACATTCCTATTCCCAATATACTTTTTTCTTCTTCATAACTTTCCCTAATATATGCACTGTTGTGCAAATTTATTGGTTGGTGAATTCCATCACAAAATTCAGAGAGGTGTGAATTTTGAAGGTTTGCTGTAATTTTGGATTTACATATTGAGCTGGACAGAGTGAATTGGGTGGATTTATATTAAAATGCAAACTGAAATGAATTTCTCCCCCATTCCTAAATTTATACCACACACTCATCAGTTTACACCCCCACCAGTCAAGCAAAGGTAAAGGAGTTCTACCGTATCTACAATGTGTTAACTGAATTGAGCGCCTCTGTAACAGTAGCATCTCTAAGACAGTTCAACACCAAGGTTGCAATCCTAAACCTGTTTTCTAAGGAATAAGTCCCACTGAACTCAGTAGAACTGGCTTCTCAATAAACATACTTAAGCTTGCCATGTTAAATCCTTAAATGTATGTATAATCAAAGAAATAAAGCTGTCAATTCTCCTGTTTCGCTCCAAGAGCAACAGTACTTAAGAAGTCTCTGCAGGTGGCAATGTCGAGCTTTGTGATGAGCATTTGGGTACAGTCAAGTGGTGTGGTCACTTTTGATCTTGCAAGAGAAGCTTTTCTCATACTACACTTTTCAATTTCAGTCTTGCAATATATTGACCTTGCAGAACAAATAGTTGTGACAGTTGGGGATTAGCTATGCTCCTGTTTGCCCCTGTCCTTAATCAGGAAAATAAAAAAAAATCTGGTTATATGCCTCTTCTAAGTGGTGCCTTTTTGCTACAGATAAATAAATAAAAATCACGAGATGCTGGTACTCATGTAAAAGTGGCATCCAGGTGTTGTGGGTGCCAGCACAAAATGGCTGCCATGGTGTTATGTACTGCTGATTGGTCCGCAGGAGCCACCCAATCCAGCTCCAGGTGGAAGTGAATCAGCAACCTGATTGGCCTGCAGGAGCAGCCAATCAAGCTGCTGGCAGAAGTCAACCCGCAACTTGATTGGCCCACAGGTGCAGCCCTGAAGTAGCCAATCACGCAAGGCCCATTGTGTAAATAATGTATATAAGCAGACGTTTTGGGAAAGGAGCCATTCTTCTCTTCTTCTTCTATTGCTACTACAAGCCGAATAAAGAGCATGAAATTCACTCTCAGCTCTGAGTATATTTCACATGGGCATCCCAAAAAGCAGAGTGCTGTTGCTCCATACTGGTGAACACTGTCTCTCTCTCACACACAAAGTCCTGCTTCTAGTACAGAAAAGGTGATGTTTAGTTTTCATAGCAAATTGATTACTTGCCATCCCCTTGCTTGCTTCCCCTATAGGCAGAAACTGAAGGCAGAAACTGAAGCATAAGGGTATTGGGAATTGGAATCCTCTAGCATCCTCTAGCTAACTGAAGGAGCGTCTCCACCTCCATCATTCTGCCTGGACACTGAGGTCCAGCACCGAGGGCCTTCTGGCGGTTCCCTCATTGCGAGAAGCCAAGTTGCAGGGAACTAGGCAGAGGGCCTTCTCGGTGGTGGCGCCTGCCCTGTGGAACGCCCTCCCAACAGATGTCAAAGAGGAAAACAACTACCAGACTTTTAGAAGACATCTGAAGGCACTAATAGATTACTGTGTTTTATTTTCTGTTGGTAGCCGCCCAGAGTGGCTGGGGAAACCCAGCCAGATGGGCAGGGTATAAATAATAATAATAATAATAATAATAATTATTATTATTATTATTATTATTATTATTATTATTATTATTATAGCATGTTTCCCCTTCTCAGTGCATCTGTGATGAAAATGAGTGTGGTCCTCATGGATGGATTAATGGGATGCAGAAGCAGAGCAAATTAGGCCTGTATGCAAGGCAGCAATCCTTGAAGAGAGCAGAACAGGAAGCAGGCAAGAACACCACAGTCCCTGGGATCAGGTACTGAGTTGCTGAATAAGGCACATCCCCAGCAATTGGCAAAACAGGTCACCAGCAGAACATTCAGCCGGTGTGGGCTGTTCAGAGGCAGGAAGTTTATGTAGGGCTCCTGGCCAATCTGGAAGCTGGGCTTGGAAGCCAATCAGGGTTTCGAAAAATGCACAAAAGGCAAAAAGACAAAAGAGATGAGACTCTGCTCCTTGTCCAACTGGCTCAGGATTCTGGGCTCTTTCTGCAGGACTGGTGGCCAGATCAGGACAGCTTTTCTGAGCAAATCTGTCCCCTCCCCACCCCCACCCCCAAACACTTCTTCTAGACAGAGAACAGAAAATGATGGCTGTGTGGCCACATCAATACGTGTTCACCCTGCACCAGCCAGAATCGTATGGGGTGATGAGAGTTTTAAAAACTTTCCTCCCCGATTTTGACCACGTAATATGTGGATTTCAAGATACATCAGTTTTTTAAATAATAGAATTAAAGGTCAACCTTGAAACCGTAGCTGCATACATTCTCATTAGAGGATGTGTGTGCGCACACGGGCATGAGATTCTTCCAGGGAGCCCAGAACAATGAGCTTCAGTGTAGTACGGATTAGGCAATGATCCAGACCAGAATCTGGAAACAGTACAGTACTTGGCAACATTCCACCCCATGGCAAAATCCAGGCTCTATAGAAAGCCACACTTTAGAGCACGGGGAGCCAAAGGCCTCTAAGCAAGAGAGTAGATTGAGAATAGGTGTGAGCCGATTGAGTTCAAGGCACTTCACGGCCACCCCACAGAAGCCCTTGTCTACACAAAGGATGTTCTACTGCCGCAGGGCTGTAAAATGTGCTTTGTATCATCTGAGCTCCAACATGGCTTGTAACCACAGACACGGCCTGGGATGTTCCCCACATTCCAGGGTGCTCATTCACTCTGAGGACTTACGATCCACACTCCATCTTTTAGAAATGTGGACTTTAATCTGAGCTGATAATTGCAACCCCCTCACTCAAGCTCACTGCTTTTAGGGTTTGGGCTTCCCCCCCACCCCATGTGCCATGTCTAGTGTGGGGTTAAGAGTATATGGTAAGGGGTCCCTAATTTAAAACTTGTTCAGTAAGACTAGACTACACTCCTGTATATATGTACCCGGGATAACTAGTGGTATGTCAAAAGCTGTCCTCTAGTTTCCTAAAAGTCTTCTTCCCCTGTGGAATAGGCTTCTGTTTTTCTGATGTGCAGTGTCTCTCTTAAATCACAAGGCTTACTCCTGCCCAGAGTTAGAAAATGTAGGGAAATAACAAAAAAAATCCCCAAGCAAAGTCAAACTCATTGAGGTCCCATGGATTGCATTGGGAGCATCTGCTGAACTGCTCAATTGAAACCAAATACCGGAACTTTCATTTATTGTAAAATTGGTATACTGTAATGCTTTCCCCTTTTGTAAATAACTATCAAAGCAGTTCACATAACAAGCCGACAGGCTCCACATTTCCATGCCGGCCTGTAAATTAATTGTGAATTTCTCCAAATATATCCATCTTTGTATGCAACTTTGCCTAGGTTTCTGTTATAATGTTATAATGCTTTTTAATGCACACTTTACCCTAGTATATGCATTTCAGTACATGCTATTTGGCTGGAGAACTACAGTACTGCAAAATTCTGAGAAATGCAGATTTTGAAGGATGGTTGTGTTTTGATACGTGTATTGTTTTTTTAAAAATGGCCAGTTGGGTAGGTCTGCCTATAAATACCAACTCAATCAAACATCTCCCCCATCCCTAGCCTGATCCAGTCAAGATTCTATCTGAAGGCAGGATATAAATCCACTAAATAAATAAACAAAGGCTGCTCAATAGCTAACTCGCAACTGCTATAGCTCTTTTAGCACTGCTGTTATATGTGTGTTATATGAAGCCCTGCAAAGTCAGCCAGACCACCACATTCTGCACTCCCTGCAGCTTCCAAACTAGTAGTAAGGGCAGCTCCTGATAAAGAAAGTTGCAGTAATCCGATTTGGAGGAGAAAGCCACCAATAGCTCTGCCTCCATGGTTGGAGTTGGTAATGCTTCTTAATACCAGTTGCTGGAAACCACTGGAGGGGAGAGGGCTCTTGTGCTTGGATCCTGCTTGTGGGTTTCCCACAGGTATCTAGTTGACCACTGTGAGAACAGGATTCTGGACTAGATGGGCAACTGGCCTGATCCAGCAGGCTCTTCTTATGTTCTTACATTCCTAAGAAGCTTGCATCAAACTGCAGCCATAAACATTGCTTCACTTTTGCTAAGTTGTGCCCATAAGATTTAAAGCAGTTGTTTAAGACTTAGACCGCTGTAACCAATCCTGGTCTTCTCTTGGATATTTTGAGATTTATGTATGCTGCTGTGGCTTGCTGATGGTTACTTGCTATGCACTATTTTAATGGCTTTATTTTTGTGTGTTGAGCATTCTTAGGAAATGTTTTGTGCTTTTAATTTTGAGTGTTGCCTGGGGCATCCTGCATAAAAATGTAAAAAACAAAAACAAAAAACCCCATATAAGCAAAACATTAAAATGTTAATGCAAAGTAAATAATTTATCTGCTCTTGGGGATGATAAAAAGACGTTGGAATGTTGAATGCAACACTTATGCATGTGTCTCTTGATGCCATCAACTTCGAGGATCAAGAGTCTAGGCAGCTAGAAACCAGGAGCTGCCTGCAGTTACTCAATGAGTGATAGGAACTTGGTGCATCTTCCAAGGTGTAGCTACCCCCCCCCCCAATGACCGAACATATCTTTAAGGAGCACCTAGTTAAGCTATGAAATTCGCTCCTATGGGCAGTAGCTATAACCTCCAACTTAGATGGCTTTGAATGGGGGTTAGAAAGATTCGTGGAAGATAAGGCTATTAGTGACTGCTAACCATGGTGGCTGTGTTCTCCCTCTTCTGTCAAAGAAACCATGGTTCTGAATACCAGCTGCTGGGAATCACAAATGGGAAGAGTGCTGTTGCACACATGACCTGGTTGTGGGCTTCCCAGAGGCATCTAGTAGATTCCTGTGAGAACAGGATGCTAGACTAAATGGGCTTTTGGGATTTTCTTAGGTTCTTATGACGTAGTTCTGATACTTTGAACAAACTCTTGGTCCAAGCTCTAGCTAAGCTGCGCCTCAAAATTAATATTACATCGTATATATAAGGTATTGCAAGTGTTCAAAGGATTTTTCATAATGATCTCAGCAATCTTTACAACAGCCCTGTGCAGTGTGATAATTTTCTTTCCCGCATATTGCACATGGAAGGCTAAGAGACAATGGCTGGACTTCACAGCTGGGGGAGGGGGGGGAGCTATGGGCTAGAGATCTCCCAGCTCCCAGCAGCATGCCCCACTCCATGCTGCCAGGTTCCCCCCAAACGGTCCTTCCTTCCGACCTTCAACACAGAATGACTTCCCAGGCTAGGGAGAGTCAGCTTCACCCAGGACTGTCTGGAAGGTTCAGCAACATTTGGATGCCCTCAACCATGAATCAGCTGCCGTGGCGTCGTCCTGCTCTGCCCCCTGAATACAGAAGGTCCCTGCCAGCAAATCTGGGTGGAGGCAGAGGGAGAGGAAACCCCACCTCCACAAGAGCTGACCTGTTGCAGGAGGAGCAGCTATTTCCAGGAAGATGAGAGAGAGGTTCCCGCTCATTTGACAGGAAGGACCTTTTGGCTTCTATCAAACCTGGCATCCTATGTGTGCATGGGAAAGAGCTAGAGCTATAACATGTTACTTTATTCATTTGTTTATATCCCACCTCTTCCTCCAAGGAGCTTAAGGTTGTGTGCATGGTTTCCCGCTCCCCATTTTATCCTCACACCAACTCTGCGAGGTAGGTTAGGCTGAGAGGCAGTAACTGGCCCAGGCTCACCTAGTGACCTTCATTGTCCAGTGGCAGTTTGGATCCTGGTCTCCCAGGTCATAGTCAAACACCACTACACCGCATTGGCTCTTTAGGACTGATGTGTAGCCCAGACCATGTTAGGGTCCCTCCCCACTGTCAGTATTTTCTGGGAGCTATTCAAGGACAATGGTTACTAGCCATGATAGTAACTGCCTCCAGGGCCAGAGGCAATAATGCTTCACAATACCAGTTGCTGGAAACCACAGGAGGAAAGATTGGTCTTGTGGTCTGTCCCAGCTTGCATTTCCCAAAGGCAACTGGTTGGCCACTGTGACGACAGGATGCAGGATTGGATGGACCATCGGCCTGATCCAGCAGGAATTTATTATGTTCTTATGTTGCTGGAAGTTAAGGTTTTGCACAATTGGGTTGAAGTCTAATGCAACAAATTAACTTAAAAGGACCTTTTGCTGTTTGAAAAGTAACAAAGAAGAGGAAGATGTGTAAACACCCCACCAATAAATCAGAATGTTTCATTGTCATATAACTGCCCCATAATCAAATCAGAACAAATGCTCAGTGAAGGCTGGACATAGTCTAACTACTGTGTAAGCTTTGTGCAAGTAAAGCAGGATGAATGATGAATAAACATCATCTGAAAGAGCCCTTAGATCACGGGAAGATGTCTAGTTCAGTTTTGTCTAAACAGGCCTTCCTCAGCTTGGTATCCCTCAGATGTTTTGAATTACAGCTGTGTTTACAGTCCTGTTTACTGTGCACACACTGCATTTTCAGTGCTCAGTTTTTAATCTTTATTCACATAGCAATGTCCGAAATGGGTATGTATCCTGTACTGTACTTTGCTATAAAATACTACTGAGAGCCAGTGTGGTGTAGTGTTTAAGAGTGGTAGACTCGTAATCTGGGGAACTGGGTTCGTGTCTCCGCTCCTCCACATGCAGCTGCTGGGTGACCTTGGGCTAGTCACACTTCTCTGAAGTCTCTCAGCCCCACCCACCTCACAGGGTGTCTGTTGTGGGGGAGAAAGGGAAAGGAGATTGTTAGCTGCTCTGAGACTCCTTCGGGTAGTGATGGGCTCTCACTTGTGGGGTGCCTCAGGGTTCTGTCCTCTCCCCCATGCTTTTTAACATCTATATGCAGCCGCTGGGAGAGATCATCAGGGGGTTTGGGCTGGATGTTCATCAGTATGCGGATGATACCCAGCTCTACCTCTCTTTCAAATCAAAACCAGTGAAGGCGGTGAAGGTCCTGTGTGAGTGTCTGGAGGCAGTTGGAGGATGGATGGCGGCTAACAGATTGAGGTTGAATCCTGACAAGACAGAAGTACTGTTTGTGGGGGACAGGAGGCGGGCAGGTGTGGGGGACTCCCTGGTCCTGAATGGGGTAAGTGTGCCCCTGAAGGACCAGGTGCGCAGCCTGGGAGTCATTTTGGACTCACAGCTGTCCATGGAGGCACAGGTTAATTCTGTATCCAGGGCAGCTGTTTATCATCTCCATCTGGTACGCAGGCTGAGACCCTACCTGCCTGCGGACTGCCTCGCCAGAGTGGTGCGTGCTCTAGTTATCTCTCACTTGGACTACTGCAATGCGCTCTACGTGGGGCTACCTTTGAAGGTGACCCGGAAACTACAACTAATCCAGAATGCGGCAGCTAGACTGGTGACTGGGAGCAGCCGCCGAAACCACATAACACCGGTCTTGAAAGACCTGCATTGGCTCCCAGTACGTTTCCGAGCACAATTCAAAGTGTTGGTGCTGACCTTTAAAGCCCTAAATGGTCTCGGTCCAGTATACCTGAAGGAGCGTCTCCACCTCCATTGCTCAGAGGTCCAGTGCCGAGGGCCTTCTGGCGATTCCCTCGCTGCAAGAAGCCAAGTTACAGGGAACCAGGCAGAGGGCCTTCTCAGTTAGTGGCACCCGCCCTGTGGAACGGCCTCCCACCAGATGTCAAAAAGAAAAATAACTACCAGACCTTTAGAGGACATCTGAAGGCAGCCCTGTTTAGGGAAGCTTTTAATCTTTTAGAAATTAGTGTATTTTAATATTTCTGTTGGAAGCCACCCAGAGTGGCTGGGGAAACCCAGCCAGATGGGCGGGGTATAAATATATTATTATTATTATTATTATTATTATTATTATTATTATTATTATTATTATAGCGGGATATCAAATCCAAACTCTTCTTTTTCTTCTACTCTTCAACCAACTTCATACCAATTGGGGTTCTTGAGCCCTTCTTAATTCAGCTTTAGCTAAGGTGTGAACACTTTTCTATAGGGTAAAGACGTCCAGTGGCAGAGCGTGGGGGGGGGGGCGCACAGGGGTGATTGCCCTGGGTGCAAAGTTGTTAGCAGAGCAAAATTTCAACACCTGGTGCTGCCTCAATACAGCCGCATGCTTCCGTTGCTGGGCTCCTTTGAAAATGGCTTCTCCATGCGAACCAGGAAGCGACCTCTCCCGACAATGGAACAACTCTTCTCTTCTTACCTCTGTGGCTGCGATCGCCTGGGTGACGTGAATGCTATTAGGATATTGAATGTGCAGGCATACTCCATTCATTTCCCTCCCTCCCATCCCTGGGTGCTGGCAACCCATGTTATGCCACTGAAGATGGCATTCACAGGAGTTTGGTGTTGCAATTTGCCTGTGGTTTTCCCAATCACACCACCGCCAGCCACGTGACGAAATTTGGGGTGGTATCTTGGTATACTTTTCTTTCCTACAGTCTAAAACAACATGGTTAGCAATTTTTGAAAAATATCATGGAAATTCACCAGCATTTTAGAGCTAATTTCTCCTAATATGCATATTTTTCTGTGGAATTTTACCTAATATTCACAGTTTTGCAAAGCAATTGTGGTTTTTTTTGTATGTTAATATCACTAATATATGCACACTTAATACCCCAGTAATATGCATATTTGTAGACATTACTTGGTAGGAGTACTATACTGCAAAATTCAGAGAAGTGTGAATTTTCAAGGGTTGTGTTTTGGAAGGTATGAATTAGATAAATTGCCTTGAAGTGCAAACGGAATCAAATTTATCCGTCACCCCCTACTCTTTCGGTGAAGTGGGTGGGTTGCAAACTTGTGGCCCACAGCAGAGGGCTGTACATGCACAAAACATCTCCCCACATTTATGCATCAGCCCAGCTATTATTTTGTGCAAAGCTGACGTCTTCCTTTTGCCTAGCTGCACCCACAGAAAGTGCGGGTCGTGCCATTGCTATTTGTGTTCCTCATCGGTTGTGCCCCTCCCTTCCCCTCCCTGCAGCCTTTCTCTTCTCTCTCCGTTTGGCGTCCTTGACCCAGAGAAGCCCGGCGTTCATATACTTCCCTTTGGGCCTCTGCCGAAACCCTCCTTTCATCGGCGCCACTGCAAAGCTGGCTGTGGGAAGGTGGGGGCTCCTGAACTCTCACAAAGGGCTTTCCCATTTAATGCTTCCTATACCACCACCACACACACACACACACACACACACACACACACACACACACACACTTCCCAGAGACATCAGCAAAGCAGGAATAGGGTAGTAGGAAGCAGGCAGTCAGTGTGGTCTCAGATTCATCTAAGCCCTTGGCTTTCAGGTTTTTGAAACTGTGAACATGGGAGACTTTATTTTTTTACCTGTGTGCATATATCTACTATACATTTTGGAAGATGGCTTATCTGTCTCTCCATCCTTTTGTCATAGCTGCCATGTTTTCCCTTTTCTCACGAGGAAGCCTATTCAGCATAAGGGAATTTCAATTTAAAAAAGGGATAACTTGGCAGCTATGCCTTTTGTTTGTATTTGAACACTTCTTAAGATATCTTCGCCAAACCCAACACAAGGGTTCCGGTGGTGGAACAAGCAGTCTTCATCAATTTTTAGATGCCAGGCATCACCTGACTAGCGAAAGCCTTCTGCTAGTGGGACTTCTGCAATGGCAATGTGGCTTTCCTCCCCTCTTCTGCCCCTGACCACCACCCCACCACCAAATTGGCTCTGAGACATCTTTGGGAACTACAGTGGTGCCTCGCTTAACAAATGCCCTGCTTAACTAAATTTCCGCTTAACGAATTTAGGAAGGATGTTGACAAGCTGGAAGGTGTACAGAGGTGGGCAGCTAAGATGATCAATGATCTAGAAGTCAAGACTTATGAGGAATAGTTGAAGGAGCTGGGTATGTTTAGCCTGGAAAAGAGGAGAGTGAAAGGAGATATGATAGCCATCTTCAAATATCTCAAGGTCTGTCATATGGAAGAGGGAACAAGTTTTTTTTTCTTATGCTCAGGCCAATGGCTTCAAGTTACAAGAAAGGAGATTCTGACTACAAATCAGGAAAAAGTTTCTGACAGTAAGAGCTGTTTGACAGTGGAATGGTCTCCCTCGGGAAGTTGTGGACTCTTCTTCCTTGGAGGTTTTCCAGCAGAGTTTGGAAGGCCATCTGTCATGGATGCTTTAGCTGAGATTCCTACATTGCAGGGGGTTGGACTAGAGAACCTTTGGGGGTCCCTTCCAGCTCTTCAATTCTATGATTCTATTATTACACCCCTTGCACATATCTATGTAAAGGTATTTCGGAGTTCAATATACTTGAAACCTTTTTTTCTTGATCAATCTAAAATTTAAGTCTAAGAAAATGTTCCTTATAGATTCTATGGTGATTTTCCATTGTTTAGGTTGTATAACACATTCTGATTCTCTATTCCACTCCTCTCTAAGATCCTGGACCTCTACTTTAAACCTCTTGAAGCCCATAGGTATGAGTTGCATGAACACTTAATTCCCAGAATCCATTGTCAGAGTCATGCTAGGGAAGTTGTGATGGGCATACAGGAGTTTGATGTGAAAATTTTGACAAAGCATCGCTTAGACTAAAAAGAAATCAGCTCACAAAGAAACCTTCATTAGAATCCACAGTTTTAGATGTGGGAGAATTCAGCTCTAAGTGGATGCAGATACTGAAATTCCCTTTTTGTGCGTGTCCTTGAAGTGAATGCAATCTGCATTCATTCACAGTTAGTTGTTTTAAGACTGCAAAAAATATGTACAGTATTTAATTATATATTTTTGATGCATCCCTTTGTTTGACATTTCCTAATGTTGTTATCATGAAGTGCAAAGAGGTTTAGAACCTCTGGGGAAATGGCTAATTGATGGGCCATTTGCTGCTTCATATACCAGGAAAGCTAACACATAGAGAAGTGAAAAAAATAAGGTATTTGCTTTTGGCTATCAGGTGCCTCTTTTTCTTTTCTTATTTCTGAAGTGCTGCTTGTTACCAGAGGCAGCATATATGCACTAAAACTGCAATCCCAGCTTTGTCTACTCAGAAGTAAATCACATTGAATTCAATGAGGCTTACTCACAGACAAGTGGGTTTAGATTTTCAGCCTTAATCTACTGTACTTCCTATTCTGAATTATATATATAAAAAAGGAAATAATTACTAATTATTGTTCTTTTCACATGGAAATATAATAATCTCTCTTGTTGTTGTTGTTTAGTCGTTTAGTCGTGTCCGACTCTTCGTGACCCCATGGACCATAGGATTTTATCTGTGCTACTTGTTACCTATGGATTTTATCTGTGCTACTCCATTAAAATCTCAACCTCTGTGTGAAAGTGGGAAGAACCATCTGGATTTGAGTGCCCATTTTGACCTCTCTACATATATGTGTTTTACAGGAAACAATGAATTTAAAATTCCTCCCCAACCCCAGATTTCTTGACATAACTAAATTGCCCTCTCTGATGCTCAAGTGAGGGAAATGAGATGACAATTTCATACTGAATTGTGAAATCAAGCTAGTAAGAGTGGCTGTAATCCTAATGTCGTTTACCTGGGAGTAAGTCCCAATGAATGAGTAGGCATGATTAGATTTGCAATGTGGATCTTTATTTAGGACTGACTGACCCACAAGGCAAGGTGAGGCGACTGCCTCAGATGGCAAGAGATTCCGATGTAGATCTATCTTTCCCCTTTGTTCCTGATGTAGATCTTCCCTGGCGGGGAGGAGGACACAATTTTGGGGTCTGTCTCAGGTGCCAAAACATATTGGATCGGCCAAGCAACTGAACACCTGAGGGAGAGACTATGAATGGGAGGAAAATTAAGCTAGTGAAAAGCCCTTACGTTCCCTGAGGCCGGTCAGGCTAAGCACTGGTGGGGGGGGCTAACCTTTTTCATCCCAAGGGGGACGATAGCATTCACACATGCTGTTTAACACATTAGAAGCAAAAAATCTGAAACTGAACCAGCACTGAAGACCCAGTTGTGACCACTGTTATTATAACTGTCAGAGGTTTTCCCCCTCTGACTGCCCAGACATCTCCGTCTCTGCTCCTAGCCAAGGAGGGATCTCAAGAAGCCTGATGCACGCTTGTAGCTTGAACAATGACGGCCTCCTTCCCTGACCCACACAATTCCCAGAAATGCACAGCCTCCTGCTAACATCTCCCTTGGGAGGCGCATGCCAGCCAGCTGGCCTTGCCGGCACCATTGCAAAAGAAAACTCCCTTCCACCGAATGGCAAAGGAAACCTGCAGTGGTCCTGAACAAGGGAGGCCTTTGGGGGTTTCTCACAGCAGCCGCAAAACGGGGAGTCTGGAGGGATGGTGGGCGGGGAGGGCGTTTGGTAAGAATGATGGGAAGAGCGACTGTTGGCCTTCTAGCTAGGAAGTTGATAAGTATATGATCTGGTGCATGATTTTGCCCACACCCACTGTGCTCTCCCAACTTGCGACTCCTCTAACCATTGGTACTCATTACCACCTCCAACAGTGGAGGAAAAACATAGCTATCATGGTTATTAGCCATTGATAGACCCAACCTTTGTGAATCTCTTTATTTTTCATCCACATTGGTGGCCATTACTATCTCCAGTGGGAGCAAACAATTGATCAACGGGAAAACTTATAAACACCATGCAAACAAATCAGGACAAATGCTTGTTTTTCCTAGCCATTCAGAAAGCACCCAGGAGCCATTTCGTCTGCAATCGGACCCGGCAGTCAAGCTTGAACCACTTTAAGTTTAAGAAGCCCTTCTGGGCTCTACTAAACCTCTCCTGTCCAACAATATACCGTAATCCCCCCAACTATCTGAAGTGCAGTTCTACCATGGCCATACAATATGATTATTCTGAATCTGCTGTAGGGAGTGTATCTATATATTTGTTCATCTTGACATTTATTAGAGTTTGGAGTCGATTTTTATTGTCTGTGGTAGATTTCATCCTTTGAAGTCTGCATGTGTTTAGGAAAGCTTGAGCGTCTGTCCCCAAATGCTGGTTTGGAATCAAATTACATTTTCAAAGTACCAGAAATTTTGGAGATTGAATGGATTCCTAACATAGGAATTCCAATTCAGTTGCAATTATTTACAGTACCCTTTCAAGAAACCCTTCTTTTCCTTCTTTAACACCCACATGCACAAAGCCAATTTGAATGAGAACTAGCACCTTGGCTAGTCCTGCTACTTGCCAAAGCTGGCTAGCAACAGAGGTTTATTTTTAGCGCACAAATGATAGCAGCTATAAACTCTTTTTAATGTAGACAAAAGCCTGATGCTTTTGTACTATTGACTCTGAACCATTCCCAAAGTACGACTTTTTTCCTTTGGGAACAAACCACACACACACACACACACACACACACACACACACACCAAAAGGAAAAAAAGCCACGCTCCAGAAATCTGCCATCCCGTTTTTGATTTTGACAGCATCTTCCTGGCTTGGAATCGCCTGCGGTGTACCTCGCAGACCGCCCACAGCTCACGGGCTCCTTCTCCCATCATTGTTGACTCGACAATGAAGACTGTTTGTATTGTTCCTTCCCAGAAGCCTTGCCAATTGCACATGTGTCTCCAGCTGATAGCAAGCAGCTTTGGCAAGGCTCACGCTCCATCAGATAAGCTCTCAGGACTTTATTCCTTCACCTCTAGCATATCCCAGGTCCAGAGGGCAGGGAGTTGGGCTTTACATTTATTTATTTTTCTCCTTTTTTAAAAAACCAAACAACCAGCACTGAAGATCTTCAACTACAGATGATGGGCACATTTCTCCACTTCCATTGTGAATCCCATAGACTTTGCACCAGGTCATGAAAATCCAGGAACACAGTCTCACACCTAAGTCCACCTAGTGCAGTTACTGACTCTACACCAAACATCTCAGTTGGCTAGAGTGCGGTGCTGATAATGCCAAGGTTGCAGGTTCAAGCTCCACATGGGACGGCTGCATATTCCTGCATTGCAGGGGGTTGGACTAGACAATCCTCAGGGTCCCTTCTACAATTCTATGATCCCCAACCTGGTGCCCTCTAGATGTTGTTGGACTACAGCTCCCATCATCTTTGTTTAATTTCCAAGCAAAGGCTCTGCTGGTTTCTCTTTAAGGTTTCCAGACTCAAAAGAGAGCAGGGCAATTAAAGGCACAGAAGTCCTGTCCTCTATTGAGTCAGGCAACCCTACTGGCAGCCAGTGAAGTGTAGGTGGGTTCCCACGAGGCAAGACACAGTGATAACAGCAAGAACCTTTATTGAACTACATAACTGGGAAACAAGGGCAAAGGAACTGCTTATATACATTCCTGAAAATCGGGGCCACTCCCACTCCCAACGTGATTGGCTATCTAAACTTCCAAGCTGCAAATCACAGCTCAGAGCCAATGGCAGAGGCCCAAATCCTAAAATGTTCTGTGATTGGACATCATATTTCGAATCAGAACACATGAGCTCAGAATCCTTAATCCAGACTCAAGATCAGGCAAACACAGACCACTGAATACATAACAGTATTGTATTGCCAGGACTCAAAGAACCGCACTGGCTGCTGGTCTGTTTCCAAGCAGAATACAATGTACCTTAAAGACTTAAAACAGTTTAGAGACTGGGTACCCAAAGGGCAATGTCTCCTCTATGTCTCCTGCCACCTGAGGTCAGGTGAGTGGTGACCAATAAGATGGCCTTCTCATTGGTGGCCCCACAACTCTAGCATTCCTGCCCTGGGACTGGCACTGACCTTGGCATCTTTCTGGTGCCAGGCAAATGTCCCAGGATGACACAACTATTGTGTAACCAAAGCTGGTTTTAATCTAACAATTTTGTGAGTTTCACTGTTTCAACTACCTTTGTTTGTTTGTTTGTTTGTTTGTTTGTTTTAATTGTTCCTCTGATTTAACCTATCATTTGGCGCTTCCAGATAATTTGTTTACTGAGCGTTCATCTTCATTTGTTTATTATTATTTATTAAATTTCTTTGCACGGAGACCAGAAGCCATTGGCTATTAAGTGAGCGTTCACTCTGATTTGCTTTACAGGGAGGTTAGGTTAGACGTTGCCTCAAAGTCTTATTCCACACTTTCCACGGCATTTCTCCCTAACTTTCCTTATTGCAAATAGTCTGTTCATTTGTGGAAGTTGATTTGTCAAGCAAGACCACCCAATGAACCTGAATTTGCCAGTCTGTGATTGAATCGCACCTGAAAATAGCAACAGTCTGAAAGTGCCTGTTGGCTTTATTTTCTAATTGCTCTGTTTTTACCTGTTTGGTGCTCTGGGGATTTTGCAAACTTATATCCCACTTTTGTGTAGATAGACACACAGATACTAGACACACAGATACTAGATATATAGATGATAGATGATAGATAGATAGATAGATAGATAGATAGATAGATAGATAGATAGATATGTGTGTGAGAGATAGATAGATAGATAGATAGATAGATAGATAGATAGATAGATAGATAGATAGATAGATAGATATTTGCCTAACCTACACTGGTGTAGTAAAGATTGCTGAGATAACATTCACGAACACTCAAAGAGCATACCATACCGGTACATGCTGTTTGTGGTGGATTGGGCAGCATCACCCCAACATCATGGAGCCCAATTTTGCATATGGCCCTGCCTACTACTTGCATGCGGCCCCTGAAAAGTTGCCCAGAAAGGAATGTAATCTTCAGGCTAGAAAAGATTCCCCACCTCTGCAATAGGACATTTGGGGGTGGGGGACGACGACATTGAGAACTCTTTCTGGGCCTGCACAACTCATCCTGCATTTTTTAATGCTCTGCCATCCTCATCAGCCACCAAGTCCACAGGCTCCCAGTTTCTCTCAGCCTCAGTCTTCATTCCGCTCCAGTCTGTATTATGGGCATAAGGCTACTGGCCTGTCATACAAGGATGTTTTTGAATTATTGGGGAAAGGGTTGTGAGAAGGGCTTTGAGCCCTTAAGAAAAATGTGGCATGCATGCGATTGCAAGCATATTGCATACAAGCTATTGTCAGTCGATCAATCTCCTTTATTGGCATGCAGAGAATACAAAAATACATGGGTCAAAGCATAATATTGGCACTTGTTCATAAAAGGAGATACTTTAAGATAAAACTATACAGATACAATAAAGTTAAAAGGCCCTTCTCAGGACTTTTAATGACGTAGCTTCATGGCAGCACTCGGAAATTTTGCTACGTTCTCCATACTAACACGTTATTAGTTGTGAGGGTGAGCCCATTCACACATGCCCACCTGTAACTTTGTGAAGAGATGCCCTGCATGTCTGATAGGTCCTGGAGAGACCTGACACCAAAGACAGAACTTTTGCTTTGCCTCCAACATGATTCTTTCCTTCAACCGACTCTGTTCACATTTAGGGCACAAGCCCTAAAGCCCTGAGCAAACCGAGTGCATGTACAAAATGTCCCCAAACACCCAGTGGGAATTCTGGGCTTTTGAAATAAAGGGACTTGCGTTATCTCATCTGCGTATGTGTCGTTGTGCCAGCGCCCACGCCCAGACCACAGCGCCTGTGGAAAGGAAAAGTGTTTTCTCTGCAAGAACCTTTCTCTGAAGGCTTCTGCCAAGGTCCAAAATTAAAAAGGAAAAGAGAGTTCTTTGGTTTCAAAGCAATCTCACCCGGAAAAAAGAGAGCCTTGTTTCTCTTTAAGCCGGAAAGACACACTCTATCAAAATGGCCCTGACACACATCCTGCCCCTTGGACGAGTGTTATTTTTAAAGAGGCGACAGACCTGGCGTGATGGCCTCCTCATTGCTCTGTCCATCTTCCAGCCACATTCTCAGACCAGAAACTCCTCAACCGTGTTCCCCAACCTGGTGCCCTCATAAGAAGAGCTTGCTGGCCCATCCAGAGTGTGGCGTTGCCCTTCTTCCCAAGGATGCTGGATTAATCGGACCGGACTGAAAAATGGAGCCAGTGGGGCTCTGTCTTCTGATATATATCACACCCTGTTGCTTAATTTTAACCAAAAAAATTGCAACCATTTATTATTTTGTGATATATATTTCTTCAATACAGTACAGTACTGTTTTCATGTTTCAGGTCTTTATGTTGCTTATGCTCCTTGGAGACGGCCATGTTTATTGCAACATGTGTTTTTATTGGGTTGCAGCTCCACTGAGCACGACCTGTTGGATTGATTTTGTTTGCTGTTGTATTCCACGCACCCACAATATGCCTTACCTTTTCGGCCCGGAATGGGATCCCTCCAAGGCAACTGTCAATCCAAAGAAATGGCTAATCATAAAATAATAGCAGACTGAATTTTGAAAAGCCACAATGGAACATCTGCAGAAAGTGGGGGGGAAAGGGGGTCAACCTGAACGCAGAGCACTAATGCACAGTGAAATTACAAGGTTTTCAGTTGTTGCCAAAGGCCACAGGGAGCTGAGAGGTGGAAAAATTCAGTTTTGTTGGCGTTTTAACAAGAAACTCCCGGATCATAGAATCATGAAGGTGATCACTAGGATAATCTAGTCTAGCTCCCTGCAATGCAGGAATATTTTGCCCAACATGGGACTTGAACCCACAACCCTGAGTCTTGAACCACTGTGCGAACCAAACCACAGCTGTCCTTCAACGTTCACACTGCTGTTCTTCAGGGCATGCCTGTATTAGAGGAAATCATGCATTAGAATGCACCTGTTTGTGAAAATAACATGCAGCAATGCATTACGTTAGGGCAGGCATAGGCAAACTCGGCCCTCCAGATGTTTTGGGACTACAACTCCCATCATCCCTGACCACTGGTCCTGTTAGCTAGGGACGATGGGAGGGCCGAGTTTGCCTGCGCCTGCGTTAGGGGGAAATTGCTTGCAGAAATGTGAGTTTTCTGTCAAAACGGCACACAAGATGGTCGGAGAAATTCACACTACGATGCTGATGAATTTTCATGAGTTTATTTATTTAAAGAATCATATGCCCATGACTGTGAAATTGTGGAGAACGAAAAATGAGAAACCTACATTGGAGAGAGCCAGCGTGGTGTAGTGGTTAAGAGCGGTGGACTCGTAATCTGGTGAACCGGGGTTCGTGTCTCCGCTCCTCCACATGCAGCTGCTGGGTGACCTTGGGCTAGTCACACTTCTCTGAAGTCTCTCAGCCCCACTCACCTCACAGAGTGTTTGTTGTGGGGGAGGAAGGGAAAGGAGAATGTTGGCCGCTTTGAGACTCCTTCAGGTAGTGATAAAGCGGGATATCAAATCCAAACTCCTCTTCTTCTTCTATTGGCAGTTCCGTCCATCCATAATGGAGGGAGCGGCCAACCAAATCCCGAAACAGACGCAGAGGTTCCAAAGCCTAGAGAAGACCCTCTTCCATGTTCTCGCCAATTCTATCTCAGGTGAGGCTGCGGAAGATGGAGTAGCAACTTCCCTGAAGCATCAACTCAAACCAGTAGGTGTATCTGAGAGGAAGCAGACCTTGAGATAAGTGCGGCACACTGCTTTTTTCCCTTTAAGCCAGCATGGGGTGCTCTAGTTGTCCTGAGACCTAGGGAAAGAGACACGCAAAATTCACCTATGATTTCATTCTGCCGTTCCCTCCCCCCCCCCAAAAAAAATCTTCCATCCTTCTTCCACATCCCACATTGCATCAGGCTCTCCAGGTGACATCAAAATAAACTCTGAATACCGTACACAACATTACATTTGCTCACATTTATCCCTTGTTAAATTTGCCCCTCACCCCAGTAGCCATCAGGGCCAGGAATCAGGGATGATGGGAGCTGGAGTCCAGCAACAGCTGGGGGGGCCCGGAGGTTTCCTACCCTTGTGTTAGCAAATGAATGTCTTGGGACAAGGGTCTGGGGAGAACCACAGTGTCACCCTAAACCAGGCATCCCCAAACTGCGGCCCTCCAGATGTTTTTGCCTACAACTCCCATGATCCCTAGCTAACAGGACCAGTAGCCAGGGAAGATGGGAATTGTAGTACAAAACATCTGGAGGGCCGAAGTTTGGGGATGCCTGCCCTAAACTCCATTAATAAGGGATGTGGTTGATTTTTTAAAATGCAATATTAATAAATGTACATAGTCTACATACTGTTACTACTACTATAATGACTAATAATAATAATAATAATAATACAGTAATACTTTTGGTCCAATCTTAGCCATCCTTAGAGCAGACCTATTGAAATGAATGGGACTTCCTGTTCAGCCGAGTGTCTTTTATCTTGGACCCCAGTGGTCTGAAGCAATGGGTCAGTACATTTGGTTGCTAACCAGAAGGTTGGTGGTTCGAGCCCACCCAGGACAGATGTGGGGAGGATTCCGGCATTGCAGGGGGTTGGACTAGATGACCCTCAAGGTGCCTTCCAGCTCTACAATCCTGTGTTTCTATGACTCTCAGTGTGACAAAAGGTGGGTGATGATTCACTACGGCGAGGCAGATTTCCTTCGATGGAAACACCGCAGCTGGTGGGATATAGATTGAAGGGTATCAGAATAAAATATGCTTCTATAAAAGCCCTCATTGTGGCAAATTCCTTGCAATTCAGGGGGTTGGGTGACCCTTGGGGCCCCATCCAACTCTACAGCTCTATGATTCCATAGCCTCTGATCTATCCTGTATCATGAGCATCAACTCCCTACGACGTTAGAGAGAGCATTATTCATCTGCAGAGGGGTTCAGCTAAACTTAAACCTACAGAACATTGTGCTTTTTTGTTTGGTGGGAAGATTCCCCCCACCCCGCTCCCATATGAAGGAGGTTATTGCATTTCAATGGATTTTCCTCCCTAAAGCAAACATCGAAAGAACAAACTGACAAAATATAAACTCGTCCTTCCAGTTTAATATTTCTAATTAATGACTCTGCTGTTCCTGAAAAAGAGAAGCAATATGATCCGGACATACAAAACGTCAGAAAAATCCTTGGTTCCATCACATCCTTATGAGTCAGACAAAACTTAGGAGAAGACAGGGTTGCGGGGAGGCAAAATTAAAGAATTAAGCCCCCTCACCCCAAAAAATGAGTTTGATGAAAGGGATGTAAGAGCCAGCCATCGTGGAATGAAGGTTTTCAGACTGCAGCCATCTGCAGTGAACCAGTGAGGTAATGGTCTGTTATAAGTTATAACACATCAAGGACCTCAAGCACTGGGGAGGAACAGAAAACCTTTCCCAGATGGAGGCATCCCAGATTATTTAGATCACACACATCTGAACAGAGGGGAGAGCTCTCCCATTCTTTCCCCCTGCAATCCTGGCTCCATTCAAACAGTGCTCCAGGCAGATGGATGTCCTCCCTTTTGGCATTATTATTTTTTTGGTCAGGCCGTTGTATTTCCAAGAAAACCAATGACATGGGCACTTCTTCTTTTTTTAATGCATCCATGCATTTTGTGTATTTCATCCAAGTTGCCTGACTCTTTGTTCCATACCCAGTGGTTTGCTTGCTTTTAGCAAAATTTAGAAGGGTTTCTACCTTGGTGGGTTTTGCAAAGAGAGGTTGCAGCAGGAAGAGCGATGGTGACTTTGAGAACAGCAGAAGCAGCTGGGAAGGGAGAAGAGGAGTTTGGGGGATATGTTTTTTAAAAAAATATTTTATAAGTTCTGTCTCCTTGTTTCTCAATTTGATCCCTTTACATGGTTTTGTGTGCTTTGTGGCATTTTATGCATTGTGTCTTGCTGTTATTTTTATTGATGATAGTTTATTAATATTTTATTGTAATTGATGTGTTAACTGTTTAATTATTATTTGCTGATATTTAATCTTACTGGTTACTATTATATTGTAATGGATTATTGAATATTGCTTTATTTGATGAGAGTTATTTACTTAAAAATTATTGTGACTTTCTTGTATTGGATCAGATTGCTATTATGTGTATGATCTTCGCTGTCTATTTTGTTGTCTCTTCAGCTTGTATACGGCCTTGTGCATAGTAAGACAGAAAGGCGGTACACAAATTAAAAGTGAAATGAAATGAAATAATGAAGGTTTACAGTGGCCGTTGGCAGGAACAGTGGTGTAGCATGGGGGCTGTGGCCCCAGGCACATTTTTTTGAGGGGGCTCTATCAGGCACCCCAACAACAGACTCCCTCTTTGAGTTCGGAGCCATGCGGAGGGTAGCCATGTCTTTGGGGCCTGGCTCTGGTGCCCCCAAGGGAGCTGCGGAAGCAGCTTCCTAATGCGATGGACCAGCGCTCCCAGTCAGCCACAGCTAAACTCTCACCCCTCTCCTCTGCTGGGCTCCAGTCCATGAGGCTCTGAGTGTGCTCTTGAAGCAGTGCCCCCCCCCAAAAATACATTATTTTCACTGGTACACGCATTCCTATATGTGATTTAATCATCGTTGCACACATTCCTTGGCTGGAGAACTGTGCTGCAAACTGAAGAGAAGTGCGCATGTCAAAGGAAGGCTGTGTTTCAGGCCACAGATTGTTTCAGAAAGTGCAGATTGCATAGATTCACCTTTCAATGTGAACCGAAGCAAATTGCTTCCACACCCCTTGGTCCCACCAATAAGAATAGGACAAAGAATGGGTGTGGGGAGGGGAAGAGAGGGTGTGGGAGAGCCCTGTTGCAGGATTACAAGGGTAGAATCATAGAACTGTAGAGTTGAAAGAGGAACGCGGGTGGCGCTGTGGTCTAAACCACTGAGCCTCTTGGGCTTGCTGATCGAAAGGTTGGCAGTTCGAATCTGCACGACGGGGCGAGCTCCTGTTGCATTATCTCAGCTTCTGTAGTTCGAAATCACACCAGCGCAAGTAGATAAATAGGTGCTGTGGCGGCGGGAAGGTAAACGGCTTTTCCATGTGCTCTGGCATTCGTCATGGTATTCCGGTGCGCCAGAAGTGGTTTAGTCCTGCTGGCCACATGACCCAGAAAGCTGTCTGTGGCCAAATGCATACCTTCCAACACAACATGGCCCAAATCCAAGACTCCATCTTCTGGGTCTGAAAACCTGCCTGAGTTGTGTGACCCACATGAGATTGTGCACCCGGAAAAGGTATGGTGCCCAAAAACACACATTGTGGGACACCATGCGAGATCACAGACTGAGATCTCGGCAGGAAATTGCGCAAAAGCAAGGTGTCCCAAATGGCCACCATATTATTGTGTGAAAAAACAAGATGTGCCAGTTTTTCCTGGGGCAGTTGAAGGGTATGAAAAGGCAGTCGCTTGATTGCTTCCTGGAGCAGACTAACATCCCGTGCTACAACTGTTGAAAGAATTGCATTGGCTGACAATTAGCTACCAAGCTAAGTTCAAGGAGCTTGCATCAAGGTACAAAACCCTATTCAGCCTGGGACCAGGCTACCTGAAAGATCATATCACCCCTTATATACTCAGCGGATCACTGTGCTCTGCAAAAGAGGGTCCCGTCTTATTAGGAAACCTGTTCCACATGGCATAGGAGTAGGTCCTTCAGGGTGGGGGCACCTACTGTTTAAATTCCTCCCAATACCCAGGAGACTGGTGCCATCTCTACTGCCTTTTTGGTACCTGTCACAGAACTTGCTTTTTCAACAAGCCTTTCCAGTGGAAATCCTTTTTGCATTCTGCATCTGTATTGGATTTGAAGTTGCTTTCTTACATGCGGAATTGCTTTCAACTGTTTTTGTGCATGGAGTTGCTTTTATTGTGGATGTTTTCACTGCGGAATCGCTTCAAGATATTTTATGGGAAGTGATTCATAAACAGAATGGAATCAAGTGCCACTGTTATGCTAGCCCCTCCATGGCCCTGACTTGGGCTGCCCAATTTTGAATTTCTGCAGTTTCCAGCAACTGGTACTTAGAAGCATTACTGTCTCCAACCATGGAGGCAGAGCATGGCTATCAATGGCTACAAGTCATTATGGACTTTTCCTCCAAGAATTTGTCCAATCCTCTTTGAAAGCCACCGAAGTTGCTGGCCATCACTGCCTCATGTGGGAGTGAGTTCCACAGTTTAACGATGCCCTGAATGAGTGTTCACAAGTTCTATTGCTACGATAGAGTGAGAAAAGCATTGCTCTACCCACTTTTATAAGCTTCTATCGTGTCTCCTCCTCCTCCTCCCTATTCTCAAGGAAGAATCGGTGGTTCTAACTTTTGGAGTTCCAATATTCTAGAAGGCCAAGGACAAGGAGTTGAAGATTGCCTGCATGCTTTCAACAAGGGATGCAAAGAGGTACATTGGAGGCTGCCCACGTTTTGAACACACAGAAGCAGCCAGAGCCTTTGTGGATCAATTCCTGCAGGGCAAAGCTCTCCCAGACCCCCTGGCAACATCTCTGCCTCAGGTTTCCATCTCAAAGGACTTGGTTTCCGCTGGAGGAAGCTTGAAGAGTCATAAAGCGGTGAGGTCAGTGTTAAAATGTCCTGACATTGTGTACGTTTCCTGAATGACCCTCTGACAATGCCGGCCATGAGAGACCCCTCTGCTGCTGCTGCCAGGAAGAGAGCAGAGCACTTCATGGGACAGACTCGGCGGAGGACAAAGGTTACGCTGATGCCACCAAAAATTGTCTACAGAGAGGCTTTGCATCTGGCAAAGAGGTCTAGTGCATCTGGCCCTTTAGCAGAAGTAAGGAAAGCATCCATTGGAAACCAGGGGAAATTAAAACATGGCACTGAAAGGATAACCATGTCAGCAGCAGTGGGGCATGCCTGCACAGAACATCCTGATCTAAGGTGCCACTACCGGGAAGTCCCTGCATCCAGTGGCATGAGAAGTTATTTCTGCAAATAAGCCAGGGATAAAAGGTTTGGTAAAGGTAAAGGTACCCATGACTATCAGGTCCAGTCGCGGACGACTCTGGGGTTGCGGCACTCATCTCGCTTTACTGGCCGAGGGAGCCGGCGTTTGTCCGCAGGCAGCTTCCGGGTCATGTGGCCAGCATGACTAAGCCACTTCTGGCAAACCAGAGCAGCGCACAGAAACGCTGTTTACCTTCCCGCCAAAGCGGTATCTATTTACCTACAGTGGTACCTCAGGCTACAAACGCTTCAGGTTACAAATGCTTCAGGTTACAAACTCTGCTAACCCAGAAATAGTACCTCAGGTTAAGAACTTTGCTTCATGATGAGAACAGAAATCGTGCTCCGGTGGCGCGGCGGCGGCAGCAGGAGGCCCCATTAGCTAAAGTGGTGCTTCAGGTTAAGAACAGTTTCAGGTTAAGAACGGACCTCCGGAATGAATTATATTCTTAACCAGAGGTACCACTGTACTTGCACTTTGATGTTCTTTCGAACTGCTAGGTTGGCAGGAGCTGGGACTGAGCAATGGGAGCTCACCCCATCGCGGGGATTCGAACTGCCGACCTTCTGATCGGCAAGCCCTAGCATCTCCTCTCTGCTGTGCTTCCAGCCAGCCACCCTTCCCTCTCCTCCTGAGCTCCAGCAAACATTCACTTAGCAAGGAAATGCTCTTGAACTTAGAGCTATAATCAAGACAATAAATTGCGTACTGAAGCCAGCTGCTTTCCTCAGCATGGCCAGTTGAGGAGTCCTGTTCATGCCTTTGGCACGCAGGCTGCATTGCGTTGAGGTAATTCCTTAATGCTGAAACCAACAACAACAACCCAAAAGGAAAACATGCTTCTGGGCATCTGGAAATGGTTGCTGGGAGTGTAACACTCTCCTCTGGAAATGATGTGTTGTCACTGCTGTAAATCCTCTCGAGCCTTGCAATAAACAGCAAGAAAACAGGCTGGTTGAAAAGCAGGCTGATGCACACATCCAGGGCTGCCTAATACCTCCCACAGTCACGTAGAAGTGACTCCGTCCAAACCACACACACACCAAACACCCTGGGTCTATTTTTCAAAGAGGTGGTAAATCTGTGTCTGGACTGTACCATTCCAGAATGTGCAGGGGGGGGTGAGGGAGAGGAACAACATGGCCAACAGGTCCTCCATGCAAAAAGATCCCTTCACATGGAAAGCTAGCTTGGGAGAAGGGCTTGAGCCTAGCCTTTGCTTGAGATGCCAGGCATTTCCAGGCTGTCACTATTTTTGAGTTGGATTCAACTGCAAAACTGGCAAATCCAGGATGTGCAACTAAAGTTTATTTTGAGGTCTTGTGCAAAAAAATCAACTCCCACCCCTCCTAGACTTTTTGCAATAAGGAAAGTGATGGGGAAAGGCACATGAGATAACATGTGCTTGGTGCAACATCACCTAATCTTCCCACAAACAAATCAGGATGAGCATTCAATAGAGAACCGGTGCTGTCTAATATCCCCACAAACTTTTTGCAGACAAATCAGGATGAACACTCAATAAGCATGTTGTCTGGGAATCGGGATGCAAGATGCCATCGTTTTCCATTCTGCCCTGCCATATGCAGTACTGTTTCCTTCCACTGCAGTTCGCTTTCTTTACTTTATTTCACAGGATCTATATACATCATAATCATCGATAACTCCTGAACAGTTTCCTTCCTCCCTAACTTTCACTTGTTTACCTCCAAGCTTCTTCCCATGTCCCATCTTCCCTTAGTTTATGTTCTGGTTGTTGAAAAAGGGATGAAAGACTTTCTGTCTCCATCTCCCAATCACATTCCATGCAATAGCTGCATCCCAGGTACAAGGAGACCCAGGAAATGAAATCTTCCTAGTTCTACTGACATTTGTTGGTAGCACTGGGGAAATTGTATTTCCCAGGGCTCCTTGAGCCTGCCGTAGGGGAGTTGGGAAATAGAGTTTACTTTCTGATAAACTCATTTGAACATCCCAGAGCTCAGCCCAGTGAGAAGTTCTCCTGAGCATGCGCTATCAAAGGAAATGCACAGATGCCACAAAGTCCTACTTAAACTACAAGCAATCCTTCATACGAAACCATCTGGTCCTATTTATCATTTTATTTTCAATGACACATAAAGCTTTCCTCTAAAACATGACCTCAAATAGCTCACAATCATTATTTTTGAAACTCATTTATAAAACAACCACCCAGAAAAAAATGGAAGCAAAGTTGCTTATTGGGGGCTCTGTTGCCCTTGTGCTTAAAATATCTTGAACCTTGAGGCCAGAGCAGCCATCTGGCTGGAATGAAGGCTGCCTGGCAGAGGCTGTGTTGTTCTTTATTTCCTTTCTTGCTTGCTTCTTTTCCTTCCTTTCATTCTGTCCGAGAGCCACAGCCCATGGCTTGTGCGCCATTTTCATAAGCTACACAGAAGGCCGCACAACACACAACCCCAGAAAATGTAAACATTAATGCAGTGTCTGGGGCATTTTCAGGGATAGTCGATCAGTTAGTGAGAGAAGGAAGAGATATGTTTATGTTTTTACCCACCCAGAAATCCCCCTCCATGACACTTCTCTGCAAGCCGTTCCTCATCCCAGGCTTACTTCAAGCCTTAGAGCCTGGATCCGCTACATAGAGAGTCTGTGTGGTGGTGTGCTTAAAGTGCCGGACTAGAACCTTTGGTAGGATTGCCCACATGTTCGGATTATCCTGGACGTACCTGGAATACTGCAGTCGGAAGCAGTGTCCGGGCAGAAATAAGGGGAAATGTCCAGGAAAATCCGGGTGTATGGCAGCCCATGTCGGCAGTGCCATTTTTGCCGTTTTCCAGTGTTTGGAATATGGCAACCCTACCTTAGGAGACCAGGGTTCAAATCCCCCATTTGGTCATGAAGGTCACTAATAGGGCGTGGATAAAACAGAGAGGAAGGGGGCTATGCATGTCACCTGGAGCTCCTTGAAGGAAAGGTGAGACATCCTAGAATCATTGAGTTGTAGAGTTGGAATGGACTCCCTCGGGTCATCTAGTCCAACCCCCTGCAATGCAGGAATCTCAGCTAAAGCATCCATAACAAATGGCCAGCCAACCTCTGCTGGAAGGAGAGTCCGTCACCTCCAAATGGAGACCGTTCCACTGTCAAACAGCTCTTACTGTCAGAAAGTTTTTCTGTATGTTTTAGTCGGAATCTCTTTTCTTGTATCTATTAATCAGTGTGGTTAATAAAAACAATATTATTTAGACTCTTTTTTTTAAAGGGCCATTCTATATAGTTCATTGCAGGCAGTTCTGCTATGTTTCTCTTTCCAACTTCTTTCTAATCCAAAGAGGCCACAACTGAGCGGAATGACTAACCGGGATCAAAAATAATAATTTATTAGATGTTATTATTTTGCCGTTTCTCAGCCGCCTTGGGAAACAATCTGGAGCTCAGGAGAGATGGAGGAGAAGGGGGCAAGTGTGTGTGTGTGTTTTTGTGTTACAGGTAGGTAGCCGCGTGGGTCTGATGTAGTTGAAACAAAAAATAAAAAAAATTCCTTCCAGTAGCACCTTAGAGACCAACTAAGTTTGTCATAGGTATGAGCTTTCGTGTGTGTGTGTGTGTATATGTGTGTGTGTGTGTGTGTGTGTGTGTGTGTGTGAGAGAGAGAGAGAGAGAGAGAGAGAGAGAGAGAGAGAGAGAGAGAGCATACCGCACCATAAAGCATTTTGTGTTTCAAAGAGCGCTAAGCCATGGAGTCTACCTCCTGGGCAGCCGCACTTCCTCTCGCCAAGGCGTGGCCCTGGCTCTCAGAGACACAAGAGTCTATAAAGAGAAACACGGTGTGCGCTCATGGAGTGTTTGTTGGAGGGGGGGTGCAAGAAAGAAAGGCGAAGTGGGATCGGCAACTCCAATAAAAACCTGTGTGTATTATGCAGATTGAGACAGGGAGAGCAAGCAGGCCTCTGGGCGGCCGTCCAGCTTGCCAGACGCCAGCTCTGCTGAGGAGGGTGATGGGAGAGGTCACCCAGATGGCTTTTACAGCGATCTTATCTCTGCCCAGGGATATCCAACATTTCCTCCCTCTGTGCAACGCTGCAAATACAAAGGGTGAGAAGCTCGAGGTCGGAGGCAGCCGGCCCGCTTCCCTGCCCCCCCCCAACGCTTCCATGTGTCCCGTCCTCCTCCACCGCCGCCAGCTTTCGCCGCCCGTCTGCCTTTGCTCGCTCTCGCCCACCTGCCCGTCAGGCCTGTCTTTGTTCACTGGCTTCCCTTTGTCCAAAGCGGACTCCCAGTGTGTGTGGACAGGATCGAGCTCGGCTTGTGTGTCTAGACATTGGGGGTTGGAGTGGAGCGTAGCGGAGCTGTTTTCAGTCCCCAGTGAAAGTTAAAGAGGTTGGCCCGCTGAGCTAATTGTTAAGACACGGGCTGTGTGTTTATATCACGCCCCGAGCTCACTGTCCGAGAAACTTGGAGCGCTTTCGCTCTCTCTCGGGGCGGAAGGCTGCATCGGACGAGGGCGGAGGCCGGTTCGGGTGCCATTCACGTAGCCAGCCCCATTGGGCTAAACAATCAGTGACCTTTTGACCTGCGGCTATTTCGGCTCATTTGGGTGGGCCTGAGATAGTCGCTTAGGGTGGTCAAAGGCCTGAAAATGCTCAAGTTTGCACAAATGCGAGTTTATGTGGCGCAAACACATCACAATTTCATTGAGATCCAGCGCTCAGCGCTTTCACGCCGAGGGAGCCTGCTTTTGGTCTCAGACAGCTTTTCCAGGTCATGTGGCCACTGGGCAGCATGACTAAACCACTTCTGCTGCATGGGCAACCCAGCCAGATTGGCGGAATACAAATAATAAAATTATTATTATTATAAACCGAGGGTATGCACCAGGAAAGGGGAAACGACTTCGGAAATGATGTTGCACCAGGACCCGATGGAAGACAAAGATTCGTAGAACTGTAAAGTTGGAAGGGATCTCAAGGGTCCTCTAGCCCAACCCCCTGCAAACCAGGAATTTTAGCAAAAGCATCCATGGCAGATGTCCATCCAACCTCTGCTTTAAAACCTCCAAGGAAGGATAGTCCACAACCTCCCGAGGGAGACCATCCTACTGGTCTTACTGTCAGAAAGTTCTTCCTGAAGTTTATTTGGAATCTCCTTTCTTGTAAACCAAAACATTGGTTTGAGTCCTACCCTCCAGAGCAGGAGAAAACAAGCTTGTTCCCTCTTCCATGTGACAGCCCTTCAGATATTTGAAGATGGCTATCATATTTTCCCCTGCCCCACTTCCTGTTGTGTACCCTCCAACACTTGGGTCAAATGGAACTGATGTCTTTTCACACCATATAAGCTTGAATTCCCAAACACAAGCATTTTCTGACCTTCGACAGTTGAGCCTGTTTATATTACATATAAACCTGGCGCAAAAAAAAAAAAAGTGTTAAGGTCTCCACCTTGCCTGCATTCAACTTGCACGTTCCAAGCAGCAGCCTTCAAGCAGGCATGGTTGACAGTGTGCCCATTGAATGCCCGTAAGATGCAGTCCCACTGTATGCATGAGAAGCTATCATTAACAGCCTTCAGTTTCTGGAACAGACCCCACCAAAATGGCCAGATTCAAGATCTGACCCTCGAAATTCATTCACTTTAACCAGAACCTGGGAAACCACTCCAAACCCCCAGTGAACCAGAATCCAGCAGCAGCCCTGCAATTGTAGATCTGCGCAATGATAGAAGTCTACATATTGGAGATTTAGGCACTCTGTCATGGTCCGGTCGGCGGGCGTCAGGACCAGAGGCAAGATGGTGGTGAAGAAGCAGGGTCGAGGAGCAAGGCAGAGGCGAAGGTCCACGGGGCACGAAGCAAGGTGAAGGCGAAGCAAGGGTCCAAGGAGCAAGGCGAAGGGTCCAGGAACAAGAAGCAAGGCGAAGGTCCACGGGGCAAGAGCAAGGCGAAGCAAGGGTCCAAGGAGCAAGGAGCAAGGCGGAGGATCCAGGAACAAGAAGCAAGGTGGCAGCAAGGCAAGGGTCCAAGGAGCAGGAGGCCAGATGCAACCAGGCAGGGATAGCGTTGCTGTGGCAAAGAGCTGAAGGGAAATGCTGGGCTTTTATCCCTCCCAGCTCCTGCCACCAGGTGCAGTGAGATCTCAAGTGGCCTCACCTGGGTGACTACTCCTTGCCTCTCCAGCACAAGCTGATGTCTTCACCTGTGTGGCCACGCCTTGCTTCCCCAGCACAAGCTGAGGCAGGCCCCAGTCCTGCAAGGCACTACAGGCCCCAGAGCCTGACTCCTGCCCATACTCCTGACACACTCAATGGAAATAAAGGGAAGAAAACTGGGGACCAATGTGGTACATTATATAATATTAATAATAATTATTATTTATTATTTATACCCCGCCCATCTGGCCGGGGCCCCCCTGCCACTCTGGGCAGCTTCCAACAAACATTAAAATACATCGAATATCACAGATTAAAAACTTCCCTAAACAGGGCTGCCTTTAGGTATTTTCTAAATGTCAGGTAGTTGTTTATCTCTCTGACCTCTCATGGAAGGGTGTTCCACAGGGCGGGTGCCACTACCGAGAAGGCCCTCTGCCTGGTTCCCTGTAGCTTTGCTTCTCGCAGTGAGGGAACCGCCAAAAGGCCCTCGGCGCTGGACCTCAGTGTCCCGGCAGAACAATGGGGGTGGAGACACTTCTTCAGGTATACTGGACTGAGGCCGTTTAGGGCTTTAAGGGTCAACACCAACACTTTGAATTGTGCTCGGAAACGTACTGGGAGCCAATGTAGGTCTTTCAAGACCGGTGTTATGTGGTCTCGGCGGCCGCTCCCAGTCACCAGTCTAGCCGCCGCATTCTGGATTAGTTGTAGTTTCCTGGTCACCTTCAAAGATAGCCCCACGTAGAGCTCATTGCAGTAATCCAAGCGTGAGATAACCAGAGCATGCACCACTCTGGCGAGGCAGTCCGCAGGCAGGTAGGGTCTCAGCCTGCGTACCAGATGGAGCTGATAGACGGCTGCCCTGTACACAGAATTAATGTACTGGTTGGCAAAAAGATGGGAAACTTGCAACCCTCAAAACTTTGTCAGACTCCAGCTTCCATCATCCCCAGCCAGCATAGGCAAGGCCCAAACATAAAATCCCAACTCAGCCACAAAGCTGACATAGTGGCTTTAGGTCAGTCATTATGTCTTAGCCAATATGGTGCCATGTTGGCTGGGGATGATGGGAGTTGTAGTCTGACAGCATCTGGAGAACACCACATGGACTACTCCTATCTTAGTCCAAACTACCCCACAGGGTTGTTGTGCTAGGATAAAATTGGGGATGCAGGGAGAACATTATTTGCTGCTCTGAAAATGCAAGATGTATATGCAATTAACAAAAACTAAAGTAGAGCAGAGATATCTTTGGATCTGAATTTATGCATCACATTCCCAGTGACTGGCAACTGTCCCATCTTCATGTGGTTTGCAACATTCCTCTCTGTGACTCAGATTATTATTTTTGGGGGGAGGGATCTGCCAGATATCTGTGACATTCAGTGGACAGAGCATGATTCAGTCTGCTTTTTTACACTCACTCGTGTTCTGGAGCTGTCTAAGGCATCTCCTTGCTGAAATAGGAGAGGCCCCATCAGTACTGGCATTCGGCCGGCTCTCAAAAATGCTATTTAGACAAGCATTCCCCTGTTCTTTGGACTTGAACCTCCTGTTTTAATTGCTGTTTTAATTGTTGCACTGCATTAATGGGCTTGTTCTATTGTTTATTTTAACATTTCGATTAAATGGTTTTATTGGGTATTTTAATTATATGCATTTCTGGTAACTGCTTTTATTTTCTTAATTAATTATTCTTAATATACTGCAAATAAGCAGTATAGTATGAATAATAATAAGAACAACGACAACAATTTTGCCTTATGTTCAGTATTATGATATAACTCTATAGCCATGTTCTGTGTAAGGTTTATTTTTATGTAAACGGCTTAGAAATGCTAATGATTAAGGGGTATATAAATTCTTTAAATTAATTAAATAAATAAATAAATAGCAGTCTCTTACCGTGGTTCTCTGTGGCAGTCCCAGAGTCTGTGGTCTGCTATTCCTGTCCCAGACCTTGACATCGGCCTCATAGTGTCTCTCTGCAGTCACCTAATCGGTTACCTTCCATGCTCCCATCAAGGCACTGTCTTTTGAGGGGTCTGGCAAAGAGCAAAGTGAAACATAGAAGCTGACCATATGGTAGCATCTCCATGAGAAAAATTCAGCATGGTAGAATGATAAGGTAAAGTCGCTACACATTGAGCTTTTCGCTATTTAAATATGGTGTGATCCTGAGTTTCCTTCATTCCTTCTCCCCATCTTGGAAAGTAACCTGATTTACTTATCCCCTTTCCCTTCACCAGCAGGTCCCAACAACTTAAAATTCAGAATTAAAAACCATTGGAACAGTTTGCAGTCGCAGGAATAGGATGGGCTCTGAAAATACACATCTCAGGGACCAAAGGCCAGAAAAAATAAGTGCATCGTCAGCATTTGCTGAAAACTGTACCATAATGAAGCCAGATGCTCCTCTGTGGGGAGGAAGTTCCACAAAGCTAGCTGCTGGATAGCTCAGTCTGGTAGAGCGTGAGACTCTTAATCTCAGGGCTACAGGTTCAAGCCCCGCCTTGGGCAAAATATTCCTGCATTGCAGGGGGCTGGGCTAAAAGACGCTCGTGGTCCCTTCCAACTCTACAGTTTTATGATTCTAAGAACTTAGGTACTTCCAGAGAAAATATCCTCTCTGGGGCAACCACTACCTGAACTTGGTGAAACCACGAAGAGGGTCCCCAGAAAGATCTGTAGGGAAGGAGTCAGTCTTTCAGGTCTTTCAGTCTTTCACTGAGAGCCAGTGTGGTGTAGTGGTTAAGATGTTTTGGGACTACAACTCCCATCATCCCTGACCACTGGTCCTATTAGCTAGGGATGATGGGAGGGCCGAGTTTGCCTGCGCCTGCGTTAGGGGGAAATTGCTTGCAGAAATGTGAGTTTTCTGTCAAAACTGCACACAAGATGGTAGGAGAAATTCACACTACGATGCTGATGAATTTTCATGAGTTTGTTTATTTATTTATTTAAAGAATCATATGCCCATGACTGTGGAATTGTGGAGAACGAAAAATGAGAAACCTACATTGGAGAGAGCCAGTGTGGTGTAGTGGTTAAGAGCGGTAGACTCGTAATCTGGTGAACTGGGTTCGCTTCCCCACTCCTCCACATGCAGCTGCTGGGTGACCTTGGGCTAGTCACACTTCTTTGAAGTCTCGCAGCCCCACTCACCTCACAGAGTGTTTGTTGTGGGAGAGGAAGGGAAAGGAGATTGTTAGCCGCTTTGAGACTCCTTCGGGTACTGATAAAGCGGGATATCAAATCCAAACTCTTCCTCTTCTTCTTCTTCTTCTTTGGGATTTTCTTTGGCTAGACCAGGGGTAGTCAACCTTTTTATACCTACCGCCCAATAATGCATCGTTCTTGATGGTAAAATTTCCTTACCGCCCACCAGTGCTCGATGGAAGGAGGATTCGGCTTGTGCCGTAGAACCCCCTACCGCCCACCTAGAATCCTGAAACGCCCACTAGTGGGTGGTAGGGACCAGGTTTGACAACCCCTGGGCTAGACCTACCCAAGTGGGCATAGTTGTCTTCCATCGTCCTTTTGGGGCAGAATTTTTCTGCCTATCCACATCGGCAACCGTTTTTTTTATTGCTTTCCACATCTCACAAAGAAAAGCGCAGCTACAACTTTTACTGGAGCAGCACAACTGCATAAGTTCATGATGATCAATGTGTGGCACTCCCACCCCCAGAGTGAACCCGGGGGGGGTCTTTTCCTGTCCCATTTTCTAAATTTGCAAAAAGACATCCTGCTTTTATCGGCATAGACCTTCAGCTGCGATTAAACGAGTGGAATGAGACAGATATAAACATTCCCATGAAATGGCCTTTGCATGCCGCCATGCCTCATCTGCAAGGTTTCCCTCTCAAATCTACATCTTTCTATATTTATACCACCTTGTCCTTTGGTCAGCAAAAAACACTTCCATGGCGTGGAAAGGAAATAAGGAGCCGATAGGAGATTAGAGCTCTCTGCTCTTCAGGGATGAATCGCCACCTAGAGGCACGAAAATTGACTACCAGTTCTTGGAGACCTGACTCAACGCTGACGGATGACTTCTAGTGTTTTTCCCTACATTGTTGTTTAGTCATTCAGTTGTGTCCAACTCTTCGTGACCCTATGGACCAGAGCACGCCAGGCACTCCTGTCTTCCACTGCCTCCCGCAGTTTGGTCAGACTCATGTTGGTAGCTTCGAGAACACTGTCCAACCATCTCGTCCTTTGTCGTCCCCTTCTCCTAGTGCCCTCCATCTTTCCCAACATCAGGGTCTTTTCCAGGGAGTCTTCTCACGAGGTGGCCAAAGTATTGGAGCCTCAGCTTCAGGATCTGTCCTTCCAGTGAGCACTCAGGGCTGATTTCCTTCAGAATGGATAGGTTTGATCTTCTTGCAGTCTATGGGACTCTCAAGAGTCTCCTCCAGCACCATAATTCAAAAGCATCCATTCATTGGAGATCAGCCTTCTTTATGGTCCAGCTCTCACTTCCATACATCACTACTGGGAAAACCATAGCTTTAACTATACGGACCTTTGTCGGCATACAGAGAATGAATGAATCAGCAAATTAATAGTTACAGGTAGGTAGCCATTGTTGGTCTGCTGTAGTCGAAACAAAATTTTAAAAAGGAGGAAGACCTTTCATTGCCTACAGACAGCCACCCAATCTTAAACAACTCCTCACCCACAATAATACAACAACCAGACTTAAAATGGACACTGGTACCAGAGCCTGCAATAAACCCAGATGCCAACTTTGCTGCCACATACACCTGGACAACACCATTACTGGCCCCAACAACATCAAACATACCATCTTCTAACATTGTTTATGCCATCAAATGCCAACAGTGCCCTTCAGCTCTCTATATTGGACAAACAGGCCAAACCCTACGCCAAAGGATAAATGGACATAAATCTGACATCAGGAATCACAAGACAGAGAAACCAGTAGGAGAACACTTCAATCTTCCAGGACATTCTATACAAGATCTCAAAGTAGCTGTCATATTACAAAAGAATTTCAGAATTGGACTGGAAAGAGAAGTTGCTTAATTGCAAATTATTACTAAACTTAAAACCATGGAGAGACCTGGTCTGAATAAAGACATTGAATTCTTATCTCATTATACATGATAAAGCCATCTCACCCCTTGCTTTTTCCTGTAAGACCAATTGCAGTCGTTAACAGTCATTAACAGTCGTCAACAGGTTTACCACACCTATCAGCCAATCACCCATTCCCACCCCCCTTCTGAGTAATACCCCTCCCCCTCCCTCTCACTTTATATAAGTGTCTGGTGACTTCTGTTTCAGTGTATCTGAAGAAGTGTGCATGCACACGAAAACTCATACCAATAACAAACTTAGTTGGTCTCTAAGGTGCTACTGGAAGGAAGCGAATTAATATTTATTGTGCCTACAATTTATTAAGCTGCATTCTATACAGTGCTGTGGCTTACAATCAGAAATACACTGTGCAAAAGGAAACAGAGATGAGGAGGGGAGAGGAAAACAAGTAAACACACACACAAACCCAAGCACACATCTAAATGCAATCATTTTAATTATTGTAGCCCTGTGCCTATTTTTGCTGCAAAAGATGCCCATCTGAAATGGCATCTTTTGCTCTCCTGCTCTCCCTTCTTGAGCCAAAATTGAGCTGCACAGAGGCTTGTTCTCTTTAAAGCAGGACAGCTTTGACCCACCCAGCTCAGAACTGCCTACAATGACTGGCAGCTGCTGTCTGGGGTTTCAGACAGGACATTTCCAGCCCTACCTGGAAATGCTGGAGATTGAACCTGCGACCTTCTGCATGCAAAGCAGATGCTCTGCCACTCAACCACAAGAGGCCCCTTTTCCAACAGTGACACTTGAAGTCATAGAAACAGGCACAGGGCCTTCTCAGTGGTGGCACCCATCAGATTTCAGGGAAATAAACAACTATCTGATTTTTAGAAGACATTTGAAGGCAACCCTGTTTGGGGAAGTTTTTAATGTTTGATGTTTTATTCTGTTTTTAATCTGTTGGGAGTCACCCAGAGTTGCTGGGGAAACCTAGCCAGATGGGTGGGGTATAAATATATTACTACTACTACTACTACTACTAGGGACCTAGGTGGCACTGTGGTTAAACCACTGAGCCTAGGGCTTGCTGATCAGAAGGTCGGCGGTTCGAATCCCTGCGACGGGGTGAGCTCCCGTTGCTTGGTCCCAGCTCCTGCCAACCTAGCAGTTTGAAAGCACGTCAAAGTGCAAGTAGATAAATAGGAACCGCTACAGCAGGAAGGTAAACGCCGTTTCCATGTGCTGCTCTGGTTCTCCAGAAGCAGCTTTGTCATGCTGGCCTCATGACCTGGAAGCTATACGCCGGCTCCCTCGGCCAATAATGCGAGGTGAGCGCGCAACCCCAGAGTCGGTCATGACTGGACCTAATGGTCAGGGGTCCCTTTACCTTTACTACTACTACTACTACTGAATGATAGAATTGTAAGGTTTGGAAGGTTCCCGAGGGTCATCTAATCCAACCCCTCCCCCACAATGCAGGAATTACAGCTAAAGAATCCATGACAGATGGACATCCAACCTCTGCTTTAGAAGGTCCTTTTAAGCAGCAGTACTAAGGACAAAACCACCAACCTCGTTTATGCAAACGTGCATACATCTCCCTACCGTCCAGATAGGATCTGAAGCAGGAGAGAGAGAGAGAGCGCATCGTGTGCGCACTAACCAACATTTAGAACTCCCAAGACAGCAGAGAAATGCAGCTCAAAGCGCCCGCTGTTTTCGTCTGGAGGAAGAGTAAACCAGAGAGAAGGACTATTGTTTTGTTTAGGGTTAAATGCAGATCGGATTTTCCAAAATCAGTTCCAGACATAACACACACTCGCGCTCCCCAAACCATAGCGTGCAATCTCTCACCGCCAGTCTCTTGCACAACCCAGTTGCCCCCATTCCAGCCAATGCAAAGTTTCAGATTTCAAGCTGGGATCTGGGGTGTGTTTGCAGACATTGGTGTGGGGGGGGGAGCTATTTTTTGGAAGGAACTGGAGAAGAGAACCTTTGCTTGCGAAAGGCATCCTTTGGCTGCCTCTCCGAAGGGAAACTCCGAGGCAATGCAGATTTAACCCGTTCCCTTGCAGTCTGGAGGTGAACCGCAGCAATGGCTGCAATAACACCCCGCTCTTCAAAGATCCCAGATGCGTTTGCTTCGACACCACTCCCTTGCTATCAGCTAGGGTGGCCTCCGAGTACACACTCAAAAACATCCCTTGCTGAACTGCCATACATTGTTATAATGGCAACTACTTGCCACACCTGATTAGTTTCATGCTCTTTTGGGTAGACCTGTTTATCTGATCAGGCCATTTCCACAGGGCAAAAGAGATCTGAAATTTGCAAGTCTTTAAGAACCCAAGCAGTGACAGGCTAGATCAGATCAGCCCAGCCTTCGGCATCCTGTTTTGAAGAGTTGGGAACCTGCAACTAGAGCATGAAAGCGGCAACAAAAACTCCCGTTCTTTGCTCCCCTGGAGCCGCAGTTCAGAGTTTTGCTGCTTCTGAAATTGGGGCTCTATTTAGCTAGAATTTATTTAGCTCCATGACTTTGGCTCCCTTTAAAAGCCATCTAAATTCTGTAAAACCATATCACAATCTATGCTACACACTCTTATCACAGGGAGCACCCCTACCCCGCCCAAAGCTGATTATTTTTTTTCTGCCTTTTGCAAGAGCAATTGTGTTTGGAAAGTTTAAGCAGCAGCACATTACTTGATTTTTCAACTACATCAGGGGATTTTGTTTCGCTTTTAATCCTAGGCAGGTAGGAAGGGGGGATTGTGAGGAGGGACACACTGAATCTTTGATCCATAAGGACTAGAATCACAGAACCATAAAACTATAGAGTTGGAAAGGATCACAAGGGTCATCTAGTCCAGCCCCCGGCAATGCAGGGATTTTTTTGCCCAGTGTAGGGCTTGAATCCACAACTGTGAGATTAAGAGTCTCTAGCTCTACCGACTAAGCTACCAGAAGCTTTTAAAAAAATAAAATAAAGCTTTGTAGTTTGAATTCTGTGCACTTCCTGCCTTCCAATGGAAACACAACACAGCTTGGCCCCATGGCTGTGGGTACCCATGGCTGTGGGTGCCATGCAATGTGCATGGCCCTAGCACCATAATCTGTGGGTGCCTGGCTCCTTCATGGGGAATTTTGTGGGTGCTCAGGCACCCAGTCCCCAGAGAGTTGGCACCTTTGGTCAGAGAAAACGTGGTGGATTGAGGAGGCAGCAAGAGCTATTGGACTACACAAATGGCATCTCTCCTGTCATTTGGCAGTGAGGGAAAGGCATTCCGCACATGCCCACATGCGCATTGTTATGATCAAGGCTGCAACCTTTAATTGATTGCTTGGTTAAGCAGTTTTCAGATTTATTTCTGAAATAATAATAATAATAATAATAATAATTTATTATTTATACCCCGCCCATCTGGCTGGGTTTCCCCAGCCACTCTGGGCGGCTTCCAACAGAAAAATAAAACACAATAATCTATTAAACATTAAAAGCCTCCCTGAACAGGGCTGCCTTCAGATGTCTTCTAAAAGTATGATAGTTGTTTTCCTCTTTGACATCTGTTGGGAGGGCGTTCCACAGGGCAGGCGCCACCACCGAGAAGGCCCTCTGCCTAGTTCCCTGAAACTTGGCTTCTTGCAATGAGGAAACCACCAGAAGGCCCTCCGTGCTGGACCTCAGTGTCCGGGCAGAATGATGGAGACGCTCCTTCAGGTATACTGGACCGAGGCCATTTAGGGCTTTAAAGGTCAGCACCAACACTTTGAATTGTGCTCGGAAACGTACTGGGAGCCAATGAAACTGAAAACTGCTTAACCATTTTCAACTGAAAATCCATTCCCCCCAAAGCAGGAAGCATGGTTTTGTTTCGTTTCATTTAAAAAAGATTCTTTTTAATGTAAACTTTCAAAAATTGCAGGTGGCAAGCACTTTTGCAGAAAAGGCATCATTTCCCCCCCCCCCCTCACTCTGACACAGGGGGTGATGCCTCTACCGAAGGCAGCTCCAGCTGCAACATAAACCTGGGCCATTTAAAACCAAGAACAGCGACACCTTTTTCTGTCAATGCAATTTTAGGCAAATGTATCCAGTCGATTAAGCAACTGGCTTTAATTTCTTTATCTGGGCCCAGAGCCCTGATCAAACATGGCTGCATGATGGGATCATGACACTTTGCTGTTTATAGTCGTGTCCGACTCTTCATGACCCCATGGCCCAGAGCACACCAGGCACTCCTGTCTTGCACTGCCTCCCGTAGTTTGGTCAAACTCATGTTGGTAGCTTTGAGAACACTGTCCAACCATCTCGTCCTCTGTTGTCCCCTTCTCCTTGTGCCTTCCATCTTTCCCAACATCAGGGTCTTTTCCAGGGAGTCTTCTCTTCTCATGAGGTGGCCAAAGTATTGGCGCCTCAGCTTCAGGATCTGTCCTTCCAGTGAGCACTCAGGGCTGATTTCCTTAAGAATGGATAGGTTTGAACTTCTTGCAGTCCATGGGACTCTCAAGAGTCTCCTCCAGCACCATAATTCAAAAGCATCAATTCTTCGGCGATCAGCCTTCTTTATGGTCCAGCTCTCACTTCCATACATCACTACTGGGAAAACCATAGCTTTAACTATACGGACCTTTGTAGGCAAGGTGATGTCTCTGCTTTTCAATATGCTGTCTAGGTTTTTCATTGCTTTTCTCCCAAGAAGCAGGCGTCTTTTAATTTCGTGACTGCTATCACCATCTGCAGTGATCAAGGAGCCCAAGAAAGTAAAATCTCTCACTGCCTCCATTTCTTCCCTTTCTATTTGCCAGGAGGTGATGGGACAAGTGGCCATGATCTTGGTTTTTTTGATGTTGAGCTTCAGGCCATATTTTGCGCTCTCCTCTTTCACCCTCATTAAAAGGTTCTTTAATTCCTCCTCGCTTTCTGCCATCAAGGTTGTGTCATCTGCATATCTGAGGTTGTTGATATTTCTTCTGGCAATCTTAATTCCAGTTTGGGATTCATCTAGTCCAGCCTTTCGCATGATGAATTCTGCATATAAGTTAAATAAGCAGGGAGACAATATACAACCTTGTCGTACTCCTTTCCCAATTTTGAACCAATCAGTTGTTCCATATCCAGTTCTAACTGTAGCTTCTTGTCCCACATACAGATTTCTCAAGAGACAGATGAGGTGATCAGGCACTCCCATTTCTTTAAGAACTTGCCATAGTTTGCTGTGGTCGACACAGTCAAAGGCTTTTGCATAGTCAATGAAGCAGAAGTAGACGTTTTTCTGGAACTCTCTAGCTTTCTCCATGATCCAGCGCATGTTTGCAATTTGGTCTCTGGTTCCTCTGCCCCTTCGAAATCCAGCTTGCACTTCTGGGAGTTCTTGGTCCACATACTGCCTAAGCCTGACACTTTAGCTTCTTCCTTTTCGATCTCTGGGTGTCAGCAGCCATCCTGCACTCCCTTCTTGCAGCCACAACCTGATGCACGTTTATTCCAAAGTGGGTCCTGTGTAATCCAGTGGGACTTGCTCCCAGGCAAGCGTGCATTCCAAGGGTTCCCATACAGATGAGCGCAAGTGCCACCAGCACCCCCCAAGATCAACGGGGCTTTTGGCCCTGACCTCAAGTGGAGGCAGGCAGCTTCCTGCAGCACACTTCAACTGATAAGGATATCCTGGCTTCTTTTTCTCTGTCCTGAAACAGCAATCAATTTCCAGAACAAGGTGCCCAGAGGTCCCCAGAAGTCTGGAAAAGGGCCATAGCTCTGTGGCAGAACACCGGCTGGGCTGGCAGGAGGTCCCATGTCCAGACACACACACACCCTGTCATCCCGGTTTCTGATTTGATCCCAGAAAGTCCCACTTTGCCTTAGGATGTCCCTATTTTCATTGGAGAAATGTTGGAGGCTATGGAGTTATCCGACCCCTGAGCCGCCCGAAGGCAATTTTGTACAGGGAAGGGCTTGCACATCTCTGAGCATTCCTGCAATCTGGTGTAAACTGAGGTCGGAATCATTTGACTGAAAGGCGGGATATAAATCAACAAATTCAATAAATAAATAAATAAATAATGTGGGGGGTTGGGGGTATTGGGTTGTTTTTATTTTGATAATAGATTTTGTGGTTTTATATTTTGATTTTGCTAGGTGAACCACCCTGAGATCTTTGGGTATAGGGTGGTATATAAATTCAATCAATCAATCAATAAACCAATCAATTCCAGGTAGAGCGTCACCCAACAGCTCCGGAAATTGACAGCACAGTCCTGAGCATCTCCAGGAAAGGGAAGGGGGAGCAGCCCCCTCCCAAAAAGATTGTGAGATTCCCAGTTTTCATTTTTTTAAAAAGTGTTTTTAGCATTTGTAGTACCCGAGACACCAGATAGATTGTTTGGGTACTATTCTTCTCACTTTGGGGCGTGGGCCTAAACTAGCTTGCTGTCTTCTCTTCCCGTTTTATTTTGACACCTATGAACACAATCATAAACCAAGTCCCACTCTGACTTAGTAGGCGCATTAAGACCCATTTATCCCCTTGTAAAGGTGCACTGAATTGTAGCTTAAGCGTCCTTGCATGTACAATACAATGACTATCCATCAGCACTTAACGCGATTCGCTTTACAGCCGAGGTTTGGAACATCAGGCCACACCCCCTCCCGAGGCCACACCTCCCACCAGCCCCACCCCCTCCTAAGCCAGCATTCGCCCTTGATCTGTGACACTGCCTCTCCCTTGTCTGGATGGAGGGGTGTGTCTGTGTACAAACGAGCCTACCATACACAGGTAACATTTATATTCGTGGACACACCCACTTTTGCCTCTGGCTCCGCCCACCACTCGCATGTGGCCCCCTCCAGAAGGAAATGCGGCCCTCGGGCCGGAAAGAAAAGATTCTGCAGCCCTGCTTTCCAACCTAGCGGACGTGCCCCGAAGAGCTTACAATCTAACTTTCCTTCCAGCAAGGAACCCCGTATGCGCGCACTGAATCCCCCTGAAAAGACAGCACTTTTCAAACCATTTCCAGACCCCCCCTTTCAAAGAGGGGTCTCGGCTCCTCCACCTCCTTCCCCCCCACCTACCTGCACTGAGAATCACCCCCACCCAAGCGAGTCTTCCTTCCCGCAAAGGGACCTCTCCCGACGCTCTCTTGCAGCGTTTCCCTCGACCACGAGCACCTAGGAGCTAATTTTATTTGTCTGTGGCTTTTCTTCTTTTCCAAAGGGTGTGTGTCCAGAAAGGGATTATACACGAAAAAAGAGGGGGGAGGGAGATGTTAGGAAATCAAAACAAGGCTAAACAAACCACCACCCCCTCTCTCCACCCCCCGGCCAGCGGCACCCAAAAAAATCCCTGTCGCCCACTTCGCGGGGGGACATTTGCGTCTGGCTAGCTCGGAGGCGGCGCTGCTGCGCGCTTGAGGTTTGCGCAAACGGAATTGCCTCCCCGCGACTTAATCCGACAGGAGAGAGAGGAAAAGGGGGGGAGCAATATCCCCGATTTCCTTTGCCGGGAGGGGTGAGCGCAGAATGAAACTGCGCGTCCATCGCCCTCCTCCGTCGGGGGTGTTCCTCCTAGAGGGCCCGTCTAACCCCTCCTCCTTTCCCGTGCCCTCCCTCGGATGGGGAGCGCAGCCTTTATAATGTGGCCCCTCCGACGGGAGCATCCTTTCCAGCGCGTGCTTCTTGTCCTCCTTTTTTTGGAGGGGGCGAACCAAGCCAGCCCTTAGCTCGGGCCGAATCCTGCCTTCTTCTCTGGTTCCTTTGCGCATTTCGACCCGGTGATTCCTTTGCTCGCGTTTTCTTCTTTCCTTGGAGAAGGGAACCCGATTCTCTTCTTGTTGTCTTGTTTTTTTTCTCTTTTTCTGCTCGCCTTGTGATCCCAAAAGGTCCGTCTAGCTGGAATGAATATATCTGAGCCTAGTTTCTGTAGAGAGGAGATACCCCAAGCCAGAGGCGACTTTTCATGGGGAGCCGTCGCGGGAGCAGCAGCTGCGCCACCGCCGCCTCCGCCTCCGCCGCCTCCACCTCCTCCCGCTGCTGCTGCCTCTGATCCCGGGCGCGCCTTCGCGCAGCACAGCCGGGCCGCGGAGCCCGCCGTCTCCAGCCGGACCCCCAGCCCGGAGCCGGCCTTCGGATTTCGCCCAGGCGCAGCGGCGCCCATCGGGGGAGGCGACCCCGGCGGCGCGCTCTTGGGCACCTCGGCTGCGTCGAGCCGTTCTCCCAGCCCCGACGCCGGCTATGGCTACGGCGCCGTCTCGGGCCGTCCGTCCGACGGCAAGAGCGCCGAGGATTCCCGCATCCGGCGCCCCATGAACGCCTTCATGGTGTGGGCCAAGGACGAGAGGAAGCGGCTGGCCCAGCAGAATCCGGACCTGCACAACGCGGTGCTGAGCAAGATGCTGGGTAAGCGGTGTGTGTGTGTGTGAGTGCTGTGGGACTCATTGCCACCAGATGTGGGGATGATGATGACCACCAGGAGCTAAGGTGGCTTTGAACAGGTTCATAGGGAAGCGAAAACCTTTTCAAGCATGGGCTAGCCGGGATTTGTTTTAGCGGGGCAGGCTTTATGTTAGGGGGGGACGGGACAGAACCTCAGTTAGTTAAGTATTTTTGTTGATTTTTATTGATTTAGGGGGGCAGCCTTCCCCCCTTAGTCACGCCCATGCTTGAAATACTTCTCCCTCCCTCTGAGAGCACACCTGGGGTTTGCAGAAATGGGGGCCCTCCAGAAAAGACCCTGTGGAGACCAAGTATGTTCAGTAGCAATGGGATGCTGAGGGTTTTGTGGTGGGGGAGGGGTTAACAACGAGTGGGATCTAATACTTATCCCATGTATTAGCTATACCTGAGAAATGGAGCTTGCATGTTCCAAGGCAGTTTACCTCGGAGTAAGATTGGAGGCTGGGGGGCAAACAGGAACGGAGGTGGCCGCTGCCTTTTTGTTCTGCTGGCGGGCTCTGTGGGGGCATCTGTCTGAACAGTGCAGTTCTTACAAGGGTCGGGAAGGAGTTTGGGAGAGGGGAGAGAAGCAGCCATGAGGAAGGAAGCTCTCTCTCTCTTTAAATTTATTTTGAGGCAGCTCCTCTCTCTTATAGAGCAACCTTTCTCATCAGCCCCTCTCTGCAGGTCATTCGCAGTACAATCCTGCACATGTATACCCAGAAGTAAATTGCAGTGTGGCTCGTTCCCAGATAAAGGGGTATAGGATTGTGACTTTAATCCAGATAATTTACCCGTCCGTTGCACCTACAGCAGGGGAGCTCTAGGGCAGATCACTTCTCTCTTGCACTATTACTGCACACACTTGCAAATGTTTCTCACAAAGCTGAGAAAGCAGACAAAGAAAGTCATTTTTAAATCAAATGATTTTTTTAATTCAAATGTGCATTCCGGCCAAGCGTGCGGATTTAAAACTGAACTGCAGGGAAACGCATTGGGTGTTATTCTACGAAATGTTGCTCTTCGTCCCCTCTTCTCCTGAAAGGATACAGTTCAAAGACTAGAAGAACATTTTCCCCCTTGCACCCACCTTTTACTAATTTCACTTCTTCGGGATAAAAAGATCCGCAGTCAGTGAGTAATAAGAGACCCTGAAAGATGAACACATTTATAAGCTTTTCGGCTTCTGCCGCTTCATGTGATGATGCAGGGCATTTCATCTTCAATTGGGAGGTGTGTATGGGGAGGGATGCAGGGACACACACATAAACAGGGGGTGGGAGGAAGATTGCACATAGAAGGGACCCCAAGACCCCGAGATACAGAAGGTAACTGTTGGTCTATCACATTTCTGTCACAAACCCAAATTTATACAACATAGGAAGCTGCCATATCCTGAATCATTGGTCCATCTAGCTCAGTACTGTCTACACTGACTGGCAGCAGCTTTCTCTCCAGGACTTTTTTTTGGGGGGGGGGAGGGGTCTCTCCCAGCCCTATCTGGAAATGCCAGGGATTGAACCTGGGGCATTCTGCATGCAAGGCAGATGCTCTATCATTGAGCTATGCCCCCCCTTATTGCAAGGTAAGAGTAAACTGATTCATTCACAACAACAAACCACAAGCTTCTTGTGCTAATTTTATTGAAGGATAGGCTATTAGGAGGAATAGAGAGTGCAGCATTAATGTGTCAGCATGCATTTGTTTGACTTGGTTGAAATAAAATATCTAGAGGGACGCAAAAGTGCTGTAGGGTTCGTTGAGGGAAGAGTTTGTGACATCACAAGCACTGGGCAATCAGCACTATGCGCTGCAGCTTCTATTGCAGAAACCCAGAACTGGTTTCTTCTGAGCTCAGCCCCAGGCAGGGAGTTCTGCATCTGTATTGAGTGCAGTACAAAGCTAAACAGCAGTCACTACATCTGCAGTAAAACCATGGTCAAATAAAATGTGGGGATTAGATCTTAGACTTCCCTTTGCAATTGACCGCTAGCCCATCCATTTCTTCCTTCCTAATCTTCCTAGCCTCCAGGGCATAGAGACCCACCTTATAAGTCTTTATGCACCCTTACTTTTTTGTAGTGTGAATCTTGATTAAGTCCAAATTCAGTAGTATCAAATTTGCAACAAATAGAATAGAAAGGGGTTAAGTAACTTGTTCCATTTGTGCAAGGATGTATGCTTTTACAATGGAACTTCCTCCCTCAAATTTGTTTTGGGGGTTCTCCCAATCCACTGGGGCAGATTTGGAGAGGACACAGGATGTGTGCTGAGGGGACAAGATAGGGGAGTTCTGTTGCACAAGCAGAAATCCTCGCACTAACAGAGTAAGCACATTGGATACCGCCCAGACAAAATGCCATTTCCCCTTGTCCTTGGAAGCTGTCAAGGAAAAAAGAACTCATTAGTTCTCTTATTCCCCTACCCTTTCCTGAGCACCTATCTAGAAACGAGAGACACAGGCTCCTAAATAAGAATTTCATATATATACCTTAGCTACCCACCCCCTTGCAAAGTGTCCAGGGTCCTCTATCCATACATGCCATGTATGGATGTTAATTACTATGGGACGGAATGTGGGAGAGAGCCATTTTTAAACTGAAAGCCTATTGTTCAGCAATGTGGATATCACATTTGCATTTCAGAGTAGACAAGAGAAATACAAAAACCACTTGCAAGGAAGCTGATTGGACCTGTATGTTTTAAAAACAACAACAGCATCCTACTTCCCAACATGAGATACGTTAATGAAAGTACTGCCTATTGCTTAACGGCCTTTGTATGCTGCAATTATTACGTGAGCAATAGTTTGGGCTTCTGAAGCAGGTGAAGGACTTGATCTGCTGGAGCCCTTAATTCTGCCCCGTTTCTGCTGTACCTTCACGCCTGTGTTTTTCCTTTTCGGACCCCCTCCAGGCCAGTCGTGGAAAGCGCTCAGCGCCAGCGACAAGCGCCCCTTTGTGGAAGAGGCAGAGAGACTGAGGATTCAGCACCTGCAGGACCACCCTAACTACAAGTACCGCCCCAGGAGGAAGAAGCAAGCCAAGAAAATCAAGAGGATGGAGCCCAACATCCTCCTGCACAATCTCTCCCAGCCTTGTGGCGACGGCTTTGCCATGAACCACCGGGCTGGCGGCGCCATCGGGCACCCGGGCCATGCCCAGCCTCCTCCGCTCAACCACTTCAGAGAACTCCGCTCGGTGAGCTCTGATATGGAGAACTACGGCTTGCCGACCCCTGAGATGTCCCCTCTGGACGTCTTGGAGCAGACAGAGCCTGCCTTTTTCCCTCCGCACATGCAGGACGACTGCAGCGTGATGTCCTTCCGAGGCTACCACCACCACCCTCCTCCTCCTCCACCTCCCCAGATGGAGTTTACCCCGGAGAAAAACCTGGGGAGGAACATGCCCATGGGCTACCCACAGAACCCACCTCACCTGGCTGATGCCATGAGGACTCCCCACCCACCTGGTATGTACTACAACCAAATATGCGCCGGAGCCGCCAACGGGCTTTCAGCCCACCTGGGCCAGCTCTCCCCGCCGCCCGAATCTCACCACCTAGACGGCGTGGAGCACTTGAACCCCAACGAGCTCTGGACAGAAGTGGACCGCAACGAGTTTGACCAGTATTTGAATATGAGCAGGACTCGTCCCGATCCTTCGGGGTTTGCCTACCATGTCTCTGTGTCCAAAGTGACTCCTCGAAACCTCTCCTGCGAGGAGAGCAGCTTGATATCGGCCTTGTCCGATGCCAGTAGCGCTGTCTATTACAGCACCTGTATCACTGGGTAGGAGTGTGCCTATGTGTTCAGCAAGGGGAGAGAGGTTCAAGGCTGAGCCCGGTTTAACCATCATTTCCCTTCCCCCAGGGAACCCTGGGAACATGGAAGGGGGAACCATGGGATCTTGTACCTGAATTCCGTCTCCTAACCACAATTCCCAGGATCCTTTGAGCGAAGCTGTGCCAGTTAAACCGGTATGAATTTGACGGAAGCTCAAAACCTACATGTAACCCTTAGGAAAGGCATGATGCGCAGGTGCTAACCTCTTTTTTTTTGTTTGCTCCAAATGAGAGCAGCTTGGTTCCCCATCCCTGCGGGGCACATTGTCCTTCTAACAAATTTATTCTTACCTGCTGAGAGACAGCCCAGCTCAGCTATTGTGCCTGTCCTTGGAGAGACAAGTGCCAATCTGCCGAGGAGTGAGCAAAAAACATCTGCAGGAACTTTGAAACTGTTGCTGCGGAGAATTACTGCAGAGAAACTATTTGCCCTTCTACTCTTGCATCCCAAGCAGGGCTTGGGAACCTCACCCCTGAAGCTTGTGGAGTTTTCTGCATTTAAGGGCCTCTTCACACTTAAAACAGATTTTTATTTTTAGTGTCCACTGAAAGTCATTCAACATAAACCCATGTGTGTCACTGTCAGGATTTTCATTCTCTCCCGTGCTGCAGAGCATGTGTGACTACTAGTCCCATGCCCATGTCACAAATGTGTTTGCAGAGCAGACATGTGTGCATCGCACTCATCCGGGAGAAAGGGACTGGATGTGGCTGGCTCGACTTTGCTCTTGTCTAATGTGTGAAAGAGCCCTTAGATCCCCTGCCTTGCACATTTTTAGCTGAAGCACTGGGTTGGGGGGCAAAAACATGGGACCCTGCCCCCTTCCTTGTTCAGCGTAATGTGCAAATCATCTCAGAATCCCTCTGCAAGACGCAACATTCATCTAGCTGAGATAACGGTGCCCACTTATATCCCCACAAGTGCCTTCCTATGCATCAGCCTTCCAAACCCTCTCCCCTTGCCTGTGAACATTGCAATATTTAGATTATCTCATTAAATGCATTGCTTTGTTTTTTTGTTTAAAATAATGCTGAACCACTGATATACTGTATCGCTATGTAGCACAACGAGATAGACTGTTGCAAAGCAGAAGGAAACTGAATTCATAGGGTGCCGAAATGTGTGAGGGCGGACAGTTTTTCTGGACCTTTTATGCCCCAGAGGTAATTATAGTGGCTGCAGCTTTTCTTCGCGCCTGCAGCATTGTAACATGACAAGCCACAAGATGCTGAAATCCTTTCCCTCTGGATTGTTGGAAAAAGTTCAGGAGTCTGGTTCTCCGGTGCATTTGATCTCTTCCAGTGTTTAAGATGTCTGTACTGTAAGTCTGCGTAACTGGGGAAGCAGGGTGGGGAGGCAGTGGCTCTCGACATCTGGGGGGTTTTTTTAGCAGTGAAGCTAGCTGCCTGACCCAGAGCTCAATTGCAAGCTGTCCGATTTGAAGCATCACCCGAGTCCTAGAACATGCTGGGGTCTGGTGGCGAGTGTGCCATCTGCAACCCAACAGAGCGCATTGTCATACCTCTGCGTTGCACCCCGAGGGCACCATCGTGGGCTAAAGCTATATTCATGCCTAAAACAGGTTGGACTGAATTGGCTTGTGCAGGAGGGGAAGCACTGACTGCAGTGCGGTTTGAGACATTCCATAAAAGGGGTTGGGCATCAAGGCAGGGAAGTAGCAAAAATTGTGACGAGGGAGGGTTTTAAGACTGGTTAAAGTGGTATGAAGTGTGATGAAGGGAAAGGGTTGAAAAAGCCGTAAAAATAGAATAAAATTGGCAGGTGGTCCTTTGAGGCTGGCATAACTTTACCCAGATTGTGCCCGTTCACTTCAAAGCCAGCCCACTGATTTCAGCAGCTTCCAAGTGATTTAGAAATCCATTCTCGAGTTAATTTCCCCCGGATGCCTTTTCATTCTAAGCATCCCTATCAGAAAGCTCACCGAACCTGCTTTGACTCGACTTCCCTGTGAACCTCTATGTAAATCCCATTGAAGCAGCTCTGCTAAGCTTTGCCCATGTAAAGCCATGCAATTTGTGATCACACTGATGGAAGCATTGGGGGGGGGAGGTGCATTTGAAGCTGCCATGTGAGATCCGAGCCACTGGCCCACTGTTTTCTCCTCTGACCGGTGGTCGTAATTCAAAGGCTCAGGGCAAGAATCTTTTCCCACTCCTCCGGGATCCTGTGAGCTGGTGGCACCCAGGACTGAAACTGGGACCACCGTCGTGCAAAGCAGATGTTCTGCCACTGGCCTAAGGCTCTTCCCAAAATGTAGGCAGCTGCTTCAGACCAAAGTCAGACTACTGGCCCATCTCACTCAGTATTGTCCATGTTGACTGGGTTTCAGAGGGGAAGCCTCTCCCTGCTCTGCCTGGGAATGCAGACAATTACACCTGGGACCTTTTTGCATACAAGCAGTTGCTTTGCTGCTGAGCCACAGCAGCCCCTGTTTTCAGGATGGAGGTGTAACTTCCAGCCTTCCACTTTCCCCAAGCTCTACTGCACCATGCCTTGAGAACCAGCATTTTCAGAGTTAGGTTATTAAGGCCAGAGGAGAAGCGAGTCAGGGCTCTATCTACACTGACCTATGCTCCGCATTCCCAGGCAGAGGTCCACACTTTCCAGGTCTGCGTCCAGCAGCTTTTTATTGATATTATTTTTGCTTTCCCTGCAAAAACCCGCTCTTTATCACTGAATCAGAGCAAATGGCAATTTGCAGAAAACCCGAATTGCCATTTGCTCCTAATCAGCAGTACGGATCCAATTTTCTTGGGGAAAGCAGATGGAAGAAAGAAAGAAAGAAAGAAAGAAAGAAAGAAAGAAAGAAAGAAAGAAAGAAAGAAAGAAAGAAAGAAAGAAAGAAAGAAAGAAAAGCCCTCTGAAATTGACTGGGAAAGTGCAACCCTATGCGTAGAAAGTATTGGGGGGGGTGAGTAAGGATGAGCCCTAATAAGGTGTTCAAAACAGGGAGTGATTCTTTTGCAATGATTGTTATGGGAGAGAGACTAGTTTAGGGGTGCCAAACAGGCACATTTTTCACTGTATCAAGATTATTATCTTTCATTTGAACCATAGGACTATATTTTTACTAAGTCTTTTATATATCTATCTCTCTATCTATAAATAATATTTAATTTGTTCAGGCATTTTATACTACCGAATCTCTTTTCTGTCTCTTTTGGTAATAAATCGAAGGGTATCTGTGTCACGGAAAGCATTTATGTAGCAACTGAATTAAAACAAATATAAAGAACAGAGGAGAGAGGAGCAGTTTTAAGTCATAAAATCGTGTGCAACAATTTTCTGGAATTTTGGGGGGAGCATTTTCGATCGGTGTAGAGACCAAGGAGACTCGATCCCACGGTTGGGGGGGGGGGGTCTGTATAAAACCCCGTTGAAATGAATTGGCAGCTACACAAGAACCCTGCTAGAGTTTGTGCAGAAGACCGTCCCAAATAATGTTGCTGGCTGGTTAATTGTTAAGACATATTTTCCTAATGCCTTGGCTCTCATGTGCTTGCTATGTGAACACATGTTTCTCCCCCTAATAAATGTTGTCCCCAACCATTTCCAGATTTCTCTGGCAGTCGATTCCTGTTTAGACTGCACATTGGTTTCAAGGGACCACCTCCCACTAAGCACTGGGCAAGGGTTGGTTGTCTGTGAGAGGAAAGGCCTTCTTTATAGGAAAGATAGGAGAGAGTGGGTTTGATCCAGGCTCAGTTGCCAATGCAATCCAGTGTACGTGCCTATTTTTCCAATGTTGTGTAAGCTGCCGATGTGTTTGGTCGGACGTACCATCTGTTCTCATATTTGGGGGGAGGGGGGATAACCCTCAGTCCTCTAATAAAACGACGTGATATCCTTTTCTTGACATGTCTGTGTGTGGTTTTTTGGGGATTTCGTTAACACAACTGCGCACAATCTGCGCTAAGGGGCTCTGCATTTGCACGCCGGAGCCTGCAGAAATTGGAAATGATATTAAAGCCCGCTTAGATCTGTTGATCTCGCTGTGCTAATGTGGCTCCTCGCATGTGTTCTGATGCTTTGTTTACAGCCTGACACATAAGACGGTGACGTCAAATGGCTTGGGTCGGAGCCAATTGGTTTCCCACCCACCCTCTTCCCTGTCCTAAACATTATTGTGATTGTTTGCAGCGCGAGCTTAAGATCTCATCACATCATCTTTTGTTATGTTGCTAATTCACTGAAGGACGCAAGTCCCCCGTTTCAAGCACATTGTTTCTCTGGCACAGAGATGTCTTTGAGCATTATTATTATTATTATTTGCACCAGGAATGTCTTTCAGTTTCCTGCTCATCATCACTGCTAATGCTGTATATGGAGAAGAAAGCTCTTTTTGATACATCAGTTGTACATTCTTGGTTCATGCGGTGCTTTCATCCACTGCCCAAAGACAGGAAATTCAAGGAACAGTGCTTGCTGTTGCTCATGAAAACACTCTGGGGAATGGGCAATTAAGTTCCGATCAATAGAACTTAATTCCATAGCAATGCAAACTTAATTTCACTTTGATGTTGCAAGATGTTTCCCAAGACAGCTCTCTGTCGCCCAATGGGCAGTTTGCCTGGCATCTTTCTTTTGGCACTTTCATTGGGCAAAGCAGTTAGCCATTTTTACCTTGTGAATTTTTCACAATGGCCTTATTAGTTATTACCAATCCTCTCTGTTCTCTCCCTCCGTATTTCTGCTGTGTTTTTGTACACAATGTATGCTAAAACTTTGGTTCCAAAACAGCCCTTGAAGTAGATTTTCTTTCTTTCTTCTTTTGCCCAAAATATTTCCACTCCTTCTTTGTCATATTTTAACCCCATCCAATTAATCAAGCTACACATTGGCTTTTTTATATATAAATTTTTAAAAAGCGCCCGTGAATGTGCTTAGACTATATCTAGAAAGGAAAATGTCAGTCCATTGCAGAAAAATGCTAATGACATCTGTTCATTGAATGATGACGATGATTTAAAACAGATTTTTTCTTCGCCAAGGAAGGTTTTTATTTTATTTTTTATGAGTCCCTTTTCTTTCTCTTTCTCTCTTATTGTTGCTGTTGGCAAAAAGATGTTGAGTGGCCCGGGGGGGGGGGGGTGGGTCTTTAAACCAACCATACTCACTTTAGAGAAGTTTTGAAAGGAAAACTCCATTGGTGTAAAGGATTGGGGGTTTTCAACACTTGCAAAGCACACTTTAGTTTTAAAATACTGATTTGGAGGCACGGTTCCAGTTAAAATGAAGGGTGACAAATTTCGTTTCCATTTGCAGCCCGTTAACAAGGCCGAGGGAGGTAAAGAAACGGCAGGGAAAAGTGACATCACCAACAAAACAGGAGGTCTGGCCCTCTGCCATGGTTGGGGCATCCAATTGGAGCCAGGATGGTTGGCGTTTGCTCACCCCACCACCCCCAACTTTGTAAAGAAAGAGGAAACATCCTGTATATATCCCTGCAAATGACTATGTCAGGAAATGGCCTTATAAAGGCCGAATGACATTATAGTCCCCAGAAACAAATCTGGAAGGAAGGAGGTGGATTTTGGGACCGGGAGGGGGGGGAAAACCAGCTCTTGACTTCTCTTGCAGGTTATTGCTATGCGATCACTTCCTGAGATACAAAGGAGAAGGAAGAAGAAGAAGAAGAAGAAGAAGAAGAAGAAGAAGAAGAAGAAGAAGAAGAAGAAGAAGAAGAAGAAGAAGAAGAAGAAGAAGAAGAAGAAGAAGAAGAAGAAGAAGAAGAAGAGGAGGAGGAGAGAATAAGAGTTTGGATTTGATATCCCGCTTTATCACTACCCGAAGGAGTCTCAAAGCGGCTAACATTCTCCTTTCCCTTCCTCCCCCACAACAAACACTCTGTGAGATGAGTGGGGCTGAGAGACTTCAGAGACGTGTGACAAGCCCAAGGTCGCCCAGCAGCTGCATGTGGAGGAGCGGAGACACAAACCCGGTCCCCCAGATTAGGAGTCTACCCCTCTTAACCCCTACACCACACATGTCAATTCTTTCCCCGTCTCGGCCACCAACAGGAAAGGTGATCGTCCCGAAGCGATCGCTGAGGTAATCATGCCGCTAGTCACTTTGGGCAACTAGAATTCCCAGCCCCGTTAGGTGGGTACCTCAGAGAAAGAGAAGCTCCTGGGCTCTCTGCTTTGCGGGGAAGTCTCACCCTGGAACCAGATGCCCCGCCCTCTCCAATACGTATTACAGTTGCCTGTGGCTCCTTGCCACTGCCGAGGCCTCCTTGAGCCTTGCTCTCATCTATGTCAAGTTGCCAGCTTCCCAGAGGGAAAGGAAGTTGATTACTGGCATGCCTCCATTGGCATGTAATTACATCTAAAAATCAAGAGTGGGACGCCAAACTCCTGTACAGCCTAATGGACTTCTTGGCGGTTTGTCAAGTCCTGCATATATTTTTTTCTCTTGGACCAGCTGCAGAACTGAGCAACCTGGCTTTATCCTGGCTCTGTTCCTACCCATCTGGCTGGCACCATGCAGTATATATGTGTTTTTTGCTGTATATGTAGAGAGAGAGAGAGAGAGAGAGCACCACTAAGTGAGATCATGTAGTGATATGGAGAACAAAGTGTCATCAATATAAGGCAGATGTGTTGGTCCGTGTTTCCGAACTCCAAGATCCAACACCTCTACTGGAAGCAACCAAAATGTTGCAAAATAGCATACAAGTTTTTCAGATCTCCAGAACGCTTCGTGAGTTGAGATGTCTTCTGGTGAAGAGTTTTGGAGCTCTCTAGATGGCTCAGAATTCAGTCTAGAAGCTCTAGATCAGGGGTCGGCAACCTAAGGCCCTTGGACCCCCGCCGCCTGCTCGGTCGGCTCCTGTGCGCCGAGCAGAGCAGGGACCGCCTCCTGCAGCCAGTGGGAAGCTGCGCACGTCTTCTCCGCGCCGGAAATAGCGTTTGCGCATGCGTGCACCCACACACAAACTCTGGCCCACCACAGCGTCTGTGGGACTACGAACCGGCCCAAGCCACAGAAACTTTGCCGGCCCCTGCTCTAGATGGCTGAAGACTCAGAAACCTAAAAGACCTTCTGCTCCCTTATAGACCTGCCCGGACTTGGAGCGTGACTTCTCATGACTAGGGATGGGCAACTCATACCATTTTGGTCCTCACTGTTTCCAGTGTTAAGTTTGGATCTTAACATCAGTTTGCATTTTATTATAAATTGCCCTTTAAAGATCCTTTTATTGTATTTTAATGCCGATCCTTGCTCTGGAAACCGTGACCAATGAAGAGCAGGTTGTAAATGATTTCAAACACATACATAAAACTCGAAAAGCTTTTGCATCGTGATTTCGAAACTTTGGGGTTGGCTCTGATAAAGTGAGTACTGTAAATGACACCAGTGGCTTTTGGAGAAGGGCAGTCCTGATTCACAGAGCCAATCTCATCTAAATCCACTCACTTGGACAGCTGTAAGAAGATTAGATAAATCCACGGAGGATGAAGCTATCATTGGCTGCTGAACATGCTGGCTATATTGTCCCTCCAGGCTCTGAAGCATATGCCACTAAACTACCAGCTTCCTGAATCTATCCTCATATCTGGATTTTGGTTCTTGCAGGAAAAAAAGAACACACAAGTTATGGGTCTCTAAGGGGCAATGCAATTCCGATCATTTCTATTCAGTATAGTGGGATTTTATTTCATACAGCATAGCTTCGAAATTACAAGTATCTCTCCCCACGTCACCTACAGAAATTTAATAGAATCGTAGGATTGTAGATTTGGAATGTACCCCCAAGGGTCATCTAGTCCAACCCCCTGCAATGCAGGAATCTTTTGCCCAACGTGGGGCTCTAACCCATGACCCTAAGATTAAGAATCTCATGCTTTACCAACTGGGTTTTGCATGCCCTGCCTTCAATTGGACATGTTATTGAATTATTGTTTACTTATCTCAGTGGTTCCATAGTTATTTTAAAACTGATAGAAATTAAAATTTTAAAAACCTGCTAGCTTCCTGAAGCCATCTAGTTGATAAATGCTTTGCAGGAGGCTGGACTAAATGACCCTTGGGGTCCCTTCTGTCATAAATTCTTAGGGTGCGCTGCACACTTAGCAGACATATACTCCACAGAAAATCAACCCTTCGCCCTTCAAGATTTGGGAAATATTCCCTGAGAAAATTGCACATTATTTTAGCACACAGAACAATCCCGAAAGCCACCTTGGATTTTCTAAATATTTCCTCTGCAGAAGGAGATACAGTATCTTGGAGAAACCTTTCCCGTAACTCTTTTCACTTACAAATCCTTCAAATCCTGTCTTAAGGGTATATTTGTGTATGAATAGGGTGGGTCTGGGACCTATATCCAAGAACTAAAGTATTTACCATCTCAAATGAATGGCCAGACTGCCCAGTTAATGCAATCAGTAAAACACTATCAGGCATCTTGGCAGACAGGAGAGAAGTCACACTCAAAGTTCTGATGTAGACCACCTCTTGTGATGTATAGATAATGTTTTTAGGGTGATCTTTGGGTAAGAGGTTAAAGGTAAAGGTAAAGAGACCCCTGACCATTAGGTCCAGTCGTGACCAACTCTGGGGTTGCGGCGCTCATCTCGCTTACAGCTTCTGGGTCATGTGGCCAGCATGACTAAGCTGCTTCTGGCGAACCAGAGCAGCACATGGAAACGGCATTTACCTTACTGCCGGAGTGGTACCTATTTATCTACTTGCACTTTGGCGTGCTTTCGAACTGCTGGGTTGTCAGGAGCTGGGACCGAGCAACGGGAGCTCACCCTGTCGCGGGGATTTGAACCGCCGACCTTCTGATCGGCAAGCCCTAGGCTCTGTGGTTTAACCCGCAGTGCCACCCGCGGCAATGTCAAAAGCCTTTAAAGGGGCCTTGCACATCTTTGTTCTGGGTCTCTCTTACCTCCTTGCAACAAAAAAATAAAGACCTGCCTTGCTTTTCACAGGATCCTGCTTCCATCCATTCTTCTCTGACCGATCATGGACACAGGGGACTCATGTTCTCCATACAGTCTCTCGCCACTGATATACTGATGAGAAAAGGCCCCACTCTCTGTTTTTGCCTTTACGTCTCTTGTCTCAAGTTAGCAATCCCGCCACCAGATCTTGGGTTGCATACATTTGACCTGTGGATCAAATTCTGAGAGTCTCTTATCTTGAGCCCAAATCAGATGCTGCTCTTCTAAGGTCAAGGCGCATGAAGGCAATTGTTACCCTAGACAATGTCTCCCTAGACAAGATACAGAGTTCTGCTGTTGTGGAATAGTGTTTTCAAAAAACTGAAAGTTTTGCAGAAATAGGCATTGCCTCTGTGGCATCCGTCACTCATGCTCTCAGGAATTTCTCCTATCATCTTGCAATAGAACGTACAAGATCTGCTGTTTACGAATTGTTACATTGGATTTTGTAGTCTTTTTTATTTATTTAAAGGATTTATTGGAACATCAAGAACAAGAACAAGAAGCTGGATTTTGTAGTCTTGATGCTATATGGACTACAAAGTCCATGATGCAGCGTGTGACTATCAGCAAATTACAAAGGCATGGGAAAGTCTGTGAATCCATCCCTTAAGAATACAAAACCCATGATGCAGTGTGTGGCTGTGAGCAAAATGCAAAGCTGCAGAAACCACGGTTTTGTGAGTCCATAAAAGCACATTATGTACTCTGCGTGAAATACATCTGTATGAAAACAACTGAGGCAGGAAAAGGGCAACAAGAAAATGGTCACACTGCTCCAGCCACAGAAAATATAGCAGTCCACAAATGGGTTTCCGTGGAAATCCCTTGCTTTGGATGGAAGAGATGGCTTGGAGAATTGAATTCCTTCTGTGGTTTCCAGTACTGGAAATGAAATAATGACTGTAAAAAGCATTACAGTTGCTTAGAGTGTGGTGCTGATAAAACCAAGGTTGCAGGTTTGATCTCCATAAGGGACGGCTGCATTACAGGGGGTTGGACTAGATGACTTGTGGGGTCCCTTCCAACTCTATGACTGTGAAATTTGGGGGGGGGGGTAAAGAAGAACGGCCAAAACAGCTCACACAGAGGCATGTTTTAGACAAGACTGAAGTAAGCCTTTGAGACCCCCCTCCTTCCCCGTTCTTATGACCCTGGGTCCTTTTATAGTTTCTTGGCAATGACTCACTTTTGTAGTTAATCTCTTGTTGGGGGGGGGGACTCTCTCTTTGTGAACCATTTCTGCAGCCTTGCATTACTGCTCGTAACATGTGCTTCTGCGCTTTTAATGGGCACTTGAGGTTTAGGACGCCAACAGCCCCTGCTAAAATACTTAGCAGAGATATCAAACTCGGGGACCTTCAGCTCTCGCAAGCGAAGCGATTAACTGGTCTTTGCATACCACCAGCCCTCACGATGCACATGAAAAGCAGAGGATCCAGGCTAAGTGGCAGAGACCATCCATAGTGGGAAAAGGATGTCACAGTTGCCTAGCGGTCGGCAACCTAAGGCCCGTGGCCTGGAAGCGGCCCTTGGAGGCCGTTTAACCAGCCCACGAGCCACCCCTGAACCGACCCGCCTACGGCCCCGGAATTCACTTCTGCTCATGCCCAGATGCCGGAAATTGCGTCTGCGCATTTCCTCAGTGCCAGAAATCGCTTCTGTGCATGCCCAGACATCGGAAATTGCTTCTGCGCAGGTGTGGTTTTCGGCATCTGGGCATGTGCAGAAGCGATTTCCGGCACTGTGAACATGTGCAGATGCGATTTCCGGCATTGCACTGAGCTGCCCTGGCTCATGGAGGATCTCCGCGGGAGTGATCCGGCCCATGCCCGGTAAGCCTTGCCAACCCCTGCAGTTGCCCATCAAAGCTCTGTGGGATTGACTGAAAGCAGAGCCTTGGGACAAGAATTGCAAGGTGGTACACAAGATTCCCCCCCCCTCCTCATTTAATCCCCACAATAACCCTGCGAGGTGGAGGTTAAACCGAGAGGCAGTGACTGGCCCAAGGTCACACAGTGAATTTTGTGGCCGAGTGGAGATTCGAACCCTGACCTCCCAGGCCCTAGTCTGACACTCTAACCACTGTGCCACGCTGGCTCTCTGTGGGGAAAACTCCCCTCTTTCGACAAACCTTCTGGGTGGAATTTTTCTCTTTTTTTGCAATTTTTTTTATTAGTTTTCCAAATTTTAAACAAATTAACAACAAATTCATTCAAATTCAACACCAATGTAAAACTTGACTTTCAACCCCCCCCCCAAAGTTGCTTCTTTTCCTTCCCTCCTTTGCTGCTCACAATAAAATACTTTTTCTTGGTTTGTAATTGTTTTCCATCCATTCCTATTTCCATCAACTGCACATGTTCGGTGCCTGTTTAGACATTTATTTACCAATTTCCCCAGTTAATCATATAGGATTAATATTCCTTTATTGATCCATTAATCATAATTTTAAATTGTATTTCGTTCTGGGTGGACTTTTTCACTCCAATCTGTATCTGCACTGGTATATACACACCTGTTTTTCATGTGCAATGGTTTTCAATCGCTTCAATATATGCATTTGTTTTAACGGTTTTTATATAAGTTTTTAATGCATTGTAAAATCACTTTGAGATGCTTGTTCTTGTTAAGTCGTGTCCGACTCTTCGTGACCCCATGGACCAGAGCACGCCTGGCGCTCCTGTCTTCCACTGCCTCCCGTAGTTTGGTCAAACTCATGTTCGTAGCTTCGAGAACACTGTCCAACCATCTCATCCTCTGTCGTCCCCTTCTCCTTGTACCCTCCATCTTTCCCAACATCAGGGTCTTTTCCAGGGAGTCTTCTCTTCATGCAGCCTCATCTTTAGTATTGGAGCCTCAGCTTCAGGATCTGTCCTTCCAGTGAGCACTCAGGGCTGATTTCCTTAAGAATGGATAGGTTTGATCTTCTTGCAGTCCATGGGACTCTCAAGAGTCTCCTCCAGCACCATAATTCAAAAGCATCAACCAGTCCTACACTGGCCAAACACCCAAATCCAGTGGCAGCCATTCTTGTGTTGCTTAATGGGAAGCAATTCATAAATGAAATAAATGACCATATTGCAGAAATAGGCACTGCATTTTGACCCATCACATAGTGGAAGGCACCTCTCCTTTACTTCTCACCTTGGGCCATGAACTTAAGCAAACAGAAAACGCCTGTTTTGAACAGAGCTGAACGCAGAAGCGTTTCCTGCAACTATTCCTTTTGTCGGGGGGTGGGGCCCAATTCAAAGTGCTGGTTTTGACCTTTAAAGCCTTAAACAGTTTAGGACCACAATACCTCAAGGACTGCCTCTTTCTAAATGAACTTACCTGGACCCTGAGATCATCCTCTGAGGCCCCTCCTTTGTTTGTCTTCTCCTTGAAAGGTCCGGAGGGTGGCAACACGAGAATGGGCCTTCTCTGCAGTGGCTCCCCATCTGTGGAATGCTCTCCCCAGGAAAGTTCGCCCGGCGCCTTCATTATAAGCCTTTAGGCGCCAGGCAAAAATGTTCCTTTTCAACCAGGCCTTGGGCTGATCCGATTACATCCTATGCCCTTTTAAAATGTGTTTTTTCGGGGGGAGGGGGCTATTGGGCTGTTTTTTTATTTTTATTCAGCATCTTGTGGTTTTATATCTTGATTTTATTCTGTGAACCGCCCTGAGACCCCCAGGTATAGGGTGGTATATTCAATCAATCAATCAATCACCCTCCAGATGTTGTTGAACTGCAGCTGCCATCAGGCTCAGTCAGAATGGCCAATGGCCATGGCTGCGAATTGGGGGGGGGCATTCAATTTAACTTACCGGTACATTCAAAGGCAAATCTATCAAATCCACGCTTTCTGAAACAATATGCCAACTGAAACACAGCTATCCTTTGAAATTTGCACTCATTCGAATTTAGCGATGCAGTTCTCCAACCAAAATATATTTTATATTGGGGAAAAGTGTGCATAAAAATGAATATCTTAGTGACGAAAAGCATACAAAAGACATATTTGGGGAAATTGCTTGCAAAATTGTGTGTATTATTAGTCAGAAGTGAATACCAAAATGTGTTTATTAAGCGAAATGAGCGCTAAAACCCGGGTGAATTTTCATGAGTAGGAATCATAGAATTGTAGAGTTGGAAGGGACCCCAAGGGTCATCTAGTCCAACTCCCTGCAACTTCCAAAAAAAGGTCACAAATTGTTGCAGAAATGTGAAGCGCTGAATTCAAGATTGGAAAGAGAGAACCAGATTGGCTGAGAGGCTGGGAACCAGAATTGCGTCCATCCTAAATCAGGGACTATGGGATTTGTAGTCCGGTAAGAGGGACCCAGGTGGCGCTGTGGGTTAAACCACAGAGTCTAGGGCTTGCTGATCAGAAGGTCAGCGGTTCGAATCCCTGCAACGGGGTGAGCTCCCGTTGCTCGGTACCAGCTCCTGCCCACCTAGCAGTTCGAAAGCACATCAAAGTGCAAGTAGATAAATAGGAACCGCTACAGCGGGAAGGTAAACGGTGTTTCCGTGCGCTGCTCTGGTTCGCCAGAAGCAGCTTTGTCATGCTGGCCACATGACCCGGAAGCTGTCTGCGGACAAACGTCGGATCCCTCGGCCTATAGAGCGAGATGAGCACCGCAACCCCAGAGTCGGACACGACTGGACCTGATGGTCAGGGGCCCCTTTACCTTTACCTTTAAGAGCTGAAGAGTCACAAATATTCCTCTGTAGGTCACCTCTGTTCAAATAACTCCGGCAGGCTTTTGAAACAGGGATCTGAGCAATATAGGAAAGCCTGCTGTTTGTCCATCCGGCCCCATATTGTCTAATCTGGCTGGCAATGGCTCTCTGGAGTGCCTGGGAGGGGGGAAAAGAGGTTTTTCCCATCACCTGCTACCTGACCCTTTTAACGAGAGATGTCGGGAACTGAACCTGGGACCTTCGACACACACAAAGCCTCGCCCTCTGCCACTGATCTATAGTCCCCCCCACCCCATAGATGGAGTCTTAACACTGTGCAAGATGGATCTCGCACGCCACACGTTGCTACGGGTTCCATTAACATGGGATCAGAGGTATGGGAGGAACGAAACATTCCAGAGACCTTTTATCGTGCCCTCCACAATCACAGCCCTAATCGGTTTGATTTGCCCCTAGAGACGGAGTTAGTTCCCTTTTGGGTTTGCTTAACCTATAAAGGATGCCATGTCAGGATGGAGGTTTAACACTTCCTGTTTTCCTCGAGGACAGGATGTTCTGCTGCAGCGATGGCTTTTGTGTGGAGGCTGCTGTTCCCAGTTGCTAAAATAATTTCATTTCCCTCCCCCCCCATGTGTCTCATGTAATGATCTCATGCTTTGTACTAGGGATGAGGGGGACCTCCCCCTTCCCCACCCCCTCTTTGGGTAATATCTCTCCCTTTTCTTAGGTATGGCTGGATCTTTCCATTTTGGTTTCTCTCTGTTTCTCATCTTCCCAGTTATCCACATTCCAGCATCCGTTTGCAATTTTGTTTTCCAATTGCCGCTTTCCCCTAATAGACACACACACACACCATGCAATTCTGCCTAACATACATGTTTGCCAACCATTTCCCCCCCCAATGCAACACATTTTTGTATTGTGTTTTCACCAACACTTGCATCATACGCAGACCTTCCCTGAACTTACACATTTTGGGTCAGAGAGCTATGTCGCAAAATTTGGAGCAGCACTACTTTTTTTTTAAAAAAATATTTTTTATTAAGCATTTTATAACAGAAAAAAACACATAATATCAAAAAACACAGTAGCCCTGTGGAGCAGCACTACTTTTGAAGGCTAGCTGTGTTTTAGCTCATGTGTCATTTCAGGAAGTGTACATGAAAGGGATCCAAATTTCTCTCTTGTGACTACTTTCCACGGAAGAAATATCAAAAGCTCAATAAATTCATGTTTCGGAAACACCAAGCACTCTTCTTATTCCCAGATCATTGATCTGTCTATGGACTAGGAATTGATCTCTCATTTTCCCAGGGTTAAATTCGGTTTTCCATGTTTTGCAGCGATTTGCTGTTTGTTTTTTTAAAAAAATCTTTGTGAAAACTCACCAGGATTTTGGTGCAAATTTCTCCGAATAAACCCATTTTTACATGCAGTTTTAACTAACTTACACATTTTTGCTAGCATTTCCCCCTAATGCAATGCATTTTTCACTCATCTCTCCATTTTTATGCACACTGAACAGATGCATTTTTGCGCATGTTACTTGGCCGGAGACCTGCATTGCGAAATTTGAAGAAATGTAAATTCTGAAACCGACCTCTGTTTTGGTTCTCATATTGTTTTGGAAGGTGCAAATTGGATAGGTTCTCTGTTAAATGTGAAGGGAATTAAACTGCTCCCCCATCCCTAAGTCCTTAGAGAGAGAACCTTCTCTAGATGGCTTGATCTGTCAGAATCAGTGGCAGAATCAGTGTCTCAAATTTCAGCAGCACCGCCGCTTGACACCAAAATTTAATGCCTCCCCACACCTCTCACTTCCCATTCTGCATCATAGTTGTGGCACCTCTAAGGCTCAAAGGCTCTGCACCCAGTGTGATCGAACTGGTCACCCCCCTAAATCCACTTCTGGTCTGAATCGGCAGGTTAATAGTTTAGTTTAATGGTTTATTATTTATACCCCACCCACCTGGCTGGGTTTCCCCAGCCACTCTGGGCGGCTCCCAACAGAATATTAAAAACATGGTAAAACAGCAAACATTAAAAACTTCCCCAAACAGGGTTGCCTTCAGATGTCTTCTAAAAGTGGTTTATTTCCTTGACATCTGATGGGAGGCTGTTCCACAGGGTGGGCGCCACCACCGAGAAGGCCCTCTGCCTGGTTCCCTGAAAACTTGCTTCTCGCAGGGAGGGAACCGCCAGAAGGCCCTCAGCGCTGGATCTCAGTGTCCGGGATGGACAATGGGGGTGGAGACGTTCCTTCAGGTACAGTGGACCAATGCTGTTTAGGGCTTTAAAGGTCAGCACCAACACTTTGAACTGAGCTCAGAAACGTCCTGGGTTCCTGCCTATCAAAGCAAGACTTCTCCCACTGATGAGATGGCAGCTGGAAAGAGAGGGGCGTCCCTTCTGGAAACAGATGAGGGAGGGAGAAAGCAGGCAGGCAGGTGCAGAGGAGGGACTGTTAAGCGGGGAAACCCATTTTATGACAGTGCCTGAGATTCTGGGAACAGTCCTGCCTTTTTGGGTATTAGTATTGTTATTGTTTTCTGTAATAACTCTTGAGTGGTGATCAGGTGCAAAGAGGGGGCGGGTGGAAAGGGATGGGGCAGAATAGTTTGCGGGCGATTTAACTGCTATTATGGTCCTACCTGCAGCTGTTATGGGGCAGAATCTCTCCCGGTTTTATGACTTGAGTACTCTGAAGCGGAGCACCTGATGGGCTAATGCAGGCAGTATGACTGAATCCAGCTCTTAACAGGTCGTTACTGCGGAAAGATGGAGAAGGTATTTGACAGGTACCTAAAAAAAAAAAAGCACAGATCCATCCTGTCAGCTGTTTTAGGGAACGGCTAAGGTGCAGGCTTAAAAAGAGTGGAGGGATGGAAATCTATTTGGCTGAAAGGGCATCTGGTTCTTTTCAGAACTTCCTTGTTGACAACCCAGAAAGGCTTGGCAAGAGCATCCGAAAAGGTGAGCTATCTTTTATCCGTAAACGATGACCACATCTGCCTGGCTTCATCTCTTGATGCCCGCTTTCATAGCCCCTCAGACACTGCGCTTTTCACCCAATGGGCTGCCACATTGGCTTAGCAAAACCCCGGCAAGCCCTGCTTTCGGCAGAGGTCAGCTTCACGATGGAGTTAGGGCAGCCGATTCCAGCAGGGCTTGCTGTCAACCTTGCTTGCCAAGGAGCAACCAGGAGTGTGTTTCAGGATTCCCGGTTGTCCCTTTGCTACCGTTTCTTGGCTTCAGGTGTGGAGCAGGTCAGTGTCATCTGGGTGAAATGGCCCTGTTGACAGGAGCGAGTCAGCAGTAGATCACTCTGAGCAAGTCGGAGTTAACTCTTTATTGGCAAAGACAAGATCAGCACAGGAGTGTCACGCCTAATGAGAACAGCTACACTTCTTCAGCAGGTCTTGCCTGCATGAAGCAGTTGCTGAGACAGAAGATCTCTGCCTTCCCTCAGCTGCCCAAGTCCCTTCCTTGCCCAGGATTTCCCCCAACAAATCTGAGACTGTGCCTGTGTGACACTAATGTCTCCTACGCCCTCTTCATACCTCTCCTGGTTCTGAGAGACCCATTCCTCTTCGCCAGCCTGACTCACCTGCCTCTTGGCCTCCCTCCTCTTCTGCTTTCACTTCTGATTCTGCACTTCTCTCTGTCACAGGCTCTCCCAGCTCACTAAGCCCTGTTGCCTCTTCATCTTCTGACACCTCCTCTTCCCAGTCTTCTCCCTCTGACCATTCATCATCGTCCCAGCACCAAACCCCAGGCTCTGAGTCTTCTTCTCTTGGTGGTTCCCCAGCTGGTTCTTCCCACCATTCCTCTGCGTCCAGCCAGTCCATGACACCTGTGGATCAAATCAGGCCCCCTGCTGAGCCTCATTTGGCCCTTGGGCCAGAGATTCCCTGATGTTGGTCTATACCAACAATGGGGAACCCTTTTCAGCCCAAGGACTGCATTCCTCATGGGGAACTTTCTTGGGGCTGCATACTAGCCAGGGCGGGGCAGAGGAGGGAAATGGGTGGGGCCAAAGGCAAAGGTGGGCAGGGCTATGGATGAGACTCTGAACTTTGTAGAACATGCCACATTCTGCTCATGCAAAAGCTAGAGCTTACACACACACACACACACACACACACACACACACACACACAACCTTTCTGTCCCTCTTCTATTCAGGCAACTAAGAGACACAATCCTCGTTCAAGGAGGCATCATAGCCAAGCAGAAGCACTTGAGAAAGGTCTGGAGCAGGGCCAGGGAGGGGGTGAAAGGGTATGGCTAATGGCATGGGAAGGGGGTGTGGCCAAGGGAGAATCCCAAGGGCCGGGTTGAGAGGCACAGAGGGGCCACATTTGGCTCACACCCCTGACATGCCCATTCCGGTCTATCCAGCTCTCCAGGATTTTGGACAGGAGTTTTTCCCAGTCCTTCCTGGACTTGGACTGAACAGTGATTGGACCCAACATCTTCTGCCCACAAGCCATGTCCTCAGGCACTGAGCTATGGTCCTTCCACCCTTCTCTCATGCTGCTTTCGGTCTGTTATCATGGGGGGGGGAGCCAAATAAGAAGATCGAAGAAAAGAAACCCCTTCTCTCAATTAACTCCAGAAGCCCTCTCCCACCCTGGTTCCTATCTAATTTCAGTTGGTGGGGAGTATATATTTACAGTAGATAAATAAATGAGCAAGTTACATGAACTTGGATATGCAGGAAATATTTTTAAAATTTAAGGAACCGCAGAAAGAGGGGGAAGGAAATCAAATTTTGGAAATGTAAAACTAAAGAAATGTATAAATATTTTTAAAACTATTTTTAAAAGATGGGGAGAGAGAGGGAAGTGGTGTTTCTTCTGGATCCCAAATGAGGGCAATTTTATAACAGTTGTCTCTAGCCACCCACCCATGTGTCACTTGTGCTCATGCCCAAATGACAGCCGTGCAGCTTTCAATGCAAAGGGACCCGGTTGAAAAACCTCCATAGACCTCTTCCTACCCTGTTTCTCATATTTTAAGACATACCCATAAAATAAGCCATAGCAGGATTTTTAAGCATTCAAGGAATATAAGCCATACCCCGAAAATAAGACATAGTGATAGGCGCAGCAGCAATGCCGGACGCGGCAGGAGGAGGAGGAAAAAAATAAGACATCCCTTGAAAATAAGCCATAGTGTGTTTTTTTGAGGAAAAAATAAATATAAGACATGTCTTATAATATGAGAAACACGGTACATTCAGCAACATCTGAAATGTGTTATTATACAATTGGAACCTGCCAGCCCTCTTTCTGAATGCCCTTAGCTTTTGGTAGCAGAGTCGCGACTCTCAACCCTTCGAATAAAGCTCACCAAAAACCAACAGGCTAGGCTACTATTATAAGCGCTTGTGCACCAACACTGGATGCCGATGAAGACATTAAAGAAAATTTTTACTCTCAGCTGGATACCGTCCTATCAGAGATGCCTAAGGAAGATAAAATTATCCTCCTGGGTGATTTTAATGCAAGAGTTGGGCGAGATTTCGATCTGTGGCCTGGGACTATTGGGAAAAGAAGGAATTGGCAACAGCAACCAGAACGGAATCTTACTTTTGACGATATGTGCAGTGCACAATCTCGTTATTACCAACACACTCTTTCGACAGAAAAATCAATAAAAAACTTCATGGAGGCATCCTCGGTCAAACCACTGGCACCTCTTAGACTATGTTATTGTCCGTGCTAAAGATCGCCATGATGTGCTCCTTACCAGAGCTATGACGAGCGCCGATGACTGCTGGACAGATCCCCGACTAATACGCTCCACGATGGTTATCAAGATTATACCTCAACGCAGGCTTCAAGGAAGGAAACCAAGGCGCAAAATGAACACTCAAGCCCTTCAAGATCCCATTATGGTAAGCAGGATTGCTTCCAAACAACAACTCTGCTTTCAGAATTCCCTGATAGCATCGAGGAACACTGGAGCAAGCTTAAAAAAATCACACACACACACACACACACACACACACACACACCGGTATATAATATTTATATAAATTTTATTTTTGGTATTATTATCATTCTGAAATTTTCATAGTCATGTAATAGAAGTTATATCTAATTATGATGTAAGTATGAAGGATGTAAAGATTTATTTATGAAAAAAATGAATTAAAAACTGGAAAAGGGGGGGAACTTACCTCATTCGCAGTTTCAAAAACAATACATGAATCGAAACGTGGCCACCCTTCAAAATTCACACTTATCCAAATTTTGCATTCCTGTTCCCCAGCCAGGAAGAGGAGTGTCCAAAAATGCTTATACTAGGGTAAAAAGTCTGGATAAAAAATGCATGTATTGGGGGGAGGGGATACAAAAATGCATTATATCAGGTAAAAGAGGTTTGCATATATTTGCAAATTTGGAAAAACTGCATTCAAAAATGTGAAAAATGCATATATTATGAGAAATCCATTTTAAAAAAAGCTAGTGAATATTTAAAGCAAACTCATATAAAAATGTGGAGAACTGGAGAAGGGTTGGGGAAATGAGACAATGAGAGAAACTGAAATTTACCGATCAATCCACGCCTAGTTCAGGCACCTTAGTTGTGGAAATGCCATGTCGTTTGCTCTTTCTGTAGGCACAAATAAGTGCTGGTCTCTCCACCTTTTATCTGGTGGATTCTTGGAAAGGAGAGAGCTTTCATTAGTCCACTGCAAGCAGAAGACCCCCTTCTCCTCCCTGTCCTCCGTCAATTATAGGCCCATTACTCTGGCATCTGGCAGGGAAGGTTTTCCATGAAATGCACACTCCGTTATTGATGGGGACCTCCCAGCTACTTCGCTGGGTCTGAAAATAAAATGCATGCACGCACATCCATGCGTGCACATGGGCCGAATTCCTTGAGGAGCTGTGGTGATTTTAATGGGGTCTGCTGAGACTGAGGGTGCCTGCCTGCCTACCTCTCCAGACGGCCAGGGAAGTTTCATTGCCCCTGCGCAATGCCTGTGGGTGAAAGCAGAGTGGTATGAGCCGAGGCTGCAAAAAGCTTCGCCTTGCCAATGGCACCTGGTTCAACCTATCTTGCCAGCTTAGGGTTCACAAACTGCACCGTGGCATCAAAAAAGTATCATTCAAAGTTTTACTTGCAGAACTCTTTAAAAAAACTGAACATAAGCATCAAAGATACATCCAAAGTTGTCATGCAATGTCCTGGGCTGTCCAGTAGAAGCTCAGCATCTTGTTGTTGTTGTTGTTTAGTCGTTTAGTTGTGTCCGACTCTTCGTGACCCCATGGACCATAGCACGCCAGGCACTCCTGTCTTCCACTGCCTCCTGCAGTTTGGTCAAACTCATGTTCGTAGCTTCGAGAACACTGTCCAACCATCTCGTCCTCTGTCTCCCCCTTCTCCTAGTGCCCTCAATCTTTCCCAAAATCGGGGTCTTTTCCAAGGATTCTTCTCTACTCATGAGGTGGCCAAAGTATTGGAGCCTCAGCTTCATGATCTGTCCTTCCAGTGAGCACTCAGGGCTGATTTCCTTAAGAATGGATAGGTTTGATCTTCTTGCAGTCCATGGGACTCTCAAGAGTCTCCTCCAGCACCATAATTCAAAAGCATCAATTCTTTGGCGATCAGCCTTCTTTATGGTCCAGCTCTCACTTCCATACATCACTACTGGGAAAGCCATAGCTTTAACTATACGGACCTTTGTAGGCAAGGTGATGTCTCTGCTTTTTAAGATGCTGTCTAGGTTTGTCATTGCTTTTCTCCCAAGAAGCAGGCGTTTTTTAATTTTGTGACTGCTGTCACCATCTGCAGTCTTATACAATTTCCCACCTGATCTAAGGTTACAACAGTTGAGAGTAACAGAAAACAATAATCAGGTAATCATCAACCCATTTAGGAGCTTAGAGTCCCTTAGAAAACGCCTGTGAAAACCCCCCATTGTTAGAAGTACACATTTTGCCATTTTGCATTTTAAACCGTCATTAATACACATGCATTTTCCATTTCTGTGTCAATTAGATCTGTTATACTTAACAGCCACTGTGAGAACAGAATGCTGGACTAGATGAGACATAGGCCTGATCCAGCAGGCCTCTTCTTCTGTAAAACCCCTATCCTCACCTCAGGAACCCTCATGCCAATTTCTTGGCAACAATATCTTGAGAGGCAACTGAACCCATAGAGAACAGACGGACAGGCAAACCACTTTCCAAATTATATAGATGAGTGTCACTCAAAACCATCAAAAATAAATAATATTTATTTTGACAGAATTACAAGCCTGGTAGATGAAGGGAACGCTGTGGGTGTAGCCTATCTTGATTTCAGCAAGGCCTTTGACAAGGTGCCCCATGAAATTCTTGTAAAGAAGCTGGTAAAATGCGGGCTAGACAATACTACCATTCAGTGGATTTGTAACTGGCTTACTGACCGAACCCAAAAGGTGCTCATCAATGGCTCCTCCTCATCCTGGAGAGTAGTGACTAGTGGGGTGCCACAGGGTTCTGTCTTGGGCCCAGTCTTATTCAACATCTTTATCAATGACTTGGATGATGGGCTTGAGGGCATCCTGAGCAAGTTTGCAGATGACACCAAATTGGGAGGGGTGGCTAATACCCCAGAGGACAGGATCACACTTCAAAATGACCTTAACAGATTAGACAACTGGGCCAAAGCAAACAAGATGAATTTTAACAAGGAGAAATGTAAAGTACAGTACTACACTTGGGTAAAAAAAACCACGAAAGGCACAAATACAGGATGGGAGACACCTGGATTGAGAGCAGTACATGTGAAAAAGATCTAGGAGTCTTGGTAGACCACAAACTTGACATGAGTCAGCAGTGTGATGCAGCAGCTAAAATAGCCAATGCAATTCTGGGCTGCATCAATAGGAGTATAGCATCTAGATCAAGGGAAGTAGTAGTACCACTGTATTCTGCTCTGGTCAGACCTCACCTGGAGTACTGTGTCCAGTTCTGGGCACCACAGTTCAAGAAGGATACTGACAAGCTGGAACGTGTCCAGAAGAGGGCAACCAAAATGGTCAAAGGCCTGGAAACAATGCCTTATGAGGAACGGCTTAGGGAGCTGGGTATGTTTAACCTGGAGAAGAGAAGATTAAGGGGTTATATGATAGCCATGTTCAAAATATATTAAAGGATGTCATATAGAGGAGGGAGAAAGATTGTTTTCTGCTGCTCCAGAGAAGCGGACACGGAGCAACGGATTCAAACTACAAGAAAGAAGATTCCACCTAAACATTAGGAAGAACTTCCTGACAGTAAGAGCTGTTCGGCAGTGGAATTTGCTACTAAGGAGTGTGGTGGAGTCTCCTTCTTTGGAGGTCTTTAAGCAGAGGCTTGACAGCCATCTGTCAAGAATACTTTGATGGTGTTTCCTGCTTCGCAGGGGGTTGGACTGGATGGCCCTTGTGGTTACTTCCAACTCTATGATTCTAATTTTATTTTAAAGAAGGAATAGTAGCATGCAAATATTAAATCAAATCAAGTCCCCCTGGTATTTTGCATTGTGCTTTTGAGGGTCAATGTCTCCATTCCCTCCAACATTTCTCCGATGAAAATAGGGATGTCCTATCCATAATAATAATCATAATAATATTCTTATTTAAACCCCACCCATCTGACTGGGTTGCCGCAGCCACTCTGGGCAGCTTCCAACATATATAAAAACATAATAAAAACTTTTTTTAAAAAAAACTTCCCTATACAGCGCTGCTTTCAGAGGTTGCACAGTTTCTTATCTCCTTGACTCAGAGGTCACATAATTCCATACCCTCCAACATTTCTCCGATGAAAATAGGGACGTCCTAAGGAAAAGCAGGACATTCTGGGATCAAATCAGAAATCAGAATGGCTTCCATAAATCCGGGACTGTCCCTGGAAAAGAGGGGTTATTGGAGGGTCTGTGTCTCTCCCCTTGCCCTAGGCAAATCGCTCCTGGTGGTGATCGTGACAGGATGTGGGATTTGGCTGGGGCAACACGACCTTCTCTTCCTTGAGCGCTGTGGGGGTAAACCCTGGCAAAGGTTTGTGTTCCTGCTGGAGCCGAAACCTTGCCGACTGCCTGAAACCCATCAAGGAAAGCTGGTCGAGGCTACAATGGGACCATTCTGGGAAGAGATCCAGGCAACAGTTTTGAGGAACGTGGCTTAAAAAAAATAATACCCCCCCTCTCTTTCTCACTTTGGCTGCTGTCCACTGGCCAATCCTCCCATATGGAACACATGTACATTTTCCACCCGTTGTTTGTGTGTGCGCTTTTGCGCTTTCAAAATATCCCCCTTTCATTAAATTAAAAAAGAAAACCAATTTTGTTCTATGAGGACGTAGGAGATACCCGTCGCGGAGGCGTCTCAGCCTTCGGAGAGGAGGGTTCGGTCCTTGGCATTCAAGGTGCTCGAATGTATGTTATGCGGCAAATAAATGTGAACTGTTTTGACATATCTGGTGGTCCCGGCTTCACTCGTCGCAAATGTTTGTCCACGTTACACAATAACCGCACAGCTCGAGAGTCTTGGCAAGCGTGAGCCGGGGGGGGGGGGGGGAGAGTGATAGGAACTTGGCGGTCCTGGGCCAAGACCCATGTGTGTAGACAGAAAAGGGTGTGATCCAAGGCTGGGAGAACAAGGAAATGATGACACATGTGCCAGAAGTTGAGGCTCTCACAGTTGGGCCTCTGCTATTATTAATCATTTCAATAGCACCATCGACGCACAGAGCAATTAAAAACAAATATTCATTACCCCGTTTAGCCGAGCAAACAGCTGTGCAGTACAGGCCCACAGGAGACGTGGCCTGGCATCTGTTCAGTTGCCAGACATGGGGTCCACTCTGAGAATCATAGAATTGTAGAGTTGGAAGGGACCCCCAAGGGTCATCTAGTCCAGCCCCTGCAACGCTGGAATCTCAGCTAAAGCATCCATGACAGATGCCATCCAACCTCTGCTTAAAGCCTTCAAGGAAGGAGATTCTGCAACCTCCCCAGGGAGTCCTTTCCACTGCTGAACAGCTCTTACTGTCAAAAAGTTCTTCCTGGTGTTTAGTCGGAATCTCCTTTCTTGTAATTTGAAGCCATTGGTTCGAGCAGGGGGAAACAAGCTTGCTCCATCTTCCATGTGACAGCCTTTTAGATATTTGAAGATAGCTATCTGTTATGTACTGAGCTGAATCCTAGAACAATAGGATTCAGAATCAGCGGGAGCTACCCAATCCAACTCCAGGTGGAAGTGAATCCGCAACCTGATTGGCCTGCTGGAGCAGCCAATCAGGCGGCTGGCAGAAGTGAATCTGCTCCCTGATTGGCCTGTAGGAGCAGCCAATCAGGCTGCAGGCAGAAGTCAATCCACAATATAATTGGCCCACAGGTGTAGCCCTGAAGTAGCCAATCACGCAAGGCCCATTGTGTAAATAATGTATATAAGCAGATGGTTTTGGGAAAAGAGCCATTCGTCTTCTCTTCTCCTTGATGACTATGAGCTGAATAAAGAGCATGAAATTCACTCTCGACTCCGAGTATATTTCACTATCATATCTTCTCTCAGTCTCCTCTTCTCCAGATGAAACATACCCAACTCCTTCAACCCTTCCTCATAAGGCTTGGTTTCCAGACCTTTGATCATCTTGGTTGCCGTCCTCTGCAGATTGTCAACATCCTTCTTAAAATGTGGTGCCCAGAATTGGACACAGTATTCCTGGTGTGGTCTGGCCAACGCAGGTTAGAGTGGGACTATTCTTTCCCTTGATCTGGACTCCAGACTTCTGTTGATGCAGCCTAGAATAGCATCAGCTTCTTCTTTTTTGCTGCTGTTGCTGCTGAGATTGGGGCTGGCTGGACAACCCATACTAATTCCATGCAGCCGTCCGGACGTTTCCGCCCCACTTTTGTTCTCTGGACTGCCCCATTGCAAACTGTTTCCTCTACCATTTTGTGTGGATGTGTGTTTGTGTGAAAGTAAGGGGGTGAGGGGAGAGAAGGGGACGCATCTGCCGTACGGTGAGTCTAGGGGTGAGCTGTGGGTGACAGGAGTGGGGGGGGGGAAGAATGGGGTGCAAAGGCGGGGAAGCTAAAATGGACAGAGGGATGAAAGGAGTGGGAAGAAGAAGCGCTTTGAAAGGGGTCCCTTCCAACCTTTGTTAATGGGAGGGGGAATGGATGGGAAGATGGCAAGGGGGTGGGGGCACTGAGAGAGACTGGGCACAACGTATGCCATCTTGCAAGGCTGCAAACTCTGCCCCCCACCAGATCAGGCTCTGCCCAATGGCTTTCCCTACGGGGAAATGATCCTTCGCGGAAAGAAGGCTCCTCACTGCTGCTCTAAACGGGTTGTCCTGCAAGGATAGGTTGCCTGATTATTTTGCAAGGAGATTAGACACCAGATGACTATTTAATAAGCATCCATTTGTTAGGAGTATGGGCAGGAGTCAGGCTCTGGGGCCTGTAGGACTGGAGCCTGCCTCAGCTTGTGCTGGAGAAGCAAGGAGTGGCCACTCAGGTGAGGCCACTTGATACCTCACTGCACCTGGTGGCAGGAGCTGGGAGGGATAAAAGCTCAGCATTTCCCTTCAGCTCTTTGCCACAGCAACGCTATCCCTGCCTGGTTGCCTCTGGCCTCTTGTTCCTTGGACCCTTGCCTTGCCAACGCCTTGATCCTCGACCCTTGGACCCTTGCCTTGCCGACGCCTTGCTCCTTGGACCCTTGCCTTGCTGACGCCTTGATCCTCGACCCTTGGACCTTTGCCTTGCCGACACCTTGCTCCTTGACTCCCAGACCTTTGCTTCTGCCTTGCTCCTTGACCCTGCGACTGCCTGCTGCTGGACCCTCAGCCCTGCACCTGTTCCTGCTTCTACATCACCATCTTGCCTCTGGTCCTGACGTCCTCAGCCAGGGCTTCAACCGCCCGCCGACCGGACCGTGACACCATTCTGATTTGTTTGTGCGGAGATCATAGATTTGGAGAGTTTCAAGGGTCCCCAAGGGCCATTTTGTTCCAATCCCCTTCAATGCAGGAATCTCAACTAAAGCGTCCATGACAGATGGCCCTCCAACCTCTGCTTAAAAACCTCCAAGGAAGGAGAGCCCACCACCTCCGGAGGGAGTTACATGCTGTTCCCTCAAAGCCAATGTCAGCTTGCACTTTCCAGCACATTTTCCTGTCACTTTCCTTACCGCAAGCAGCCTGATTTTGCGGGGGGGGCAGGTTTGCTGTGCAAGACCCCCCCAATCGAATACATCAACAGCGTTTGTGTCCAGATTTTCACTTTTTGAAATATGGCAACCCTAATCTGTGAAAATGTGGTGGAGGGAACTGCTATTATGACGACTATTTCACTATTAGGCTATCTGTCAGTATGCTATGCACCTTCCTGTCAATCATTTTTTGATCCCATGCTCTCCCCATAATTATGCTAACTACAAAAAGTCCCCTGAACAAATGAATTTGTTGCTCAGCCTAGGGCACTTTGACCCACTGTGCACACCTAGATTTCAGGTATGCACTGGACTCATCGAATCTTAGAGTAGGAAGGGACCCTGAGGGTCATCTAGCCCAACCCCCTGCGAATGCAGGAATCTCAGCTAAAGCATCCATGACAGATGGCCACCCAACCTCTGCTTAAAAACCTCCAAGGAAGGAGAGTCCACAGCCTCCCAAGAGGGATCCTCCCCCCACCTCAAAATCCAGACAGTCTGGAGAAACCCCCTGGACACCGATCACTGTGCAATAACAGAATAGGTATTTATGTGCAGGGGACCAGGCCATTCGCCCTTGTCCTTTTAAACCAGTGGTGGCCAAACTCGGCCCTCCAGCTGTTTTGGGACTACATTTTGCATCATCCCTGACCACTGGTCCTGTTAGCTAGGGATGATGGGAGTTGTAGTCCCAAAACAGCTGGAGGGCCGAGTTTGGCCACCCCTGTTTTAAACCCTCGCTTCAAGTCCCTAGTCCTGCTGGTTGCACGAGGGGGAGCATCTTCCAGAAGTGTACCCTTCTGGAATAATAATACCCCAAGGACTTTGTCCTCCATGCTCCAGCATCCCTTCTCAGGCCACTGAGACATGTGGGGTGGCAAATGCGAGAAGATCAAGTTTGCCACGGGGAGGGCCATACGTCAAAGCTTGCCAGCTTCAAAGCCGGAGACGGGGGGAGGCATCTTTTGGACCCCCCTGGATGCAGCTCGCTCAGTCTCTCCACGGCTCTGATGAGCTGCAGGCATTCTTAATAAAGACACGAAGGGAATGCAACCTCGCCACACTCATTCATTACCATTATTACAATGATGAAACATTTATGTGGAACCCATCGTATTCCAAGCCCTGCTCCTATGAAAGCATCCAGCATGTGTTTCAGAGTTCTACGGGAGTGACGTCGCTCGGCTCCACTCCACAGGACAGGGTGGTTTAGAAACAGATCAGTGTGAGGGGGGGTCTGCAACAAAATGTTGCAGCGTATTATCCCTCCTTTTCTGGATTCCAACCAGCCATTTTTTTCCAAGCAGGGTATTCCACTGTGATCCTCGTTCCTCCATTTTTCTGTTCCTACTGTCACTCTGTTTTGCACGGCTACCAAGGATGCACACCGAGTTGTCTTTTTTGGAGGTGGGGTTGTCCCCTTGGTTTTTATTCTGTTTTGTACTTAACACAAACTCCGGAGTCCGCCTCTTGGCCAGGCTGCCGAAACTTCCCTCTTGATTCCCGGTGCCCATGTTTTGGCTACAAGCCCCGGCGTCACTCACCAGCTGAGTTTGCTATGGGGAGGAGTGGCGCCTTGTTCCACATCTGAAAGTCTCACGGGGCTGCCCACATCCTCTGCAACCACTTCACTGAGCTGAATTTGAAAGCCATTGTTGGGGGACTTAAAAGGGGTGTGTGGTGGGGGAGGCCGTATCCTGCCTTTGCTCCAGAGATGGGAAGGTCTCTCCCAAACGACTGGTACCCACTGGAACTACAAAGTGTGTGGGGGGGGGTGGACCGTGGGGGGGGGGAAGCCTTCCTCCCCTTGCTTTCCACAATGGGGTGAAGCAACTTAAAGAACCTTTTGCTTGTGACTAGGACTTGGGTTCAAATCCCCACTCAGCCACGAAGCTCAAACTGGGCAACCTTGGGCCAGTCACTGCCTCTCCGCTTAACCTACCTCACAGGGTTGCTTGGGAGATTAAATGAGGAAGGGAAGCAAACCGTGTAGGCCACCTTGAGGTCCTTGGAGAAAAAGGTGCGGAAGGAAGACAATCTTTGCTGGGGGCCGTGAAAGGAACCACCGAGGCTCATAAAGTGGGCTGCCACTTTTATATCTCTATCTCTATCCAAGTCTACATTTGGCATTCATCTGTCTCAGGCAGGGTCCGATTTAAGTTGGATGGGGCCCTAAGCTACTGAAGGTAATGGGGCCCTTTATATGTCCAGCTGTCCTTTGTCAACAACAAATTGCCACTGTTTTTTGTGTTGAATATATGCTATATGGTAATTTATGGACCTAATAGGTCCATACACAACACAAAACACTGTTCGTGTATATAGGTTTTATTTTATTTTTGTTTTTTAAAAATATTTTTAATTAAAGTTTTCTTGAATTACAAAGGTGTATGCAGTGCCACTCATATTTTAACATTTGTTTTTTATCTTACACAGTGGTACCTCGACATCTGAATGACTCGACTTCCGAAGGTTTCGACTTCCGAAGTCAACAACCCCAGAAGTCTTTTCGCCGCGCACGCATTCTGCACCTGCGCAGAAGTAGCGCGCGCGGACCGCACGGTCCGAGCATAAATCGTGCTTCGCGCATGCGCAAAACAGGCGCTTTGACAACCGAAGACTTCGACTTATGAAGAGCGCCGCGGAACAGATCGCCTTCGTAAGTCGAGGCACCACTGTATTTTGGAAATGTACACCCAGGTGTGTTTTTTTCCTTTAATTTTTTTTGGGGGGGGGCGCCAAGAGAGTGGGGCCCTAAGCTATGGCTTGTTTAGCTTATACGTAAATCCACCACTGGTCTCAGGAGACAATGGGTGAGTGTGCCATGTGGGTTGAGGTCCAGCTGTTGGAAGGTTACCTGCTGTGGCTGTAGAGTCCAATACAGGAAAGACATGTTTTGTTGCAGCTGGGGCAGAGGAAGGCGTCCAGTTGTGTTGCTGCAGATGCACCATGGCGTTTCTTCTCTCTGTGCTCCTCCTCCTCTGGTCACTGCTATGGATGCACCACCTGACTGTCCATCTCCCAGCACTGCAGTCACCTGCCAGGGATCCCCACATGGCAGGGTTGATGTTGCCAGCCTTCGTGTCACATCTGCAGATATCTTCGTAATGCAGAGCTGGTCTGCCAACGGGCCTGGTGCTTGAAGCTAGCTCCCCACAGAGCACATCCTAGGGGATCCTGCCATCTTCCATCCTGTGGACATGACCAACCAGCACAGACATCGCTGAGACAGGAGTGCGAACATGCTGGGAATGTGGGCTTGGGAGAGCACATCTTTGTTTGGAATTATGGGGTGCCCACAGGGCTGTTTTAAGCATATGCGGCGCCGGGGTGCAAATATCTCCCTCCCCCCCAGGTTGCCCAGTCCCAGGTGCGCAGGAGGGCGGAGCCGGCCGGCCACCTCAGTGCTTCACTGGCTCGGTCGCCCAACTCGCGGTGCAGAGCCACCCGCAGCAGAAGAGCCTGCCATGGTGCTCCGACCGATGGACAGGCTCTTCCCCGCACTCAACTCTTGGGCCCCAGACTCTCGGCCTGGTGCCCCTGAGAGCCCGGTGCCCGGGCGCTCTGCACCCCTAGCGCCTATAGGTAAGATGGCCCTGGCTGCCCAAAATTGTCATGGCGCAGCACGTGTGGAAGGAAATGAGGCATCGCTCCTGGCAGTTGTAAGATGCCCATGACTCACTTCCATAAAGCTCAACACCAAAGACTGGTAGACCTTCGTCTTGACATTGGTCATTAGCATCACAATCTGCCCTACCCTTTCGGAGAGGCGAACCACTGCCATATCCGGCTTGCCGGTATGTTTCTCCAGCTCAACATTGATGGATACATGTTTATGGTAACCCGGGTAAGACAAAGTAATTGACGACACCTCAAGCAGGTGATCACCATTGCTGATGCTTGGAGTGCTGGCGATGTCCTGATCCAAGATGTTGCTTTTCGTCAGGCTGATGGGTATGTGTGTATATTTATAGATTGAATGAACTCCTTCAGAAGGTAGCAGACGCCTCTTCATTGTAGACTTTTAAGCAGAGGTTGGGTGGCCACCTGTCAAATATTCCTTAGCTGAGATTCCAGCATTGCAGGAGGTTGGGCTAGAGGACCCTTAGGGTCCCTTCCAACTCTACGATTCTATGATTCTATGACCTGAACTACCTGATCCAGCTTCTTAATGTTCTTAAGTGGCTACCTGCCCTGGTTAGGAAACAATAGTTTAACATAACTTTGCAATGACGGTTTCTCTCCCAGAGCAAAGAGCAACTTCTGGCAGTGGGTGTGTGATTTTTTTCACCCCACGGTGCAAGGAGAAGTTCAATCCCACATTCTCCCCTATCCCTTGTGGTCCCGATCCTGACTGCCCCCATTCCCCACCCGTGGCTGCTGTCAAAAGAGCAAAATAAAGTAGCCCTACCAAACTACACCGATCTGTTAATTGCAGTCATGCATTTAAGATGAAATGGCTCTATCTTTCGGAAGACGAAATGGGCAGCCTCTGGGAGCGGGCGTGCTACCAATCCTGCCCCCTTAGAAATCCCAGAAATTTACAAGTGCGGTGCTTGCCATTTGTTGTTGTTGTTTAGTCGTGTCCGACTCTTCGTGACCCCATGGACCATAGCACGCCAGGCACTCCTGTCTTGCACTGCCTCCTGCAGTTTGGTCAAACTCATGTTGGTAGCTTCGAGAACACTGTCCAACCATCTCGTCCTCTGTCGTCCCCTTCTCCTTGTGCCCTCAATCTTTCCCAACATCAGGGTCTTTTCCAGGGAGTCTTCTCTTTTCATGAGGTGGCCAAAGTATTGGAGCCTCAGCTTCAGGATCTGTCCTTCCAGTGAGCACTCAGGGCTGATTTCCTTAAGAATGGATAGGTTTGAACTTCTTGCAGTCCGTGGGACTCTCAAGAGTCTCCTCCAGCACCATAATTCAAAAGCATCAATTCTTTGGCGATCAGCCTTCTTTATGGTCCAGCTCTCACTTCCATACATCACTACTGGGAAAACCATAGCTTTAACTATACGGACCTTTGTCGGGAAGGTGATGTCTTCTGCTTTTTAAGATGCTGTCTAGGTTTGTCATTGCTTTTCTCCCAAGAAGCAGGCGTCTTTTAATTTTGTGACTGCTATCACCATCTGCAGTGATCAAGGAGCCCAAGAAAGTAAAATCTCTCCCTGCCTCCATTTCTTCCCCTTCTATTTGCCAGGAGGTGATGGGACCAGTGGCCATGATCTTGGTTTTTTTGATGTTGAGCTTCAGACTATATTTTGCGCTCTCCTCTTTCACCCTCATTGCCATTTACCCTTTAATAAAGCAAAGCAGAGAAGGAGTCGATGGAAGGCTCCGGCTATAAAACCCACTACCACATGGCCCTCCTAAGTGAAACCTCGAAGACTGGGTATATGATTTAGAGGGGGAGTTTGCCTGCTTTCCCATTATTAATCTGCAGCATTTCTGCAATCCGCTCCCCCACCCCCCCATCCCAAAATCCTTGCTATTTCTTTAGCTGCAATGGGAACCCAAGATCTCTGGTATCCTGGCACAGGGAAGAGAGAGACAGAGTGTAACCATTCCAGATTGCAAAGGGGGCCTCGGAGGCCCCCGTCCATCTTTCTCCTAGCTTGGCTGTTCCTCCACCCCCACCCCCATCAAAAAAAAAATGTAAAGCAGACCTAGCAGGATCCAAAAGATGGACAGAAATATGGTGTTTGGGCTATGTTCTCTCCCCGCCCGCCCCCCCTCCTTCTGAACATTCAGAACCGATTAAGTGTGGTGGGGGTATAACAAAGCAGCTGGTTTTAATATCATGCTCTTCTAGTTGTATTTTTTATATATATTATTCCTTCTCTTGAGCCCTTTAAGTGACATGGTTACATGTATTTGATTAAAAAGCTGTAATTCAGCAAGTGCGTTCCCTCGTACTGTACGGAACGCCTTAAAGACGCAGGGTTCCTTTGCGGCGGCCTGCCACAGTTTGCGCGATGCGGTCGCGCAGCTTCGAGGGAGGCCGAGGGCCCATCTGAGGGGGACCTCAGGGGTCATGTGGCTCAACCCCGCTGCGGGATGGAACGCCAGCCTCCGCTGATGCAACTGGGAATTCTCTACCCAAGCTGGGGCAGAGAATTTGGGAGGAATATTTCACCTAGGTGCTAACTTGGGAAAAAATGGGGGGGGAGGCGGGTAAGTCCCTCCCCGCATAATCGATCACATGATGCTGTGCGCACACACCATTTGAATGGCAATTCCCATTAAATTTGGGGAGGCCCGGTCTCCTCAAATATTTTATGTTTGATCCCATAGCTCCTAGGAGTTGGCTCCTATGTCTCCAGCAGTGTCTCAAGGGTGGGGCTTATCGTTGGCAATGGCAGCAGAACAGATTGTTTCATTCCCCCCCCCCATGGCTTTTTTAAAAATTAAAAAAAAACAAACAGAATAAAACGCTGTTGCAATGGCAACTGTGTTGGCAGATCGGCCGCCATTTTGCCATCTCCTCCTCCTCCTCCTCCAACAGGCCCCCAAACCTGGCACAGTTCTTGGGCCTGTTACGTATCTCATTTCACACTTCCCCTACAACATCCCAGAGCGATTTAACAATAAAAATGTCCACAATGTTTACTATTGATTTAATGTATTCATAGCACGCCCCCCCCCCCGCCCCAAGCTGGGTTCAAGGCAGGCTTGGAGCATTTAAAAACAGCCTCATAAAATACAAAGTAATAAAAGCAATAGTTAAAATACCATTTAAAACCAGCTTCAAAATCCTGTTTGCCCTGACAGCAGCCTAGTAAACAGGAAATTCCACAATATGGGGGCCACCACAGAAAAGGCTCTCTCTTGTGTCACCACCAACCATACCTCCGATGTTTATGGGGCGAGGAAAGGTGCTCACCTGAGGATCTTAACACCTAGGCAGGTAGGTGTGTGTGTGTGATTGTGTGTCACCACCACCTTTATTCTGGGTTCACTGTTTCCGTGGGGGTCTTTACTTCCCAGATTTTCCATGGAAACTGTTAATCCAGATTAAATAATAATGTGAGACACAATAATATGAGGCAGCAACTCAACGCAGACAATCCCACAGAAGATGCCCTGAAAAACATGCCTGCCTGGGCACAGCTCCACATCCACTGCATGTAGTTATTTATGTCATAAAATTTACATACCACTGGATTGTAAAAAAAGAAAGAAAAGAAACCCTCAAAGCAGTTTGCAAAAAAGATTTTGAAAAATAAAATCAAGGGGGAAATGCAACAGTACTGTAAATCACATAGAAGATAAAAATACTTTTAAAAAAGATTTAAATTGCCTCAACTTTCTAAGCATCATCTTAGGTAGGCTTGTCTGATGAAACATGTTTTTAGCAAGCACTGAAATGAGTACAATGATAGGGTTGCCATATGTCCTCTTTTTCCAGGACATGCCCTCTGTTTTAGGGTTAACATTTCTGTCCAGGTGGATTTTTAAAATTTGGCAAAAGTCCGGGGGTGTGTGTGGTTCCACCCCCCCTAGCACACGAGGCTCAGATCTAAGGCACCCAGCTAAACTAGTCTGCAGCAGAGAATCACAACAGAGCAGCATCTTAAACTAGCTACACGCTGCATAAATCCCTTCTCTTGTGGCTGAACTAAAAAGACGCTGGCTCAGCTACAAGATCTTGGAGAAGGAGCCTGGGAGGGCAAGAGTTAACATCCCCCTCCCTTAAGGAGAGTCCATATGTACATGTTAAACAGTTTAATAAATTGTTCTGTGCACAATTATGTTCACAAAGATATGAACAGGAGACCAAATACTTTCATGAGGCAAGCGAGGGAGCAATATGAATTATGATGATGATGATGATGATGATGATGATGATTATTATTATTATTATTATTATTATATTGTTATTTATTATTATTTTGTTGTAAGTTAAGAACATTGCTACTATGCTACTAACAATATGTCACAGCTTCTATAGCCTACACAGAGTTGGGGTACAGTGGAACCTCGGTTTACGAACACAATTGGTTCCAGAAGTCTGTTCATAAACCGAAGTGTTCATAAACCGAAGCGAACTTTCCCATTGAAGTTGATTAATCCATTCTAGACAAGGAAAAACACCCCCTAAAGCAGCAGGGCCTTCGCTCCGATGCCTTTGCGGAGGCCGGGGAGTGTTTCCACGACTGGGCTGCAGCCGCGAAAGTGCTCCGCGGCCTCTGGGAGGCATCGGAACCAAGTCCCGGCTCCGATGCCTTCCGGAGGCCGAAACTTCGTTCCGATGCCTTCGCGGAGGCAAGGGAGCACTTTCGCGGCTGCAGCCCAGTCGCGGAAATGCTCCCCGGCCTCTGGGAGGCATCGGAACGAAGGCCCAGCCTCCCCGAAGGTATCGGACGCTCCGATGACTTCGGGGAGGTTTGGCCTTTGCTCCGATGTCTTTGGAGAGGCCGGGCCTTCGCTCCGGGCCTCCAGGAGGCATCGGAGTGAAGGCCCGGCCTCCCCGAAGGCATCGGATGCTCAGTAGGCCTTGGGCACCTCGGTTTACTAACTTCTGGGTTAGGATAGTTCATAAACCGAAAGTTCGTAAACCGAGGTGTTCGTAAACCGAGGTACCACTGTATTTAAAATGAGAGTCATCATAGCAATTCGTAGTTAAAAGCAGAAGTTGGCAAATCTGTCCTCTTTTTTGCTATTCAAAATATGGCAACCCTAAGAAGGCCCCGTGTGATATCAATAGGCAGGGAGTTCCAAAGTGCCACACTAAATGATCAAGTTCCTACCAATGTGGAACTGGTATTAAGTGGGACCTGCATAAGGCTGCATAAAGTGGAGGAGATCCCACCACTCACTGTTGGCTCTCAACCAGTAGTATCCTGACTCACACATGCAGAGCTGTGAATTGCAAACAGAGCATAGTTATATCGGGAGCCAGTGAAACTTACCCCTGTTGCAAATTCTGCCCAGGAGCCTCTTGGAGGGGGGCTACAGCTCAGTGTGGGCCTGAGTTTTCAGGATTGGGCCACAAGGCCAAGCTGAATGAAGGTATGGAACAGATGTTTCTCCTTCCCCCATCACACACTCTCACCTCTCCCTTTAGAACGACTCTTTTTGGGGATTTTACGCTGACTTAATTCCTCCTTATGAACCCCGGGCTGACGGACTTGTGTCAGTTTAGCCCTAGCTCAGCCAGGAAAATCCAAGCTCTCTCATCACCCCTGATTTTGAGTTTGGGTTTCACTGTAAGGAAGCCTTCATTCTTGAAAATTCCCATGCCCTCCATCTTTTCTCAGATGAAGATAGCGATGTCACATCCCATAATGATAATTTTACTATTTATACCCCACACATCTTACTGGGTTGCCCCAGCCACTATGGGCAGCTTCCAAAACATATAAAAACATATAAAAACATTAAACATTTTTTAAAAAACTTTCCCTATACAAGATTGCCCTGAGACAGCTTGGGGGCCGGATAACTCCATACCCTCAGAGAAAGAAGTTTCTTTTTTATCATACCATCATGTGGTGGTCTTGTAGTACAGTGGTACCTCAGGTTACGTACTCAATTTGTTCGCAACCCAAGCGTCCATTTTGCGCATGCGCGAAAGTGCGATATTGTGCTTCTGCGCATGCGCAGACCACACACGCGGCGAAAAGCAGAGAAAAAGACTTCCAGGTTTGTGGAGTACGCAACCTGAAGCATACGTAACCCGAGATATGACTGTAAGGTTAAAGCTTACTGGGAAATGATACAGAATGAATTGAAAAAGATGTTTCAAATAATGTTTGTATATAAAAAAAACCAGAAGCTTTCCTTTAGGGAATTATAGGGACAGAACTACCCAAACTCTATATAAATTTATTCATGTACACGACTACAATGGCAAGAATGCTATTTGCCCCAAAATGGAAAGAAGAAGAAGTCACAGTGAAAGAAGAATGGATACAAAACTTATGGAATATGCAGAAATGGCAAAACTTGCCTGAAAAGTAGGAAATGAAGATAACAAACTTTTTATAAAAGAATGGAAATGGTTTATTGAATATTTACAAATAAACTGTAAACAGATAAGAACATTGGCAGGATTTGTCAATAGCCTGCAGTTTTATAAGAGTACATGTTTATTGTAGATGAATAAATGAGTAAATTGTTAATTTGGAATACAGTTGTGAGGGACAGGGGATATCGCGAAGTCCCTCCCCTCCTGAGTTCAAGCCCGTCCCCGAGCAAAGGGGAAAGCAGGGAGAGTTCCGATTCCAGTGGGGAAGCAGGAAGTCGTGTCCGAGGCTCAGGCAAGGTAGAGGAGCCAGGGTCCCAGGTGGGACAGGAAGGGGCAAGCAAGGGGGGAAGACCCATCCCCCCAACTCCAGAATTACGCAGGAAGAGGAGGGGCAAGAGGATGGGTCTGCCAAAGCTTTTGTGTTGGAGAAAGACGCGCCAAAAGCCATTAGGAGGTTCTGAAACCGACTGACCACATCACTCCGTGTAAATAGCAATGACTTGAGCACTGTAAATACGCAGCACCAATAAAAGAATAAAATGCAGAGCTGCGTGGCGTCGTTACTCTGAAGTAGTCCACTCCGGCCACCGTGACAGCAACCTCCTAATCATTTTTGGGCTACTTTGGAGTTGCCGGGATGAGTGTGTCAGAGGCGGAGAAGTGGCGGCAGATCGCGGAGCAAGCCCAGCTAGAACTGCAGCAGCTATCGCTGCAGGCGCAGGGAGAATTGAAGGCAGCTAAAGAGGAGACTAAGAAGGTCCAGGACGACCGGCTACAACTTGCGGAACAGGTGAGAGAGCTTCAGGAAAAAGAGCAGCAATTAAGGGCGGTGGCGGTAGACCTCCAAAACAAGCTGGATGCAGAGAAAAACAAGGCGGGAGGGGCACCCCAAGTCCAAGTGCTGCCAGGAAGGAGAGCTGGGACCCTAGTTAGCAAGTTCAATGGAGACCCGAAGGAATTTCAAGGCTTTGAGACTGAGATTGTGTATGCTCTTGAGCTGCACCACGATGAGTTCCCTGATGATGAGCACAGAGTAGCGTTTATTGTGGAGCACCTTACCGGGGCAGCCAGGGAGTGGCTAAGACCGTTAATTGCAACAAGGAATCCTTGCATGAAGAATGTCAAACTATTTCTAGAAGGTTTGAAAACGATGTATTCGTCCGATAGTCATATGGACCAGACTAAGGAGGAACTTCATAATTTACGCCAAGGAAATATGACAGTTCGCGCGTATTGGGCGAAATTCACCATGCTGGTGCACAGATTGGGGTGGGAACTGGGGTCCCCCCCAATGCAAGCGGCGTTCTACTTGGGGTTGCATGAGGAGGTGAAGGATGAGCTCTCGAGAGGTCCAAAGCCCAGTGATATGGATCAGCTGAGCAAAGCGGCTCTGGCGGTGGGGGTGAGACAGGAATCCCGGTGGAGCGACAAACAAGCAACGCGCGCAAAGCGGGCTTGGTTCCCACGGTCGCAGGAGAAACCACTCCCCCAACAACCCTTTCAAGCCACGCCTGGGGCCAGCCAGGACCAGGAACCCATGCAGATTGATAGCGCGCGCGCGCGGGCTTTTCAAACCCCAGCGGCGCCAAGACGCAAGGAGGGAAAGGGCGGGAATTGCTTTCTCTGCAACTCCCCCCAGCATCTCGTCAGAGACTGCCCACATCGCAGGGAGTGGCAAGGAAGGGCGGGAACGGTGGTGCCCTCCCCCACTGACGCAGCACCACAGCAGGGAAACGGGAAAGCCTGGCTGCAGGAGACAAGGGGCAGCAGCCAGGCACAGTCAGCAGACAACAGCCCCAGCCCACCCACCCGCACAGAGAGGAGCAGAGCCAGCCCACCCCTCCCAGAGCAGGAGTGGTTCTAGAAGTCACGCTAACGCTCCCAAATGGCTATCCCCTGACAGTCCTTGCCTTAATTGACAGTGGTGCCTCAGCGAACTTCTTCTCGAGAAACTTTGCAGAAGAGCACCAGATCCAGCTTCTGCAGCTGGATTTTCCCCTTCACGTGGCAACCATTGACGGCAGAGAGCTGCTGGGGGGGGCCATCACTCATCAAACCCCCCCCATGAGAATGACGGTGGGAAGGCACTCAGAGACACTGGCATTCAACGTCACCACCATCTCAGACCCCCCCATCGTCTTGGGCATGAGCTGGCTGGCGCGCCACGACCCCTCCATCAGTTGGCACCAGAGATGCATCACTTTTGGATCGGACTTTTGCCTGGAACATTGCATGCAGCACCAACCAGGGGAGGGGCCTCCGATAGCCACGGTGGCCACCATGCACGTCAAAGGGGGTGAGGCGATACCCAAGCCGTACTGGGACCTGCAGGAGGTCTTCAGCGAAGCGGAGTCCGACCACCTACCCCCACACAGGCCTTTTGACTGCCAGATCAACCTGGTGCCAGGGGCAACTATACCCCCAGCCAAGCTGTACGCCATGTCAGACCAGGAACTGGAGGATCTGCGCGCTTTCATCGACAAGAACCTCAAGCGGGGGTTCATCAGAGAAAGCAAGGCAGCAGGGGGCAGCCCGGTCTTCTGGGTGGACAAGAAAGACACGCAACAGCGCCGCCTGGTGGTGGATTTTAGACGGCTGAATTCGGTGACAGAGCCAGTGGCTTTCCCCATGCCCAGAGTGGATGATCTCCTGACAGCAGCACGCAGGGGCAAGATTTTCACCAAGCTAGACCTGAGGGGGGCGTACAACTTGATCAGGATCCGGGAAGGCGATGAATGGAAGACCACGATGTTCACGCCTCTGGGCTCTTTTGAATATCTGGTGATGCCCTTCGGGTTGCAAGGGGGCTCAGCCTGCTTCCAGGCCTTCATGCACCACGTCCTGGGGTCCCTCCTCTTCAAGAACTGCCTGGTCTTTCTGGATGACATCCTTATCTATTCCAATGACCCAGTGCAGCATGTGAAAGATGTCAGGGAAGTGTTGCAGCGCCTGAAGGAGAACCACCTGTATGTGAAGCTGGAGAAGTGCAAGTTTCACACCAAGGAGGTGGACTTCCTGGGCTACAAGCTGTCAGACAAGGGGCTGGCGATGGACAAGGACAAGGTGCAGGCCATCCTGGACTGGCACAGCCCCAGGACGCGCAAAGATGCCCAACGCCTGCTAGGCTTCGCCAACTTCTACAGGAAGTTCATCAAGAACTTCTCTCGCGTTACGGCTCCCATCACTGACTGCCTGAGAGGCAAGCAGAAGTTCAGGTGGACACCAGAGGCGCAAGCAGCGTTCGAAAGCCTCAAGAGGGTGTTCGCCTCGGACCAGAACCTGTTCCACGTGGTCCAGGACGCGCCCCTACGCATTGAGACAGATGCTTCTGAGAAAGCTGTGGGCGCCATTTTGTTGCAACTGGACGCCAACAGGGAGTGGAGACCCTGTGCCTTCTTCTCCAGGAAGTTGACACAGCCCGAGCGCAACTACACCGTGTTTGACAAAGAACTTCTTGCGATCCACGCTGCGTTCAAACATTGGAGACACTTCCTGGTGGGCGCCAAGCACCCCATCCAGGTGTGCACAGACCACAAGAACCTGGAGTTCTGGAGAACTGCCAGGGTGCTCAACCAGCGGCAGATACGGTGGGCAGAGTTCTTCTCGAACTTCAACTTCTCCATACACTACATCCCGGGAGAGCAGAACGTCAGGGCGGATGCCCTCTCCCGCAAGCCAGAGTACATGGAGGAGGAGGAGCCACCAGCCCCAAGGCACATTTTCCCCCCGTCGGCATGGTCCTGCGGAGCAGCAGTGGTGAGCGAGGCAGAACTCACAGCACTGACGGCAGCGGATGACTTTGCCAACCGCATCTTCAGAGAACTGAGAGGGGGGAGGGAGCAGGCAAAAGACTTTGCAGAACGCAGAGGGCTGCTTTTCTACAAGGGGGCACTGTACCTGCCCACCACCCAGCTCAGACGTACGGTCCTCAAACAGATGCACGACAACCCAACGGCGGGGCATTTTGGAAGGGACAAGACCACTCACCTAGTCATGAGACACTTCTGGTGGCCAGGGGTGAGGGAAGATGTTCGAGACTATGTACGGGGCTGTGACACCTGCCAGCGGGCAAAGGTGGTCAGGGCAGCGCCACCAGGGTTGCTGGAGCCCTTAGCCACGCCACACAAGCCATGGGAAGTGCTGTCCATGGACTTCATCACAGATCTGCCTTCTTCCCGGGGTAAGACCGCAGTGTTGGTGGTGGTGGACCTCATGTCCAAAATGTGCCACTTTATACCGTGTGCCAGGGCAGTCTCTGCAGAAGAGACAGCCAAACTGTTTGTTGATCACGTTTTCAGACTGCATGGATTACCTTTAAGGGTTATTTCGGATCGTGGCCGCCAATTTGTTTCCAGGTTCTGGCGGCGGCTCATGAACCTCCTGCAGGTGGAGGTCAGCTTGTCGACGGCTAGACACCCGCAGACCAACGGACAAGCGGAGAGGGTCACCGCCATTCTGCAGCAGTACCTGAGATGCTACGTCAGCCAGAGGCAAACGGACTGGGTGGATCGCCTGCCACTAGCAGAATTTGCCTACAACAATGCAGTGCACGTCTCCACAGGGGTGTCGCCCTTTAAGGCCAATTACGGGCGCGACCTCAGATCTTTCCCAGAGAGGGAGGGGGAGGAGGAGGAGGAGGGCCCACAGGCTGAGGATTGGGCAGAGGAACTGGAGACGGTGCACCAGCAGCTCAGAGAACACTTGGAGAGGGCCAAGGAAGCGTACAAAAAGGGGGCAGATCGCCACAGGCGACTAGGGGAGGTCATCAGGGTGGGGGACAAGGTGTGGTTGTCCTCGGAGGGCCTTCCCACCAGAGGGAGGTGCAAAAAGCTGGCACCCAAAAGGCTGGGCCCCTTCACGGTCACGCAACAGGTCAACCCGGTGGCATACAGGCTGGCACTGCCAGAGGACATGAGGGTGCATCCAGTGTTTCATAGATCGCTGCTGTCGCCGTACAGGGAAAGCAGCAGGCTCCGAGACAGCGAACAAACCCCCGAGGGAGGGGGGGAGAGGGAAGGCAGGGAGCAACTCAATGAGGCCACGGCCATCCTGGATTCAAGGTGGGGGGTGGGGGGACTGGAGTACCTCATGGCATGGGAGGATGCTCCACCGTCCCAGAATGAATGGGTCCCAGCCACTCAGATACAGGAGGAATTCTTGGTGGAAGAATTTCACGCCCTCTTTCCCCACAGACCCAAGCCCTGGCACATGGAAAGGGAGGGGGAGGAGGAGGAGGCACGGGAGAGCAGCTCACCATGGCGCTGGGAAGCGGAGTTTGAGGAACCAGAGGATGAGGTATGGGTGTCACCGAGATCCACCCAGTCAGAGGAAGGAGCAGATTGGCAGAACGTTTTTACCCCCACCAGCTCTGACGCCACGGACTTTTTGGGATTCCCGTCCGCCCAGGCGGAAGGGGGGGGCTCGCAGGACTGGGGGGAGGTATTCACACCAACGGGCTCGGAGAGCACTGAGTTCTTAGGCTTCCAGTCGTCACCGACACATGGGGGGGGCCTGGGGAGGGGTGAAGGAGAGCTTGGGAGGGGGGTGGATGTGAGGGACAGGGGATATCGCGAAGTCCCTCCCCTCCTGAGTTCAAGCCCGTCCCCGAGCAAAGGGGAAAGCAGGGAGAGTTCCGATTCCAGTGGGGAAGCAGGAAGTCGTGTCCGAGGCTCAGGCAAGGTAGAGGAGCCAGGGTCCCAGGTGGGACAGGAAGGGGCAAGCAAGGGGGGAAGACCCATCCCCCCAACTCCAGAATTACGCAGGAAGAGGAGGGGCAAGAGGATGGGTCTGCCAAAGCTTTTGTGTTGGAGAAAGACGCGCCAAAAGCCATTAGGAGGTTCTGAAACCGACTGACCACATCACTCCGTGTAAATAGCAATGACTTGAGCACTGTAAATACGCAGCACCAATAAAAGAATAAAATGCAGAGCTGCGTGGCGTCGTTACTCTGAAGTAGTCCACTCCGGCCACCGTGACAACAGTGGTACCTTGGTTTATGAACACAATTGGTTCTGGAAGTCTGTTCATAAACTGAAGCGAACTTTCCCATTGAAAGTAATGGAAAGTGGATTAATCTGTTCCAGACGGTCCACGGAGTACTCAACCTGAAGTGTACTTAACCCGAAGCATGGGTGTAATTGGTTCCGGAAGTCTGTTCATAAACTGAAGCGTTCACAAACTGAAGCGAACTTTCCCATTGGAAGTAATGGAAAGTGAAATAATCCGTTCAGATGGGTCCGCGGCATTCGTAAACCGAAAATTTGTAAACTGAGGTCTTCATAAACCGAGGTTCCACTGTATGCAGAAAACATTTTTAAAAAATCAAATTTAAGGGACCACAGAAAGAGGGGGTCCCTATAGACAATGTGAAGGGATTAAGGAATTTTGTATTTTTATTTTTGTTTGTTTTTTTCTTTTTCTTTTTGTAATGTTTTTTTTGTGTGTCTTTTTTCTGTGCTTTTTTCTTTTTTGTACTTTGGAAAATTTTAATAAAAAATATTATAAAAAAAGAAAGAGGGGGAAGGAAGTCGAGTTTTGGAATGTTAAAATGATTGTAAAACTATTGAAATGTATACAACTGAAAATCACAAATAAAAATAAACAACTCCATACCCTCTAAGATTTCTCCAATGAAAATAGGGACGTCCTAAGTAAAAACAGGACATTCAGGGATCAACTCAGAAACCGGGACGGCTTCTCTAATTCCAGGGACGTTTCTGGAAAATAGAAACAATTGGTGGGTCTGAATTTCTTGTACTGTAGTGTATTAAAAAAGCTAATTTCAGTCCATTGCTTCCATGACCCCCTTCCTCATAGGAGCCACCTCTTAGGGGCTGAGGTCCCTTTAGTCCCCTCAATAAAATAGTTGAGGTTCCCCCCCCCCGCAGCTGATGGGCATTGCCATTCGAGTGGTGTTTATGCGCCGCAACTTGTGATTGATTATTCAGGGCAGGGCTTACTTGCCCCCCATTTTTTTTTTCAAGTTGGCACCCCTGTACCCCACCCCACAATGATTCTGAAATGTTCAAAAAGGCATAAGGGGAGACAGTTCTCTCGCAGCTGGGATTGCGATCGTGTCAAGCGCATGTTGTGTATGATCCAAATTGTCCCCTCATGGGGGAGAAACCCAGGCAGGAGAGCCTTCTGTTCATTGTCCCGAAGCCATTTGGTAATTAACTAGTTTCCCACCCACAACACAAGGAGAAGATGCTCATGTTCTGCTGGGGGGGGGAGAGAGCCTGCAGAACAGATGAGGAATCGCCCAGGCAGACAAAAATAAAATAAAATAAAATAAAATTGAGCAACCCCACAAGCACTGGAGCTGCGACCTCATTTGCACCAGACCACATGCTAACTGAACCGCATCAAGAAACCGTCACTGGGAATGCTGAGCCTAGCAGGAAAATTTGCAAACTCCCCTTTGTACTCCTGACTCCGTTGGGGATCATTTTATAATCTCATTTATAATCTGGAACGAGCTCCTAAATTCTGAGAATATCAGCATCTCAGTTGAATTGCTTTATATTTTTTAAAAAGCTTCAAGTTTGGGAACCATATTACCTCAAGGACCGCCCCTCTCCATATGAACCGGCCCAGACCCTGTGGACATCCTCAGAGGCCCTCCTTTGTGTGCCTCCTCCACGTGAGGTCCAGAGGGTGGCAACATGAGAACAGGGCCTTTTCAGCTGTGGCTCCGTTTGTGGAATGCTTTCCCCAGGGAGGCTTGCCTGGCACCTTCGTTACATATCTTTAGGCGCCAGGCAAAAACATTCTTCTTCAGCCAGGTCTATGGCTGATTGTCATTCTTTGGCCTTTTAAATGCGTTTGTAGGAATGGGGTGGGAATTGGGTTTGTTTTGTTCATGTTCTTGCTTTTATTGTGTGTTTTGTGTTTTCTTTTTGCATATTCATGCATGAGATCTTTGGATGACGTGCAGTATAGAAACAAATAAACATTGAGGAAAAGCTGAAAACTGGGGCAATTTGGTACTCAATTTACACTGATCTAGTGATTCACTTCTTACACTTCTATAAATACTCATTTATCACTCTTTTGGAAGAACTGGTGTCATGGAGGGATTACTCATAATCCTCCTTTTTAAAAGAAAACAGAGGGGGGAACCTTTGTACTTTCCAGCACTGATTCAAGACCGTTTCTTCTCTTTTCTCTTCTCGTTCCCTCTCTCCAGCATCTGAGCCATAGGCGACCAAGAGGCGCCCCCTGTTCTGCTAACAGGCAGGCACAGAAACCCATCTCCCTCCCTCTCAGCTGCTCCTTGGCTTGTTTTTGAAGAGCTCCTCTGTGCCGAGACTTTGGCTAGCTCCAGGGATCACCTGCAGTTCATTTGATTTATGAACGGAGAATTTCTTTATTATTATTTTTTTGCAAAAGTAAAAAGAGAAAAAAAAAGAGGGTCTTTGTTTTCTTTTTATTGTTGTTTCAGTTGCTGCCTCTGCTTCCTTCCCGGCTTTGAACACCTCCGGCCCGGCTGAAAATGATGAGAATCGCTGGGGATAAACACTCACACTCCATCATGGAATCTTAGCACACCAGGGAGGAGGTGCCGAAAGGGGCAAGCGGAGCTGGCATCTGCCCTCTCTCCCCTCTTGCACAAACATCTGCTCCATCGCTGCTGCCGCTGCTGCAATTGCCACCATTTCCCCCTCCCGTTGCCTAGTGTTTAATTTCCTAAAACAAGACTTCCAGGGGCAGTTGGGCTCCCTAAACTCCAAACCCGCACAGATGTTACTGGACTGCAATTCCCATCATCCCTAACCATTGGTCTTGCTGGCCAGGGCTGATGGGAATTGGAGCCCAACAGCATAAGAAGAGTCCGCTGGATCAGAGACTGTTAAGCATAATTGTTTAATTGCACACTGAGATGGCGAAATGTTTGTATGTATATAGCTAAGGGTTTAACATCGGGAAATTCCATTGAAGCATACTGAAGCTCTCTGAGCTTCTGGCTGGGTAATTAACTGTTGATGTTCTCTGCTCTTTCACGTGAGTGTTTAACCTTAAGTCACAAGACTAAGGTAGTCCGTGGCAAATCTTCATTTTGAAGGGAGTTAGTCTGTTGTTCTCCAGGCGACCTTGGGAGAACGATGTGATAATGATGCCACTCCAGGAGAGCAAAGCCTTAGGATGCATACAGGCTATGGGGGAGACAGAGCTTTGATTTTTGCTCTGATCGCAATTATGCTATACAGTATATTTATGAAGAAGAACCTAGGCTTGAATATGTCTATTGAATTGTTGGTTGTTTTGGTATCTGTTTTGAAGAAATTATTTATAGGCCTGGACCATTTCTTTTCCAAAAGGATCCAGTGTTTGTGCACCCAATTGCTTTGTGCCGCACAATGTTCATATCTACAGCACTACCCCAGAGCTATGACCCTTCGCCAGTGAGTCACCCGGCGACCTTCAAGGCCAAGTGGGCTGCCTTTGTAACCGTTTCATTTTATTGCAAGGAGGTTCTAGGTTTTTTGTGCTTTGTTTACCTTAGTAAGCTGCCTTGGCGAGAGAGTCACCCTGAAAGATGTCAAAGAAATTTTTTAAAAAAAGGTAAAATAAATACGAATGGTGGGACACCTAAAAACAGACAAGCGAATGGACATCTTGCCTGCAGAGAGAAAGCTAGGAGATCAGGGAGAAAAGCTGCAGCCCGGCCCTTGGCCTGGTACTGGCTTTCTACTTTCAAAGAGTTCAAACTTCTGAAATGCCAAAATTTTCAGCTTTGAAGGGTGGAGAGCAACACTCGCAACTGCTCCACCAGCCTTCCTGCTTCCAGCTTCTCCATTGTTATTTTCTCCTGAAACTTTCCTAGTGCCGTTATGGAAGGAAGGGGAAATAACAGCCACAACTGCCCCTGGCTATTAGTAATGCTGGCTGGCGCTGCTGGGAGTTGCAGCACAACTGGAGGGCACCAGGTTGGCGAGGGCTGAGCTGGCAGTTTGGCTCAGGGTAGCTCCGTCACCTTCATCTGCTGAAAACCCTCTTGTCGTCGAAGGTTTTCAAGCAAGGCTGGTCAATTCCATGATTTCTGCACCATTCCTTTGCTGCGGAAACCAATGTTGGCCAGACAGGAAACAGGACGTGACTGTAGCAACCGGCATGGAAAGGAGAATATTTTGCTGGAACGGGCGGGGAAAGTCTGGGCCTGCAATGAGTAATGGGGGAGAAGAGAACAAAAGTCTGGGGTGTCTGTCAAGAGCCGCACATGCAAAATAGATCTGCGGCTCTTCCCAATAAGCTCTTTCCCAACGGTTGAGGGATGTTGGCTATAGGGTGACTGAACAGCCATGACCTGTTTGCCAGTAAATGCAAAGATCTGAGGGAAGCAGCCTAGACTTGATTCTGCACATAACAAGGACCTCTTCTGCATTCGCCCAGTGGGCAAAGGAGCCTGGGGAGGTGAACGGCATGCAGTGGGATAAAGTCTGAATTTGATATCCCACTTTATCACTACCCGAAGGAGTATCAGAGCAGCTAACAATCTCCTTTCCCTTCCTCCCCCCAAACAAACACTCTGTGAGGTGAGTGGGGCCGAGAGACTTCAGAGAAGTGTGACTAGCCCAAGGTCACCCAGCAGCTGCATGTGGAGGAGCGGAGACACGAACCCCGGTTCACCAGATTACGAGTCCACCGCTCTTAACCACTACACCACACTGGGGAGGTGGGGACGGGTGAAGCAAATGCTTAACCCTTCTCCCACCAGCCAAATTCTCTCAGACGCACCCCTCTCTTTCTGCCTACGTTTACATCACAAAAATGGATTTCTAATCCCATGGGGAGAAGTACCTAGGAGGGAATTTGGGAGCAAGATTATTTTCTGAAGAGGGGGAAGTTGGTATGCTTTTCGTACCAAATTTCTTCCCATTTGATTGAGGTTTGTTGTTTTTTTAAATGAGGGATTGGAAAGCTTTTATTGCAATGCATTGTTCTCATCTACGTAATGCTTTGTGCGTTGTGTTTGTTTGTTTTTTGAAGTAGCTTGGAGGCGCCTCGTGTGTCAAACAACCAACAAATTGAAATAATTATAATATAATATCCTCCTGTCCCCCAGCCACTAGCAGTGCACTTGAAAACGATGCTCAGTAACAGACCTTCTGCAAAATTAAAAGGGTGGCAAGATCCAGCTGCCTGGCATTGCTTGGAGCGCCAGGTGATTAAATGAAAAGTTAAGGTGGGGGAGGGGAGCTGTGGGGTCTTCCAAGGTCCTGGCAGTTGTCCGAGGCTGGGGGTTGCTGTTGCTGGCCTAGTGCAAGTAATAGGCAGCAATTGCTTAGTGGTAAAGGAAAAACACTCTGCACATGCTCAGAACTTAGTATACAGTCATATTGCATGTGTACGGTATATTTTAGGGGGGGGGAATGAACAAATTCCTATGCCCCACAAATAACCCAGAGATGCATATATATATATATATATATATATATATATATATATATATATATATAAATGTAAACTGGCCATGTGGGTGTGTCTCCACTTTTCTCCGAAACCACTTGACTGATTGCGTTCAAACTTTGACACAATGTTCCAAGCAAATATGAGAGTGACCCCATACCATTTGCATAGAGAGATGTTGCACCTGGGCCAGGTAAAAACCCCAAAACCAGGTGTTCCAGAACTCACAACTCAGATGAAAGTGCATGCTGGGAGCACAGGATAGGTTGCAAAACAGCGCCCTCTAGTGACGGCTACACTGGTACTGCACCTAGGAAAGCTTCCCTCTCCACAGCATCTCGGCTTGGCTTTCCAGACTGGGCCGAGTGGAGGCTGGGGCTCGCCTGGGTGGGGGGGAGGGGGCGGGATAGGTCGTGGGTCGGGACAGGGTGGGGGAGTCACAGGGATGAGCCTGTGTAAACAGAACACGCATAAAACATTTCAACAAAATGAAGAGGGACTCTGAAGGTGAGGGGAGTCTGAAGGGGGACTCTGAGGGTCCATTTAACAGACTGAGCCACAGGAACGCGTGGCCAGGCAAGCTAGTTTTAAATAAAAGGACACATTCTACTCATGTAAAAGCACACTGATTCCCAGACTGTCCATGGGCTGGATTTAGAAGGTGATTGGGCGGATCCGGCCTCCGGGCCTTTGTTTGCCTACCCATGCCTTAGATTGAATGGTTGAGCTGAAAAGCAGACCAGAAGCTGGAGACACAGAGACCTGCTTGCTCTGTGCTGGATCCAAAGCTGAGATGAATGAAGAGGCAAGTTCTTTGGGGATGTTAACGCTGCGAGCCTCTCCACCTTACCCCCAGGTTGTACGCATGTGTAAATAAAGCCACATATCCTAAAGACATCACAGTCTCTGCGGAACTTCAATCCGAGGAGACCAAACCTGGGGTAAGTGCTTGGAACGCCTTGGAGTCACTCACGACAAATGCAGTCCTACATGTGAACAAAACCATCACAATCTATGCATGGGTAGGATGCATCAGCAGGTTTGGCGGAAGAAAAAAAAACCCTAAAAAAACAAACAAAACCCACATCACTTTAGTGGCGTGGGGAATCTGCAAGAGCCTGACACGGACTGAGCACACTCAGTGGCTACAGAATGCTGTTTGTCTGTCAGGGGCTGTGTGGGAAAGAAAATTGGAGGAGGGGCAATGGGATAGAGTATACAGTATCCTGGAAGAAGCCACACCGGACAGAAGCACTTCACGCTGCAACATTTTGTTGCTGATCTCACTTGCCTATGCTTCCATGCGCATCTGTGTGGGCTCCAAAAGCAAGATCAGTGTGCAAATGTGGGCCGTGGCTCTCTGGGTCTTCCCTTCCCTTCGGCTCCCATCTGAGTCCACCCGTCATCTGAGCACATAGCTCCACATCCAGCCTTGAAACCGTGTGCCTGCTTGGAAATGTGCAATCTATTTAAAACAGCAAGCCCTCAGCTGGTGCTGCTGCGCTTCGTGTGTCGAGTGTGACCCTCTTGGAACCGCTCACCCCGATTGCACCTCCTCTCTCCAGCCCCCTGGTGTTATCCCAGTCTACTGGCACCAGTCCCACCCTGCTCCCACCCTCCTTTCTCCTGAGGGTCTTCTGCGGCAGCCACTCCGGGATTTGTGGCTAGAAAACAGGAAGGCCTCCGCAGCGTGATACAGCGGAAATTAGACAAACGAAATGAAGCGGCCGCAAGGAAACAGGCGGAAGCTGGCAGGATATTTGGAACCGGACCCGCAAATTCTTGAGCTTATCTCTGTCCTGCAGAAGCCCAGAATTCCTTGCAAAACAGCAAGCAGCTGGAGAGCAGCCCACAGCAGCGGAGTGGGGACGTTGCAGCCCCGATGGGCAATGAAAGGCTGAAGCTTTTCCCCAGCATGCGCCGGAGGCAGGACTTCGCCTGTGTGTGGACAGGCACTCCTGGAAGGACCTCGCTGCTGCCCTCAAGCTTCCAGATGGAGAAGGAGCAGCATGTTTGCTTTTGGGTGAGGGTGGGAGAATCGGGTCTAAGGTTATTTGGTGCTTTGAAAAGGAACAAGCACCTGTCTCTGCAAGAGGGCGGCCATTTACGCATCCGTCAAAAAGAGGTTTGCATGCTATTGGCATGCGCATGGATGCAAATTTGGAAATGGTTGCTGTAAGATATATAAAAATTAGGGCTGGGAGAGGAACAACTTGATGCAGCTCACATTTAAAGGCAAACCTACGGAATTAGCATAATAATAATAATAATAATAATAATAATAATAATAATAATATTCTGAAACAGTAGGCAAATCAGCCAGAATTTCGTTAATCACCTCTCCCCCATCAAAAGTCACAGATCTGTGTGCGGATAAAATGCATGAGGATTACTCACAAGAAGGCAGCAACAATGTCATGTGGAGGCTTCATAAAGTGTGAATGAACAGGGCACAGCAGTTCCAGGGACAAAGGGGCTGTTGTGGGAAGAACCCCTCCCCCTTTCCAAGTTCATCTTTGTTGCAATGAGGACTAGGAACCTGCTAAGCTCGTCAAGACAGTTGCCAGTTTCCGTGATTGCAAGTGGCACTTTCGAGGCCTCCTGTTTGTGATGGTCTACCTTTTGATTGATTTTTGACGTGGATCCACTTTTCTAAGAACATAAGAAGAGTCTGCTGGATCAGGCCAATGGCCCAGCTAGTCCACAGTGGAGGCAGAACACAGCCATCGACTACTAGTTTTATCCTCCATAAATGTGTCTAATCCTCTTTGTTGCCTCTTTATTTCCAAGCTACCCCTTGGTACTCTTGCAAAACCACAAATTTCACCACTTTTCCCTCTACCAGAATTAATATCTCATTTACAAGGTCACCTGTCAGCTTAGTGCTGATTCCCACAGCAATTCGTTTCATAAGGAGGAGGAGGCGTTTAGATTTGATATCCCGCTTTATCACTACCCGAAGGAGTCTCAAAGCGGCTAACATTCTCCTTTCCCTTCCTCTCCCACAACAAACACTCTGTGAGGTGAGTGGGGCTGAGAGACTTCAGAGAAGTGTGACTAGCCCAAGGTCACCCAGCAGCTGCATGTGGAGGAGCGGAGACGCGAACCCAGTTCCCCAGATTAGGAGTCTTCCGCTCTTAACCACTACACCACACTGGCTCTAGTTTTATCAACCCAGATTGCACTAGATTTCTGGCAAAAAATTATTCAACAGGATCACAGCCCATGATCTTGCACAGTAAATGAGGATGGTTGAGTTAAGCAGGGTAGAGAACCTTTTTGGCCTAGGGAAGCCAGGTCCTTATTGGTCCTGACCCCTGTGAGCAAACTTTGACAGGGGGGGCAGGACAACTTTCATGTCAATCATCTGACAACATTCAATATTCCATTATTTAGGCTGCAATCCTGTAACTGCCTTACCTGGGAGCATTTTGTTGGCATCTGTCTGTCTCGAGAGACAATGGAAGAGTGCATCATCAGGGGTAAAGTCAAACCATTGGAGAGTTACAGCACCTGCTGTGGCTGTAGAGACTGATACAGGAGAGACATGTTTTGTTGCAGTTGGGGCAGATGAAGGCGGTCGGTTGTGCTGCTGCAGATGCACCATAGCATTTCTTCTCTCTGCACTCCTCCCAGCAGTCATTCTTCCTCTGGTCACTGCTGTGAATACACAACCCGACTGCCTCCAGGCCCTGCGGTTGTCTGCAAGGGATCCCTGCATGGCGAGGTTGATGTTGCCAGCCTTCGTGTCTCATTTGCAAACACCATTGTAACACAGAGTTGGTCTGCCAACGGGCCTGGTGCCTTAAGCCAATACCCTGTAGAGCTGAGCTTGTCCTTGGAGATCCTGCCACCTTCCATTCTGTAGACATGTTGTCCAAGCCAGTGTAGATGCCGCTGAGACAGAAGCATAAGCATGCTGGGAATGTGAGCTTGGGAGAGCACATCTTTGTTTGAATCTCTGTCATGCTGTGATGATGCTCAGAGTGCTGACAGAGTGCACGTGAAAGGCATTGAGGCGTTGTTCCTGGCGGTTGTCAGTTGCCCACATCTCACTTCCATAAAGCAGTGTTCTGAACAAGAAAGCCTAGGAGACCTTCATCTTGGTACCAGACGTTAGCATCCCATCTTCCCGTTTTGGAAAGGTGGGCCATTGCCGTAGCTGCCTTGCTGATATGTTTCTCTAGCTCAGCATCAATGGAAAGTACAGCTCAGGTAGACAAAACCACCTACCACCTCAAGTGTGTGGTCACCACCAGTGTTGATGTGTGGTCTGTGGAGTTCTGGCAATGTCCTGACCCAAGACGTTGGTCTTTGTCAGGCCAAACTCCATGCAGGCTTGAGCAAAGCGGTTGATGAGTCTTCGTAGAGCTTCCTTGGAGTGCGTTGGCAGGGCTGCACCATCTGCCAAACAACATCTCTGATCAGGACCCACCACACGTTTGTCTTGGTGTGTAGACATGCCTAGTTGGACAGACCCCCGTCGCTCCTCGAATGGATGTACACACCATATTCAGCCAAACTGAAGGCATCTGAAAACAACAGGGAGAAGAATATGCCAAAGAGAGTTGAGGGGAGAACACAGCATTTTTCACAACACCCTTGAGAGGGAAGGCGTCCAAGGATGGGCCATAATACTGGACTGTGTCTGCATGTGCTCATGGAAGGACATTTTCATCTTGCGGAACTGAGGTGGGCATCTTATCTTACTGAGCAGCGTGAAGAGTGCATTTCAGCTGATGAGATCCAAGCCCTTTGTCAGGTCTATGAAGATGATGTACAAGGATGCATGTGGCGCTGTGGTCTAAACCACTGAGCCTCTTGGGCAGGCTTCCTCAACCTCGGCCCTCCAGATGTTTTGAGACTACAATTCCCATCATCCCTGACCACTGGTCCTGCTAGCTAGGGATCATGGGAGTTGTAGGCCAAAAACATCTGGAGGGCCGAGGTTGAGGAAGCCTGCTCTTGGGCTTGCCAATCAGAAGGTCGAGAGTTCAAACCCCCTCAACGGGGTGAGCTCCCGTTGCTCTGTCCCAGCTCCTGCCAACCTAGCAGTTCAAAGTCACACCAGTGCAAGTAGATAAATAGGTACCACTGCGGCGGGGAGCGAAACGCTGTTTCTGTGTGCTCTGGTTTCCATCACGGTGTTCCATTGTGCCAGAAGCAGTTTAGTCATGCTGGCCACATGACTTGGAAAGCTGTCTGTGGACAAACGCTGGCTCCTTCGGCCCGAAAGCGAGATGAGCGTCGCGACCCCACAGTCGCCTTTGACTGGACTTAACCATCCAGGGGTCCTTTACCTTTTTTTTACCTTTTACAATGGGCGTCTCTGCTCTCGGGATTTCTCCTGCAGCAGTGGGAAATTCATGTTGACTCTCGACCTCTGAGCTCTAAAGCCGCATTGTGACTCAGGATATAGACAGGGCAGTCTCGAGCAGGTCGCGCGCCCTGGCGCTGAGGGGCGGAGATCGCTCCGGCGCCCCCGCCCTCGCAGGGCGCAGCATGGTTTCCATGCGGCTTTGCCGTGCAGCGCCCTGCCTACCGGCCCGGCGCCCTAGCGCCCCACACCACCGGGACTCTACCTAGAGCCGGCCCTGGATATAGACCCCCGTCAGCAAGTGACTGTAATCTGTTGAGAACTACACAGGCAAAGGCTTTCCCCACACAGTGGCAGAGCTCGGGGGGGGGCAGGCAGCTGCAATGGCACCCCACCGGGATCCTGCTGCCGGGGGCCGTGTGCTCCCCCCGCCCCCCTCTTCCACCGCCAGTGTCCCCACATTACTCAGCAGGGAGATGCCAAGGGAGTTCTTACAGTCATGGGAGTACGTCTCATTATAAATGAGATTTCCTTCCGAGTAGACATGTTGGCTGCGTACGCACCACACCTTTTAAAGCACATCCACCCGGCCCCAAGAATCTTGGGAAATGTAGTTTATCCTTCGCAGAGCTAGAATTCCCAGTACCCTTAACAAAATACAATTCCCAGGATTCTTTGAGGGTGGGGGGGCATACTTAAATGTATGGTGTGTACTACTTAGCCATTATAATTGCGCTTTTTTTAATTTATCTATTTTGAGGGAATGTGCCAAGGCTATCCAAGGAATAGTCAAGTGAGGAAATTGGGAGCCGGAAGCACACACACACCCCTCTAAAAGGGAACGTTTCGGGACCTCTGGCCTCCCTCCCTCCCTTCCCATGAGGTCTATCCAAGTCAATGCCTGCCCTGCACAAGTTTCAGAGTTTGTTTATTACAAAGGAAATGTGGAGGCCTTGCTTTGTATTCTTTCTTTCTTTCTTTCTTTCTTTCTTTCTTTCTTTCTTTCTTTCTCTCTCTCTCTCTCTCTCTCTCTCTCTCTCTCTCTCTCTCTCTCTCTCTCTCTCTCTCTCTCTCTCTCTCTCTCTCTCTCTCTCTCTCTCTCTCTCTCTCTCTCTCTCTCTCTCCCCATTAGTGAGAGAAAGGATACAGCACATCTGGGGATGGAAGGGAGAAAAAAAAAATCTATGCAGATACTTCCGGGGGAGACCCTAGCTAGAGATGGGGGACCTTGGCAGGTGCAATGCAGGGGGGGGTCAATTTTTATTTTTATTTTTAAGAGGCCTGGGAGAGGAAGAAAGGTGGAGAAGAGGGAGAATAAAAATGTAAATCATCCTTGTATTATTGTGGTGGGTAAGTATTGTCTGATACCTCAGGAGGTGGCTGGGCTCGGCATCCGGTTGTTGTTTTTCCCACAGTCGGCATCAGGAAAAAGCTGGGGTTTCGTAAATACAAAACAACAAAAACACCGACACACACACCCCTCCTCAATTTAAGGCTCTTTCCTGACCTCTCTCTCCCCCCCCCCTCGCCCTACAATCCATCCCTCGGTCTAAACCACCTGCTTCAAGGGAAGTGGGGGGTTGTTGTTTTTGTTGCTTAACACAGAAAGGAAATGGGGGGGGGTGTTAATTGAAATCTTAGGTCGAAACTATAAAGGGAGTAAAAGGGTGTCCTGCCTCATTTTATGTCCCTAGGGGAGCTGTTGCACCTGGGATGCAAATGGTTTGGGTCTCCCTCTGTGTGTGTGTGTGTGTGTGTGTGTGTGTGTAAAAAACATCACATCCTGGAGAAATGGTGTGGACAGGTGGCATCAATGGACAGAAGCCTGAGGAAAAGAAGCCGTGTTGTTGATTTCCATTTCTCTGTTGAGTCACAGTTGACATTTCCTTTTGATTTCAAGGTGTCCTCGGCGACTGCAGATAGATGCCGTTCTCTCCCTCCTCCGACCCCCAAATCCAGAAGGCATGTGAGAAACGGCCCCTGGTCTCAGTGCTGGATTTCCGTAGAAGCTAAACAAGCTAAACAAGGCGGGACCCACTCTCTTGGGGGCCCCCAAAAAAAATTTAAAGGGGGAAAAAACCCTGGATGTACATTTCCAATTGTATTTCAGTTCAACAATTACTTTGATGAAAATACATCTTTTGTTATGTGGGAATGGCTTTAGGTCCATAAATTACCATATAGCAGGCACTTCCAACAGGTAGGTCGTGATCTACCGGTAGATCACTGGACGTCTGTGGTAGATCACTGGTAGATCAGTGGCTGCCCCCCAAAAAACTTTGGCTCCCCTAAAAAAAATCTCAACACCTTTGCCCTGCACCCCTAAAATGACCTGAACCACCAAAACTAGGGCTTTCCTTCCTAAAAGAAAAGCTCAATGTCGCTTTCCTCCTTCCTAAAGAAGCTCAACAACTTTTACGTGAACCCCCAAAACAGGGCTTTCCTTCCTAAAAAAAAAGCTCAACTTTGACCTGAACCCCCCCCAAAGGGGGTAGATCACTGCCAGTTTTTAACTCTGTGAGTAGATCGCAGTCTCTTGGAAGTTGTCCACCCCTGCCATATAGCATATATTCGACAGAAAAAACAGCGACAATTTGTTGTGGACAAAGGACAGCTGGACATATAAAGGGCCCCATTACCTTCAGTAGCTTAGGGCCTCATCAAACCTCAATCTGGCCCTGCTTGGTCTGCTCATACTTGTTGCACTATCACTGAAACAGGTTCCAGGAACAGCAGACCTTCCAATTTCCCCTGTTTTCCAGGGATTGTCCCGGATTTACAGAAGTCGTCCTGGTTTCCGATTTTATCCTGGAATGTCCCACTTTTCTTAGGACGTCCCTATTTTCATGGGAGAAATGTCAGAGGGGTATCGAGTTATCCGATCCCCGAGCCATCTGATGGAAGCTCTGTATAGGGATTTTTTTTATGTTTAATGTTTTATTGTGTTTTTATATATGTTGGAAGCTGCCCAGGGTGGCTGGGGCAACCCGATCAGATGGGCAGGGTATAAATATTATTGTTGTTGTTGTTGTTGTTGTTGTTGTTGTTGTTATGGAATAATACGTCCCCATCTTCATTGAAGAAATGTTGGAGGGTATGCAAATGTAATAAAACCGAACACTGCTGGGAAATGATATACTGTATAATAAAATGGGGGGGGGGGATGATGATTTTTTAAAATAAAAAAGTCAGAAGTCTTTCTTTTAGGAATAATAGATGTAGAAGTACCAAAGGATAGAATTAGTTACAGGTAGGTAGCTGTGTTGGTCTGACGTAGTCGAAACAAAATAAAAAAATTCCTTCCAACAGCACCAACTTAGTTGGTCTCTAAGGTGCTGCTGGAGGAATTTTTTTATTTTATTCAAAAGATAGAAATCATTTATTTGTGTATGCAACCATAGCAGCTTGGATGCTATCTGCTCAGTTGCTGTTGCTTAAGTAAAAATTGTTATATTTATAGTACTAAAATGTGGGTTTTTTGTATGTTGTTATATTTGCTATTGTTTTTCTGTGTTATAATAAAGCTGTTACTGTGTTGAAATTGTTTTTGTAGTGTTCATTTGAAATGTATTTCAGCTTTAGCATTTTAAGCAGCTTTGAGCATGATTTTCTTTTTGTGGAAAAGCAGTATACAAATAAAATGAACAAATGAACGAACAAACGAATGAATGAATGAATGAATGAAATGGAAGGAAGGAGCAGTGCCAACAAAAGATGAATGTCGGATGAAATTGTGGGGATATTCTGAAATGGCGGAACTAACAAGTGGAATTTGAGACCAAGAGAAGGAAGAGTTTAAGAAAGAATGGGGGAAATTTGTGGAATATATGAAGAATCATTGCAAACACCTTTAAACGTTAGCAGGATTTGAATAATTAGAACAGTGAAAATAAAATAGGGTGGAAATAGAAGGGGAAATAGAAGGGAAAAGTAGTATTTTGAATATGCAGTTGAATAGGGGAGAGAATAATGAATTGTGGAAGGAGGGAAAGGGAAGTTGATGTGAATGAGATGATATATATATATATATATATATATATATATATATATATATATATATATAATGATAAATAAAATAGGGTTGCCATAATGCCCAGTATTTGGCCTTGGTTAACAGTGTATGGGTGAAAATGGCTGAAATGTCTGGTAAAATCCAGACATATACCCTGTTCCCCCCATTTTAAGACGTAGTCATAAAATAAGCCATAGCAGGATTTTTAAGTATTCAAGGAATATAAGCCATACCCCAAAAATAAGACATAGTGATAGGCGCAGCAGCAATGCCGGCCGCGGCAGGAGGAGAAAAAAAAAAGACATCCCCTCAGAATAAGCCAGAGTGTGTTTTTTGAGGAAAAATAAATATAAGACGGTGTCTTATTTTCGGAGAAACACGGTAGAAGTGCACCTTGGTGAATTTCATTTAAAAGCAGCTCAAAATCTATGTGTTTTTTTAAAATGTTGAGATGTAGCCAAAAAACACCTCAACAACTTGGCAAAAAACAAAAAAGCTCAGCTATTTTTGTGTCCGGGTCTTCACTTTTTGAAATATAGCAACCCTAAATACACACACAAACACACACACACACACACAAACAAACACACAAACACACACAAACACACTGTCAGGCCCCTGGCAACAATTTCCACCTGCTTGATGGGCAAGGTCTGAAGCAGTTAGCCATGCCACAGGATCAAGTGTCAACCCAGGCCGGAGCTTCCCGCTAGGCACCATAGTCACAGTTTGTGACAGTTTGTGACAGTTGCAAGTAATAGCCATCAGGACGCTTAAGAGAAGACAAGAAAACTTGGACCGACCCCTCTCAGGGGCAAACGAATGACTTCAGTGGCGCGCGTCGGAGGAGGGCTGTGGAACACACAAAACGCCGAGGAGGTGGGCAGGATTCATCTTGAGGATTATGTTTTCATTAATCCATGTTTCTTCCAGATGTCGTGCTCCTTCCACCCTGAGCTTCAAAGGCCCTGCTTGCGGGTTCTGACGAAGCCACGAGGGAGCGTGGGACAAAAAGAACGAGGGTGGCAGGTTTTCAAAAAGAGGGCTCCTTCTCCGAGCCCCACTTCCCGGCTCTGCAAACGAGGCCCGTCTTTGCACACGTGTGTATAAAATCCTATTGCCCGCTTAAATTATATGAAACAAAATGTGCTAACAACATGGAGCATGTGGGGGGCATATATTTGTTTATTTCATGCATCATAGTGAGGGGGCGTGGATTTGGTGGGTGGGTGGGTGGGTGTGCAAAGGAGCATTGTTCCGGGCTGTTTTGTAACATCTTCTTGGCTGCTTGCCCGCCATCTTGGCAGCAGCCAGGGCTTCCTTCTCTCCAGACCAGCCATGCCTTTTGCAGCCCAGGGATCCCTGCTTGCACCGGGTGATATTCCTTAGAGTGCCTGGGGGGCCTGCCCTGAGAGGCGAGACCAATTGCCAGGGAGGCACATCCTGTGCGGCCCAAGAGGAAACTGGTTGCACGAGCCCATGCCCATGCACAGTGCCGGATTTACGTATAAGCTAAACAAGCTGTTGCTTAGGGCCCCACTCTCTTGGGGGCCCCCAAAAAATTAAAGGAAAAAAACTCCTATGTGTATGCTCCTATGATGTAAGTCATGGGCCCCGCCTGCTAGCCTGCTCCCTAAAATATCACTGGTTTGATCATTTGTATATACAGTGGTACAGTACCTTGGTTCTCAAACTATATATAAAGGTAAAGGTAAAGGGCCCCCTGACCATCAGGTCCAGTCGTGTCCGACTCTGGTGTTGCGGCGCTCATCTCGCTCTATAGGCCGAGGGAGCCAGCGTTTGTCCGCAGACAGCTTCCAGGTCTTGTGGCCAGCATGACAAAGCTGCTTCTGGCGAACCAGAGCAGCGCACGGAAACGCCGTTTACCTTCCCGCCGGAGCGGTCCCTATTTATCTACTTGCACTTTGATGTGCTTTCAAACTGCTAGGTGGGCAGGAGCTGGGACCGAGCACCGGGAGCTCACCCCGTTGCAGGGATTCGAACCGCCGACCTTTTGATCAGCAAGCCCTAGGCTTAGTGGTTTAACCCACAGCGCCACCTGGGTACTTCTTCTTAATTGTATTTCAGTTCAACAATTACTTTGATATAAGACATATTTTGTTATGTGCAAACAGGGCCGTATTAAGCATGTCCTGCGCTGTGGTGCAAAGATCACTCCGGTGCCCCCCCCCCCCGGTTTCCCAGAGTTGTCGACGTTTTCCCAAGCCTCTGCAGGGATCGCTCTCCTCCCGCGGAGGCTTGGGGAGGAAGCTGCACGCCCGCCAGCCATATAGTGGGCGGGGCGCAGCGTCTATCCTAAGCCTCTGCAGGGATCGCTCTCCTCCCGCGGAGGCTTGGGAAGGAAGCTGCACGCCCGCTCTGGCGGGCGTGCAGGGAAAGGGGAGGCCGCCGACAAAGCCGCACAGCTCCCCCACTTGCTGGGTGTCCCGAGAGGCCGGAGCCCTGGCGCAACGCACCAGTAAGCCCAATAGGAAAGACGGCTTTGTGTACAAATGGCTTTAGATACCTATTAGGTATTAGGTCCATAAATGACCATATAACATATATTCAACACAAAAAACAGCAACAATTTGTTGTTGACAAAGGACAGCTGTTGATATAAAGGGCCCCATTTCCTTCAGTAGCTTAGGGCCTCATCCAGCCTAAATCCCACCCTGACCGTGCATCAGCCTTTTTTCGAGGAGGGTGCCACCTTTTTAATCATCCTGGAAGAAGGTGGGTCCTTACCCGCTGGGGCACTGTAAGGCTGGCACCAGGGAGACTGAAATGTAACTTGAGAGCAGCTGTGCTAGACCCTCCAAGTGCCCCTATTTTCCAGGGATGTCCCTGATTTAGAGAAGCCGCCCCAGTCTCTGATTTGATCCCGGAATGTCCCACTTTTCCTTAGGATGTCCCTATTTTCGTTGGAGGGTATGGTAGAATGTCTCTGTTTTCATTGGAGGGTATGGAGTTATCCGGCCCCCAAGCGATCTGAAGGCAATCCTGTATAGGGAAAGGAGTTTTTTATATTTAATGTTTTCTTATGTTTTTATATATGTTGGAACCTGCCCAGAGTGGCTGAGGCAAGCCAGTAAGATGTGTGGGGTATAAGTAGTAAAATTATCATTATGGGATGCAACGTCCCTACTTTCATCGGAGAAATGTTGGAGATCCTGTGTGCACACCCAGGATCTTGTACAATCTGGACCCTCGGGCAATGGGAGTGTAAGATGAGTGAGTTAGCCCATCATCATCAAACCTTTTATTGGCATCACACACAAGTATCCAAAGCAAATCAATACAGAATTACCACTTCCCCAGTGGCACAAAACATTTGCTAGAAGAAAGGAGGCAGAGCAGTCTCTCGTCACATCTCTAGGTCTCCAGGGAGATCAGACGTCTGCAGGGTATTTCATCGACAAAAAACCAAATAGAGATATTTAGCCACTAACATGGTGAGCTCCTGATCATTCCCCAGTAATAGAAAATGTATGGCCTCCAACTCTGGTTTCCATTTGGGGATGCAGAGTTGATCTAGAAATTGCTGGCGGAGATCAGCATATAGTCTACAATTAAGAACCATATGTGTAAGGGTTTCCACCAGGTGGTCTTCACATGGGCAAGTTCTTTCTCCTTCCACCCTGCCTGAGAACCTTCCTCAAAGGAGGTTTGATGGATTTGAATTACAACTGGCCAGTGAAAATGCCCTTCTTTCTTGAGGGTTAAGCAGAAATTCAAGGTAGTTGTGGTTAGTTTCATGTGCCCTCTAACAACGCCATCTTGGATCGAGTGACCTCTCCAGGCCACCAATCCCTGGCATGCAGAAAGATCTGGAGGGCAGAAACATCTGGAGGGCACCAGGTTGACAGAAACTGGTCTACTCTAACCAGCAATGTCTCTCCAGGGCTTCAGAAAGGGCCTTTTTTCTAGCCCTATAAACATAGATCCCCCTTTAAAATGAAAGTTTGAAAAGGCAAGGATCTGAAACTGGTGCATTTTCGACCAGCGGCAGATCCTCTTAATTTTTGAAATGCCAGGCTGTGCTTTGGCCAGGCTGTAATTGCGGAGCATTCCATCCCAATTATGATTTACAATGCTAATATAAACTAGTCCCTGACAACAGCATTCATATTTGAATTGCGGTCAGGGTGGGGGAGATTATTTCTGCCAACTTCTAAGTGGGACTAACATCCCTGAAGCACATTCCGGAGACAAACCGGCTCTGGAGTGCTCTCACTAATGACTGGCAATAGGTCAGCGGGAACCTGTTTAACCTGATGGGACTTTTATAAAAGGCCCCAGCGGAGCCGAAAGCATTCAGAGAAAGGCTGGCTCCGTTGAGGCTTTAAGTGCAAGACTTTCTTCCCCATCCCTCTGGGAGAAGGCGAGAAGCTCATGAGGGCGGCGGCCAGTAAGTATCTCTGGAGAGTTTGATGATCTGCCTTTGGAACAGACACCAGAATTGAGTGGCATGGGATTAGGGACATTAAGAGCAAATTTTGCCCTCAACACCCTCTCCAGGTGTCTCAATTTTCCTGGGACAGTCCCGGAATTACAAAGCCATTCCGGCTTTTGATTTGATCCCAGGAAAAACAACAACATAACTTTTTTTAAAAAATCCAGCAACTTCAAGGAAAGGCTCAGAAAATAAATATCCCACTGATGTAGTTCAGAAGTGTCAACAAACCTAGGTTAAAACTTTATAATAGCATTAACTCTTCAGTAGTTCACTAGTTCAGTAGTTCACTGCAGATGGTGACAGCAGTCACGAAATTAAAAGACGCCTGCTTCTTGGGAGAAAAGCAATGACAAACCTAGACAGCATCTTAAAAAGCAGAGACATCACCTTCCCGACAAAGGTCCGTATAGTTAAAGCTATGGTTTTCCCAGTAGTGATGTATGGAAGTGAGAGCTGGACCATGAAGAAGGCTGATCGCCGAAGAATTGATGCTTTTGAATTATGGTGCTGGAGGAGACTCTTGAGAGTCCCATGGACTGCAAGAAGATCAAACCTATCCATTCTGAAGGAAATCAGCCCTGAGTGCTCCCTGGAAGGACAGATCGTGAAGCCGAGGCTCCAATACTTAGGCCACCTCATGAGAAGAGAAGACTCCCTGGAAAAGATCCTGATGTTGGGAAAGATTGAGGGCACTAGGAGAAGGGGACAACAGAGGACGAGATGGTTGGACAGTGTTCCTGAAGCCACCAACATGAGTTTGACCAAACTGTGGGAGGCAGTGGAAGACAGGAGTGCCTGGCATGCTATGGTCCATGGGGTCATGAAGAGTTGGACACGACTAAACGACTAAACAACAACTTCAGTAGTGTTGATTCCTGCATTGCAGGGGGTTGGACTACATGAACCGCAGGACCCTTCCAACTCTGCAATTCTGTGTCATAGTAAATGTAGACCAAATGAGAGGTTCTGAACCCTTATGGGATTAAAATACATATCATGCTCTATCCCACTATCCTACTGAGGCTCTGTTCTATAGTCAGTCTCAGACTTTCTCTCTTTCTGAGGGGAGCAGGTGGTGCTGTGGTCTAAACCACTGAGCCTCTTGGGCTTGCTGATCAGGTGGTCAGCGGTTCAAATCCCTGCAATAGGGTGAGCTCCTGTTGCTCTGTCCCAGCTTCTGTCAACCTCGGAGTTTGAAAGCACTCCAGTGCAAGTAGATAAATAGGTTCCGCTGTGGTGGGAAGCTAAACGACGTTTCTGTGCACTCTGGTTTCCGTCACATTGTGCCAGAAGCCATTTAGTCCTGCTGGCCACATGACCCAGAAAGCTATCTGTGGACAAACGCTGGCTCCCTCAGCCTGAAAGCGAGAGGAGTGCCGCAACCCCATAGTCACCTTTGAATGGACTTAACCATCCAGGGGTCCTTTACCTTCTCTCTCTCCCTCCCTTCCCCCCCTCCCTCCCTCTCCTATCCTCCTGAGGGAGGGCACATGCTGCAAACTTGCAGGGGTTCCCAAGAGTTTTCCCCAGCTCTAGCAAGGGTTGCACAGGATTGAACCTGGCCGATGTTCACCCACTGAGCTACAGCTCTTCCTGTTTCTGTGAGATAAGTAAAGCAGCGCAGGGCTGCTGGAGATGAAAGGGTTATGCTCCCTCTCTTAGAGGGCAGCTGCATGTCTATGCCGATCTTTATCACCACGAATAGACACAAGGGGAGACTTTGCCCTCTGGGGCTTGCAAGGCAGAGAACAGGTGAGGACAAATCATTTCTCAGTCCTTGCATGGGTTTGGTCGCACCTGTCCAACCATCACATGGAAGTGGGATCGACCGTCAGAATCCCTCTCCCCTTACCACCCATTGGCTATTCCCGGAAAACAGGGATCAGGTGCCGAGTGCCCATCTCAGCAGACACGTCGTATTGATTACAAATCTGAGGTAAGCGCTGTCCGTGTCCTTTCAAACCTTATCGGAACACTCTTTCTTCTCAAGACGTAACGGCACCTTTCCTCTTTCTGCAACAGGTGCAGAAAACCCCAAACTGGCTTAGAAGACAGAACTGCTCAGAAGCTTCTGAATTTGCAAATTCCTGCTGTCAGGCAAGTAGAGTCACGGAGGGTCACCTTCAGGGCCGTCTTAAGCGCCCCTGGCGCCGTGGAACAACGGATCCCTCCGGCGCCACCCCCCCGCCCCATTTCCCAGCGCAGTGGGTGGGCGGGCGCAGCGCGGTTGCCGTGGGCGCAGCTGCGCGTCAAAACGGCGGACCGGCCAGCCAGCGGGCGGACGCAGCACACGGCGTCCTGCTGGTGGGCCGGCGCCGTGGTGCCCTGCGCCACCGGGGGTCTACCTAGAGCCGGCCCTGGTCACCTTCCCTAACCTTAGTACTCTCGATAATTTGTTGGGCCACGGTTCCCATCCTTACGTAGCCATTGGTGATGCTGCTCGGGGCTGATGGGAGCTGCAGTCCAGTAATGTATGACGGTGACCAAAATTCTCCCCCAAGGTGATACGAATTCTGTCACAATAACAGCTGGATTTTGCAAGGGTGCATATCATTTGTTTCCTTATACCCTGCAGGAAACTCTAGGATTTGCAGTCTTAGAAAGAGAGAGAATTGTACTTTTGCATCACTGTACTTTTCCGTATATAAGACGTCCCCATGTATAAGACGCCCCCTATTTTGGGGCATTACCGTGTTTCCCCTTTTTTAAGACACCGTCTTATAACTTTTTTTCCTCAAAAAAACACACGGTGGCTTATTTTCAGGGGGTGTCTTTTTTTTAAAGTGCTGGTACAACTGGGTCCCACTGGCTCAGGACACTCGGTGCTCTCTTCCGCGCACATTATAAACACCACACTCTAGCCTACTGTGCTATCCAGGTTTTACTGTCAACCAGGCTGGCAGCAGCTCTCCAGAATTTCAAACTTGGGGGTACCTGGGGGTTAAACCTGGGATCCTTCTGCTCCCCGGGCTCTCTCACGCCGGCCGAGGAATGAGGAGGGAGGCCGTGACCCGTCCCGCTCTGAGATGCTTGTGAGGGAAGCGCGAGGGGGACGAGGCTTGGGCCCATGCCCCTGGCGCGCGCGCGCGGCTGAATGACGAGCCGAAGCGGAACCTTTTCTCTGTGGGGGGGGAGACGCGCGCGCGCGCGCAAACACACACACACACACACTGAAAGAGAGACACGCACAGGGAGAGAAAGAAAGAGACGCGCGCGCACACACACACACACACAGAGAGAGACGCACGGGGGAGAGAGAGAAAGAGACGCGCGCACACACACACAGAGAGAGACGGATGCACGGGGAGAGAAAGAAAGAGACGCGCACAAACACACACACAGAGAGAGACGGATGCACGGGGAGAGAAAGAAAGAGACGCGCACAAACACACACACAGAGAGAGACGGACGCACGGGGGAGAGAAAGAAAGAGACGCGCACAAACACACACACAGAGAGAGACGGATGCACGGGGAGAGAAAGAAAGAGACGCGCACAAACACACACACAGAGAGAGACGGATGCACGGGGAGAGAAAGAAAGAGACGCGCACAAACACACACACAGAGAGAGACGGATGCACGGGGAGAGAAAGAAAGAGACGCGCACAAACACACACACAGAGAGAGACGGATGCACGGGGAGAGAAAGAAAGAGACGCGCACAAACACACACACAGAGAGACGCACGGGGGGGGGAGAGAGAGAGACGCGCGCGCACACACACACACACACACACACACAGAGACGGACGCACAGGAAGAGAAAGAAAGAGACGCGCGCACACAGAGAGAGAGACGCACGGGGGAGAGAGAGAAAGAGACGCGCGCACACACACACACAGAGAGAGACGGACGCACGGGGGAGAGAAAGAAAGAGACGCGCGCGCACACACACACACACAGAGACGCACGGGGGAGAGAGAGAAAGAGACGCGCGCGCACACACACACACAGAGAGACGGATGCACGGGGAGAGAAAGAAAGAGACGCGCACAAACACACACACAGAGAGACGCACGGGGGGGGGAGAGAGAGAGACGCGCGCGCACACACACACACACACACACACACACAGAGACGGACGCACAGGAAGAGAAAGAAAGAGACGCGCGCACACAGAGAGAGAGACGCACGGGGGAGAGAGAGAAAGAGACGCGCGCACACACACACACAGAGAGAGACGGACGCACGGGGGAGAGAAAGAAAGAGACGCGCGCGCACACACACACACACAGAGACGCACGGGGGAGAGAGAGAAAGAGACGCGCGCGCACACACACACACAGAGAGACGGATGCACGGGGAGAGAAAGAAAGAGACGCGCACAAACACACACACAGAGAGAGACGGACGCACAGGGAGAGAAAGAAAGAGACACGCGCACACACAGAGAGCGTGCGGCTGCAGCACACACAGAGAGCGTGCGGCTGCAGCGCTCACGAAGCAGCGCTGCACTTAGGGGAAGATGGCCAGGGAGGGGGGCTGCGGGGTCAAGGCAATGCGTGAAAGGGAGGGATGGCGAGGAAGAAGTGGGGAGTGAAGTGATCGGGGCTTTAACATGCCCGCACGCGCAAAAGGGAGGCTCGGAATGTGGAGATCGGTTCTGGCTGCTTCTCTTAAAGTGCCGCAAGTAACGAGCCTCTCTCTCTTTCCTCCTGCCGCTCGTGCCCTTGGTGCTTCGTGCGGCGCTGCTTCACGCTTTGTCAGCGCTGCAGCCGCCACCGCTTCTGGGCACCCACCCGACCCCGCAGGCTTCCTCCTCCTGCCGCGGCCGGCATTGCAGGAGCTGGGTCCTGCTGGCTGGTGCTCCGTGCGGCACTGCTGCACGCTTTATTGGCACTAAAGCAGCCACCGCCGCTTCCGGGCACTGACCCGACCCGGCAGGCTTCCTCCTCCTGTCGCGGCCGGCATGCTGGGTCCTGCTAGCTGGTGCGGAAGTATGGCTTATTTTCGGGGTATGTCTTATAGCTCTCAAATGGTTAAAAACCCTGCCATGGCTTACTTTCTGACTACGTATTAAAAAAGGGGAAACACGGTAAATTAAAAGAAAATGAGGGGAGATGGCCCAAAGTTGTTGAGCTTTTTTTAGGGGGAATTGCACATGTGCCATCCTGCCAGGGATGTTGCTGGGGGTTGGCAAAGTGGGAAGCTGCTCCTCCCCCCCCCACCAAGCCACTGCAGGCGGGAAGCTCCCTAGCTGGCAGTGGGCAGTCCGCAGCTTCCCCTCCACACCACTACAGTATCTGGGTATAGGACGACCCAAGTTTTTTGACATGATTTTTGAGTCTAAAAACCTTATCTGACAATGCAGTATTTATTTTAAAGCCCTTCAGGATTTTAGTGTGCTTTACTCCTAATTTTGTATGCAATTTTGCTTAATGTGTACATTTATGCAAGCCATTTCCCCGTAAAATAGTGTTTCGTGTGCTACTTTCATTTGCATGAGCATTTTTATACACACTATCCCTAATGCATTCATTACTGGCTTGGAGAATTGCACTGCAGCATTTAGAGTACTGCAGATATCGAGGGATAGATCTAGTTACAGGTAGGTAGCCGTGCTGGTCTGCCATAGTCGAAACAAAATAAATAAATTCCTTCCAGTAGCACCTTAGAGACCAACTAAGTTTGTCATTGGTATGAGCTTCCGTGAGTGTGTCTGAAGAGGTGTGCATGCACACGAAAGCTCATACCAATGACAAACTTAGTTGGTCTCTAAGGTGCTACTGGAAGGATTTCTTTTATTTTGAAGGATAAATGGGTTTCAGTTTATGTTATTGTTTTTAGAAGTGAAAATTGGACACGAGAGTGTTGTTGTTCTCAGGTCCTGCTTGCTGGCTTCCAATGAGCATCTGGTTGAACCCTGTGAGGACAGGATTCTGAACAAGTTGGGCTTTAGGCCAGGACCCACCCACCCCACCCCACAGGTTTTCTTAGTCCTTAGGTCTATTTGCCATTTGTCAGTAATGCCAGAAGCCTATGCAACAGTGCACACATGCATCTTGGTGGCAGCCTTGGCAGCAGGCAACGTTTGTATTTGCACACGTGTCTTTCAATGGTTCAAGAAATCAAAAAACACGTGCAGTTTGCGAGTGCTGCAGAAAAAGAAGCTCAGTTTCCGAACAGTTCCGAATCTATCACTGGTTAATGTTTAATGCCACTAATAAAAGATAAACAGTGATAGTACCTTAAGCACAGCATTCAGATCAGAGTACTACTGGATGTAGAAATTATCAGTCTATTTCTTTCCCATGGGTCTTCCCATGTGGTGGTATTTTTTTCAAAAAAGAAGAAGATTAAACATCCTATTGTGTTGTGTAGTGAGCTACAATCTAGCAGTGGGGATGTGATCCAGGACCCTAGGTGGAAAAGAAAGACCGCTAGGGAAGGGGTGCAAGAAAGAGAAGGTATGAAAGAGTTGGCGGGAAGAGACCAAAGGAGTTCGCAGAAAGAGAGAGAGAAAAGGAGAAGGGATCGCAGAAAGGGGGAATGAGAGAGAAAACGGTGGCAGAGAGAGAGGGGAAGGGAGAAGAGGTCTAAGAAAGAGAGAGCAAGAAAGGGGTGCAAAGGGAGAGATAAAGAAGAAGTAGAAGAAAGAGAGAGTTAGAAAGGGATAGCAAAAAGTGATGAAAGTGTTTACAGAAAAGAAAGAGGAGAAAGCGGTACCAGAGAGAGAGAGAGTTGGCAGAAAGAGAGATCTGAAGCCAACAAGAATATGGCGGGCATTTTTAATTACCTCTGACTACAGAGCTTGCCAATGTGGCTTACCTTGTGGTTTTCTTCTCCCTGACTGTGTTCCCCTTTCTGCAGGATCTTCTTGGTGTCTCCTGCTGGAAGATGTCCAAAGTGTTCTCCACCAGCCTCCGCTGCCGGTTGCCTGCCTTGCTGTTCCTCTTCCAGGGAGCTGTGCTGGTGATCTTCGCCCTCTTTGTGACATACGATGTGCACACGGACGCCGCCGGGCAGCCTGCCGACGGCGACCCATCCGCCAACCAGATCTACGCCATCTTCCCCCTCTTCCAGGACATCCAGCTGATGCTGTTGGTGGGCTTGGGCTTGCTGCTGGCTTTCATGAAGGGCTACGGAGTCAGCGCCGTGGCCTGCAACTTCCTGCTGGCCAACTTCTCCACCCAGTGGGCCCTGGTCGTGCAAGGCTTCGTACACTACGGCCAACATGGGAGAGTCCACCTTGGCCTCTACAACATCCTCACGGCCGAGTTTGCAGCCGTGACAGTCCTCATCTCTGCTGGGGCCATCCTGGGCCGAACAAGCCCCATCCAGCTTCTTCTCATGAGTCTGTGCGAAATCCCTCTCTACGTGGCCTGCGAGTGGCTCATCGTGAGTTATTTCCAGGCAGTGGATGTAGGAGGAACTATAACCCTCCACGTCTTTGCTTGCTATTTTGGCCTGGGCACTTCCATTGCTCTCTACCGGCCAGGATTGCAGCTGGGGCACCCAATGGAGACTCCATCTTACATCTCCGACCTCCTGTCCTTGGTGGGGACCATGTTTCTTTGGGTGTTCTGGCCCAGTTTCGTGGCTGTCCTCGCCCACCAAGGAGATGCTCAACACAGGGCTGTGCTGCACACGTGGCTTACTCTCAGTGCCAGCGCCCTGACCTCCTTTGCCACCTCCAGCCTCCTGGAGAAGAAGGGGAAACTGAACCTGTGTCACCTGCAGAATGCCACGTTGGCCGGAGGGGTGGCCATTGGCGCAGTAGCAGACATGGTCATTTCGCCAGCTGGGGCATTTGCCCTGGGCATTGTTTCCTCGCTAGCCTGCATCCTTGGGTTCAAGTACATGTCACCGTTCTTGGCCGCTAGAGTTCGCCTCCAGGACCAGTGTGGCATCCACAACCTTCACGGCTTACCGGGCATCATTGGCGCCGTGGGCGGAATCGTAGCCATCCTTTTGGTGCCGGATGAGGCCTACGGGCTTGGCCTTCGCCAGGTCTTCCCTCAGCGTGGCCTGCTGCCACAGAACGTCACCCTGGAGGCAACCTCGGCGGGGGAGAGCGTGGGAAGGAGTGCCATGCAGCAAGCTCTCCACCAGGCTGCGGGTCTCGGCGTCTCCATACTCATGTCCCTTGTGGGTGGCTACTTCACCGGGTTGCTTTTGAAACTGCCTTTTTTAGCGCAGCCGCCTGACCAACTCTGCTTTGACGACGCTCTTTACTTCAAGATCCAAGAGTCAACGGAGAACTCGAGTGTCGAGCAGGCTGGAGGGGACCTCCTGGTGCCCCTGAAGGACAAAGCTTGAGGGTCTGTCTGCTTGTGCCTGCAAAGCAGAAATAAAACAGCAGGGCAGCATCACTGAGTGGGAGAGTAACACATGCCATGGTTTTCCTGGAGTGCCATGCTGTCGGGGCTGGAAGATTTGAAGTAGGACCGTGCCTCCTGCTTGGAGGCAGATGAAACAATTGACCCAAACTCAGAGGTAGCTGTTGAAGTGAGGGCAGCGAAAATGCACCCAAGAAGCTCAAATCATATACAAGACTGACACCTTTCTTTGGAAATTAAATCACTGTCCAGACTTTAACATTCAAAAACTTTACCTGCAAAAACGTATAGATGAATTACAGCATAATATTTACAGTCACATGCTTCTCCAAGCATAGGCTTACAGTCTCTTCTTCTAAATTTCCTCTCTTTCCAGAGCTCAGCACTCTGCATCTCAATTAGGCCATGCCGTGCAGCTCCTATGAAATATTTCTGCTTTCACCTTCTCCTGCAACTTAGCTCTCTTTCTTCCAAGTAGAGAAGAAGCACTCCAACACTCTGTTCAACTTAGCAGTGTTCACAGTGGATTCTCAAACACAGTCATCCTGCTTCACATAAAAATGGAGCCTCTCCTTCACTAAACATCTCTCATGCGACCAATGTTAGCCAGTCATATGAGAACTTCTAGAGAACTCTCTAGAATTCAGCTACCAACCCATCAGATTTAAACACATAGTAATGCATGCAAGCATTTACAATTTCAGAGAATTAAATTGCTATACTTAACAGCAGCACAGGGTTGTCAGCTGCTGGGGCATCTAGGTTGATTTCCCCTGACCATTTTAGCAGCTCTAAGATGAGTTGTTTTGGCCTCTCCTTCTCTTGGACTAGACATAATGACTAGGCCAGGGCTTTGGTAGCAGATACGTTAAGGGAGGGCAACTTGAGTTACTGCGGACATTTTTAATGGACATTTTTACGGTTGTGGTATTTTACGTGAAATTGCATACATACATACACACACCCCTGCCTAGGTGTTAAGCACTTTATCTCGCCCCATCAGCATCAGAGGCATGGTTGGTGGTGGGACAAGAGAGAGCCTTGGACCACATCAGAGAGGCTGAGAGTCTTGTCACCTGGGCAACCCAGGACCTCCATCTACACAGCCCAGACTTGTGCCCCAGGGAGGTCACTTCGGTGCTGCAAATAAAGTGGTTTGACTTTACCCCTAGAGGCATACTCCATTGTCTCCCCAGATGGATGCCAACATACACATATATTAGATAAATTGGAGTTCTTGTTGTTATGTTGTTGTTTAGTCGTTTAGTCGCGTCCTACTCTTCGTGACCCCATGGACCATTGTTGTTATACACACCAATAAGAATCAGACCAATAACTCAGGCCAACAATACCATTCAATAATGAGAATAATCCCTATTAGCAAACCAATTGTGAACATAGAAAACAAAATTACATGTAACCATACAATTTCTGTAATAAACTTAATGTTTAAATAATATTCGCAAACTGCAAATTTCTCAGTTCAATAGTCTCTAATTGAATAATTCAGGTTCCAGTTCCATTAAAGATTAGATTAGATTTCTTTATTGTCATTGTGTAATTACAATGAAGTTGGATGCTATCCCATAAAAACAAAAAATTAAAGAGTCTTCTGACGCAAAATATCAATATGGCGTTTGGTGTAGAAGTCTTTTAGAGTCAGATAGAGACCACAATAATCCGAAGTCAGAATATATCTGTCAGAGGGCCTGGTATGGCTACTCTAGAGTAACGACTCCAGCATAGTCTTTTAAGGCTTTTATTAAGTGCTGATTATTTACAGTGTTCAGAGCAATGAAAATGCATCCTTAAGGTGAGGTGTCAGAACCTCCGAATGGCGATTGGCGCGTTTTCTTCCAGCACCACAACTTTGGCAGACCCAACCTCTTCCCCCTACGTTTGCGTCGCAATTCGGGAGTTGGGGGGATTGGCCTCCCCCCTGTGCGTCCAACTTCCTGTCCCACCTGGGGCATGGGCTCCACAACCCTGCCTGAGCCTCGGACACCACTTCCTGACTCTCCGCTGGAGGCAGAGCTCTCCTTACTCTCTCCAGCGCTTGGTGATGGGCTGGAACTTAAGATGGGAGGGACTTCCCTGTATCCCTTGTCCCTCACAATATCGATACCGCGTTTGATGTAAGTCTTCTAAAATAAGGTAGCGTCCACAATAATCGAAAGAAGCCAGGACAGGGCCCTGTTTTGGTGTCTTTAACCTTCGTCAGCTAAGTTTAAGGAGGTCAACGTGTACCCAATTGTTCTCTGACCTCCTTAAACTTAGCTGACGAAGGCTAAAGACACCAAAACAGGGCCCTGTCCTGGCTTCTGACTTTGGATTATTGTGGACACTACAGTCATACCTCGGTTTACGTACACCTCGGTTTGAGTATTTTCAGTTTAAGTACTCCGCGGACCTGTCTGGAACAGATTAATCCACTTTCCATTACTTTCAGTGGGAAGGTTCGCTTCAGGTTAAGTACGCTTCAGGTTAAGTACAGACTTCCGGAACCAATTACACTCATACCTTGGGTTAAGTACGCTTCAGTTTAAGTACTCCGTGGACCCGTCTGGAACAGATTAATCCACTTTCCATTACTTTCAATGGGAAAGTTCGCTTCAGGTTAAGTACGCTTCAGGTTAAGTACAGACTTCCGGAACCAATTGTGTTTGTAAACCGAGGTACCACTGTACCTTATTTTAGAAGACTCTTACATCAAACGCGGTATCAATATAGTCTGATTTCGGATTATTGTGGCCTCTATCTGACTGTTTAAAAGACTTCTACACCAAATGCCGTATTGATATTTTGCATCAAAAGACTCTTTAATGGAACTGGAACCTGAACATACTCATATATGCATCAGAGGGTGAGGAGAATTGGGCACAGTGTGTTGCAGATATTGAAAATTCGGCGTGCGGCACTTCGACGCATGAGCGGGGAGGTCTTTGCGAGGGAGCGAAGTTTCCCACACTCGCGAGGCGCCCCAGGGACTGGCCTGACGGCACATTGGCGCCCTGTCAGCGCTCTGGGAGATGCCGGGGCGTTCCAGGTCCTTCTCGTGGAGCCAGAAGCCGCCACCAAAAAGCAGAAGAGCTTCTGGAAGACGTACTCGACAACTGTGTCCCCCTCCGCTTGGCGCAGGGCCACGCATGAGAAAAGGCCCGAGAGCGAGGCTGGGGAATCGTTAAGGCAAATAATCGCAAACAGACCCGAGAGTGGCCTGTGTTTGTTTTGTTAATTGTCACCGTAAAATGCTGTGCAGAGCCTGACAAAGGAACACCAGCGCTGACTCCACCGTTTGGGGGGGGGGAGCATCGTTCTCTTGAAAAACAATCCCGTCTCCTTTCGAGGCAGGAGGCAACGGAGGATGGGTGGAGATGCAATGCCATAGGGGAGGCCTAGGGGGAGGAAACCTCAGGAGTCTGTGTGGTATATGGAGAGTACCAGAGGGTAGGGAGGTGGTGCGTCAGAGGAACGCCAACTAGAATGGAATTGGTATCTATAGCACATTGTTTTACATGTTGAAGGCCCCCGGTGTGATGCTCAAGGCTGCCAAGCAGAGATCAGAAAGACCCGTGTCTCAAATCCTGGAGAGACACGGTGTCACGGTCGGGTCGGCGGGCGTCAGGACCAGAGGCAAGATGGTGGTGAAGAAGCAGGGTCGAAGGCATAGGCGAAGGTCCACGGGGTACGAAGCTAGGCGAAGGCAAAGCGAGGGTCCAGGAACAAGAAGCAAGGCGAAGGTCCATGGGGCAGGAGCAAGGCGAAGGCGAAGCAAGGGTCCAAGGAGCAAGGAGCAAGGCGAAGGATCCAGGAACAAGAAGCAAGGCGAAGGTCCACGGGGCAGGAGCAAGGCGAAGGCGAGGCAGGAGTCCAAGAAGCACGGCGGCAACAAGGCAAGGGTCCAAGGAACAGGAGGCCAGATGCAACCAGGCAGGGATAGCGTTGCTGTGGCCAAGAGCTGAAGGGAAATGCTGGGCTTTTATCCCTCCCAGCTCCTGCCACCAGGTGCAGTGAGATCTCAAGTGGCCTCACCTGGGTGACTACTCCTTGCCTCCCCAGCACAAGCTGAGGACTTCACCTGTGTGGCCACGCCTTGCTTCTCCAGGACAAGCTGAGGCATGCCCCAGTCCTGCAAAGCACTACAGGCCCCAGAGCCTGACTCCTGCCCATACTCCTGACACACGGCTGGTCAGGGGTGTCACATGGAAGAAGGAGCAAGCTTGTCTTCTCCTGTTCCCGAGGGTAGGACTCGAACCAATGGCTTCAAGTTACAAGAAAGGAGATTCCGACCAAACATCACAAAGAGCTTTCTGACAGTGAGAGCTGTTTGACAGTCAAGTGGTCTCCCTCAGAAGGTTCTGGGCTCTCCTTCCTCGGAGGTTTTTAAGCAGAGGTCCATGCTATAGGTCGAAAGTCTGCTGTGGAATCCCTTATACTAGGATGGTATGCCTGTGGGGAAATGTGGAGAACTGAAATATCAGAAACTGAAAGAAACCAGAGTAGAAGACAGCTTCACCCTTCAACCGATGTCTCGTAGCTATATCTCTATTTCTCCAGTTGAGGACGCAGGTTTATTGGATTAAATGCTTTTATCTAGAAGTACTGTGTTGAAAGGGGCTAGAAAAATAAAACAGCAACAAAATTAAAAAAAAACCTTCACTTGGGCACAAGACACCCCAGCTGAATCTGGACCTATCCAAGACAGATTACAAATTACACCTAATAATCCACAGTTGCTGGTCTCCATAGCTGGCTGATGGCGGTTCTGGGAAGGAGGAGAACATCCTACAAACACATCAACTAACACTTTTGTTGATCCATGCCTGGTGGGTAGGAATAGAAAGAGGCATTGCAGGAGTTCAGGCATGGTGTGAACTGCGTAGCTCCCTCCTAAATATAAGCTTCCCCCCCACTCCCTCAGCCTTCCCTTTGGTGTAGGAGACAACCTGCCGCAGGCCTCGATTAAGAGCCCTGCAAGGGAGCTGTATAAAACCCTGTTAATAAGCCTGTTAAGCCAGAGAAACTGTGGAGCTCCCTCCCTCAGGAAGCAGTGGTGGCTGCCAACCTGGATGGCAGAAGAAGAAGAAGAAGAAGAAGAAGAAGAAGAAGAAGAAGAAGAAGAAGAAGAAGAAGAAGAAGAAGAAGAAGAAGAAGAAGAAGAAGAAGAAGAAGAGTTTGGATTTGATATCCTGCATTATCACTACCCTAAGGAGCCTCAAAGCAGCTAACATTCTCCTTTCCCTTCCTCCCCCACAACAAACACTCTGTGAAGTGCGTGAGGCTGAGAGACTTCAGAGAAGTGTGACTAGCCCAAGGTTACCCAGCAGCTGCATGTGGAGGAGCAGAGACGCAAACCCGGTTCCCCCGATTACAAGTCTACCACTCTTAACCACTACACCACACTGGCAAATTCCTGGAGGAGAGGGCTATGGATGGCTGCTAGCTAGGATGGCTCTGCTCTGCCTACACAGTCGGAGGCAGCAATGCTCCCCAATGCCAGTTGCTGGAAACCATAGAAAGGTGTCCTCATGCTCGAATCCTGCTTGCAGATTCCACACAGGAATCTGGTTGGCCACTGTGAAAATGGAGTGCTGGAATAGATGGACCACTGGTTCTATCCAGCAGGCTCTTAACTTCGTCTTCTTTGGTGATCGCTCGTAACCGAGTAAGATTGTCTTCCATGAGCACGGCCTTAACCTACTATATCAGGCTTCCTCAAACTCAGCCCTCCAGATGTTTTGAGACTATAATTCCCATCATCCCTGACCACTGGTCCTGCTAGCTAGGGATCATGGGAGTTGTAGGCCAAAAACATATGGAGGGCCAAGTTTGAGGAGGCCTGTACTATGTGAAGCTTGAACTGGATCTGCAAGGTTTGGTGGCCAGGATACCTATCTAAAAATGCTGGGCAGGGCAGGTAATGGGGGCTGCCTGCTCATGATTTGCAGACAGTCATCCCTTATCCAAAGTCTCTCTCTTCACACACGTACACACCCAATCGGAGCCCAAGGGATTCTCTATTCCCTTTTCCCTTTGTTCTGTACTTCACACACCTGCCTGCCTGCCCTCTGTCGGCCTGTCCCATCCCGTCGCATCCTGAACGGAATTCCTCTTGTCTGTCTGGAGCCAGTGAGAGGACAACAGATGGACCCTCCCTAAACGGCTCCAAAAAATCAGGACTGTCTGCCGAAAGTCTGGCCCATGAATTCTTATTAACCACAATCACCGGGCCGTGCGCTTGCAAAGCTGGAAGAGGTGGAGGATATTTATTTTCTATTTAATTGGAAATGCATGTACATGCTGCCCCTTCAGTTCAGGACCGGCAGGAATGATCCAGGGTAGCTAACGAGCCTCTATTTTATCCGGGGAGTAAATCTTTCAAGTAAATATGAAAAATAAACAAAACAAAAAAAAATCACACATGAGCCAGGGAAAAGGGAAACGGAAGAATAAAAACACCGAGTCGTGACAAATGGAATAAAATCAATTCAGCCAGACCTTCAAAGGGTTGTGATAGGATCGTTGAGTTGGAAGGGGTCTTGGAGGGCAATTAGACCTTACCCGTTCGCTCAGAGCAGGATTTGCAAGGCAAGATGCAACTACAATCTCTGCGGCTGATGAGCGTCCGTTCTCTACTTAAATGCCTAGAGCAAAGGCAGTCCTCCTGAGACAGCCTGTGCCACTGCTTTTGCTGTTAGGAGGGGAGCTCTTTCCATCAGAAAGGTTCTCCTGATGTTTAGCCCCAAACTGCTTCCCTCCAATTTACATCCCTTGGCTCTAAGTCCTGCACTCGGGATGTCTGCCCAATCTGCTCCAAAACAGCCCTTCGGATATTTGCAGGCAGCTATCGAGCATTCCTCATCGGACGTGATTTCCAGATTCCTCACTGCGTTTGCAGAACTTGCCAGTATTATTCTTCCCCCTTGTCTGCTTTCTCACCTAAGAAAACCCCCAGATGCTTCAGTCTCTCCTTGTAGGGAATAACTCCACCTCCATTCTCATTCCAGCATTTCAGCTGCCCTGTTCTCTGCAATCTGTAGAATCACGCACGGGCTGGGAGAAAGTGCAATATAAGTACAATAGAATACCATCTTTTTCCAAGGGGCAATCAGAACCGTATGCAGTATTCCAGCTGGGCGCAGGTGCATGCAGAGAGGCCTTGAAGGCTTTCCTGGGCCTTCCTCAGGAACCCCAGCCCCTCACTTGCCCCCCATGGCTGCTCTGGGAGGAAACGTCCCTCGCCTCCCCCCCCCCGGCTGCTATTTTGGTGAGCCTCTCCTGTTCCAGTTTCCTTCTTCCGGTTGTTTTGTTCTGACCCTTCTCCCTGTCGCTTCTCTCTCTCTCCTTCCCCCCTCCACTCTTTCCTTCCTTCCGTCCTGAGTTTCCATGCCATCATCCCTCCGAGGACATTTGGCGATGAGGAAATCCACCCCTGCTTTCTCCACCCTTTCAGAACTAAGCTAGCAACTTGCAACTCCCATACTCCCTCTGACTGAGCACAAAAGAGCGAAGGCTGTAACTGGGAGAACAGCAGCACTGGGGTTGGGGGAGATTCCCTTCCCTTCCTGGTCTTCTTCCAGTCCCCACCACCGATTTTGAGAAACGCGGGAAGGGTTAAGCATCCTCCCTCCCTCCCTCCACTGAAATTGGCAACCTCCCACCCCTGCTTTTCAACAAAATAATAATTTGTAAAAAAACAAAACAGAAGATGGAAAAAAGAGTGCATTTTCTTCATATCTTCTGCATTCATGTGTGCATGTTCTTACAGCCAACAATCACATCACAGCATTTGGAGAAGTGGGATAGCTGACCGATTGCTGTGCTATATCTCGCACCATGGTTCGGGGGGGGGGGGGAGGTCCTGTGTGCCTGTGAATTGGTTTGTTCTGCCTCAAAATGCAGGCCAAACAAAATCCCGCAGCATCCCTGGGCTGGAAAACACCCTCATCTGCCTTCGTGGCCACCCAAATCAGGTGGTTTTTAAAGGCTTGTGTGTCTTTCGTGGAAGATAAAGGCTACCAATGAATACCAGCTATGAAAACACCAAGATCAGAGGGAGCCTAACCCACAAACACCGGTTGTCCGCGATCTCGAGTGCTCAGGTCCTGTTTGCAGGCTTCCCAAAAGCATCTTATCGGCCACTGGGGGAGGACTGGACAAGGTGGGCTGTTGGCCCGATCCTGTCGGGCTCCTTCTTGCGCTCATCTGTGCTGCACATGCAAAACAAGGTCTCTTTTTAAGGAAGAGCTGTGAAGCTTGGGCAACACAGCCAAGGAACTGTGGGAAGGAGGAAACCGAAGGCTGCCTGTCTATGGAGCGTTCATCCTGATTTGTTTTCAGGAAGATTAGGCAACATTGGTTATTCAGTGAGCGTTCATGCTGATCCGACTGCAGAGAGATTCAATGCCGTTGCCAAAGAAGTCTTATCCTGCACTGCAGGGGGTTGGACTAGATGATCCTCAGAGTCCCTTTCAATTATTCTCTCCCACACTTTCAGGTGCATTTCCCCATCACACACCCCTTTTTACTACCTACATTAAAATAGATTTCTTTTTACATCAGCTTTGAATTCCATTGTAGCTTACCTACTTTTTTGCAAAGTTTTAAATTATCTGTGCTTTATCCGTGTTCGTTTTAAATTTTGTGAGCTGTCTCCTGCCCCGGTTCTGGGGAAAAGACACAATCCAAACACAAACAAACGGATGAATGAATTTTGAGAAATCAGGTTTGCAGCACTAATTGCACAACCTGGATTTGTCATAATGTGTCTGAACGCCAGTCTTGAAGTGTCCAGACTTTTCGTTTCAGACCCTTTTTCAGTATGTATTTTAACACTCCAGAATGCTCTTGCTTATCTGCTTTAGCGATAGATTCCTCACTTCTTTTAACTGACTGCGTGCCTGCTTTTGGTTTTTGGTTGTTGTTTTTTAAGTGGATAGTTGTGGAAATTTAGCAGGGGAATCTTTTGACAACAGTCGTTTCCTTGCCAGGAAAATAAACACCATACAAAACCTTCCCCTGCGAAAATGTCTCTGTGCTGGGCCGCTGTGAAAGGCACGGGAGGGGAACTAGTAAAATAAATATAATTAAATATAAAGCAATAGTCAGAAAGTGCTGCCTTTTAGGGTCTGGGTATGAATGAGTGAATGAGAGTCTTTCCCTCACCCACCATTTTCACCTTTCTGATTTGGCTAGAATGCCAAGACTTCCGACCGAAGCAAAACACAGCACCAGGTAAAGTATCAGGTTTCTGCCTTGCTCTCTGTTATGATTGGGTTTGTGGATGGTTCTCACGCCGATTTTCAGTGTGTTATTCAAAATACGCTCAAAAAGAGCGGGGTAGACTCTCACTATTTAAAATGAAACCTTGGCAAAATAATCATTTTTACCAACTGCACATTCCCCTTTCATGCTCACCGGGGGCAGGATCCATAACTGTGCGTGTCCCGTCCCTCAACCCCCAATTATCCTGCAAGAGGTGAACGAAGGGGCACAGGAAGCCCCCTTCCACCGAGTCAGACCATTGGGTCTATCTGCCTCAATATTGTCCACCGGGACTGGCAGCAGCAATCTGGAGTTGCGGAAAGGGGGACGACACACCTTGTCCTCCCTGTAGAGGCCATTGGGTATCGAACCTGCGACCTTCTGCATGCAGAGCGGGTGCTGTAACCACTGAGCTACGGCCTGCCCTCTTTCACAACCGCCAAACCTTTTCCTGTGGGGTTAAGCAACCCCAATGAAGCTCATCTCCGGCACATACCTCAATTTCGCCAAGTATCGCTTGTCTCCCTTTTTTGAGTGGGCTTGCACCCCAACCCCTCACTGAATACAGTCACATAAATAGGGCACTGTTTGAATTGACCATAGGGAGGCTGAGACTTTCCTTTCTTTTTTAAAAGAATTGTTAAACGAAAAATTCCGAACGGAGCGTAAAGTTACATCTGTATAGATTTCAGGGGGAGAAGAGGCGCTGGACAGCTCTCTACTGCCCCCTGGTGTTGAGGCTGGCAAGGTCTCAGCGAGGGAAAGCTTTTTTTAAAAAAGTTGCACTGTATAGCAGTATACTCTAATGTGGACGTTTCTGCACAAAGGAGAACCTTTAGACAAGGGCAATGAATGGTTTTGTTTTGAATGAGCGCATTAAGTCAAATGCGTTGTAGCTCCTTAGCTCTGCAATCAATGGGTTGCGCTGTTTTTAACTACGTTTTCAAAGGCACAATATAGACCAGTGATGGCGAACCAATGACACGCGTGTCAGACGTGACACGCAGAGCCCTCACTGCTGGCACGCGCCCCATTGGCCCATTTGTTGTTGTTGTTGCTGCTGGTAGCCAGAGATTGGTTTTTTAACTCTTTCTGTGCTGTTTTTTCCGGTGCTTCGGCAGACGATGATTGGGTGTAACAGCATTCATTTTTTAACCCGTTCTGTGCTGGGGGTTTTTGGCGCTTTGGCAGACTATGTCAGTGCTGCCTGTTAGTTCTAGCCAAGGTATTATTCATCATTTATTTCTGTTCTCTTTCCCCCCAAAAAATGCACAGCAGCTTTGTGGCATCCCCCAAAAAAAGCAAAGCAACTTTTGCACCCCCCCAAAAAACCCTCCAAAACTTTGGTCAGCAGCTCCCCCAAAAAGCTCAACAACTCTGGGCACTTTGTGATAAATAAGGGGTTTTTGGTTTGGTTTGGTTAAATAATTAGTTTTTGGTTTATTAAATACAGTTATATATTACAATTATACATTTTTGTTATTTAAACTATAAATATCACAAAATTATGTTTTTTTTCTCGAAGTGACACAACACCCGAGTTATGCTCGGTTTTTTGGCGAATTTTGACACACCAAGCTTAAAAGGTTGCCCATCACTGATATAGACCAGTGGTTCTCAGTCTTTTAAAAATCTGGGCCACACTTTCAGAATTTTGCTCGTGCAGCACTGAATTTCTTTATTGATAAAAAATACACTGGGAAACAAAAAAGCAACTCCTAGCGGTACTTGATTTATAACATAGAACAAAACTATTTTATATGATAATGGGACATCCAGAAAGTATAAAATGATGCAGCTACACAATGGTATGAATAATTCCTGAAATATAATTATAAATAAGCCTCTTACATATGTACCTTTAGTGTGCATACAAACTCAATGAGATCCATGAGCTTGCTTTTGCCAGGTCATCTCGTTTATATTAAGTCTAATTTGAGACAAACTGTCGTCTCCTCATCAACACAAAGAGGCCTTTCTCTTTTCTGATCTTTCCTATTGGCCAGAGTTCAAAATTCCTGTTCACAACAATATATTGTCGAGAACTGCAGAAGAATAGCCAGTCCTCTTGAAGAGAGGGGTGTCCTCTGTATCAGTTGATGCTCTTGCTCTCATTTTGAAAAGATATCTATCCATATTCCACAAACAAAATAAAATAAAATGGTATTACGGTATATTATGCTACCCTGAAATGTTTAAATGTTTCTGATTGCCATTGGAACTTCCTGCCACACTGTGCCATCCTCTCTCACCACACCAGCCTGACACACTTGCCACACCCTTTGAGAACCATCGATATAGATACGTAACTTTAGGACAGGGATGGGAAATCTGGATATTTTTGGACTCCAACTCCCATCAACCGCAGCCAGCATGGCCGATGGGAGTTGTAGTCCAATGAACTGTAGTTGGCTGAAGAGCCACAATTCCTGACATATCCAGATACAGCTGGGAAGGACTCCTTGCAGAGCCTCTAAGCAAGATGGACCAGAAGTGCGATTCATTCACTGTAAGGCAAATTTCTGTGTTTCTAAAACTGGTCACTTCCACAGCTAGGGCCTAGAACTGCAGAGTGGCCTTGTATTACTCTTATATCAGTGTTTCCCAACCTTTTTTGGGCCACGGCACACTTGTTCTATGAAAAAAAATCCCGCAGCACACCAACTCTGTGCCGCCCTATATTTAGTTTAGTTTGGAGGGGAGACGTAAAGCATGCCACTGAAGAACTGCTGCGCGGTAGCCAGGCAGACCCACCAGGCGCAGAGCCTGCGGAGCGAGCGGGGACACGTTAGACGGCACACACAGACCCCAGACGGGCAGACACGGGCGCGCAGCTGCCGCCGCCTCCCTCCCAGCCGCCCCAGGCAGCCGCCGCCGCTCTGGCCCGGCGAAGGGAAGCCCTGCGCAGCCTTCCCCGCCTGCCTCCTCCTCCCCAGGCGGCGGCGGCGGCGCCCTCTCTGGCCTCCGGCTGGATGCCGACTCTAAATTTTGCCGCGACGTGCGGCGACGAGAAGGGCGATTTGCAGTGTCACGTGCCTGGCGGCCGCCAATACTCAACCTCGCATCGTGACCCGGCCGGCTTCCTTTCCGGCGGGTCAGCGACGTGACAATGCAAATCGCCCTTCTCGTCGCGGCACACCAGCCAGCGTCTCGCGGCACAGTAGTGTGCCGCGGAACACCGGTTGAGAAACGCTGTCTTATATTCCTTGAAAGTCCAGAACAATGAGATAACGTAGGGGCACTACAATCAGACTTCTGTGGTTTTCACATCTGCAGTTGTGATGGTCTCACGAGAAATAGGTTAAAACTGGGAGAGGTCTAGCAAAGAGCAACCCAAGTGATCAAGGAGACATAGCTGTGCTCGCAAGGGTGAAGGCCACTAACACATTTAGGGCTTTGTAGCTCAGGGAGTAGCTCAGCTGCTGGAGGAGACTCTTGAGAGTCCCATGGACTGCGAGAAGATCAAACCTATCCATTCTGAAGGAAATCAGCCCTGAGCGCTCATTGGAAGGATAGATCCTGAAGCTGAGGCTCCAATACTTTGGCCACCTCATGAGAAGACTCCCTGGAAAAGACCCTGATGTTTGGAAAGATTGAGGGCACAGAGGACGAGATGGTTGGACAGTGTTCTCAAAGCTACCAAAAAGAGTTTGACCAAACTGAGGGAGGCCCCAGTGACCTCTAGGAACAGGATCTGCCTTAAATTGTCAACACTGGCAGTATGTCTCAAAGCTTTTAGACAGGTTTTCCCAGCCCTACCTGCTGGGCTAAACCTGGGCCCTTCCGTGAGCAAAGCATTGTCTACCACTGAGGTGCAGTTCTTTCCTCTGGCAGATCTTGTTTATACACCAAGTGTCCATTTCGCTCCTTATTCCCACCACCCACAATTCAAGACCTGCAACACGTGTATCAGCAGGATCTGGGCCAATCCAAACCATCTTTGGAGATACAGCAGTGGAACAGTCTTTTAGCTGGGCTTCAGCCCACTGCAAGCAAGTTGGATCTATTCACCGCCGTGTGCATGATTCAGCCTTCAGCCGGCATTGCGGTTTATGGCACAAACACACATACTGAAGGCAGAATCCTGGGTTGACCAAGCTTGGCGAAGGCTCCCAAGGATTTCACAGGAAACGCCAAAGTCACTGAGATGATGGTCAAGGAGGATGTGCTTCTTTCTTTCCACCAGCAGAGGAGGCTGGAGGTAAATAAATCTCCCCTTCAGGACCAAGAACTGAATAGCTACAGCGGGAAGGTAAACTGTGTTTCTGTGTGCTGCTCTGGTTCGCCAGAAGCGGCTTTGTCATGCTGGCCACATGACCTGGAAGCTGTATGCCGGCTCCCTTGGCCAGTAACGCAAGATGAGCGCTGCAACCCCAGAGTCGGTCACGACTGGACCTAATGGTCAGGGGTCCCTTTACCTTTACATTTGACAGAAAAGTGCTGTGGTTTTTTTAAAAAACAACAACAAACGAACAGGGCTGTACTTTCGATATTCTAATTACAATATAAAAATCAAGTTTGGGCATAAAAATACATGCCACCCAGTCGTTTGGAGAAGGATCCAGGAGAATCTAATTGTTTTGAACCCAATTATTTTGCCAGAATCTTCAGAAAAGGCTTTTTCCGGGTTTCGCTTCCCACTCCTTTCCCCGAGATTGTACTCCCAAATCTGGCACCTCCAACAAGGAGTGAAGCTACATAAAAGAGTGGGGGGGGGCGCCTTTTGGCACTGCAAGATCAGCAACAACAAAACCACCGCCACCCAAAAGTGGTGTAGTGAAAGAGCCCTCTTGTTAGCCGAAGTAGAAGATTAACATGCCCCATTCAGCATTCATTCGATTGCTTCTAGCAGTTATCCCCTCTTGAGCACTGAGAAAAGAACACAGAGAGAGACAACACGGGTCCAGTTCACTTGGCGATCACACAAAAGAAAAGATGTTCTTAGTATTATAGATATGGCTGTCGCAGACAAACTGGGCTGGGAGAACTGGGGTCCGCCTCTAAAGGCACACACACTAGACATGGAGGGCAGACCCAGTTGCCAAACACCTTTAGGCTCTGAAGATTCCCATGCAGGTTCTCATGTGTGTGCCTGCACAGAGATCGTAATGAAGAATGGGGCGGCTTTAGCCTTAGCCCCTACCCTCTCTCCATGCCATTTCTGAATGTAGAAGGGAAACCTGGAAACATTAGAAGTGTGACTAGTCAGAGCCCCATGGCGTATGTTGGGGAAACTTATGTGGCGCCCTCTGGATATTGCTGGACAACATCTCCCATCTGAAAGGCATGACATGGGCTACTCCTGCTGTGTTGTCAAGTGACGTCTCTCCCCGCCTGGTGCCTTCCATGGTTGGGGGTGACGCACGTTCCAGTCCGAAACATCTCGAGGGCAAGGCATTGGAAAAAGGCTAGTCTACTGAATGTCTGAACATCCATGCCCCCTTCCCCCCATTTAGGGGGTCTACCACTTTAGAGGTTTTCCTATAGTTAACCCTCTGCCTCTACCCCCACCTACGTTTTTTGGTCAACTCCAAACAACCGCACTCATCTCTCACACGCAGTAAAGATCGGAGTCAAAAAAGTATCACAAAACGAAACAGGATTGTATTTTACAGCTTCTTACTATGTACAACCATCATTGGTTCATGTTCTTTTAAAAAAAAAACCAACCAAGGTTTCATCCAGAAACACTCAAGATATAATATCTTAACACAGAAGACGTTTTAGGGAAAGAAAAGTGTCAGGGATGCTGGGTTGTTTCATCTGGGGATGGGAAAGCTTTGGTGTGTTGTCGTGGGAGGGACTCAAGCAAGGAGTCAAGCTGGGATTTATTTATTTTTAAAAAAATCCATCTACACGAAAAAAGACTTTCATCCAGGGCAGCCACACACGTCCATCACTGGGACAAATTTATGCAAGTTCCAGTGAAATGAATGGGAGGTTCACACGAACCTGTTGGGACAATTGTGTTGCACCCATTCATTTCACTGGGGTGTTTGCAGGTGACATTCCTGCTGGGCTTTGTGTACAACCCACAGACCTCGCCGACCCACCTCTGTCCTCCCAAAAAGCCGCCTCTTCTGTTTGACACGGAAAAGGGTTCCCTTCTTGCTTTTCCAGCCTTATGCCACCGACTTCTATGGTTAAGCATGTGGACTGCAAAGTCTATTTTCAACTGCTGTTCTACTCCTGTGATACCTTTCCTCTTAAGAAAGATGACATGTCTTAATTCCGGAGAGAATAGTCTCTCTACCTTAATGTAGCTAAAGGCATTTTGTTGAGGTTCTGTCCTAACCCCACTGAGCTCCAAACGGGTCTCATCCTGAAGTCAACCTTTTCAACTTTTGCCTTTCAACTGCCACCTGTGGGTCTTTGAGCAATCGTTGCCTTTCAGGCCTCAATGGGGTCACATCTACGCAGCAAACCTGAATTGGTTTCAACATCATAGCTTCCCACACAAGAAGTTCTGAAAACTCCGGAAAAGGTCTTCGGCTTTCCTTGAAGATCCCTAACATTCTCTGTCAGAGAGAATCCCCCTTGTGGAACACCAGGACAGCTAAACTCATTTGAAAACGGGTTATATTTCACTGTTTGTGTTCCGCAGGCTGCCATGCCCTAAACAGCTAGGAGTCACTTTCATCGAGGACACAATAAGACAAACTGAGTACTGGAAAACTAAAAAGGCTCAGTTGCTTTTCAGAGGTAACGCACCAGGTGGAGTCCAGGCAGAGTGAAATAAAATGCTTGCCAGCTGACAGGCCAAGGTTCCCACTATTCATGCTTCAGGATGGCTAAGATAGTAAATAATGCTCTCTCCCTACACAATAGTTATTTTGCTCATTAAGAAGCGCTTGGGGGAGGGATTGGCTTTCCTTTTAAAGCTGACCAGGGAAAAGTGTCACCCCCTTTTCTCTGCCCTCCAGACTCCTTCCAGGAGCCATAGCCTGAGGGGATGACGTCCAAGGTGTGGAAGCCAAGCCAAGAGGTTACGGTGTGGCTCAACAAAGCCTCCTCTCTCCTCTAGAAAGTGTTCTTTATCTTGGCCGCCACCAGCACCAGGATCTCCCCAATCTTGCTCTGCCAGTTGCTGGTGTCCTTGGAGACCTCACACCACAGCTCTCCATGGCGCGGCTCTGCGTTTTCACAACGCTTCCTCACGTCCTCTTGCTGCTCCTGCAGGGAGAAAACAGCAGAGGAGTCAGCTTTAACCATTTACGTCCAAAAGGATCCCCAAGAACAGTGCAATTCTGGATATCTTTACTCAGAAATGAAGTCCCACTGCACTCAGTGAGGCTCACTCACCAGAATGTGCATTTAGGACTGCAGCTTAGAAAGAAACACAAGTTTCTTGCTAAACTCTGCCCTATTATGTGGTTTCAGTTTCACTGAGCTGAGAAGGCCAACCCACCCCTCTCTAAGAATTCCACAGTCCTCAGTCATGTGCATTCAGTTGCTGAAATGATTAGCAGTGTTGGGGCCAATGGAAAAGCTCACCGTTGCAAAGGGGATCCTCTGAGATCTGCCCAAGGAGTTGTGGAATCACAGGCTGGGAGTACTGCACCCTGCTTCCACGTTTGAAGTAGCAGGTACATTGCCCAGCACTTCCTTTTTTTAAAAAGGCATTTGCCAGAGAACTGCTGAAGCACTTGAAAGGAAGAGAGTTACATCCATCAAGAAGTGCTCTTTTGAGAAAGGCAGGCCCTATCCAAGGGGAGAGATGTGGAGCAGGTGAAGGAACTCCCGTGAGATCCTTGCTCACCCTCCACAGAAGATCACTGAAGCTCCTTCCCAAGAAACGTGGAATGCTGCTCAGCCTCAGCTTTTGCAGACTTGGAAATGGAAAGCAGCAGGAAACTGAGGTGCCCCAAATCAGCAAAATCTCCTCAGCGGGTCCATTTAAAGATTGGCAGATCCCTTCAAGTTACCTCTGTGCCATGTTGAAGCTCGAATTTGTAGAAGAAAGCCCAGGCGTCCCCCAGGTCAGAATCTATCTTCACTGTCCGATGGAACCACTCACGAGCCTTGGTTATTTTACGTTCACTCCAGAACAACCTATGAAGGAAAGAGAGTTAGGAAGGAGATGAACTGGGGAGACCAGCAACACCTTTCTGATAACACATTTTGCATCGGGGCATTTGCCTTGACCAGTATCTAGTCACACAGCCTATGCAGAGGAAACAACTTTTGGGATGCTCTTCAGAATATTATATTGGCCTTTGCAAGGAGATAAAATGCAAATGCTAAGCTGCCTTTTAAAAGATGAGTCGCTCCAGGGAAGGCAGTAAATCATCTCTAGCCAAGCCAGAATGGACCCTCTTTAGTTTATTTGTGCAGTGCTCATCCACCCTGCAGCACTCCATTCAACACCTGCACAGCAGTCCCATAAACAAGGGATAGAGAAGCAGTGACCCTCCAAATACTGCCGGGACCCAATATTCATCAGCCACAGCCAGCATGGCCAAAGCTGACGGTAGCTGAAAGCCCAGCGATACTAGGAGGGCGATAGGTCCCGCAACTCTGCCACAAACACACAAACAGACCTAACTCGGCTTGCTGCCAACAAGCAAGGGGATTAGGAAATGGAAGACTTTTTTAGATTGCTGATCGAACGAACGATGGGCACAGTGCCGCAGAAGTGGTTCCTGTGCATGCCCGGTGGAAATGAATGGGAGCTGCGTCAAGAGACATGCTTGGTGGACTGTGTACAATGCTGAAGTTTGCAACCAAATTAGATCCCCTTCTCCAACAGAGCACAGCTGTTAACTACGGAAAATCCACCTGGGAAGCAGCCAGCCGAAGACTTGGAGCGCAGCTGTGGAGGGAGAACTAAGGGCTATGCTTAATTCCAGAGCTTTTCTGCCTGCACGTTCTAAAAATCTGCTTGTGCACTTTTAGGATTTGTCCCCCAATGAACCAGCTGCACTGGCTTTTGTTTTGTTGTGACAGGGGTCAATTTATGCACATCAAAAGACAGGCTCAGTCAAGACCAACAAATCTCATTTGCTGCGATTTGATAGAAAGGTTGCCTGGAAAGCTGAGCTGCATGATAGAGGAAAGAAACACTACCTGCAAGATTCACATCTGATGCTCTTGAAAGTCATTTGCAAGCCCATTGATTATTATGGGTTGCACCATATCACAAGGCAGGGACACAGGTCACTAGGGCAATGAAACGTTGCTTAGATGACCAGCAAAAGCTAGGTGGTTTTTATGGACTCTTCGTTTACCTACCCATTTGTCTTGGAGTTTAGAGTCTCCAAGCCAAGCATTCCAGTGGTTTTGAAAATTTCTATCTCCATTCGTGCAATTTTCTAACCTTTTGCTATCTTTAATCCATCTGCCCTGGGATTTTTTTAAGTTAACAAAGTGGTGTGTGTGTGTGTGTGGAATCATTTCAAAGATACATTTTATGTACAGCCAAGTAAACCTTGAACAAATTAGTAGTGCTGATCGGGTCATGTACTAAACAACCCCATTCCTGAGTGTCTGTAGCAGAACTCGAGCAAACTGCAGGCGGTTTTGAGGGGCAAATGCTGCAGTCCCATGGGGCAATGCTGGCCAGGCCTGTTGGGTCTGTACAGGGAGAGCATGCTAGAGCACAGCCAATGCTCCCTAGTGCCATTTACAGGGGAATATCAGGAGGGCAAGCTGCCTTTGTTAGAAGACTGTGTCCACCTCTACTCATGTTCCATTCGAGGAAAACTCCAATGTTCTCAGAACACAGTTTCAAAGCGGCTGCAGTACTTGATAATGGCTGACAAATGGGCTAAAAGCATTCCTGTGCAGACAAGCCTACCTTAGACAGCTGGGGCAATTTTAACCTGTTTTAATATTTAAACTTTTGCACATTTTCAAGGAGGGTTGTGAATTTACTGTCTTATCTCTTTGTAAATCACTTCAATTGTGGGTTGTTGTTGTTTTTACAATCAAACAGTGTATAAATTTTATGGAATTAAGTAAGTAAGTAAATAAGCCAATGTCAGCCACTCCAGCCTATGCATCAAAATCAAATCATATGCAGTTTGCTCCAACTTATTAAAAGCTGCTCAAGCTGGAGATAGGAAGATCCGGGATTTGTACAATGCTTACTGGTTGTTTTTAACACAACACATAATTTTTGTAATTTACCACAAGTCTTTAAAAATGGGAAATGTTTTTTTTTCCTGAAATTGGGAGTATGAAAGGAAAAGGAGGCAAGGGGAAAGAAGAGCTGTGCAGAGCATATTCCCACTGTTCCTAACTTCATGCAACTTCTTAATTGCTCAGCCTTTAATCAAAGTCCACCGGGGGGGGGGGGGACCTGATCATCCTGAACTACTTAGGATTCCAGATAATGTACCAGACCTTTCTTATCCAAAGAAGGCTTTATAAACCCTGCAAGTCAGATTGCAGACACCGTTACTCACTTGGCCACAGCCAGGAGGACGTGGGGGTCGTGCTCACATTTCTTCAAAGCGTCCACACTCTTGGTCTTCCTTTGGGGTCTTGCCTCTAGGAAGATTGCTTCCGACCATAGGATCCCTAAAAGTCAAAGAAGGTTGAAATCGGACCGGATAACAGACAATGGCAAGTTGCTACCGCTCGCTCACAGCAGGTATTATAACCTCCAAGCCAGGAGGCTCCCACAAAAAAAAGACTCCACCGTTTTAATTTAGGCAGTTTTGCATACATTTGCTGCCAGCAGATGCTCGGTACTTCTGCATCTCTCTGAAGACTAAAACCTCTGCAGATGCTAATACTGGCAACACAAACAGAAGGGATTAGATCAGGCATCCCCAAACTGCGGCCCTCCAGATGTTTTGGCCTACAACTCCCATGATCCCTAGCTAACAGGACCAGTGGTCAGGGAAGATGGGAATTGTAGTCCAAAACATCTGGAGGGCCGAAGTTTGGGGATGCCTGGATTAGATTGCTGAGATCCCCAAACTGAACAGTGTGTTTCTGAATGGTGCTTCTCACCTGTCCCTTTTGCATGTCCCTGCTCAGCAGCAACCTCGCCAGGTGGAGTGGAGCTGAAATGTTAGCTTGCCAGTAGGTGAACCGCTGTTGCTTACTGGGGAGGGGAGGTTGGGAAGGTGATGGGGAGGTTGGTGTGATGCAAGCACACTGGAACAGCAAATGCAACACTCAAGCACTGCGCTGACCTCCACACCAGCTCATTCCCCCAGATAAGCAACAGTGACCCTTTGTACCTGCCAGGAAGCTAGCATAGCAGCTCTGCACCACCTGGTGGGGTTGGGCTGAGGGGGAAATATCCCATGTGGGCTGGGAGGGGCTTGGTTTGTGCTGAGGTCACCACCCCATCTGGGTAGCTAGGATGAGCTCAAGCAGCACACCTGAATCTTGCAAAGGAGACCTACACAGATGTGTTTTCACGACTGTGTTTTGAAGCAGGCACAGGCAAACTCGGCCCTCCAGATATTTTGAGACTACAATTCCTATCATCCCTGACCAATGGTCCTGTTAGCTAGGGATGATGGGAGTTGGAGTCCCAAAACATCTGGAGGGCCGAGTTTGCCTATGCCTGTTTTAAAGGGCTTCATATCCTACATCTGCAACCAACTCAACCTCCCCAAATCAGCCCCTTCCTTCATTTAATTACTACGTAGATAAAAAAGAAACATTTTAAACATCCCAGTGATTACTACAAAAGAACTTTTTTTTCCATCGCTGCATTCATTTCTCAACATTCAAGAAATAAGCCCCAGTGGGCTGAACTGACCGTTTTCAATCTCTTTATTTGCTTAGTATCAAAGGAGGGCCCTCTCTCCATAGGAGGAGGTTTGGCATGGAAGATAAGCGTTAAGGTTGCTCTGGGCTCTTTTGGTGTGGGCAAGCCAGCCATTCATTAGGACCACACATAGAGAATTTTAACTGCCACAGATAGACCCAAACAAAGCCTCTCTCAAGCATCAGCTCTCATCTCTTCAGAGATAAGCAAACAAGACTGAGTACAAGCCTCCAGAGGGAGATGTGTCAGGAAACTGAAACATGCACCATCTGGTAGACGTCTGATGAGTTTCGAAGGAGAATGAGGCCTACATAGACTGGGGCTTAGTGGACCAGAAAGAGGCATGGCAATGTCGAAGTTCAAACCCATGGATTGCCCAATAGCTATTTGCATTGAGAGAATAACCGCAGATCCTTCTCACACTGTATGGTTGTCCCTAATGGCCAGGACAGGGAAAAGGAAAAACTGCAGACAGGTGTCATGTGAGGGGGGCTCACACAGTACAAAGGGTGGGCACATTGAGGTTGCTTTAGAAGAGGCGTGCCAGCTAGCCTAAAGTTGTGATGCTAATTGAGAGGGTTGTGTTTCTAAAAGAACTCAAAGGTTAAGCAAAGGCCAACACACGAAAGAGAAATGACCCCTCCGTCACCTGAGTTGGGACACTCTTGTAGAGCCTTGGCCATCAGCGTATTGGCGATGTTCTTCAGTCCAGCTCTGTATTCTAATCGCACAGATTCCAACCTGCAGGAGGGAAGAGCCCCACGTTTCAAGAGGTTACAAAAGCTGCAGGAGATTTCTAAGAAATGAAAGACGCGAAATATCCGTAGGTTCTCTTGCTCACCACAGGTCTTGGTTCTTTGGATTCTTCAAGCGAGACTTCTCCAAGATGGCTCTGGCTCGGGTGAGCTGGCCGACCTTCTCCTCCAGCCTGGACAACAGCAGCCAAAGGGGTATGGAACCGGGGCACTTCTTCAGCTGTTTGGAAGGGAATAAAGCCTTACTCAAGAGGCCACGACTGCGGACACAACTGCAGTCACAGACACTTCGGTTGCTGAAAAGACCTGTGGCTACAAACCGCAAGTATTTATTGGATTGGACTCTTTTCATTGCAGGCGGAATTATTTCTGCACCATCATGGAATGGGGGTGCGGGAAACAAGAATTTATTTGTCCTTAGAAAACTGTTCCCGTTAACAAGTCTGAGCTGGGCACATCTTTAGAGAGCCTGGTTTATTGATCAGGTACTTAAGAGCAGCCTCGCTAGTCAGTCACTTTCCTGGAACGACTCATTAATCGTCACGGACAAAATCTGTCCAAGCCAAACAGTAACGCAAAGGCATGCAAGAATACTGGGGTGGGAGTGAGAGAAGAACTGCTGATGTGTCTGATAAAATGTTGACACTGACTGCAAGGTTGATGCAGTGGCTGCAATGGTCTGAGCCAGGAGCCTGACCTCTGCTGCTCCTGTTTGGCTTTCCACAGGGACGCTCAACTGCAGAGGCTACTGCAGGAGCGTTCCATCTTCTCCCCAAGGAATAAGGAGGAGGCAGGGAGGAGGAAAAGGAAGCAGGTTGTGCCCTTACCCCTTGGTTATAGGCATCTCGGGCTTTTTCTATCAGTTCCTCCTGCTCCTCTATTTGCCCTTTCATCATCCACAGTTTAGGGAAGTCTTCGTAGTGCTTCAGCGCTTCCTCGCAGAGCTCCTGAGCTGCAGCAATGTTCCCAAGAACCCACTCGAGTTTGACAGACTTCATGAAGACCTAAGAGGATGGAGGGGAAGAGAGAGAGAGATCATCTCAAAGACTGTCACAGCCAGACCACACGTATTCCAGTCCAAACGCACCCACAGCTTGCGAGAGCTATCATGCCCCATGAAGAAGTTTTTGTACTGTTGTTTGGCTGCTCATTTCAACCAATTTAATCGAGTTTCTACTGGGCAACGAACCCTCGGGAAGCAAGATGTTTAAAAAATTAAAAGGCAATTCAAGCAAAACCATTGAAAAGACCCAGACTGTAACTGGTCCCATGTCTAAGTGGCAGAGCAGCTGCTTCCCCTTGCCAAAGGTCCCAGGCTCAGTCCCCAGCATCTCCAGTTGAAAGACTTTAACGATGAAGGATTGGAAAAGACCCTTTTGCTCAAACCATCACCATTAGACTAGACAAGAGAAATGAGTCCAGTTCTGTAAAGGCAGTTTCATACATTCACTGGGGGCTGGGTGGTGGTGGTTTCAATAATAATAATAATAATAATAATAATAATAATAATAATAATAATTTATTATTTATACCCCGCCCATCTGGCTGGGTTTCCCCAGCCACTCTGGGCGGCTTCCAACAGAAAAATAAAATAAAATAATCTATTAAACATTAAAAGCCTCCCTAAACAGGGCTACCTTCGGATGTCTTCTAAAAATCTGGTAGCTGTTTTTCTCTTTGACATCTGATGGGACATTCAACGCTGAAATAGCTTACCCTGGCTGTTGGGGCGCTGCTACGAGCCTTGGCCAACAATCTCCTTGCTCTTTCATATTCGTTATTTTCAGATTCCAACTTCACAGCAGCCAGCCAAATCTCTTCGCTGTTTGGGTTGGCCTGGATAACGACAACAGAAGGGCAGACAAATATATGTAAAGGAAAGCAGTGGTGGGCGTTAAAAGGATGTTGCTTGCTTCTTCCGACATCCACCAGCCCTGTTCTTGCTCTATTCCATTAGAGGTAGCACTTCATATTATTCACAGAGTGTGGTGCATGAAAGCCGAATGCTACAGAGTCCTGTTGGCAGTTCAGGAGTCAGATACCACCTTCTGATTTCCTCAGTGGAAGCTGCCAATGGATCTCTGATGGATCAGCTACAGTGCTGAAATGGTACACGCACCAAACACAGGGTTTGTTTATTTATTTCTCATGCCAATATCCTACCACTCCTCCGTGTGTGTGTGAGAGAGAGAGAGAGGGGGGGGGAGAGAAATGTGGGGCACTACACACACACACAAACATTTATATAAAAATTAAGAAACATGTTAATTTTCCAAATAATGATTTGCAAAACATGCAGGCCTCATCAAGGAAACACACAGTCATCGACGCATGACTCTCCGTTTGATGGCCCCACCCAACTTACATCACTTTTGTTTCAATTGGGACAAGACAGTGATGCCAACCTCCTCTTTCCAATGGGAGCAGCGGAGGCAGCTGTGGACTTGCCTTGTCTGACCATGCCAGCAACAAAGCAAACCCTCTTTTTTTCACACTTCCTTTGGGTTCCTTCCTTGGGAACCTCAAATCGAGGTGCTGCTGGTTTAGTTAGGCACTTTCCCTCCAGGCAAAATTCTTTTAAACAACTGCTTTTAAACAAGCAAATGACTACTCAGAAATATTTGTCTGCCAATCCTGAGAATTCATTAACACACTCAAAACAGAGCTCTTCAAGTAAAATAATCCAGCTGGCAGTTTTCCTATGAGGAGCAGAGTATAAAATATGTTCACTACTGGCTTGTGATCACCAGCTTCTGGCACAGAAAACCCCACAAGATCCAGGCTCAGTCTCCTGATGTGGTGGCCTTTGTCACGGTAGGAGAGAGCAGTGGGCAGGTGCAACTTCTAATAGTGCAAACAAGTTCATCGAGATGTACAGGCAGCACTGGTGCAGACCTGAAAACAGCCACTTGCTTGGTGTTGACCTTTTGGCAAGGCTACCTTCATCCCTGTAATGTTGCAGGAAATGCTAAAACATGGTAGCACTCTGCAGACTCCCCAGAGGCCCCCCTGCTGCCAACATGATAATCTGTTAGGTATCAAGCATTTTTCATTCCCCCAGAGTTTTTAATGCATTTTTTATTTTTATTTATTGTATCTTTATCTCATTTTTCTAAACCACTCTGCATGCTCCACTGAAGGGTGATATATAAATCTTTAGAATTCAACTGTTTCTTGCAAAAAAAACGGTCACTGAGGAAGGCTGCTGCTCAGTGCTGAAGCACTTGTGATAAAGATTAAGCAATATGCTTAATCTTTTATCCAAATTTCCAAGAGACTTAGTGGAAAGACCAAAATATTGGGTAAAGAAAAGTCAGGATATTACAGCCAACATTTTATTTAAATATGAAGGGCACATAGTGGATTGATTCTGGTGATCAAGAAATTCCAGCTATGGGATTCCGCTACATTTCATTGCCATGGAACAAAATACAATCCCTCAACACAGAGAGTGCTTCTTGCTTGTAACATCACGTCTTGTCCCCATGGTAATGGACACAGCCATGCAAAGAGACGCGCACTCACCTGGAAAGCCAAAGCCAGGATACTCCTGGCGGCAGGGACGTCTCCAGCAAGCCATTTCGATTTGGCTCCCATGAGCCAGAGGACTTCGGCTTTGGGGCAGTGAGCCACGGCCCTCTGCAGGAGAGCCTCCAAGGATTCCCTGCGGGGACGAATGAGAGCACCAGTGACCCAGAATGCTGAGCTCCGCGTATTGTCAGCCAGTATAAGCCATTGCTACCGTCACAAGAGCCCAGAGCCATAACCTTTCCTCACTTATTTAATCAAGGAGGCTGTAGGAAAAGCTGTACCACGACACAAACCGCTGCCCACTTAAAACTACAAAATCAGCTTCTGGAAAACACTCTCCAATGTGGTTCATTACATAAGTGGAGAAGGTGAGTAATAAGAAGCAGAGCAAGGGTAGCTTGCATATTCCAGAAGATACGCTGTTAATAAGCATCTTTCAAGCAGTCTACTAAATGTATTATGGATCACAGTAACCAATACTTTTTTAAAAAAATGAATCCTATGAGAAGGATCATGGAAGGATATTCAGAGAGCTTCTTCCTTAAATAGGATAGGCCTATCTACAAAAGGGACCCAGGTGGCGCTGTGGTTAAACCACTGAGCCTAGGACTTGCTGATCAGAAGGTCGGCGGTTCGAATCCCTGTGACGGGGTGAGCTCCCGTTGCTTGGTCCCAGCTCCTGCCAACCTAGCAGTTCGAAAGCACGTCAAAATGCAAGTAGATAAATAGGAACCGCTACAGCGGGAAGGTAAACGGCGTTTCCATGTGCTGCTCTGGTTCTTCAGAAGCGGCTTTGTCATGCTGGCCACATGACCTGGAAGCTGTACGCCGGCTCCCTTGGCCAATAATGCGAGATGAGTGCGCAACCCCAGAGTCGGTCACGACTGGACCTAATGGTCAGGGGTCCCTTTACCTTTTTATCTACAAAAGGGGTTTCCCCTCCAGGATGCAACAGGTGAAAGCAAACACACACCCTGCAAAAGTAACTATCATGATGAGCTGGGATCATGCAGAACCAAGAATGTGACATACCTGGTTCCATGATTCTTTTCGAAATAGGCTGCTCGCAACCACACACTTTTCTTGCTGGGGAAGACTTGTAAGGCGTAGGCATAGATTGCCCGGGCACACTCAAGTGCATTGTGAGCGACGCACTGTGGGAACACAAGAACACAAAACTATTGGGGCTTCTGCAACAAAGAGCAAAGTTGGTCAACATTTATGGATTTGTCTTTTCATGACTTTTGTGTGTGCATACTCAAAAGGGATTTCTGTGTATTAGTTTCTCTTTCAACCAGATGATTCTAGAATGGTAAAGAGGGTTGATTTCCCCCCACCTTGTCAGTGTGTGCATGTGTGTGGATTCCGGTCCAGTTTAAGAATTCAGAGTGATCATGGATCACTCTGATCAGGCTGATCATTGTCCAGGATAACTGCCCCAGACTAAGAAGCAGTATCACGTTGCAATTTGCCCTAAAATTGGATGCAATAGCCACAATGCAAAACACACACGAGAAACGAGTGAGAACGTAGCAAATCTCCTCTTTACAAGGGCTTCACGGAGGGGCATGTAGTCCCAACTCAAGTTGCTTTTTTGGAATCCAGACACTTTGGAATCTGTTATGATGAGGCAGTCGATGCTGTACTCAAAATAGGTTTTGAGAGAGTATGCATAACCAAAGAGCCCTCTAGGTTAAGAAATAAGAAACATTTCTTAAACATATTCACACCAGGTTACGCAGTCAAGTTCCACAAAATGCAGCTGTGGACCAGAGCTTTTGCACACATCAGAACACCAGGGTTAGCAAACTTTTGCACTTGGGATCTGAACTTACACTGTCGGCATCTTCCATCCAGGTGTGCTTCCGGTCCTCTTCCTCAATCCCGATCCCAATCACGGCTCTCATGATTGCCTGGCACGTCGCCACGCTCCCAGCTTTATCACACTCCTCGGCATCCTAGAAGCAACATCACTACAATTCATGCCGGGCAAGGGAAATTCGGGACTTGACAGTGAAGCAAGAGTCAGTTTTTATAGTATTGTATCTTGAAAAGTTTAAATAAAAAATATTTTTAAAAATACGATAAATCCTGCTGTATTCAATGGGGCTTCCTTCCCAGGTAAGTGTAGATAGGATTAAAGCCTATTTATTTATTTTAAAAATCTACCTCTCGTCTTCCACTGCACTCCTTGTATCTCACCACAATTACTCCTGGTAAACATCTGGGATTTCTCCTGCCTTTTTTCCCACTCTATCCATCTTTGGCAGATGCCAGTCTGGAATACCTTAAGGGCCGACACATTTATTCCTGTCTGAGCTTTCGTAGACAAAATGGGACACACTCAGACCCATGGTGAGATCTTCTGAATGTCCCTTGAGCTATACCCATAGCATCCACCTTGAGCACATGTTACAGTGAAAAACGAGGTCATTCTTAAATAGGGTTTCCAAAGAGACAATCCCAAGCAGTACAGTGGTACCTTGATTTAAGTACCCTATTTAAGAATTTAAGAATTGGTTCTGGGGAGCCATTTGCTTAAACGGAGCGGCGATAGCGCGTGTGTGTGAAGCGCCGATAGAGCGCTTCTGCGTATGCGCGAACAACGCAAATTGCTTCTGCACATGCGCACGCTGCGGAACCTGGAAGTAAACAATTCCGGGTCCGTGGAGTACTCAAACTGAAAGTACTCAAACCGCAGCAGATGTAAACCAAGGTATGACTGTACCTGAATCCACTGCTCTCGGTTTATTTCCACCCCGTTAGCCCTTAACGAGGTGATGGCTCGGTCAATGATCTTCTCCACCATCTGAGTGTTCCCGTTGGCCTCCTCAAGTTTGGCAGCTGTGATCCAGATGTGCCTGTCCGTCGGAATGTTCTCACGGGCCTTGTTCAAGACTTTGCGGGCGTTCTCGTATGTTTCCAGCCTCGCTAGGGCAAGCCACAGCTGTATTGCAAGGGCAAAAAGGATTGTCATTAAGGCAACAGAACTTATCACCATGCAGATGTAACAGCAGTTGATTCTCCAAAGTCTGTTCTTTCTCTCTCCCCCTTTTAAAAAAATAAATAATGGATGACAAGTGTCATGATAATCGGTACATGAATTATAGAATAGGAATTGTAGAGTAGACAACTTTGGTTCCTTGGTTCTGTAACCATGCATGCTGGGAGAGAGCAAGGCATACTGGGCTTCTAAAAACACCAGTCTGTACCTTCTCCACTCCCTTCCATATAGCTGTCTATAGGGAATGTGTTATGGCAGGCATCCCCAAACTGCGGCCCTCCAGATGTTTTGGCCTACAACTCCCATGACCCCTACCTAAGAGGACCAGTGGTCAGGGATGATGGGAATTGTAGTCCAAAACATCTGGAGGGCCGAAGTTTGGGGATGCCTGTGTTAGGGAATGTGTTAATTGCCTCTGGTTGTAAAAAGGGTCCCAAGTGTTATCTATTGCCCGGATTTACATCCGAATGGTCTGGCTTGTGGCATGTAATGGGAGGAGGACAATAGATCAAGAAACTCTCTTTCACCTGAGAGTCTGCTTTCCATCAATTAGGCTGGGAAGAATAGGGGAGTCGCCCTTAGATATTCCAATATCCAATTAAGGTACCTAACTTCTGACAGCTGAGAGTTATGCCTCACACCTAAGATCATTGGTGGGTGCTAATTGTTGTAATATTTTCATTGGTTTAATTCCGGAACCCCTTGTGGGGTATTTTGGGATAAATAGGGGACCTCCAAGAACAGAACTTTGCACTTTGCCAACCTGCCGGAGCCTATGAAGCTGTGAGAAGGAGGGGGCCGTGGGCCTTGTCTGCCTGAAACCTTGCAACATGATACAGTACAGTACTATCTACTGACATATGTATTTTAGTTAGATCAATTGTATGCTTTTGTTATTATTTTCTATGCTTGTAACTTTCTTAAGAAATGTGCACCATTATTTTAATTTTTATATTTTAAATAAATCCTGGAAAAGGAATATCGTTGGATCTTATGTGCTTTGTCTAGGGGGGAGAACTGGTTCAGTCCCTTAAGCCATTTGGTCGCTTACCGCTTTTAAAGTCTGGTGCCACAGTAATAGTGGACCAGGGTTGTGTACTACACTTTGGGAAGTTAAACCTTCCATGGGCTGCACAAGAGTGGGCCTGGGTTTCAGTTACAGAAAACCAAACCACTTGAATTTCTGTCTGCTTCTTAAAGAGGAGACTAGGAGCCTTGCAGCCTAAGTAAATGGTAGAGAGATTTCCCTTCGGTCTCTCGTCCCAGGTGCAAGCGTGGGAAGGATGGTGGCAGCATAGTTTGTTTTGTCTAAGTTTCACAGCTACGTGACTGGGTGTTGCTATTCCCATCCCTCTGTCTGAAGTCAGGAGAGAGGGTTGGGGGGAAGTAAAAGGTGCCACAACTCATGACAACAAGAATAGCCAAAAGTGAAATAAAAAATGGAATTTATAAAAACAGCAAGAAAAAGCCCAAAAATTATTCACACCCCAGCTAACTAACTACCAGTAGTCTATCTCCAGCAAAATCTCACATAACATCTCAAGGACAGGAAAAGAAATATAAAAATCCATCAATCACTCAACTACCAGAACATACCCAAAGGAGACTAATTGGGTGTTTTGCTACATTCCACTGTCATAACCAAAGCTTGCTAAGCAGCTTCAAACACTGGTTGGAGTTACTGTGAGTAACCCTGGTGCTGACGTGATACTTAACCAGAGCCAAGGTCTCCAGGGGAATTTGCACTAGAAAAGGAAAACATGGGAGGAATCACAAGCCAAACCAGAGCCTGTTGCACCACTCTTATGGCATGGTTAAGAGATTGCCTGTATTAAGTCTGCAATAGCACAATAAGCATTTGAAAATCAAGCTCTGTTTTAGAAGTTCAGATTTACAGATTACCGCTCATTTAACTTTTTTGCAAGAGGATGGTATGACTGAAGCATATTCGGGGGGGGGGCGGGGAAGCTGCAGCAAGCACATCTGCAAAGCTAAGCGAGTCTGGTATGGTTTTGAATTGGATGGAGGAGCCATGTGTTAGAGGGGGTTAGACTAAAGACCCTTCCAACTCTACAATTCTATGATTCTGTTATTCCTCCTCCCCCTGCCCTTTTACATTTGGAAATCAGATCCATATAGATGAGAAATCACCAGGATTGTATTTATGTTATTACGGGCTTAGACTTGATTTTAATGATGCACCATAGCCGAACTGAAGCACTCTAAAATAATGGGTGCGCATGCTTCAGTTCAGCTATGTCTAAGCCCCTAACTTGCAGTGGTAGCAAAAAATAACTCTTTCCAGTAGCCCTGTAAGTTGATCTCCCATTCAGTTCTCATATGAGTTTTAGAGGTGGGGAAACCTATCCATTGTACTTCCCACTGCAAAACTGGGGAGTGGCAAAAAAAACCCACACCCAGTTGATTTTCATTTGGGGGGCCACTGTCTTCCCCGCCCTCAAATTCCAGAGTTGTCATCTGAGATTTTTCATCCCAGTCTTATTACAGGACCACCCAGAGCACAGCCTGAAGCGGTGAATGGGGGGGATCTGCCAGCTTACTTCCACGCTGGTGGGGCAGCATTCCACAGCTCGGCTGAGCATTATCCTGGCATCCTCTGGCTCTTCCAGCTCCACAGCTGCTTTCCACAAGCGGACAGAGTTCGGAACATGCTCCAGTGCTAGAAAATAGTAAAAGGAAAACAAAAGATAAGTTAGGTTGAAGGAGTCGCATCCAAAGTAGGCTGATGACCTGGAAACGATCACTAAAGCATTGCTTGCAGATTCACCACAAGGGGCAAAACTTCTGAAGAGTGCAGGTGAACTGCCAATGATGACTAAAATCAAAACTGTCAGTGGCATACTAGATTTGGGAGGTGGGAATATGCTGTCCTAAAAAAGGGCAACTTGCCCTAACGGGGAGGAAACACAGTATTTAGCTTCTATTTATTCTGTAGCTTTGACGTTTTCTAAAATTCCATCTCCAGCTTTCTTACATTTAGACAGCAAAGTTATTACAGCATCAAATAGTGCAAGAGGCAGATTTGAATGACAGCTCAACTGTTAACCTTAGCAAGCATCATCTTGAGGCCCCCCCTTTTTTTTTGCAAAAACATCAAATCTTAACCTAATAACCCTGCAGAGGCTTCCTCTGTGACCAAATGAATACTTAAATCTCTTGTCGCCCTTACTTTTCTTTTTGGCCTTAACATCCTGCTTGAGGAAGAAGTTCTGTACAACTTGAAACGCTCAACAGCACATTGTGAATTTGGGCTGGTTCTAATAAAAGGCATTATTTTTTTCCTCTCACTTCCTGTTTGGAACATTTCTCTAAATGGACCCACACAACTAGCTGCTTTTGAAAATAGTTGTGGGCAGTTTTAAAGGACACTCTTCCAAAAAACAATCAATACCGTGCTCCTAAAACAGATTGTTTTGGAAAAGTTTCCTTAAAATGCTAAGGCCTGGCTTTAATAAAGAAAAGGCTGCTGAGCCCAAGGATTTTCTTCTTCAGCAACCCGGAGCAGTCTCTCCCTCTGTTTATGAAAAGAGACTCTAAAGGCAGACCTGCAGAACAGTGTTAGAAACTAAGATATGAAAGCTAAGAGCTAAATGGTACCTTAAACCTAGGTTATGGGCACAACATCAGAACATCTAGGCACGCTTTTTATAACAAGAATACAAAGCTGAAAATGAATGAACCGCAGCTAAAATATTATGTTCAATTTTCACATGGAGTAGTCCTTCCCCTGCCTGCCCACCCTAACATTCTTAAAAGGGTCTCTTCTCCAGTCTTCAGAAAGTACACGGAAGTAGGGAAGCAGAAAAAGGTCTTCCTTTCCTTCCACTCTGCAGTTTTAATCTGAAATCTTAGACGCAGTACTGCACCCAGAGCTCAGAAACTGCTCGTGCTATTGAAATTCCCTATCACAAAATGCGCCTAGAACAATGGGAATTTCAAACACTACTGTAGAACCTCATGCCCAAGGTGGCAACAAAGAGAGTCCTCTTTCTTCCTGCATGTGGATAACCTAGAAAACCGAATGCAACTGTTTTATGGGCAAAATCCCAATCTGCCTGAACAGGGTTTCCACCCTTTTGCTTGCCTCGGTGAATGTGCTACCCCATTTAGGGAGCAGGATAAACAGCAATGCTTCCCTCCACCCATGGAGCTTCTGGTGGGGTGGGGGAGGAGAGGGAGAAAACCGTCCCCATAATTCCATGGCAATCCCCGCTCACCACCACCCAGCTCATAAGGTTGGGAAGAAGGCTGGCGGGAGTGACTTGGCTGTTGCATTGTCATAATGTCCTGGGCACCTTAACTATAAAACTATCAAACCAGAACACTCCTTCCCCCCAATTGCTGCTGAGCACTTCAGCTGTGTAGGCAGAACCAGGTCTTGGCAACCAAAGCCAGACAAAAAAAATCACGAGACCTTGGGACTAAAACTTTCAGCTTCCACAAATCTGTATCTTCTTCATGTAAAATGACATACTACGTGTACACATTTTAGTTGTGGGAGGGGGGAGTGGCTCTATGTCCCCCCTTGCCCTCCTACGGTGATGTTTAGCAATGCATACAAACACATGGGACAACCGTAACTTCTCTTGCTCCAATAAACAGAACTCATTGAAGCAAGCTGAGGCAGGGAAACTTTCAAAACGAAGATGTCTCATCACTCTTTTTTACATTGCTGAAAGTTGCCAAGGGAGAGAGGAGAGAAAGAGATGCGGGGCTGCCGTCTACAGCAACGGTCACTAACTCATGTCATTACAGCCCCATGAGACACTGGATGCGACTTTGAATGCAGAGGCATGGATGCATTAATTACACTAATTGTGGTGATGGATGTATTGTTAATTATGCTCATGGTGGGGGAAGGATGGCCCACAACTTTGATTATTACCTATTAAATGCCCAACCCTTCCTCAATAGAAATCCAGGGTGGCATAAATAGGACAATTCCTTCAGTAGCACCTTAAAGACCAACTAAGTTTATATTTTGGTATGAGCTTTCGTGTGCATGCACACTTCTTCACTATCTTCAGATCTAGTGATAGTGAAGATAGTGAAGAAGTGTGCATGCACACGAAAGCTCATACCAAAATATAAACTTAGTTGGTCTTTAAGGTGCTACTGAAGGAATTTTTTTATTTTGCTTCGACTCAGACCAACACGGCTACCTACCTATAAATAGGACAGTTATCATATCAACCACCCTGTGAGATAGTTATGGGCAAAGAAAAAGCACCAAGTGAGCTTACTGGCTGAACAAGCACTTGGATCAAGGGGTCTTTAGTTTAAGACCAATCCCAATACTACGTAATTCCGCAAATTAGATGTCAATCCTTAGAATAAAAAAACCGTCTTTTCCCAGGAAGGAAAGACAACCAGAAGCTGGGAAGAAAGCTTGGTTAACTAGAGGGATTTGACTCTGCTGAGCCTCAGGGTGAGACAATATGGAAAGACCAAGTCCAGCTGGTCAGAACCAGCAAACAGGCCTAATCTGGCATCTTTTATAGAACTCAAGAGGTATTCCGGTCACCAGTTCAAAGAGCTGTTGCAAGCTCAAGTCCTTACACTGGGCATGCCACTTGCCCCATCCTTGTCTGGGAGGCAGAAAGGTGGAACATAATCCTCTATGCTGAACTCATTTCTGTAGCACCCAGGTTAAAAACATCACGAGAACCACCCACCACTTCCAACCCAGCCAGCTGCCACGTGCAGCAAGTGTGTAATCTCAAAATGTGTTCCAACTCTGTGCACTCTGCCCCCTTCCAGGTCACCTAGTTACATAGGGATTGAAGGTGGATGGGGAAAGGGCTGGGCACAATTCAGAGCTAGATCACTTGCTGCTTAACCTCAAAGTAAGACCATTAAAAGAAGAAGAAAATGGGGTATCTTTCATTTCCTTATAACTGGTGTGTGGTGATATTCTCCCTTTTAAGACTAGCATGCGGGTTGTGTGGGAATTCATTAGAAATGCTAGAATAATGAGCTTAAACACAGCTGTCTCTCATTAAGGCCTCAATGCCAGTATCGAACAGTAATCACAGACACATGATGGGAGCAGGTGCTGATTTATTTGGGCGGAAAGGGTGTACGCCCATAGTCAGCCTTCCCTTAAAACCAGGATTGGGTGGCGAGCATAAGTAGTTCTCTCATCATGGAAGGTCAGCGCCTGTTCGGACCTTAGAAGGTATTTTGCCTCAGCCTACTAAGATTTATGTGCAAGTGTCAGCTAACTAGATAATATAGTTTTGTTATTTTTTAGCCTCAGAGCAGTCTTAATTTGTGTAATAGTTTGAAGCTTTTCCTTTTTACAGACTTTGGCTTTTAATAAAGTTTCTTGTATGCCTTTACGGAAATTGGTCTTGCTTGGGTTTCTGAACCTTCCGATCTCGACTACGCTTTTCGAAGTGGGTCACTCATCACAACTTTCACAGATGTGACAGAAAAAGCCTTTAGGAGGCAGAAGAGCTGCAAAAACCAGTCGGTGCCTTGATGCACTAAGAAACAAAACCTTCTCAAAAAACATCGAGCTGGTGCTGGCTCTTTAATTACACCTACAGCAGCCCACAAAAGATAACTGAGGCAGCAGAGGATGCTTCCTGGAAATTTACTGCGACAACATTCTGACTAGTTGGATGTTCGCTGTCCCTTATCATGTTTATAGTCTCAGCAGGGGGTTCAATCCAAGCACTTCCCTAAATGCCTGATGACAGGCCCTGATGTTCTGAAACACTACCCAGCAGGAACCGGCATGTTCTTGCAGGGAGAGGATTCAATTCCCACACATCAGGAAGAACACCTCACATACTGTGGCTTTATCACATACGCCCAGCAAACACAAAATGAATACCCGATCCAGAGACCACATTTACCGTACTACTCTCACCGGCCATCAAGACACAAAGCACCCGCTTTTGAGTAACTCATCGCACGGCTAGGCTGACATTTACATGGCCTAACCCAGACATGGGTTAGGCCATGGCAAGTTCTTAAAGAAATGGGAGTGCCTGATCACCTCATCTGTCTCCTGAGAAATCTCTATGTGGGACAAGAAGCTACAGTTAGAACTGGATATGGAACAACTGATTGGTTCAAAATTGGGAAAGGAGTATGACAAGGTTGTATATTGTCTCCCTGCTTATTTAACTTATATGCAGAATTCATCATGCGAAAGGCTGGACTAGATGAATCCCAAGCCGGAATTAAGATTGCTGGAAGAAATATCAACAACCTCAGATATGCAGATGACACAACCTTGATGGCAGAAAGCGAGGAGGAATTAAAGAACCTTTTAATGAGGGTGAAAGAGGAGAGCGCAAAATATGGTCTGAAGCTCAACATCAAAAAAACCAAGATCATGGCCACTGGTCCCATCACCTCCTGGCAAATAGAAGGGGAAGAAATGGAGGCAGTGAGAGATTTTACTTTCTTGGGCTCCTTGATCACTGCAGATGGTGACAGCAGTCACGAAATTAAAAGACGCCTGCTTCTTGGGAGAAAAGCAATGACAAACCTAGACAGCATCTTAAAAAGCAGAGACATCACCTTGCCGACAAAGGTCCGTATAGTTAAAGCTATGGTTTTCCCAGTAGTGATGTATGGAAGTGAGAGCTGGACCATAAAGAAGGCTGATCGCCAAAGAATGGATGCTTTTGAATTATGGTGCTGGAGGAGACTCTTGAGAGTCCCATGGACTGCAAGAAGATCAAACCTATCCATTCTTAAGGAAATCAGCCCTGAGTGCTCCCTGGAAGGACAGATCGTGAAGCTGAGGCTCCAATACTTTGGCCACCTCATGAGAAGAGAAGAATCCTTGGAAAAGACCCTGATGTTGGGAAAGATGGAGGGCACAAGGAGAAGGGGACGACAGAGGACAAGATGGTTGGACAGTGTTCTCGAAGCTACGAACATGAGTTTGACCAAACTGCGGGAGACAGTGCAAGACAGGAGTGCCTGGCGTGCTATGGTCCATGGGGTCACGAAGAGTCGGACACGACTAAACAACTAAACAACAACAACAACCCAGACATAGGCAACCTTGGCTCTCCAGATGTTTTGGAACTACAACTCCCATTATCCCTAGCTAACAGGGCCAGTGGTCAGGGATCATGGGAGTTGTAGTTCCAAAACATCTGGAGAGCCAAGGCTGCCTATGCCTGGCCTAACCAGATGGCCTTTCAACCACAGGTGAGCACTCCACATGGAGACGAGGTGCCAGTTTTGGGGATAAAAGACCTATATAAGCAGGTCCAACCCATGTGGCTAGGTCATTTCTAATTTCTCCAAGCCACTGAAGAGCAACTTATAGAATACGGAAAAGCAGCTTCAAGCAGAAAGGTTAGCATTTCATAAGACTCTGTTAACTCCTGAGAACAATGGAAGCCTAAGGTTCAGCACAATATTTAGAGGGAGTAAAATACAACTTGAGGTTCTCCTCCCCCACTGCCTTTGGGGTGAAAAGTAAGAATTTACTAGTGTTCTATGTAAATACTTAGTCCAACATTTTCTGGTAGAAAATAGGAGTGTATATGTTAACTAATTACAAAAGTTTTAAAAGTTTGGTCTTTGTATATTCTCCTTTCAAGCGCCTATCTATAACCAGAGGGCTACACGTTCACCCACTATAGTTGCTTCCAGCAAAGTTCAGTGCAGCAGAAGCAAGCTCATGCCTTCCTCCCAAGTCCCATGGGGCAGGCGGCACCCTTGGCTTTGGATACGAGCCGCGCCGAGTAGCAGATATCAGACACCCCACAACCACCATCATCCTACCACCCTGAGGGGACAAAGATGGTATTGAACCAGGACTATTTGTGGATCCCCAGCTGCAATAATGACAGCTTTTTTTTTAATAGACTCTGCGTGACTATCTTGTTTAAGGGGCCATCTAGGTTGTACATTATTGCCTGCCTGTTTCCATCCCTTACTTCCAAGCGGCCTTCTATCAAACCACCAAGACAAAAAAGAGCCAGCAGATGAAAGAACAATGAATCAGGAGAGTCACCTGGCATCAAAAAAATTAAAGCAGGTGTCAGGTGAGCTATCTCAGAGATGGAATTCAAAAGGTACCACAACCAAAAAGGTCCTCTCCCTACCTGGCACCCAACATACTTCCAAAGAGAGGAGGAAACAGAGGAGAGCCTCCAGCCAATGGTCTTGGTGACTGAGCAGTGTTGTGTGGGGTAAAAACAGTCTAACAAGGAGCCAGGGCATAACTTTTAAAAAGGCAAGTACTTTTCCGTCCAACACTTTTTGAGGTGAGCTGGGAAACAGACCAGGAGCCAAGGCATGTGTTTAAATACTGTGAGATGCAATCCCCTTGCTCAGTCCTAGTTAATAGCCCAGCAGCTGCACCCTGAACTAAACGTAATTTCCAAACTTGTCTTCAAAGGGAGCACCCTGCAGTACTTCAAAGGCAGCTCTCTCTCTCTCTCTCTCTCTCTCTCTCTCTCTCTCTCTCTCTCTCTCTCTCTCACCTTTCCGAAGGACACGCTTCTTTGCTCGGATGTCCGTCTCCAGCTCTGCTGCTCTGATGTAAATCCGGACTGACTGTGGAAGATGGCGAACGGCCTGGGCCACCACAGCCTTAGCAGTATCCCCCGGCTGTAAGCGGGCAGCTTCCAACCAGACGTCTTCACTCTGTGGAAACCAGGAGGAAGAGACACTGGATTGCAATTTAAGCAATAGAGAATTTATTTTGTGTGCAAAGTGACAAGAAACCAGCGCAGGTACTTAAGGAGTCCTGGAAAATGAAATGCTCACCTTGGGACACATTTCTGTCCCTTTCATGATAAGGTTTCGTGCCACCTGCAGTTTTCCAGTCACCTCTTCCAAGCGCGCAGAAGCAATCCAGGCTGGCGGGTGGTGAGGGTTAGTCTCCCGCACAGACTTCAGAAGCAAACGTGCTTTCTTGATGTCACTGGCAAGGGGAGAAAATGCACCGAGAGTAACTTAGCATGCTGCTGCATCACACCAATTCACCAACACTACAGACTTCTCCTGGGTAATAAAATGTCATCATATGGCAAAGGTATAAAAGTAAATGGCGAGGACAGAACAAGGCCCACGGTTTGTGGGGAAGGTTACAGGAATGAAGCAAAGGAACAAAGGAAACGAGCTGGCAAGCAGAGTCTGGAAGATGGTGGAATGGATAGATTTTTAAAAATTGCCTGCGAGAACAAAGACAAGGAGCTATAGGAGAAAGAGGCATGGGTGTGGATTGAAGCAAACTGGTCTATGTTTGCATGTATTATTATCTGGCTGATTTGTCAATCTGTAAGAGTCAAAGATGCTCTCTTGGAGGCAAACCAGGTAGAGGCAACTTGAGAGTGTGCATTCTGTGTCTGCCTATGCACTGGCACCAACTTCTGGGAAACCTGCACATCCCACTTTAGTCAACTCTGCCCCATTAAGCAAAGACCAAACAGGACCTATGGGACACACAGTCCTTTGCATCCCTGCTTTTGGAAATAGGAAGGGGGGTTGATGTTCTGTTTGGTACCTCCCACCTTAGTGCATTCTGTGTCACAAGGAAAGGCTGGGCCCTGAACCATGTGCAGATCACTCAAAGCAATGGGGCCTTCTTACACCAAGGGTGGGGAATCTATGGCCCTCCCGATGTTGCTGGGATACAGGTCCCATCATTCCTGATCATTAGCTATGCTGTCTGGGGCAGATGGGAGCTGTAGTTCAAAAACATCTAGCTGGAGGGCCACAGTTTCACCAACCCAGCTCTTGTGACGAGAAAATCTAATAGCCAAATCAGTGCACCCGCTGACTTACTTGATATCTCCACCGTGTGTGGGAATCATGGAATTCAAATCGGTGAGGTAGCCCTTGGGATCCACCACCGTTTGGCCACTCACAGAGTCAGACACCTGGAGATGTAAACCCAGTGATTAATCAAGTGTTTGATCACCATCATCATTTTATCTGTATGGCATCTTTCCATAGTTAAAACCATGCTCAGGGCGGCTTACAACATGGCAAGATTTACACAATCACAAACATAACAAAAACCATAAACAAATTAAACACATCAAAAAGCACACAACCAAACTGAAATGATTTCTGCATAAATTATAATAAGATCTAAAAACAAAGGTGCAAAAATTAGTATCATTAACAACAACAAAAACCCAAACAAAACACTCTAGACAATAACACAGCCCAAGGGAGTTTTCAACAGCTTTTGTAGCTGGAGTCAATCAAGGCCCTGCCCTCCCAAGCCAGGAAGGGAAAAGCCAGCAAGGCAGGGAGCATGTCTTCCAGAATCTACTGCCAAGATGGTCTCTGGCCTCTTCAGCAGGCCCAGCTTTTGTAGCCAGCGTCATTAAATTTTATCACTCAAGCCTCACTTAACATGCACACAAACAGACTTTAAAAAACTAAATGCTACTAATGCTCTTTCACAGAGAAACTCAGAAAATAAGATCACTTTGTTGTGCAGAATTGGGGGGAAAACCCATACACTCTTTGTTCTAACAACCCTATATTTGGGGGTGGGGTGGGGAGAATAACCCTGAAAAATAACCCCAATGGCAAGCGCTCACTTTTCTGGATGCCAAAGCTGACAGTTCTAAGGCCCAATTTTGTTCGTCAGGTTCAATAAGCAACAAAAATCCGCTTTGTTCCTTGATGCTTACCTGGCTGAGTCGCATGTCCATCAAGGTGTTCCTAGCTTGTCCAATCTTCCTCATGTCCAGCTCACCTGTCCCAGGAGTCATCAGCCCAGGTGTCATTCCTCCTGGATAAGGTGTGTTTAAGCCCCCAGGAAAGGGAGTATTCAGACCACCAAATTGCTGTTTTTTTAATAAAAAAAGGAAGGGGCAAACCATATAATTTAAAGTCTCTAGTGCAAAAAGAACACCCAAGTCTCCACCATAATATTAGCCATCAGTTTTAGTGGGAGGGGAGGGGACTCTCATCGTTGTGGTAAGTGGGTTGTGTACAGGATTATACACTGCCAGGGCTCACTACAAAATGATGGTCAGCAAGGGGAACAGGAAGCTTTGCTGTCACTATAATAATGCCTCCATGATCAGGGCTTTAGTTTTCTCCCTAAAAGTGAATAGCAGCTAGTCACTTGTACTAGAGAAAGTAAAGCAGGACACCGGGACATATCACTGGGGTGAAGGCTAAAACATGACAGAATGTTGGAAACTAGCTTTTACACAGACATATTTTGCTGCCCTAGCAGAAACTAGCCAATTAGCTACATATTAAAGATAATTTGACTGAAGGCTTAGCGAACTTTCTAAGCTTATCCTTATATACCAGACAGGAAGTTGGAACCACGATATCCACTTAGAAGCAACACTGATTCCACACAAAGCCTTCCCACAATCACTCAAGGTGGCTCATTGCTATTTATGGAATGTAATTTATAGAATGTAATAAAAACTCACCATAAGACACATCTAGAAAAGCAGAAACAAACAAAATGGTAAAACTATCCAGGAAATGTTCCTACCTCCAAACTAGCAAATAGCCTTTCAAGACAGATGAGCAGTATGAAAACAGAGGAACATTGATGAACCTCTTGGGAAAGATCATTCCACAGAACTGGGCCAACAGTATGGGGATTTTTTTCATTCAGGGGAGCATACAAATAAACAATCCCCTACCTGAAGTCCAAAAAGGTAGGCCTGCAAAAGCTGCAGCACATGAACCTTCTGATCACACTGAGGATTTGAAGGAAATTGGCTCTCCTCCCTTCAGAGGTTGCCCAAACCCAGACAGTGTCTAGATTAAAATATTGGGTTCACAGGGATAGATGGAAATAAGAATTCAATGCAAATAATGTCCCTGACTTGCAGCAGCCACTTCCTTTCCATTCCCATCAGCAGAGGAATGTTCATAGGCGTTAACTCCAAAGTTGCTCTGACAATTTTTATGCAGTCTGGTGTGACTTTAATGATTACACAAATAATGAGCCATGTGATGGAACAGTACCCACAGTTTACAGCACAGCTGTGCATGAAGTACGTATTTTAATTTTTTTCCTTCCCCCCCTCCCTATAAATTCTAATTGTTATTGAGACAAAATGCTTTTTACTTATGGTCACCAATCTAAGCAATAAAACATTACATTTCCTATCTGTAATAATTGTAATAACTTTGGTATAGGCACCTTGACGCAACTTTGTTAATATACTCGGAAATGTTTGTCCGAGTGTCTATTGTTGTTTTATCTTTTATTTTATGTAATTGTTGTATGTCATATGCTCTAACGTAAACAAAGACAGATCTCAATGCAACAAAGTTAAAGTTTAAAGATGAAAATGAACAAAACTATGTTACAAAAGAAACCTCTCTCGGGTGGACCTGTATTTTCTTCCCCTTTCTCACCGTTTGCCGGGGATCCACAGATGTATGATTCTCGCCTGACTGCAAGTGCTTTGCAAAGAAACTGTCAGGAACAGGGGTCAGTTTCTCATAACGTGGATTCCTTTGGCGTTTGTTCCTTGCATCACCAACTTCAGGGATACTAAGCCACTCTTCCTCAGTGACCTCAGCTAGTTTTCTCTACAAAAAATGCAGACAACACAATTACAGTGCCATAGTTGAAATCAGTGTGTCACTGAAATACAGAGTTTTGATTTCTCCCTCTTTTTCATCCACAACTTCTTGAAAAGTTATTCCTGATGTGCAAATGAAGAACAGACACTCCAAGCGGTCTGGAGAGTCAGACCAAGGCAGTACTTGAACCTAGTCTCCCTAGCTGAAGTCCTATGTTATTCACTGGTACACATTGATTTAATAATTGATATCCAACACACACACTACACAAACATTTTTCTGACTCCCCTCCTCCCCACCATAATTTTCTGGTTTCACCTTTGGAGAACACACATTTTTCTTTCCTTACTTTCAGATCTGAGAACTGCTGCTGAATTTTTGGCCGTTCCATTCGGTACTTTTCAATCTCTTCTTTCTCACGCTGTTCTCTAAAAAAATTAAAAAGGCACAGGCGTCAACCATGCAGGCACCCATTCCTATTTCTAAAAGGGAGATAGCAAGTGCTTTTAATACTTCAGGACCCCAGGTTCAGGCCAAACATATAAGCAGAGAAGCAACAGGCAAGGTTCCAGTGCAGAGGCCCCAGATACAACCAGCATCTCTCTCAATGTTGGAGGGAAAAAATCACCTCCTACCTTCTCTCTTTTCTCCTTTCATCCATCCTTTTATCCAAAGCAGCGTAAATCGCATCAGCTTCCTCGTCATCCTTTTCATAAGGTCCACTGGAGAACAGACTTCCAGCATATCCATTGAACTGTGAATGACAAAAAGGTAGTGTTAACTGCATAACCCCGTTAACCACTAACCACACCCCACAGAACCACAGCCAGTAAGAATAGACAAGCTAAATGGGGCAATGGTCTGAGCACAATGTACATTGCCATCAACGTCAGTCAGGACAGTTAAGGCCACAGACGCATCACCTCATCGTAATTGGTGTCGTTCAGATCTTCGTCGTCATCATCCGCAGCCTGGTTTTTCTTCATCTGATCCCCAACAGTCCTCTTCCCTGGTGGAGCATGGCGGTCATCCACAGGGTCATTTGCATCCCGAGCAGGGCCAATGTCCGAGCGAGTAGTGAAACCTGTAGCACTAGATGGAAGAAAGCAGCCAGTTCAGTATGAGGGAATTGGGGCACAGGACTGGGCACCAGTCCTTCAAATTCAGAAACCCGCTCAAAGTCCTTCCTAAACCCAGGATTGCCAATAACCCCTCAACTGTAGCAAGGGAGAACGGTCCCTGGATGCTCAGGCAGCAAAACACCTGCAAATTTTAAAAGCTAATCTTTACTTTCCAAGGTTACCAGTGTGCCTCATATGAAATTGTTTGAACTTTTATCACCTTTTTTTAATCACACTAGGACATCTTGCAAGTGCGTACATACACTGAATATAAAATACTGAAGGTCTCCAGTGAGTGTCTTAACCTGCACAATATTGGCACCCATAGAATCACAGAACTGTAGAGTTGGAAGGGACCCCCAAGGGCCATCTAGTCTAACCCCCTGCAATGCAGGAATCTCATCTCAAGCATCCATAACAGATGGCCATCCTATACAGGCATACAGTACTTCTGAATGCCAATTGCTGGGAATCACAAGTAGCGACAGCACTGCAGTGCTCAAACCCGGCTTCCCATGGGCCACTGATGCAGCTTTAAGTGCCCAGACCAAGTTTGTTTTTGTTTTTAGAAAACCAAAAATGTGTCTAAGGCTGAATATAAACCAAGAAATCTACTGACTTTTGCTGCTGTGGTACTTTTCATTGCAACCAAGGTCTGGATAATATTTAAAAATATAGATATCCAATATGGATTTTCAAACAAAAACTTATCCAGGGAAGCAGACCTGAGTCACCGTCCTCTGACACAAAGCACATGGCTTTGTTTTTGAACATTTTCCTGCACTGGGGCACAATGGAGTTAGCTGAGTCAGTGTTAAAAAAAGCTTCCTAGGATGCATAGGGTATCTGAGCTTTGTGGGGGAAGAGGAGACACAATACCCGTCTCCCAAAAGCAGGGTTATAAACGCAAAAATGTAAAATATACATCAATAAATAGACTTTCCAAGAAATGAAAGGCATATACATTAATAATAGTAGTAATAATAATAATAATAATAATACAGTAATAATAAAGCCATAGGGTGAGTTTATTATTATTATTATTTATTAAATTTGTACACCGCCCTTCATCCATAGATCTCAGGGCACTTCACAGCATGTTTTCATTGTTTCCTTTTCTTTCCTAACTTGCCAATTTTAAAAAATGGAAAAAAAGAGTACTATTCAGGGAAGCGTGCCGTTTCCTATTACAGAATCACAGAGTTGGAAGGGATCCTTGAGGGTCATCTAGTACAGCCCCCTGCAATGCAGGAATCGGAAGGCAAAAAGAACTCTGCACATGCTCTAGGCGTCGGGCCCTTGAAGCCTTTTAAAGGCCCCACGCAAACACACGCGCCTTGCTCTGCGGAGAAGGCACTCTGCGTATGGTCAGGGGGCGGCACCCTCCATGTGCAACGTGGGCACCTTAGAGGCGAGCAAAGAAACGCTGCAAGGGGGGGGGGAGGGAAACGCCTGACCCGAGGAGGGCCCACTCGAAGAGGCCTCGAGGAGGAAGCCGGGCCGCCGCCTCCTCCCCCACTTCCCGGGGCCGCTGCCCAACTCCAGCACCCGGCCTCGGCCCACTCACCCTCGGCCCAGGCCCGGCACGTAGCCCAGCGGCGCGGGCATCCCCAAGAAGGGCTTCTTCTTCCTGTTCATGGTGCCCGTCAGAGAAGCCGTCAGGCCCGAAGCGCTGCCTCCGCCACCCCCGGAGCCCGCCGTGCTGGAGCCCGACGGAGCCGAGGCCCCGGAGGCCGACGACGAGGCCGACGACGAAGAAGAAGCGGCCGCGGCGGCCATGATGGCGGCTGAGGAGGAGAAGACGCGGCGGGCGGCGAGCGAGAAGAGGGCGGCGAGGAGGCCGGGCCTAGCCGGTCCTGCTCCGCCTCCCTCGCGGAGGGGCGGCCTCAGGTAGGCGGGCTCGCGGCTGCTTCTCCTCAGGCGGCGGGAGCCTCGCTGGGCCTCGGTCGCGCCAGCCGCTCTTCGGGGAGATTCTGAGGGCGGGAAGGCAGGGAGGCGGTGCCGCTCGGAGAGGGAAGGAAGCCGGGGAGGGAAACAGGGCAGTGCCGCTGGGTTGTTGTTTTTTTTTACTTAATTCATCGTCATCCTTATTATTATTATTATTATTATTATTATTATTATTATTATTATTATTATTATTATTATTATTTGGCGCTTCATTTATTAGTACTGTATGCCGCTTTCCCACACACCCGGAAAGTTACCGCGCCCAAAGCAGCAGCGGAAAAAGCGCACTTTTGCTGTCATTGGCGATGGTTGGCATATTTCTATTCTCTGTTTTGCTTATTTTGTAATATTCAAATTGACATATCCCTATTGGTCGATATTGATAGTTACCTTATATTGGTGTTGGTGTTAATTGATATTTTAATGTTTGGCAACTGCACATTTTATTACGACGACAGCATTTTTATGATGATATGTTGATATTCAATATAGTATAGTCATATAACAATATATTGTTGTTTTATTTTGTTTTGCTTATTTTTGTAATATTCATATTGAAATATCCCTATTGGTCGATACTGATACAGTAGTTACCTTATATTGGTGTTGGTTTTAATTGATATTTTAATATCACCTGCACATTTTATTACAACAGCATTTTTATAATGATATGTTGATATTCAATATAGTATAGTAATATAATAATATTGTTATTGTTTTAATATAATAATGTAATGTAATAATGTAATAATATTGTTGTTATTGTTTTATTTTTATATGCAAAATCACCTAGCTGTTTATCTCCTTGACATAAATTTTGATGCACAAAAAGCTAAAAGCAGCTTGCAGCAAAAAAAAGTGGAAAGCGCACTTTTGCTGTAATTGTGATATTTAGCTTATTTTTTAATTGCTGTTTTGCTTATTGTTTAGTTTGTTAATAGTTTTTTTATATTTTATAATTGTGTTATTGATGGTGTGTTAATTATTCTACATGATTTATGCTGTATTTGTGATGTTAAATGATACAGCGGTATATAAATATTTTTATTGTAGAGTTACATTTCTCAACACCTGACCGCCATGTAATTTGAAACCATACCAGGCCCTGCTTAAGCTTTGCAAATGTGCTAGCAATTTTATTGCTGCACCACTAGGAGGAGAGGACACATAAAAGATGGTGGATCTTGACTGTAGCTATGCTTGTGAATCAAGGGCTCTGGAACGTAATCTGGCGGCCGCAGAAGCTGTTAAATCTGAGCCCCGCAATATACTACTACCTGATATATTTTGCATTAGTAAACGTGTTCCATGAGTGAAATAAGAGGGTTCAAATGAGAAGGCAATTGTTAATTACAAGACTGGTTAGAAAGAGAGGCTATATTCCTGTGGCTACAACTGTGGGAGCCTGCCGTTTGGTGTGTACGCTGTATTCTGCTGAAGAGAGTGGGACTCGCTTTCAAAAAACATGCATAGGATTGCACTATGACAGTCAATGTGCTGTCTGGATTCCAACTCTTGCCAGTCCCAAAGCAACATGGCTAATGGTCAGCGATGCTGGTGGTGGCTGAAGCTGCTGGGAATTATCGTCAAAACATTTGCTGAGCACCAGGTTGGGGAAGACTGTGCTAACAAATTAGCTGGATGCTTGTCGTTTGGCAAAGTATCCTAAAACGTGTACATTTGGGTGTCAATTTGCATAGATTTGCTCAATGGAGGCTGCTTTTCTCTTATTATTGGGGGGGGGGTTGCTTTTCAGGAAGTCTTTAGAGAGATTTAAGAGGTGAGATTAGTGTTCAGGTGGCTTCCAGTCTGCTTGTATAATGTCGAGCAGCAAGTGAGCTCTCTTGTAAACAAAGCTCCGGAATGGCTGATTAAAACCGTACGCATTTTATTTCAAATTTGGCATCATGGTGAAGAAACACGCGCCATAGTATAGCGGTTATCAATTCAATTGAGAAAATGGGTTTTTTTAAAATCCTGCTTATTTTGACCAAGATTAATGTATAATTGAGACGGTGGCAACCGTCTGCGGCTTGGTCTGATAAAACATCCCACAGTAGCGATGGGTGCGCACAGCGATGTGAAGTGTGCAGATGCTCTGAAATGTTCCAAGTCTGGTTAATGAACAGGTAGTAAGGCAGAGATGGGAAGGCCACTGCTTTCCTATCCTTGGCCTAAGATGTCTTAAAGGAAGTCAAGGAGTTTGTATGGAGGCCCCGTTGTGGTTGTTTGTGAGATCAGATTATCATCGGCGTGGAAATTTAAATCCTGCGCTCAGTTGTGAGCAGGCTAAACATGCCTCTGTCTAACCTACTTCAGAGAGTCTGTCTTCATGTATGCCTTCTCAGGTCTGCTTGGATGGAACGGGATACAAATGATTATTGCCGTACAGTATCTCTCTCGAATTGCAATGTGGTTTGTAATTGCTTAGAGTTCGTATTGTATTGAGAAAGTACACACAAACACACACACACAATATATGTTTGTGCGTGCGTGCATGCTGCTGCTGATTTGAATACGCAACAATTAAAAACAGACCGGCAGAAATATTGAGCGTTCTCTCTCTGAACCCCATAAAACACTGCCAGATCTACTGTAGGAATTAAGAAATGGCCAAATAGCACCATCTTCTGGGCATTTAGGGTTTGAGATTCATATTTCACTCTCCTCCACCATAATTTATTTCTGTCTGCGACTTAAAATCTCTTTTTTGTGCCCTTGAAGTGTAAAACAATAAATATCCCCCCCACTACCTTTATGTTGGTATATACTTGACTTAACAATCTAATGTGTATTTCTTTTCAATTGTTGTTTTTTAGGTCTCTGACTCCAGTTCTGAAAAGTTGTTCAACACTGTTGCAAACAAAGGTAAGAGTATAATCCTCCCAGATCTGATTCCAGGCCTGCCTGTTTGCTGCATCACATCTTTGTATGTGCAGTCACAAATTAAACCAAACGTTTTGTGCTCAGAATCTCCAGTTTTTCCTGAGACACTCCCAGCTGTTTGGTATTTTTGAGCCATTCTGCTGAAAAGTATTTTTTTTAAAAAATGTTAGAAATCTACACAACACACCAGCACCACACATATATTTTAAACATGACGGTGCCACTATAACAGCCATGGCTCACCGCCCCCTCCCCCCTGGCAAAAAAAGGCATCAAGGGAGCTGTAGCATTATTAGGGACGCGGGTGGCGCTGTGGGTTAAACCACAGAGCCTAGGGCTTGCCGATCAGAAGGTTGGCGGTTCGTTCGAATCCCCATGACGGGGTGAGCTCCCGTTGCTCGGTCCCAGCTCCTGCCAACCTAGCAGTTCGAAAGCATGTCAAAGTGCAAGTAGATAATAGGTACCACTACAGCGGGAAAGTAAATGATGTTTCCGTGTGCTGCTCTGGTTCGCCAGAAGCGGCTTTGTCATGCTGGCCACGTGACCTGGAAGCTGTACGCTGGCTCCCTTGGCCAATAACCCCAGAGTCGGTCACGACTGGACCTAGTGGTCAGGGGTCCCTTTACCTTTATCCCCCTCATGGAGCTGCAATTCCCAGAGTACCATGGGAAGAGGGATTGTTAAACCACTCTGGGAATTGGAGTTCTGTGAGAGAAATAGGGGTCTCTTAGAAACTCAACACCCTTAAGAAACTATGGTTCACAGCTGTGACTGTTAAAGTGGGTATCACAGTGCTTTTAATGTATGGTGCGCATGAATCCTTTCATAAAGTATATATGGATGGCCAGGCATGAATTCATATGATGTTCAGAAAGAGCATTAAAAAGGCTTCAGTTTTGAGCTCATTTCAATAACATGTCGATTTGGGGAATGTTTAAATATGCTTTGCCTCTTGATCCGCTTGTGTGATTGATACAGAATTATGAATTGCCAGTTTGTAGGGCAGGCAGTTACCGTTACATTATATCTGGAATGTTTGTGGCAGCAGTTGTATCCTGGAAAAGCCTGGCAGCCTTTGTAGAGGTGGGGCTGCATCTTAATGGTGGAATGCTTTGCTTGATCCCTAGTAGCTCCAGTTTAAAAGTATCATGTGATGGGAAGGGCCCTTCCACATGAAACAAAACACAGGAGAGCTGTGAGCAGTCGATGTAGACAAGATGCCCAGAATCTACTCTAGGTGAACCAGTGACCTATCTCACTAGAAAGCGGATTCATACCTTGAGGTGCCTATACAGGCAATGCCAGGAACAGTGAATGCACAATTTATTTAAGGGCAGTATAAGCTTAGTTTATATCAGGGGTTCCCAAACTAAGACCCGGGGGCCAGATGCGGCCCAATCACCTTCTAAATCCGGCCCGCGGACGGTCCGGGAATCAGCATGTTTTTACATGAGTAGACTGTCCTTTTATTTAAAATGCATCTCTGGGTTATTTGTGGGGCCTGCCTGATGTTTTTACATGAGCAGAATGTGTGCTTTTATTTAAAATGCATCTCTGGGTTATTTGTGGGGCATAGGAATTCGTTCATTTTTTTTTTTCAAAATATAGCCCGGCTCCCCACAAGGTCTGAGGGACAGTGGACCGGCCCCCTGCTGAAAAAGTTTGCTGACCCCTGCATAAAAATGAATAAATAAGGAAACAGAGAGATTGATGAACCAATCCATCTTTTAGTCTTATTTTGTTTCCATCAGTTGCTGGGTGGATTTGATTTAAATCAAATCGATTTAAATCACGATTTAAATCACTAGTCAGTAAGACTTGATATAAATAATTTTTTTACAGAAAGAATCATTCTTGCTGGTATAATCTTAATATTTACAACCAGATGAAGGTTTCATTTTCGGAATATTTTTCAGAGTAGTTTTTACAGTTATATCAAAAATTACTGATTTCGTTATACTATTAGAAATACATAGATAATTATGAAATTATTGTTTATATTTGGACAACTTTTCTGCTGTACTTTATTGGCAGGAGAAAAATAAGCATTTCCTTAATAACAACTTAAACAATTTATTTAACTGAAACAATAACATTATAGCATACGTATCCATGTTTGTTAACTGGTGTGGTTAAACGATTTAAAAAAACAACAGACTGCACACTTTAAAAACTTAAAACAAATTCTTATTACCTGATGAATAGCCTTTGGACTATAATGTAACTTAAATAGACAACTATCTTTAGAAAGATTTTTCCTCCAAAGGCATTTTATTTTAAAAATCTGATTTAAATTTTTAAAAATCCGTTTTTTATGATTTCTTTTTTTTAAAAAAAAATTATCCACTGTGATCAGTTGCAAGTCAGATATCTCTGCCAAGCTTACAAAGTAGGACAGGAATAGCAACAGCCCTTCCCTGCTATTATTCATCCCCAGCATCTGGATCAAGGTACACTGCGTCTCAACATGGAGGTTCATTTAGCTATCATGGTTATTAGCTGCCGGGGATTCATCCTCTGTGAATTTGCCTAGCCCTCTTTCCAAACCTTCTGAGCTAATAACATAAGCTGCCTTGCACAATATCAAGGCTGTGGATGGTAGACATCTAAGTTTTGCTCAGAGTAGAAATTACATAACATGATTAAGTTAGATCCATAGACTGGAATAGGCCTATGACTTAGCAGAATACCACCCTAAATATTCATCTAATCAGTACTGTACACTGACTGGCAGCATCTCTCTCCAGGATCTTTTGCATCCAGTTATTTCGTCTGGAGAGGCCAGAAATTGAACCTGGAACCTTCTGCATGTATGCAAGCTACCATCAGTGTGTCTCAGTGGGTTTACTCCTAGGTAAACGTGCACAAGATTGCATCCTTACAAATGTGTAAATGCCAATTGGGCCCTGTTTTCCTCAAGAGTGGCTGGGGAAACCCAGCCAGATGGCGGGGTATAAATAATAAAATTATTATTATCATTATTATCATTATTATTATGAGGGCACTAGGAGAAGGGGACGACAGAGGATGAGATAGTTGGACAGTGTTCTCGAAGCTATGAACATGAGTTTGACCAAACTGCGGGAGGCAGTGGAAGACAGGAGTGCCTGGCGTGCTATGGTCCATGGGGTCACGAAGAGTCGGACATGACTAAACAACTAAACAACAACAATTATTATCATTATTATTATTATTATCATTCAGTGGACACCAGACTGTGAAAGGGCTGGTAAGCAGCCTTACTAGCCTTGCCCTCTAGATCAGCGTTTCTCAACCACTGTTCCGTGGCACACTAGTGTGCCGCGAGACACTGGCTGGTGTGCCGCGACGTGCCGCGACGAGCGATTTGCATTGTCACATGCCTGGCGGCCGCCAATATACAGCACTTACCCGCCGGAAGGCAATATTTCTCCTCTTTCCCAAAGCTCAGTGCAAACGAGCCTGGCGGCCGCCAATACACAACACTAACCCGCCGGAAAGCAATACTGTATTTGGCAAGTGTTTCTTACAGTCATAATTATAATATAGGGCGGCACAGAGTTAAATTTTTTAACCATTTTAATGGTGGTGTGCCTCGTGATTTTTTTCACGGAACAAGTGTGCCGTGGCCCAAAAAAGGTTGAGAAACACTGCTCTAGATCACATCAGAAATTCCCCCAGGAAGCATGCAATTTGTATTGGTTTGAAGAGTCCTACAGCTGAACAGTAGCCACCATTCCGACTCTAAAATTCTTTATTCTGTTATTCACATCCAAACATCTGCATTTGGGCTATTGTGCATAAATGAATTCCAGCGTGGAAATTAAACAGCACAGCACAAATTATCTGCTCTACCGAGCACAGTAAAAAGTGAATAAAAGGCCCATCACCCCCCTGAAATGAACACAGGAATATGCAGGACGCTGTCTTATACTGAGTCAGACCATTAGTCCTTATAGTTCTGTATTGTCTACACTGACTGGCAGCAACTCTCCCGGATTTCAGGCAAGGGTCTCTCCCATCCCTACCTGGGATTGAACCTGGGACCTGCTTGCAGAGCAGAGCTAACATCCTTGTTGGGGACCGACTGCCAAACATTTTAGTCAGGTGTAAAAGGCAAAAACTCAGGGGGGCATTTTGCACAAAAAGAGGTTTGCATGCCTCTTACCGTATTTCTGCTTTCCACCAGATGGAGTACCCCTCCCCCCTCTAAACAACCTTTTCCATAGGAGGTTGCAGAGGAAGCTAAAGGTTACTTTTTGATACTTTCACTTAGGATGCCCCAGTTTCCAGAGCAGATGATGTGAAGGCTTCATACTCTTCTCTCCCCCTCCCACCCCCGTTTCTTCTATTTTCTTTCTTTTTCTCCATTTGTTCTTTTAAAAACCTCTGGCCGAAATTAATTCAGCCCTCAAGGGGGCAAGTTCTTCACAGCTTGAGTAAAATACTATACGCTTTTCAGCCGAGCAATCTTAGCCTAGCTTTGTTCAGTAACTGGGGAGGATTCTCATCTATGTGGCCTTTATGAGAAAATCAATATATTTTAGCTCTTCTGTATGAAGTTTAAATTTAATCTATGTGGATGATTTTCCCCCTGGCCTTGCTTATTTAAGAAATAATATCCATAGCTCAGGTGTATGCAGAGCAGTAAACCAAGCCTGTTCTTCATTAAATGTTGGAGCAAAGGTGTTTAATCTGACAGCAAACTCCATTTATAACTGCTCTGGAGCCATGAAAATTGATTCCATTGTCGGATGAGAGAGCAATTTCACAGATACATTCCTGTTTCAAGAAAGGTTTCTCTACTGGTCTTAGTTGCGCTAGCCTTTTTCTTTCCTCTGAAAGTTATATCTACTTCATCTTCTGTGATTCCAAGCTCATGGAAATTCATAAACACATAATAACTCTGCTGAATCAGACCAATCCAGGCTGTTGATGGGAGACAACTGGTCGGGTGAAGACCAAAACCACATTTGTCTAAACAGCAAATGTGTGTGCAAAAAAGGGAGTTGAAAGAGAGAGCATGTTCAGGCTTTTTGCCTGCAGGGAATTGGTTTCAGAATTTGTGGCCTAATGCTGATGTCCTGTCCTCCCCTTGTCTGTCTGTGTGCTTGCTTCTGTGCCTCTTATAATGCCTGCTCAATGTGTGCATTTCTAAACAGGCATGCTATTGCAAACACACAGGGGAAGCCTCCTATGCTCTCTTCTTCAAAGGAAACTTTATAAAAGCTACCCTAAATTTTCCAGAGACAAAAAGCACACAAAATAGCTCTTTGAAGGGAGCCATGGGGTGCTTGCAAAGCTTTTAGATTTCAGTCCTTCAGCTCTACTTTGGAAGAGAAAGAGAGACTGCTAGTGGGGCACTAATAGCTTTCAAGGAGGTGTAAATGGCAGCTAAAGGGACCTTAGCAGCACAGGCATAATAATATATCTTAAGAGTCCTAATTAGGCTTCTTTGTAAACATTCACTTGTCTGGTCACCTGTGGTGAGTGAAAATGGCCTCTAGGTGATCAGGCATTGGAAGCTTTTTTTTACAAAGTTGCAAGAGAGTTTATCTTCCTCCTCCCCCATTTTTGTTTTTCTAAGTGATCAATGCTACCCAAATAACTGTGGTGTCCACGTATGGACAGTCAGGTTCATAACTATTACTTTTTAGACTGCAGCCTTGCAGTCAGGGACTGCTTTGTTTCAACTGATTGTATGTATGCCAATCTGGGAGTCTTTTTTTGGCTGAAGAACAAGGTACAAATGCTCTAAATAAATAGTATCTATGTTTATTGACTTCTTTGTCTCTTGTAGCTTCATAAGCCAGGCTGCTGTCACCTCCTGACCTTTTTTTGCACCTTTCACCATACAATGTTCCATGCTTTAGTGCAGCGTTTCTCAACCGCTGTTCCGCGGCACACTAGTGTGCCGCGAGACGCTGGCTGGTGTGCCGCGACGTGCGGCGACGAGAAGGGCGATTTGCATTGTCACGTGCCTGGCGGCTGCCAATAAACAGCGCTGACCCGCCGGAAAGCAATATTTCTCCTCCTCTTTCCCAAAGCTCAATGCAAACGAGCCTGGCGGCCGCCAATACACAGCACTCACCCGCCGGAAAGCAATATTTGGCAAGTGTTTCTTACAGTCATAATTATAATATAGGGCGGCACAGAGTTAATTTTTTTTAACTTTTTTAATGGTGGTGTGCCTCGTGATTTTTTTCACGGAACAAGTGTGCCGTGGCCCAAAAAAGGTTGAGAAACACTGCTTTAGTGCAAAACAGGAATTCACCCCTCTGCATCATTCCATTCCTTATTTGCACCTCTGAGGAGTCTTCAGATCTGTCAGGCAGACAGGCACAGGTGCCATGTGGCTCATGGAGGTGAGGTGGGCCAGATTTGTTCATATGAGAGACTTCCCCCTCCCCCAAAAGCATACGGAATGCCCTAAAAAATGATTTTGCTATATTGAGCTATTTCAAAAAAAAAATTGAAAAAAATGGTTACACATCAGACACCAGCTGTTTTTGTGAAATATTCTGTTATAAAGTGCCCCTCGAAGGGCCAGACTTGACCATATGCTGGCAATGCATAAATAGGCTTCCAAGGATAAGAACAGCAAGAGAAAGGCTGCTTAACTCTCTTCTCTGCCTTCCCCTTCAGCAGCACCACCCTAGCTGCTTTCCCATTCCTGGAGAAAGTGATAGGAGAGGCCCATGTCTTTTCCACACTCATTTGTCATTCATCTCATTTATTTATTATACAGTACTGCATTTATAACCCACGTTTTTTTCCAGGGAACTCAAGGTGGCATACATGGTTCACCCCTTCTGCCTTTAATCCCCACAACAACCCTGGTAGGTCAGGCTGAGAGGCATTGAATGGCCCAAGGTCACCGACTGAGCTTCATGGCTAAGTGGGGATTCAAACCCTGGTCTCCCAGGTCCCAGACACTCTGACCACAACACCATGCTGCTTCTAGGAGTGTGCAAGGGCTGCATTTGCCTGTCAGCAGCTCCAGAGTTTCTGTTTCTGCATAATGGCGCAACTTGTCGTGCATTCTGGGAAATTCCTGGGGGGGGAAATGGCAGCTGTTTGAAATAAGGCAGCTGCTAGTGCAGACTGCCACCCCCCCCACTCCCCAGAATGCCCCAGAACAATGCAACTTCCATGGAATTATGGGGGAAATAAAATGGCAACTGCCAGGATCACCCACAGAAATATTTGTTGTTGTTGTTTAGTCATTTAGTCGTGTCCGACTCTTCATGACCCCATGGACCAGAGCACGCCAGGCACTCCTGTCTTGCACTGCCTCCCGCAGTTTGGTCCTATGCAATATTTTTCTTTACAGCATCGGACTTTCCTTTCGCTTCCAGGCATATCCGCAACTGAGCGACCTTTCAGCTTTGGCCCAGCCCCTTCATCAGCTCGGAATCTACTTGTACTTGTCCTCCGCTCTTCCTCAGTAGCATGTTGGACGCCTTCCGACCTGAGGGGCTCATCTTCCAGCGTCATAACTTTTATATGCCTGTTGTCTTTGTCCATGGAGTTTTCTTGGCAGGGATACTGGAGTGGCTTGCCAGTTCCTTCTCCAGGTGGATCACGTTTAGTCAAAACTCTCCACTATGACCTGTCCATCTTGGGTGGCCCTGCATGGCATAGCTCATAGCTTCTCTGAGTTATTCAAGCCCCTTCGCCACGACAAGGCATTGATCCATGAAGGGGTAGAAAACTAGTCTGTTAGTATCTGCCACAGGAGTTGGCCGAATTGCTGGTCAAAAGACAATTGGCACGAGTAATGAAATAAATATTATTTAAGTGATTATGAGATTAAGTGATTATGAAATAAATGTGAGAGATCTATAAAAACAAAAACAAATAGATTAATGAAACAGGGATGGTGGGGGTGGAATAATATTCCACACCCCTAGTCTGCCTCCTAGAAAATCTCTCTGGCTTCCAAAGTTTTGCAACTACCACAAGAAAAAGGAATGGTACCCCGTTTAATGGCCAAACCCATAGGGATGGAGAGCGAGAAAATGACTCAAAATGCCATATAGCTATCAAAGGAGGTTTCAATGTCACCAGTAATGAGTCCGGGCTCCCTCCTCAGGACTCTGAGTGGTTCTGAGAATTCGTTTGTTCTCGGCTGAAATCAGTGACATTCTTATTCATTATTATTTGCTCTGTGCTGGCAGAGCGCCCAGGACTTTCCAGCCAATGTGTTAAGACCTGGAACATCAATAAACAAGTGACATTCTCCCCACCCCCACCCTCCCACCCCGCAAGCGCTGGAGAGAGAAATGGGATGCGGAGAGAGACCGTGGTGAGGTTTTCAGTTCAACTGTTTCTCCCAGGAAAATAATTTTGCAGCAGGGCTGTTCCAGAACTGCAAGTTCTACCAGCATCCATATCCTGCCCTGCCCCTGGGACGTCCACATGTGTCAGAGGACTCTCTCCTGTACAGATTTGGCCTGCTGCAAAGTCAGTACGATGCCTTTTCTCATGCCCAAACTCTGCGAGTCATGACGAACATGGAGGGAGCAATAGTTGGAAACAGGGGCCGTCTTTAGCATATGTGCGGCCAGTGTGCATAGATCCACCCAGCGCCCCCAAATTAACTTTTATTGAGCTTTTTTGGGAGGGGGGGAGCCAAAGTTGTTGACCTTTTTTTAGGGGAGAAATCGATCACCTATAACAACGACACAGCAGAAAGACTGCTTTTGTTTCCTGACTTGTTGGGAATATTTTACGCTACAGAGTAACAGAGCAATGGGGGGGGGGCTGGGGCTTTTGCTCCATTGCTTTTCACTGCCGCCAATCGAGGGACCGGTATACAGTAGGTATACATTTGGCACACACACAAACACACCCGAATTTGGTGCCCGGGTGCCCTGCACCTCTTGCCGCCCCGGATAAAAACGGCCCTGGTTGGAAAGGTCCCCCAAGGGTCACCTGGCCCAACCTCCTGCAATGCAAGAATCGCAACCAAAGAATCCCTGACAGATGGCCATCCAACATCTGCTTAAAAGCATCCAATGAAGAAGCCGCCACCTTCCAAAGGAGTCCATGTGGGAATGTTAGGGATGTGGATTAGGATATATTATTAGATAGATCCTATCCAAGTTTGTGTTAGCAAGCTTCCACTATCAGCAGAGTGACATTCCCCTTTTGTGCGCAGCAAAGCGTGAGCGTTAGGCTTGTTAGAACCTCTGCAACAATATTATACTTCAATATTATACTTCCTGGCAAATCCCCTTTGTCCCTTTTAAAAGAAATACATGACACAATAGTATTAAAATAAGATAGAGTTTACTCACATGACATCCTGAGTTAACAGCGTAATCTCAGAAAGCCAGGCTTACGTAGAAAAGTTACAGATATGTACCGGTACATGTGGAGACTACTTAGTAAAGTGGTCTCTCTCTTGGCAGCAAGCCAAGAGGGATAACCATCCTAACTGGAGATTCTCTGGAGATGTGTTCCCGTTGAAGGAGAGAAGGCTAAGAGAGAGAATGGCTGCTGGCTAGGGGCTTTTGTCTCCCAGCTAATCCATCTCATCTGCATATCTGGAGGAATAGGAACTTAGTCAGGTGTTCCCCCAGGTGAGCCCCTCCTAGTGGACACTCTAGGAACTGTTGTGACTTGTCTGCCCCAGTGTTCCACCCCACAGTCCATTCCACTGTCTCTGGAATCTGGCTCTTACCACCAGAAGGTTGTTCTTGGTGATTAGTCGGAATCTCCTATCTTGTAATTTGAATCCATTGGCCCAGGGTCTGCCCTCTGGAGCAGGAGAAAACAGGTTGATGGCTATGGGGTGCCTGTTGCAGCTCTTGTAGCAGGCTGTCATTTTGGTTCTCTTCCCCAGATGCTATAACTTAAAATGTGTTGGAGGGAGGAAGTTACTGAGTTGTTTTTGTTTTTGTTTCAATTATGTATTTTGTGTTCTTATATCGTGATTTTATCTTGTGAACCACCTTGAGACCTGCAGGTATAGGGCAGTACACACACTTAATTAATAATAAAATAACTTCTATGCAATACCCTGCCAAACATCCACCTTCAGATATTGGCAAAGTCCAATCCCGAGAGCTGAAGAGGCAGAAATAGGAAATAGGCAGACATCACCATTGTCTGGAAATGCCTTGACCTGGCTAGAAGCGGCCAAATGTGCAGGAGCTCCCGCCCCTGTTAGTGGCTGTTCCAGAGAGGGAATGTCAGCACTAGAATCATAGAGTTGGAAGAGACCACAAGGGTCATCCAGTCCAACCCCCTGCCAAGCAGGAAACACCACCAAAGCATTCTTGACATATGCCTGTCAAGCCTCTGCTTAAAGACCTCCAAAGAAGGAGACTCCACCACACTCCTTGGTAGCAAATTCCACTGCCGAACAGCTCTTACTGTCAGCACTCAGCACATTTATCATGTTGCTGAAATACTCTCTCCTTGTTGCAGCCAAAAACCGGGAGCGTGTCTTCTGGGCCACACGCCCATGCCGGTCATATGACCTGCACGAGAGCATGTCACCTAAAAACAGGATGTCTTGATTTAGTCAGGGCAGTTGAGGGATATGCTGGGTGCGCTAGTATCTTTTGCATCTCGACACCCTTGGCCTGTCCTAGTCCCTTCTCTACTGATTATCTAAATGCTAGGAAAACAGTGGGTGTGGTGGTCTAGATTTCAAAAGCAACGTTTGTGCAAGGGTATCTCAGCAGAGATATGGGAGCAAGGGAATGAGAGGCAGAGCCAAAAGGAGCCAGATATCCCACCAGGCAACGGAGGTTGAGAATCAGAGTTTCTTCTCCTATATGGGCCACCTTCCCAGGTTGACAAGCCCCATGTGCCCCTCACTTCCCTCTACATCATGTGCAGAAACCGCCTTCTTGACCATTGGACCCGCTATTGGTCTGCTCTGCTCTATTCAACGGAGCCTGTCTTCGCATACAGGCTGAGTCCCTAACTCACTGAGGGTTTGAGACCCATCGGCAACCTCACCTGGTTTAGCTGGCCATTCAAAGCCGTTCCCGGGGTGTGATTGCTGTCACACGCTGACAGCTTCTAGGAGCCACAGGCGAGAGCTGAGCGCAGGGTGGGGACCAAAGGTGGACCCAGGAAGGAGCACAATGTGTCCCCACCAGAGATACTATCCCTCATATAATTTCTTTTCTTTTTTATAAAATTAATCTTTATTAATTATTTTCAAACATAAACAGAAATCAAAGGGGGGAAATGAAACAATTTTTTCAGAATACAAAATAATCACATTCGAAAAACAAAATACATGGTTGGCTGACTGGGTGGCAACATGAAGAAGTGCCCTCTTGTTAGAAAAGAGGACACACTGCAACATTTTGTTGCAGGCTGCACAAGTTGTGTTTTGCCCATATACCAACTCCATTATAACCTGTGTGGAAGTAAGATTGGCAAAACTCTCAGTCGGGAGGGTAGCTTGGAGATTGTTCCTCATTCGTGTTGGTGGGCCCTTCCAAAATCCAAGGTCAATAGAATTGCTAATGCAATTCATGAACTTGCAGGAGAGGGACGTTTGCCACGGGTGAGGAGCCCTGGTTATGTTCCTAATAGTTATCAAACTTTGAATTTTCCAACAGCTTTATTTAACATAAAGAAAACAACAAGAGCCCTGTGACAGGCAGGATCTGATAAGAAAAATTTGTTCTCGGTGCAGCTTGCATCGTACAAAGCTACAATACCGGAAAATAGATGCAAAGGGCCAGATACCCACTCTTCGTAAACAGGGAAGATTCCATTAAATCAACTAAAGTGATGCCACTTAGCACCAGATGAGATATGGCCCATGAAAAACAGCAATTTTCTCCCTGACAAAGGAAGTGGGGAGAATCCTAATAGATTCATCCCAGACAGAACAAAAGGCATGTACATGCATTTAAATAACTTAAGATTCCCCCCTTTTTTGTTGCTGATTAATTACAAAGCCTGCTCTTTTTCTGCATTTGCAATTAAGACATGGGGCAGGAAAGGAAGACTTCATTTAAAAGAAGGACACATATAATAGTATCTGAGATTTCCTGCGTCAGAGATCTGGAGGCATTGGAAGGCCTAGGAAAGAGGGAAGAGATTGGTGTGAGGAAGATGCTGCTTTGGGACACAGAAATGTCAGTCATAAAACAGCGTCAACTTCATAAAGCAGTAAAGGAATCTGTGAGCCCTCTAGCTCACCTCTACCATCGTTGCTCTCAGCGCAGCAAGAGAGAGCTGTCTGTGGACAGACGCTTCTGCATATAGATGCTCTTGCCGGACTGAAATCCGGTATGTGTAATAAAACTGCTCCTTTCCCCTTATGGGTACCCAATAGCCCTTATAGAGTCCTTTTGTAGGTTCTCTATCAGTAGGAGAAAATAACAGAGACCAACCAGAGAATATTGAGAAGCAAAGCAGCTAGTAAGCCTGATCTTTATTAACTGTTGCAACAGGGTGCTCCCCCACACGCAGAAGAGAGGAGGACCCAGAACAAAGGTGTGCCCACCCTTATATAGATATTTTAAATTGCCCGCCCTAGAGCCCAAGACCACCCCCAGAAACATCATACCTTGTTGTTTAGTCGTTTAGTCGTGTCCGACTCTTTGTGACCCCATGGACCAGAGCACGCCAGGCACTCCTGTCTTCCACTGCCTCCCGCAGTTTGGTCAGACTCATGTTGGTGGCTTCAAGAACACTGTCCAACCATCTCGTCCTCTATTGTCCGCTTCTCCTTAAGCCCTCCATCTTTCCCAACATCAGGGTCTTTTCCAGGAAGTCTTCTCTTCTCATGAGGTGGCCAAAGTATTGGAGCCTCAGCTTCACAATCTGTCCTTCCAGTGAGCACTCAGGGCTGATTTCCTTCAGAATGGATAGCTTTGATCTTCTTGCAGTCCATGGGACTCTCAAGAATCTCCTCCAGCACCATAATTCAAAAGCATCCATTCTTCGGCGATCAGCCTTCTTTATGGTCCAGCTCTCACTTCCATACATCACTACTGGGAAAACCGTAGCTTTAACTATACGGACCTTTGTCAGCAAGGTGATGTCTCTGCTTTTTAAGATGCTGTCTAGGTTTGTTATTATAACTACTTAATTCCTGAATCTAGGTCACAGGTCACAGGCTTACACCCTGTTCATATCTTGAATGTGCCCTTAATTAAGACAGGATTTGTGAGGAAAGAGACAACTTTGACCTTGCAGTGAAATATTTGAGGTCAATTTGTTCAGGATCTTTTCTATGGGGTTTCAGACATGAGGTTTATATATACAGTTATTTTAAGTATATATATATACCTTAAAATTCCTATAACAATGTAGATGAAAAATGTACAGTGCATGTCTTCTCTGCCTACTCACTCTCAGATTACTGTACTCAGAGTCTTCCATACCGGAGTTTGTTGTGACTTTCTTACTACCGGAGTTGGGCAATTCTGTCCATGTGGGTTCCTCTCTGTTTCTGATTCTTCCAAGGAATTTGAAGAAACCCAAACGAATTGTGATTTTAATACGGATGGTGTGAGTTGTGGGTTGTTGGGCTGTGTGTGCGTGCAACACATGGCACACATACTCACGGCTCACAGCCTCTGAAGGCATCCAAATGTAGGCAAAACCCACCTACTCCACCTCGGGAAATAGGGCAAAGTCATGCGAAACTAACGTTTCACCCACCACCTTGCTTCCAAATGGCATCCGGTGCCCACACTTAGACCATGGCTGCCGCTTCTACCTCAGGAACTCACATGCTGAGTTGGTGACAAGAGACAGAGTCATCCAGATTGGCACGATTGGGTGACAGACATTCTGACTCATCCAAAATTGCGATGGTTGGGACCGTCACACCAAATTGGGTGATCGTTAAGTTGGCTGCAATTTAACACTCAGAGGAGGTGAAGGGGGAAATACTCTGGAAGGAGGTTTCACCCCAGTATGTGTGGTTAAACATGCCTCCCTTGTCTCAGTGAGCCCTGTAAATAAGAGTCTCTTCAAGTTATGGGCTGTTATTGTTCAGTTCACCTCAGTGAAGTATCATTCAGTTTCTTTTCTCTCTAGGCACCGTCTACTTCAGGGGTAGGTAACCTAAGGTCCGTGGGCCGGATGCAACCCAATCGCCTTCTCAATCCGGACTGCAGATGGTCTGGGAATCAGCGTGTTTTTACTTGAGTAGAATGTGTCCTTTTATTTAAAATGCATCTCTGGGTTATTTGTGGGACATAGGAATTCGTTCATTTTTCCCCCTCTTCAAAACATAGTCCTGCTCCCCATAAGGTCTGAGGGACAGTGGACCGGCCCCCTGCTGAAAAAGGTTGCTGACTCCTAGTCTACTTTATTCCAGTCACTCTGCTAACAGTCTGTCTGTGGCCACACACCCAGCACTTACATGTGGCCCTTGGGAAGTTGCCCATGAGGGAATGTGGCCCTTGGGCTGAAATAAATTCTGCACCACTGATGTAGAAAATACTGAGCTAGATGGACAAACAGTCTGACTCGGTATAAGTCAGCTTCCAACGTAGGTCCATGCCAAGAACATGATTGCTGTCTGCATATCTGGAAAAGGGAAGGGGGAGAGAGGCACATTCTCTCACGCTGCTGAGTGCGCACTAAACAATCCCAGCTGTAGGCCTAGGGAAATATATTTCCCCACCAAATAAATACATACACAGATCCTAGGAGATTAAACTTAATCCCTACATTTCTTTATATTAGACTACAGTTTCCGAAATTTGTAAATAAAGCCGTTGGAACAAGCTTGTTTCCAAAAGATTATTTTTTCCCATCTGTCCCTCGACCGCCCCTAAATCTGATGGCGAATTCTTGAGGTTGGTTTCCCCTCCTGGTGTATTGCAGAGTTCTTTGGGATACAGAGATAAGCATCGCCTAGGAACAGCTGGCAAAATGGATAAGTTCCTCTGTAGGCAAGCGGTTGTTTGTTTAGGTCTTGCATGTATCGGAAAGGTTTAGAAAAATATGTTCTCTTGGGAGCTGTCTTAGTAATAGTCCCATGGGCTTACTCTCTCTGCCTCTCCCTTTCTTTTCCTTTTAAACCACCCACCTTAACACAAGCAGCTTTTTCGAGTACAAAACATTTTCTGAAGACTCAGCCTAATTAAGCCTTAAAGCAATTTTGTTTCCTGCAGCAGCCACCGCAGGTTGTCCTGGGATGCGAGAAGCTTTAATTTTCACTTTCAGTCTCCTCAGAGATGGAGAGGGGTTTCTGCAATGGAAGCACACTTGAAGATGGAACAGCATTCTTGGCAATCAGCCCTATTACAAGCTTATTTTAGGGGCTAGTTTTCCCAGAAACCGGCACTTGCTTCTGACAGCTTTGACTTCATTTCCTTAAAAATTTCACAACACTATTATTTTTCCTGCTTTGACTCTCCCTCAACAAAGCTGCTTTGACTCTCCCTCAACAAATCACTGCATTTCTCGCACCCCCTTTCCCTTTCTATCATTCCAGAGAATAAGAGTCTCTTGCATGGTGGGCAAAAGCCGAGTGTAATTTCCATCCATGATTGAACAGTGACGCAAACACTCTGATTTTTCATTTCAAAGCTTTGCAGAAATTAATACAGATAGACCCCAGATTAATCCACCCTCCCCTGCTTTGGAGAGGAAATATTCAGGCAGCTGAAACCATTGTTCGTTTGAGGAAGGGACACAATAGGAAGTCCCACTTAGCATTAGAGCAGTGTTTGCAGCAGTTTAAACCACTCTGTGTGCATTGCTACATTACTTACTTATTTGCTTATTTAGAAAGAAGCAATGTTTTTTTCTGTGTCCAGTACAGGGACAGGCCCCTGGCTGCAAGCTTACAATTGAATAGGCAATATACAAAATGGAGGGAAAGGAGGGAAAGGGATGAGGAAGGATCAGGAGACAAAGCAAATTGAGGGTGAAGGGCCATAGCTGTCAGGAGCAAGCATGGGCGTAGCCGGGGGGGCAGCTGCCCCCACCAAATCAAATACAGTCATACCTCTAGATACGAATGCTGCGGGTTGCGTACAACAAGGGTGACGAACGCGGCAAACCTGGAAGTAACGGAATGTATTACTTCCGGGTTCAGCGGTTCGCGCATGCATAGAAGCGTCGAATGACATCATGCGCATGCACATAAGCGCCGAATCGCGACCCGCGCGTGCGCAGAAGATCTGGCACAGGTTGCGTACTGCTCTGGATGTGAACGGGGCTCCGGAATGGATCCCATTCGCATCCAGAGGTACCACTGTAAATATATAAAAATACTTACGGTAACTAACTGGCCAATTGCATCATAGATAGCTCGGTTCTGCCCCCTAACATAAAGCCTGCCCCCCCCCAATAAATCCTGGCTACGCCCATGGGAGCAAGCCAGCAGTAAATCGCACCATGCAAGTTCATTAGCAAAAAACCAATCTGCACAGTCTTGGGAGAGTGTCAGGCCTAAAGAGCACAGCAACTCATCCTTGGTAGGTCTAGCTCCCATGATTGCAGTTGCTGAGGCTGAAGGTCCCTGCCTCCCCACAGCTGCAGTCCCTTCCTCTCCAGGGTTTTACCCAAGAAATCAGAGACTGCGTCTGTGCACAGCCAACTTCTCTTGCACCCTTTTCATGCCCCTTCTGGTTCTGGGAGACCAGTGGGGAGGAGAGCTTGTTGCAGCAAGAGGGGGAGACACCTGTGCCAGACTTATCTCTGCCTCTTGGCCTCCCTCGCCTCCTGCTTTAGTTTCTGCCTCTGATTCTAGACTTCTCTGCTACAGACGCTCCCAGCTCACTAAGCCCTGTTACCCCTGTATCCTCTCTTCCATCCAGATAGCCACTTATGCAGCTTCCTGCATGCCTTACAAGGTGGTTGCCTCCATATTTAGGGTGTGGGAGGCTGAAGCTTTGGCAACCTTGCAAGTCCATCACAGAGAGGAGGTTTGAACTGGACACTTCCTGAGTCACTGGTCAATCATGCAATTACCCGGGCTACGTTGGATCTAATAGGGAAACAAGCAAACACAAGCTGTGCAGAATTCTACAAGATGAAAATCTCAGCTCCCCCACCCCACCCCCAGAAATAATGTGTATTTGGAATTTCATTAGAACAGGTAAACAAAACAAAAAATTTGGTGGCATAGCAACATACTGGAAAGGGGATGTACCCAGGAAATATATTTGTAATGCACTGTTCCACACATAACAAGGTTAGCCAGCATGAAAGGTTTGAACAGCTGTCAGTTTGCACTAATGGTGACTGTCGGATTGATGAATTCTTCCCTGTTGGTGAACGTTAACAAGGGTGACCAGGGTTCAATAAAAGTATCCAATTTCATCACTCCCTCGAGTAATCTATTTTGCTGAGCCCATTTCTCTTAAAAAAAAAAAAAAGGCAGTACAATCAAACCTTGGGACTTGAATGTAATTCGTTCCGGAAGACTGTTCAACTTCCAATTGGTTGCAAGAGCATCTTGCACTCAAGCGGAAGCTGCGTTGGGCATTGGAGTTCTGAGGAAAACCGGAACACTTCCGAATTTTCGGCATTCAGGAACTGAATGTTCTGAGGTTTGACTGTATTCATACTTACATCCACTCCCCCACCCCGTCCAGCGTTAACAGAGAGCTGAGGTTTCAGTGAGGAGCAGTTTCCAATGGGGCAGCCAGCAATACAGACACAAGGCTTTATTAAACAGTTGTTGTAGCTGCCCCATAAAAAGAGACAAGAAAACCCGACAGAAAGGTGTTATGAGCTGAGAAACAATACTGGGTCCAGGAAGACTGCACTGCTGGACAGGAACATCCCAGGTGGGGCTGCATGTTTTTCTCTTGGTTTTTTTTTTAAGTTTCTGTTTGCAAATGTGGTCTTTAAATGTGGGCAGTTTACAGTGAAATCTCAGGTCCAACCTACATCTTACAAGGAGCTCTATGCAACTTTCCTCCTGGGTTTTGTTTTTGTTTAAATGAAAACCGGCCTCTGGAGCAGAGGAAGGGGAAGCAGAGATGGGGCACTGTGCCACTTTAAGCTCAGTCACTTGACCTAGCAGTGCAGTGAAACTTACACCAGCTAAAAGGGTGTTGCAAGTCAAACTCTGTTTTAAAGGCCTGTTTCCCTTTTGCCGGGCTTGGCTTGGCTTGGCTCACCAGCAGCAGCTTCACTTCTGAAAGGCGTTTGGAATAGGGGTAACATAGTCCGTCTTAATTTAAGCCAGCATAAGTTCCACCAGCTTCCTATAGAATTACTCTGCCCATATCAAAAAAGACAAAACGGCAGAATAGTTTCATTCCTTCATGGAAGCCGGAAGTCAGATGAACAAGTGTTGCCAGCCCATAGAAAGTCTTGCCATTGGGAAAGTGGGGAACATAATGAAGTTTGCTGTGCAGTTACTCTCAAGGGCACGTTACCTGTTTTGTTCTCCCTGTCTTTCAACTCCCCTTTCTGTCCCCCCCCCCCGTCTCTGTCTCTCTTTTATTTGAGGCTGTCTCTTACGGTGTCAAGAACTTCTCCATTTGAAATGGACCTTCTGGGAAATGGGAAGCAAACCAATTGAGCAAGCCAAGGTTCCTTAGGACTTAAATCTTCCAGAGGTCTTGGCTTCTTGAGATCACTCAAAAGCTTTTAAGAAAGGAATTAAAAAGCAGCTGTAGGGGAGAAGGAGAGGCTCCCTGTTCCTTAACCCATTGATCTATGGCATTCATCTTCCATCTGCAAATTGATTTTTGTCGAGAGGTGCACACTGATTTGGTGGTGGGACTGATCTTCTCTTCTGCTCTGAGGATTGATTGCTTTTAGCGAGCACCTTGATCCTTGCACATGCACAAATGCACCTGCCCAGCCATCTCCTCACCCCAAGTCCCGATGGAAGAAGAGTGTAGGAAAATATCTGGAAATGTAATTAATCAGGAATGAAGCGATGAGCTGGCAAGACTCACAACAGTAATCTTGGGGGTACTCAATAATTTAAGGAACCGGGTGGAATAGTTTGGCATCCATCTACCAGCCAACAGCCTTGAGATGGTAGATGGGCTTTGCTGTTGAGGGCTACAGGATAAGCTTTTTCAAAACAGCCTTTCAACAAAGCTGAAAAGATCCTTCATATCACAAACACACCCTTTTAGGACAGTGAATGGCAATGTTCAGGCTCACCCAGTTGGAGAGGGAGATGAAGATCCCCATAAATGCACTGACGAGACCCGTTGGTTGAATACAGCACTGCTGATCATTGCCCTGGCTTGGGTGTATATTTTTGGAACCCACCTATTTGTGTGATTGTAAGTTGTTTTAAACTGTTTTTAATATTGCGCTTTAATGTAACCCGCCCTTGGACCTTAGGGTGAAGACCAGGTAATAAGTAGTAATCATTGTGTACTTCCTTTACAAGCAAATCAGGATGAATTCCCAATCAGCAGGTCATCTGGGGGAACACTGAGATCTTTTGAACGTTTTTAATTTGCATAATGAAATTTCTTCCACCTAGTTTTACAAATACATTTTAACATGAGAATCAAAACTGCTGAAAATTCACCTCCACTTCAATGGCAACATTCTCTTTTAATAGTATTTGGGGTGTATGTGGGGTGGTGGGGAGTTTCTAACACACACACACTAGACTCATGTAGTTTTCCTCCGCAATCCACCTTAACCCGCCTTAAGGCTGCTCAGCTAGTACAGAGATGTCCTCTCCACTCCACTAAATTTGTCCTCTTCTTTAATTGCAAATTTCATGCTTTTACAAGTTAAACCCGGAGAGCTCGGGGCCTCTGATAGATGCACAAGAAGCCTGCAGCTGGATTACAATGTGGTTAATCTCCCTAAGCCCCCAAGAAACTGTGAAGCCCTTCATTTGATTGTGCAGTTATTTCCTGAGACAGGTTTCTGGTCCAAAGCAAATGAGAGAGACTGATGGAAGGCTCCCCAGACATCAGACACACACAATCCAGTTATGCATACTTATTTCTTGCTGTTCCTGGGGCCAATAACTATTGCCTCTTCCCCGCCCTGCCCCAACCACAGATCAAACAAATGCAAGGACGACATCATCATTGTCCTCCTCCTCATTTGATGCACCGTATGTGTCTTCCAAGGAAGACATTAGGAAGCAACTCACAGCAATGCAGTTTGCAAGCCCCTTCACATCCAACTGCATAAACCACAACTCAGTGGCAGAACATATGATTTGCACGTAGAAGGCCCCAGGTTCAATCCCTCTTGTCTCCAGGTAGGGCTATGAAAGGCTCCTTCTGGAGACCCTAGGGAGCCAGTGTGGACAGCACTGAGCTACTTCAATGGCATACGGTAGGCTTTCCATCCCTATTATTTCCAGGTAGGACTTGGCATGTCTCCAGTCTGAAACCCTGAAAAATTCTGCCGGTCAGTGTAGACATTGCTGAGCTAGATATACCAATAGTTTAACTCAGTTTAAGGCACCTTTCTATGCCCTATTTGGGGCAGATCTACTCTGAAATGAATGAAGTTTATGCTCCAGGGCCCCTGATCCCAGTGGGGCCCAAAAGCAACTTAATCCACATTGCCTAAGAATTTTGGGTCTGGTAGACCCAACTGGAGTCGCGTGACTCAGATTGATTAATTACCGTATTATTATTTGTATATATTCCAACAGTCCCAAAGTTTGAGAGCCTGGAGCACAGAGGTGTGGTGATCTGCCGTGGAACAACCCCCTTGAAGAAGGTTACAGTGGTTACGCAGACCTCACTGCTGGTTGTGAAGGGGCCCCCATGATAGTTCAAGCTCCAGGGCTCCCAAAATGTAGGTCTGCCCCTGTGCCCTAGACTACTTACGGCCAGAGGTCAAGGGCGAGTGGCAGCCCTTGGTGCAGCCAAGAAGCAAACACATCCTTGCTTTGAATAAAACTGCTGTGATTCCCAGGGGGAGGGCAGGATGCTTTTAAGCTTTCTGCCTGTTTCACACTGTGCTGCAAAGCAGCAGCTTTTTTAAAAAAGGCCGAGGTTGACTGTGATATCACAGGGTCAAGACTTTGGAGTCAAGGCATGGCTTGTTTATCTGGGGCACTACCCACCAGAATGTTGATTTCAGCAAGGCCTTTGACAAGGTGCCCCATGATATTCTTGTAAAGAAGCTGGTAAAATGCGGGCTAGACAATGCTGCCATTCAGTGGATTTGTAACTGGCTTACTGACCGAACCCAAAGGGTGCTCATCAATGGCTCCTTCTCATCCTGGAGAGTAGTGACTAGTGGGGTGCCACAGGGTTCTGTCTTGGGCCCAGTCTTATTCAACATCTTTATCAATGACTTGGATGATGGCCTTGAGGGCATCCTGAGCGAGTTTGCAGACGACACCAAATTGGGAGGGGTGGCTAATACCCCAGAGGACAGGATCACACTTCAAAATGACCTTAACAGATTAGACAACTGGGCCAAAGCAAACAAGATGAATTTTAACAAGGAGAAATGTAAGGTACTACACTTGGCCAAAAAAAATATGAAAGGCACAAATACAGGATGGGTGACACCTGGCTTGAGAGCAGTACATGTGAAAAGGATCTAGGAGTCTTGGTAGACCACAAACTTGACATGAGTCAGCAGTGTGATGCAGCAGCTAAAAAAGCCAATGCAATTCTGGGCTGTATCAATAGGAGTATAGCATCTAGATCTAGGGAAGTAATAGTGCCACTGTATTCTGCTCTGGTCAGACCTCACCTGGAGTACTGTGTCCAGTTCTGGGCACCACAGTTCAAGAAGGATATTGACAAGCTGGAACGTGTCCAGAAGAGGGCAACCAAAATGGTCAAAGGCCTGGAAACGATGCCTTATGAGAAACGGCTTAGGGAGCTGGGTATGTCTAGCTTGGAGAAGAGAAGGTTAAGGGGTGATATGATAGCATAGCCATGTTCAAATATATGAAAGGATGTCATATAGAGGAGGGAGAAAGATTGTTTTCTGCTGCTCCAGAGAAGCGGACACGGACCAATGGATTCAAACTTCAAGAAAGAGGATTCCACCTAAACATTAGGAAGAACTTCCTGACAGTAAGAGCTGTTCGGCAGTGGAATTTGCCTTCTTTGGAGGTCTTTAAGCAGAGGCTTGACAGGCATATGTCAAGAATGCTTTGATGGTGTTTCCTGCTTGGCAGGGGGTTGGACTGGATGGCCCTTGTGGTCTCTTCCAACTCTATGATTCTATACCCACTTGAGTGGCTCTGTTCAAACCCCTCTGTTGTTGTTTAGTCGTTTAGTCGTGTCCGACTCTTCGTGACCCCATGGACCATAGCACGCCAGGCACTCCTGTCTCGCACTGCCTCCCGCAGTTTGGTCAAACTCATGTTCGTAGCTTCGAGAACACTGTCCAACCATCTTGTCCTCTGTCGTCCCCTTCTCCTAGTGCCCTCAATCTTTCCCAACATCAGAGTCTTTTCCAAGGATTCTTCTCTTCTCATGAGGTGGCCAAAGTATTGGAGCCTCAGCTTCACGATCTGTCCTTCCAGGGAGCACTCAGGGCTAATTTCCTTAAGAATGGATAGGTTTGATCTTCTTGCAGTCCATGGGACTCTCAAGAGTCTCCTCCAGCACCATAATTCAAAAGCATCAATTCTTCGGCGATCAGCCTTCTTTATGGTCCAACTCTCACTTCCATACATCACTACTGGGAAAACCATAGCTTTAACTATACGGACCTTTGTCGGCAAGGTGATGTCTCTGCTTTTTAAGATGCTGTCTAGGTTTGTCATTGCTTTTCTCCCAAGAAGCAGGCGTCTTTTAATTTCGTGACTGCTGTCACCATCTGCAGTGATCAAGGAGCCCAAGAAAGTAAAATCTCTCACTGCCTCCATTTCTTCCCCCTCTATTTGCCAGGAGGTGATGGGACCAGTGGCCATGATCTTGGTTTTTTTGATGTTGAGCTTCAGACCATATTTTGCGCTCTCCTTTTTCACCCTCATTAAAAGGTTCTTTAATTCCTCCTCGCTTTCTGCCATCAAGGTTGTGTCATCTGCATATCTGAGGTTGTTGATATTTCTTCCAGCAATCTTAATTCCGGCTTGGGATTCATCTAGTCCAGCCTTTCGCATGATGAATTCTGCATATAAGTTAAATAAGCAGGGAGACAATATACAACCTTGTCGTACTCCTTTCCCAATTTTGAACCAATCAGTTGTTCCATATCCAGTTCTAACTGTAGCTTCTTGTCCCACATAGAGATTTCTCAGGAGACAGATGAGGTGATCAGGCACTCCCATTTCTTTAAGAACTTGCCATAGTTTGCTGTGGTCGACACAGTCAAAGGCTTTTGCATAGTCAATGAAGCAGAAGTAGACGTTTTTCTGGAACTCTCTAGCTTTCTCCATAATCCAGCGCATGTTTGCTATTTGGTCTCTGGTTCCTCTGCCCCTTCGAAATCCAGCTTGCACTTCTGGGAGTTCTCGGTCCACATACTGCCTAAGCCTGCCTTGTAGAATTTTAAGCATAACCTTGCTAGCGTGTGAAATGAGCGCAATTGTGCGGTAGTTGGAGCATTCTTTGGCACTGCCCTTCTTTGGAATCGGGATGTAGACTGATCTTCTCCAATCCTCTGGCCATTGCTGAGTTTTCCAAACTTGCTGGCATATTGGGTGTAGCACCTTAACAGCATCATCTTTTAAAATTTTAAACAGTTCAGCTGGAATATCATCACTTCCACTGGCCTTGTTATTAGCAATGCTTTCTAAGGCCCATTTGACTTCACTCTCCAAGATGTCTGGCTCAAGGCCAGCAACCACACTACCTGAGGTGTACGAGACCTCCATATCTTTCTGGTATAATTCCTCTGTGTATTCTTGCCACCTCTTCTTGATGTCTTCTGCTTCTGTTAGGTCCTTACCACTTTTGTCCTTGATTATGGTAATCTTTGTACGAAATGTTCCTTTCATATTTCCAATTTTCTTGAACAGATCTCTGGTTTTCCCCATTCTATTGTTTTCCTCTATTTCTTTGCATTGCTCATTTAAGAAGACCCTCTTGTCTCTCCTTGCTGTTTTTTGGAAATCTGCATTCAGTTTCCTGTATCTTTCCCTATCTCCCTTGCATTTTGCTTGCCTCCTCTCCTCCGCTGTTTGTAAGGCCTCGTTGGACAGCCATTTTGCTTTCTTGCATTTCCTTTTCCTTGGGATGGTTTTCATTGCTGCCTCCTGTATAATGTTACGAGCCTCCATCCATAGTTCTTCAGGCACTCTGTCCACCAAATCTAAATCCTTAAACCTGTTCCTCACTTCCACTGTGTATTCATAAGGGATTTGATTCAGATTGTATCTTACTGGCCCAGTGGTTTTTCCTACTTTCTTCAGTTTAAGCTGGAATTTTGCTATAAGAAGCTGATGATCTGAGTTACAGTCAGCTCCAGGTCTTGTTTTTGCTGACTGTATAGAGCTTCTCCATCTTTGGCTGCAGAGAATATAATCAATCTGATTTCGATGCTGTCCATTTGGTGATATCCATGTGTAGAGTCGTCTCTTGTGTTGTTGGAATAGAGTGTTTGTGATGACCAGCTTGTTCTCTTGACAGAACTCTATTAGCCTTTGCCCTGCTTCATTTTGAACTCCAAGGCCAAACTTGCCAGTTGTTCCTTTTATCTCTTGATTCCCTACTTTAGCATTCCAGTCCCCTGTAATGAGAAGAACATCCTTCTTTGGTGTCATTTCTAGAAGGTGTTGTAGGTCTTCATAGAATTGGTCAATTTCATTTTCTTCAGCACCGGTAGTTGGTGCATAAACTTGGATTACTGTGATGTTAAAAGGTCTGCCTTGGATTCGTATCGAGATCATTCTGTCATTTTTGAGATTGCATCCCATTACAGCTTTTGCCACTCTTTTGTTGACTATGAGGGCCACTCCATTTCTGCTACAGGATTCTTGCCCACAGTAGTAGATATGATAGTCATCCGAACTGAATTCGCCCATTCCCTTCCATTTTAGTTCACTGATGCCCAGGATGTCGATATTTATTCTTGTCATCTCATTTTTGACCACATCCAGCTTACCTCCACTCATGGTTCTTACATTCCAGGTTCCTATGCAATATTTTTCTTTACAGCATCGGACTTTCCTTTCGCTTCCAGGCATATCCGCAACTGAGCGTCCTTTCGGCTTTGGCCCAGCCGCTTCATCAGCTCTGAATCTACTTGTACTTGTCCTCCGCTCTTCCTCAGTAGCATGTTGGACGCCTTCCGACCTGAGGGGCTCATCTTCCAGCGTCATAACTTTTATATGCCTGTTGTCTTTGTCCATGGAGTTTTCTTGGCAGGGATACTGGAGTGGCTTGCCAGTTCCTTCTCCAGGTGGATCGCGTTTAGTCAAAACTCTCCACTATGACCTGTCCATCTTGGGTGGCCCTGCATGGCATAGCTCATAGCTTCTCTGAGTTATTCAAGCCCCTTCGCCACGACAAGGCATTGATCCATGAATCCCTCACAAAGTTCTTAAAAGTTCATATATCCTGCACTGCAGAAACCCTCCCCTCTGCCGCACTTGAAGCATCACCTATCAGTAGTTTCAGAGGTCTCCTCGTGCCCAGGCTTTCTCTGACCACCTGTCATGGACTGGCAGGATGCCAGGAGTGGTGGGATACACCAGCTTGGGAATCCCCAAGAGAACCCCCGGGGGAAGAAGGCCCAGAGCCCAGGGACTTGGTGGTGGGATCAGGATGAGTGTCAGAGGGAGAAGACTGTCAGAAGCTGAAGAGGCAACAGCACTTGGTGAGCAGGAAAAGGCTGTGGCAGAGGGCAGTTCAGACTCCGAGGCAGAAGCGGAGGCTGGAGAGGAGGGGGCCCAGGAGACAGAGAGGTCAGCTGTTGAAAAAGCCAGGGAGTCTCCCCCTCCTGCTGCGACCAGGCCTGTGCTGTTTTTGGTTTCTTGAATAAAGCGTTAACTTCACAAATGTTGTGTTTTTCTTTGATTGCTGATGTACATTTGACTCCGGGCTCCTGACACCACCATTCCAAAATCTGAGAAGGAATTCAGTTGTTGAGAATTCCAAAAGCAGCTCTGCTTACTGATGTGCTGTAGCAGGTATTTTCAACCTTTTTGGACCCAGAGAGCGCTTTTAACCCAAACATGCATTCGGGGACCCCTTTCAGAATCTTTTACCATATATTTGCATGGTGGTGGTGCTCCTGTTACAATCCACCTTGGGACGCACCAGGGGGTCCCAACCCACCCATTGAAAACTGGTAGACTATAGTTCACACGTTTTGCATTAAAAAAAAGGTCCTCACCATCTCAAGGAAATCCAGGAAAGACCCTTATCAGTACCCCTGGAGAGCTGCTGTCAATATGGACCAGGGTGGAGAACCTCTGGACCACAGGCCAAATTAGGTCTGGGTTTGGTCCCAGTTTGGCCAATGGATTTTATGCAAATGCATGCCCACATCCTTCCACACCTGATGGCCACATGAGACATCAAGTGAAGGGCAGGTGGAGACACAGCTGCCAGTGCCCAACCAGGAGCCTTAAAGTGCCTGTCAAAACAGTCCACCTGTCAGGAGTATGGGCAGGAGTCAGGCTCTGGGGCCTGTAGTGCTTTGCAGGACTGGGGCCTGCCTCAGCTTGTGCTGGAGAAGCAAGGAGTGGCCACTCAGGTGAAGACCTCAGCTTGTGCTGGAGAGGCAAGGAGTGGTCACTCAGGTGAGGCCACTTGATACCTCACTGCACCTGGTGGCAGGAGCTGGGAGGGATAAAAGCTCAGCATTTGCCTTCAGCTCTTGGCCACAGCAACGCTACCCCTGCCTGGTTGCTTCTGGCCTCTCGCTCCTTGGACCCTTGCCTTGCTGACGCCTTGATCCTCGACCCTTGGACCTTTGCCTTGCCGACGCCTTGCTCCTTGACTCCCAGACCTTCGCCTCTGCCTTGCTCCTTGACCCTGCGACTGCCTGCTGCTGGACCCTTAGCCCTGCACCTGTTCCTGCTTCTACATCACCATCTTGCCTCTGGTCCTGACGTCCTCAGTCAGGGCTTCAATCGCCCGCCGACCAGACCGTGACACCACCAAGGATGTGGGAACCCAGGATCGGCTCCACCAGCTGGATCCAGCTCCCTACCTCTGCTGTAGGTTCTGCTGAGCTAGGTAGCTACCTCTTCATGCAGTGCATTTACTACTCCATGCAGTGCATAGCTAACCTATGGGACTCGCTCCCCTAGGAGGCAGGGATGGCCACCAGCTTATATGGCTTTAAGAAAGGGTTGGAGACCAATTCATGATGGAGGAGAGGCTACTAGCCAGGATGCCTATGCTGTGCCTTCAACAGTCAGAGGCAGTAATGTTTCTTCTGAACACCAGTTGCTGGAAACCATAGGAGGGGAGAGGGCTCTTGTGCTTGGGTCCTGCTTCCCATAGGCATCTGGTTGGTCACTATGAGAACAGGATGCTGGACTAGATGGACCATTGGCCTGATCCAGCAGGCTCTTCTTATGTGGACCAACCATCTGGCTCTGTATAAGGTATAGTCCCTTGTTCCTCTTAGCACTTTAAGCTTTTGAGAAGCCTCTGTCTGGCCACTCTTAAAACAGTCGTGCTGGACTGCAAGGTCCTTTGGTCTAATTCAGGGGTCGGCAAACATTTTCAGCAGGGGGCCGGTCCACTGTCCTTCAGACCTTGTGGGGAGCAGGACTATATTTTTAAAGGGGAAAAAATGAACAAATTCCTATGCCCCACAAATAACCCAAAGATGCATAAAGCACACATTCTACTAATGTAAATACACACTGATTCCCAGACCGTCTGTGGGCCGGATTTAGAAGGCAATTGGACCGGATCTGGCCCCCGGGCCTTAGTTTGCCTACCCATGGTCTAATCGGTCTGTGCTCTTCTTTCCTTGTGTACGTTCCTAACAATCAGAGACAGTGCAGCGTTCAGCATAGCCACAGCTGAACCAGCCCGGTCTCTCCTCAACTGGGCAGGTAGGGTATAGAGAAAAACAATTTTTCTTGGACTTCTGAGAATGATTGATTTGCTGTAACCCAGAGGATCAATATGTCAATGGAAGTGATCTACCTGTTATGCCCAGATAAAAGAGGACAGCAGGGTATCAAAGGCAATTTATCTTCCTTCCTTCAGGCTGCCTTGTGGCTGCTCATGGGTGGGAGAGAAAAGGGAGTCGCTGTTTTGATTGCATTTCCGCCTCTGGTTCTTGCTGTAGTCTGATGTACTGATGAAAATATATTTATTGAAGGTAGAGCAACAGGTTCTCCTAGGCTTGCTCTTTCTTTCTTTCTTTCTTTCTTTCTTTCTTTCTTTCTTTCTTTCTTTCTTTCTTTCTTTCCTTCTTTCCCAAGGATGTTGATTTGGCCAATAGGCTCCATCCATCCTTATCCTCCCTCTGTGTTCAGATTCCTGCATTGCAGTGGGTTGGACTAGATGACCCTCAGGGGTACCTTCCAGCTTTACAGTTCTATGATTCTATGGTTCTGCGTCTGCCCTCATGTCTGGATCCTTATCTTCCCCACTGGTCATCTCTGATGGTCAGGGCTTCGGAAGCCCAGCGCACACCTTTTTAGCAGCTCAGGGCATGGTGCTTCTGAAGCCCCGCTGGTCAGCTGCTCTTATGGAAATCCACCATCGAATCGGTCTTAACTCACTTTTCAGCGTGTAATCTGGGCATGCTCCGAGATATACCTCTGTTGCTGGAGGTGCAGAGGCCCTTGGTGCCTAGGAATGCCTTTTACGAACTCTGGATGGTAAGACAGCTGCAGCCATTCCTGGACCAGGGTAGCTTGACTACACTTGCCCACCACTGGTAACCTCAAAGGTGGATTACTGCTATGTGCAGGACTATCTTTGAAGTTGGTCAACTCAAGGGTTTGCTACCAGCATTTAAGGCCCTGCACAGCTCAGGATACCTGAGAGACTCCCTTATCTCCTTATATCACTGCATTTTGCAGGATAGCCTTTTCCTGAATTCTGTCAAATATGACAGAATTCTGTCAAACAGCTACTCAAAGCAAGATTTCAGTGCAGCTGCCCTTCATTTGTGGAACAGCATCCCTGTTGAAATATGTCAGGTCCGTACTGTTTGTACTTTCCAAAATCAACTGAAGACTTTCTCCTCCACCCCCCAAAATGCCTTTTCAACTGGATGAAGGGTTTTTCTTTTTATGTTTCTGCCTGTATTGGTGTAGTGTGTGTGTGTGTGTGTGTGTTTAGTGGAGGGCTTTAAATCCCATTTCTAGTTGTTTTTTTATGATACTATTGTAAATCACATTGAGACTTCTGTTGAAGATGATTCATAAATATGTATTATTGCTGTACGACTCAACTATTGTTTGGGCAGGCTGCTTCTTCTGAGATGTTGACCTCTGCAATATTTAAGTCGCTTTTGAAGTAGCACTACCCCATGATGCAATGCAGGGCTCTGCTACGCTTGTGCTTGTCCCATGCCTGGAAAGCATGGGTCTGAGCCAGGCTCTCTTGGCATGGGTTCGAATGGTTTTGCCTTTCCCCCCACACTTCCCCCCAGAAAACCCGTTTGCAGGTGAATCAGAGCACATGTCACTCTGGAGAAAAGCTGGTTGACGTTTGCTCTGATTAAGCGGTAAACAGTGGGTTTTCCCCGGGGAAAGCGGCAGGACGAGTGAAAGTGTAGATGAGCCCACAGAGATGGAGAACCTGGTGCCTCCCAGATGTTGGACTCCAAGTCCCATCATCCCTGACCACTGGTCATGCTGGCTGGGGCTAATGGGAATTTCAGTCCAGATCTCCATCCTTGCCAAATGCCTTGCCAAATCCTTGACAAAAGCAATTATGTTTTGTCCTCCAAAGAAGGGTTTCCTCGCTCATGCTTTGTAAGGATTTGGGGGGGGGAAAACCAAGATGCGAGGTCTGGATCTGAAAGGTGTTGACACTCCAGCTTTTATTTCTTTCCCATCCAAGCCCCTGTTATGCAATCCTGCTCTTTGAACCTGTTGCCACTCTTTGCCATTTCAAAAGGGCTCCTCCTGCCATTTGAAGTCCTTTCCAGAACTATGAGCTCTGAACTTCAAGTGTGAGCCTGCTGTGGCAAAGATCAGCAGCCTGATTTCATAGGCTCGTAAAAAAGAAGACATTGTGCATTTCACGGTTCCTGCTTCAGAATGATTGTCTTTAAGTGTAAGGAGGGAATGCCCACCACCAAAATGATGGAGGAAGGGAAGAAGCCAAAAACATCAGCTTCTGGCCATAACATCACAGGACTTGTGTTAGAGGAGCTGATGTTCCAATGTGCAGGTCAGCAGGGAGTTACAGAACTGGAAAGGTCTGGGAGAGGGAATCCAGTGTGGAGCAAGGAACAACTAGGAACCAGGAGGAAGGAGCCAGATAGCAGGAACAGACCAGAGGCTTTCAGGCAGATGGTTATAGCGTGACTTTCCAGCACCATGGAGAGCTCCAAGAGAGCGCATGTGTTGCTCAGATGAAGGGCAAAGGCAGGCAACCTGGTCATCTGCAGATGACCCAGAATACAACTCCCATAAGCCCTTGCTAGCTTGGCCAAAAATCAGGGATGATGGGAGTTGTAGTCCAGGACATCTGGAGGGCTCCAGGTTGTCTGCCCCTGTGTTTAAAAATAGCAAGCTTAGGACTGGGCATGATTCTTTTTCAAGAAAAGGCAGCTGTGGGGCCCCTGATCTGGATCAGGTCAGCAATGTGGGGAGGAGGAGTTTAAGCTTAAACCCCTTCCCCTGATCCACTCCCTCCCCCCAAAAAACCCACCCCAAAGCCACTAGTTATTTCCAGCAGTGCTATTTGCAAATAGCTCACCCAAGAGCAAGCAGCAGCTTGGGAGGGGATATGTCTCAATCTGAAACAACTTGCTCTCTCTCCTCCCACTCCCAATGGGTGCTTTTTCTTAAGAGAGAGACATGCCCAGCCCACTGCTAGATATATGAAATTATTGTACCATGTTTGCCCAACGTGCTACAAAGCTAAAAGAAAACCAACACGCTTTTAGTGTTCCTGTGATTGTCCCCCAGGAATGTAGACAAGTTTAAGTCTGAGGAATCTATCTGAAGGACACATTCTGCCTTGTGCTTGTGCCAGTCACTGCCTCTCAGACTGACCTACCTCACAGGGTTGTTGTCTGACTCAGATGAAGAGCCATGCACACCACCTGTAGCTCCTTGGAGAAAAAGCTAGGCTATAAATATTGCAAACAAATAAAATATTAGGAGGAAGTGCTGACAAATTTTCACATGGAGTTTTGTAAAAAGAAATATTATTGCAAACTGATGCAGAAATGTGGCAAACTGAACTGACGTTTGGGAAAAATGAGAAACCGAAAGCAACATAATCTTGAACTCCTAACATGGCTCCCAAACCTCCTGCAGACTCCAGGAAAGTCTCTTTTAATTTTCCTTTAAAAAAATATGCATTCTTCAAAAATTGTAATTTTTAAACAAGCAAAACTCCCCTTAAAAGTTCTTATGCCCAAGCCTTGTTTTGGCCTGCTGTTTTTGCACTCACAAATCCCAGGCTAACCATCATCTCTGCATGGCCAATGCCTGGTCAGTTTTGGACTCTTTCCTGTTTGGATTCAGCACAGAACATAGTTTTCTTGAGGGCAGCTCTGGAGAAAAAAAAAGCACAAAGAGCTTTCTTTTCATACCAAATCTCATCTCTCCCCAGAGCTGAAAGCGTACCATATCTGCGTGTGTCAGCCTAGAGCAGGAAGGCCTCGGTGGAAATGCTTTCATATCTTCTCCACCAGCAGAGGAAAGAGATGCTAAGAAAGACAGGAGGGATGGAAATCAAGGCTGCCTGGCTCTTTCTTCTCTCTGCTCCTTTCCAGAGAGGCCAGCAGCCTATCCAGGTCAGCAGGGAGCCTGCCAGGCAGTGCTGAGCTCACAAAGTCCATCAAATGCAAAATCATTAGAAGACTCTTCTGCATCACAGAGAAAGCAGGTTCAAGCTGTTGCAGGAACTGCGGAGGTGACCTTACCTGTCTGCAAAGTCCGAGGAGGCTGGGAGGAAATTACAAGAAGCTTCTGTGTGTTTGTTTGTTTGTTTGTTTTTAAATAATTTTTATTAACTTTTTCCAAACAAACAAACAAAACAAAAACAATTTATTTTTATACAATTCATCTTATTATTCACCCATCTCAGTTCATTTTGCTCTGCCGAGCTGTGACTTCCCTCCCTCCCGTCATTCGGCTTTATTTCTCACTCTTATCTCGCAGTTCGTTTTTAACCACATTTTAAATCAGTTTGTAGGATTTATCTCAGTCCTGCAAGTGTCTTTAAACTTCTACAATTCTTCTCTATATAGTCAATGCATTTACTCCATTCCCTTTGGAACTTTGTCTCTCCCTGGTTGCGGATCCCGCAGGTCAACTTTGCTAACTCTGCATAGTCAATCATTTTCGTCTGCCACTCCTGAATCGTTGGTATCTCTTGTAGTTTCCATTTTTGGGCTAGTAGAGTCCTTGCCACGGTTGTGGCATACATAAATAATCTCTGGTCTCCTTTTGCTATCTCCTCTCCCATTAGTCCCAATAGAAAAGCTTCAGTTTTTTTGGGAAAGGTATACCTAAACATCTTTTTCAATTCATTATATATCGTTTCCCAAAATCTTTTTACTTTTTCGCATGTCCACCACATATGATAAAATTCACCATCTTTATCTTGACATAGAAGCTTCTGTGTGTTTGTGCGTATGAGTGTAAAACAGACAGATTGACAAAGTATCTGCCATTGCACATTTGAGACTTGCAGATTGGAGTCCTGACAGCCTTGTTAAATGTGACTGATAATTGGCGATGCTTCTTCTTTCTTCGACCCCCCCCCCCGATTATCATCTTTCTGGCTGGTTAGTATTTCTGCCATCAAAAGGAATCTAGGAGGCCGTATCCCGAGCCAGACTGTCGGTCCCTAGGGTTGCAAGGTCAGGAACATTCAAGACCCTGAGGTTTCAGGGCCCAGTGATGTCAGCTGATGGTCAAGTGGACTTGGTTGGGGGGAAATGGCCTTGTAGGCCAAATTGGGCAACCTCCTAGGCCAGTGATGGCGAACCTATGACATGCGTGTCAGACATGACACGCAGAGCCCTCACTGCTGGCATGCGCCCCATCGGCCCATTCGTGCTGTTGTTGTTGTTGTTGTTGTTGTTGTTTTTCCCATTTGTTCTCCCGCTCCTCCTACAGCTTGTCTCCGCTGGAGCTTGTCTCCACTGTTAAAACCTGGACCCTTTTTTGTTGTTGTTGTTGCTGGTAGCCAGAGATTGGTTTTTAACCCATTCTGTGCTGGTTTTTTTGGCGCTTTGGCAGACTATGTCGGTGCTGTGTGTTAGTTCCAGCAAAGGTATTCGTAATTTATTTCTGTTCTCTTCCCCCCCCCCCAAAAAGCGCAGGAGCTTTGGGGCATCCCCCCCAAAAAAGAAAAGCAACTTTTGCACACACCCCCCCCAAAAACCTCCAAAACTTTGGTCAGCAGCTCCCCCCAGAAAAGCTCAACAACTCTGGGCACTTTGTGATAAATAAGGGGTTTTTGGTTTGGTTTGGTTAAATAATTAGTTTTTTGTTTATTAAATACAGTTATATATTACAATTATACATTTTTGTTATTTAAACTATAAATATCATGAAATTATGGGTTTTTTCTCGAAGTGACACACCACCTGTCACAGTGGCCGGAGTGGACTACTTCAGAGTAACGACGCTACGCAGCTCTGCATTTTATTCTTTTATTGGTGCTGCGTATTTACAGTGCTCAAGTCATTGCTATTTACACGGAGTGATGTTGTCAGTCGGTTTCAGAACCTCCTAATGGCTTTTGGCACGTCTTTCTCCAACACAAAAGCTTTGGCAGACCCATCCTCTTTCCCCTCCTCTTTCTGCGTAATTCCGGAGTTGGGGGGATGGGTCTCCCGCCCTTATTCGCCCCTTCCTGTCCCACCTGGGACCCTGGCTCCTCTACCTTGCCTGAGCCTCGGACACGACTTCCTGCTTCCCCACTGGAATCGGAACTCTCTCTGCTTCCCCCTGTGCTCGGGGATTGGCTTGAACTTAGGAGGGGAGGGACTTCGCGATATCCCCTGTCCCTCACATCCACCCCCCTCCCAAGCTCTCCTTCACCCCTCCCCAGGTCCCCCCCAGGTGTCGGTGACGACTGGAAGCCTAAGAACTCAGTGCTTTCCGAGCCCGTTGGCGTGAACACCTCCCCCCAGTCCTGCAAGCCCCCCCCTTCCGCCTGGGAGGACGGGAATCCCAAAAAGTCTGTGGCGTCAGAGCTGGTGGGGGTAAAAATGTTCTGCCAATCTGCTCCTTCCTCTGACTGGGTGGATCTCGGTGACACCCATACCTCATCCTCTGGTTCCTCAAACTCCGCTTCCCAGCGCCATGGTGAACTGCTCTCCCGTGCTTCCTCCCCCTCCCCCTCCCTTTCCATGTGCCAGGGCTTGGGTCTATGGGGGAAAAGGGCGTGAAATTCTTCTACCAGGAATTCCTCCTGTATCTGAGTGGCTGGGACCCATTCATTCTGGGACGGTGGAGCATCCTCCCATGCCATGAGGTACTCCAGGCCCCCCACCCCCCACCTTGAATCCAGGATGGCTGTGGCCTCATTGAGTTGCTCCCTGCCTTCCCTCTCCCCCCCTCCCTCAGGGGTTTGTTCGCTGTCTCGGAGCCTGCTGCTTTCCCTGTACGGTGACAGCAGCGATCTATGAAACACTGGGTGCACCCTCATGTCCTCTGGCAGTGCCAGCCTGTATGCCACCGGGTTGACCTGTTGCGTGACCGTGAAGGGGCCCAACCTTCTGGGCGCCAGCTTTTTGCATCACCCTCTGATGGGAAGGCCCTCCGAGGACAACCAAACTTTGTCCCCCACCCTAATGACCTCCCCCGGTCGCCTGTGGCGATCTGCCCCCCTCTTGTACGCTTCCTTGGCTCTCTCCAAGTGTTCTCTGAGCTGCTGGTGCACCGTCTCCAGTTCCTCTGCCCAATCCTCAGCCTGTGGGCCCTCCTCCTCCTCCTCCCCCTCCCTCTCAGGGAAAGATCTGAGGTCACGCCCGTAATTGGCCTTAAAGGGCGACACCCCTGTGGAGACGTGCACCGCATTGTTGTAGGCAAATTCTGCCAGTGGCAGGCGATCCACCCAGTCCGTTTGCCTCTGGCTGACGTAGCATCTCAGGTACTGCTGCAGAATGGCGTTGACCCTCTCCGCCTGTCCATTGGTCTGCGGGTGTCTAGCCGTCGACAAGCTGACCTCCACCTGCAGGAGGTTCATGAGCCGCCGCCAGAACCTGGAAACAAATTGGCGGCCACGATCCGAAATAACCCTTAAGGGTAATCCATGCAGTCTGAATACGTGATCCACAAACAGTTTGGCTGTCTCTTCTGCCGAGACCGCCCTGGCACACGGTATAAAGTGGCACATTTTGGACATGAGGTCCACCACCACCAACACTGCGGTCTTGCCCCTGGAAGAAGGCAGATCTGTGATGAAGTCCATGGACACCACTTCCCACGGCCTGTGTGGCGTGGCTAAGGGCTCCAGCAATCCCGGTGGCGCTGCTCTGACCACCTTTGCCCGCTGGCAGGTGTCACAGCCCCGTACATAGTCTCGAACATCTTCCCGCACCCCTGGCCACCAGAAGTGTCTCATGACTAGGTGAGTGGTTTTGTCCCTCCCAAAATGACCCGCCGTTGGGTTGTCGTGCATCTGCTTGAGGACCGTACGTCTAAGCTGGGTGGTGGGCAGGTACAGTGCACCCTTGTAGAAAAGCAGCCCCCTGCGTTCTGCAAAGTCTTTTGCCTGCTCCCCCCCCTTCTCAGTTCTCTGCAGATGCGGTTGGCAAATTCATCCGCTGCCGTCAGTGCTGTGAGTTCTGCCTCGCTCACCACTGCTGCTCCGCAGGACCATGCTGACGGGGGGAAAATGTGCCTGGGTGCCGGTGGCGCCTCCTCCTCCATGTATTCTGGCTTGCGGGAGAGGGCATCCGCCCTGACATTCTGCTCTCCCGGGATGTAGTGTATGGAGAAGTTGAAGTTCGAGAAGAACTCTGCCCACCGTATCTGCCGCTGGTTGAGCACCCTGGCAGTTCTCCAGAACTCCAGGTTCTTGTGGTCTGTGCACACCTGGATGGGGTGCTTGGCGCCCACCAGGAAGTGTCTCCAGTGCTGGAACGCAGCGTGGATCGCCAGAAGTTCCCGATCAAACACTGTGTAGTTTCGCTCTGGCTGAGTCAATTTCCTGGAGAAGAAGGCACAGGGTCTCCACTCTCGGTTGGCGTCCAGTTGCAACAAAATGGCGCCCACAGCTTTATCAGAAGCATCTGTCTCCACGCGTAGGGGCGCGTCCTGAACCACGTGGAACAGGTTCTGGTCTGAGGCGAACACCCTCTTGAGGCTTTCGAACGCTGCTTGCGCCTCTGGTGTCCACCTGAACTTCTGCTTGCCTCTCAGGCAGTCAGTGATGGGAGCCGTAACGCGAGAGAAGTTCTTGATGAACTTCCTGTAGAAGTTGGCGAAGCCTAGTAGGCGTTGGGCATCTTTGCGAGTCCTGGGGCTGTGCCAGTCCAGGATGGCCTGCACCTTGTCCTTGTCCATCGCCAGCCCCTTGTCTGACAGCTTGTAGCCCAGGAAGTCCACCTTCTTGGTGTGAAACTTGCACTTCTCCAGCTTCACATACAGGTGGTTCTCCTTCAGGCGCTGCAACACCTCCCTGACATCTTTCACGTGCTGCACTGGGTCGTTGGAGTAAATAAGGATGTCATCCAGGAAGACCAAGCATTTCCTGAAGAGGAGGGACCCCAGGACGTGGTGCATGAAGGCCTGGAAGCATGCTGAGCCCCCTTGCAACCCGAAGGGCATCACCAGATATTCAAAAGAGCCCAGAGGCGTGAACATCGTGGTTTTCCATTCATCGCCTTCCCGGATCCTGATCAAGTTGTACGCCCCCCTCAGGTCTAGCTTGGTGAAAATCTTGCCCCTGCGTGCCGCTGTCAGGAGATCATCCACTCTGGGCATGGGGAAAGCCACTGGCTCTGTCACTGAATTCAGCCGTCTAAAATCCACCACAAGACGGCGCTGTTGCGTGTCTTTCTTGTCCACCCAGAAGACTGGGCTGCCCCCTGCTGCCTTGCTTTCTCTGATGAACCCCCGCTTGAGGTTCTTGTCGATGAAAGCGCGCAGATCCTCCAGTTCCTGGTCTGACATGGCGTACAGCTTGGCTGGGGGTATAGTTGCCCCTGGCACCAGGTTGATCTGGCAGTCAAAAGGCCTGTGTGGGGGTAGGTGGTCGGACTCCGCTTCGCTGAAGACCTCCTGCAGGTCCCAGTACGGCTTGGGTATCGCTTCACCCCCTTTGACGTGCATGGTGGCCACCGTGGCTATCGGAGGCCCCTCCCCTGGTTGGTGCTGCATGCAATGTTCCAGGCAAAAGTCCGATCCAAAAGTGATGCATCTCTGGTGCCAACTTATGGAGGGGTCATGGCGCGCCAGCCAGCTCATGCCCAAAACGATGGGGGGGTCTGAGATGGTGGTGACGTTGAATGCCAGTGTCTCTGAGTGCCTTCCAACCGTCATTCTCATGGGGGGGGGTTTGATGCGTGATGGCCCCTCCCAGCAGCTCTCTGCCGTCAATGGTTGCCACGTGCAGATGAAAATCCAGCTGCAGAAGCTGGATCTGGTGCTCTTCTGCAAAGTTTCTCGAGAAGAAGTTCGCTGACGCCCCACTGTCAATTAGGGCGAGGACTGTCAGGGGATAGCCATTTGGAAGCGTGAGCGTCACTTCTAGAACCACTCCTGCTCTGGGAGGGGTGGGCTGGCTCTGCTCCTCTCTGTGCGGGTGGGTGGGCTGGGGCTGTTGTCTGCTGACTGTGCCTGGCTGCCGCCCCTTGTCTCCTGCAGCCAGGCTTTCCCGTTTCCCTGCTGTGGTGCTGCGTCAGTGGGGGAGGGCACAACCGTTCCCGCCTTTCCTTGCCACTCCCTGCGATGTGGGCAGTCTCTGACGAGATGCTGGGGGGAGTTGCAGAGAAAGCAATTCCCACCCCTTCCCTCCTTGCGTCTTGGCGCCGCTGGGGTTTGAAAAGCCCGCGCGCGCGCGCTATCAATCTGCATGGGTTCCTGGTCCTGACTGGCCCCAGGCGTGGCTTGAAAGGGTTGTTGGGGGAGTGGCTTCTCCTGCGACCGTGGGAACCAAGCCCGCTTTGCGCGCGTTGCTTGCTTGGCGCTCCACCGGGATTCCTGTCTCACCCCCACCGCCAGAGCCGCTTTGCTCAGCTGATCCATATTACTGGGCTTTGGACCTCTCGAGAGCTCATCCTTCACCTCCTCATGCAACCCCAAGTAGAACGCCGCTTGCATTGGGGGGGACTCAAGTTCCCACCCCAATCTGTGCACCAGCATGGTGAATTTCGCCCAATACGCGCGAACTGTCATATTTCCTTGGCGTAAATTATGAAGTTCCTCCTTAGTCTGATCCATATGACTATCGGACGAATACATCGTTTTCAAACCTTCTAGAAATAGTTTGACATTCTTCATGCAAGGATTCCTTGTTGCAATTAACGGTCTTAGCCACTCCCTGGCTGCCCCGGTAAGGTGCTCCACAATAAACGCTACCCTGTGCTCATCATCAGGGAACTCATCGTGGTGCAGCTCAAGAGCATACACAATCTCAGTCTCAAAGCCCTGAAATTCCCTCGGGTCTCCATTGAACTTGCTTACTAGGGTCCCGGCTCTCCTTCCTGGCAGCACTTGGACTTGAGGTGCCCCTCCCGCCTTGTTTTTCTCTGCATCCAGCTTGTTTTGGAGGTCTACCGCCACCGCCCTTAATTGCTGCTCTTTTTCCTGAAGCGCTCTCACCTGTTCCGCAAGTTGTAGCCGGTCGTCCTGGACCTTCTTAGTCTCCTCTTTAGCTGCCTTCAATTCCCCCTGCGCCTGCAGCGACAGCTGCTGCAGTTCTTGCTGGGCTTGCTCCGCGATCTGCCGCCATTTCTCCGCCTCTGACACGCTCATCCCGGCAACTCCAAAGTAGCCCAAAAAGGATTAGGAGGTTGCTGTCACAGTGGCCGGAGTGGACTACTTCAGAGTAACGACGCTACGCAGCTCTGCATTTTATTCTTTTATTGGTGCTGCGTATTTACAGTGCTCAAGTCATTGCTATTTACACGGAGTGATGTTGTCAGTCGGTTTCAGAACCTCCTAATGGCTTTTGGCGCGTCTTTCTGCATAGTCAATCATTTTCGTCTGCCACTCCTGAATCGTTGGTATCTCTTGTAGTTTCCATTTTTGGGCTAGTAGAGTCCTTGCCACGGTTGTGGCATACATAAATAATCTCTGGTCTCCTTTTGCTATCTCCTCTCCCATTAGTCCCAATAGAAAAGCTTCAGTTTTTTTGGGAAAGGTATACCTAAACATCTTTTTCAATTCATTATATATCGTTTCCCAAAATCTTTTTACTTTTTCGCATGTCCACCACATATGATAAAATTCACCATCTTTATCTTGACATAGAAGCTTCTGTGTGTTTGTGCGTATGAGTGTAAAACAGACAGATTGACAAAGTATCTGCCATTGCACATTTGAGACTTGCAGATTGGAGTCCTGACAGCCTTGTTAAATGTGACTGATAATTGGCGATGCTTCTTCTTTCTTCGACCCCCCCCCCCCGATTATCATCTTTCTGGCTGGTTAGTATTTCTGCCATCAAAAGGAATCTAGGAGGCCGTATCCCGAGCCAGACTGTCGGTCCCTAGGGTTGCAAGGTCAGGAACATTCAAGACCCTGAGGTTTCAGGGCCCAGTGATGTCAGCTGATGGTCAAGTGGACTTGGTTGGGGGGAAATGGCCTTGTAGGCCAAATTGGGCAACCTCCTAGGCCAGTGATGGCGAACCTATGACATGCGTGTCAGACATGACACGCAGAGCCCTCACTGCTGGCATGCGCCCCATCGGCCCATTCGTGCTGTTGTTGTTGTTGTTGTTGTTGTTGTTGTTGTTTTTCCCATTTGTTCTCCCGCTCCTCCTACAGCTTGTCTCCGCTGGAGCTTGTCTCCACTGTTAAAACCTGGACCCTTTTTTGTTGTTGTTGTTGCTGGTAGCCAGAGATTGGTTTTTAACCCATTCTGTGCTGGTTTTTTTGGCGCTTTGGCAGACTATGTCGGTGCTGTGTGTTAGTTCCAGCAAAGGTATTCGTAATTTATTTCTGTTCTCTTCCCCCCCCAAAAAAAGCGCAGGAGCTTTGGGGCATCCCCCCCAAAAAAGAAAAGCAACTTTTGCACACACCCCCCCCAAAAACCTCCAAAACTTTGGTCAGCAGCTCCCCCCAGAAAAGCTCAACAACTCTGGGCACTTTGTGATAAATAAGGGGTTTTTGGTTTGGTTTGGTTAAATAATTAGTTTTTTGTTTATTAAATACAGTTATATATTACAATTATACATTTTTGTTATTTAAACTATAAATATCATGAAATTATGGGTTTTTTCTCGAAGTGACACACCACCTGTCACAGTGGCCGGAGTGGACTACTTCAGAGTAACGACGCTACGCAGCTCTGCATTTTATTCTTTTATTGGTGCTGCGTATTTACAGTGCTCAAGTCATTGCTATTTACACGGAGTGATGTTGTCAGTCGGTTTCAGAACCTCCTAATGGCTTTTGGCGCGTCTTTCTCCAACACAAAAGCTTTGGCAGACCCATCCTCTTTCCCCTCCTCTTTCTGCGTAATTCCGGAGTTGGGGGGATGGGTCTCCCGCCCTTATTCGCCCCTTCCTGTCCCACCTGGGACCCTGGCTCCTCTACCTTGCCTGAGCCTCGGACACGACTTCCTGCTTCCCCACTGGAATCGGAACTCTCTCTGCTTCCCCCTGTGCTCGGGGATTGGCTTGAACTTAGGAGGGGAGGGACTTCGCGATATCCCCTGTCCCTCACACCACCCGAGTTATGCTAGGGTTTTTGGCGAATTTTGACACACCAAGCTCAAAAGGTTGCCCATCACTGTCCTAGGCCAAGGTTGGTCTGCAGGTTGGAGGTTCCCCATCATCTTCATCAATCATCATCATCATCATCATCATCATCATTTATTCCTTGTGCCCTGCCCATCTGAATGGGTTGCCCCAGCCACTCTGGGCAGAATATAATACAGTGAGGCCATTAGAGGGCGCTGTAGAGTGTGATGAAGCTAACAAACAGACTAATAGAGAGGCACATTTATTTATATATTTATTTATTTTTTGTTTAGTCGTTTAGTCATGTCCGACTCTTCGTGACCCCATGGACCATAGCACACCAGGCACTCCTGTCTTGCACTGCCTCCCGCAGTTTGGTCAAACTCATGTTGGTAGCTTCGAGAACACTGTCCAACCATCTCGTCCTCTGTCGTCCCCTTCTCCTAGTGCCCTCAATCTTTCCCAACATCAGGGTCTTTTCCAAGGATTCTTCTCTTCTCATGAGGTGGCCAAAGTATTGGAGCCTCAGCTTCACGATCTGTCCTTCCAGGGAGCACTCGGGGCTGATTTCCTTCAGAATGGAGAGGTTTGATCTTCTTGCAGTCCATGGGACTCTCAAGAGTCTCCTCCAGCACCATGATTCAAAAGCATCAATTCTTTGGCGATCAGCCTTCTTGATGGTCCAGCTCTCACTTCCATACATCACTACTGGGAAAACCATAGCTTTAACTATACGGACCTTTGTCGGCAAGGTGATGTCTCTGCTTTTTAAGATGCTGTCTAGGTTTGTCATTGCTTTTCTCCCAAGAAGCAGGCGTCTTTTAATTTCGTGACTGCTGTCACCATCTGCAGTGATCAAGGAGCCCAATAAAGTAAAATCTCTTTTAATTCATTTCCCCCCAAAAAAGATGCCAGAGTAGTTTACAATAATCGTACATGAAAACCACGCACACACAAAAATCATATAAAAAAGTTAAAACCAGGTAACTATTGTGGAAAGGTTTGTTCTCCATCGCCTGCACAAGCCAGAATTCTTTTCAGCAGGCGTTTAAAAGTCGACACAGAGGACACCTGCCGAATCTGTATTGGCAAAGCGTTCCACAGGACTGCGCTGACAACACCGAAGGCTTGTTGTTGTCAAAGGAGCCTCATCGACTTGGGGAATGTGACCAGCGACATTCCTACAGGCAATCTCAGTGATCAAGCTAGGATGTAATGGTCCAGGTGGCTCCTGAGGTACCCTGGACCTGAGTTGTTCAGGGCTTTGCAAATTAATACAGGCCCCTTGAACCTGGCTCAGTAGCAGATGGGCAGCCAATGCAGATGCGTTAGCAGTGGTGTCACAGGTTCTCAGCCAGATGCCTCCATCAGCAGCCTGGTGGCAGAATTCTGCGCCAGAATTCTGCACCAATATGCAGGCACGGCACGGCACGGGGTGGGGGTGGGGTGGATGAACACAGCCTGAGTGTTCCTAGTTCAGATAAGTGTTTGCCAAGAAGCTCCTCGCAAGATCTCTGGCTGGAGCTGCAGCCTCCTCTTACCAGGGCCATGTGCTCTCTCCCTACGTGCTCTCACACCCTTGATTGCTGAGTCGATAATTAATTTGGCTTTTCTTCAACAGCACGGGTGGGTAGGGATTTGGGGGACGGGGGCCTTGATGCAAAGCAGTTGCTTTGGAGACTGAGGGAAAATGAACTTTAGGTGTAGCATGGGGTGTTATTTTGACTACAGCAGTAAGAAATGTGCGCCTCTTGTCTGATGGGAGCAGGGTTAATACCTCCATATGTTAAAAAATAATTGCGTCAAATGATTCAGAGCAGAGAGGCGATTGATTTGTCAGAAACAACTGGGAATGTTTGGGGTTGGGGGTGCATTTGGGCTGTGTGATTATCAGCCATAACTTCAATTCAAAGCACAGGCAGTCTCTAGCCCAGGGAAACTTTTTCAGCAGGGGGCGGGTCCACTGTCCCTCAGACCTTGGGGGGGGGACTATATTTTGAAAAAATAATGATGAATGAATTCCTATGCCCCACAAATAACCCAGAGATGCAATTTAAATAAAAGCACACATTCTATTTGTGTAAAAACACGCTGAATCCCGGACCATCTGCGGGCCAGATTTAGAAGGTGATTGGGTCAGATCCGGCCCCCGGGCTTTAGTTTGCCTACTCTCTGGATGTTGTTGGACTCCAACTCCCAACAGCCCCAGCTAGCACGGCCAATTGCCAGGGTTGATCCGATTTGTAGTTCAGCAACATTTTAAATATTTTTTTCAAATTTGCCAGTGACACCAAACTGGGACAGGTAGCTAAATGCCACAGAAGACAGAATTCAAGATTACCATAACAGATTGGAGAACTGTACCCAAACTAACAAAATGAATTTCAATAGGGACAAATGTACGGTTCTGCACTTAGGCAGCTGCACAAATTTATAGCCAGCTGCACAATTTAAGATAGGGAACACCTGGCTTTCCTGTAGTACATGTGAAATCTAGGGGTCTTAGTAGACCGCAAGCTTAACACGAGTCAACAGTGTGATGCAGCAGCAGCAAAAAAAGTGGGTGCTATTCTCAGCTGCATCAACAGAAGTATAGTGTCCACAGCAAGAGAAGTAATAGCCCTGCTCTGTTCTGCCTTGGTCAGGCCACACCTGGAATACTGTGGTCCATTCTGGGTGCCACAGTTTAAGAAGGATATTGGCAAGCTGGAACGTATTCAGAGGAGGGCAGCTAAGGTGATCAAGCGTCTGGAAATGAAGACTTCTGAGGAATGGTTGTGGGAGCTGGGTATGTTTAGCATGGAAAAGAGGAAACTGAGAGGAGATCTTCAGACATCTTAAGGGCTCTCACATGGAAGATGAAGCAAGCTTGTTTTCTCTTTCTCTGGAGGGTAGGACCCAAACCTGTGGATTCGAGTTACAAGAAAGGAGATTCTAACTAAACGTCAGAAAGAACTTTCTGACAGTAAGAGCTGTCAGACAATGGAACAGACTGGAGGTTGCGGACTCTCCTTCCTTGGAGGTTTTTAAGCAGAGGTTGTGTGGCCACCTGCCACGGATGCTTTAGTTGAGATTCCTGCATTGCTGGGAGTTGGACTAGATGACCCTTGGGGTCCCTTTCAACTCAACGATTCTATGACTCTATGAACATCTGGAGGGCCACAGGTTCACCACTGCACTGTTGTAGAACTTGGCATTGTTCAGAGGCTCCAGGCCAGTTCCACCCATCCAGGCTGATCATTATGCCCCTCTTAGACAGGAAGGGCTGCAAAAGGCTTCCTGTTTGGTCTGGGACTTTGCCTGAGCAACAAATCCTTCCTGCCTCCAATGTGATTTTTTGGCTTTGCCTCTCAGCTCGGTGCTGACTATTGTTCAAGACTGCTGTGTTATTCTTGAGCCAACTGGAAGCAGGTGTGATTGAGTAAATCAGAATCTTGAGTCTGGGAAGTGCAGGTTTCAGCTGCTGCTGGGTTTCTTGTTACAGTATCTGAAATAGCCGAAAGACCACCTCCGCCCCATGGACTGTCTTGGGTGTTCAGGTCAACAAGGCGGGCTGTTTTAGAAGTTCTTGCCTGCCTTGGAAGTGCAGAGAAATAGTGGCCGCAAGGGGGGGGCATTCTGTGGGGCAGCCCCTAAGCTGTGGAATTCCCTCCCCTTGGAGGTGCACCTCACTCTGCCCCCACTAGTCTGCCCCCACTCATGTTCCTATACATGTTTTCTAAGGTCAGTGCTTTTTCTGGCAGCATGCAGCAGGGATTAGGGAGAGAGGCAGGAGGGCTGCAGGATCCTGCCAGATGTCTCACACCTCATTCCCAAAGCCCAGGAAGCTTCTACCTGGCCTAGCAATGGAGATGCAATGCTCTGGCAGGGTCCGAGAGCCCTCTCTTGCCTGGTGAGTACTGGCACCCTTTTTTCTAGAAAAAAAAAGCACTGTCTAGGGTCGCATCCATACCATATATTTAAAACACATACCGGTAGCTTCTCTCAAATAATCCCAGGAGCTGCAGTTTACTTTTCACAGATCTACAGTTCCCAGCACCCTTAACAAACTTCATTTCCCAAGAGACTTTGAGGGAGGTCATCTACTTAAAAATATGGCCTGGATGTAACCCAGAACTACTTCCGCCTGTTCTTGTACAGTTCCTGCAGTGTGTTCTCGTCTCTTCTGGAAGTGAATATTGTATTTGCTCGGGGAGGACAAAGTTCTGGCCCAAGTCCTGAAATCAGATCCATGTTTTGCAGGAAGACCTAACCAATTTATAGATAGTTTTAGGACTGTAGTTTTAATTGGGGCCCAGACAGAGAATGAGAGAGATGCTCAGTGCTCCAGCCATCATTCATTAGACACCCCTTGCAATCTTTACTTTCTTCCCTTGCCAATGACAACTGAATAGGGATGTTCCTGCTGCCCGCCTTTGGATCGACAAAAGATGAAATATTCATCACCCAGGGATGCAGACTCGGCTGCCAAGCATGATGTGATCTGTTTCTTTATCATGTTGGTGAGCTGTCGGAATCTGTGGAAGGAGCTTTCTTTGCCAGCTTCAGTCCTGGGAAGTGGCGCGAGCAGAAAGGCTATCTTTGTTAAGAAATACAGGACATGCTCCATTATTAAATGAGGTGATGGGTCCTAGGATCCGTGAAGCATCACCCCGACCCCAAAAGTGTCTGCCTTGCCTAGGTGAGCTGAGCACTTGATACTGCTGGTTGTTCTGGAGGAAATGAAATGCACTGTGATGGGAATGGGTGAGCCAACTTGGGAGGCAGTGTTCCTCTGCATACCAGTTGCCCTCATGTCCAGCTTTGGGGGCTTCTCAGAGACACCTGGTTCGCCCCTGCAAGACTGGGGTGCTGGACCTGATTCAGCAAGGATCTTATGTTTATGGGGTGTCTTTTGTACCTTCAGTGTGGCAGGCTGAAAGACCAGTTTCTGGGAGCTTCATTAACTACGAACTCACACATTTGGGATCCCCTCCAAACCCTTTGCAGGGTTTTGTAAGGAGCCATGTTTTGTAGGAGCCCCAGTTTGAGCATCAATTACTCACCTGGGGGTGGACTTTCAAAATGCTGGTTCACTACAAAACCCCTACAAAACAACTACAAAACTTTGGCACTGGTTCGGACTGAATGGGATAATGCTGGGTTTCTGAGGGATACTGTAAGGGGGAGGGATTATAGAGAACCCTCCCCCCTCATCAGAAGCGGCCCAGTCTCCCAGCAGTCATGAGAGCGAGGGGTATGAAGGGGTGAGTCAGGAAACGGAGAGGGAGTGCCAGGGCTCTGGCAACATCAAAGAGCCCCTGCTCCATAGGCAGGAAGAGGGAGGCAGAAAGAGTGGATAGGAATAGGTCAGACAGAAGACCCGTCCCCCCGACGCCGGAATTGAGAAGGAGGAGGAAAGGGAGGCGCTTCTCAGTTCCGAGGCTTTTATGCTGGTCCCGAACGCGGAAGGGGGTAGTGCAGGAATCTGACTCGAGTGGGTAGACATGAAATGAGCAATCCGTTACACTGTAAATAATGTGCACCAATAAAAACGTCTGAAAGACAAGCATGTGGACGGTCGTTACTCAAGAGTAGTCACAACACACCCTGACAGATACCTATAATCCCGGTTTGAGTATCAGTTTAAGGACCACAACAAAACATAGAGTTCATGCTACAAAACGACTGCAAAACAATGGCACAGGTTGAGAGTGAATTGGAGCATGTTGGATTTCTAGGTGTTAACTACAAGCCCCGGTTTTGATATATCAGTTTTTCAGTTTGGAGGCCCTACAGAACACAGGGTTCACACTACAAAACCCCACAAAATGACTACAAAACCCTACAAAAGGGACGTTGGGGTTCGTAGTTAATGAAGCTGTTTCAGAACATGTGGAGGAATTTGCACTCGGCTAGCTTCCCACAAGCGGGGAGTTGTGTGTGTATCAGTGCCTGAGTTTCAAGCAGATAGTCTGCAGGGTCAGGGATGCTAAGCTGAAAAGTCTCCTTCCTCCAACCCATTTAGGTCGGACACAGAAATAGAAAAAGGTCTTCTTTGAGTGGTTTAGAGTTGCATTGGTGGGTGGGAATGCTTCTTGATCTGGGCTGCCTTTGCCCTCCGATATTATCTGGCCAGTCTTTTCTGCCTAGGCTGCCACTTCCGAGTTGGGCATTTAGCCCAGTTGTGAGGCCTGCGACATTGGGAGGGTGGTTGGAATCTGTAAAAAGCAAGTGGAATGGCTGTCCCAAACAGGATGCCCATTGTGTCAGCGGGTGGCAAAGCGACCCTTTTCACCCCACACCCCCTGCCACCTTGCACTCTGCCAATTCCGCCCCCCAGCTTCCTGGTTTTGTCTGCCTGCCATCCGAGGAGAGGGCAAGGGCCTCTTGTGGTCCCTGTTCAGTGCCAAAAGCTGAAAAAGAATTCAGTGGGGTGGGTGATCTCCAGACTGCAAGTAATTCCTTGGACCAGCTTTCCCAAGGCGGAACGTCGTGCCGGAGTAGAGAGACAGAAAAGTTTGTGCGATAAAGAGGTTGTCGAGGGAGCAGCCTGCTTCTGGCATCAGGCTGGTGTTCGGGAGCCAAGATGTGACTCATCAGCATTGGCAGATGAAGGGAAAGCTCCCCAGACAAGCAGAAATGGGAGAAGGCAGCCCTTTGTGAACAAAAAATGACTTTTATCTGTTGATAACACCAGCAGGAAGCTCCCTGCTGTCTAACCCGTTGTATTTCTCTCTTACTTAGAGAGACCTTCCCGCACCTGGTACCCTCCAGATGTTTTGGCTACAAACCCCATTGTCACGGTCCGGTCGACGGGCGATTGAAGCCCTGACTGAGGACGTCAGGACCAGAGGCAAGATGGTGATGTAGAAGCAGGAACAGGTGCAGGGCTGAGGGTCCAGCAGCAGGCAGTCACAGGGTCAAGGAGCAAGGCAGAGGCGAAGGTCTGGGAGTCAAGGAGCAAGGCAGAGGCGAAGGTCTGGGAGTCAAGGAGCAAGGCGTCGGCAAGGCAAAGATCCAAGGGTCGAGGATCAAGGCGTCGGCAAGGCAAGGGTCAAGGATCAAGGCATCAGCAAGGCAAGGGTCCAAGGAGCGAGAGGCCAGAGGCAACCAGGCAGGGGTAGCGTTGCTGTGGCAAATAGCTGAAGGGAAATGCTGAGCTTTTATCCCTCCCAGCTCCTGCCACCAGGTGCAGCGAGGTATCAAGTGGCCTCACCTGAGTGACCACTCCTTGCCTCTCCAGCACAAGCTGAGGTCTTCACCTGAGTGGTCACTCCTTGCTTCTCCAGCACAAGCTGAGGCAGGCCCCAGTCCTGCAAAGCACTACAGGCCCCAGAGCCTGACTCCTGCCCATACTCCTGACACCCATCAGACCCAGCCAGCAAGTCCAGAACCACAAGCTTGGGATGGAAGGCCGACACATAGCAACAATAGTCTACAAAGCGGTTTTTAAAATAGATAATTAAAAAAGAAGTTCTAAAAGCAAAGGAGCTGGTGTGGCTCTACCGACCTCCTGGATCTACCTTGGCCTGTGAAGCCAGCTGACCATATTTGGGCCATGTGATTAACTGACAGTATCTAGAGAGACCAGACTGCTGGTGGTGCAAAGAGGGATAGTGTCAGCAGCAAGCCAGCTGTAAATCACACCATGCAAGTTGGCGTTAACTCTTGATTAGGAAAAACATGATCTGCATAGGAGTGCCAAGCCTAATAAGCACAGCAACCCATCCCCGGTAGGTCCTGCCCCCATGAAGCAGTTGCTGAGACTGAAGGTCCCCACCTACCAACAGTTGCCTAAGGCCCCTCCTCTCCAGGGTTTCCCCCCAGCGATCAGAGACAGTGTCTGCACACAGCCAACCTTTCCTCCACCCTTTTCATACCTCTTCTGGTTCTGGGAGACAAGTGGGGAGGAGAGCTTGTCGCAGCAGGAGGGGTAGACACCCTCGCTTATTCACCAGTCTGATTCACCTCTGCTTCTTGGTCTCTCAGCGCCGACCCTCCTGTTTCAGCTTCTGCTTCTGATTCTGAACCACTCTCTGCCACAGACTCCCTCCAGCAGCTGAACACAAACAGATTTGAATTTTGCAAGTTAAAAGAAAACCCAGTAGTATTCTCTGCTGCTCCAGAGAAGTGGACACGGAGCAATGGATTCAAACTTCAGGAAAGAAGATTCCACCTAAACATTAGGAAGAACTTCCTGACAGTAAGAGCTGTTCGGCAGTGGAATTTGCTACCAAGG